>NW_027363238.1:0-1384394 GCF_046119375.1 Phyllobates terribilis | reverse complement strand
CAAACAGTAATATCTCCACATTGCACGGTGCAATTCTGAAATTTTTAGCTTTTTCCTGTTAATCCTAGCATGATAAAGAAGATTCAAAGAGAGTGAGATGCCAGCTCCTTTCATTCAGTCAGTAGCTTCAAACATTTCTGGACGTTTTTCAATGGCAAAAATCAATGAATATTGTAAATGCACAAACAGTAATATCTCCACATTGCATGGTGCAATTCTGAAATTTTTAGCTTTTTCCTGCTAATCCTAGCATGATAAAGAAGATTCAAAGAGAGTGAGATGCCAGCTCCTTTCATTCAGTCAGTAGCTTCAAACATTTCTGGTATATGAAAAACATGTTTTTCAATGGCAAAAATCAATGAATATTGTAAATGCACAAACAGTAATATCTCCACATTGCACGGTGCAATTCTGAAATTTTTTGCTTTTTCCTGCTAATCCTAGCATGATAAAGAAGATTCAAAGAGAGTGAGATGCCAGCTCCTTTCATTCAGTCAGTAGCTTCAAACATTTCTGGTATATGAAAAACATGTTTTTCAATGGCAAAAATCAATGAATATTGTAAATGCACAAACAGTAATATCTCCACATTGCACGGTGCAATTCTGAAATTTTTTGCTTTTTCCTGCTAATCCTAGCATGATAAAGAAGATTCAAAGAGAGTGAGATGCCAGCTCCTTTCATTCAGTCAGTAGCTTCAAACATTTCTGGACGTTTTTCAATGGCAAAAATCAATGAATATTGTAAATGCACAAACAGTAATATCTCCACATTGCACGGTGCAATTCTGAAATTTTTTGCTTTTTCCTGCTAATCCTAGCATGATAAAGAAGATTCAAAGAGAGTGAGATGCCAGCTCCTTTCATTCAGTCAGTAGCTTCAAACATTTCTGGTATATGAAAAACATGTTTTTCAATGGCAAAAATCAATGAATATTGTAAATGCACAAACAGTAATATCTCCACATTGCAAGGTGCAATTCTGAAATTTTTTGCTTTTTCCTGCTAATCCTAGCATGATAAAGAAGATTCAAAGAGAGTGAGATGCCAGCTCCTTTCATTCAGTCAGTAGCTTCAAACATTTCTGGTATATGAAAAACATGTTTTTCAATGGCAAAAATCAATGAATATTGTAAATGCACAAACAGTAATATCTCCACATTGCACGGTGCAATTCTGAAATTTTTAGCTTTTTCCTGTTAATCCTAGCATGATAAAGAAGATTCAAAGAGAGTGAGATGCCAGCTCCTTTCATTCAGTCAGTAGCTTCAAACATTTCTGGTATATGAAAAACATGTTTTTCAATGGCAAAAATCAATGAATATTGTAAATGCACAAACAGTAATATCTCCACATTGCACGGTGCAATTCTGAAATTTTTAGCTTTTTCCTGCTAATCCTAGCATGATAAAGAAGATTCAAAGAGAGTGAGATGCCAGCTCCTTTCATTCAGTCAGTAGCTTCAAACATTTCTGGTATATGAAAAACATGTTTTTCAATGGCAAAAATCAATGAATATTGTAAATGCACAAACAGTAATATCTCCACATTGCACGGTGCAATTCTGAAATTTTTAGCTTTTTCCTGCTAATCCTAGCATGATAAAGAAGATTCAAAGAGAGTGAGATGCCAGCTCCTTTCATTCAGTCAGTAGCTTCAAACATTTCTGGACGTTTTTCAATGGCAAAAATCAATGAATATTGTAAATGCACAAACAGTAATATCTCCACATTGCACGGTGCAATTCTGAAATTTTTTGCTTTTTCCTGTTAATCCTAGCATGATAAAGAAGATTCAAAGAGAGTGAGATGCCAGCTCCTTTCATTCAGTCAGTAGCTTCAAACATTTCTGGTATATGAAAAACATGTTTTTCAATGGCAAAAATCAATGAATATTGTAAATGCACAAACAGTAATATCTCCACATTGCAAGGTGCAATTCTGAAATTTTTTGCTTTTTCCTGTTAATCCTAGCATGATAAAGAAGATTCAAAGAGAGTGAGATGCCAGCTCCTTTCATTCAGTCAGTAGCTTCAAACATTTCTGGTATATGAAAAACATGTTTTTCAATGGCAAAAATCAATGAATATTGTAAATGCACAAACAGTAATATCTCCACATTGCACGGCGCAATTCTGACATTTTTAGCTTTTTCCTGCTAATCCTAGCATGATAAAGAAGATTCAAAGAGAGTGAGATGCCAGCTCCTTTCATTCAGTCAGTAGCTTCAAACATTTCTGGTATATGAAAAACATGTTTTTCAATGGCAAAAATCAATGAATATTGTAAATGCACAAACAGTAATATCTCCACATTGCACGGTGCAATTCTGAAATTTTTTGCTTTTTCCTGCTAATCCTAGCATGATAAAGAAGATTCAAAGAGAGTGAGATGCCAGCTCCTTTCATTCAGTCAGTAGCTTCAAACATTTCTGGACGTTTTTCAATGGCAAAAATCAATGAATATTGTAAATGCACAAACAGTAATATCTCCACATTGCAAGGTGCAATTCTGAAATTTTTTGCTTTTTCCTGCTAATCCTAGCATGATAAAGAAGATTCAAAGAGAGTGAGATGCCAGCTCCTTTCATTCAGTCAGTAGCTTCAAACATTTCTGGTATATGAAAAACATGTTTTTCAATGGCAAAAATCAATGAATATTGTAAATGCACAAACAGTAATATCTCCACATTGCACGGTGCAATTCTGAAATTTTTAGCTTTTTCCTGTTAATCCTAGCATGATAAAGAAGATTCAAAGAGAGTGAGATGCCAGCTCCTTTCATTCAGTCAGTAGCTTCAAACATTTCTGGTATATGAAAAACATGTTTTTCAATGGCAAAAATCAATGAATATTGTAAATGCACAAACAGTAATATCTCCACATTGCAAGGTGCAATTCTGAAATTTTTTGCTTTTTCCTGTTAATCCTAGCATGATAAAGAAGATTCAAAGAGAGTGAGATGCCAGCTCCTTTCATTCAGTCAGTAGCTTCAAACATTTCTGGTATATGAAAAACATGTTTTTCAATGGCAAAAATCAATGAATATTGTAAATGCACAAACAGTAATATCTCCACATTGCACGGTGCAATTCTGAAATTTTTTGCTTTTTCCTGCTAATCCTAGCATGATAAAGAAGATTCAAAGAGAGTGAGATGCCAGCTCCTTTCATTCAGTCAGTAGCTTCAAACATTTCTGGACGTTTTTCAATGGCAAAAATCAATGAATATTGTAAATGCACAAACAGTAATATCTCCACATTGCAAGGTGCAATTCTGAAATTTTTTGCTTTTTCCTGCTAATCCTAGCATGATAAAGAAGATTCAAAGAGAGTGAGATGCCAGCTCCTTTCATTCAGTCAGTAGCTTCAAACATTTCTGGTATATGAAAAACATGTTTTTCAATGGCAAAAATCAATGAATATTGTAAATGCACAAACAGTAATATCTCCACATTGCACGGTGCAATTCTGAAATTTTTTGCTTTTTCCTGCTAATCCTAGCATTATAAAGAAGATTCAAAGAGAGTGAGATGCCAGCTCCTTTCATTCAGTCAGTAGCTTCAAACATTTCTGGACGTTTTTCAATGGCAAAAATCAATGAATATTGTAAATGCACAAACAGTAATATCTCCACATTGCAAGGTGCAATTCTGAAATTTTTTGCTTTTTCCTGCTAATCCTAGCATGATAAAGAAGATTCAAAGAGAGTGAGATGCCAGCTCCTTTCATTCAGTCAGTAGCTTCAAACATTTCTGGTATATGAAAAACATGTTTTTCAATGGCAAAAATCAATGAATATTGTAAATGCACAAACAGTAATATCTCCACATTGCACGGTGCAATTCTGAAATTTTTAGCTTTTTCCTGCTAATCCTAGCATGATAAAGAAGATTCAAAGAGAGTGAGATGCCAGCTCCTTTCATTCAGTCAGTAGCTTCAAACATTTCTGGTATATGAAAAACATGTTTTTCAATGGCAAAAATCAATGAATATTGTAAATGCACAAACAGTAATATCTCCACATTGCACGGTGCAATTCTGAAATTTTTAGCTTTTTCCTGCTAATCCTAGCATGATAAAGAAGATTCAAAGAGAGTGAGATGCCAGCTCCTTTCATTCAGTCAGTAGCTTCAAACATTTCTGGTATATGAAAAACATGTTTTTCAATGGCAAAAATCAATGAATATTGTAAATGCACAAACAGTAATATCTCCACATTGCACGGTGCAATTCTGAAATTTTTAGCTTTTTCCTGCTAATCCTAGCATGATAAAGAAGATTCAAAGAGAGTGAGATGCCAGCTCCTTTCATTCAGTCAGTAGCTTCAAACATTTCTGGACGTTTTTCAATGGCAAAAATCAATGAATATTGTAAATGCACAAACAGTAATATCTCCACATTGCACGGTGCAATTCTGAAATTTTTTGCTTTTTCCTGTTAATCCTAGCATGATAAAGAAGATTCAAAGAGAGTGAGATGCCAGCTCCTTTCATTCAGTCAGTAGCTTCAAACATTTCTGGTATATGAAAAACATGTTTTTCAATGGCAAAAATCAATGAATATTGTAAATGCACAAACAGTAATATCTCCACATTGCAAGGTGCAATTCTGAAATTTTTTGCTTTTTCCTGTTAATCCTAGCATGATAAAGAAGATTCAAAGAGAGTGAGATGCCAGCTCCTTTCATTCAGTCAGTAGCTTCAAACATTTCTGGACGTTTTTCAATGGCAAAAATCAATGAATATTGTAAATGCACAAACAGTAATATCTCCACATTGCACGGTGCAATTCTGAAATTTTTTGCTTTTTCCTGCTAATCCTAGCATGATAAAGAAGATTCAAAGAGAGTGAGATGCCAGCTCCTTTCATTCAGTCAGTAGCTTCAAACATTTCTGGTATATGAAAAACATGTTTTTCAATGGCAAAAATCAATGAATATTGTAAATGCACAAACAGTAATATCTCCACATTGCACGGCGCAATTCTGACATTTTTAGCTTTTTCCTGCTAATCCTAGCATGATAAAGAAGATTCAAAGAGAGTGAGATGCCAGCTCCTTTCATTCAGTCAGTAGCTTCAAACATTTCTGGTATATGAAAAACATGTTTTTCAATGGCAAAAATCAATGAATATTGTAAATGCACAAACAGTAATATCTCCACATTGCACGGTGCAATTCTGAAATTTTTTGCTTTTTCCTGCTAATCCTAGCATGATAAAGAAGATTCAAAGAGAGTGAGATGCCAGCTCCTTTCATTCAGTCAGTAGCTTCAAACATTTCTGGACGTTTTTCAATGGCAAAAATCAATGAATATTGTAAATGCACAAACAGTAATATCTCCACATTGCAAGGTGCAATTCTGAAATTTTTTGCTTTTTCCTGCTAATCCTAGCATGATAAAGAAGATTCAAAGAGAGTGAGATGCCAGCTCCTTTCATTCAGTCAGTAGCTTCAAACATTTCTGGTATATGAAAAACATGTTTTTCAATGGCAAAAATCAATGAATATTGTAAATGCACAAGCAGTAATATCTCCACATTGCACGGTGCAATTCTGAAATTTTTAGCTTTTTCCTGTTAATCCTAGCATGATAAAGAAGATTCAAAGAGAGTGAGATGCCAGCTCCTTTCATTCAGTCAGTAGCTTCAAACATTTCTGGTATATGAAAAACATGTTTTTCAATGGCAAAAATCAATGAATATTGTAAATGCACAAACAGTAATATCTCCACATTGCAAGGTGCAATTCTGAAATTTTTTGCTTTTTCCTGTTAATCCTAGCATGATAAAGAAGATTCAAAGAGAGTGAGATGCCAGCTCCTTTCATTCAGTCAGTAGCTTCAAACATTTCTGGTATATGAAAAACATGTTTTTCAATGGCAAAAATCAATGAATATTGTAAATGCACAAACAGTAATATCTCCACATTGCACGGTGCAATTCTGAAATTTTTTGCTTTTTCCTGCTAATCCTAGCATGATAAAGAAGATTCAAAGAGAGTGAGATGCCAGCTCCTTTCATTCAGTCAGTAGCTTCAAACATTTCTGGACGTTTTTCAATGGCAAAAATCAATGAATATTGTAAATGCACAAACAGTAATATCTCCACATTGCAAGGTGCAATTCTGAAATTTTTTGCTTTTTCCTGCTAATCCTAGCATGATAAAGAAGATTCAAAGAGAGTGAGATGCCAGCTCCTTTCATTCAGTCAGTAGCTTCAAACATTTCTGGTATATGAAAAACATGTTTTTCAATGGCAAAAATCAATGAATATTGTAAATGCACAAACAGTAATATCTCCACATTGCACGGTGCAATTCTGAAATTTTTTGCTTTTTCCTGCTAATCCTAGCATGATAAAGAAGATTCAAAGAGAGTGAGATGCCAGCTCCTTTCATTCAGTCAGTAGCTTCAAACATTTCTGGACGTTTTTCAATGGCAAAAATCAATGAATATTGTAAATGCACAAACAGTAATATCTCCACATTGCAAGGTGCAATTCTGAAATTTTTTGCTTTTTCCTGCTAATCCTAGCATGATAAAGAAGATTCAAAGAGAGTGAGATGCCAGCTCCTTTCATTCAGTCAGTAGCTTCAAACATTTCTGGTATATGAAAAACATGTTTTTCAATGGCAAAAATCAATGAATATTGTAAATGCACAAACAGTAATATCTCCACATTGCACGGTGCAATTCTGAAATTTTTAGCTTTTTCCTGCTAATCCTAGCATGATAAAGAAGATTCAAAGAGAGTGAGATGCCAGCTCCTTTCATTCAGTCAGTAGCTTCAAACATTTCTGGACGTTTTTCAATGGCAAAAATCAATGAATATTGTAAATGCACAAACAGTAATATCTCCACATTGCACGGTGCAATTCTGAAATTTTTTGCTTTTTCCTGCTAATCCTAGCATGATAAAGAAGATTCAAAGAGAGTGAGATGCCAGCTCCTTTCATTCAGTCAGTAGCTTCAAACATTTCTGGTATATGAAAAACATGTTTTTCAATGGCAAAAATCAATGAATATTGTAAATGCACAAACAGTAATATCTCCACATTGCAAGGTGCAATTCTGAAATTTTTTGCTTTTTCCTGCTAATCCTAGCATGATAAAGAAGATTCAAAGAGAGTGAGATGCCAGCTCCTTTCATTCAGTCAGTAGCTTCAAACATTTCTGGTATATGAAAAACATGTTTTTCAATGGCAAAAATCAATGAATATTGTAAATGCACAAACAGTAATATCTCCACATTGCACGGTGCAATTCTGAAATTTTTAGCTTTTTCCTGTTAATCCTAGCATGATAAAGAAGATTCAAAGAGAGTGAGATGCCAGCTCCTTTCATTCAGTCAGTAGCTTCAAACATTTCTGGTATATGAAAAACATGTTTTTCAATGGCAAAAATCAATGAATATTGTAAATGCACAAACAGTAATATCTCCACATTGCACGGTGCAATTCTGAAATTTTTAGCTTTTTCCTGCTAATCCTAGCATGATAAAGAAGATTCAAAGAGAGTGAGATGCCAGCTCCTTTCATTCAGTCAGTAGCTTCAAACATTTCTGGTATATGAAAAACATGTTTTTCAATGGCAAAAATCAATGAATATTGTAAATGCACAAACAGTAATATCTCCACATTGCACGGTGCAATTCTGAAATTTTTAGCTTTTTCCTGCTAATCCTAGCATGATAAAGAAGATTCAAAGAGAGTGAGATGCCAGCTCCTTTCATTCAGTCAGTAGCTTCAAACATTTCTGGACGTTTTTCAATGGCAAAAATCAATGAATATTGTAAATGCACAAACAGTAATATCTCCACATTGCACGGTGCAATTCTGAAATTTTTTGCTTTTTCCTGTTAATCCTAGCATGATAAAGAAGATTCAAAGAGAGTGAGATGCCAGCTCCTTTCATTCAGTCAGTAGCTTCAAACATTTCTGGTATATGAAAAACATGTTTTTCAATGGCAAAAATCAATGAATATTGTAAATGCACAAACAGTAATATCTCCACATTGCAAGGTGCAATTCTGAAATTTTTTGCTTTTTCCTGTTAATCCTAGCATGATAAAGAAGATTCAAAGAGAGTGAGATGCCAGCTCCTTTCATTCAGTCAGTAGCTTCAAACATTTCTGGACGTTTTTCAATGGCAAAAATCAATGAATATTGTAAATGCACAAACAGTAATATCTCCACATTGCACGGTGCAATTCTGAAATTTTTTGCTTTTTCCTGCTAATCCTAGCATGATAAAGAAGATTCAAAGAGAGTGAGATGCCAGCTCCTTTCATTCAGTCAGTAGCTTCAAACATTTCTGGTATATGAAAAACATGTTTTTCAATGGCAAAAATCAATGAATATTGTAAATGCACAAACAGTAATATCTCCACATTGCACGGTGCAATTCTGACATTTTTAGCTTTTTCCTGCTAATCCTAGCATGATAAAGAAGATTCAAAGAGAGTGAGATGCCAGCTCCTTTCATTCAGTCAGTAGCTTCAAACATTTCTGGTATATGAAAAACATGTTTTTCAATGGCAAAAATCAATGAATATTGTAAATGCACAAACAGTAATATCTCCACATTGCACGGTGCAATTCTGAAATTTTTTGCTTTTTCCTGCTAATCCTAGCATGATAAAGAAGATTCAAAGAGAGTGAGATGCCAGCTCCTTTCATTCAGTCAGTAGCTTCAAACATTTCTGGACGTTTTTCAATGGCAAAAATCAATGAATATTGTAAATGCACAAACAGTAATATCTCCACATTGCAAGGTGCAATTCTGAAATTTTTTGCTTTTTCCTGCTAATCCTAGCATGATAAAGAAGATTCAAAGAGAGTGAGATGCCAGCTCCTTTCATTCAGTCAGTAGCTTCAAACATTTCTGGTATATGAAAAACATGTTTTTCAATGGCAAAAATCAATGAATATTGTAAATGCACAAACAGTAATATCTCCACATTGCACGGTGCAATTCTGAAATTTTTAGCTTTTTCCTGTTAATCCTAGCATGATAAAGAAGATTCAAAGAGAGTGAGATGCCAGCTCCTTTCATTCAGTCAGTAGCTTCAAACATTTCTGGTATATGAAAAACATGTTTTTCAATGGCAAAAATCAATGAATATTGTAAATGCACAAACAGTAATATCTCCACATTGCAAGGTGCAATTCTGAAATTTTTTGCTTTTTCCTGTTAATCCTAGCATGATAAAGAAGATTCAAAGAGAGTGAGATGCCAGCTCCTTTCATTCAGTCAGTAGCTTCAAACATTTCTGGTATATGAAAAACATGTTTTTCAATGGCAAAAATCAATGAATATTGTAAATGCACAAACAGTAATATCTCCACATTGCACGGTGCAATTCTGAAATTTTTTGCTTTTTCCTGCTAATCCTAGCATGATAAAGAAGATTCAAAGAGAGTGAGATGCCAGCTCCTTTCATTCAGTCAGTAGCTTCAAACATTTCTGGACGTTTTTCAATGGCAAAAATCAATGAATATTGTAAATGCACAAACAGTAATATCTCCACATTGCAAGGTGCAATTCTGAAATTTTTTGCTTTTTCCTGCTAATCCTAGCATGATAAAGAAGATTCAAAGAGAGTGAGATGCCAGCTCCTTTCATTCAGTCAGTAGCTTCAAACATTTCTGGTATATGAAGAACATGTTTTTCAATGGCAAAAATCAATGAATATTGTAAATGCACAAACAGTAATATCTCCACATTGCACGGTGCAATTCTGAAATTTTTTGCTTTTTCCTGCTAATCCTAGCATGATAAAGAAGATTCAAAGAGAGTGAGATGCCAGCTCCTTTCATTCAGTCAGTAGCTTCAAACATTTCTGGACGTTTTTCAATGGCAAAAATCAATGAATATTGTAAATGCACAAACAGTAATATCTCCACATTGCAAGGTGCAATTCTGAAATTTTTTGCTTTTTCCTGCTAATCCTAGCATGATAAAGAAGATTCAAAGAGAGTGAGATGCCAGCTCCTTTCATTCAGTCAGTAGCTTCAAACATTTCTGGTATATGAAAAACATGTTTTTCAATGGCAAAAATCAATGAATATTGTAAATGCACAAACAGTAATATCTCCACATTGCACGGTGCAATTCTGAAATTTTTAGCTTTTTCCTGCTAATCCTAGCATGATAAAGAAGATTCAAAGAGAGTGAGATGCCAGCTCCTTTCATTCAGTCAGTAGCTTCAAACATTTCTGGTATATGAAAAACATGTTTTTCAATGGCAAAAATCAATGAATATTGTAAATGCACAAACAGTAATATCTCCACATTGCAAGGTGCAATTCTGAAATTTTTTGCTTTTTCCTGCTAATCCTAGCATGATAAAGAAGATTCAAAGAGAGTGAGATGCCAGCTCCTTTCATTCAGTCAGTAGCTTCAAACATTTCTGGTATATGAAAAACATGTTTTTCAATGGCAAAAATCAATGAATATTGTAAATGCACAAACAGTAATATCTCCACATTGCAAGGTGCAATTCTGAAATTTTTAGCTTTTTCCTGTTAATCCTAGCATGATAAAGAAGATTCAAAGAGAGTGAGATGCCAGCTCCTTTCATTCAGTCAGTAGCTTCAAACATTTCTGGTATATGAAAAACATGTTTTTCAATGGCAAAAATCAATGAATATTGTAAATGCACAAACAGTAATATCTCCACATTGCACGGTGCAATTCTGAAATTTTTTGCTTTTTCCTGCTAATCCTAGCATGATAAAGAAGATTCAAAGAGAGTGAGATGCCAGCTCCTTTCATTCAGTCAGTAGCTTCAAACATTTCTGGACGTTTTTCAATGGCAAAAATCAATGAATATTGTAAATGCACAAACAGTAATATCTCCACATTGCAAGGTGCAATTCTGAAATTTTTTGCTTTTTCCTTCTAATCCTAGCATGATAAAGAAGATTCAAAGAGAGTGAGATGCCAGCTCCTTTCATTCAGTCAGTAGCTTCAAACATTTCTGGTATATGAAAAACATGTTTTTCAATGGCAAAAATCAATGAATATTGTAAATGCACAAACAGTAATATCTCCACATTGCACGGTGCAATTCTGAAATTTTTAGCTTTTTCCTGTTAATCCTAGCATGATAAAGAAGATTCAAAGAGAGTGAGATGCCAGCTCCTTTCATTCAGTCAGTAGCTTCAAACATTTCTGGTATATGAAAAACATGTTTTTCAATGGCAAAAATCAATGAATATTGTAAATGCACAAACAGTAATATCTCCACATTGCAAGGTGCAATTCTGAAATTTTTTGCTTTTTCCTGTTAATCCTAGCATGATAAAGAAGATTCAAAGAGAGTGAGATGCCAGCTCCTTTCATTCAGTCAGTAGCTTCAAACATTTCTGGTATATGAAAAACATGTTTTTCAATGGCAAAAATCAATGAATATTGTAAATGCACAAACAGTAATATCTCCACATTGCACGGTGCAATTCTGAAATTTTTTGCTTTTTCCTGCTAATCCTAGCATGATAAAGAAGATTCAAAGAGAGTGAGATGCCAGCTCCTTTCATTCAGTCAGTAGCTTCAAACATTTCTGGACGTTTTTCAATGGCAAAAATCAATGAATATTGTAAATGCACAAACAGTAATATCTCCACATTGCAAGGTGCAATTCTGAAATTTTTTGCTTTTTCCTGCTAATCCTAGCATGATAAAGAAGATTCAAAGAGAGTGAGATGCCAGCTCCTTTCATTCAGTCAGTAGCTTCAAACATTTCTGGTATATGAAGAACATGTTTTTCAATGGCAAAAATCAATGAATATTGTAAATGCACAAACAGTAATATCTCCACATTGCACGGTGCAATTCTGAAATTTTTTGCTTTTTCCTGCTAATCCTAGCATGATAAAGAAGATTCAAAGAGAGTGAGATGCCAGCTCCTTTCATTCAGTCAGTAGCTTCAAACATTTCTGGACGTTTTTCAATGGCAAAAATCAATGAATATTGTAAATGCACAAACAGTAATATCTCCACATTGCAAGGTGCAATTCTGAAATTTTTTGCTTTTTCCTGCTAATCCTAGCATGATAAAGAAGATTCAAAGAGAGTGAGATGCCAGCTCCTTTCATTCAGTCAGTAGCTTCAAACATTTCTGGTATATGAAAAACATGTTTTTCAATGGCAAAAATCAATGAATATTGTAAATGCACAAACAGTAATATCTCCACATTGCACGGTGCAATTCTGAAATTTTTAGCTTTTTCCTGCTAATCCTAGCATGATAAAGAAGATTCAAAGAGAGTGAGATGCCAGCTCCTTTCATTCAGTCAGTAGCTTCAAACATTTCTGGTATATGAAAAACATGTTTTTCAATGGCAAAAATCAATGAATATTGTAAATGCACAAACAGTAATATCTCCACATTGCAAGGTGCAATTCTGAAATTTTTTGCTTTTTCCTGCTAATCCTAGCATGATAAAGAAGATTCAAAGAGAGTGAGATGCCAGCTCCTTTCATTCAGTCAGTAGCTTCAAACATTTCTGGTATATGAAAAACATGTTTTTCAATGGCAAAAATCAATGAATATTGTAAATGCACAAACAGTAATATCTCCACATTGCAAGGTGCAATTCTGAAATTTTTAGCTTTTTCCTGTTAATCCTAGCATGATAAAGAAGATTCAAAGAGAGTGAGATGCCAGCTCCTTTCATTCAGTCAGTAGCTTCAAACATTTCTGGTATATGAAAAACATGTTTTTCAATGGCAAAAATCAATGAATATTGTAAATGCACAAACAGTAATATCTCCACATTGCACGGTGCAATTCTGAAATTTTTTGCTTTTTCCTGCTAATCCTAGCATGATAAAGAAGATTCAAAGAGAGTGAGATGCCAGCTCCTTTCATTCAGTCAGTAGCTTCAAACATTTCTGGACGTTTTTCAATGGCAAAAATCAATGAATATTGTAAATGCACAAACAGTAATATCTCCACATTGCACGGTGCAATTCTGAAATTTTTTGCTTTTTCCTGCTAATCCTAGCATGATAAAGAAGATTCAAAGAGAGTGAGATGCCAGCTCCTTTCATTCAGTCAGTAGCTTCAAACATTTCTGGTATATGAAAAACATGTTTTTCAATGGCAAAAATCAATGAATATTGTAAATGCACAAACAGTAATATCTCCACATTGCAAGGTGCAATTCTGAAATTTTTAGCTTTTTCCTGTTAATCCTAGCATGATAAAGAAGATTCAAAGAGAGTGAGATGCCAGCTCCTTTCATTCAGTCAGTAGCTTCAAACATTTCTGGTATATGAAAAACATGTTTTTCAATGGCAAAAATCAATGAATATTGTAAATGCACAAACAGTAATATCTCCACATTGCACGGTGCAATTCTGAAATTTTTTGCTTTTTCCTGCTAATCCTAGCATGATAAAGAAGATTCAAAGAGAGTGAGATGCCAGCTCCTTTCATTCAGTCAGTAGCTTCAAACATTTCTGGTATATGAAAAACATGTTTTTCAATGGCAAAAATCAATGAATATTGTAAATGCACAAACAGTAATATCTCCACATTGCACGGTGCAATTCTGAAATTTTTAGCTTTTTCCTGTTAATCCTAGCATGATAAAGAAGATTCAAAGAGAGTGAGATGCCAGCTCCTTTCATTCAGTCAGTAGCTTCAAACATTTCTGGACGTTTTTCAATGGCAAAAATCAATGAATATTGTAAATGCACAAACAGTAATATCTCCACATTGCACGGTGCAATTCTGAAATTTTTAGCTTTTTCCTGCTAATCCTAGCATGATAAAGAAGATTCAAAGAGAGTGAGATGCCAGCTCCTTTCATTCAGTCAGTAGCTTCAAACATTTCTGGTATATGAAAAACATGTTTTTCAATGGCAAAAATCAATGAATATTGTAAATGCACAAACAGTAATATCTCCACATTGCACGGTGCAATTCTGAAATTTTTTGCTTTTTCCTGCTAATCCTAGCATGATAAAGAAGATTCAAAGAGAGTGAGATGCCAGCTCCTTTCATTCAGTCAGTAGCTTCAAACATTTCTGGTATATGAAAAACATGTTTTTCAATGGCAAAAATCAATGAATATTGTAAATGCACAAACAGTATTATCTCCACATTGCACGGTGCAATTCTGAAATTTTTTGCTTTTTCCTGCTAATCCTAGCATGATAAAGAAGATTCAAAGAGAGTGAGATGCCAGCTCCTTTCATTCAGTCAGTAGCTTCAAACATTTCTGGACGTTTTTCAATGGCAAAAATCAATGAATATTGTAAATGCACAAACAGTAATATCTCCACATTGCACGGTGCAATTCTGAAATTTTTTGCTTTTTCCTGCTAATCCTAGCATGATAAAGAAGATTCAAAGAGAGTGAGATGCCAGCTCCTTTCATTCAGTCAGTAGCTTCAAACATTTCTGGTATATGAAAAACATGTTTTTCAATGGCAAAAATCAATGAATATTGTAAATGCACAAACAGTAATATCTCCACATTGCACGGTGCAATTCTGAAATTTTTTGCTTTTTCCTGCTAATCCTAGCATGATAAAGAAGATTCAAAGAGAGTGAGATGCCAGCTCCTTTCATTCAGTCAGTAGCTTCAAACATTTCTGGACGTTTTTCAATGGCAAAAATCAATGAATATTGTAAATGCACAAACAGTAATATCTCCACATTGCACGGTGCAATTCTGAAATTTTTTGCTTTTTCCTGCTAATCCTAGCATGATAAAGAAGATTCAAAGAGAGTGAGATGCCAGCTCCTTTCATTCAGTCAGTAGCTTCAAACATTTCTGGTATATGAAAAACATGTTTTTCAATGGCAAAAATCAATGAATATTGTAAATGCACAAACAGTAATATCTCCACATTGCAAGGTGCAATTCTGAAATTTTTTGCTTTTTCCTGCTAATCCTAGCATGATAAAGAAGATTCAAAGAGAGTGAGATGCCAGCTCCTTTCATTCAGTCAGTAGCTTCAAACATTTCTGGTATATGAAAAACATGTTTTTCAATGGCAAAAATCAATGAATATTGTAAATGCACAAACAGTAATATCTCCACATTGCAAGGTGCAATTCTGAAATTTTTAGCTTTTTCCTGTTAATCCTAGCATGATAAAGAAGATTCAAAGAGAGTGAGATGCCAGCTCCTTTCATTCAGTCAGTAGCTTCAAACATTTCTGGTATATGAAAAACATGTTTTTCAATGGCAAAAATCAATGAATATTGTAAATGCACAAACAGTAATATCTCCACATTGCACGGTGCAATTCTGAAATTTTTTGCTTTTTCCTGCTAATCCTAGCATGATAAAGAAGATTCAAAGAGAGTGAGATGCCAGCTCCTTTCATTCAGTCAGTAGCTTCAAACATTTCTGGACGTTTTTCAATGGCAAAAATCAATGAATATTGTAAATGCACAAACAGTAATATCTCCACATTGCACGGTGCAATTCTGAAATTTTTTGCTTTTTCCTGCTAATCCTAGCATGATAAAGAAGATTCAAAGAGAGTGAGATGCCAGCTCCTTTCATTCAGTCAGTAGCTTCAAACATTTCTGGTATATGAAAAACATGTTTTTCAATGGCAAAAATCAATGAATATTGTAAATGCACAAACAGTAATATCTCCACATTGCAAGGTGCAATTCTGAAATTTTTAGCTTTTTCCTGTTAATCCTAGCATGATAAAGAAGATTCAAAGAGAGTGAGATGCCAGCTCCTTTCATTCAGTCAGTAGCTTCAAACATTTCTGGTATATGAAAAACATGTTTTTCAATGGCAAAAATCAATGAATATTGTAAATGCACAAACAGTAATATCTCCACATTGCACGGTGCAATTCTGAAATTTTTTGCTTTTTCCTGCTAATCCTAGCATGATAAAGAAGATTCAAAGAGAGTGAGATGCCAGCTCCTTTCATTCAGTCAGTAGCTTCAAACATTTCTGGTATATGAAAAACATGTTTTTCAATGGCAAAAATCAATGAATATTGTAAATGCACAAACAGTAATATCTCCACATTGCACGGTGCAATTCTGAAATTTTTAGCTTTTTCCTGTTAATCCTAGCATGATAAAGAAGATTCAAAGAGAGTGAGATGCCAGCTCCTTTCATTCAGTCAGTAGCTTCAAACATTTCTGGACGTTTTTCAATGGCAAAAATCAATGAATATTGTAAATGCACAAACAGTAATATCTCCACATTGCACGGTGCAATTCTGAAATTTTTAGCTTTTTCCTGCTAATCCTAGCATGATAAAGAAGATTCAAAGAGAGTGAGATGCCAGCTCCTTTCATTCAGTCAGTAGCTTCAAACATTTCTGGTATATGAAAAACATGTTTTTCAATGGCAAAAATCAATGAATATTGTAAATGCACAAACAGTAATATCTCCACATTGCACGGTGCAATTCTGAAATTTTTTGCTTTTTCCTGCTAATCCTAGCATGATAAAGAAGATTCAAAGAGAGTGAGATGCCAGCTCCTTTCATTCAGTCAGTAGCTTCAAACATTTCTGGTATATGAAAAACATGTTTTTCAATGGCAAAAATCAATGAATATTGTAAATGCACAAACAGTAATATCTCCACATTGCACGGTGCAATTCTGAAATTTTTTGCTTTTTCCTGCTAATCCTAGCATGATAAAGAAGATTCAAAGAGAGTGAGATGCCAGCTCCTTTCATTCAGTCAGTAGCTTCAAACATTTCTGGACGTTTTTCAATGGCAAAAATCAATGAATATTGTAAATGCACAAACAGTAATATCTCCACATTGCACGGTGCAATTCTGAAATTTTTTGCTTTTTCCTGCTAATCCTAGCATGATAAAGAAGATTCAAAGAGAGTGAGATGCCAGCTCCTTTCATTCAGTCAGTAGCTTCAAACATTTCTGGTATATGAAAAACATGTTTTTCAATGGCAAAAATCAATGAATATTGTAAATGCACAAACAGTAATATCTCCACATTGCACGGTGCAATTCTGAAAATTTTTGCTTTTTCCTGCTAATCCTAGCATGATAAAGAAGATTCAAAGAGAGTGAGATGCCAGCTCCTTTCATTCAGTCAGTAGCTTCAAACATTTCTGGACGTTTTTCAATGGCAAAAATCAATGAATATTGTAAATGCACAAACAGTAATATCTCCACATTGCACGGTGCAATTCTGAAATTTTTAGCTTTTTCCTGCTAATCCTAGCATGATAAAGAAGATTCAAAGAGAGTGAGATGCCAGCTCCTTTCATTCAGTCAGTAGCTTCAAACATTTCTGGTATATGAAAAACATGTTTTTCAATGGCAAAAATCAATGAATATTGTAAATGCACAAACAGTAATATCTCCACATTGCAAGGTGCAATTCTGAAATTTTTTGCTTTTTCCTGTTAATCCTAGCATGATAAAGAAGATTCAAAGAGAGTGAGATGCCAGCTCCTTTCATTCAGTCAGTAGCTTCAAACATTTCTGGTATATGAAAAACATGTTTTTCAATGGCAAAAATCAATGAATATTGTAAATGCACAAACAGTAATATCTCCACATTGCACGGTGCAATTCTGAAATTTTTTGCTTTTTCCTGCTAATCCTAGCATGATAAAGAAGATTCAAAGAGAGTGAGATGCCAGCTCCTTTCATTCAGTCAGTAGCTTCAAACATTTCTGGACGTTTTTCAATGGCAAAAATCAATGAATATTGTAAATGCACAAACAGTAATATCTCCACATTGCAAGGTGCAATTCTGAAATTTTTTGCTTTTTCCTGCTAATCCTAGCATGATAAAGAAGATTCAAAGAGAGTGAGAAGCCAGCTCCTTTCATTCAGTCAGTAGCTTCAAACATTTCTGGTATATGAAAGACATGTTTTTCAATGGCAAAAATCAATGAATATTGTAAATGCACAAACAGTAATATCTCCACATTGCACGGTGCAATTCTGAAATTTTTTGCTTTTTCCTGCTAATCCTAGCATGATAAAGAAGATTCAAAGAGAGTGAGATGCCAGCTCCTTTCATTCAGTCAGTAGCTTCAAACATTTCTGGTATATGAAAAACATGTTTTTCAATGGCAAAAATCAATGAATATTGTAAATGCACAAACAGTAATATCTCCACATTGCACGGTGCAATTCTGAAATTTTTAGCTTTTTCCTGCTAATCCTAGCATGATAAAGAAGATTCAAAGAGAGTGAGATGCCAGCTCCTTTCATTCAGTCAGTAGCTTCAAACATTTCTGGTATATGAAAAACATGTTTTTCAATGGCAAAAATCAATGAATATTGTAAATGCACAAACAGTAATATCTCCACATTGCAAGGTGCAATTCTGAAATTTTTAGCTTTTTCCTGTTAATCCTAGCATGATAAAGAAGATTCAAAGAGAGTGAGATGCCAGCTCCTTTCATTCAGTCAGTAGCTTCAAACATTTCTGGTATATGAAAAACATGTTTTTCAATGGCAAAAATCAATGAATATTGTAAATGCACAAACAGTAATATCTCCACATTGCACGGTGCAATTCTGAAATTTTTAGCTTTTTCCTGCTAATCCTAGCATGATAAAGAAGATTCAAAGAGAGTGAGATGCCAGCTCCTTTCATTCAGTCAGTAGCTTCAAACATTTCTGGTATATGAAAAACATGTTTTTCAATGGCAAAAATCAATGAATATTGTAAATGCACAAACAGTAATATCTCCACATTGCACGGTGCAATTCTGAAATTTTTTGCTTTTTCCTGCTAATCCTAGCATGATAAAGAAGATTCAAAGAGAGTGAGATGCCAGCTCCTTTCATTCAGTCAGTAGCTTCAAACATTTCTGGACGTTTTTCAATGGCAAAAATCAATGAATATTGTAAATGCACAAACAGTAATATCTCCACATTGCACGGTGCAATTCTGAAATTTTTTGCTTTTTCCTGCTAATCCTAGCATGATAAAGAAGATTCAAAGAGAGTGAGATGCCAGCTCCTTTCATTCAGTCAGTAGCTTCAAACATTTCTGGTATATGAAAAACATGTTTTTCAATGGCAAAAATCAATGAATATTGTAAATGCACAAACAGTAATATCTCCACATTGCAAGGTGCAATTCTGAAATTTTTAGCTTTTTCCTGTTAATCCTAGCATGATAAAGAAGATTCAAAGAGAGTGAGATGCCAGCTCCTTTCATTCAGTCAGTAGCTTCAAACATTTCTGGTATATGAAAAACATGTTTTTCAATGGCAAAAATCAATGAATATTGTAAATGCACAAACAGTAATATCTCCACATTGCACGGTGCAATTCTGAAATTTTTAGCTTTTTCCTGCTAATCCTAGCATGATAAAGAAGATTCAAAGAGAGAGATGCCAGCTCCTTTCATTCAGTCAGTAGCTTCAAACATTTCTGGTATATGAAAAACATGTTTTTCAATGGCAAAAATCAATGAATATTGTAAATGCACAAACAGTAATATCTCCACATTGCACGGTGCAATTCTGAAATTTTTAGCTTTTTCCTGTTAATCCTAGCATGATAAAGAAGATTCAAAGAGAGTGAGATGCCAGCTCCTTTCATTCAGTCAGTAGCTTCAAACATTTCTGGACGTTTTTCAATGGCAAAAATCAATGAATATTGTAAATGCACAAACAGTAATACCTCCACATTGCACGGTGCAATTCTGAAATTTTTAGCTTTTTCCTGCTAATCCTAGCATGATAAAGAAGATTCAAAGAGAGTGAGATGCCAGCTCCTTTCATTCAGTCAGTAGCTTCAAACATTTCTGGTATATGAAAAACATGTTTTTCAATGGCAAAAATCAATGAATATTGTAAATGCACAAACAGTAATATCTCCACATTGCACGGTGCAATTCTGAAATTTTTTGCTTTTTCCTGCTAATCCTAGCATGATAAAGAAGATTCAAAGAGAGTGAGATGCCAGCTCCTTTCATTCAGTCAGTAGCTTCAAACATTTCTGGTATATGAAAAACATGTTTTTCAATGGCAAAAATCAATGAATATTGTAAATGCACAAACAGTAATATCTCCATATTGCACGGTGCAATTCTGAAATTTTTTGCTTTTTCCTGCTAATCCTAGCATGATAAAGAAGATTCAAAGAGAGTGAGATGCCAGCTCCTTTCATTCAGTCAGTAGCTTCAAACATTTCTGGACGTTTTTCAATGGCAAAAATCAATGAATATTGTAAATGCACAAACTGTAATATCTCCACATTGCACGGTGCAATTCTGAAATTTTTTGCTTTTTCCTGCTAATCCTAGCATGATAAAGAAGATTCAAAGAGAGTGAGATGCCAGCTCCTTTCATTCAGTCAGTAGCTTCAAACATTTCTGGTATATGAAAAACATGTTTTTCAATGGCAAAAATCAATGAATATTGTAAATGCACAAACAGTAATATCTCCACATTGCACGGTGCAATTCTGAAATTTTTTGCTTTTTCCTGCTAATCCTAGCATGATAAAGAAGATTCAAAGAGAGTGAGATGCCAGCTCCTTTCATTCAGTCAGTAGCTTCAAACATTTCTGGACGTTTTTCAATGGCAAAAATCAATGAATATTGTAAATGCACAAAACAGTAATATCTCCACATTGCACGGTGCAATTCTGAAATTTTTTGCTTTTTCCTGCTAATCCTAGCATGATAAAGAAGATTCAAAGAGAGTGAGATGCCAGCTCCTTTCATTCAGTCAGTAGCTTCAAACATTTCTGGACGTTTTTCAATGGCAAAAATCAATGAATATTGTAAATGCACAAACAGTAATATCTCCACATTGCAAGGTGCAATTCTGAAATTTTTAGCTTTTTCCTGTTAATCCTAGCATGATAAAGAAGATTCAAAGAGAGTGAGATGCCAGCTCCTTTCATTCAGTCAGTAGCTTCAAACATTTCTGGTATATGAAAAACATGTTTTTCAATGGCAAAAATCAATGAATATTGTAAATGCACAAACAGTAATATCTCCACATTGCACGGTGCAATTCTGAAATTTTTTGCTTTTTCCTGCTAATCCTAGCATGATAAAGAAGATTCAAAGAGAGTGAGATGCCAGCTCCTTTCATTCAGTCAGTAGCTTCAAACATTTCTGGTATATGAAAAACATGTTTTTCAATGGCAAAAATCAATGAATATTGTAAATGCACAAACAGTAATATCTCCACATTGCACGGTGCAATTCTGAAATTTTTAGCTTTTTCCTGTTAATCCTAGCATGATAAAGAAGATTCAAAGAGAGTGAGATGCCAGCTCCTTTCATTCAGTCAGTAGCTTCAAACATTTCTGGTATATGAAAAACATGTTTTTCAATGGCAAAAATCAATGAATATTGTAAATGCACAAACAGTAATATCTCCACATTGCAAGGTGCAATTCTGAAATTTTTAGCTTTTTCCTGTTAATCCTAGCATGATAAAGAAGATTCAAAGAGAGTGAGATGCCAGCTCCTTTCATTCAGTCAGTAGCTTCAAACATTTCTGGTATATGAAAAACATGTTTTTCAATGGCAAAAATCAATCAATATTGTAAATGCACAAACAGTAATATCTCCACATTGCACGGTGCAATTCTGAAATTTTTTGCTTTTTCCTGTTAATCCTAGCATGATAAAGAAGATTCAAAGAGAGTGAGATGCCAGCTCCTTTCATTCAGTCAGTAGCTTCAAACATTTCTGGACGTTTTTCAATGGCAAAAATCAATGAATATTGTAAATGCACAAACAGTAATATCTCCACATTGCACGGTGCAATTCTGAAATTTTTTGCTTTTTCCTGCTAATCCTAGCATGATAAAGAAGATTCAAAGAGAGTGAGATGCCAGCTCCTTTCATTCAGTCAGTAGCTTCAAACATTTCTGGTATATGAAAAACATGTTTTTCAATAGCAAAAATCAATGAATATTGTAAATGCACAAACAGTAATATCTCCACATTGCACGGTGCAATTCTGAAATTTTTAGCTTTTTCCTGCTAATCCTAGCATGATAAAGAAGATTCAAAGAGAGTGAGATGCCAGCTCCTTTCATTCAGTCAGTAGCTTCAAACATTTCTGGACGTTTTTCAATGGCAAAAATCAATGAATATTGTAAATGCACAAACAGTAATATCTCCACATTGCAAGGTGCAATTCTGAAATTTTTTGCTTTTTCCTGTTAATCCTAGCATGATAAAGAAGATTCAAAGAGAGTGAGATGCCAGCTCCTTTCATTCAGTCAGTAGCTTCAAACATTTCTGGTATATGAAAAACATGTTTTTCAATGGCAAAAATCAATGAATATTGTAAATGCACAAACAGTAATATCTCCACATTGCACGGTGCAATTCTGAAATTTTTTGCTTTTTCCTGCTAATCCTAGCATGATAAAGAAGATTCAAAGAGAGTGAGATGCCAGCTCCTTTCATTCAGTCAGTAGCTTCAAACATTTCTGGACGTTTTTCAATGGCAAAAATCAATGAATATTGTAAATGCACAAACAGTAATATCTCCACATTGCACGGTGCAATTCTGAAATTTTTAGCTTTTTCCTGTTAATCCTAGCATGATAAAGAAGATTCAAAGAGAGTGAGATGCCAGCTCCTTTCATTCAGTCAGTAGCTTCAAACATTTCTGGTATATGAAAAACATGTTTTTCAATGGCAAAAATCAATGAATATTGTAAATGCACAAACAGTAATATCTCCACATTGCAAGGTGCAATTCTGAAATTTTTAGCTTTTTCCTGCTAATCCTAGCATGATAAAGAAGATTCAAAGAGAGTGAGATGCCAGCTCCTTTCATTCAGTCAGTAGCTTCAAACATTTCTGGTATATGAAAAACATGTTTTTCAATGGCAAAAATCAATGAATATTGTAAATGCACAAACAGTAATATCTCCACATTGCAAGGTGCAATTCTGAAATTTTTAGCTTTTTCCTGTTAATCCTAGCATGATAAAGAAGATTCAAAGAGAGTGAGATGCCAGCTCCTTTCATTCAGTCAGTAGCTTCAAACATTTCTGGACGTTTTTCAATGGCAAAAATCAATGAATATTGTAAATGCACAAACAGTAATATCTCCACATTGCACGGTGCAATTCTGAAATTTTTAGCTTTTTCCTGCTAATCCTAGCATGATAAAGAAGATTCAAAGAGAGTGAGATGCCAGCTCCTTTCATTCAGTCAGTAGCTTCAAACATTTCTGGTATATGAAAAACATGTTTTTCAATGGCAAAAATCAATGAATATTGTAAATGCACAAACAGTAATATCTCCACATTGCAAGGTGCAATTCTGAAATTTTTTGCTTTTTCCTGTTAATCCTAGCATGATAAAGAAGATTCAAAGAGAGTGAGATGCCAGCTCCTTTCATTCAGTCAGTAGCTTCAAACATTTCTGGTATATGAAAAACATGTTTTTCAATGGCAAAAATCAATGAATATTGTAAATGCACAAACAGTAATATCTCCACATTGCAAGGTGCAATTCTGAAATTTTTAGCTTTTTCCTGTTAATCCTAGCATGATAAAGAAGATTCAAAGAGAGTGAGATGCCAGCTCCTTTCATTCAGTCAGTAGCTTCAAACATTTCTGGTATATGAAAAACATGTTTTTCAATGGCAAAAATCAATGAATATTGTAAATGCACAAACAGTAATATCTCCACATTGCACGGTGCAATTCTGAAATTTTTAGCTTTTTCCTGTTAATCCTAGCGTGATAAAGAAGATTCAAAGAGAGTGAGATGCCAGCTCCTTTCATTCAGTCAGTAGCTTCAAACATTTCTGGACGTTTTTCAATGGCAAAAATCAATGAATATTGTAAATGCACAAACAGTAATATCTCCACATTGCACGGTGCAATTCTGAAATTTTTAGCTTTTTCCTGCTAATCCTAGCATGATAAAGAAGATTCAAAGAGAGTGAGATGCCAGCTCCTTTCATTCAGTCAGTAGCTTCAAACATTTCTGGTATATGAAAAACATGTTTTTCAATGGCAAAAATCAATGAATATTGTAAATGCACAAACAGTAATATCTCCACATTGCAAGGTGCAATTCTGAAATTTTTTGCTTTTTCCTGCTAATCCTAGCATGATAAAGAAGATTCAAAGAGAGTGAGATGCCAGCTCCTTTCATTCAGTCAGTAGCTTCAAACATTTCTGGACGTTTTTCAATGGCAAAAATCAATGAATATTGTAAATGCACAAACAGTAATATCTCCACATTGCACGGTGCAATTCTGAAATTTTTAGCTTTTTCCTGTTAATCCTAGCATGATAAAGAAGATTCAAAGAGAGTGAGATGCCAGCTCCTTTCATTCAGTCAGTAGCTTCAAACATTTCTGGACGTTTTTCAATGGCAAAAATCAATGAATATTGTAAATGCACAAACAGTAATATCTCCACATTGCAAGGTGCAATTCTGAAATTTTTAGCTTTTTCCTGTTAATCCTAGCATGATAAAGAAGATTCAAAGAGAGTGAGATGCCAGCTCCTTTCATTCAGTCAGTAGCTTCAAACATTTCTGGTATATGAAAAACATGTTTTTCAATGGCAAAAATCAATGAATATTGTAAATGCACAAACAGTAATATCTCCACATTGCACGGTGCAATTCTGAAATTTTTTGCTTTTTCCTGCTAATCCTAGCATGATAAAGAAGATTCAAAGAGAGTGAGATGCCAGCTCCTTTCATTCAGTCAGTAGCTTCAAACATTTCTGGTATATGAAAAACATGTTTTTCAATGGCAAAAATCAATGAATATTGTAAATGCACAAACAGTAATATCTCCACATTGCACGGTGCAATTCTGAAATTTTTAGCTTTTTCCTGCTAATCCTAGCATGATAAAGAAGATTCAAAGAGAGTGAGATGCCAGCTCCTTTCATTCAGTCAGTAGCTTCAAACATTTAGGTATATGAAAAACATGTTTTTCAATGGCAAAAATCAATGAATATTGTAAATGCACAAACAGTAATATCTCCACATTGCACGGTGCAATTCTGAAATTTTTAGCTTTTTCCTGCTAATCCTAGCATGATAAAGAAGATTCAAAGAGAGTGAGATGCCAGCTCCTTTCATTCAGTCAGTAGCTTCAAACATTTCTGGTATATGAAAAACATGTTTTTCAATGGCAAAAATCAATGAATATTGTAAATGCACAAACAGTAATATCTCCACATTGCACGGTGCAATTCTGAAATTTTTAGCTTTTTCCTGTTAATCCTAGCATGATAAAGAAGATTCAAAGAGAGTGAGATGCCAGCTCCTTTCATTCAGTCAGTAGCTTCAAACATTTCTGGACGTTTTTCAATGGCAAAAATCAATGAATATTGTAAATGCACAAACAGTAATATCTCCACATTGCACGGTGCAATTCTGAAATTTTTTGCTTTTTCCTGTTAATCCTAGCATGATAAAGAAGATTCAAAGAGAGTGAGATGCCAGCTCCTTTCATTCAGTCAGTAGCTTCAAACATTTCTGGTATATGAAAAACATGTTTTTCAATGGCAAAAATCAATGAATATTGTAAATGCACAAACAGTAATATCTCCACATTGCACGGTGCAATTCTGAAATTTTTAGCTTTTTCCTGTTAATCCTAGCATGATAAAGAAGATTCAAAGAGAGTGAGATGCCAGCTCCTTTCATTCAGTCAGTAGCTTCAAACATTTCTGGACGTTTTTCAATGGCAAAAATCAATGAATATTGTAAATGCACAAACAGTAATATCTCCGCATTGCAAGGTGCAATTCTGAAATTTTTTGCTTTTTCCTGCTAATCCTAGCATGATAAAGAAGATTCAAAGAGAGTGAGATGCCAGCTCTTTTCATTCAGTCAGTAGCTTCAAATATTTCTGGTATATGAATAACATGATGTTTTTCAATGGCAAAAATCAATGAATATTGTAAATGCACAAACAGTAATATCTCCACATTGCAAGGTGCAATTCTGAAATTTTTTGCTTTTTCCTGCTAATCCTAGCATGATAAAGAAGATTCAAAGAGAGTGAGATGCCAGCTCTTTTCATTCAGTCAGTAGCTTCAAACATTTCTGGACGTTTTTCAATGGCAAAAATCAATGAATATTGTAAATGCACAAACAGTAATTTCTCCGCATTGCAAGGTGCAATTCTGAAATTTTTTGCTTTTTCCTGCTAATCCTAGCATGATAAAGAAGATTCAAAGAGAGTGAGATGCCAGCTCCTTTCATTCAGTCAGTAGCTTCAAACATTTCTGGACGTTTTTCAATGGCAAAAATCAATGAATATTGTAAATGCACAAACAGTAATATCTCCGCATTGCAAGGTGCAATTCTGAAATTTTTTGCTTTTTCCTGCTAATCCTAGCATGATAAAGAAGATTCAAAGAGAGTGAGATGCCAGATCTTTTCATTCAGTCAGTAGCTTCAAACATTTCTGGTATATGAATAACATGATGTTTTTCAATGGCAAAAATCAATGAATATTGTAAATGCACAAACAGTAATATCTCCGCATTGCAAGGTGCAATTCTGAAATTTTTTGCTTTTTCCTGCTAATCCTAGCATGATAAAGAAGATTCAAAGAGAGTGAGATGCCAGCTCCTTTCATTCAGTCAGTAGCTTCAAACATTTCTGGACGTTTTTCAATGGCAAAAATCAATGAATATTGTAAATGCACAAACAGTAATATCTCCGCATTGCAAGGTGCAATTCTGAAATTTTTTGCTTTTTCCTGCTAATCCTAGCATGATAAAGAAGATTCAAAGAGAGTGAGATGCCAGCTCTTTTCATTCAGTCAGTAGCTTCAAACATTTCTGGACGTTTTTCAATGGCAAAAATCAATGAATATTGTAAATGCACAAACAGTAATATCTCCGCATTGCAAGGAGCAATTCTGAAATTTTTTGCTTTTTCTGCTAATCCTAGCATGATAAAGAAGATTCAAAGAGAGTGAGATGCCAGCTCTTTTCATTCAGTCAGTAGCTTCAAACATTTCTGGTATATGAATAACATGATGTTTTTCAATGGCAAAAATCAATGAATATTGTAAATGCACAAACAGTAATTTCTCCGCATTGCAAGGTGCAATTCTGAAATTTTTTGCTTTTTCCTGCTAATCCTAGCATGATAAAGAAGATTCAAAGAGAGTGAGATGCCAGCTCCTTTCATTCAGTCAGTAGCTTCAAACATTTCTGGACGTTTTTCATTGGCAAAAATCAATGAATATTGTAAATGCACAAACAGTAATATCTCCGCATTGCAAGGTGCAATTCTGAAATTTTTTGCTTTTTCCTGCTAATCCTAGCATGATAAAGAAGATTCAAAGAGAGTGAGATGCCAGCTCTTTTCATTCAGTCAGTAGCTTCAAACATTTCTGGTATATGAATAACATGATGTTTTTCAATGGCAAAAATCAATGAATATTGTAAATACACAAACAGTAATATCTCCACATTGCAAGGTGCAATTCTGAAATTTTTTGCTTTTTCCTGCTAATCCTAGCATGATAAAGAAGATTCAAAGAGAGTGAGATGCCAGCTCTTTTCATTCAGTCAGTAGCTTCAAACATTTCTGGACGTTTTTCAATGGCAAAAATCAATGAATATTGTAAATGCACAAACAGTAATTTCTCCGCATTGCAAGGTGCAATTCTGAAATTTTTTGCTTTTTCCTGCTAATCCTAGCATGATAAAGAAGATTCAAAGAGAGTGAGATGCCAGCTCTTTTCATTCAGTCAGTAGCTTCAAACATTTCTGGTATATGAATAACATGATGTTTTTCAATGGCAAAAATCAATGAATATTGTAAATGCACAAACAGTAATATCTCCACATTGCAAGGTGCAATTCTGAAATTTTTTGCTTTTTCCTGCTAATCCTAGCATGATAAAGAAGATTCAAAGAGAGTGAGATGCCAGCTCCTTTCATTCAGTCAGTAGCTTCAAACATTTCTGGACGTTTTTCAATGGCAAAAATCAATGAATATTGTAAATGCACAAACAGTAATATCTCCGCATTGCAAGGTGCAATTCTGAAATTTTTTGCTTTTTCCTGCTAATCCTAGCATGATAAAGAAGATTCAAAGAGAGTGAGATGCCAGCTCTTTTCATTCAGTCAGTAGCTTCAAACATTTCTGTTATATGAATAACATGATGTTTTTCAATGGCAAAAATCAATGAATATTGTAAATGAACAAACAGTAATATCTCCGCATTGCAAGGTGCAATTCTGAAATTTTTTGCTTTTTCCTGCTAATCCTAGCATGATAAAGAAGATTCAAAGAGAGTGAGATGCCAGCTCCTTTCATTCAGTCAGTAGCTTCAAACATTTATGGACGTTTTTCAATGGCAAAAATCAATGAATATTGTAAATGCACAAACAGTAATATCTCCGCATTGCAAGGTGCAATTCTGAAATTTTTTGCTTTTTCCTGCTAATCCTAGCATGATAAAGAAGATTCAAAGAGAGTGAGATGCCAGCTCTTTTCATTCAGTCAGTAGCTTCAAATATTTCTGGTATATGAATAACATGATGTTTTTCAATGGCAAAAATCAATGAATATTGTAAATGCACAAACAGTAATATCTCCACATTGCAAGGTGCAATTCTGAAATTTTTTGCTTTTTCCTGCTAATCCTAGCATGATAAAGAAGATTCAAAGAGAGTGAGATGCCAGCTCTTTTCATTCAGTCAGTAGCTTCAAACATTTCTGGACGTTTTTCAATGGCAAAAATCAATGAATATTGTAAATGCACAAACAGTAATTTCTCCGCATTGCAAGGTGCAATTCTGAAATTTTTTGCTTTTTCCTGCTAATCCTAGCATGATAAAGAAGATTCAAAGAGAGTGAGATGCCAGCTCCTTTCATTCAGTCAGTAGCTTCAAACATTTCTGGACGTTTTTCAATGGCAAAAATCAATGAATATTGTAAATGCACAAACAGTAATATCTCCGCATTGCAAGGTGCAATTCTGAAATTTTTTGCTTTTTCCTGCTAATCCTAGCATGATAAAGAAGATTCAAAGAGAGTGAGATGCCAGATCTTTTCATTCAGTCAGTAGCTTCAAACATTTCTGGTATATGAATAACATGATGTTTTTCAATGGCAAAAATCAATGAATATTGTAAATGCACAAACAGTAATATCTCCGCATTGCAAGGTGCAATTCTGAAATTTTTTGCTTTTTCCTGCTAATCCTAGCATGATAAAGAAGATTCAAAGAGAGTGAGATGCCAGCTCCTTTCATTCAGTCAGTAGCTTCAAACATTTCTGGACGTTTTTCAATGGCAAAAATCAATGAATATTGTAAATGCACAAACAGTAATATCTCCGCATTGCAAGGTGCAATTCTGAAATTTTTTGCTTTTTCCTGCTAATCCTAGCATGATAAAGAAGATTCAAAGAGAGTGAGATGCCAGCTCCTTTCATTCAGTCAGTAGCTTCAAACATTTCTGGACGTTTTTCATTGGCAAAAATCAATGAATATTGTAAATGCACAAACAGTAATATCTCCGCATTGCAAGGTGCAATTCTGAAATTTTTTGCTTTTTCCTGCTAATCCTAGCATGATAAAGAAGATTCAAAGAGAGTGAGATGCCAGCTCTTTTCATTCAGTCAGTAGCTTCAAACATTTCTGGTATATGAATAACATGATGTTTTTCAATGGCAAAAATCAATGAATATTGTAAATGCACAAACAGTAATATCTCCACATTGCAAGGTGCAATTCTGAAATTTTTTGCTTTTTCCTGCTAATCCTAGCATGATAAAGAAGATTCAAAGAGAGTGAGATGCCAGCTCTTTTCATTCAGTCAGTAGCTTCAAACATTTCTGGACGTTTTTCAATGGCAAAAATCAATGAATATTGTAAATGCACAAACAGTAATTTCTCCGCATTGCAAGGTGCAATTCTGAAATTTTTTGCTTTTTCCTGCTAATCCTAGCATGATAAAGAAGATTCAAAGAGAGTGAGATGCCAGCTCTTTTCATTCAGTCAGTAGCTTCAAACATTTCTGGTATATGTATAACATGATGTTTTTCAATGGCAAAAATCAATGAATATTGTAAATGCACAAACAGTAATATCTCCACATTGCAAGGTGCAATTCTGAAATTTTTTGCTTTTTCCTGCTAATCCTAGCATGATAAAGAAGATTCAAAGAGAGTGAGATGCCAGCTCCTTTCATTCAGTCAGTAGCTTCAAACATTTCTGGACGTTTTTCAATGGCAAAAATCAATGAATATTGTAAATGCACAAACAGTAATATCTCCGCATTGCAAGGTGCAATTCTGAAATTTTTTGCTTTTTCCTGCTAATCCTAGCATGATAAAGAAGATTCAAAGAGAGTGAGATGCCAGCTCTTTTCATTCAGTCAGTAGCTTCAAACATTTCTGTTATATGAATAACATGATGTTTTTCAATGGCAAAAATCAATGAATATTGTAAATGAACAAACAGTAATATCTCCGCATTGCAAGGTGCAATTCTGAAATTTTTTGCTTTTTCCTGCTAATCCTAGCATGATAAAGAAGATTCAAAGAGAGTGAGATGCCAGCTCCTTTCATTCAGTCAGTAGCTTCAAACATTTATGGACGTTTTTCAATGGCAAAAATCAATGAATATTGTAAATGCACAAACAGTAATATCTCCGCATTGCAAGGTGCAATTCTGAAATTTTTTGCTTTTTCCTGCTAATCCTAGCATGATAAAGAAGATTCAAAGAGAGTGAGATGCCAGCTCTTTTCATTCAGTCAGTAGCTTCAAACATTTCTGGACGTTTTTCAATGGCAAAAATCAATGAATATTGTAAATGCACAAACAGTAATAGCTCCGCATTGCAAGGTGCAATTCTGAATTTTTTTGCTTTTTCCTGCTAATCCTAGCATGATAAAGAAGATTCAAAGAGAGTGAGATGCCAGCTCTTTTCATTCAGTCAGTAGCTTCAAACATTTCTGGACGTTTTTCAATGGCAAAAATCAATGAATATTGTAAATGCACAAACAGTAATATCTCCGCATTGCAAGGTGCAATTCAGAAATTTTTTGCTTTTTTCTTCTAATCCTAGCATGATAAAGAAGATTCAAAGAGAGTGAGATGCCAGCTCTTTTCATTCAGTCAGTAGCTTCAAACATTTCTGGACTTTTTTCAATGGCAAAAATCAATGAATATTGTAAATGCACAAACAGTAATATCTCCGCATTGCAAGGTGCAATTCTGAAATTTTTTGCTTTTTCCTGCTAATCCTAGCATGATAAAGAAGATTCAAAGAGAGTGAGATGCCAGCTCTTTTCATTCAGTCAGTAGCTTCAAACATTTCTGGTATATGAATAACATGATGTTTTTCAATGGCAAAAATCAATGAATATTGTAAATGCACAAACAGTAATATCTCCGCATTGCAAGGTGCAATTCTGAAATTTTTTGCTTTTTCCTGCTAATCCTAGCATGATAAAGAATATTCAAAGAGAGTGAGATGCCAGCTCTTTTCATTCAGTCAGTAGCTTCAAACATTTCTGGACGTTTTTCAATGGCAAAAATCAATGAATATTGTAAATGCACAAACAGTAATTTCTCCGCATTGCAAGGTGCAATTCTGAATTTTTTTGCTTTTTCCTGCTAATCCTAGCATGATAAAGAAGATTCAAAGAGAGTGAGATGCCAGCTCTTTTCATTCAGTCAGTAGCTTCAAACATTTCTGGTATATGAATAACATGATGTTTTTCAATGGCAAAAATCAATGAATATTGTAAATGCACAAACAGTAATATCTCCACATTGCAAGGTGCAATTCTGAAATTTTTTGCTTTTTCCTGCTAATCCTAGCATGATAAAGAAGATTCAAAGAGAGTGAGATGCCAGCTCTTTTCATTCAGTCAGTAGCTTCAAACATTTCTGGACGTTTTTCAATGGCAAAAATCAATGAATATTGTAAATGCACAAACAGTAATTTCTCCGCATTGCAAGGTGCAATTCTGAAATTTTTTGCTTTTTCCTGCTAATCCTTGCATGATAAAGAAGATTCAAAGAGAGTGAGATGCCAGCTCCTTTCATTCAGTCAGTAGCTTCAAACATTTCTGGACGTTTTTCAATGGCAAAAATCAATGAATATTGTAAATGCACAAACAGTAATATCTCCGCATTGCAAGGTGCAATTCTGAAATTTTTTGCTTTTTCCTGCTAATCCTAGCATGATAAAGAAGATTCAAAGAGAGTGAGATGCCAGATCTTTTCATTCAGTCAGTAGCTTCAAACATTTCTGGTATATGAATAACATGATGTTTTTCAATGGCAAAAATCAATGAATATTGTAAATGCACAAACAGTAATATCTCCGCATTGCAAGGTGCAATTCTGAAATTTTTTGCTTTTTCCTGCTAATCCTAGCATGATAAAGAAGATTCAAAGAGAGTGAGATGCCAGCTCCTTTCATTCAGTCAGTAGCTTCAAACATTTCTGGACGTTTTTCAATGGCAAAAATCAATGAATATTGTAAATGCACAAACAGTAATATCTCCGCATTGCAAGGTGCAATTCTGAAATTTTTTGCTTTTTCCTGCTAATCCTAGCATGATAAAGAAGATTCAAAGAGAGTGAGATGCCAGCTCCTTTCATTCAGTCAGTAGCTTCAAACATTTCTGGACGTTTTTCAATGGCAAAAATCAATGAATATTGTAAATGCACAAACAGTAATATCTCCGCATTGCAAGGTGCAATTCTGAAATTTTTTGCTTTTTCCTGCTAATCCTAGCATGATAAAGAAGATTCAAAGAGAGTGAGATGCCAGATCTTTTCATTCAGTCAGTAGCTTCAAACATTTCTGGTATATGAATAACATGATGTTTTTCAATGGCAAAAATCAATGAATATTGTAAATGCACAAACAGTAATATCTCCGCATTGCAAGGTGCAATTCTGAAATTTTTTGCTTTTTCCTGCTAATCCTAGCATGATAAAGAAGATTCAAAGAGAGTGAGATGCCAGCTCCTTTCATTCAGTCAGTAGCTTCAAACATTTCTGGACGTTTTTCAATGGCAAAAATCAATGAATATTGTAAATGCACAAACAGTAATATCTCCGCATTGCAAGGTGCAATTCTGAAATTTTTTGCTTTTTCCTGCTAATCCTAGCATGATAAAGAAGATTCAAAGAGAGTGAGATGCCAGCTCTTTTCATTCAGTCAGTAGCTTCAAACATTTCTGGTATATGAATAACATGATGTTTTTCAATGGCAAAAATCAATGAATATTGTAAATGCACAAACAGTAATTTCTCCGCATTGCAAGGTGCAATTCTGAAATTTTTTGCTTTTTCCTGCTAATCCTAGCATGATAAAGAAGATTCAAAGAGAGTGAGATGCCAGCTCCTTTCATTCAGTCAGTAGCTTCAAACATTTCTGGACGTTTTTCATTGGCAAAAATCAATGAATATTGTAAATGCACAAACAGTAATATCTCCGCATTGCAAGGTGCAATTCTGAAATTTTTTGCTTTTTCCTGCTAATCCTAGCATGATAAAGAAGATTCAAAGAGAGTGAGATGCCAGCTCTTTTCATTCAGTCAGTAGCTTCAAACATTTCTGGTATATGAATAACATGATGTTTTTCAATGGCAAAAATCAATGAATATTGTAAATGCACAAACAGTAATATCTCCACATTGCAAGGTGCAATTCTGAAATTTTTTGCTTTTTCCTGCTAATCCTAGCATGATAAAGAAGATTCAAAGAGAGTGAGATGCCAGCTCTTTTCATTCAGTCAGTAGCTTCAAACATTTCTGGACGTTTTTCAATGGCAAAAATCAATGAATATTGTAAATGCACAAACAGTAATTTCTCCGCATTGCAAGGTGCAATTCTGAAATTTTTTGCTTTTTCCTGCTAATCCTAGCATGATAAAGAAGATTCAAAGAGAGTGAGATGCCAGCTCTTTTCATTCAGTCAGTAGCTTCAAACATTTCTGGTATATGAATAACATGATGTTTTTCAATGGCAAAAATCAATGAATATTGTAAATGCACAAACAGTAATATCTCCACATTGCAAGGTGCAATTCTGAAATTTTTTGCTTTTTCCTGCTAATCCTAGCATGATAAAGAAGATTCAAAGAGAGTGAGATGCCAGCTCCTTTCATTCAGTCAGTAGCTTCAAACATTTCTGGACGTTTTTCAATGGCAAAAATCAATGAATATTGTAAATGCACAAACAGTAATATCTCCGCATTGCAAGGTGCAATTCTGAAATTTTTTGCTTTTTCCTGCTAATCCTAGCATGATAAAGAAGATTCAAAGAGAGTGAGATGCCAGCTCTTTTCATTCAGTCAGTAGCTTCAAACATTTCTGTTATATGAATAACATGATGTTTTTCAATGGCAAAAATCAATGAATATTGTAAATGAACAAACAGTAATATCTCCGCATTGCAAGGTGCAATTCTGAAATTTTTTGCTTTTTCCTGCTAATCCTAGCATGATAAAGAAGATTCAAAGAGAGTGAGATGCCAGCTCCTTTCATTCAGTCAGTAGCTTCAAACATTTATGGACGTTTTTCAATGGCAAAAATCAATGAATATTGTAAATGCACAAACAGTAATATCTCCGCATTGCAAGGTGCAATTCTGAAATTTTTTGCTTTTTCCTGCTAATCCTAGCATGATAAAGAAGATTCAAAGAGAGTGAGATGCCAGCTCTTTTCATTCAGTCAGTAGCTTCAAACATTTCTGGACGTTTTTCAATGGCAAAAATCAATGAATATTGTAAATGCACAAACAGTAATAGCTCCGCATTGCAAGGTGCAATTCTGAAATTTTTTGCTTTTTCCTGCTAATCCTAGCATGATAAAAAAGATTCAAAGAGAGTGAGATGCCAGCTCTTTTCATTCAGTCAGTAGCTTCAAACATTTCTGGACGTTTTTCAATGGCAAAAATCAATGAATATTGTAAATGCACAAACAGTAATATCTCCGCATTGCAAGGTGCAATTCAGAAATTTTTTGCTTTTTTCTTCTAATCCTAGCATGATAAAGAAGATTCAAAGAGAGTGAGATGCCAGCTCTTTTCATTCAGTCAGTAGCTTCAAACATTTCTGGACTTTTTTCAATGGCAAAAATCAATGAATATTGTAAATGCACAAACAGTAATATCTCCGCATTGCAAGGTGCAATTCTGAAATTTTTTGCTTTTTCCTGCTAATCCTAGCATGATAAAGAAGATTCAAAGAGAGTGAGATGCCAGCTCTTTTCATTCAGTCAGTAGCTTCAAACATTTCTGGTATATGAATAACATGATGTTTTTCAATGGCAAAAATCAATGAATATTGTAAATGCACAAACAGTAATATCTCCGCATTGCAAGGTGCAATTCTGAAATTTTTTGCTTTTTCCTGCTAATCCTAGCATGATAAAGAATATTCAAAGAGAGTGAGATGCCAGCTCTTTTCATTCAGTCAGTAGCTTCAAACATTTCTGGACGTTTTTCAATGGCAAAAATCAATGAATATTGTAAATGCACAAACAGTAATTTCTCCGCATTGCAAGGTGCAATTCTGAATTTTTTTGCTTTTTCCTGCTAATCCTAGCATGATAAAGAAGATTCAAAGAGAGTGAGATGCCAGCTCTTTTCATTCAGTCAGTAGCTTCAAACATTTCTGGTATATGAATAACATGATGTTTTTCAATGGCAAAAATCAATGAATATTGTAAATGCACAAACAGTAATTTCTACGCATTGCAAGGTGCAATTCTGAAATTTTTTGCTTTTTCCTGCTAATCCTAGCATGATAAAGAAGATTCAAAGAGAGTGAGATGCCAGCTCCTTTCATCCAGTCAGTAGCTTCAAACATTTCTGGACGTTTTTCAATGGCAAAAATCAATGAATATTGTAAATGCACAAACAGTAATATCTCCGCATTGCAAGGTGCAATTCAGAAATTTTTTGCTTTTTTCTTCTAATCCTAGCATGATAAAGAAGATTCAAAGAGAGTGAGATGCCAGCTCTTTTCATTCAGTCAGTAGCTTCAAACATTTCTGGACTTTTTTCAATGGCAAAAATCAATGAATATTGTAAATGCACAAACAGTAATATCTCCGCATTGCAAGGTGCAATTCTGAAATTTTTTGCTTTTTCCTGCTAATCCTAGCATGATAAAGAAGATTCAAAGAGAGTGGGATGCCAGCTCTTTTCATTCAGTCAGTAGCTTCAAACATTTCTGGTATATGAATAACATGATGTTTTTCAATGGCAAAAATCAATGAATATTGTAAATGCACAAACAGTAATATCTCCGCATTGCAAGGTGCAATTCTGAAATTTTTTGCTTTTTCCTGCTAATCCTAGCATGATAAAGAATATTCAAAGAGAGTGAGATGCCAGCTCTTTTCATTCAGTCAGTAGCTTCAAACATTTCTGGACGTTTTTCAATGGCAAAAATCAATGAATATTGTAAATGCACAAACAGTAATTTCTCCGCATTGCAAGGTGCAATTCTGAATTTTTTTGCTTTTTCCTGCTAATCCTAGCATGATAAAGAAGATTCAAAGAGAGTGAGATGCCAGCTCTTTTCATTCAGTCAGTAGCTTCAAACATTTCTGGTATATGAATAACATGATGTTTTTCAATGGCAAAAATCAATGAATATTGTAAATGCACAAACAGTAATTTCTACGCATTGCAAGGTGCAATTCTGAAATTTTTTGCTTTTTCCTGCTAATCCTAGCATGATAAAGAAGATTCAAAGAGAGTGAGATGCCAGCTCCTTTCATCCAGTCAGTAGCTTCAAACATTTCTGGACGTTTTTCAATGGCAAAAATCAATGAATATTGTAAATGCACAAACAGTAATATCTCCGCATTGCAAGGTGTAATTCTGAAATTTTTTGCTTTTTCCTGCTAATCCTAGCATGATAAAGAAGATTCAAAGAGAGTGAGATGCCAGCTCTTTTCATTCAGTCAGTAGCTTCAAACATTTCTGGACGTTTTTCAATGGCAAAAATCAATGAATATTGTAAATGCACAAACAGTAATATCTCCGCATTGCAAGGTGCAATTCTGAAATTTTTTGCTTTTTCCTGCTAATCCTAGCATGATAAAGAAGATTCAAAGAGAGTGAGATGCCAGCTCTTTTCATTCAGTCAGTAGCTTCAAACATTTCTGGTATATGAATAACATGATGTTTTTCAATGGCAAAAATCAATGAATATTGTAAATGCACAAACAGTAGTTTCTCCGCATTGCAAGGTGCAATTCTGAAATTTTTAGCTTTTTCCTGCTAATCCTAGCATGATAAAGAAGATTCAAAGAGAGTGAGATGCCAGCTCCTTTCATTCAGTCAGTAGCTTCAAACATTTCTGGACGTTTTTCAATGGCAAAAATCAATGAATATTGTAAATGCACAAACAGTAATATCTCCGCATTGCAAGGTGCAATTCTGAAATTTTTTGCTTTTTCCTGCTAATCCTAGCATGATAAAGAATATTCAAAGAGAGTGAGATGCCAGCTCTTTTCATTCAGTCAGTAGCTTCAAACATTTCTGGACGTTTTTCAATGGCAAAAATCAATGAATATTGTAAATGCACAAACAGTAATTTCTCCGCATTGCAAGGTGCAATTCTGAATTTTTTTGCTTTTTCCTGCTAATCCTAGCATGATAAAGAAGATTCAAAGAGAGTGAGATGCCAGCTCTTTTCATTCAGTCAGTAGCTTCAAACATTTCTGGTATATGAATAACATGATGTTTTTCAATGGCAAAAATCAATGAATATTGTAAATGCACAAACAGTAATTTCTACGCATTGCAAGGTGCAATTCTGAAATTTTTTGCTTTTCCTGCTAATCCTAGCATGATAAAGAAGATTCAAAGAGAGTGAGATGCCAGCTCCTTTCATCCAGTCAGTAGCTTCAAACATTTCTGGACGTTTTTCAATGGCAAAAATCAATTAATATTGTAAATGCACAAACAGTAATATCTCCGCATTGCAAGGTGCAATTCTGAAATTTTTTGCTTTTTCCTGCTAATCCTAGCATGATAAAGAAGATTCAAAGAGAGTGAGATGCCAGCTCCTTTCATTCAGTCAGTAGCTTCAAACATTTATGGACGTTTTTCAATGGCAAAAATCAATGAATATTGTAAATGCACAAACAGTAATAGCTCCGCATTGCAAGGTGCAATTCTGAATTTTTTTGCTTTTTCCTGCTAATCCTAGCATGATAAAGAAGATTCAAAGAGAGTGAGATGCCAGCTCTTTTCATTCAGTCAGTAGCTTCAAACATTTCTGGACGTTTTTCAATGGCAAAAATCAATGAATATTGTAAATGCACAAACAGTAATATCTCCGCATTGCAAGGTGCAATTCAGAAATTTTTTGCTTTTTTCTTCTAATCCTAGCATGATAAAGAAGATTCAAAGAGAGTGAGATGCCAGCTCTTTTCATTCAGTCAGTAGCTTCAAACATTTCTGGACTTTTTTCAATGGCAAAAATCAATGAATATTGTAAATGCACAAACAGTAATATCTCCGCATTGCAAGGTGCAATTCTGAAATTTTTTGCTTTTTCCTGCTAATCCTAGCATGATAAAGAAGATTCAAAGAGAGTGAGATGCCAGCTCTTTTCATTCAGTCAGTAGCTTCAAACATTTCTGGTATATGAATAACATGATGTTTTTCAATGGCAAAAATCAATGAATATTGTAAATGCACAAACAGTAATATCTCCGCATTGCAAGGTGCAATTCTGAAATTTTTTGCTTTTTCCTGCTAATCCTAGCATGATAAAGAATATTCAAAGAGAGTGAGATGCCAGCTCTTTTCATTCAGTCAGTAGCTTCAAACATTTCTGGACGTTTTTCAATGGCAAAAATCAATGAATATTGTAAATGCACAAACAGTAATTTCTCCGCATTGCAAGGTGCAATTCTGAATTTTTTTGCTTTTTCCTGCTAATCCTAGCATGATAAAGAAGATTCAAAGAGAGTGAGATGCCAGCTCTTTTCATTCAGTCAGTAGCTTCAAACATTTCTGGTATATGAATAACATGATGTTTTTCAATGGCAAAAATCAATGAATATTGTAAATGCACAAACAGTAATTTCTACGCATTGCAAGGTGCAATTCTGAAATTTTTTGCTTTTTCCTGCTAATCCTAGCATGATAAAGAAGATTCAAAGAGAGTGAGATGCCAGCTCCTTTCATCCAGTCAGTAGCTTCAAACATTTCTGGACGTTTTTCAATGGCAAAAATCAATGAATATTGTAAATGCACAAACAGTAATATCTCCGCATTGCAAGGTGCAATTCTGAAATTTTTTGCTTTTTCCTGCTAATCCTAGCATGATAAAGAAGATTCAAAGAGAGTGAGATGCCAGCTCTTTTCATTCAGTCAGTAGCTTCAAACATTTCTGGTATATGAATAACATGATGTTTTTCAATGGCAAAAATCAATGAATATTGTAAATGCACAAACAGTAATATCTCCACATTGCAAGGTGCAATTCTGAAATTTTTTGCTTTTTCCTGCTAATCCTAGCATGATAAAGAAGATTCAAAGAGAGTGAGATGCCAGCTCTTTTCATTCAGTCAGTAGCTTCAAACATTTCTGGACGTTTTTCAATGGCAAAAATCAATGAATATTGTAAATGCACAAACAGTAATTTCTCCGCATTGCAAGGTGCAATTCTGAAATTTTTTGCTTTTTCCTGCTAATCCTAGCATGATAAAGAAGATTCAAAGAGAGTGAGATGCCAGCTCCTTTCATTCAGTCAGTAGCTTCAAACATTTCTGGACGTTTTTCAATGGCAAAAATCAATGAATATTGTAAATGCACAAACAGTAATATCTCCGCATTGCAAGGTGCAATTCTGAAATTTTTTGCTTTTTCCTGCTAATCCTAGCATGATAAAGAAGATTCAAAGAGAGTGAGATGCCAGATCTTTTCATTCAGTCAGTAGCTTCAAACATTTCTGGTATATGAATAACATGATGTTTTTCAATGGCAAAAATCAATGAATATTGTAAATGCACAAACAGTAATATCTCCGCATTGCAAGGTGCAATTCTGAAATTTTTTGCTTTTTCCTGCTAATCCTAGCATGATAAAGAAGATTCAAAGAGAGTGAGATGCCAGCTCCTTTCATTCAGTCAGTAGCTTCAAACATTTCTGGACGTTTTTCAATGGCAAAAATCAATGAATATTGTAAATGCACAAACAGTAATATCTCCGCATTGCAAGGTGCAATTCTGAAATTTTTTGCTTTTTCCTGCTAATCCTAGCATGATAAAGAAGATTCAAAGAGAGTGAGATGCCAGCTCCTTTCATTCAGTCAGTAGCTTCAAACATTTCTGGACGTTTTTCAATGGCAAAAATCAATGAATATTGTAAATGCACAAACAGTAATATCTCCGCATTGCAAGGTGCAATTCTGAAATTTTTTGCTTTTTCCTGCTAATCCTAGCATGATAAAGAAGATTCAAAGAGAGTGAGATGCCAGATCTTTTCATTCAGTCAGTAGCTTCAAACATTTCTGGTATATGAATAACATGATGTTTTTCAATGGCAAAAATCAATGAATATTGTAAATGCACAAACAGTAATATCTCCGCATTGCAAGGTGCAATTCTGAAATTTTTTGCTTTTTCCTGCTAATCCTAGCATGATAAAGAAGATTCAAAGAGAGTGAGATGCCAGCTCCTTTCATTCAGTCAGTAGCTTCAAACATTTCTGGACGTTTTTCAATGGCAAAAATCAATGAATATTGTAAATGCACAAACAGTAATATCTCCGCATTGCAAGGTGCAATTCTGAAATTTTTTGCTTTTTCCTGCTAATCCTAGCATGATAAAGAAGATTCAAAGAGAGTGAGATGCCAGCTCTTTTCATTCAGTCAGTAGCTTCAAACATTTCTGGTATATGAATAACATGATGTTTTTCAATGGCAAAAATCAATGAATATTGTAAATGCACAAACAGTAATTTCTCCGCATTGCAAGGTGCAATTCTGAAATTTTTTGCTTTTTCCTGCTAATCCTAGCATGATAAAGAAGATTCAAAGAGAGTGAGATGCCAGCTCCTTTCATTCAGTCAGTAGCTTCAAACATTTCTGGACGTTTTTCATTGGCAAAAATCAATGAATATTGTAAATGCACAAACAGTAATATCTCCGCATTGCAAGGTGCAATTCTGAAATTTTTTGCTTTTTCCTGCTAATCCTAGCATGATAAAGAAGATTCAAAGAGAGTGAGATGCCAGCTCTTTTCATTCAGTCAGTAGCTTCAAACATTTCTGGTATATGAATAACATGATGTTTTTCAATGGCAAAAATCAATGAATATTGTAAATGCACAAACAGTAATATCTCCACATTGCAAGGTGCAATTCTGAAATTTTTTGCTTTTTCCTGCTAATCCTAGCATGATAAAGAAGATTCAAAGAGAGTGAGATGCCAGCTCTTTTCATTCAGTCAGTAGCTTCAAACATTTCTGGACGTTTTTCAATGGCAAAAATCAATGAATATTGTAAATGCACAAACAGTAATTTCTCCGCATTGCAAGGTGCAATTCTGAAATTTTTTGCTTTTTCCTGCTAATCCTAGCATGATAAAGAAGATTCAAAGAGAGTGAGATGCCAGCTCTTTTCATTCAGTCAGTAGCTTCAAACATTTCTGGTATATGAATAACATGATGTTTTTCAATGGCAAAAATCAATGAATATTGTAAATGCACAAACAGTAATATCTCCACATTGCAAGGTGCAATTCTGAAATTTTTTGCTTTTTCCTGCTAATCCTAGCATGATAAAGAAGATTCAAAGAGAGTGAGATGCCAGCTCCTTTCATTCAGTCAGTAGCTTCAAACATTTCTGGACGTTTTTCAATGGCAAAAATCAATGAATATTGTAAATGCACAAACAGTAATATCTCCGCATTGCAAGGTGCAATTCTGAAATTTTTTGCTTTTTCCTGCTAATCCTAGCATGATAAAGAAGATTCAAAGAGAGTGAGATGCCAGCTCTTTTCATTCAGTCAGTAGCTTCAAACATTTCTGTTATATGAATAACATGATGTTTTTCAATGGCAAAAATCAATGAATATTGTAAATGAACAAACAGTAATATCTCCGCATTGCAAGGTGCAATTCTGAAATTTTTTGCTTTTTCCTGCTAATCCTAGCATGATAAAGAAGATTCAAAGAGAGTGAGATGCCAGCTCCTTTCATTCAGTCAGTAGCTTCAAACATTTATGGACGTTTTTCAATGGCAAAAATCAATGAATATTGTAAATGCACAAACAGTAATATCTCCGCATTGCAAGGTGCAATTCTGAAATTTTTTGCTTTTTCCTGCTAATCCTAGCATGATAAAGAAGATTCAAAGAGAGTGAGATGCCAGCTCTTTTCATTCAGTCAGTAGCTTCAAACATTTCTGGACGTTTTTCAATGGCAAAAATAAATGAATATTGTAAATGCACAAACAGTAATAGCTCCGCATTGCAAGGTGCAATTCTGAAATTTTTTGCTTTTTCCTGCTAATCCTAGCATGATAAAAAAGATTCAAAGAGAGTGAGATGCCAGCTCTTTTCATTCAGTCAGTAGCTTCAAACATTTCTGGACGTTTTTCAATGGCAAAAATCAATGAATATTGTAAATGCACAAACAGTAATATCTCCGCATTGCAAGGTGCAATTCAGAAATTTTTTGCTTTTTTCTTCTAATCCTAGCATGATAAAGAAGATTCAAAGAGAGTGAGATGCCAGCTCTTTTCATTCAGTCAGTAGCTTCAAACATTTCTGGACTTTTTTCAATGGCAAAAATCAATGAATATTGTAAATGCACAAACAGTAATATCTCCGCATTGCAAGGTGCAATTCTGAAATTTTTTGCTTTTTCCTGCTAATCCTAGCATGATAAAGAAGATTCAAAGAGAGTGAGATGCCAGCTCTTTTCATTCAGTCAGTAGCTTCAAACATTTCTGGTATATGAATAACATGATGTTTTTCAATGGCAAAAATCAATGAATATTGTAAATGCACAAACAGTAATATCTCCGCATTGCAAGGTGCAATTCTGAAATTTTTTGCTTTTTCCTGCTAATCCTAGCATGATAAAGAATATTCAAAGAGAGTGAGATGCCAGCTCTTTTCATTCAGTCAGTAGCTTCAAACATTTCTGGACGTTTTTCAATGGCAAAAATCAATGAATATTGTAAATGCACAAACAGTAATTTCTCCGCATTGCAAGGTGCAATTCTGAATTTTTTTGCTTTTTCCTGCTAATCCTAGCATGATAAAGAAGATTCAAAGAGAGTGAGATGCCAGCTCTTTTCATTCAGTCAGTAGCTTCAAACATTTCTGGTATATGAATAACATGATGTTTTTCAATGGCAAAAATCAATGAATATTGTAAATGCACAAACAGTAATTTCTACGCATTGCAAGGTGCAATTCTGAAATTTTTTGCTTTTTCCTGCTAATCCTAGCATGATAAAGAAGATTCAAAGAGAGTGAGATGCCAGCTCCTTTCATCCAGTCAGTAGCTTCAAACATTTCTGGACGTTTTTCAATGGCAAAAATCAATGAATATTGTAAATGCACAAACAGTAATATCTCCGCATTGCAAGGTGCAATTCTGAAATTTTTTGCTTTTTCCTGCTAATCCTAGCATGATAAAGAAGATTCAAAGAGAGTGAGATGCCAGCTCTTTTCATTCAGTCAGTAGCTTCAAACATTTCTGGACGTTTTTCAATGGCAAAAATCAATGAATATTGTAAATGCACAAACAGTAATATCTCCGCATTGCAAGGTGCAATTCTGAAATTTTTTGCTTTTTCCTGCTAATCCTAGCATGATAAAGAAGATTCAAAGAGAGTGAGATGCCAGCTCTTTTCATTCAGTCAGTAGCTTCAAACATTTCTGGTATATGAATAACATGATGTTTTTCAATGGCAAAAATCAATGAATATTGTAAATGCACAAACAGTAGTTTCTCCGCATTGCAAGGTGCAATTCTGAAATTTTTAGCTTTTTCCTGCTAATCCTAGCATGATAAAGAAGATTCAAAGAGAGTGAGATGCCAGCTCCTTTCATTCAGTCAGTAGCTTCAAACATTTCTGGACGTTTTTCAATGGCAAAAATCAATGAATATTGTAAATGCACAAACAGTAATATCTCCGCATTGCAAGGTGCAATTCTGAAATTTTTTGCTTTTTCCTGCTAATCCTAGCATGATAAAGAAGATTCAAAGAGAGTGAGATGCCAGCTCTTTTCATTCAGTCAGTAGCTTCAAACATTTCTGGTATATGAATAACATGATGTTTTTCAATGGCAAAAATCAATGAATATTGTAAATGCACAAACAGTAATATCTCCACATTGCAAGGTGCAATTCTGAAATTTTTTGCTTTTTCCTGCTAATCCTAGCATGATAAAGAAGATTCAAAGAGAGTGAGATGCCAGCTCTTTTCATTCAGTCAGTAGCTTCAAACATTTCTGGACGTTTTTCAATGGCAAAAATCAATGAATATTGTAAATGCACAAACAGTAATTTCTCCGCATTGCAAGGTGCAATTCTGAAATTTTTTGCTTTTTCCTGCTAATCCTAGCATGATAAAGAAGATTCAAAGAGAGTGAGATGCCAGCTCCTTTCATTCAATCAGTAGCTTCAAACATTTCTGGACGTTTTTCAATGGCAAAAATCAATGAATATTGTAAATGCACAAACAGTAATATCTCCGCATTGCAAGGTGCAATTCTGAAATTTTTTGCTTTTTCCTGCTAATCCTAGCATGATAAAGAAGATTCAAAGAGAGTGAGATGCCAGCTCTTTTCATTCAGTCAGTAGCTTCAAACATTTCTGGTATATGAATAACATGATGTTTTTCAATGGCAAAAATCAATGAATATTGTAAATGCACAAACAGTAATATCTCCGCATTGCAAGGTGCAATTCTGAAATTTTTTGCTTTTTCCTGCTAATCCTAGCATGATAAAGAATATTCAAAGAGAGTGAGATGCCAGCTCTTTTCATTCAGTCAGTAGCTTCAAACATTTCTGGACGTTTTTCAATGGCAAAAATCAATGAATATTGTAAATGCACAAACAGTAATTTCTCCGCATTGCAAGGTGCAATTCTGAATTTTTTTGCTTTTTCCTGCTAATCCTAGCATGATAAAGAAGATTCAAAGAGAGTGAGATGCCAGCTCTTTTCATTCAGTCAGTAGCTTCAAACATTTCTGGTATATGAATAACATGATGTTTTTCAATGGCAAAAATCAATGAATATTGTAAATGCACAAACAGTAATTTCTACGCATTGCAAGGTGCAATTCTGAAATTTTTTGCTTTTTCCTGCTAATCCTAGCATGATAAAGAAGATTCAAAGAGAGTGAGATGCCAGCTCCTTTCATCCAGTCAGTAGCTTCAAACATTTCTGGACGTTTTTCAATGGCAAAAATCAATGAATATTGTAAATGCACAAACAGTAATATCTCCGCATTGCAAGGTGCAATTCTGAAATTTTTTGCTTTTTCCTGCTAATCCTAGCATGATAAAGAAGATTCAAAGAGAGTGAGATGCCAGCTCTTTTCATTCAGTCAGTAGCTTCAAACATTTCTGGACGTTTTTCAATGGCAAAAATCAATGAATATTGTAAATGCACAAACAGTAATATCTCCGCATTGCAAGGTGCAATTCTGAAATTTTTTGCTTTTTCCTGCTAATCCTAGCATGATAAAGAAGATTCAAAGAGAGTGAGATGCCAGCTCTTTTCATTCAGTCAGTAGCTTCAAACATTTCTGGTATATGAATAACATGATGTTTTTCAATGGCAAAAATCAATGAATATTGTAAATGCACAAACAGTAGTTTCTCCGCATTGCAAGGTGCAATTCTGAAATTTTTAGCTTTTTCCTGCTAATCCTAGCATGATAAAGAAGATTCAAAGAGAGTGAGATGCCAGCTCCTTTCATTCAGTCAGTAGCTTCAAACATTTCTGGACGTTTTTCAATGGCAAAAATCAATGAATATTGTAAATGCACAAACAGTAATATCTCCGCATTGCAAGGTGCAATTCTGAAATTTTTTGCTTTTTCCTGCTAATCCTAGCATGATAAAGAAGATTCAAAGAGAGTGAGATGCCAGCTCTTTTCATTCAGTCAGTAGCTTCAAACATTTCTGGTATATGAATAACATGATGTTTTTCAATGGCAAAAATCAATGAATATTGTAAATGCACAAACAGTAATATCTCCACATTGCAAGGTGCAATTCTGAAATTTTTTGCTTTTTCCTGCTAATCCTAGCATGATAAAGAAGATTCAAAGAGAGTGAGATGCCAGCTCTTTTCATTCAGTCAGTAGCTTCAAACATTTCTGGACGTTTTTCAATGGCAAAAATCAATGAATATTGTAAATGCACAAACAGTAATTTCTCCGCATTGCAAGGTGCAATTCTGAAATTTTTTGCTTTTTCCTGCTAATCCTAGCATGATAAAGAAGATTCAAAGAGAGTGAGTTGCCAGCTCCTTTCATTCAGTCAGTAGCTTCAAACATTTCTGGACGTTTTTCAATGGCAAAAATCAATGAATATTGTAAATGCACAAACAGTAATATCTCCGCATTGCAAGGTGCAATTCTGAAATTTTTTGCTTTTTCCTGCTAATCCTAGCATGATAAAGAAGATTCAAAGAGAGTGAGATGCCAGATCTTTTCATTCAGTCAGTAGCTTCAAACATTTCTGGTATATGAATAACATGATGTTTTTCAATGGCAAAAATCAATGAATATTGTAAATGCACAAACAGTAATATCTCCGCATTGCAAGGTGCAATTCTGAAATTTTTTGCTTTTTCCTGCTAATCCTAGCATGATAAAGAAGATTCAAAGAGAGTGAGATGCCAGCTCCTTTCATTCAGTCAGTAGCTTCAAACATTTCTGGACGTTTTTCATTGGCAAAAATCAATGAATATTGTAAATGCACAAACAGTAATATCTCCGCATTGCAAGGTGCAATTCTGAAATTTTTTGCTTTTTCCTGCTAATCCTAGCATGATAAAGAAGATTCAAAGAGAGTGAGATGCCAGCTCTTTTCATTCAGTCAGTAGCTTCAAACATTTCTGGTATATGAATAACATGATGTTTTTCAATGGCAAAAATCAATGAATATTGTAAATGCACAAACAGTAATATCTCCACATTGCAAGGTGCAATTCTGAAATTTTTTGCTTTTTCCTGCTAATCCTAGCATGATAAAGAAGATTCAAAGAGAGTGAGATGCCAGCTCTTTTCATTCAGTCAGTAGCTTCAAACATTTCTGGACGTTTTTCAATTGCAAAAATCAATGAATATTGTAAATGCACAAACAGTAATTTCTCCGCATTGCAAGGTGCAATTCTGAAATTTTTTGCTTTTTCCTGCTAATCCTAGCATGATAAAGAAGATTCAAAGAGAGTGAGATGCCAGCTCTTTTCATTCAGTCAGTAGCTTCAAACATTTCTGGTATATGAATAACATGATGTTTTTCAATGGCAAAAATCAATGAATATTGTAAATGCACAAACAGTAATATCTCCACATTGCAAGGTGCAATTCTGAAATTTTTTGCTTTTTCCTGCTAATCCTAGCATGATAAAGAAGATTCAAAGAGAGTGAGATGCCAGCTCCTTTCATTCAGTCAGTAGCTTCAAACATTTCTGGACGTTTTTCAATGGCAAAAATCAATGAATATTGTAAATGCACAAACAGTAATATCTCCGCATTGCAAGGTGCAATTCTGAAATTTTTTGCTTTTTCCTGCTAATCCTAGCATGATAAAGAAGATTCAAAGAGAGTGAGATGCCAGCTCTTTTCATTCAGTCAGTAGCTTCAAACATTTCTGTTATATGAATAACATGATGTTTTTCAATGGCAAAAATCAATGAATATTGTAAATGAACAAACAGTAATATCTCCGCATTGCAAGGTGCAATTCTGAAATTTTTTGCTTTTTCCTGCTAATCCTAGCATGATAAAGAAGATTCAAAGAGAGTGAGATGCCAGCTCCTTTCATTCAGTCAGTAGCTTCAAACATTTATGGACGTTTTTCAATGGCAAAAATCAATGAATATTGTAAATGCACAAACAGTAATATCTCCGCATTGCAAGGTGCAATTCTGAAATTTTTTGCTTTTTCCTGCTAATCCTAGCATGATAAAGAAGATTCAAAGAGAGTGAGATGCCAGCTCTTTTCATTCAGTCAGTAGCTTCAAACATTTCTGGACGTTTTTCAATGGCAAAAATCAATGAATATTGTAAATGCACAAACAGTAATAGCTCCGCATTGCAAGGTGCAATTCTGAAATTTTTTGCTTTTTCCTGCTAATCCTAGCATGATAAAGAAGATTCAAAGAGAGTGAGATGCCAGCTCTTTTCATTCAGTCAGTAGCTTCAAACATTTCTGGTATATGAATAACATGATGTTTTTCAATGGCAAAAATCAATGAATATTGTAAATGCACAAACAGTAATTTCTCCGCATTGCAAGGTGCAATTCTGAAATTTTTTGCTTTTTCCTGCTAATCCTAGCATGATAAAGAAGATTCAAAGAGAGTGAGATGCCAGCTCCTTTCATTCAGTCAGTAGCTTCAAACATTTCTGGACGTTTTTCATTGGCAAAAATCAATGAATATTGTAAATGCACAAACAGTAATATCTCCGCATTGCAAGGTGCAATTCTGAAATTTTTTGCTTTTTCCTGCTAATCCTAGCATGATAAAGAAGATTCAAAGAGAGTGAGATGCCAGCTCTTTTCATTCAGTCAGTAGCTTCAAACATTTCTGGTATATGAATAACATGATGTTTTTCAATGGCAAAAATCAATGAATATTGTAAATGCACAAACAGTAATATCTCCACATTGCAAGGTGCAATTCTGAAATTTTTTGCTTTTTCCTGCTAATCCTAGCATGATAAAGAAGATTCAAAGAGAGTGAGATGCCAGCTCTTTTCATTCAGTCAGTAGCTTCAAACATTTCTGGACGTTTTTCAATGGCAAAAATCAATGAATATTGTAAATGCACAAACAGTAATTTCTCCGCATTGCAAGGTGCAATTCTGAATTTTTTTGCTTTTTCCTGCTAATCCTAGCATGATAAAGAAGATTCAAAGAGAGTGAGATGCCAGCTCTTTTCATTCAGTCAGTAGCTTCAAACATTTCTGGTATATGAATAACATGATGTTTTTCAATGGCAAAAATCAATGAATATTGTAAATGCACAAACAGTAATTTCTACGCATTGCAAGGTGCAATTCTGAAATTTTTTGCTTTTTCCTGCTAATCCTAGCATGATAAAGAAGATTCAAAGAGAGTGAGATGCCAGCTCCTTTCATCCAGTCAGTAGCTTCAAACATTTCTGGACGTTTTTCAATGGCAAAAATCAATGAATATTGTAAATGCACAAACAGTAATATCTCCGCATTGCAAGGTGCAATTCTGAAATTTTTTGCTTTTTCCTGCTAATCCTAGCATGATAAAGAAGATTCAAAGAGAGTGAGATGCCAGCTCTTTTCATTCAGTCAGTAGCTTCAAACATTTCTGGACGTTTTTCAATGGCAAAAATCAATGAATATTGTAAATGCACAAACAGTAATATCTCCGCATTGCAAGGTGCAATTCTGAAATTTTTTGCTTTTTCCTGCTAATCCTAGCATGATAAAGAAGATTCAAAGAGAGTGAGATGCCAGCTCTTTTCATTCAGTCAGTAGCTTCAAACATTTCTGGTATATGAATAACATGATGTTTTTCAATGGCAAAAATCAATGAATATTGTAAATGCACAAACAGTAGTTTCTCCGCATTGCAAGGTGCAATTCTGAAATTTTTAGCTTTTTCCTGCTAATCCTAGCATGATAAAGAAGATTCAAAGAGAGTGAGATGCCAGCTCCTTTCATTCAGTCAGTAGCTTCAAACATTTCTGGACGTTTTTCAATGGCAAAAATCAATGAATATTGTAAATGCACAAACAGTAATATCTTCGCATTGCAAGGTGCAATTCTGAAATTTTTTGCTTTTTCCTGCTAATCCTAGCATGATAAAGAAGATTCAAAGAGAGTGAGATGCCAGCTCTTTTCATTCAGTCAGTAGCTTCAAACATTTCTGGTATATGAATAACATGATGTTTTTCAATGGCAAAAATCAATGAATATTGTAAATGCACAAACAGTAATATCTCCACATTGCAAGGTGCAATTCTGAAATTTTTTGCTTTTTCCTGCTAATCCTAGCATGATAAAGAAGATTCAAAGAGAGTGAGATGCCAGCTCTTTTCATTCAGTCAGTAGCTTCAAACATTTCTGGACGTTTTTCAATGGCAAAAATCAATGAATATTGTAAATGCACAAACAGTAATTTCTCCGCATTGCAAGGTGCAATTCTGAAATTTTTTGCTTTTTCCTGCTAATCCTAGCATGATAAAGAAGATTCAAAGAGAGTGAGATGCCAGCTCCTTTCATTCAGTCAGTAGCTTCAAACATTTCTGGACGTTTTTCAATGGCAAAAATCAATGAATATTGTAAATGCACAAACAGTAATATCTCCGCATTGCAAGGTGCAATTCTGAAATTTTTTGCTTTTTCCTGCTAATCCTAGCATGATAAAGAAGATTCAAAGAGAGTGAGATGCCAGATCTTTTCATTCAGTCAGTAGCTTCAAACATTTCTGGTATATGAATAACATGATGTTTTTCAATGGCAAAAATCAATGAATATTGTAAATGCACAAACAGTAATATCTCCGCATTGCAAGGTGCAATTCTGAAATTTTTTGCTTTTTCCTGCTAATCCTAGCATGATAAAGAAGATTCAAAGAGAGTGAGATGCCAGCTCCTTTCATTCAGTCAGTAGCTTCAAACATTTCTGGACGTTTTTCATTGGCAAAAATCAATGAATATTGTAAATGCACAAACAGTAATATATCCGCATTGCAAGGTGCAATTCTGAAATTTTTTGCTTTTTCCTGCTAATCCTAGCATGATAAAGAAGATTCAAAGAGAGTGAGATGCCAGCTCTTTTCATTCAGTCAGTAGCTTCAAACATTTCTGGTATATGAATAACATGATGTTTTTCAATGGCAAAAATCAATGAATATTGTAAATGCACAAACAGTAATATCTCCACATTGCAAGGTGCAATTCTGAAATTTTTTGCTTTTTCCTGCTAATCCTAGCATGATAAAGAAGATTCAAAGAGAGTGAGATGCCAGCTCTTTTCATTCAGTCAGTAGCTTCAAACATTTCTGGACGTTTTTCAATGGCAAAAATCAATGAATATTGTAAATGCACAAACAGTAATTTCTCCGCATTGCAAGGTGCAATTCTGAAATTTTTTGCTTTTTCCTGCTAATCCTAGCATGATAAAGAAGATTCAAAGAGAGTGAGATGCCAGCTCTTTTCATTCAGTCAGTAGCTTCAAACATTTCTGGTATATGAATAACATGATGTTTTTCAATGGCAAAAATCAATGAATATTGTAAATGCACAAACAGTAATATCTCCACATTGCAAGGTGCAATTCTGAAATTTTTTGCTTTTTCCTGCTAATCCTAGCATGATAAAGAAGATTCAAAGAGAGTGAGATGCCAGCTCCTTTCATTCAGTCAGTAGCTTCAAACATTTCTGGACGTTTTTCAATGGCAAAAATCAATGAATATTGTAAATGCACAAACAGTAATATCTCCGCATTGCAAGGTGCAATTCTGAAATTTTTTGCTTTTTCCTGCTAATCCTAGCATGATAAAGAAGATTCAAAGAGAGTGAGATGCCAGCTCTTTTCATTCAGTCAGTAGCTTCAAACATTTCTGTTATATGAATAACATGATGTTTTTCAATGGCAAAAATCAATGAATATTGTAAATGAACAAACAGTAATATCTCCGCATTGCAAGGTGCAATTCTGAAATTTTTTGCTTTTTCCTGCTAATCCTAGCATGATAAAGAAGATTCAAAGAGAGTGAGATGCCAGCTCCTTTCATTCAGTCAGTAGCTTCAAACATTTATGGACGTTTTTCAATGGCAAAAATCAATGAATATTGTAAATGCACAAACAGTAATATCTCCGCATTGCAAGGTGCAATTCTGAAATTTTTTGCTTTTTCCTGCTAATCCTAGCATGATAAAGAAGATTCAAAGAGAGTGAGATGCCAGCTCTTTTCATTCAGTCAGTAGCTTCAAACATTTCTGGACGTTTTTCAATGGCAAAAATCAATGAATATTGTAAATGCACAAACAGTAATAGCTCCGCATTGCAAGGTGCAATTCTGAAATTTTTTGCTTTTTCCTGCTAATCCTAGCATGATAAAGAAGATTCAAAGAGAGTGAGATGCCAGCTCTTTTCATTCAGTCAGTAGCTTCAAACATTTCTGGTATATGAATAACATGATGTTTTTCAATGGCAAAAATCAATGAATATTGTAAATGCACAAACAGTAATTTCTCCGCATTGCAAGGTGCAATTCTGAAATTTTTTGCTTTTTCCTGCTAATCCTAGCATGATAAAGAAGATTCAAAGAGAGTGAGATGCCAGCTCCTTTCATTCAGTCAGTAGCTTCAAACATTTCTGGACGTTTTTCATTGGCAAAAATCAATGAATATTGTAAATGCACAAACAGTAATATCTCCGCATTGCAAGGTGCAATTCTGAAATTTTTTGCTTTTTCCTGCTAATCCTAGCATGATAAAGAAGATTCAAAGAGAGTGAGATGCCAGCTCTTTTCATTCAGTCAGTAGCTTCAAACATTTCTGGTATATGAATAACATGATGTTTTTCAATGGCAAAAATCAATGAATATTGTAAATGCACAAACAGTAATATCTCCACATTGCAAGGTGCAATTCTGAAATTTTTTGCTTTTTCCTGCTAATCCTAGCATGATAAAGAAGATTCAAAGAGAGTGAGATGCCAGCTCTTTTCATTCAGTCAGTAGCTTCAAACATTTCTGGACGTTTTTCAATGGCAAAAATCAATGAATATTGTAAATGCACAAACAGTAATTTCTCCGCATTGCAAGGTGCAATTCTGAATTTTTTTGCTTTTTCCTGCTAATCCTAGCATGATAAAGAAGATTCAAAGAGAGTGAGATGCCAGCTCTTTTCATTCAGTCAGTAGCTTCAAACATTTCTGGTATATGAATAACATGATGTTTTTCAATGGCAAAAATCAATGAATATTGTAAATGCACAAACAGTAATTTCTACGCATTGCAAGGTGCAATTCTGAAATTTTTTGCTTTTTCCTGCTAATCCTAGCATGATAAAGAAGATTCAAAGAGAGTGAGATGCCAGCTCCTTTCATCCAGTCAGTAGCTTCAAACATTTCTGGACGTTTTTCAATGGCAAAAATCAATGAATATTGTAAATGCACAAACAGTAATATCTCCGCATTGCAAGGTGCAATTCTGAAATTTTTTGCTTTTTCCTGCTAATCCTAGCATGATAAAGAAGATTCAAAGAGAGTGAGATGCCAGCTCTTTTCATTCAGTCAGTAGCTTCAAACATTTCTGGACGTTTTTCAATGGCAAAAATCAATGAATATTGTAAATGCACAAACAGTAATATCTCCGCATTGCAAGGTGCAATTCTGAAATTTTTTGCTTTTTCCTGCTAATCCTAGCATGATAAAGAAGATTCAAAGAGAGTGAGATGCCAGCTCTTTTCATTCAGTCAGTAGCTTCAAACATTTCTGGTATATGAATAACATGATGTTTTTCAATGGCAAAAATCAATGAATATTGTAAATGCACAAACAGTAGTTTCTCCGCATTGCAAGGTGCAATTCTGAAATTTTTAGCTTTTTCCTGCTAATCCTAGCATGATAAAGAAGATTCAAAGAGAGTGAGATGCCAGCTCCTTTCATTCAGTCAGTAGCTTCAAACATTTCTGGACGTTTTTCAATGGCAAAAATCAATGAATATTGTAAATGCACAAACAGTAATATCTCCGCATTGCAAGGTGCAATTCTGAAATTTTTTGCTTTTTCCTGCTAATCCCAGCATGATAAAGAAGATTCAAAGAGAGTGAGATGCCAGCTCTTTTCATTCAGTCAGTAGCTTCAAACATTTCTGGTATATGAATAACATGATGTTTTTCAATGGCAAAAATCAATGAATATTGTAAATGCACAAACAGTAATATCTCCACATTGCAAGGTGCAATTCTGAAATTTTTTGCTTTTTCCTGCTAATCCTAGCATGATAAAGAAGATTCAAAGAGAGTGAGATGCCAGCTCTTTTCATTCAGTCAGTAGCTTCAAACATTTCTGGACGTTTTTCAATGGCAAAAATCAATGAATATTGTAAATGCACAAACAGTAATTTCTCCGCATTGCAAGGTGCAATTCTGAAATTTTTTGCTTTTTCCTGCTAATCCTAGCATGATAAAGAATATTCAAAGAGAGTGAGATGCCAGCTCCTTTCATTCAGTCAGTAGCTTCAAACATTTCTGGACGTTTTTCAATGGCAAAAATCAATGAATATTGTAAATGCACAAACAGTAATATCTCCGCATTGCAAGGTGCAATTCTGAAATTTTTTGCTTTTTCCTGCTAATCCTAGCATGATAAAGAAGATTCAAAGAGAGTGAGATGCCAGCTCTTTTCATTCAGTCAGTAGCTTCAAACATTTCTGGTATATGAATAACATGATGTTTTTCAATGGCAAAAATCAATGAATATTGTAAATGCACAAACAGTAATATCTCCGCATTGCAAGGTGCAATTCTGAAATTTTTTGCTTTTTCCTGCTAATCCTAGCATGATAAAGAAGATTCAAAGAGAGTGAGATGCCAGCTCCTTTCATTCAGTCAGTAGCTTCAAACATTTCTGGACGTTTTTCAATGGCAAAAATCAATGAATATTGTAAATGCACAAACAGTAATATCTCCGCATTGCAAGGTGCAATTCTGAAATTTTTTGCTTTTTCCTGCTAATCCTAGCATGATAAAGAAGACTCAAAGAGAGTGAGATGCCAGCTCCTTTCATTCAGTCAGTAGCTTCAAACATTTCTGGACGTTTTTCAATGGCAAAAATCAATGAATATTGTAAATGCACAAACAGTAATTTCTCCGCATTGCAAGGTGCAATTCTGAAATTTTTTGCTTTTTCCTGCTAATCCTAGCATGATAAAGAAGATTCAAAGAGAGTGAGATGCCAGCTCTTTTCATTCAGTCAGTAGCTTCAAACATTTCTGGTATATGAATAACATGATGTTTTTCAATGGCAAAAATCAATGAATATTGTAAATGCACAAACAGTAATTTCTCCGCATTGCAAGGTGCAATTCTGAAATTTTTTGCTTTTTCCTGCTAATCCTAGCATGATAAAGAAGATTCAAAGAGAGTGAGATGCCAGCTCCTTTCATTCAGTCAGTAGCTTCAAACATTTCTGGACGTTTTTCAATGGCAAAAATCAATGAATATTGTAAATGCACAAACAGTAATATCTCCGCATTGCAAGGTGCAATTCTGAAATTTTTTGCTTTTTCCTGCTAATCCTAGCATGATAAAGAAGATTCAAAGAGAGTGAGATGCCAGCTCTTTTCATTCAGTCAGTAGCTTCAAACATTTCTGGACGTTTTTCAATGGCAAAAATCAATGAATATTGTAAATGCACAAACAGTAATATCTCCGCATTGCAAGGTGCAATTCTGAAATTTTTTGCTTTTTCCTGCTAATCCTAGCATGATAAAGAAGATTCAAAGAGAGTGAGATGCCAGCTCTTTTCATTCAGTCAGTAGCTTCAAACATTTCTGGTATATGAATAACATGATGTTTTTCAATGGCAAAAATCAATGAATATTGTAAATGCACAAACAGTAATATCTCCGCATTGCAAGGTGCAATTCTGAAATTTTTTGCTTTTTCCTGCTAATCCTAGCATGATAAAGAAGATTCAAAGAGAGTGAGATGCCAGCTCTTTTCATTCAGTCAGTAGCTTCAAACATTTCTGGTATATGAATAACATGATGTTTTTCAATGGCAAAAATCAATGAATATTGTAAATGCACAAACAGTAATATCTCCACATTGCAAGGTGCAATTCTGAAATTTTTTGCTTTTTCCTGCTAATCCTAGCATGATAAAGAAGATTCAAAGAGAGTGTGATGCCAGCTCCTTTCATTCAGTCAGTAGCTTCAAACATTTCTGGACGTTTTTCAATGGCAAAAATCAATGAATATTGTAAATGCACAAACAGTAATTTCTCCGCATTGCAAGGTGCAATTCTGAAATTTTTTGCTTTTTCCTGCTAATCCTAGCATGATAAAGAAGATTCAAAGAGAGTGAGATGCCAGCTCTTTTCATTCAGTCAGTAGCTTCAAACATTTCTGGACGTTTTTCAATGGCAAAAATCAATGAATATTGTAAATGCACAAACAGTAATATCTCCACATTGCAAGGTGCAATTCTGAAATTTTTTGCTTTTTCCTGCTAATCCTAGCATGATAAAGAAGATTCAAAGAGAGTGAGATGCCAGCTCCTTTCATTCAGTCAGTAGCTTCAAACATTTCTGGACGTTTTTCAATGGCAAAAATCAATGAATATTGTAAATGCACAAACAGTAATATCTCCGCATTGCAAGGTGCAATTCTGAAATTTTTTGCTTTTTCCTGCTAATCCTAGCATGATAAAGAAGATTCAAAGAGAGTGAGATGCCAGCTCCTTTCATTCAGTCAGTAGCTTCAAACATTTCTGGACGTTTTTCAATGGCAAAAATCAATGAATATTGTAAATGCACAAACAGTAATATCTCCGCATTGCAAGGTGCAAATCTGAAATTTTTTGCTTTTTCCTGCTAATCCTAGCATGATAAAGAAGATTCAAAGAGAGTGAGATGCCAGCTCCTTTCATTCAGTCAGTAGCTTCAAACATTTCTGGATGTTTTTCAATGGCAAAAATCAATGAATATTGTAAATGCACAAACAGTAATATCTCCGCATTGCAAGGTGCAATTCTGAAATTTTTTGCTTTTTCCTGCTAATCCTAGCATGATAAAGAAGATTCAAAGAGAGTGAGATGCCAGCTCCTTTCATTCAGTCAGTAGCTTCAAACATTTCTGGACGTTTTTCAATGGCAAAAATCAATGAATATTGTAAATGCACAAACAGTAATTTCTCCGCATTGTAAGGTGCAACTCTGAAATTTTTTGCTTTTTCCTGCTAATCCAAGCATGATAAAGAAGATTCAAAGAGAGTGAGATGCCAGCTCCTTTCATTCAGTCAGTAGCTTCAAACATTTCTGGACGTTTTTCAATGGCAAAAATCAATGAATATTGTAAATGCACAAACAGTAATTTCTCCGCATTGCAAGGTGCAATTCTGAAATTTTTTGCTTTTTCCTGCTAATCCTAGCATGATAAAGAAGATTCAAAGAGAGTGAGATGCCAGCTCTTTTCATTCCGTCAGTAGCTTCAAACATTTCTGGTATATGAATAACATGATGTTTTTCAATGGCAAAAATCAATGAATATTGTAAATGCACAAACAGTAATTTCTCCGCATTGCAAGGTGCAATTCTGAAATTTTTTGCTTTTTCCTGCTAATCCTAGCATGATAAAGAAGATTCAAAGAGAGTGAGATGCCAGCTCCTTTCATTCAGTCAGTAGCTTCAAACATTTCTGGACGTTTTTCAATGGCAAAAATCAATGAATATTGTAAATTCACAAACAGTAATATCTCCGCATTGCAAGGTGCAATTCTGAAATTTTTTGCTTTTTCCTGCTAATCCTAGCATGATAAAGAAGATACAAAGAGAGTGAGATGCCAGCTCTTTTCATTCAGTCAGTAGCTTCAAACATTTCTGGACGTTTTTCAATGGCAAAAATCAATGAATATTGTAAATGCACAAACAGTAATATCTCCGCATTGCAAGGTGCAATTCTGATATTTTTTACTTTTTCCTGCTAATCCTAGCATGATAAAGAAGATTCAAAGAGAGTGAGATGCCAGCTCCTTTCATTCAGTCAGTAGCTTCAAACATTTCTGGTATATGAATAACATGATGTTTTTCAATGGCAAAAATCAATGAATATTGTAAATACACAAACAGTAATATCTCCACATTGCAAGGTGCAATTCTGAATTTTTTTGCTTTTTCCTGCTCCTCTTAGCATGATAAAGAAGATTCAAAGAGAGTGAGATGCCAGCTCTTTTCATTCAGTCAGTAGCTTCAAACATTTCTGGTATATGAATAACATGATGTTTTTCAATGGCAAAAATCAATGAATATTGTAAATGCACAAACAGTAATATCTCCACATTGCAAGGTGCAATTCTGAAATTTTTTGCTTTTTCCTGCTAATCCTAGCATGATAAAGAAGATTCAAAGAGAGTGAGATGCCAGCTCCTTTCATTCAGTCAGTAGCTTCAAACATTTCTGGACGTTTTTCAATGGCAAAAATCAATGAATATTGTAAATGCACAAACAGTAATTTCTCCGCATTGCAAGGTGCAATTCTGAAATTTTTTGCTTTTTCCTGCTAATCCTAGCATGATAAAGAAGATTCAAATAGAGTGAGATGCCAGCTCCTTTCATTCAGTCAGTAGCTTCAAACATTTCTGGACGTTTTTCAATGGCAAAAATCAATGAATATTGTAAATGCACAAACAGTAATATCTCCGCATTGCAAGGTGCAATTCTGAAATTTTTTGCTTTTTCCTGCTAATCCTAGCATGATAAAGAAGATTCAAAGAGAGTGAGATGCCAGCTCTTTTCATTCAGTCAGTAGCTTCAAACATTTCTGGACGTTTTTCAATGGCAAAAATCAATGAATATTGAAAATGCACAAACAGTAATTTCTCCGCATTGCAAGGTGCAATTCTGAAATTTTTTGCTTTTTCCTGCTAATCCTAGCATGATAAAGAAGATTCAAAGAGAGTGAGATGCCAGCTCCTTTCATTCAGTCAGTAGCTTCAAACATTTCTGGACGTTTTTCAATGGCAAAAATCAATGAATATTGTAAATGCACAAACAGTAATTTCTCCGCATTGCAAGGTGCAATTCTGAAATTTTTTGCTTTTTCCTGCTAATCCTAGCATGATAAAGAAGATTCAAAGAGAGTGAGATGCCAGCTCTTTTCATTCAGTCAGTAGCTTCAAACATTTCTGGTATATGAATAACATGATGTTTTTCAATGGCAAAAATCAATGAATATTGTAAATGCACAAACAGTAATTTCTCCGCATTGCAAGGTGCAATTCTGAATTTTTTTGCTTTTTCCTGCTAATCCTAGCATGATAAAGAAGATTCAAAGAGAGTGAGATGCCAGCTCCTTTCATTCAGTCAGTAGCTTCAAACATTTCTGGACGTTTTTCAATGGCAAAAATCAATGAATATTGTAAATGCACAAACAGTAATTTCTCCGCATTGCAAGGTGCAATTCTGAAATTTTTTGCTTTTTCCTGCTAATCCTAGCATGATAAAGAAGATTCAAAGAGAGTGAGATGCCAGCTCTTTTCATTCAGTCAGTAGCTTCAAACATTTCTGGACGTTTTTCAATGGCAAAAATCAATGAATATTGTAAATGCACAAACAGTAATATATCCGCATTGCAAGGTGCAATTCTGAAATTTTTTGCTTTTTCCTGCTAATCCTAGCATGATAAAGAAGATTAAAAGAGAGTGAGATGCCAGCTCTTTTCATTCAGTCAGTAGCTTCAAACATTTCTGGTATATGAATAGCATGATGTTTTTCAATGGCAAAAATCAATGAATATTGTAAATGCACAAACAGTAATATCTCCACATTGCAAGGTGCAATTCTGAAATTTTTTGCTTTTTCCTGCTAATCCTAGCATGATAAAGAAGATTCAAAGAGAGTGAGATGCCAGCTCCTTTCATTCAGTCAGTAGCTTCAAACATTTCTGGACGTTTTTCAATGACAAAAATCAATGAATATTGTAAATGCACAAACAGTAATATCTCCGCATTGCAAGGTGCAATTCTGAAATTTTTTGCTTTTTTCTGCTAATCCTAGCATGATAAAGAAGATTCAAAGAGAGTGAGATGCCAGCTCTTTTCATTCAGTCAGTAGCTTCAAACATTTCTGGACTTTTTTCAATGGCAAAAATCAATGAATATTGTAAATGCACAAACAGTAATATCTCCGCATTGCAAGGTGCAATTCTGAAATTTTTTGCTTTTTCCTGCTAATCCTAGCATGATAAAGAAGATTCAAAGAGAGTGAGATGCCAGCTCTTTTCATTCAGTCAGTAGCTTCAAACATTTCTGGTATATGAATAACATGATGTTTTTCAATGGCAAAAATCAATGAATATTGTAAATGCACAAACAGTAATATCTCCGCATTGCAAGGTGCAATTCTGAAATTTTTTGCTTTTTCCTGCTAATCCTAGCATGATAAAGAAGATTCAAAGAGAGTGAGATGCCAGCTCTTTTCATTCAGTCAGTAGCTTCAAACATTTCTGGACGTTTTTCAATGGCAAAAATCAATGAATATTGTAAATGCACAAACAGTAATATCTCCGCATTGCAAGGTGCAATTCTGAAATTTTTTGCTTTTTCCTGCTAATCCTTGCATAATAAAGAAGATTCAAAGAGAGTGAGATGCCAGCTCTTTTCATTCAGTCAGTAGCTTCAAACATTTCTGGTATATGAATAACATGATGTTTTTCAATGGCAAAAATCAATGAATATTGTAAATGCACAAACAGTAATATCTCCGCATTGCAAGGTGCAATTCTGAAATTTTTTGCTTTTTCCTGCTAATCCTAGCATGATAAAGAAGATTCAAAGAGAGTGAGATGCCAGCTCTTTTCATTCAGTCAGTAGCTTCAAACATTTCTGGTATATGAATAACATGATGTTTTTCATTGGCAAAAATCAATGAATATTGTAAATGCACAAACAGTAATATCTCCACATTGCAAGGTGCAATTCTGAAATTTTTTGCTTTTTCCTGCTAATCCTAGCATGATAAAGAAGTTTCAAAGAGAGTGAGATGCCAGCTCCTTTCATTCAGTCAGTAGCTTCAAACATTTCTGGACATTTTTCAATGGCAAAAATCAATGAATATTGTAAATGCACAAACAGTAATTTCTCCGCATTGCAAGGTGCAATTCTGAAATTTTTTGCTTTTTCCTGCTAATCCTAGCATGATAAAGAAGATTCAAAGAGAGTGAGATGCCAGCTCCTTTCATTCAGTCAGTAGCTTCAAACATTTCTGGTATATGAATAACATGATGTTTTTCAATGGCAAAAATCAATGAATATTGTAAATGCACAAACAGTAATATCTCCGCATTGCAAGGTGGAATTCTGAAATTTTTTGCTTTTTCCTGCTAATCCTAGCATGATAAAGAAGATTCAAAGAGAGTGAGATGCCAGCTCCTTTCATTCAGTCAGTAGCTTCAAACATTTCTGGACGTTTTTCAATGGCAAAAATCAATGAATATTGTAAATGCACAAACAGTAATATCTCCACATTGCAAGGTGCAATTCTGAAATTTTTTGCTTTTTCCTGCTAATCCTAGCATGATAAAGAAGATTCAAAGAGAGTGAGGTGCCAGCTCCTTTCATTCAGTCAGTAGCTTCAAACATTTCTGGACGTTTTTCAATGGCAAAAATGAATGAATATTGTAAATGCACAAACAGTAATTTCTCCGCATTGCAAGGTGCAATTCTGAATTTTTTTGCTTTTTCCTGCTAATCCTAGCATGATAAAGAAGATTCAAAGAGAGTGAGATGCCAGCTCCTTTCATTCAGTCAGTAGCTTCAAACATTTCTGGTATATGAATAACATGATGTTTTTCAATGGCAAAAATCAATGAATATTGTAAATGCACAAACAGTAATATCTCCGCATTGCAAGGTGCAATTCTGAAATTTTTTGCTTTTTCCTGCTAATCCTAGCATGATAAAGAAGATTCAAAGAGAGTGAGATGCCAGCTCTTTTCATTCAGTCAGTAGCTTCAAACATTTCTGGACGTTTTTCAATGGCAAAAATCAATGAATATTGTAAATGCACAAACAGTAATATCTCCACATTGCAAGGTGCAATTCTGAAATTTTTTGCTTTTTCCTGCTAATCCTAGCATGATAAAGAAGATTCAAAGAGAGTGAGATGCCAGCTCTTTTCATTCAGTCAGTAGCTTCAAACATTTCTGGTATATGAATAACATGATATTTTTCAATGGCAAAAATCAATGAATATTGTAAATGCACAAACAGTAATATCTCCACATTGCAAGGTGCAATTCTGAAATTTTTTGCTTTTTCCTGCTAATCCTAGCATGATAAAGAAGATTCAAAGAGAGTGAGATGCCAGCTCCTTTCATTCAGTCAGTAGCTTCAAACATTTCTGGACGTTTTTCAATGGCAAAAATCAATGAATATTGTAAATGCACAAACAGTAATATCTCCGCATTGTAAGGTGCAATTCTGAAATTTTTTGCTTTTTCCTGCTAATCCTAGCATGATAAAGAAGATTCAAAGAGAGTGAGATGCCAGCTCCTTTCATTCAGTCAGTAGCTTCAAACATTTCTGGTATATGAATAACATGATGTTTTTCAATGGCAAAAATCAATGAATATTGTAAATGCACAAACAGTAATTTCTCCGCATTGCAAGGTGCAATTCTGAAATTTTTTGCTTTTTCCTGCTAATCCTAGCATGATAAAGAAGATTCAAAGAGAGTGAGATGCCAGCTCTTTTCATTCAGTCAGTAGCGTCAAACATTTCTGGTATATGAATAACATGATGTTTTTCAATGGCAAAAATCAATGAATATTGTAAATGCACAAACAGTAATATCTCCGCATTGCAAGGTGCAAGTCTGAAATTTTTTGCTTTTTCCTGCTAATCCTAGCATGATAAAGAAGATTCAAAGAGAGTGAGATGCCAGCTCCTTTCATTCAGTCAGTAGCTTCAAACATTTCTGGATGTTTTTCAATGGCAAAAATCAATGAATATTGTAAATGCACAAACAGTAATTTCTCCGCATTGCAAGGTGCAATTCTGAAATTTTTTGCTTTTTCCTGCTAATCCTAGCATGATAAAGAAGATTCAAAGAGAGTGAGATGCCAGCTCCTTTCATTCAGTCAGTAGCTTCAAACATTTCTGGTATATGAATAACATGATGTTTTTCAATGGCAAAAATCAATGAATATTGTAAATGCACAAACAGTAATATCTCCGCATTGCAAGGTGCAATTCTGAAATTTTTTGCTTTTTCCTGCTAATCCTAGCATGATAAAGAAGATTCAAAGAGAGTGAGATGCCAGCTCTTTTCATTCAGTCAGTAGCTTCAAACATTTCTGGACGTTTTTCAATGGCAAAAATCAATGAATATTGTAAATGCACAAACAGTAATATCTCCACATTGCAAGGTGCAATTCTGAAATTTTTTGCTTTTTCCTGCTAATCCTAGCATGATAAAGAAGATTCAAAGAGAGTGAGATGCCAGCTCTTTTCATTCAGTCAGTAGCTTCAAACATTTCTGGTATATGAATAACATGATATTTTTCAATGGCAAAAATCAATGAATATTGTAAATGCACAAACAGTAATATCTCCACATTGCAAGGTGCAATTCTGAAATTTTTTGCTTTTTCCTGCTAATCCTAGCATGATAAAGAAGATTCAAAGAGAGTGAGATGCCAGCTCCTTTCATTCAGTCAGTAGCTTCAAACATTTCTGGACGTTTTTCAATGGCAAAAATCAATGAATATTGTAAATGCACAAACAGTAATATCTCCGCATTGTAAGGTGCAATTCTGAAATTTTTTGCTTTTTCCTGCTAATCCTAGCATGATAAAGAAGATTCAAAGAGAGTGAGATGCCAGCTCCTTTCATTCAGTCAGTATCTTCAAACATTTCTGGTATATGAATAACATGATGTTTTTCAATGGCAAAAATCAATGAATATTGTAAATGCACAAACAGTAATTTCTCCGCATTGCAAGGTGCAATTCTGAAATTTTTTGCTTTTTCCTGCTAATCCTAGCATGATAAAGAAGATTCAAAGAGAGTGAGATGCCAGCTCTTTTCATTCAGTCAGTAGCGTCAAACATTTCTGGTATATGAATAACATGATGTTTTTCAATGGCAAAAATCAATGAATATTGTAAATGCACAAACAGTAATATCTCCGCATTGCAAGGTGCAATTCTGAAATTTTTTGCTTTTTCCTGCTAATCCTAGCATGATAAAGAAGATTCAAAGAGAGTGAGATGCCAGCTCCTTTCATTCAGTCAGTAGCTTCAAACATTTCTGGATGTTTTTCAATGGCAAAAATCAATGAATATTGTAAATGCACAAACAGTAATTTCTCCGCATTGCAAGGTGCAATTCTGAAATTTTTTGCTTTTTCCTGCTAATCCTAGCATGATAAAGAAGATTCAAAGAGAGTGAGATGCCAGCTCCTTTCATTCAGTCAGTAGCTTCAAACATTTCTGGTATATGAATAACATGATGTTTTTCAATGGCAAAAATCAATGAATATTGTAAATGCACAAACAGTAATTTCTCCGCATTGCAAGGTGCAATTCTGAAATTTTTTGCTTTTTCCTGCTAATCCTAGCATGATAAAGAAGATTCAAAGAGAGTGAGATGCCAGCTCCTTTCATTCAGTCAGTAGCTTCAAACATTTCTGGACGTTTTTCAATGGCAAAAATCAATGAATATTGTAAATGCACAAACAGTAATTTCTCCGCATTGCAAGGTGCAATTCTGAAATTTTTTGCTTTTTCCTGCTAATCCTAGCATGATAAAGAAGATTCAAAGAGAGTGAGATGCCAGCTCTTTTCATTCAGTCAGTAGCTTCAAACATTTCTGGACGTTTTTCAATGGCAAAAATCAATGAAAATTGTAAATTCACAAACAGTAATATCTCCACATTGCAAGGTGCAATTCTGAAATTTTTTGCTTTTTCCTGCTAATCCTAGCATGATAAAGAAGATTCAAAGAGAGTGAGATGCCAGCTCTTTTCATTCAGTCAGTAGCTTCAAACATTTCTGGTATATGAATAACATGATGTTTTTCAATGGCAAAAATCAATGAATATTGTAAATGCACAAACAGTAATTTCTCCGCATTGCAAGGTGCAATTCTGAAATTTTTTGCTTTTTCCTGCTAATCCTAGCATGATAAAGAAGATTCAAAGAGAGTGAGATGCCAGCTCTTTTCATTCAGTCAGTAGCTTCAAACATTTCTGGACGTTTTTCAATGGCAAAAATCAATGAATATTGTAAATGCACAAACAGTAATATCTCCGCATTGCAAGGTGCAATTCTGAAATTTTTTGCTTTTTCCTGCTAATCCTAGCATGATAAAGAAGATTCAAAGAGAGTGAGATGCCAGCTCTTTTCATTCAGTCAGTAGCTTCAAACATTTCTGGTATATGAATAACATGATGTTTTTCAATGGCAAAAATCAATGAATATTGTAAATGCACAAACAGTAATATCTCCGCATTGCAAGGTGCAATTCTGAAATTTTTTGCTTTTTCCTGCTAATCCTAGCATGATAAAGAAGATTCAAAGAGAGTGAGATGCCAGCTCTTTTCAATCAGTCAGTAGCTTCAAACATTTCTGGACATTTTTCAATGGCAAAAATCAATGAATATTGTAAATGCACAAACAGTAATATCTCCGCATTGCAAGGTGCAATTCTGAAATTTTTTGCTTTTTCCTGCTAATCCTAGCATGATAAAGAAGATTCAAAGAGAGTGAGATGCCAGCTCTTTTCATTCAGTCAGTAGCTTCAAACATTTCTGGTATACAGTACAGACCAAAAGTTTGGACACACCTTCTCATTTAAAGATTTTTCTGTGTTTTCATGACTATGAAAATTGTACATTCACACTGAAGGCATCAAAACTATGAATTAACACATGTGGAATTATATACTTAACAAAAAAAGTGTGAAACAACTGAAAATATGTCTTATATTCAAGGTTCTTCAAAGTAGCCACCTTTTGCTTTGATGAGTGCTTTGCACACTCTTGGAATTCTCTTGATGAGCTTTAAGAGGCAGTCACCGGAAATGGTCTTCCAACAATCTTGAAGGAGTTCCCAGAGATGCTTAGCACTTGTTGGCCCTTTTGCCTTCACTCTGCGGTCCAGCTCACCCCAAACCATCTCAATTGGGTTCATGTCTGGTGACTGTGGAGGCCAGGTCATCTGGCGTAGCACCCCATCACTCTCCCACCTGGTCAAATAGCCGATACACAGCCTGGAGGTGTGTTTAGGGCCATTGTCTTGTTGAAAAATAAATGATGGTCCAACTAAACGCAAACTGGATAGAATAGCATGCCGCTGCAAGATGCTGTGGTAGCCATGCTGGTTCAGTATGCCTTCAATTTTGAATAAATTCCCAACAGTGTCATCAGCAAAGCACCCCCACACCATCACACCTCCTCCTCCATGCTTCACGGTGGGAACCAGGCATGTAGAGTCCATCCGTTCACCTTTTCTGCGTCGCACAAAGACACAGTGGTTGGAACCAAAGATCTCAAATTTAGACTCATCAGACCAAAGCACAGATTTCCACTGGTTTAATGTCCATTCCTTGTGTTCTTTAGCCCAAACAAGTCTCTTCTGCTTGTTGCCTGTCCTTAGCTGTGGTTTCCTAGCAGCTATTTTACCATGAAGGCCTGCTGCACAAAGTCTCCTCTTAACAGTTGTTGTAGAGATGTGTCTGCTGCTAGAACTCTGTTGTGGCATTAACCTGGTCTCTAATCTGAGCTGCTGTTAACCTGCGATTTCTGAGGCTGGTGACTCTAATAAACTTATCCTCAGAAGCCGAGGTGACTCTTGGTCTTCCTTTCCTGGGGCGGTCCTCATGTGACCCAGTTTCTTTGTAGCGCTTGATGGTTTTTGCAACTACACTTGGGGACACTTTCAAAGTTTTCCCAATTTTTCGCACTGACTGACCGTCATTTCTTAAAGTAATGATGGCCACTCATTTTTCTTTACTTAGCTGCTTTTTTCTTGCTATAATACAAATTCTAATAGTCTATTCAGTAGGACTATCAGCTGTGTATCCACCAGACTTCTGCACAACACAATTGATGGTCCCAACCCCATTTATAAGGCAAGAAATCCCACTTATTAAACCTGACAGGGCACACCTGTGAAGTGAAAACCATTTCCGGTGACTACCTCTTGAAGCTCATCAAGAGAATGCCAAGAGTGTGCAAAGCAGTCATCAAAGCAAAAGGTGGCTACTTTGAAGAACCTAGAATATAAGACATATTTTCAGTTGTTTCACACTTTTTTTGTTAAGTATATAATTCCACATGTGTTAATTCATAGTTTTGATGCCTACAGTGTGAATGTACAATTTTCATAGTCATGAAAATACAGAAAAGTCTTTAAATGAGAAGGTGTCTCCAAACTTTTGGTCTGTACTGTATGTATAACATGATGTTTTTCAATGGCAAAAATCAATGAATATTGTAAATGCACAAACAGTAATATCTCCACATTGCAAGGTGCAATTCTGAAATTTTTTTGCTTTTTCCTGCTAATCCTAGCATGATAAAGAAGATTCAAAGAGAGTGAGATGCCAGCTCCTTTCATTCAGTCAGTAGCTTCAAACATTTCTGGACGTTTTTCAATGGCAAAAATCAATGAATATTGTAAATGCACAAACAGTAATTTCTCCGCATTGCAAGGTGCAATTCTGAAATTTTTTGCTTTTTCCTGCTAATCCTAGCATGATAAAGAAGATTCAAAGAGAGTGAGATGCCAGCTCTTTTCATTCAGTCAGTAGCTTCAAACATTTCTGGACGTTTTTCAATGGCAAAAATCAATGAATATTGTAAATGCACAAACAGTAATATCTCCGCATTGCAAGGTGCAATTCTGAAATTTTTTGCTTTTTCCTGCTAATCCTAGCATGATAAAGAAGATTCAAAGAGAGTGAGATGCCAGCTCTTTTCATTCAGTCAGTAGCTTCAAACATTTCTGGTATATGAATAACATGATGTTTTTCAATGGCAAAAATCAATGAATATTGTAAATGCACAAACAGTAATATCTCCGCATTGTAAGGTGCAATTCTGAAATTTTTTGCTTTTTCCTGCTAATCCTAGCATGATAAAGAAGATTCAAAGAGAGTGAGATGCCAGCTCCTTTCATTCAGTCAGTAGCTTCAAACATTTCTGGTATATGAATAACATGATGTTTTTCAATGGCAAAAATCAATGAATATTGTAAATGCACAAACAGTAATTTCTCCGCATTGCAAGGTGCAATTCTGAAATTTTTTGCTTTTTCCTGCTAATCCTAGCATGATAAAGAAGATTCAAAGAGAGTGAGATGCCAGCTCTTTTCATTCAGTCAGTAGCTTCAAACATTTCTGGTATATGAATAACATGATGTTTTTCAATGGCAATAATCAATGAATATTGTAAATGCACAAACAGTAATATCTCCGCATTGCAAGGTGCAATTCTGAAATTTTTTGCTTTTTCCTGCTAATCCTAGCATGATAAAGAAGATTCAAAGAGAGTGAGATGCCAGCTCCTTTCATTCAGTCAGTAGCTTCAAACATTTCTGGACGTTTTTCAATGGCAAAAATCAATGAATATTGTAAATGCACAAACAGTAATTTCTCCGCATTGCAAGGTGCAATTCTGAAATTTTTTGCTTTTTCCTGCTAATGCTAGCATGATAAAGAAGATTCAAAGAGAGTGAGATGCCAGCTCTTTTCATTCAGTCAGTAGCTTCAAACATTTCTGGACGTTTTTCAATGGCAAAAATCAATGAATATTGTAAATGCACAAACAGTAATATCTCCACATTGCAAGGTGCAATTCTGAAATTTTTTGCTTTTTCCTGCTAATCCTAGCATGATAAAGAAGATTCAAAGAGAGTGAGATGCCAGCTCTTTTCATTCAGTCAGTAGCTTCAAACATTTCTGGTATATGAATAACATGATGTTTTTCAATGGCAAAAATCAATGAATATTGTAAATGCACAAACAGTAATTTCTCCGCATTGCAAGGTGCAATTCTGAAATTTTTTGCTTTTTCCTGCTAATCCTAGCATGATAAAGAAGATTCAAAGAGAGTGAGATGCCAGCTCTTTTCATTCAGTCAGTAGCTTCAAACATTTCTGGACGTTTTTCAATGGCAAAAATCAATGAATATTGTAAATGCACAAACAGTAATATCTCCGCATTGCAAGGTGCAATTCTGAAATTTTTTGCTTTTTCCTGCTAATCCTAGCATGATAAAGAAGATTCAAAGAGAGTGAGATGCCAGCTCTTTTCATTCAGTCAGTAGCTTCAAACATTTCTGGTATATGAATAACATGATGTTTTTCAATGGCAAAAATCAATGAAAATTGTAAATGCACAAACAGTAATATCTCCGCATTGCAAGGTGCAATTCTGAAATTTTTTGCTTTTTCCTGCTAATCCTAGCATGATAAAGAAGATTCAAAGAGAGTGAGATGCCAGCTCTTTTCATTCAGTCAGTAGCTTCAAACATTTCTGGACGTTTTTCAATGGCAAAAATCAATGAATATTGTAAATGCACAAACAGTAATATCTCCGCATTGCAAGGTGCAATTCTGAAATTTTTTGCTTTTTCCTGCTAATCCTAGCATGATAAAGAAGATTCAAAGAGAGTGAGATGCCAGCTCTTTTCATTCAGTCAGTAGCTTCAAACATTTCTGGTATATGTATAACATGATGTTTTTCAATGGCAAAAATCAATGAATATTGTAAATGCACAAACAGTAATATCTCCACATTGCAAGGTGCAATTCTGAAATTTTTTGCTTTTTCCTGCTAATGCTAGCATGAAAAAGAAGATTCAAATAGAGTGAGATGCCAGCTCTTTTCATTCAGTCAGTAGCTTCAAACATTTCTGGTATATGTATAACATGATGTTTTTCAATGGCAAAAATCAATGAATATTGTAAATGCACAAACAGTAATATCTCCGCATTGCAAGGTGCAATTCTGAAATTTTTTGCTTTTTCCTGCTAATCCTAGCATGATAAAGAAGATTCAAAGAGAGTGAGATGCCAGCTCTTTTCATTCAGTCAGTAGCTTCAAACATTTCTGGTATATGAATAACATGATGTTTTTCAATGGCAAAAATCAATGAATATTGTAAATGCACAAACAGTAATATCTCCGCATTGTAAGGTGCAATTCTGAAATTTTTTGCTTTTTCCTGCTAATCCTAGCATGATAAAGAAGATTCAAAGAGAGTGAGATGCCAGCTCCTTTCATTCAGTCAGTAGCTTCAAACATTTCTGGTATATGAATAACATGATGTTTTTCAATGGCAAAAATCAATGAATATTGTAAATGCACAAACAGTAATTTCTCCGCATTGCAAGGTGCAATTCTGAAATTTTTTGCTTTTTCCTGCTAATCCTAGCATGATAAAGAAGATTCAAAGAGAGTGAGATGCCAGCTCTTTTCATTCAGTCAGTAGCTTCAAACATTTCGGGTATATGAATAACATGATGTTTTTCAATGGCAAAAATCAATGAATATTGTAAATGCACAAACAGTAATATCTCCGCATTGCAAGGTGTAATTCTGAAATTTTTTGCTTTTTCCTGCTAATCCTAGCATGATAAAGAAGATTCAAAGAGAGTGAGATGCCAGCTCCTTTCATTCAGTCAGTAGCTTCAAACATTTCTGGACGTTTTTCAATGGCAAAAATCAATGAATATTGTAAATGCACAAACAGTAATTTCTCCGCATTGCAAGGTGCAATTCTGAAATTTTTTGCTTTTTCCTGCTAATCCTAGCATGATAAAGAAGATTCAAAGAGAGTGAGATGCCAGCTCTTTTCATTCAGTCAGTAGCTTCAAACATTTCTGGACGTTTTTCAATGGCAAAAATCAATGAATATTGTAAATGCACAAACAGTAATATCTCCACATTGCAAGGTGCAATTCTGAAATTTTTTGCTTTTTCCTGCTAATCCTAGCATGATAAAGAAGATTCAAAGAGAGTGAGATGCCAGCTCTTTTCATTCAGTCAGTAGCTTCAAACATTTCTGGTATATGAATAACATGATGTTTTTCAATGGCAAAAATCAATGAATATTGTAAATGCACAAACAGTAATTTCTCCGCATTGCAAGGTGCAATTCTGAAATTTTTTGCTTTTTCCTGCTAATCCTAGCATGATAAAGAAGATTCAAAGAGAGTGAGATGCCAGCTCTTTTCATTCAGTCAGTAGCTTCAAACATTTCTGGACGTTTTTCAATGGCAAAAATCAATGAATATTGTAAATGCACAAACAGTAATATCTCCGCATTGCAAGGTGCAATTCTGAAATTTTTTGCTTTTTCCTGCTAATCCTAGCATGATAAAGAAGATTCAAAGAGAGTGAGATGCCAGCTCTTTTCATTCAGTCAGTAGCTTCAAACATTTCTGGTATATGAATAACATGATGTTTTTCAATGGCAAAAATCAATGAATATTGTAAATGCACAAACAGTAATATCTACGCATTGCAAGGTGCAATTCTGAAATTTTTTGCTTTTTCCTGCTAATCCTAGCATGATAAAGAAGATTCAAAGAGAGTGAGATGCCAGCTCTTTTCATTCAGTCAGTAGCTTCAAACATTTCTGGACGTTTTTCAATGGCAAAAATCAATGAATATTGTAAATGCACAAACAGTAATATCTCCGCATTGCAAGGTGCAATTCTGAAATTTTTTGCTTTTTCCTGCTAATCCTAGCATGATAAAGAAGATTCAAAGAGAGTGAGATGCCAGCTCTTTTCATTCAGTCAGTAGCTTCAAACATTTCTGGTATATGTATAACATGATGTTTTTCAATGGCAAAAATCAATGAATATTGTAAATGCACAAACAGTAATATCTCCACATTGCAAGGTGCAATTCTGAAATTTTTTTGCTTTTTCCTGCTAATCCTAGCATGATAAAGAAGATTCAAAGAGAGTGAGATGCCAGCTCCTTTCATTCAGTCAGTAGCTTCAAACATTTCTGGACGTTTTTCAATGGCAAAAATCAATGAATATTGTAAATGCACAAACAGTAATTTCTCCGCATTGCAAGGTGCAATTCTGAAATTTTTTGCTTTTTCCTGCTAATCCTAGCATGATAAAGAAGATTCAAAGAGAGTGAGATGCCAGCACTTTTCATTCAGTCAGTAGCTTCAAACATTTCTGGACGTTTTTCAATGGCAAAAATCAATGAATATTGTAAATGCACAAACAGTAATATCTCCGCATTGCAAGGTGCAATTCTGAAATTTTTTGCTTTTTCCTGCTAATCCTAGCATGATAAAGAAGATTCAAAGAGAGTGAGATGCCAGCTCTTTTCATTCAGTCAGTAGCTTCAAACATTTCTGGTATATGAATAACATGATGTTTTTCAATGGCAAAAATCAATGAATATTGTAAATGCACAAACAGTAATATCTCCGCATTGTAAGGTGCAATTCTGAAATTTTTTGCTTTTTCCTGCTAATCCTAGCATGATAAAGAAGATTCAAAGAGAGTGAGATGCCAGATCCTTTCATTCAGTCAGTAGCTTCAAACATTTCTGGTATATGAATAACATGATGTTTTTCAATGGCAAAAATCAATGAATATTGTAAATGCACAAACAGTAATTTCTCCACATTGCAAGGTGCAATTCTGAAATTTTTTGCTTTTTCCTGCTAATCCTAGCATGATAAAGAAGATTCAAAGAGAGTGAGATGCCAGCTCTTTTCATTCAGTCAGTAGCTTCAAACATTTCTGGTATATGAATAACATGATGTTTTTCAATGGCAAAAATCAATGAATATTGTAAATGCACAAACAGTAATATCTCCGCATTGCAAGGTGCAATTCTGAAATTTTTTGCTTTTTCCTGCTAATCCTAGCATGATAAAGAAGATTCAAAGAGAGTGAGATGCCAGCTCCTTTCATTCAGTCAGTAGCTTCAAACATTTCTGGACGTTTTTCAATGGCAAAAATCAATGAATATTGTAAATGCACAAACAGTAATTTCTCCGCATTGCAAGGTGCAATTCTGAAATTTTTTGCTTTTTCCTGCTAATCCTAGCATGATAAAGAAGATTCAAAGAGAGTGAGATGCCAGCTCCTTTCATTCAGTCAGTAGCTTCAAACATTTCTGGTATATGAATAACATGATGTTTTTCAATGGCAAAAATCAATGAATATTGTAAATGCACAAACAGTAATATCTCCGCATTGCAAGGTGCAATTCTGAAATTTTTTGCTTTTTCCTGCTAATCCTAGCATGATAAAGAAGATTCAAAGAGAGTGAGATGCCAGCTCCTTTCATTCAGTCAGTAGCTTCAAACATTTCTGGACGTTTTTCAATGGCAAAAATCAATGAATATTGTAAATGCACAAACAGTAATATCTCCACATTGCAAGGTGCAATTCTGAAATTTTTTGCTTTTTCCTGCTAATCCTAGCATGATAAAGAAAATTCAAAGAGAGTGAGATGCCAGCTCTTTTCATTCAGTCAGTAGCTTCAAACATTTCTGGTATATGAAAAACATGATGTTTTTCAATGGCAAAAATCAATGAATATTGTAAATGCACAAACAGTAATATCTCCACATTGCAAGGTGCAATTCTGAAATTTTTTGCTTTTTCCTGCTAATCCTAGCATGATAAAGAAGATTCAAAGAGAGTGAGATGCCAGCTCCTTTCATTCAGTCAGTAGCTTCAAACATTTCTGGACGTTTTTCAATGGCAAAAATCAATGAATATTGTAAATGCACAAACAGTAATTTCTCCGCATTGCAAGGTGCAATTCTGAAATTTTTTGCTTTTTCCTGCTAATCCTAGCATGATAAAGAAGATTCAAAGAGAGTGAGATGCCAGCTCCTTTCATTCAGTCAGTAGCTTCAAACATTTCTGGACGTTTTTCAATGGCAAAAATCAATGAATATTGTAAATGCACAAACAGTAATTTCTCCGCATTGCAAGGTGCAATTCTGTAATTTTTTGCTTTTTCCTGCTAATCCTAGCATGATAAAGAAGATTCAAAGAGAGTGAGATGCCAGCTCTTTTCATTCAGTCAGTAGCTTCAAACATTTCTGGACGTTTTTCAATGGCAAAAATCAATGAATATTGTAAATGCACAAACAGTAATATCTCCACATTGCAATGTGCAATTCTGAAATTTTTTGCTTTTTCCTGCTAATCCTAGCATGATAAAGAAGAATCAAAGAGAGTGAGATGCCAGCTCTTTTCATTCAGTCAGTAGCTTCAAACATTTCTGGTATATGAATAACATGATGTTTTTCAATGGCAAAAATCAATGAATATTGTAAATGCACAAACAGTAATTTCTCCGCATTGCAAGGTGCAATTCTGAAATTTTTGCTTTCTCCTGCTAATCCTAGCATGATAAAGAAGATTCAAAGAGAGTGAGATGCCAGCTCTTTTCATTCAGTCAGTAGCTTCAAACATTTCTGGACGTTTTTCAATGGCAAAAATCAATGAATATTGTAAATGCACAAACAGTAATATCTCCGCATTGCAAGGTGCAATTCTGAAATTTTTTGCTTTTTCCTGCTAATCCTAGCATGATAAAGAAGATTCAAAGAGAGTGAGATGCCAGCTCTTTTCATTCAGTCAGTAGCTTCAAACATTTCTGGTATATGAATAACATGATGTTTTTCAATGGCAAAAATCAATGAATATTGTAAATGCACAAACAGTAATATCTCCGCATTGCAAGGTGCAATTCTGAAATTTTTTGCTTTTTCCTGCTAATCCTAGCATGATAAAGAAGATTCAAAGAGAGTGAGATGCCAGCTCTTTTCATTCAGTCAGTAGCTTCAAACATTTCTGGTATATGAATAACATGATGTTTTTCAATGGCAAAAATCAATGAATATTGTAAATGCACAAACAGTAATATCTCCGCATTGCAAGGTGCAATTCTGAAATTTTTTGCTTTTTCCTGCTAATCCTAACATGATAAAGAAGATTCAAAGAGAGTGAGATTCCAGCTCTTTTCATTCAGTCAGTAGCTTCAAACATTTCTGGTATATGAATAACATGATATTTTTCAATGGCAAAAATCAATGAATATTGTAAATGCACAAACAGTAATATCTCCGCATTGCAAGGTGCAATTCTGAAATTTTTTGCTTTTTCCTGCTAATCCTAGCATGATAAAGAAGATTCAAAGAGACTGAGATGCCAGCTCTTTTCATTCAGTCAGTAGCTTCAAACATTTCTGGACGTTTTTCAATGGCAAAAATCAATGAATATTGTAAATGCACAAACAGTAATTTCTCCGCATTGCAAGGTGCAATTCTGAAATTTTTTGCTTTTTCCTGCTAATCCTAGCATGATAAAGAAGATTCAAAGAGAGTGAGATGCCAGCTCTTTTCATTCAGTCAGTAGCTTCAAACATTTCTGGTATATGAATAACATGATGTTTTTCAATGGCAAAAATCAATGAATATTGTAAATGCACAAACATTAATATCTCCACATTGCAAGGTGCAATTCTGAAATTTTTTGCTTTTTCCTGCTAATCCTAGCATGATAAAGAAGATTTAAAGAGAGTGAGATGCCAGCTCTTTTCATTCAGTCAGTAGCTTCAAACATTGCTGGACGTTTTTCAATGGCAAAAATCAATGAATATTGTAAATGCACAAACAGTAATATCTCCGCATTGCAAGGTGCAATTCTGAAATTTTTTGCTTTTTCCTGCTAATCCTAGCATGATAAAGAAGATTCAAAGAGAGTGAGATGCCAGCTCTTTTCATTCAGTCAGTAGCTTCAAACATTTCTGGTATATGAATAACATGATGTTTTTCAATGGCAAAAATCAATGAATATTGTAAATGCACAAACAGTAATATCGCCACATTGCAAGGTGCAATTCTGAAATTGTTTGCTTTTTCCTGCTAATCCTAGCATGGTAAAGAAGATTCAAAGAGAGTGAGATGCCAGCTCCTTTCATTCAATCAGTAGCTTCAAACATTTCTGGACGTTTTTCAATGGCAAAAATCAATGAATATTGTAAATGCACAAACAGTAATATCTCCGCATTGCAAGGTGCAATTCTGAAATTTTTTGCTTTTTCCTGCTAATCCTAGCATGATAAAGAAGATTCAAAGAGAGTGAGATGCCAGCTCTTTTCATTCAGTCAGTAGCTTCAAACATTTCTGGACGTTTTTCAATGGCAAAAATCAATGAATATTGTAAATGCACAAACAGTAATATCTCCACATTGCAAGGTGCAATTCTGAAATTTTTTGCTTTTTCCTGCTAATCCTAGCATGATAAAGAAGATTCAAAGAGAGTGAGATGCCAGCTCTTTTCATTCAGTCAGTAGCTTCAAACATTTCTGGTATATGAATAACATGATGTTTTTCAATGGCAAAAATCAATGAATATTGTAAATGCACAAACAGTAATATCTCCACATTGCAAGGTGCAATTCTGAAATTTTTTGCTTTTTCCTGCTAATCCTAGCATGATAAAGAAGATTCAAAGAGAGTGAGATGCCAGCTCCTTTCATTCAGTCAGTAGCTTCAAACATTTCTGGACGTTTTTCAAAGGCAAAAATCAATGAATATTGTATATGCACAAACAGTAATATCTCCGCATTGCAAGGTGCAATTCTGAAATTTTTTGCTTTTTCCTGCTAATCCTAGCATGATAAAGAAGATTCAAAGAGAGTGAGATGCCAGCTCTTTTCATTCAGTCAGTAGCTTCAAACATTTCTGGACGTTTTTCAATGGCAAAAATCAATGAATATTGTAAATGCACAAACAGTAATATCTCCGCATTGCAAGGTGCAATTCTGAAATTTTTTGCTTTTTCCTGCTAATCCTAGCATGATAAAGAAGATTCAAAGAGAGTGAGATGCCAGCTCTTTTCATTCAGTCAGTAGCTTCAAACATTTCTGGACGTTTTTCAATGGCAAAAATCAATGAATATTGTAAATGCACAAACAGTAATATCTCCGCATTGCAAGGTGCAATTCTGAAATTTTTTGCTTTTTCCTGCTAATCCTAGCATGATAAAGAAGATTCAGAGAGTGAGATGCCAGCTATTTTCATTCAGTCAGTAGCTTCAAACATTTCTGGATGTTTTTCAATGGCAAAAATCAATGAATATTGTAAATGCACAAACAGTAATTTCTCCGCATTGCAAGATGCAATTCTGAAATTTTTTGCTTTTTCCTGCTAATCCTAGCATGATAACGAAGATTCAAAGAGAGTGAGATGCCAGCTCCTTTCATTCAGTCAGTAGCTTCAAACATTTCTGGTATATGAATAACATGATGTTTTTCAATGGCAAAAATCAATGAATATTGTAAATGCACAAACAGTAATATCTCCACATTGCAAGGTGCAATTCTGAAATTTTTTGCTTTTTCCTGCTAATCCTAGCATGATAAAGAAGATTCAAAGAGAGTGAGATGCCAGCTCCTTTCATTCAGTCAGTAGCTTCAAACATTTCTGGATGTTTTTCAATGGCAAAAATCAATGAATATTGTAAATGCACAAACAGTAATATCTCCGCATTGCAAGGTGCAATTCTGAAATTTTTTGCTTTTTCCTGCTAATCCTAGCATGATAAAGAAGATTCAAAGAGAGTGAGATGCCAGCTCTTTTCATTCAGTCAGTAGCTTCAAACATTTCTGGTATATGAATAACATGATGTTTTTCAATGGCAAAAATCAATGAATATTGTAAATGCACAAACAGTAATATCTCCGCATTGCAAGGTGCAATTCTGAAATTTTTTGCTTTTTCCTGCTAATCCTAGCATGATAAAGAAGATTCAAAGAGAGTGAGATGCCAGCTCTTTTCATTCAGTCAGTAGCTTCAAACATTTCTGGACGTTTTTCAACGGCAAAAATCAATGAATATTGTAAATGCACAAACAGTAATATCTCCGCATTGCAAGGTGCAATTCTGAAATTTTTTGCTTTTTCCTGCTAATCCTAGCATGATAAAGAAGATTCAAAGAGAGTGAGATGCCAGCTCTTTTCATTCAGTCAGTAGCTTCAAACATTTCTGGACGTTTTTCAATGGCAAAAATCAATGAATATTGTAAATGCACAAACAGTAATATCTCCGCATTGCAAGGTGCAATTCTGAAATTTTTTGCTTTTTCCTGCTAATCCTAGCATGATAAAGAAGATTCAAAGAGAGTGAGATGCCAGCTCTTTTCATTCAGTCAGTAGCTTCAAACATTTCTGGTATATGAATAACATGATGTTTTTCAATGGCAAAAATCAATGAATATTGTAAATGCACAAACAGTAATATCTCCACATTGCAAGGTGCAATTCTGAAATTTTTTGCTTTTTCCTGCTAATCCTAGCATGATAAAGAAGATTCAAAGAGAGTGAGATGCCATCTCCTTTCATTCAATCAGTAGCTTCAAACATTTCTGGACGTTTTTCAATGGCAAAAATCAATGAATATTGTAAATGCACAAACAGTAATATCTCCGCATAGCAAGGTGCAATTCTGAAATTTTTTGCTTTTTCCTGCTAATCCTAGCATGATAAAGAAGATTCAAAGAGAGTGAGATGCCAGCTCTTTTCATTCAGTCAGTAGCTTCAAACATTTCTGGACGTTTTTCAATGGCAAAAATCAATGAATATTGTAAATGCACAAACAGTAATATCTCCACATTGCAAGGTGCAATTCTGAATTTTTTTGCTTTTTCCTGCTAATCCTAGCATGATAAAGAAGATTCAAAGAGAGTGAGATGCCAGCTCTTTTCATTCAGTCAGTAGCTTCAAACATTTCTGGTATATGAATAACATGATGTTTTTCAATGGCAAAAATCAATGAATATTGTAAATGCACAAACAGTAATATCTCCACATTGCAAGGTGCAATTCTGAAATTTTTTGCTTTTTCCTGCTAATCCTAGCATGATAAAGAAGATTCAAAGAGAGTGAGATGCCAGCTCCTTTCATTCAGTCAGTAGCTTCAAACATTTCTGGACGTTTTTCAATGGCAAAAATCAATGAATATTGTAAATGCACAAACAGTAATATCTCCGCATTGCAAGGTGCAATTCTGAAATTTTTTGCTTTTTCCTGCTAATCCTAGCATGATAAAGAAGATTCAAAGAGAGTGAGATGCCAGCTCTTTTCATTCAGTCAGTAGCTTCAAACATTTCTGGACGTTTTTCAATGGCAAAAATCAATGAATATTGTAAATGCACAAACAGTAATATCTCCACATTGCAAGGTGCAATTCTGAAATTTTTTGCTTTTTCCTGCTAATCCTAACATGATAAAGAAGATTCAAAGAGAGTGAGATGCCAGCTCTTTTCATTCAGTCAGTAGCTTCAAACATTTCTGGTATATGAATAACATGATGTTTTTCAATGGCAAAAATCAATGAATATTGTAAATGCACAAACAGTAATATCTCCACATTGCAAGGTGCAATTCTGAAATTTTTTGATTTTTCCTGCTAATCCTAGCATGATAAAGAAGATTCAAAGAGAGTGAGATGCCAGCTCCTTTCATTCAGTCAGTAGCTTCAAACATTTCTGGACAATTTTCAATAGCAAAAATCAATGAATATTGTAAATGCACAAACAGTAATATCTCCGCATTGCAAGGTGCAATTCTGAAATTCTTTGCTTTTTCCTGCTAATCCTAGCATGATAAAGAAGATTCAAAGAGAGTGAGATGCCAGCTCTTTTCATTCAGTCAGTAGCTTCAAACATTTCTGGACGTTTTTCAATGGCAAAAATCAATGAATATTGTAAATGCACAAACAGTAATATCTCCGCATTGCAAGGTGCAATTCTGAATTTTTTTGCTTTTTCCTGCTAATCCTAGCATGATAAAGAAGATTCAAAGAGAGTGAGATGCCAGCTCTTTTCATTCAGTCAGTAGCTTCAAACATTTCTGGTATATGAATAACATGATGTTTTTCAATGGCAAAAATCAATGAATATTGTAAATGCACAAACAGTAATATCTCCACATTGCAAGGTGCAATTCTGAAATTTTTTGTTTTTTCCTGCTAATCCTAGCATGATAAAGAAGATTCAAAGAGAGTGAGATGCCAGCTCTTTTCATTCAGTCAGTAGCTTCAAACATTTCTGGTATATGAATAACATGATGTTTTTCAATGGCAAAAATCAATGAATATTGTAAATGCACAAACAGTAATATCTCCGCATTGCAAGGTGCAATTCTGAAATTTTTTGCTTTTTCCTGCTAATCCTAGCATGATAAAGAAGATTCAAATAGAGTGAGATGCCAGCTCTTTTCATTCAGTCAGTAGCTTCAAACATTTCTGGACGTTTTTCAATGGCAAAAATCAATGAATATTGTAAATGCACAAACAGTAATATCTCCGCATTGCAAGGTGCAATTCTGAAATTTTTTGCTTTTTCCTGCTAATCCTAGCATGATAAAGAAGATTCAGAGAGTGAGATGCCAGCTCTTTTCATTCAGTCAGTAGCTTCAAACATTTCTGGACGTTTTTCATTGGCAAAAATCAATGAATATTGTAAATGCACAAACAGTAATTTCTCCGCATTGCAAGGTGCAATTCTGAAATTTTTTGCTTTTTCCTGCTAATCCTAGCATGATAAAGAAGATTCAAAGAGAGTGAGATGCCAGCTCCTTTCATTCAGTCAGTAGCTTCAAACATTTCTGGACGTTTTTCAATGGCAAAAATCAATGAATATTGTAAATGCACAAACAGTAATTTCTCCGCATTGCAAGGTGCAATTCTGAAATTTTTTGCTTTTTCCTGCTAATCCTAGCATGATAAAGAAGATTCAAAGAGAGTGAGATGCCAGCTCTTTTCATTCAGTCAGTAGCTTCAAACATTTCTGGTATATGAATAACATGATGTTTTTCAATGGCAAAAATCAATGAATATTGTAAATGCACAAACAGTAATATCTCCGCATTGCAAGGTGCAATTCTGAAATTTTTTGCTTTTTCCTGCTAATCCTAGCATGATAAAGAAGATTCAAAGAGAGTGAGATGCCAGCTCTTTTCATTCAGTCAGTAGCTTCAAACATTTCTGGACGTTTTTCAATGGCAAAAATCAATGAATATTGTAAATGCACAAACAGTAATATCTCCGCATTGCAAGGTGCAATTCTGAAATTTTTTGCTTTTTCCTGCTAATCCTAGCATGATAAAGAAGATTCAAAGAGAGTGAGATGCCAGCTCTTTTCATTCAGTCAGTAGCTTCAAACATTTCTGGTATATGAATAACATGATGTTTTTCAATGGCAAAAATCAATGAATATTGTAAATGCACAAACAGTAATATCTCCACATTGCAAGGTGCAATTCTGAAATTTTTTGCTTTTTCCTGCTAATCCTAGCATGATAAAGAAGATTCAAAGAGAGTGAGATGCCATCTCCTTTCATTCAATCAGTAGCTTCAAACATTTCTGGACGTTTTTCAATGGCAAAAATCAATGAATATTGTAAATGCACAAACAGTAATATCTCCGCATAGCAAGGTGCAATTCTGAAATTTTTTGCTTTTTCCTGCTAATCCTAGCATGATAAAGAAGATTCAAAGAGAGTGAGATGCCAGCTCTTTTCATTCAGTCAGTAGCTTCAAACATTTCTGGACGTTTTTCAATGGCAAAAATCAATGAATATTGTAAATGCACAAACAGTAATATCTCCACATTGCAAGGTGCAATTCTGAATTTTTTTGCTTTTTCCTGCTAATCCTAGCATGATAAAGAAGATTCAAAGAGAGTGAGATGCCAGCTCTTTTCATTCAGTCAGTAGCTTCAAACATTTCTGGTATATGAATAACATGATGTTTTTCAATGGCAAAAATCAATGAATATTGTAAATGCACAAACAGTAATATCTCCACATTGCAAGGTGCAATTCTGAAATTTTTTGCTTTTTCCTGCTAATCCTAGCATGATAAAGAAGATTCAAAGAGAGTGAGATGCCAGCTCCTTTCATTCAGTCAGTAGCTTCAAACATTTCTGGACGTTTTTCAATGGCAAAAATCAATGAATATTGTAAATGCACAAACAGTAATATCTCCGCATTGCAAGGTGCAATTCTGAAATTTTTTGCTTTTTCCTGCTAATCCTAGCATGATAAAGAAGATTCAAAGAGAGTGAGATGCCAGCTCTTTTCATTCAGTCAGTAGCTTCAAACATTTCTGGACGTTTTTCAATGGCAAAAATCAATGAATATTGTAAATGCACAAACAGTAATATCTCCACATTGCAAGGTGCAATTCTGAAATTTTTTGCTTTTTCCTGCTAATCCTAACATGATAAAGAAGATTCAAAGAGAGTGAGATGCCAGCTCTTTTCATTCAGTCAGTAGCTTCAAACATTTCTGGTATATGAATAACATGATGTTTTTCAATGGCAAAAATCAATGAATATTGTAAATGCACAAACAGTAATATCTCCACATTGCAAGGTGCAATTCTGAAATTTTTTGATTTTTCCTGCTAATCCTAGCATGATAAAGAAGATTCAAAGAGAGTGAGATGCCAGCTCCTTTCATTCAGTCAGTAGCTTCAAACATTTCTGGACAATTTTCAATAGCAAAAATCAATGAATATTGTAAATGCACAAACAGTAATATCTCCGCATTGCAAGGTGCAATTCTGAAATTCTTTGCTTTTTCCTGCTAATCCTAGCATGATAAAGAAGATTCAAAGAGAGTGAGATGCCAGCTCTTTTCATTCAGTCAGTAGCTTCAAACATTTCTGGACGTTTTTCAATGGCAAAAATCAATGAATATTGTAAATGCACAAACAGTAATATCTCCGCATTGCAAGGTGCAATTCTGAATTTTTTTGCTTTTTCCTGCTAATCCTAGCATGATAAAGAAGATTCAAAGAGAGTGAGATGCCAGCTCTTTTCATTCAGTCAGTAGCTTCAAACATTTCTGGTATATGAATAACATGATGTTTTTCAATGGCAAAAATCAATGAATATTGTAAATGCACAAACAGTAATATCTCCACATTGCAAGGTGCAATTCTGAAATTTTTTGTTTTTTCCTGCTAATCCTAGCATGATAAAGAAGATTCAAAGAGAGTGAGATGCCAGCTCTTTTCATTCAGTCAGTAGCTTCAAACATTTCTGGTATATGAATAACATGATGTTTTTCAATGGCAAAAATCAATGAATATTGTAAATGCACAAACAGTAATATCTCCGCATTGCAAGGTGCAATTCTGAAATTTTTTGCTTTTTCCTGCTAATCCTAGCATGATAAAGAAGATTCAAATAGAGTGAGATGCCAGCTCTTTTCATTCAGTCAGTAGCTTCAAACATTTCTGGACGTTTTTCAATGGCAAAAATCAATGAATATTGTAAATGCACAAACAGTAATATCTCCGCATTGCAAGGTGCAATTCTGAAATTTTTTGCTTTTTCCTGCTAATCCTAGCATGATAAAGAAGATTCAGAGAGTGAGATGCCAGCTCTTTTCATTCAGTCAGTAGCTTCAAACATTTCTGGACGTTTTTCATTGGCAAAAATCAATGAATATTGTAAATGCACAAACAGTAATTTCTCCGCATTGCAAGGTGCAATTCTGAAATTTTTTGCTTTTTCCTGCTAATCCTAGCATGATAAAGAAGATTCAAAGAGAGTGAGATGCCAGCTCCTTTCATTCAGTCAGTAGCTTCAAACATTTCTGGACGTTTTTCAATGGCAAAAATCAATGAATATTGTAAATGCACAAACAGTAATTTCTCCGCATTGCAAGGTGCAATTCTGAAATTTTTTGCTTTTTCCTGCTAATCCTAGCATGATAAAGAAGATTCAAAGAGAGTGAGATGCCAGCTCTTTTCATTCAGTCAGTAGCTTCAAACATTTCTGGTATATGAATAACATGATGTTTTTCAATGGCAAAAATCAATGAATATTGTAAATGCACAAACAGTAATATCTCCACATTGCAAGGTGCAATTCTGAAATTTTTTGCTTTTTCCTGCTAATCCTAGCATGATAAAGAAGATTCAAAGAGAGTGAGATGCCATCTTTTTTCATTCAGTCAGTAGCTTCAAACATTTCTGGACGTTTTTCAATGGCAAAAATCAATGAATATTGTAAATGCACAAACAGTAATATCTCCGCATAGCAAGGTGCAATTCTGAAATTTTTTGCTTTTTCCTGCTAATCCTAGCATGGTAAAGAAGATTCAAAGAGAGTGAGATGCCAGCTCTTTTCATTCAGTCAGTAGCTTCAAACATTTCTGGTATATGAATAACATGATGTTTTTCAATGGCAAAAATCAATGAATATTGTAAATGCACAAACAGTAATATCTCCACATTGCAAGGTGCAATTCTGAAATTTTTTGCTTTTTCCTGCTAATCCTAGCATGATAAAGAAGATTCAAAGAGAGTGAGATGCCAGCTCCTTTCATTCAGTCAGTAGCTTCAAACATTTCTGGACGTTTTTCAATGGCAAAAATCAATGAATATTGTAAATGCACAAACAGTAATATCTCCGCATTGCAAGGTGCAATTCTGAAATTTTTTGCTTTTTCCTGCTAATCCTAGCATGATAAAGAAGATTCAAAGAGAGTGAGATGCCAGCTCTTTTCATTCAGTCAGTAGCTTCAAACATTTCTGGTATATGAATAACATGATGTTTTTCAATGGCAAAAATCAATGAATATTGTAAATGCACAAACAGTAATATCTCCACATTGCAAGGTGCAATTCTGAAATTTTTTGTTTTTTCCTGCTAATCCTAGCATGATAAAGAAGATTCAAAGAGAGTGAGATGCCAGCTCTTTTCATTCAGTCAGTAGCTTCAAACATTTCTGGTATATGAATAACATGATGTTTTTCAATGGCAAAAATCAATGAATATTGTAAATGCACAAACAGTAATTTCTCCGCGTTGCAAGGTGCAATTCTGAAATTTTTTGCTTTTTCCTGCTAATCCTAGCATGATAAAGAAGATTCAAAGAGAGTGAGATGCCAGCTCCTTTCATTCAGTCAGTAGCTTCAAACATTTCTGGACGTTTTTCAATGGCAAAAATCAATGAATATTGTAAATGCACAAACAGTAATTTCTCCGCATTGCAAGGTGCAATTCTGAAATTTTTTGCTTTTTCCTGCTAATCCTAGCATGATAAAGAAGATTCAAAGAGAGTGAGATGCCAGCTCTTTTCATTCAGTCAGTAGCTTCAAACATTTCTGGTATATGAATAACATGATGTTTTTCAATGGCAAAAATCAATGAATATTGTAAATGCACAAACAGTAATATCTCCACATTGCAAGGTGCAATTCTGAAATTTTTTGCTTTTTCCTGCTAATCCTAGCATGATAAAGAAGATTCAAAGAGAGTGAGATGCCAGCTTTTTTCATTCAGTCAGTAGCTTCAAACATTTCTGGACGTTTTTCAATGGCAAAAATCAATGAATATTGTAAATGCACAAACAGTAATATCTCCGCATAGCAAGGTGCAATTCTGAAATTTTTTGCTTTTTCCTGCTAATCCTAGCATGGTAAAGAAGATTCAAAGAGAGTGAGATGCCAGCTCTTTTCATTCAGTCAGTAGCTTCAAACATTTCTGGTATATGAATAACATGATGTTTTTCAATGGCAAAAATCAATGAATATTGTAAATGCACAAACAGTAATATCTCCACATTGCAAGGTGCAATTCTGAAATTTTTTGCTTTTTCCTGCTAATCCTAGCATGATAAAGAAGATTCAAAGAGAGTGAGATGCCAGCTCCTTTCATTCAGTCAGTAGCTTCAAACATTTCTGGACGTTTTTCAATGGCAAAAATCAATGAATATTGTAAATGCACAAACAGTAATATCTCCGCATTGCAAGGTGCAATTCTGAAATTTTTTGCTTTTTCCTGCTAATCCTAGCATGATAAAGAAGATTCAAAGAGAGTGAGATGCCAGCTCTTTTCATTCAGTCAGTAGCTTCAAACATTTCTGGTATATGAATAACATGATGTTTTTCAATGGCAAAAATCAATGAATATTGTAAATGCACAAACAGTAATATCTCCACATTGCAAGGTGCAATTCTGAAATTTTTTGTTTTTTCCTGCTAATCCTAGCATGATAAAGAAGATTCAAAGAGAGTGAGATGCCAGCTCTTTTCATTCAGTCAGTAGCTTCAAACATTTCTGGTATATGAATAACATGATGTTTTTCAATGGCAAAAATCAATGAATATTGTAAATGCACAAACAGTAATTTCTCCGCGTTGCAAGGTGCAATTCTGAAATTTTTTGCTTTCTCCTGCTAATCCTAGCATGATAAAGAAGATTCAAAGAGAGTGAGATGCCAGCTCTTTTCATTCAGTCAGTAGCTTCAAACATTTCTGGACGTTTTTCAATGGCAAAAATCAATGAATATTGTAAATGCACAAACAGTAATATCTCCGCATTGCAAGGTGCAATTCTGAAATTTTTTGCTTTTTCCTGCTAATCCTAGCATAATAAAGAAGATTCAAAGAGAGTGAGATGCCAGCTCTTTTCATTCAGTCAGTAGCTTCAAACATTTCTGGACGTTTTTCAATGGCAAAAATCAATGAATATTGTAAATGCACAAACAGTAATATCTCCGCATTGCAAGGTGCAATTCTGAAATTTTTTGCTTTTTCCTGCTAATCCTAGCATAATAAAGAAGATTCAAAGAGAGTGAGATGCCAGCTCTTTTCATTCAGTCAGTAGCTTCAAACATTTCTGGACGTTTTTCAATGGCAAAAATCAATGAATATTGTAAATGCACAAACAGTAATATCTCCGCATTGCAAGGTGCAATTCTGAAATTTTTTGCTTTTTCCTGCTAATCCTAGCATGATAAAGAAGATTCAAATAGAGTGAGATGCCAGCTCTTTTCATTCAGTCAGTAGCTTCAAACATTTCTGGACGTTTTTCAATGGCAAAAATCAATGAATATTGTAAATGCACAAACAGTAATATCTCCGCATTGCAAGGTGCAATTCTGAAATTTTTTGCTTTTTCCTGCTAATCCTAGCATGATAAAGAAGATTCAGAGAGTGAGATGCCAGCTCTTTTCATTCAGTCAGTAGCTTCAAACATTTCTGGACGTTTTTCAATGGCAAAAATCAATGAATATTGTAAATGCACAAACAGTAATTTCTCCGCATTGCAAGGTGCAATTCTGAAATTTTTTGCTTTTTCCTGCTAATCCTAGCATGATAAAGAAGATTCAAAGAGAGTGAGATGCCAGCTCCTTTCATTCAGTCAGTAGCTTCAAACATTTCTGGACGTTTTTCAATGGCAAAAATCAATGAATATTGTAAATGCACAAACAGTAATTTCTCCGCATTGCAAGGTGCAATTCTGAAATTTTTTGCTTTTTCCTGCTAATCCTAGCATGATAAAGAAGATTCAAAGAGAGTGAGATGCCAGCTCTTTTCATTCAGTCAGTAGCTTCAAACATTTCTGGTATATGAATAACATGATGTTTTTCAATGGCAAAAATCAATGAATATTGTAAATGCACAAACAGTAATATCTCCACATTGCAAGGTGCAATTCTGAAATTTTTTGCTTTTTCCTGCTAATCCTAGCATGATAAAGAAGATTCAAAGAGAGTGAGATGCCAGCTCTTTTCATTCAGTCAGTAGCTTCAAACATTTCTGGACGTTTTTCAATGGCAAAAATCAATGAATATTGTAAATGCACAAACAGTAATATCTCCGCATAGCAAGGTGCAATTCTGAAATTTTTTGCTTTTTCCTGCTAATCCTAGCATGATAAAGAAGATTCAAAGAGAGTGAGATGCCAGCTCTTTTCATTCAGTCAGTAGCTTCAAACATTTCTGGTATATGAATAACATGATGTTTTTCAATGGCAAAAATCAATGAATATTGTAAATGCACAAACAGTAATATCTCCACATTGCAAGGTGCAATTCTGAAATTTTTTGCTTTTTCCTGCTAATCCTAGCATGATAAAGAAGATTCAAAGAGAGTGAGATGCCAGCTCCTTTCATTCAGTCAGTAGCTTCAAACATTTCTGGACGTTTTTCAATGGCAAAAATCAATGAATATTGTAAATGCACAAACAGTAATATCTCCGCATTGCAAGGTGCAATTCTGAAATTTTTTGCTTTTTCCTGCTAATCCTAGCATGATAAAGAAGATTCAAAGAGAGTGAGATGCCAGCTCTTTTCATTCAGTCAGTAGCTTCAAACATTTCTGGACGTTTTTCAATGGCAAAAATCAATGAATATTGTAAATGCACAAACAGTAATATCTCCGCATAGCAACGTGCAATTCTGAAATTTTTTGCTTTTTCCTGCTAATCCTAGCATGATAAAGAAGATTCAAAGAGAGTGAGATGCCAGCTCTTTTCATTCAGTCAGTAGCTTCAAACATTTCTGGACGTTTTTCAATGGCAAAAATCAATGAATATTGTAAATGCACAAACAGTAATATCTCCGCATTGCAAGGTGCAATTCTGAAATTTTTTGCTTTTTCCTGCTAATCCTAGCATGATAAAGAAGATTCAAAGAGAGTGAGATGCCAGCTCCTTTCATTCAGTCAGTAGCTTCAAACATTTCTGGTATATGAATAACATGATGTTTTTCAATGGCAAAAATCAATGAATATTGTAAATGCACAAACAGTAATATCTCCGCATTGCAAGGTGCAATTCTGAAATTTTTTGCTTTTTCCTGCTAATCCTAGCATGATAAAGAAGATTCAAAGAGAGTGAGATGCCAGCTCCTTTCATTCAGTCAGTAGCTTCAAACATTTCTGGACGTTTTTCAATGGCAAAAATCAATGAATATTGTAAATGCACAAACAGTAATTTCTCCGCATTGCAAGGTGCAATTCTGAAATTTTTTGCTTTTTCCTGCTAATCCTAGCATGATAAAGAAGATTCAAAGAGAGTGAGATGCCAGCTCCTTTCATTCAGTCAGTAGCTTCAAACATTTCTGGACGTTTTTCAATGGCAAAAATCAATGAATATTGTAAATGCACAAACAGTAATTTCTCCGCATTGCAAGGTGCAATTCTGAAATTTTTTGCTTTTTCCTGCTAATCCTAGCATGATAAAGAAGATTCAAAGAGAGTGAGATGCCAGCTCTTTTCATTCAGTCAGTAGCTTCAAACATTTCTGGTATATGAATAACATGATGTTTTTCAATGGCAAAAATCAATGAATATTGTAAATGCACAAACAGTAATATCTCCACATTGCAAGGTGCAATTCTGAAATTTTTTGCTTTTTCCTGCTAATCCTAGCATGATAAAGAAGATTCAAAGAGAGTGAGATGCCAGCTCTTTTCATTCAGTCAGTAGCTTCAAACATTTCTGGACGTTTTTCAATGGCAAAAATCAATGAATATTGTAAATGCACAAACAGTAATATCTCCGCATAGCAAGGTGCAATTCTGAAATTTTTTGCTTTTTCCTGCTAATCCTAGCATGATAAAGAAGATTCAAAGAGAGTGAGATGCCAGCTCTTTTCATTCAGTCAGTAGCTTCAAACATTTCTGGTATATGAATAACATGATGTTTTTCAATGGCAAAAATCAATGAATATTGTAAATGCACAAACAGTAATATCTCCACATTGCAAGGTGCAATTCTGAAATTTTTTGCTTTTTCCTGCTAATCCTAGCATGATAAAGAAGATTCAAAGAGAGTGAGATGCCAGCTCCTTTCATTCAGTCAGTAGCTTCAAACATTTCTGGACGTTTTTCAATGGCAAAAATCAATGAATATTGTAAATGCACAAACAGTAATATCTCCGCATTGCAAGGTGCAATTCTGAAATTTTTTGCTTTTTCCTGCTAATCCTAGCATGATAAAGAAGATTCAAAGAGAGTGAGATGCCAGCTCTTTTCATTCAGTCAGTAGCTTCAAACATTTCTGGTATATGAATAACATGATGTTTTTCAATGGCAAAAATCAATGAATATTGTAAATGCACAAACAGTAATATCTCCACATTGCAAGGTGCAATTCTGAAATTTTTTGCTTTTTCCTGCTAATCCTAGCATGATAAAGAAGACTCAAAGAGAGTGAGATGCCAGCTCTTTTCATTCAGTCAGTAGCTTCAAACATTTCTGGACGTTTTTCAATGGCAAAAATCAATGAATATTGTAAATGCACAAACAGTAATATCTCCGCATAGCAAGGTGCAATTCTGAAATTTTTTGCTTTTTCCTGCTAATCCTAGCATGATAAAGAAGATTCAAAGAGAGTGAGATGCCAGCTCTTTTCATTCAGTCAGTAGCTTCAAACATTTCTGGTATATGAATAACATGATGTTTTTCAATGGCAAAAATCAATGAATATTGTAAATGCACAAACAGTAATATCTCCACATTGCAAGGTGCAATTCTGAAATTTTTTGCTTTTTCCTGCTAATCCTAGCATGATAAAGAAGATTCAAAGAGAGTGAGATGCCAGCTCCTTTCATTCAGTCAGTAGCTTCAAACATTTCTGGACGTTTTTCAATGGCAAAAATCAATGAATATTGTAAATGCACAAACAGTAATATCTCCGCATTGCAAGGTGCAATTCTGAAATTTTTTGCTTTTTCCTGCTAATCCTAGCATGATAAAGAAGATTCAAAGAGAGTGAGATGCCAGCTCTTTTCATTCAGTCAGTAGCTTCAAACATTTCTGGACGTTTTTCAATGGCAAAAATCAATGAATATTGTAAATGCACAAACAGTAATATCTCCGCATAGCAAGGTGCAATTCTGAAATTTTTTGCTTTTTCCTGCTAATCCTAGCATGATAAAGAAGATTCAAAGAGAGTGAGATGCCAGCTCTTTTCATTCAGTCAGTAGCTTCAAACATTTCTGGACGTTTTTCAATGGCAAAAATCAATGAATATTGTAAATGCACAAACAGTAATATCTCCGCATTGCAAGGTGCAATTCTGAAATTTTTTGCTTTTTCCTGCTAATCCTAGCATGATAAAGAAGATTCAAAGAGAGTGAGATGCCAGCTCCTTTCATTCAGTCAGTAGCTTCAAACATTTCTGGTATATGAATAACATGATGTTTTTCAATGGCAAAAATCAATGAATATTGTAAATGCACAAACAGTAATATCTCCGCATTGCAAGGTGCAATTCTGAAATTTTTTGCTTTTTCCTGCTAATCCTAGCATGATAAAGAAGATTCAAAGAGAGTGAGATGCCAGCTCCTTTCATTCAGTCAGTAGCTTCAAACATTTCTGGACGTTTTTCAATGGCAAAAATCAATGAATATTGTAAATGCACAAACAGTAATTTCTCCGCATTGCAAGGTGCAATTCTGAAATTTTTTGCTTTTTCCTGCTAATCCTAGCATGATAAAGAAGATTCAAAGAGAGTGAGATGCCAGCTCCTTTCATTCAGTCAGTAGCTTCAAACATTTCTGGACGTTTTTCAATGGCAAAAATCAATGAATATTGTAAATGCACAAACAGTAATTTCTCCGCATTGCAAGGTGCAATTCTGAAATTTTTTGCTTTTTCCTGCTAATCCTAGCATGATAAAGAAGATTCAAAGAGAGTGAGATGCCAGCTCCTTTCATTCAGTCAGTAGCTTCAAACATTTCTGGTATATGAATAACATGATGTTTTTCAATGGCAAAAATCAATGAATATTGTAAATGCACAAACAGTAATATCTCCGCATTGCAAGGTGCAATTCTGAAATTTTTTGCTTTTTCCTGCTAATCCTAGCATGATAAAGAAGATTCAAAGAGAGTGAGATGCCAGCTCCTTTCATTCAGTCAGTAGCTTCAAACATTTCTGGACGTTTTTCAATGGCAAAAATCAATGAATATTGTAAATGCACAAACAGTAATTTCTCCGCATTGCAAGGTGCAATTCTGAAATTTTTTGCTTTTTCCTGCTAATCCTAGCATGATAAAGAAGATTCAAAGAGAGTGAGATGCCAGCTCCTTTCATTCAGTCAGTAGCTTCAAACATTTCTGGACGTTTTTCAATGGCAAAAATCAATGAATATTGTAAATGCACAAACAGTAATTTCTCCGCATTGCAAGGTGCAATTCTGAAATTTTTTGCTTTTTCCTGCTAATCCTAGCATGATAAAGAAGATTCAAAGAGAGTGAGATGCCAGCTCTTTTCATTCAGTCAGTAGCTTCAAACATTTCTGGTATATGAATAACATGATGTTTTTCAATGGCAAAAATCAATGAATATTGTAAATGCACAAACAGTAATATCTCCACATTGCAAGGTGCAATTCTGAAATTTTTTGCTTTTTCCTGCTAATCCTAGCATGATAAAGAAGATTCAAAGAGAGTGAGATGCCAGCTCTTTTCATTTAGTCAGTAGCTTCAAACATTTCTGGACGTTTTTCAATGGCAAAAATCAATGAATATTGTAAATGCACAAACAGTAATATCTCCGCATTGCAAGGTGCAATTCTGAAATTTTTTGCTTTTTCCTGCTAATCCTAGCATGATAAAGAAGATTCAAAGAGAGTGAGATGCCAGCTCTTTTCATTCAGTCAGTAGCTTCAAACATTTCTGGACGTTTTTCAGTGGCAAAAATCAATGAATATTGTAAATGCACAAACAGTAATATCTCCGCATTGCAAGGTGCAATTCTGAAATTTTTTGCTTTTTCCTGCTAATCCTAGCATGATAAAGAAGATTCAAAGAGAGTGAGATGCCAGCTCTTTTCATTCAGTCAGTAGCTTCAAACATTTCTGGTATATGAATAACATGATGTTTTTCAATGGCAAAAATCAATGAATATTGTAAATGCACAAACAGTAATATCTCCACATTGCAAGGTGCAATTCTGAAATTTTTTGCTTTTTCCTGCTAATCCTAGCATGATAAAGAAGATTCAAAGAGAGTGAGATGCCAGCTCCTTTCATTCAGTCAGTAGCTTCAAACATTTCTGGACGTTTTTCAATGGCAAAAATCAATGAATATTGTAAATGCAAAAACAGTAATTTCTCCGCATTGCAAGGTGCAATTCTGAAATTTTTTGCTTTTTCCTGCTAATCCTAGCATAATAAAGAAGATTCAAAGAGAGTGAGATGCCAGCTCTTTTCATTCAGTCAGTAGCTTCAAACATTTCTGGTATATGAATAACATGATGTTTTTCAATGGCAAAAATCAATGAATATTGTAAATGCACAAACAGTAATATCTCCGCATTGCAAGGTGCAATTCTGAAATTTTTAGCTTTTTCCTGCTAATCCTAGCATGATAAAGAAGATTCAAAGAGAGTGAGATGCCAGCTCTTTTCATTCAGTCAGTAGCTTCAAACATTTCTGGACGTTTTTCAATGGCAAAAATCAATGAATATTGTAAATGCACAAACAGTAATATCTCCGCATTGCAAGGTGCAATTCTGAAATTTTTTGCTTTTTCCTGCTAATCCTAGCATGATAAAGAAGATTCAAAGAGAGTGAGATGCCAGCTCTTTTCATTCAGTCAGTAGCTTCAAACTTTTCTGGTATATGAATAACATGATGTTTTTCAATGGCAAAAATCAATGAATATTGTAAATGCACAAACAGTAATATCTCCGCATTGCAAGGTGCAATTCTGAAATTTTTTGCTTTTTCCTGCTAATCCTAGCATGATAAAGAAGATTCAAAGAGAGTGAGATGCCAGCTCCTTTCATTCAGTCAGTAGCTTCAAACATTTCTGGACGTTTTTCAATGGCAAAAATCAATGAATATTGTAAATGCACAAACAGTAATTTCTCCGCATTGCAAGGTGCAATTCTGAAATTTTTTGCTTTTTCCTGCTAATCCTAGCATGATAAAGAAGATTCAAAGAGAGTGAGATGCCAGCTCCTTTCATTCAGTCAGTAGCTTCAAACATTTCTGGACGTTTTTCAATGGCAAAAATCAATGAATATTGTAAATGCACAAACAGTAATTTCTCCGCATTGCAAGGTGCAATTCTGAAATTTTTTGCTTTTTCCTGCTAATCCTAGCATGATAAAGAAGATTCAAAGAGAGTGAGATGCCAGCTCTTTTCATTCAGTCAGTAGCTTCAAACATTTCTGGTATATGAATAACATGATGTTTTTCAATGGCAAAAATCAATGAATATTGTAAATGCACAAACAGTAATATCTCCACATTGCAAGGTGCAATTCTGAAATTTTTTGCTTTTTCCTGCTAATCCTAGCATGATAAAGAAGATTCAAAGAGAGTGAGATGCCAGCTCTTTTCATTCAGTCAGTAGCTTCAAACATTTCTGGACGTTTTTCAATGGCAAAAATCAATGAATATTGTAAATGCACAAACAGTAATATCTCCGCATTGCAAGGTGCAATTCTGAAATTTTTAGCTTTTTCCTGCTAATCCTAGCATGATAAAGAAGATTCAAAGAGAGTGAGATGCCAGCTCTTTTCATTCAGTCAGTAGCTTCAAACATTTCTGGACGTTTTTCAATGGCAAAAATCAATGAATATTGTAAATGCACAAACAGTAATATCTCCGCATTGCAAGGTGCAATTCTGAAATTTTTAGCTTTTTCCTGCTAATCCTAGCATGATAAAGAAGATTCAAAGAGAGTGAGATGCCAGCTCTTTTCATTCAGTCAGTAGCTTCAAACATTTCTGGACGTTTTTCAATGGCAAAAATCAATGAATATTGTAAATGCACAAACAGTAATATCTCCGCATTGCAAGGTGCAATTCTGAAATTTTTTGCTTTTTCCTGCTAATCCTAGCATGATAAAGAAGATTCAAAGAGAGTGAGATGCCAGCTCTTTTCATTCAGTCAGTAGCTTCAAACTTTTCTGGTATATGAATAACATGATGTTTTTCAATGGCAAAAATCAATGAATATTGTAAATGCACAAACAGTAATATCTCCGCATTGCAAGGTGCAATTCTGAAATTTTTTGCTTTTTCCTGCTAATCCTAGCATGATAAAGAAGATTCAAAGAGAGTGAGATGCCAGCTCCTTTCATTCAGTCAGTAGCTTCAAACATTTCTGGACGTTTTTCAATGGCAAAAATCAATGAATATTGTAAATGCACAAACAGTAATTTCTCCGCATTGCAAGGTGCAATTCTGAAATTTTTTGCTTTTTCCTGCTAATCCTAGCATGATAAAGAAGATTCAAAGAGAGTGAGATGCCAGCTCCTTTCATTCAGTCAGTAGCTTCAAACATTTCTGGACGTTTTTCAATGGCAAAAATCAATGAATATTGTAAATGCACAAACAGTAATTTCTCCGCATTGCAAGGTGCAATTCTGAAATTTTTTGCTTTTTCCTGCTAATCCTAGCATGATAAAGAAGATTCAAAGAGAGTGAGATGCCAGCTCTTTTCATTCAGTCAGTAGCTTCAAACATTTCTGGTATATGAATAACATGATGTTTTTCAATGGCAAAAATCAATGAATATTGTAAATGCACAAACAGTAATATCTCCACATTGCAAGGTGCAATTCTGAAATTTTTTGCTTTTTCCTGCTAATCCTAGCATGATAAAGAAGATTCAAAGAGAGTGAGATGCCAGCTCTTTTCATTCAGTCAGTAGCTTCAAACATTTCTGGACGTTTTTCAATGGCAAAAATCAATGAATATTGTAAATGCACAAACAGTAATATCTCCGCATTGCAAGGTGCAATTCTGAAATTTTTTGCTTTTTCCTGCTAATCCTAGCATGATAAAGAAGATTCAAAGAGAGTGAGATGCCAGCTCTTTTCATTCAGTCAGTAGCTTCAAACATTTCTGGTATATGAATAACATGATGTTTTTCAATGGCAAAAATCAATGAATATTGTAAATGCACAAACAGTAATATCTCCACATTGCAAGGTGCAATTCTGAAATTTTTTGCTTTTTCCTGCTAATCCTAGCATGATAAAGAAGATTCAAAGAGAGTGAGATGCCAGCTCCTTTCATTCAGTCAGTAGCTTCAAACATTTCTGGACGTTTTTCAATGGCAAAAATCAATGAATATTGTAAATGCACAAACAGTAATATCTCCACATTGCAAGGTGCAATTCTGAAATTTTTTGCTTTTTCCTGCTAATCCTAGCATGATAAAGAAGATTCAAAGAGAGTGAGATGCCAGCTCCTTTCATTCAGTCAGTAGCTTCAAACATTTCTGGACGTTTTTCAATTGCAAAAATCAATGAATATTGTAAATGCACAAACAGTAATTTCTCCGCATTGCAAGGTGCAATTCTGAAATTTTTTGCTTTTTCCTGCTAATCCTAGCATGATAAAGAAGATTCAAAGAGAGTGAGATGCCAGCTCTTTTCATTCAGTCAGTAGCTTCAAACATTTCTGGTATATGAATAACATGATGTTTTTCAATGGCAAAAATCAATGAATATTGTAAATGCACAAACAGTAATATCTCCACATTGCAAGGTGCAATTCTGAAATTTTTTGCTTTTTCCTGCTAATCCTAGCATGATAAAGAAGATTCAAAGAGAGTGAGATGCCAGCTCTTTTCATTCAGTCAGTAGCTTCAAACATTTCTGGACGTTTTTCAATGGCAAAAATCAATGAATATTGTAAATGCACAAACAGTAATATCTCCGCATTGCAAGGTGCAATTCTGAAATTTTTTGCTTTTTCCTGCTAATCCTAGCATGATAAAGAAGATTCAAAGAGAGTGAGATGCCAGCTCCTTTCATTCAGTAAGTAGCTTCAAACATTTCTGGTATATGAATAACATGATGTTTTTCAATGGCAAAAATCAATGAATATTGTAAATGCACAAACAGTAATATCTCCGCATTGCAAGGTGCAATTCTGAAATGTTTTGCTTTTTCCTGCTAATCCTAGCATGATAAAGAAGATTCAAAGAGAGTGAGATGCCAGCTCTTTTCATTCAGTCAGTAGCTTCAAACATTTCTGGTATATGAATAACATGATGTTTTTCAATGGCAAAAATCAATGAATATTGTAAATGCACAAACAGTAATACCTCCACATTGCAGGGTGCAATTCTGAAATTTTTTGCTTTTTCCTGCTCCTCTTAGCATGATAAAGAAGATTCAAAGAGAGTGAGATGCCAGCTCTTTTCATTCTGTCAGTAGCTTCAAACATTTCTGGTATATGAATAACATGATGTTTTTCAATGGCAAAAATCAATGAATATTGTAAATGCACAAACAGTAATATCTCCACATTGCAAGGTGCAATTCTGAATTTTTTGCTTTTTCCTGCTTATCCTAGCATGATAAAGAAGATTCAAAGAGAGTGAGATGCCAGCTCCTTTCATTCAGTCAGTAGCTTCAAACATTTCTGGACGTTTTTCAATGGCAAAAATCAATGAATATTGTAAATGCACAAACAGTAATATCTCCGCATTGCAAGGTGCAATTCTGAAATTTTTTGCTTTTTCCTGCTAATCCTAGCATGATAAAGAAGATTCAAAGAGAGTGAGATGCCAGCTCTTTTCATTCAGTCAGTAGCTTCAAACATTTCTGGACGTTTTTCAGTGGCAAAAATCAATGAATATTGTAAATGCACAAACAGTAATATCTCCGCATTGCAAGGTGCAATTCTGAAATTTTTTGCTTTTTCCTGCTAATCCTAGCATGATAAAGAAGATTCAAAGAGAGTGAGATGCCAGCTCTTTTCATTCAGTCAGTAGCTTCAAACATTTCTGGTATATGAATAACATGATGTTTTTCAATGGCAAAAATCAATGAATATTGTAAATGCACAAACAGTAATATCTCCACATTGCAAGGTGCAATTCTGAAATTTTTTGCTTTTTCCTGCTAATCCTAGCATGATAAAGAAGATTCAAAGAGAGTGAGATGCCAGCTCCTTTCATTCAGTCAGTAGCTTCAAACATTTCTGGACGTTTTTCAATGGCAAAAATCAATGAATATTGTAAATGCACAAACAGTAATTTCTCCGCATTGCAAGGTGCAATTCTGAAATTTTTTGCTTTTTCCTGCTTATCCTAGCATAATAAAGAAGATTCAAAGAGAGTGAGATGCCAGCTCTTTTCATTCAGTCAGTAGCTACAAACATTTCTGGTATATGAATAACATGATGTTTTTCAATGGCAAAAATCAATGAATATTGTAAATGCACAAACAGTAATATCTCCACATTGCAAGGTGCAATTCTGAAATTTTTTGCTTTTTCCTGCTAATCCTAGCATGATAAAGAAGATTCAAAGAGAGTGAGATGCCAGCTCTTTTCATTAAGTCAGTAGCTTCAAACATTTCTGGACGTTTTTCAATGGCAAAAATCAATGAATATTGTAAATGCACAAACAGTAATATCTCCGCATTGCAAGGTGCAATTCTGAAATTTTTAGCTTTTTCCTGCTAATCCTAGCATGATAAAGAAGATTCAAAGAGAGTGAGATGCCAGCTCTTTTCATTCAGTCAGTAGCTTCAAACATTTCTGGACGTTTTTCAATGGCAAAAATCAATGAATTTTGTAAATGCACAAACAGTAATATCTCCGCATTGCAAGGTGCAATTCTGAAATTTTTTGCTTTTTCCTGCTAATCCTAGCATGATAAAGAAGATTCAAAGAGAGTGAGATGCCAGCTCTTTTCATTCAGTCAGTAGCTTCAAACATTTCTGGTATATGAATAACATGATGTTTTTCAATGGCAAAAATCAATGAATATTGTAAATGCACAAACAGTAATATCTCCACATTGCAAGGTGCAATTCTGAAATTTTTTGCTTTTTCCTGCTAATCCTAACATGATAAAGAAGATTCAAAGAGAGTGAGATGCCAGCTCTTTTCATTCAGTCAGTAGCTTCACATATTTCTGGACGTTTTTCAATGGCAAAAATCAATGAATATTGTAAATGCACAAACAGTAATTTCTCCGCATTGCAAGGTGCAATTCTGAAATTTTTTGCTTTTTCCTGCTAATCCTAGCATGATAAAGAAGATTCAAAGAGAGTGAGATGCCAGCTCTTTTCATTCAGTCAGTAGCTTCAAACATTTCTGGTATATGAATAACATGATGTTTTTCAATGGCAAAAATCAATGAATATTGTAAATGCACAAACAGTAATATCTCCACATTGCATGGTGCAATTCTGAAATTTTTTGCTTTTTCCTCCTAATCCTAGCATGATAAAGAAGATTCAAAGAGAGTGAGATGCCAGCTCCTTTCATTCAGTCAGTAGCTTCAAACATTTCTGGTATATGAATAACATGATGTTTTTCAAAGGCAAAAATCAATGAATATTGTAAATGCACAAACAGTAATATCTCCGCATTGCAAGGTGTAATTCTGAAATTTTTTTGCTTTTTCCTGCTAATCCTAGCATGATAAAGAAGATTCAAAGAGAGTGAGATGCCAGCTCTTTTCATTCAGTCAGTAGCTTCAAACATTTCTGGACGTTTTTCAATGGCAAAAATCAATGAATATTGTAAATGCACAAACAGTAATATCTCCGCATTGCAAGGTGCAATTCTGAAATTTTTTGCTTTTTCCTGCTAATCCTAGCATGATAAAGAAGATTCAAAGAGAGTGAGATGCCAGCTCTTTTCATTCAGTCAGTAGCTTCAAACATTTCTGGACATTTTTCAAAGGCAAAAATCAATGAATATTGTAAATGCACAAACAGTAATTTCTCCGCATTGCAAGGTGCAATTCTGAAATTTTTTGCTTTTTCCTGCTAATCCTAGCATAATAAAGAAGATTCAAAGAGAGTGAGATGCCAGCTCTTTTCATTCAGTCAGTAGCTTCAAACATTTCTGGTATATGAATAACATGATGTTTTTCAATGGCAAAAATCAATGAATATTGTAAATGCACAAACAGTAATATCTCCACATTGCAAGGTGCAATTCTGAAATTTTTTGCTTTTTCCTGCTAATCCTAGCATGATAAAGAAGATTCAAAGAGAGTGAGATGCCAGCTCTTTTCATTCAGTCAGTAGCTTCAAACATTTCTGGACGTTTTTCAATGGCAAAAATCAATGAATATTGTAAATGCACAAACAGTAATTTCTCCGCATTGCAAGGTGCAATTCTGAAATTTTTTGCTTTTTCCTGCTAATCCTAGCATAATAAAGAAGATTCAAAGAGAGTGAGATGCCAGCTCTTTTCATTCAGTCAGTAGCTTCAAACATTTCTGGTATATGAATAACATGATGTTTTTCAATGGCAAAAATCAATGAATATTGTAAATGCACAAACAGTAATATCTCCACATTGCAAGGTGCAATTCTGAAATTTTTTGCTTTTTCCTGCTAATCCTAGCATGATAAAGAAGATTCAAAGAGAGTGAGATGCCAGCTCTTTTCATTCAGTCAGTAGCTTCAAACATTTCTGGACGTTTTTCAATGGCAAAAATCAATGAATATTGTAAATGCACAAACAGTAATATCTCCGCATTGCAAGGTGCAATTCTGAAATTTTTTGCTTTTTCCTGCTAATCCTAGCATGATAAAGAAGATTCAAAGAGAGTGAGATGCCAGCTCTTTTCATTCAGTCAGTAGCTTCAAACATTTCTGGACGTTTTTCAATGGCAAAAATCAATGAATATTGTAAATGCACAAACAGTAATATCTCCGCATTGCAAGGTGCAATTCTGAAATTTTTTGCTTTTTCCTGCTAATCCTAGCATGATAAAGAAGATTCAAAGAGAGTGAGATGCCAGCTCTTTTCATTCAGTCAGTAGCTTCAAACATTTCTGGTATATGAATAACATGATGTTTTTCAATGGCAAAAATCAATGAATATTGTAAATGCACAAACAGTAATATCTCCACATTGCAAGGTGCAATTCTGAAATTTTTTGCTTTTTCCTGCTAATCCTAACATGATAAAGAAGATTCAAAGAGAGTGAGATGCCAGCTCTTTTCATTCAGTCAGTAGCTTCACATATTTCTGGACGTTTTTCAATGGCAAAAATCAATGAATATTGTAAATGCACAAACAGTAATTTCTCCGCATTGCAAGGTGCAATTCTGAAATTTTTTGCTTTTTCCTGCTAATCCTAGCATGATAAAGAAGATTCAAAGAGAGTGAGATGCCAGCTCTTTTCATTCAGTCAGTAGCTTCAAACATTTCTGGACGTTTTTCAATGGCAAAAATCAATGAATATTGTAAATGCACAAACAGTAATATCTCCGCATTGCAAGGTGCAATTCTGAAATTTTTTGCTTTTTCCTGCTAATCCTAGCATGATAAAGAAGATTCAAAGAGAGTGAGATGCCAGCTCTTTTCATTCAGTCAGTAGCTTCAAACATTTCTGGTATATGAATAACATGATGTTTTTCAATGGCAAAAATCAATGAATATTGTAAATGCACAAACAGTAATATCTCCACATTGCATGGTGCAATTCTGAAATTTTTTGCTTTTTCCTCCTAATCCTAGCATGATAAAGAAGATTCAAAGAGAGTGAGATGCCAGCTCCTTTCATTCAGTCAGTAGCTTCAAACATTTCTGGACGTTTTTCAATGGCAAAAATCAATGAATATTGTAAATGCACAAACAGTAATTTCTCCGCATTGCAAGGTGCAATTCTGAAATTTTTTGCTTTTTCCTGCTAATCCTAGCATGATAAAGAAGATTCAAAGAGAGTGAGATGCCAGCTCTTTTCATTCAGTCAGTAGCTTCAAACATTTCTGGTATATGAATAACATGATGTTTTTCAATGGCAAAAATCAATGAATATTGTAAATGCACAAACAGTAATATCTCCACATTGCAAGGTGCAATTCTGAAATTTTTTGCTTTTTCCTGCTAATCCTAGCATGATAAAGAAGATTCAAAGAGAGTGAGATGCCAGCTCTTTTCATTCAGTCAGTAGCTTCAAACATTTCTGGACGTTTTTCAATGGCAAAAATCAATGAATATTGTAAATGCACAAACAGTAATATCTCCGCATTGCAAGGTGCAATTCTGAAATTTTTAGCTTTTTCCTGCTAATCCTAGCATGATAAAGAAGATTCAAAGAGAGTGAGATGCCAGCTCTTTTCATTCAGTCAGTAGCTTCAAACATTTCTGGACGTTTTTCAATGGCAAAAATCAATGAATATTGTAAATGCACAAACAGTAATATCTCCGCATTGCAAGGTGCAATTCTGAAATTTTTAGCTTTTTCCTGCTAATCCTAGCATGATAAAGAAGATTCAAAGAGAGTGAGATGCCAGCTCTTTTCATTCAGTCAGTAGCTTCAAACATTTCTGGACGTTTTTCAATGGCAAAAATCAATGAATATTGTAAATGCACAAACAGTAATATCTCCGCATTGCAAGGTGCAATTCTGAAATTTTTTGCTTTTTCCTGCTAATCCTAGCATGATAAAGAAGATTCAAAGAGAGTGAGATGCCAGCTCTTTTCATTCAGTCAGTAGCTTCAAACTTTTCTGGTATATGAATAACATGATGTTTTTCAATGGCAAAAATCAATGAATATTGTAAATGCACAAACAGTAATATCTCCGCATTGCAAGGTGCAATTCTGAAATTTTTTGCTTTTTCCTGCTAATCCTAGCATGATAAAGAAGATTCAAAGAGAGTGAGATGCCAGCTCCTTTCATTCAGTCAGTAGCTTCAAACATTTCTGGACGTTTTTCAATGGCAAAAATCAATGAATATTGTAAATGCACAAACAGTAATTTCTCCGCATTGCAAGGTGCAATTCTGAAATTTTTTGCTTTTTCCTGCTAATCCTAGCATGATAAAGAAGATTCAAAGAGAGTGAGATGCCAGCTCCTTTCATTCAGTCAGTAGCTTCAAACATTTCTGGACGTTTTTCAATGGCAAAAATCAATGAATATTGTAAATGCACAAACAGTAATTTCTCCGCATTGCAAGGTGCAATTCTGAAATTTTTTGCTTTTTCCTGCTAATCCTAGCATGATAAAGAAGATTCAAAGAGAGTGAGATGCCAGCTCTTTTCATTCAGTCAGTAGCTTCAAACATTTCTGGTATATGAATAACATGATGTTTTTCAATGGCAAAAATCAATGAATATTGTAAATGCACAAACAGTAATATCTCCACATTGCAAGGTGCAATTCTGAAATTTTTTGCTTTTTCCTGCTAATCCTAGCATGATAAAGAAGATTCAAAGAGAGTGAGATGCCAGCTCTTTTCATTCAGTCAGTAGCTTCAAACATTTCTGGACGTTTTTCAATGGCAAAAATCAATGAATATTGTAAATGCACAAACAGTAATATCTCCGCATTGCAAGGTGCAATTCTGAAATTTTTTGCTTTTTCCTGCTAATCCTAGCATGATAAAGAAGATTCAAAGAGAGTGAGATGCCAGCTCTTTTCATTCAGTCAGTAGCTTCAAACATTTCTGGTATATGAATAACATGATGTTTTTCAATGGCAAAAATCAATGAATATTGTAAATGCACAAACAGTAATATCTCCACATTGCAAGGTGCAATTCTGAAATTTTTTGCTTTTTCCTGCTAATCCTAGCATGATAAAGAAGATTCAAAGAGAGTGAGATGCCAGCTCCTTTCATTCAGTCAGTAGCTTCAAACATTTCTGGACGTTTTTCAATGGCAAAAATCAATGAATATTGTAAATGCACAAACAGTAATATCTCCACATTGCAAGGTGCAATTCTGAAATTTTTTGCTTTTTCCTGCTAATCCTAGCATGATAAAGAAGATTCAAAGAGAGTGAGATGCCAGCTCCTTTCATTCAGTCAGTAGCTTCAAACATTTCTGGACGTTTTTCAATTGCAAAAATCAATGAATATTGTAAATGCACAAACAGTAATTTCTCCGCATTGCAAGGTGCAATTCTGAAATTTTTTGCTTTTTCCTGCTAATCCTAGCATGATAAAGAAGATTCAAAGAGAGTGAGATGCCAGCTCTTTTCATTCAGTCAGTAGCTTCAAACATTTCTGGTATATGAATAACATGATGTTTTTCAATGGCAAAAATCAATGAATATTGTAAATGCACAAACAGTAATATCTCCACATTGCAAGGTGCAATTCTGAAATTTTTTGCTTTTTCCTGCTAATCCTAGCATGATAAAGAAGATTCAAAGAGAGTGAGATGCCAGCTCTTTTCATTCAGTCAGTAGCTTCAAACATTTCTGGACGTTTTTCAATGGCAAAAATCAATGAATATTGTAAATGCACAAACAGTAATATCTCCGCATTGCAAGGTGCAATTCTGAAATTTTTAGCTTTTTCCTGCTAATCCTAGCATGATAAAGAAGATTCAAAGAGAGTGAGATGCCAGCTCTTTTCATTCAGTCAGTAGCTTCAAACATTTCTGGACGTTTTTCAATGGCAAAAATCAATGAATATTGTAAATGCACAAACAGTAATATCTCCGCATTGCAAGGTGCAATTCTGAAATTTTTAGCTTTTTCCTGCTAATCCTAGCATGATAAAGAAGATTCAAAGAGAGTGAGATGCCAGCTCTTTTCATTCAGTCAGTAGCTTCAAACATTTCTGGACGTTTTTCAATGGCAAAAATCAATGAATATTGTAAATGCACAAACAGTAATATCTCCGCATTGCAAGGTGCAATTCTGAAATTTTTTGCTTTTTCCTGCTAATCCTAGCATGATAAAGAAGATTCAAAGAGAGTGAGATGCCAGCTCTTTTCATTCAGTCAGTAGCTTCAAACTTTTCTGGTATATGAATAACATGATGTTTTTCAATGGCAAAAATCAATGAATATTGTAAATGCACAAACAGTAATATCTCCGCATTGCAAGGTGCAATTCTGAAATTTTTTGCTTTTTCCTGCTAATCCTAGCATGATAAAGAAGATTCAAAGAGAGTGAGATGCCAGCTCCTTTCATTCAGTCAGTAGCTTCAAACATTTCTGGACGTTTTTCAATGGCAAAAATCAATGAATATTGTAAATGCACAAACAGTAATTTCTCCGCATTGCAAGGTGCAATTCTGAAATTTTTTGCTTTTTCCTGCTAATCCTAGCATGATAAAGAAGATTCAAAGAGAGTGAGATGCCAGCTCCTTTCATTCAGTCAGTAGCTTCAAACATTTCTGGACGTTTTTCAATGGCAAAAATCAATGAATATTGTAAATGCACAAACAGTAATTTCTCCGCATTGCAAGGTGCAATTCTGAAATTTTTTGCTTTTTCCTGCTAATCCTAGCATGATAAAGAAGATTCAAAGAGAGTGAGATGCCAGCTCTTTTCATTCAGTCAGTAGCTTCAAACATTTCTGGTATATGAATAACATGATGTTTTTCAATGGCAAAAATCAATGAATATTGTAAATGCACAAACAGTAATATCTCCACATTGCAAGGTGCAATTCTGAAATTTTTTGCTTTTTCCTGCTAATCCTAGCATGATAAAGAAGATTCAAAGAGAGTGAGATGCCAGCTCTTTTCATTCAGTCAGTAGCTTCAAACATTTCTGGACGTTTTTCAATGGCAAAAATCAATGAATATTGTAAATGCACAAACAGTAATATCTCCGCATTGCAAGGTGCAATTCTGAAATTTTTTGCTTTTTCCTGCTAATCCTAGCATGATAAAGAAGATTCAAAGAGAGTGAGATGCCAGCTCTTTTCATTCAGTCAGTAGCTTCAAACATTTCTGGTATATGAATAACATGATGTTTTTCAATGGCAAAAATCAATGAATATTGTAAATGCACAAACAGTAATATCTCCACATTGCAAGGTGCAATTCTGAAATTTTTTGCTTTTTCCTGCTAATCCTAGCATGATAAAGAAGATTCAAAGAGAGTGAGATGCCAGCTCCTTTCATTCAGTCAGTAGCTTCAAACATTTCTGGACGTTTTTCAATGGCAAAAATCAATGAATATTGTAAATGCACAAACAGTAATATCTCCACATTGCAAGGTGCAATTCTGAAATTTTTTGCTTTTTCCTGCTAATCCTAGCATGATAAAGAAGATTCAAAGAGAGTGAGATGCCAGCTCCTTTCATTCAGTCAGTAGCTTCAAACATTTCTGGACGTTTTTCAATTGCAAAAATCAATGAATATTGTAAATGCACAAACAGTAATTTCTCCGCATTGCAAGGTGCAATTCTGAAATTTTTTGCTTTTTCCTGCTAATCCTAGCATGATAAAGAAGATTCAAAGAGAGTGAGATGCCAGCTCTTTTCATTCAGTCAGTAGCTTCAAACATTTCTGGTATATGAATAACATGATGTTTTTCAATGGCAAAAATCAATGAATATTGTAAATGCACAAACAGTAATATCTCCACATTGCAAGGTGCAATTCTGAAATTTTTTGCTTTTTCCTGCTAATCCTAGCATGATAAAGAAGATTCAAAGAGAGTGAGATGCCAGCTCTTTTCATTCAGTCAGTAGCTTCAAACATTTCTGGACGTTTTTCAATGGCAAAAATCAATGAATATTGTAAATGCACAAACAGTAATATCTCCGCATTGCAAGGTGCAATTCTGAAATTTTTTGCTTTTTCCTGCTAATCCTAGCATGATAAAGAAGATTCAAAGAGAGTGAGATGCCAGCTCCTTTCATTCAGTAAGTAGCTTCAAACATTTCTGGTATATGAATAACATGATGTTTTTCAATGGCAAAAATCAATGAATATTGTAAATGCACAAACAGTAATATCTCCGCATTGCAAGGTGCAATTCTGAAATGTTTTGCTTTTTCCTGCTAATCCTAGCATGATAAAGAAGATTCAAAGAGAGTGAGATGCCAGCTCTTTTCATTCAGTCAGTAGCTTCAAACATTTCTGGTATATGAATAACATGATGTTTTTCAATGGCAAAAATCAATGAATATTGTAAATGCACAAACAGTAATACCTCCACATTGCAGGGTGCAATTCTGAAATTTTTTGCTTTTTCCTGCTCCTCTTAGCATGATAAAGAAGATTCAAAGAGAGTGAGATGCCAGCTCTTTTCATTCTGTCAGTAGCTTCAAACATTTCTGGTATATGAATAACATGATGTTTTTCAATGGCAAAAATCAATGAATATTGTAAATGCACAAACAGTAATATCTCCACATTGCAAGGTGCAATTCTGAATTTTTTGCTTTTTCCTGCTTATCCTAGCATGATAAAGAAGATTCAAAGAGAGTGAGATGCCAGCTCCTTTCATTCAGTCAGTAGCTTCAAACATTTCTGGACGTTTTTCAATGGCAAAAATCAATGAATATTGTAAATGCACAAACAGTAATATCTCCGCATTGCAAGGTGCAATTCTGAAATTTTTTGCTTTTTCCTGCTAATCCTAGCATGATAAAGAAGATTCAAAGAGAGTGAGATGCCAGCTCTTTTCATTCAGTCAGTAGCTTCAAACATTTCTGGACGTTTTTCAGTGGCAAAAATCAATGAATATTGTAAATGCACAAACAGTAATATCTCCGCATTGCAAGGTGCAATTCTGAAATTTTTTGCTTTTTCCTGCTAATCCTAGCATGATAAAGAAGATTCAAAGAGAGTGAGATGCCAGCTCTTTTCATTCAGTCAGTAGCTTCAAACATTTCTGGTATATGAATAACATGATGTTTTTCAATGGCAAAAATCAATGAATATTGTAAATGCACAAACAGTAATATCTCCACATTGCAAGGTGCAATTCTGAAATTTTTTGCTTTTTCCTGCTAATCCTAGCATGATAAAGAAGATTCAAAGAGAGTGAGATGCCAGCTCCTTTCATTCAGTCAGTAGCTTCAAACATTTCTGGACGTTTTTCAATGGCAAAAATCAATGAATATTGTAAATGCACAAACAGTAATTTCTCCGCATTGCAAGGTGCAATTCTGAAATTTTTTGCTTTTTCCTGCTTATCCTAGCATAATAAAGAAGATTCAAAGAGAGTGAGATGCCAGCTCTTTTCATTCAGTCAGTAGCTACAAACATTTCTGGTATATGAATAACATGATGTTTTTCAATGGCAAAAATCAATGAATATTGTAAATGCACAAACAGTAATATCTCCACATTGCAAGGTGCAATTCTGAAATTTTTTGCTTTTTCCTGCTAATCCTAGCATGATAAAGAAGATTCAAAGAGAGTGAGATGCCAGCTCTTTTCATTCAGTCAGTAGCTTCAAACATTTCTGGACGTTTTTCAATGGCAAAAATCAATGAATATTGTAAATGCACAAACAGTAATATCTCCGCATTGCAAGGTGCAATTCTGAAATTTTTAGCTTTTTCCTGCTAATCCTAGCATGATAAAGAAGATTCAAAGAGAGTGAGATGCCAGCTCTTTTCATTCAGTCAGTAGCTTCAAACATTTCTGGACGTTTTTCAATGGCAAAAATCAATGAATATTGTAAATGCACAAACAGTAATATCTCCGCATTGCAAGGTGCAATTCTGAAATTTTTTGCTTTTTCCTGCTAATCCTAGCATGATAAAGAAGATTCAAAGAGAGTGAGATGCCAGCTCTTTTCATTCAGTCAGTAGCTTCAAACATTTCTGGTATATGAATAACATGATGTTTTTCAATGGCAAAAATCAATGAATATTGTAAATGCACAAACAGTAATATCTCCACATTGCAAGGTGCAATTCTGAAATTTTTTGCTTTTTCCTGCTAATCCTAACATGATAAAGAAGATTCAAAGAGAGTGAGATGCCAGCTCTTTTCATTCAGTCAGTAGCTTCACATATTTCTGGACGTTTTTCAATGGCAAAAATCAATGAATATTGTAAATGCACAAACAGTAATTTCTCCGCATTGCAAGGTGCAATTCTGAAATTTTTTGCTTTTTCCTGCTAATCCTAGCATGATAAAGAAGATTCAAAGAGAGTGAGATGCCAGCTCTTTTCATTCAGTCAGTAGCTTCAAACATTTCTGGTATATGAATAACATGATGTTTTTCAATGGCAAAAATCAATGAATATTGTAAATGCACAAACAGTAATATCTCCACATTGCATGGTGCAATTCTGAAATTTTTTGCTTTTTCCTCCTAATCCTAGCATGATAAAGAAGATTCAAAGAGAGTGAGATGCCAGCTCCTTTCATTCAGTCAGTAGCTTCAAACATTTCTGGACATTTTTCAAAGGCAAAAATCAATGAATATTGTAAATGCACAAACAGTAATTTCTCCGCATTGCAAGGTGCAATTCTGAAATTTTTTGCTTTTTCCTGCTAATCCTAGCATAATAAAGAAGATTCAAAGAGAGTGAGATGCCAGCTCTTTTCATTCAGTCAGTAGCTTCAAACATTTCTGGTATATGAATAACATGATGTTTTTCAATGGCAAAAATCAATGAATATTGTAAATGCACAAACAGTAATATCTCCACATTGCAAGGTGCAATTCTGAAATTTTTTGCTTTTTCCTGCTAATCCTAGCATGATAAAGAAGATTCAAAGAGAGTGAGATGCCAGCTCTTTTCATTCAGTCAGTAGCTTCAAACATTTCTGGACGTTTTTCAATGGCAAAAATCAATGAATATTGTAAATGCACAAACAGTAATTTCTCCGCATTGCAAGGTGCAATTCTGAAATTTTTTGCTTTTTCCTGCTAATCCTAGCATAATAAAGAAGATTCAAAGAGAGTGAGATGCCAGCTCTTTTCATTCAGTCAGTAGCTTCAAACATTTCTGGTATATGAATAACATGATGTTTTTCAATGGCAAAAATCAATGAATATTGTAAATGCACAAACAGTAATATCTCCACATTGCAAGGTGCAATTCTGAAATTTTTTGCTTTTTCCTGCTAATCCTAGCATGATAAAGAAGATTCAAAGAGAGTGAGATGCCAGCTCTTTTCATTCAGTCAGTAGCTTCAAACATTTCTGGACGTTTTTCAATGGCAAAAATCAATGAATATTGTAAATGCACAAACAGTAATATCTCCGCATTGCAAGGTGCAATTCTGAAATTTTTTGCTTTTTCCTGCTAATCCTAGCATGATAAAGAAGATTCAAAGAGAGTGAGATGCCAGCTCTTTTCATTCAGTCAGTAGCTTCAAACATTTCTGGACGTTTTTCAATGGCAAAAATCAATGAATATTGTAAATGCACAAACAGTAATATCTCCGCATTGCAAGGTGCAATTCTGAAATTTTTTGCTTTTTCCTGCTAATCCTAGCATGATAAAGAAGATTCAAAGAGAGTGAGATGCCAGCTCTTTTCATTCAGTCAGTAGCTTCAAACATTTCTGGTATATGAATAACATGATGTTTTTCAATGGCAAAAATCAATGAATATTGTAAATGCACAAACAGTAATATCTCCACATTGCAAGGTGCAATTCTGAAATTTTTTGCTTTTTCCTGCTAATCCTAACATGATAAAGAAGATTCAAAGAGAGTGAGATGCCAGCTCTTTTCATTCAGTCAGTAGCTTCACATATTTCTGGACGTTTTTCAATGGCAAAAATCAATGAATATTGTAAATGCACAAACAGTAATTTCTCCGCATTGCAAGGTGCAATTCTGAAATTTTTTGCTTTTTCCTGCTAATCCTAGCATGATAAAGAAGATTCAAAGAGAGTGAGATGCCAGCTCTTTTCATTCAGTCAGTAGCTTCAAACATTTCTGGACGTTTTTCAATGGCAAAAATCAATGAATATTGTAAATGCACAAACAGTAATATCTCCGCATTGCAAGGTGCAATTCTGAAATTTTTTGCTTTTTCCTGCTAATCCTAGCATGATAAAGAAGATTCAAAGAGAGTGAGATGCCAGCTCTTTTCATTCAGTCAGTAGCTTCAAACATTTCTGGTATATGAATAACATGATGTTTTTCAATGGCAAAAATCAATGAATATTGTAAATGCACAAACAGTAATATCTCCACATTGCATGGTGCAATTCTGAAATTTTTTGCTTTTTCCTCCTAATCCTAGCATGATAAAGAAGATTCAAAGAGAGTGAGATGCCAGCTCCTTTCATTCAGTCAGTAGCTTCAAACATTTCTGGACGTTTTTCAATGGCAAAAATCAATGAATATTGTAAATGCACAAACAGTAATTTCTCCGCATTGCAAGGTGCAATTCTGAAATTTTTTGCTTTTTCCTGCTAATCCTAGCATGATAAAGAAGATTCAAAGAGAGTGAGATGCCAGCTCTTTTCATTCAGTCAGTAGCTTCAAACATTTCTGGTATATGAATAACATGATGTTTTTCAATGGCAAAAATCAATGAATATTGTAAATGCACAAACAGTAATATCTCCACATTGCAAGGTGCAATTCTGAAATTTTTTGCTTTTTCCTGCTAATCCTAGCATGATAAAGAAGATTCAAAGAGAGTGAGATGCCAGCTCTTTTCATTCAGTCAGTAGCTTCAAACATTTCTGGACGTTTTTCAATGGCAAAAATCAATGAATATTGTAAATGCACAAACAGTAATATCTCCGCATTGCAAGGTGCAATTCTGAAATTTTTAGCTTTTTCCTGCTAATCCTAGCATGATAAAGAAGATTCAAAGAGAGTGAGATGCCAGCTCTTTTCATTCAGTCAGTAGCTTCAAACATTTCTGGACGTTTTTCAATGGCAAAAATCAATGAATATTGTAAATGCACAAACAGTAATATCTCCGCATTGCAAGGTGCAATTCTGAAATTTTTAGCTTTTTCCTGCTAATCCTAGCATGATAAAGAAGATTCAAAGAGAGTGAGATGCCAGCTCTTTTCATTCAGTCAGTAGCTTCAAACATTTCTGGACGTTTTTCAATGGCAAAAATCAATGAATATTGTAAATGCACAAACAGTAATATCTCCGCATTGCAAGGTGCAATTCTGAAATTTTTTGCTTTTTCCTGCTAATCCTAGCATGATAAAGAAGATTCAAAGAGAGTGAGATGCCAGCTCTTTTCATTCAGTCAGTAGCTTCAAACTTTTCTGGTATATGAATAACATGATGTTTTTCAATGGCAAAAATCAATGAATATTGTAAATGCACAAACAGTAATATCTCCGCATTGCAAGGTGCAATTCTGAAATTTTTTGCTTTTTCCTGCTAATCCTAGCATGATAAAGAAGATTCAAAGAGAGTGAGATGCCAGCTCCTTTCATTCAGTCAGTAGCTTCAAACATTTCTGGACGTTTTTCAATGGCAAAAATCAATGAATATTGTAAATGCACAAACAGTAATTTCTCCGCATTGCAAGGTGCAATTCTGAAATTTTTTGCTTTTTCCTGCTAATCCTAGCATGATAAAGAAGATTCAAAGAGAGTGAGATGCCAGCTCCTTTCATTCAGTCAGTAGCTTCAAACATTTCTGGACGTTTTTCAATGGCAAAAATCAATGAATATTGTAAATGCACAAACAGTAATTTCTCCGCATTGCAAGGTGCAATTCTGAAATTTTTTGCTTTTTCCTGCTAATCCTAGCATGATAAAGAAGATTCAAAGAGAGTGAGATGCCAGCTCTTTTCATTCAGTCAGTAGCTTCAAACATTTCTGGTATATGAATAACATGATGTTTTTCAATGGCAAAAATCAATGAATATTGTAAATGCACAAACAGTAATATCTCCACATTGCAAGGTGCAATTCTGAAATTTTTTGCTTTTTCCTGCTAATCCTAGCATGATAAAGAAGATTCAAAGAGAGTGAGATGCCAGCTCTTTTCATTCAGTCAGTAGCTTCAAACATTTCTGGACGTTTTTCAATGGCAAAAATCAATGAATATTGTAAATGCACAAACAGTAATATCTCCGCATTGCAAGGTGCAATTCTGAAATTTTTTGCTTTTTCCTGCTAATCCTAGCATGATAAAGAAGATTCAAAGAGAGTGAGATGCCAGCTCTTTTCATTCAGTCAGTAGCTTCAAACATTTCTGGTATATGAATAACATGATGTTTTTCAATGGCAAAAATCAATGAATATTGTAAATGCACAAACAGTAATATCTCCACATTGCAAGGTGCAATTCTGAAATTTTTTGCTTTTTCCTGCTAATCCTAGCATGATAAAGAAGATTCAAAGAGAGTGAGATGCCAGCTCCTTTCATTCAGTCAGTAGCTTCAAACATTTCTGGACGTTTTTCAATGGCAAAAATCAATGAATATTGTAAATGCACAAACAGTAATATCTCCACATTGCAAGGTGCAATTCTGAAATTTTTTGCTTTTTCCTGCTAATCCTAGCATGATAAAGAAGATTCAAAGAGAGTGAGATGCCAGCTCCTTTCATTCAGTCAGTAGCTTCAAACATTTCTGGACGTTTTTCAATTGCAAAAATCAATGAATATTGTAAATGCACAAACAGTAATTTCTCCGCATTGCAAGGTGCAATTCTGAAATTTTTTGCTTTTTCCTGCTAATCCTAGCATGATAAAGAAGATTCAAAGAGAGTGAGATGCCAGCTCTTTTCATTCAGTCAGTAGCTTCAAACATTTCTGGTATATGAATAACATGATGTTTTTCAATGGCAAAAATCAATGAATATTGTAAATGCACAAACAGTAATATCTCCACATTGCAAGGTGCAATTCTGAAATTTTTTGCTTTTTCCTGCTAATCCTAGCATGATAAAGAAGATTCAAAGAGAGTGAGATGCCAGCTCTTTTCATTCAGTCAGTAGCTTCAAACATTTCTGGACGTTTTTCAATGGCAAAAATCAATGAATATTGTAAATGCACAAACAGTAATATCTCCGCATTGCAAGGTGCAATTCTGAAATTTTTTGCTTTTTCCTGCTAATCCTAGCATGATAAAGAAGATTCAAAGAGAGTGAGATGCCAGCTCCTTTCATTCAGTAAGTAGCTTCAAACATTTCTGGTATATGAATAACATGATGTTTTTCAATGGCAAAAATCAATGAATATTGTAAATGCACAAACAGTAATATCTCCGCATTGCAAGGTGCAATTCTGAAATGTTTTGCTTTTTCCTGCTAATCCTAGCATGATAAAGAAGATTCAAAGAGAGTGAGATGCCAGCTCTTTTCATTCAGTCAGTAGCTTCAAACATTTCTGGTATATGAATAACATGATGTTTTTCAATGGCAAAAATCAATGAATATTGTAAATGCACAAACAGTAATACCTCCACATTGCAGGGTGCAATTCTGAAATTTTTTGCTTTTTCCTGCTCCTCTTAGCATGATAAAGAAGATTCAAAGAGAGTGAGATGCCAGCTCTTTTCATTCTGTCAGTAGCTTCAAACATTTCTGGTATATGAATAACATGATGTTTTTCAATGGCAAAAATCAATGAATATTGTAAATGCACAAACAGTAATATCTCCACCTTGCAAGGTGCAATTCTGAATTTTTTGCTTTTTCCTGCTTATCCTAGCATGATAAAGAAGATTCAAAGAGAGTGAGATGCCAGCTCCTTTCATTCAGTCAGTAGCTTCAAACATTTCTGGACGTTTTTCAATGGCAAAAATCAATGAATATTGTAAATGCACAAACAGTAATATCTCCGCATTGCAAGGTGCAATTCTGAAATTTTTTGCTTTTTCCTGCTAATCCTAGCATGATAAAGAAGATTCAAAGAGAGTGAGATGCCAGCTCTTTTCATTCAGTCAGTAGCTTCAAACATTTCTGGACGTTTTTCAGTGGCAAAAATCAATGAATATTGTAAATGCACAAACAGTAATATCTCCGCATTGCAAGGTGCAATTCTGAAATTTTTTGCTTTTTCCTGCTAATCCTAGCATGATAAAGAAGATTCAAAGAGAGTGAGATGCCAGCTCTTTTCATTCAGTCAGTAGCTTCAAACATTTCTGGTATATGAATAACATGATGTTTTTCAATGGCAAAAATCAATGAATATTGTAAATGCACAAACAGTAATATCTCCACATTGCAAGGTGCAATTCTGAAATTTTTTGCTTTTTCCTGCTAATCCTAGCATGATAAAGAAGATTCAAAGAGAGTGAGATGCCAGCTCCTTTCATTCAGTCAGTAGCTTCAAACATTTCTGGACGTTTTTCAATGGCAAAAATCAATGAATATTGTAAATGCACAAACAGTAATTTCTCCGCATTGCAAGGTGCAATTCTGAAATTTTTTGCTTTTTCCTGCTTATCCTAGCATAATAAAGAAGATTCAAAGAGAGTGAGATGCCAGCTCTTTTCATTCAGTCAGTAGCTACAAACATTTCTGGTATATGAATAACATGATGTTTTTCAATGGCAAAAATCAATGAATATTGTAAATGCACAAACAGTAATATCTCCACATTGCAAGGTGCAATTCTGAAATTTTTTGCTTTTTCCTGCTAATCCTAGCATGATAAAGAAGATTCAAAGAGAGTGAGATGCCAGCTCTTTTCATTCAGTCAGTAGCTTCAAACATTTCTGGACGTTTTTCAATGGCAAAAATCAATGAATATTGTAAATGCACAAACAGTAATATCTCCGCATTGCAAGGTGCAATTCTGAAATTTTTAGCTTTTTCCTGCTAATCCTAGCATGATAAAGAAGATTCAAAGAGAGTGAGATGCCAGCTCTTTTCATTCAGTCAGTAGCTTCAAACATTTCTGGACGTTTTTCAATGGCAAAAATCAATGAATATTGTAAATGCACAAACAGTAATATCTCCGCATTGCAAGGTGCAATTCTGAAATTTTTTGCTTTTTCCTGCTAATCCTAGCATGATAAAGAAGATTCAAAGAGAGTGAGATGCCAGCTCTTTTCATTCAGTCAGTAGCTTCAAACATTTCTGGTATATGAATAACATGATGTTTTTCAATGGCAAAAATCAATGAATATTGTAAATGCACAAACAGTAATATCTCCACATTGCAAGGTGCAATTCTGAAATTTTTTGCTTTTTCCTGCTAATCCTAACATGATAAAGAAGATTCAAAGAGAGTGAGATGCCAGCTCTTTTCATTCAGTCAGTAGCTTCACATATTTCTGGACGTTTTTCAATGGCAAAAATCAATGAATATTGTAAATGCACAAACAGTAATTTCTCCGCATTGCAAGGTGCAATTCTGAAATTTTTTGCTTTTTCCTGCTAATCCTAGCATGATAAAGAAGATTCAAAGAGAGTGAGATGCCAGCTCTTTTCATTCAGTCAGTAGCTTCAAACATTTCTGGTATATGAATAACATGATGTTTTTCAATGGCAAAAATCAATGAATATTGTAAATGCACAAACAGTAATATCTCCACATTGCATGGTGCAATTCTGAAATTTTTTGCTTTTTCCTCCTAATCCTAGCATGATAAAGAAGATTCAAAGAGAGTGAGATGCCAGCTCCTTTCATTCAGTCAGTAGCTTCAAACATTTCTGGTATATGAATAACATGATGTTTTTCAAAGGCAAAAATCAATGAATATTGTAAATGCACAAACAGTAATATCTCCGCATTGCAAGGTGTAATTCTGAAATTTTTTTGCTTTTTCCTGCTAATCCTAGCATGATAAAGAAGATTCAAAGAGAGTGAGATGCCAGCTCTTTTCATTCAGTCAGTAGCTTCAAACATTTCTGGACGTTTTTCAATGGCAAAAATCAATGAATATTGTAAATGCACAAACAGTAATATCTCCGCATTGCAAGGTGCAATTCTGAAATTTTTTGCTTTTTCCTGCTAATCCTAGCATGATAAAGAAGATTCAAAGAGAGTGAGATGCCAGCTCTTTTCATTCAGTCAGTAGCTTCAAACATTTCTGGACATTTTTCAAAGGCAAAAATCAATGAATATTGTAAATGCACAAACAGTAATTTCTCCGCATTGCAAGGTGCAATTCTGAAATTTTTTGCTTTTTCCTGCTAATCCTAGCATAATAAAGAAGATTCAAAGAGAGTGAGATGCCAGCTCTTTTCATTCAGTCAGTAGCTTCAAACATTTCTGGTATATGAATAACATGATGTTTTTCAATGGCAAAAATCAATGAATATTGTAAATGCACAAACAGTAATATCTCCACATTGCAAGGTGCAATTCTGAAATTTTTTGCTTTTTCCTGCTAATCCTAGCATGATAAAGAAGATTCAAAGAGAGTGAGATGCCAGCTCTTTTCATTCAGTCAGTAGCTTCAAACATTTCTGGATGTTTTTCAATGGCAAAAATCAATGAATATTGTAAATGCACAAACAGTAATTTCTCCGCATTGCAAGGTGCAATTCTGAAATTTTTTGCTTTTTCCTGCTAATCCTAGCATAATAAAGAAGATTCAAAGAGAGTGAGATGCCAGCTCTTTTCATTCAGTCAGTAGCTTCAAACATTTCTGGTATATGAATAACATGATGTTTTTCAATGGCAAAAATCAATGAATATTGTAAATGCACAAACAGTAATATCTCCACATTGCAAGGTGCAATTCTGAAATTTTTTGCTTTTTCCTGCTAATCCTAGCATGATAAAGAAGATTCAAAGAGAGTGAGATGCCAGCTCTTTTCATTCAGTCAGTAGCTTCAAACATTTCTGGACGTTTTTCAATGGCAAAAATCAATGAATATTGTAAATGCACAAACAGTAATATCTCCGCATTGCAAGGTGCAATTCTGAAATTTTTTGCTTTTTCCTGCTAATCCTAGCATGATAAAGAAGATTCAAAGAGAGTGAGATGCCAGCTCTTTTCATTCAGTCAGTAGCTTCAAACATTTCTGGACGTTTTTCAATGGCAAAAATCAATGAATATTGTAAATGCACAAACAGTAATATCTCCGCATTGCAAGGTGCAATTCTGAAATTTTTTGCTTTTTCCTGCTAATCCTAGCATGATAAAGAAGATTCAAAGAGAGTGAGATGCCAGCTCTTTTCATTCAGTCAGTAGCTTCAAACATTTCTGGTATATGAATAACATGATGTTTTTCAATGGCAAAAATCAATGAATATTGTAAATGCACAAACAGTAATATCTCCACATTGCAAGGTGCAATTCTGAAATTTTTTGCTTTTTCCTGCTAATCCTAACATGATAAAGAAGATTCAAAGAGAGTGAGATGCCAGCTCTTTTCATTCAGTCAGTAGCTTCACATATTTCTGGACGTTTTTCAATGGCAAAAATCAATGAATATTGTAAATGCACAAACAGTAATTTCTCCGCATTGCAAGGTGCAATTCTGAAATTTTTTGCTTTTTCCTGCTAATCCTAGCATGATAAAGAAGATTCAAAGAGAGTGAGATGCCAGCTCTTTTCATTCAGTCAGTAGCTTCAAACATTTCTGGACGTTTTTCAATGGCAAAAATCAATGAATATTGTAAATGCACAAACAGTAATATCTCCGCATTGCAAGGTGCAATTCTGAAATTTTTTGCTTTTTCCTGCTAATCCTAGCATGATAAAGAAGATTCAAAGAGAGTGAGATGCCAGCTCTTTTCATTCAGTCAGTAGCTTCAAACATTTCTGGTATATGAATAACATGATGTTTTTCAATGGCAAAAATCAATGAATATTGTAAATGCACAAACAGTAATATCTCCACATTGCATGGTGCAATTCTGAAATTTTTTGCTTTTTCCTCCTAATCCTAGCATGATAAAGAAGATTCAAAGAGAGTGAGATGCCAGCTCCTTTCATTCAGTCAGTAGCTTCAAACATTTCTGGTATATGAATAACATGATGTTTTTCAAAGGCAAAAATCAATGAATATTGTAAATGAACAAACAGTAATATCTCCGCATTGCAAGGTGCAATTCTGAAATTTTTTTGCTTTTTCCTGCTAATCCTAGCATGATAAAGAAGATTCAAAGAGAGTGAGATGCCAGCTCTTTTCATTCAGTCAGTAGCTTCAAACATTTCTGGACGTTTTTCAATGGCAAAAATCAATGAATATTGTAAATGCACAAACAGTAATATCTCCGCATTGCAAGGTGCAATTCTGAAATTTTTTGCTTTTTCCTGCTAATCCTAGCATGATAAAGAAGATTCAAAGAGAGTGAGATGCCAGCTCTTTTCATTCAGTCAGTAGCTTCAAACATTTCTGGATGTTTTTCAATGGCAAAAATCAATGAATATTGTAAATGCACAAACAGTAATTTCTCCGCATTGCAAGGTGCAATTCTGAAATTTTTTGATTTTTCCTGCTAATCCTAGCATAATAAAGAAGATTCAAAGAGAGTGAGATGCCAGCTCTTTTCATTCAGTCAGTAGCTTCAAACATTTCTGGTATATGAATAACATGATGTTTTTCAATGGCAAAAATCAATGAATATTGTAAATGCACAAACAGTAATATCTCCACATTGCAAGGTGCAATTCTGAAATTTTTTGCTTTTTCCTGCTAATCCTAGCATGATAAAGAAGATTCAAAGAGAGTGAGATGCCAGCTCTTTTCATTCAGTCAGTAGCTTCAAACATTTCTGGACGTTTTTCAATGGCAAAAATCAATGAATATTGTAAATGCACAAACAGTAATATCTCCGCATTGCAAGGTGCAATTCTGAAATTTTTTGCTTTTTCCTGCTAATCCTAGCATGATAAAGAAGATTCAAAGAGAGTGAGATGCCAGCTCTTTTCATTCAGTCAGTAGCTTCAAACATTTCTGGTATATGAATAACATGATGTTTTTCAATGGCAAAAATCAATGAATATTGTAAATGCACAAACAGTAATGTCTCCACATTGCATGGTGCAATTCTGAAATTTTTTGCTTTTTCCTCCTAATCCTAGCATGATAAAGAAGATTCAAAGAGAGTGAGATGCCAGCTCTTTTCATTCAGTCAGTAGCTTCAAACATTTCTGGTATATGAATAACATGATGTTTTTCAAAGGCAAAAATCAATGAATATTGTAAATGCACAAACAGTAATATCTCCGCATTGCAAGGTGCAATTCTGAAATTTTTTTGCTTTTTCCTGCTAATCCTAGCATGATAAAGAAGATTCAAAGAGAGTGAGATGCCAGCTCTTTTCATTCAGTCAGTAGCTTCAAACATTTCTGGACGTTTTTCAATGGCAAAAATCAATGAATATTGTAAATGCACAAACAGTAATATCTCCGCATTGCAAGGTGCAATTCTGAAATTTTTTGCTTTTTCCTGCTAATCCTAGCATGATAAAGAAGATTCAAAGAGAGTGAGATGCCAGCTCTTTTCATTCAGTCAGTAGCTTCAAACATTTCTGGACGTTTTTCAATGGCAAAAATCAATGAATATTGTAAATGCACAAACAGTAATATCTCCGCATTGCAAGGTGCAATTCTGAAATTTTTTGCTTTTTCCTGCTAATCCTAGCATGATAAAGAAGATTCAAAGAGAGTGAGATGCCAGCTCTTTTCATTCAGTCAGTAGCTTCAAACATTTCTGGACGTTTTTCAATGGCAAAAATCAATGAATATTGTAAATGCACAAACATTAATATCTCCGCATTGCAAGGTGCAATTCTGAAATTTTTTGCTTTTTCCTGCTAATCCTAGCATGATAAAGAAGATTCAAAGAGAGTGAGATGCCAGCTCTTTTCATTCAGTCAGTAGCTTCAAACATTTCTGGTATATGAATAACATGATGTTTTTCAATGGCAAAAATCAATGAATATTGTAAATGCACAAACAGTAATTTCTCCGCATTGCAAGGTGCAATTCTGAAATTTTTTGCTTTTTCCTGCTAATCCTAGCATGATAAAGAAGATTCAAAGAGAGTGAGATGCCAGCTCCTTTCATTCAGTCAGTAGCTTCAAACATTTCTGGACGTTTTCAATTGGCAAAAATCAATGAATATTGTAAATGCACAAACAGTAATATCTCCGCATTGCAAGGTGCAATTCTGAAATTTTTTGCTTTTTCCTGCTAATCCTAGCATGATAAAGAAGATTCAAAGAGAGTGAGATGCCAGCTCCTTTCATTCAGTCAGTAGCTTCAAACATTTCTGGACGTTTTTCAATGGCAAAAATCAATGAATATTGTAAATGCACAAACAGTAATTTCTCCGCATTGCAAGGTGCAATTCTGAAATTTTTTGCTTTTTCCTGCTAATCCTAGCATGATAAAGAAGATTCAAAGAGAGTGAGATGCCAGCTCTTTTCATTCAGTCAGTAGCTTCAAACATTTCTGGACGTTTTTCAATGGCAAAAATCAATGAATATTGTAAATGCACAAACAGTAATTTCTCCGCATTGCAAGGTGCAATTCTGAAATTTTTTGCTTTTTCCTGCTAATCCTAGCATGATAAAGAAGATTCAAAGAGAGTGAGATGCCAGCTCTTTTCATTCAGTCAGTAGCTTCAAACATTTCTGGACGTTTTTCAATGGCAAAAATCAATGAATATTGTAAATGCACAAACAGTAATATCTCCGCATTGCAAGGTGCAATTCTGAATTTTTTTGCTTTTTCCTGCTAATCCTAGCATGATAAAGAAGATTCAAAGAGAGTGAGATGCCAGCTCTTTTCATTCAGTCAGTAGCTTCAAACATTTCTGGACGTTTTTCAATGGCAAAAATCAATGAATATTGTAAATGCACAAACATTAATATCTCCGCATTGCAAGGTGCAATTCTGAAATTTTTTGCTTTTTCCTGCTAATCCTAGCATGATAAAGAAGATTCAAAGAGAGTGAGATGCCAGCTCTTTTCATTCAGTCAGTAGCTTCAAACATTTCTGGTATATGAATAACATGATGTTTTTCAATGGCAAAAATCAATGAATATTGTAAATGCACAAACAGTAATTTCTCCGCATTTCAAGGTGCAATTCTGAAATTTTTTGCTTTTTCCTGCTAATCCTAGCATGATAAAGAAGATTCAAAGAGAGTGAGATGCCAGCTCTTTTCATTCAGTCAGTAGCTTCAAACATTTCTGGTATATGAATAACATGATGTTTTTCAATGGCAAAAATCAGTGAATATTGTTAATGCACAAACAGTAATATCTCCACATTGCAAGGTGCAATTCTGAAATTTTTTGCTTTTTCCTGCTAATCCTAGCATGATAAAGAAGATTCAAAGAGAGTGAGATGCCAGCTCCTTTCATTCAGTCAGTAGCTTCAAACATTTCTGGACGTTTTCAATTGGCAAAAATCAATGAATATTGTAAATGCACAAACAGTAATATCTCCGCATTGCAAGGTGCAATTCTGAAATTTTTTGCTTTTTCCTGCTAATCCTAGCATGATAAAGAAGATTCAAAGAGAGTGAGATGCCAGCTCCTTTCATTCAGTCAGTAGCTTCAAACATTTCTGGACGTTTTTCAATGGCAAAAATCAATGAATATTGTAAATGCACAAACAGTAATTTCTCCGCATTGCAAGGTGCAATTCTGAAATTTTTTGCTTTTTCCTGCTAATCCTAGCATGATAAAGAAGATTCAAAGAGAGTGAGATGCCAGCTCTTTTCATTCAGTCAGTAGCTTCAAACATTTCTGGACGTTTTTCAATGGCAAAAATCAATGAATATTGTAAATGCACAAACAGTAATTTCTCCGCATTGCAAGGTGCAATTCTGAAATTTTTTGCTTTTTCCTGCTAATCCTAGCATGATAAAGAAGATTCAAAGAGAGTGAGATGCCAGCTCTTTTCATTCAGTCAGTAGCTTCAAACATTTCTGGTATATGAATAACATGATGTTTTTCAAAGGCAAAAATCAATGAATATTGTAAATGCACAAACAGTAATATCTCCGCATTGCAAGGTGCAATTCTGAAATTTTTTTGCTTTTTCCTGCTAATCCTAGCATGATAAAGAAGATTCAAAGAGAGTGAGATGCCAGCTCTTTTCATTCAGTCAGTAGCTTCAAACATTTCTGGACGTTTTTCAATGGCAAAAATCAATGAATATTGTATATGCACAAACAGTAATATCTCCGCATTCCAAGGTGCAATTCTGAAATTTTTTGCTTTTTCCTGCTAATCCTAGCATGATAAAGAAGATTCAAAGAGAGTGAGATGCCAGCTCTTTTCATTCAGTCAGTAGCTTCAAACATTTCTGGACGTTTTTCAATGGCAAAAATCAATGAATATTGTAAATGCACAAACAGTAATATCTCCGCATTGCAAGGTGCAATTCTGAAATTTTTTGCTTTTTCCTGCTAATCCTAGCATGATAAAGAAGATTCAAAGAGAGTGAGATGCCAGCTCTTTTCATTCAGTCAGTAGCTTCAAACATTTCTGGACGTTTTTCAATGGCAAAAATCAATGAATATTGTAAATGCACAAACAGTAATATCTCCGCATTGCAAGGTGCAATTCTGAAATTTTTTGCTTTTTCCTGCTAATCCTAGCATGATAAAGAAGATTCAAAGAGAGTGAGATGCCAGCTCTTTTCATTCAGTCAGTAGCTTCAAACATTTCTGGTATATGAATAACATGATGTTTTTCAATGGCAAAAATCAATGAATATTGTAAATGCACAAACAGTAATTTCTCCGCATTGCAAGGTGCAATTCTGAAATTTTTTGCTTTTTCCTGCTAATCCTAGCATGATAAAGGAGATTCAAAGAGAGTGAGATGCCAGCTCTTTTCATTCAGTCAGTAGCTTCAAACATTTCTGGTATATGAATAACATGATGTTTTTCAATGGCAAAAATCAGTGAATATTGTTAATGCACAAACAGTAATATCTCCACATTGCAAGGTGCAATTCTGAAATTTTTTGCTTTTTCCTGCTAATCCTAGCATGATAAAGAAGATTCAAAGAGAGTGAGATGCCAGCTCCTTTCATTCAGTCAGTAGCTTCAAACATTTCTGGTATATGAATAACATGATGTTTTTCAAAGGCAAAAATCAATGAATATTGTAAATGCACAAACAGTAATATCTCCGCATTGCAAGGTGCAATTCTGAAATTTTTTTGCTTTTTCCTGCTAATCCTAGCATGATAAAGAAGATTCAAAGAGAGTGAGATGCCAGCTCTTTTCATTCAGTCAGTAGCTTCAAACATTTCTGGACGTTTTTCAATGGCAAAAATCAATGAATATTGTAAATGCACAAACAGTAATATCTCCGCATTGCAAGGTGCAATTCTGAAATTTTTTGCTTTTTCCTGATAATCCTAGCATGATAAAGAAGATTCAAAGAGAGTGAGATGCCAGCTCTTTTCATTCAGTCAGTAGCTTCAAACATTTCTGGACGTTTTTCAATGGCAAAAATCAATGAATATTGTAAATGCACAAACAGTAATATCTCCGCATTGCAAGGTGCAATTCTGAAATTTTTTGCTTTTTCCTGCTAATCCTAGCATGATAAAGAAGATTCAAAGAGAGTGAGATGCCAGCTCTTTTCATTCAGTCAGTAGCTTCAAACATTTCTGGACGTTTTTCAATGGCAAAAATCAATGAATATTGTAAATGCACAAACATTAATATCTCCGCATTGCAAGGTGCAATTCTGAAATTTTTTGCTTTTTCCTGCTAATCCTAGCATGATAAAGAAGATTCAAAGAGAGTGAGATGCCAGCTCTTTTCATTCAGTCAGTAGCTTCAAACATTTCTGGTATATGAATAACATGATGTTTTTCAATGGCAAAAATCAATGAATATTGTAAATGCACAAACAGTAATTTCTCCGCATTGCAAGGTGCAATTCTGAAATTTTTTGCTTTTTCCTGCTAATCCTAGCATGATAAAGAAGATTCAAAGAGAGTGAGATGCCAGCTCTTTTCATTCAGTCAGTAGCTTCAAACATTTCTGGTATATGAATAACATGATGTTTTTCAATGGCAAAAATCAGTGAATATTGTTAATGCACAAACAGTAATATCTCCACATTGCAAGGTGCAATTCTGAAATTTTTTGCTTTTTCCTGCTAATCCTAGCATGATAAAGAAGATTCAAAGAGAGTGAGATGCCAGCTCCTTTCATTCAGTCAGTAGCTTCAAACATTTCTGGACGTTTTCAATTGGCAAAAATCAATGAATATTGTAAATGCACAAACAGTAATATCTCCGCATTGCAAGGTGCAATTCTGAAATTTTTTGCTTTTTCCTGCTAATCCTAGCATGATAAAGAAGATTCAAAGAGAGTGAGATGCCAGCTCCTTTCATTCAGTCAGTAGCTTCAAACATTTCTGGACGTTTTTCAATGGCAAAAATCAATGAATATTGTAAATGCACAAACAGTAATTTCTCCGCATTGCAAGGTGCAATTCTGAAATTTTTTGCTTTTTCCTGCTAATCCTAGCATGATAAAGAAGATTCAAAGAGAGTGAGATGCCAGCTCTTTTCATTCAGTCAGTAGCTTCAAACATTTCTGGACGTTTTTCAATGGCAAAAATCAATGAATATTGTAAATGCACAAACAGTAATTTCTCCGCATTGCAAGGTGCAATTCTGAAATTTTTTGCTTTTTCCTGCTAATCCTAGCATGATAAAGAAGATTCAAAGAGAGTGAGATGCCAGCTCTTTTCATTCAGTCAGTAGCTTCAAACATTTCTGGTATATGAATAACATGATGTTTTTCAATGGCAAAAATCAATGAATATTGTAAATGCACAAACAGTAATATCTCCACATTGCAAGGTGCAATTCTGAAATTTTTTGCTTTTTCCTGCTAATCCTAGCATGATAAAGAAGATTCAAAGAGAGTGAGATGCCAGCTCTTTTCATTCAGTCAGTAGCTTCAAACATTTCTGGACGTTTTTCAATGGCAAAAATCAATGAATATTGTAAATGCACAAACAGTAATATCTCCGCATTGCAAGGTGCAATTCTGAAATTTTTTGCTTTTTCCTGCTAATCCTAGCATGATAAAGAAGATTCAAAGAGAGTGAGATGCCAGCTCTTTTCATTCAGTCAGTAGCTTCAAACATTTCTGGACGTTTTTCAATGGCAAAAATCAATGAATATTGTAAATGCACAAACAGTAATATCTCCGCATTGCAAGGTGCAATTCTGAAATTTTTTGCTTTTTCCTGCTAATCCTAGCATGATAAAGAAGATTCAAAGAGAGTGAGATGCCAGCTCTTTTCATTCAGTCAGTAGCTTCAAACATTTCTGGTATATGAATAACATGATGTTTTTCAATGGCAAAAATCAATGAATATTGTAAATGCACAAACAGTAATATCTCCACATTGCAAGGTGCAATTCTGAAATGTTTTGCTTTTTCCTGCTAATCCTAGCATGATAAAGAAGATTCAAAGAGAGTGAGATGCCAGCTCTTTTCATTCAGTCAGTAGCTTCAAACATTTCTGGACGTTTTTCAATGGCAAAAATCAATGAATATTGTAAATGCACAAACAGTAATATCTCCGCATTGCAAGGTGCAATTCTGAAATTTTTTGCTTTTTCCTGCTAATCCTAGCATGATAAAGAAGATTCAAAGAGAGTGAGATGCCAGCTCTTTTCATTCAGTCAGTAGCTTCAAACATTTCTGGTATATGAATAACATGATGTTTTTCAATGGCAAAAATCAATGAATATTGTAAATGCACAAACAGTAATTTCTCCGCATTGCAAGGTGCAATTCTGAAATTTTTTGCTTTTTCCTGCTAATCCTAGCATGATAAAGAAGATTCAAAGAGAGTGAGATGCCAGCTCTTTTCATTCAGTCAGAAGCTTCAAACATTTCTGGTATATGAATAACATGATGTTTTTCAATGGCAAAAATCAGTGAATATTGTTAATGCACAAACAGTAATATCTCCACATTGCAAGGTGCAATTCTGAAATTTTTTGCTTTTTCCTGCTAATCCTAGCATGATAAAGAAGATTCAAAGAGAGTGAGATGCCAGCTCCTTTCATTCAGTCAGTAGCTTCAAACATTTCTGGACGTTTTCAATTGGCAAAAATCAATGAATATTGTAAATGCACAAACAGTAATATCTCCGCATTGCAAGGTGCAATTCTGAAATTTTTTGCTTTTTCCTGCTAATCCTAGCATGATAAAGAAGATTCAAAGAGAGTGAGATGCCAGCTCCTTTCATTCAGTCAGTAGCTTCAAACATTTCTGGACGTTTTTCAATGGCAAAAATCAATGAATATTGTAAATGCACAAACAGTAATTTCTCCGCATTGCAAGGTGCAATTCTGAAATTTTTTGCTTTTTCCTGCTAATCCTAGCATGATAAAGAAGATTCAAAGAGAGTGAGATGCCAGCTCTTTTCATTCAGTCAGTAGCTTCAAACATTTCTGGACGTTTTTCAATGGCAAAAATCAATGAATATTGTAAATGCACAAACAGTAATTTCTCCGCAATGCAAGGTGCAATTCTGAAATTTTTTGCTTTTTCCTGCTAATCCTAGCATGATAAAGAAGATTCAAAGAGAGTGAGATGCCAGCTCTTTTCATTCAGTCAGTAGCTTCAAACATTTCTGGTATATGAATAACATGATGTTTTTCAATGGCAAAAATCAATGAATATTGTAAATGCACAAACAGTAATATCTCCACATTGCAAGGTGCAATTCTGAAATTTTTTGCTTTTTCCTGCTAATCCTAGCATGATAAAGAAGATTCAAAGAGAGTGAGATGCCAGCTCTTTTCATTCAGTCAGTAGCTTCAAACATTTCTGGACGTTTTTCAATGGCAAAAATCAATGAATATTGTAAATGCACAAACAGTAATATCTCCGCATTGCAAGGTGCAATTCTGAAATTTTTTGCTTTTTCCTGCTAATCCTAGCATGATAAAGAAGATTCAAAGAGAGTGAGATGCCAGCTCTTTTCATTCAGTCAGTAGCTTCAAACATTTCTGGACGTTTTTCAATGGCAAAAATCAATGAATATTGTAAATGCACAAACAGTAATATCTCCGCATTGCAAGGTGCAATTCTGAAATTTTTTGCTTTTTCCTGCTAATCCTAGCATGGTAAAGAAGATTCAAAGAGAGTGAGATGCCAGCTCTTTTCATTCAGTCAGTAGCTTCAAACATTTCTGGTATATGAATAACATGATGTTTTTCAATGGCAAAAATCAATGAATATTGTAAATGCACAAACAGTAATATCTCCACATTGCAAGGTGCAATTCTGAAATGTTTTGCTTTTTCCTGCTAATCCTAGCATGATAAAGAAGATTCAAAGAGAGTGAGATGCCAGCTCTTTTCATTCAGTCAGTAGCTTCAAACATTTCTGGACGTTTTTCAATGGCAAAAATCAATGAATATTGTAAATGCACAAACAGTAATATCTCCGCATTGCAAGGTGCAATTCTGAAATTTTTTGCTTTTTCCTGCTAATCCTAGCATGATAAAGAAGATTCAAAGAGAGTGAGATGCCAGCTCTTTTCATTCAGTCAGTAGCTTCAAACATTTCTGGTATATGAATAACATGATGTTTTTCAATGGCAAAAATCAATGAATATTGTAAATGCACAAACAGTAATATCTCCACATTGCAAGGTGCAATTCTGAAATTTTTTGCTTTTTCCTCCTAATCCTAGCATGATAAAGAAGATTCAAAGAGAGTGAGATGCCAGCTCTTTTCATTCAGTCAGTAGCTTCAAACATTTCTGGTATATGAATAACATGATGTTTTTCAAAGGCAAAAATCAATGAATATTGTAAATGCACAAACAGTAATATCTCCGCATTGCAAGGTGCAATTCTGAAATTTTTTTGCTTTTTCCTGCTAATCCTAGCATGATAAAGAAGATTCAAAGAGAGTGAGATGCCAGCTCTTTTCATTCAGTCAGTAGCTTCAAACATTTCTGGACGTTTTTCAATGGCAAAAATCAATGAATATTGTATATGCACAAACAGTAATATCTCCGCATTCCAAGGTGCAATTCTGAAATTTTTTGCTTTTTCCTGCTAATCCTAGCATGATAAAGAAGATTCAAAGAGAGTGAGATGCCAGCTCTTTTCATTCAGTCAGTAGCTTCAAACATTTCTGGACGTTTTTCAATGGCAAAAATCAATGAATATTGTAAATGCACAAACAGTAATATCTCCGCATTGCAAGGTGCAATTCTGAAATTTTTTGCTTTTTCCTGCTAATCCTAGCATGATAAAGAAGATTCAAAGAGAGTGAGATGCCAGCTCTTTTCATTCAGTCAGTAGCTTCAAACATTTCTGGACGTTTTTCAATGGCAAAAATCAATGAATATTGTAAATGCACAAACAGTAATATCTCCGCATTGCAAGGTGCAATTCTGAAATTTTTTGCTTTTTCCTGCTAATCCTAGCATGATAAAGAAGATTCAAAGAGAGTGAGATGCCAGCTCTTTTCATTCAGTCAGTAGCTTCAAACATTTCTGGTATATGAATAACATGATGTTTTTCAATGGCAAAAATCAATGAATATTGTAAATGCACAAACAGTAATTTCTCCGCATTGCAAGGTGCAATTCTGAAATTTTTTGCTTTTTCCTGCTAATCCTAACATGATAAAGGAGATTCAAAGAGAGTGAGATGCCAGCTCTTTTCATTCAGTCAGTAGCTTCAAACATTTCTGGTATATGAATAACATGATGTTTTTCAATGGCAAAAATCAGTGAATATTGTTAATGCACAAACAGTAATATCTCCACATTGCAAGGTGCAATTCTGAAATTTTTTGCTTTTTCCTGCTAATCCTAGCATGATAAAGAAGATTCAAAGAGAGTGAGATGCCAGCTCCTTTCATTCAGTCAGTAGCTTCAAACATTTCTGGACGTTTTCAATTGGCAAAAATCAATGAATATTGTAAATGCACAAACAGTAATATCTCCGCATTGCAAGGTGCAATTCTGAAATTTTTTGCTTTTTCCTGCTAATCCTAGCATGATAAAGAAGATTCAAAGAGAGTGAGATGCCAGCTCCTTTCATTCAGTCAGTAGCTTCAAACATTTCTGGACGTTTTTCAATGGCAAAAATCAATGAATATTGTAAATGCACAAACAGTAATTTCTCCGCATTGCAAGGTGCAATTCTGAAATTTTTTGCTTTTTCCTGCTAATCCTAGCATGATAAAGAAGATTCAAAGAGAGTGAGATGCCAGCTCCTTTCATTCAGTCAGTAGCTTCAAACATTTCTGGTATATGAATAACATGATGTTTTTCAATGGCAAAAATCAATGAATATTGTAAATGCACAAACAGTAATATCTCCATATTGCAAGGTGCAATTCTGAAATTTTTTGCTTTTTCCTGCTAATCCTAGCATGATAAAGAAGATTCAAAGAGAGTGAGATGCCAGCTCCTTTCATTCAGTCAGTAGCTTCAAACATTTCTGGTATATGAATAACATTATGTTTTTCAATGGCAAAAATCAATGAATATTGTAAATGCACAAACAGTAATATCTCCACATTGCAAGGTGCAATTCTGAAATTTTTTGCTTTTTCCTGCTAATCCTAGCATGATAAAGAAGATTCAAAGAGAGTGAGATGCCAGCTCTTTTCATTCAGTCAGTAGCTTCAAACATTTCTGGTATATGAATAACATGATGTTTTTCAATGGCAAAAATCAATGAATATTGTAAATGCTCAAACAGTAATATCTCCACATTGCAAGGTGCAATTCTGAAATTTTTTGCTTTTTCCTGCTAATCCCAGCATGATAAAGAAGATTCAAAGAGAGTGAGATGCCAGCTCCTTTCATTCAGTCAGTAGCTTCAAACATTTCTGGACATTTTTCAATGGCAAAAATCAATGAATATTGTAAATGCACAAACAGTAATTTCTCCGCATTGCAAGGTGCAATTCTGAAATTTTTTGCTTTTTCCTGCTAATCCTAGCATGATAAAGAAGATTCAAAGAGAGTGAGATGCCAGCTCTTTTCATTCAGTCAGAAGCTTCAAACATTTCTGGACGTTTTTCAATGGCAAAAATCAATGAATATTGTAAATGCACAAACAGTAATTTCTCCGCATTGCAAGGTGCAATTCTGAAATTTTTTGCTTTTCCTGCTAATCCTAGCATGATAAAGAAGATTCAAAGACAGTGAGATGCCAGCTCTTTTCATTCAGTCAGTAGCTTCAAACATTTCTGGTATATGAATAACATGATGTTTTTCAATGGCAAAAATCAATGAATATTGTAAATGCACAAACAGTAATATCTCCACATTGCAAGGTGCAATTCTGAAATTTTTTGCTTTTTCCTGCTAATCCTAGCATGATAAAGAAGATTCAAAGAGAGTGAGATGCCAGCTCCTTTCATTCAGTCAGTAGCTTCAAACATTTCTGGACGTTTTTCAATGGCAAAAATCAATGAATATTGTAAATGCACAAACAGTAATATCTCCGCATTGCAAGGTGCAATTCTGAAATTTTTTGCTTTTTCCTGATAATCCTAGCATGATAAAGAAGATTCAAAGAGAGTGAGATGCCAGCTCCTTTCATTCAGTCAGTAGCTTCAAACATTTCTGGTATATGAATAACATGTTGTTTTTCAATGGCAAAAATCAATGAATATTGTAAATGCACAAACAGTAATATCTCCACATTGCAAGGTGCAATTCTGAAATTTTTTGCTTTTTCATGCTAAACCTAGCATGATAAAGAAGATTCAAAGAGAGTGAGATGCCAGCTCTTTTCATTCAGTCAGTAGCTTCAAACATTTCTGGACGTTTTTCAATGGCAAAAATCAATGAATATTGTAAATGCACAAACAGTAATATCTCCGCATTGCAAGGTGCAATTCTGAATTTTTTTGCTTTTTCCTGCTAATCCTAGCATGATAAAGAAGATTCAAAGAGAGTGAGATGCCAGCTCTTTTCATTCAGTCAGTAGCTTCAAACATTTCTGGTATATGAATAACATGATGTTTTTCAATGGCAAAAATCAATGAATATTGTAAATGCACAAACAGTAATATCTCCACATTGCAAGGTGCAATTCTGAAATTTTTTGCTTTTTCCTGCTAATCCTAGCATGATAAAGAAGATTCAAAGAGAGTGAGATGCCAGCTCCTTTCATTCAGTCAGTAGCTTCAAACATTTCTGGACGTTTTTCAATGGCAAAAATCAATGAATATTGTAAATGCACAAACAGTAATATCTCCGCATTGCAAGGTGCAATTCTGAAATTTTTTGCTTTTTCCTGATAATCCTAGCATGATAAAGAAGATTCAAAGAGAGTGAGATGCCAGCTCCTTTCATTCAGTCAGTAGCTTCAAACATTTCTGGTATATGAATAACATGTTGTTTTTCAATGGCAAAAATCAATGAATATTGTAAATGCACAAACAGTAATATCTCCACATTGCAAGGTGCAATTCTGAAATTTTTTGCTTTTTCATGCTAAACCTAGCATGATAAAGAAGATTCAAAGAGAGTGAGATGCCAGCTCTTTTCATTCAGTCAGTAGCTTCAAACATTTCTGGACGTTTTTCAATGGCAAAAATCAATGAATATTGTAAATGCACAAACAGTAATATCTCCGCATTGCAAGGTGCAATTCTGAATTTTTTTGCTTTTTCCTGCTAATCCTAGCATGATAAAGAAGATTCAAAGAGAGTGAGATGCCAGCTCTTTTCATTCAGTCAGTAGCTTCAAACATTTCTGGTATATGAATAACATGATGTTTTTCAATGGTAAAAATCAATGAATATTGTAAATGCACAAACAGTAATATCTCCACATTGCAAGGTGCAATTCTGAAATTTTTTGCTTTTTCCTGCTAATCCTAGCATGATAAAGAAGATTCAAAGAGAGTGAGATGCCAGCTCCTTTCATTCAGTCAGTAGCTTCAAACATTTCTGGACGTTTTTCAATGGCAAAAATCAATGAATATTGTAAATGCACAAACAGTAATATCTCCGCATTGCAAGGTGCAATTCTGAAATTTTTTGCTTTTTCCTGCTAATCCTAGCATGATAAAGAAGATTCAAAGAGAGTGAGATGTCAGCTCTTTTCATTCAGTCAGTAGCTTCAAACATTTCTGGACGTTTTTCAATGGCAAAAATCAATGAATATTGTAAATGCACAAACAGTAATATCTCCGCATTGCAAGGTGCAATTCTGAAATTTTTTGCTTTTTCCTGCTAATCCTAGCATGATAAAGAAGATTCAAAGAGAGTGAGATGCCAGCTCTTTTCATTCAGTCAGTAGCTTCAAACATTTCTGGTATATGAATAACATGATGTTTTTCAATGGCAAAAATCAATGAATATTGTAAATGCTCAAACAGTAATATCTCCACATTGCAAGGTGCAATTCTGAAATTTTTTGCTTTTTCCTGCTAATCCCAGCATGATAAAGAAGATTCAAAGAGAGTGAGATGCCAGCTCCTTTCATTCAGTCAGTAGCTTCAAACATTTCTGGACATTTTTCAATGGCAAAAATCAATGAATATTGTAAATGCACAAACAGTAATTTCTCCGCATTGCAAGGTGCAATTCTGAAATTTTTTGCTTTTTCCTGCTAATCCTAGCATGATAAAGAAGATTCAAAGAGAGTGAGATGCCAGCTCTTTTCATTCAGTCAGAAGCTTCAAACATTTCTGGACGTTTTTCAATGGCAAAAATCAATGAATATTGTAAATGCACAAACAGTAATTTCTCCGCATTGCAAGGTGCAATTCTGAAATTTTTTGCTTTTCCTGCTAATCCTAGCATGATAAAGAAGATTCAAAGACAGTGAGATGCCAGCTCTTTTCATTCAGTCAGTAGCTTCAAACATTTCTGGTATATGAATAACATGATGTTTTTCAATGGCAAAAATCAATGAATATTGTAAATGCACAAACAGTAATATCTCCACATTGCAAGGTGCAATTCTGAAATTTTTTGCTTTTTCCTGCTAATCCTAGCATGATAAAGAAGATTCAAAGAGAGTGAGATGCCAGCTCCTTTCATTCAGTCAGTAGCTTCAAACATTTCTGGACGTTTTTCAATGGCAAAAATCAATGAATATTGTAAATGCACAAACAGTAATATCTCCGCATTGCAAGGTGCAATTCTGAAATTTTTTGCTTTTTCCTGATAATCCTAGCATGATAAAGAAGATTCAAAGAGAGTGAGATGCCAGCTCCTTTCATTCAGTCAGTAGCTTCAAACATTTCTGGTATATGAATAACATGTTGTTTTTCAATGGCAAAAATCAATGAATATTGTAAATGCACAAACAGTAATATCTCCACATTGCAAGGTGCAATTCTGAAATTTTTTGCTTTTTCATGCTAAACCTAGCATGATAAAGAAGATTCAAAGAGAGTGAGATGCCAGCTCTTTTCATTCAGTCAGTAGCTTCAAACATTTCTGGACGTTTTTCAATGGCAAAAATCAATGAATATTGTAAATGCACAAACAGTAATATCTCCGCATTGCAAGGTGCAATTCTGAATTTTTTTGCTTTTTCCTGCTAATCCTAGCATGATAAAGAAGATTCAAAGAGAGTGAGATGCCAGCTCTTTTCATTCAGTCAGTAGCTTCAAACATTTCTGGTATATGAATAACATGATGTTTTTCAATGGCAAAAATCAATGAATATTGTAAATGCACAAACAGTAATATCTCCACATTGCAAGGTGCAATTCTGAAATTTTTTGCTTTTTCCTGCTAATCCTAGCATGATAAAGAAGATTCAAAGAGAGTGAGATGCCAGCTCCTTTCATTCAGTCAGTAGCTTCAAACATTTCTGGACGTTTTTCAATGGCAAAAATCAATGAATATTGTAAATGCACAAACAGTAATATCTCCGCATTGCAAGGTGCAATTCTGAAATTTTTTGCTTTTTCCTGATAATCCTAGCATGATAAAGAAGATTCAAAGAGAGTGAGATGCCAGCTCCTTTCATTCAGTCAGTAGCTTCAAACATTTCTGGTATATGAATAACATGTTGTTTTTCAATGGCAAAAATCAATGAATATTGTAAATGCACAAACAGTAATATCTCCACATTGCAAGGTGCAATTCTGAAATTTTTTGCTTTTTCATGCTAAACCTAGCATGATAAAGAAGATTCAAAGAGAGTGAGATGCCAGCTCTTTTCATTCAGTCAGTAGCTTCAAACATTTCTGGACGTTTTTCAATGGCAAAAATCAATGAATATTGTAAATGCACAAACAGTAATATCTCCGCATTGCAAGGTGCAATTCTGAATTTTTTTGCTTTTTCCTGCTAATCCTAGCATGATAAAGAAGATTCAAAGAGAGTGAGATGCCAGCTCTTTTCATTCAGTCAGTAGCTTCAAACATTTCTGGTATATGAATAACATGATGTTTTTCAATGGTAAAAATCAATGAATATTGTAAATGCACAAACAGTAATATCTCCACATTGCAAGGTGCAATTCTGAAATTTTTTGCTTTTTCCTGCTAATCCTAGCATGATAAAGAAGATTCAAAGAGAGTGAGATGCCAGCTCCTTTCATTCAGTCAGTAGCTTCAAACATTTCTGGACGTTTTTCAATGGCAAAAATCAATGAATATTGTAAATGCACAAACAGTAATATCTCCGCATTGCAAGGTGCAATTCTGAAATTTTTTGCTTTTTCCTGCTAATCCTAGCATGATAAAGAAGATTCAAAGAGAGTGAGATGTCAGCTCTTTTCATTCAGTCAGTAGCTTCAAACATTTCTGGACGTTTTTCAATGGCAAAAATCAATGAATATTGTAAATGCACAAACAGTAATATCTCCGCATTGCAAGGTGCAATTCTGAAATTTTTTGCTTTTTCCTGCTAATCCTAGCATGATAAAGAAGATTCAAAGAGAGTGAGATGCCAGCTCTTTTCATTCAGTCAGTAGCTTCAAACATTTCTGGTATATGAATAACATGATGTTTTTCAATGGCAAAAATCAATGAATATTGTAAATGCACAAACTGTAATATCTCCACATTGCAAGGTGCAATTCTGAAATTTTTTGCTTTTTCCTGCTAATCCTAGCATGATAAAGAAGATTCAAAGAGAGTGAGATGCCAGCTCTTTTCATTCAGTCAGTAGCTTCAAATATTTCTGGACGTTTTTCAATGGCAAAAATCAATGAATATTGTAAATGCACAAACAGTAATTTCTCCGCATTGCAAGGTGCAATTCTGAAATTTTTTGCTTTTTCCTCCTAATCCTAGCATGATAAAGAAGATTCAAAGAGAGTGAGATGCCAGCTCTTTTCATTCAGTCAGTAGCTTCAAACATTTCTGGACGTTTTTCAATGGCAAAAATCAATGAATATTGTAAATGCACAAACAGTAATATCTCCGCATTGCAAGGTGCAATTCTGAAATTTTTTGCTTTTTCCTGCTAATCCTAGCATGATAAAGAAGATTCAAAGAGAGTGAGATGCCAGCTCTTTTCATTCAGTCAGTAGCTTCAAACATTTCTGGTATATGAATAACATGATGTTTTTCAATGGCAAAAATCAATGAATATTGTAAATGCACAAACAGTAATATCTCCGCATTGCAAGGTGCAATTCTGAAATTTTTTTGCTTTTTCCTGCTAATCCTAGCATGATAAAGAAGATTCAAAGAGAGTGAGATGCCAGCTCTTTTCATTCAGTCAGTAGCTTCAAACATTTCTGGACGTTTTTCAATGGCAAAAATCAATGAATATTGTAAATGCACAAACAGTAATATCTCCGCATTGCAAGGTGCAATTCTGAAATTTTTTGCTTTTTCCTGCTAATCCTAGCATGATAAAGAAGATTCAAAGAGAGTGAGATGCCAGCTCTTTTCATTCAGTCAGTAGCTTCAAACATTTCTGGACGTTTTTCAATGGCAAAAATCAATGAATATTGTAAATGCACAAACAGTAATATCTCCGCATTGCAAGGTGCAATTCTGAAATTTTTTGCTTTTTCCTGCTAATCCTAGCATGATAAAGAAGATTCAAAGAGAGTGAGATGCCAGCTCTTTTCATTCAGTCAGTAGCTTCAAACATTTCTGGACGTTTTTCAATGGCAAAAATCAATGAATATTGTAAATGCACAAACATTAATATCTCCGCATTGCAAGGTGCAATTCTGAAATTTTTTGCTTTTTCCTGCTAATCCTGGCATGATAAAGAAGATTCAAAGAGAGTGAGATGCCAGCTCTTTTCATTCAGTCAGTAGCTTCAAACATTTCTGGTATATGAATAACATGATGTTTTTCAATGGCAAAAATCAATGAATATTGTAAATGCACAAACCGTAATTTCTCCGCATTGCAAGGTGCAATTCTGAAATTTTTTGCTTTTTCCTGCTAATCCTAGCATGATAAAGAAGATTCAAAGAGAGTGAGATGCCAGCTCTTTTCATTCAGTCAGTAGCTTCAAACATTTCTGGTATATGAATAACATGATGTTTTTCAATGGCAAAAATCAGTGAATATTGTTAATGCTCAAACAGTAATATCTCCACATTGCAAGGTGCAATTCTGAAATTTTTTGCTTTTTCCTGCTAATCCTAGCATGATAAAGAAGATTCAAAGAGAGTGAGATGCCAGCTCCTTTCATTCAGTCAGTAGCTTCAAACATTTCTGGACGTTTTCAATTGGCAAAAATCAATGAATATTGTAAATGCACAAACAGTAATATCTCCGCATTGCAAGATGCAATTCTGAAATTTTTTGCTTTTTCCTGCTAATCCTAGCATGATAAAGAAGATTCAAAGAGAGTGAGATGCCAGCTCCTTTCATTCAGTCAGTAGCTTCAAACATTTCTGGACGTTTTTCAATGGCAAAAATCAATGAATATTGTAAATGCACAAACAGTAATTTCTCCGCATTGCAAGGTGCAATTCTGAAATTTTTTGCTTTTTCCTGCTAATCCTAGCATGATAAAGAAGATTCAAAGAGAGTGAGATGCCAGCTCTTTTCATTCAGTCAGTAGCTTCAAACATTTCTGGACGTTTTTCAATGGCAAAAATCAATGAATATTGTAAATGCACAAACAGTAATTTCTCCGCATTGCAAGGTGCAATTCTGAAATTTTTTGCTTTTTCCTGCTAATCCTAGCATGATAAAGAAGATTCAAAGAGAGTGAGATGCCAGCTCTTTTCATTCAGTCAGTAGCTTCAAACATTTCTGGTATATGAATAACATGATGTTTTTCATTGGCAAAAATCAATGAATATTGTAAATGCACAAACAGTAATATCTCCACATTGCAAGGTGCAATTCTGAAATTTTTTGCTTTTTCCTGCTAATCCTAGCATGATAAAGAAGATTCAAAGAGAGTGAGATGCCAGCTCTTTTCATTCAGTCAGTAGCTTCAAACATTTCTGGACGTTTTTCAATGGCAAAAATCAATGAATATTGTAAATGCACAAACAGTAATATCTCCGCATTGCAAGGTGCAATTCTGAAATTTTTTGCTTTTTCCTGCTAATCCTAGCATGATAAAGAAGATTCAAAGAGAGTGAGATGCCAGCTCTTTTCATTCAGTCAGTAGCTTCAAACATTTCTGGACGTTTTTCAATGGCAAAAATCAATGAATATTGTAAATGCACAAACAGTAATATCTCCGCATTGCAAGGTGCAATTCTGAAATTTTTTGCTTTTTCCTGCTAATCCTAGCATGATAAAGAAGATTCAAAGAGAGTGAGATGCCAGCTCTTTTCATTCAGTCAGTAGCTTCAAACATTTCTGGTATATGAATAACATGATGTTTTTCAATGGCAAAAATCAATGAATATTGTAAATGCACAAACAGTAATATCTCCACATTGCAAGGTGCAATTCTGAAATTTTTTGCTTTTTCCTGCTAATCCTAGCATGATAAAGAAGATTCAAAGAGAGTGAGATGCCAGCTCTTTTCATTCAGTCAGTAGCTTCAAATATTTCTGGACGTTTTTCAATGGCAAAAATCAATGAATATTGTAAATGCACAAACAGTAATTTCTCCGCTTTGCAAGGTGCAATGCTGAAATTTTTTGCTTTTTCCTGCTAATCCTAGCATGATAAAGAAGATTCAAAGAGAGTGAGATGCCAGCTCTTTTCATTCAGTCAGTAGCTTCAAACATTTCTGGTATATGAATAACATGATGTTTTTCAATGGCAAAAATCAATGAATATTGTAAATGCACAAACAGTAATATCTCCACATTGCAAGGTGCAATTCTGAAATTTTTTGCTTTTTCCTCCTAATCCTAGCATGATAAAGAAGATTCAAAGAGAGTGAGATGCCAGCTCTTTTCATTCAGTCAGTAGCTTCAAACATTTCTGGTATATGAATAACATGATGTTTTTCAAAGGCAAAAATCAATGAATATTGTAAATGCACAAACAGTAATATCTCCGCATTGCAAGGTGCAATTCTGAAATTTTTTTGCTTTTTCCTGCTAATCCTAGCATGATAAAGAAGATTCAAAGAGAGTGAGATGCCAGCTCTTTTCATTCAGTCAGTAGCTTCAAACATTTCTGGACGTTTTTCAATGGCAAAAATCAATGAATATTGTATATGCACAAACAGTAATATCTCCGCATTCCAAGGTGCAATTCTGAAATTTTTTGCTTTTTCCTGCTAATCCTAGCATGATAAAGAAGATTCAAAGAGAGTGAGATGCCAGCTCTTTTCATTCAGTCAGTAGCTTCAAACATTTCTGGACGTTTTTCAATGGCAAAAATCAATGAATATTGTAAATGCACAAACAGTAATATCTCCGCATTGCAAGGTGCAATTCTGAAATTTTTTGCTTTTTCCTGCTAATCCTAGCATGATAAAGAAGATTCAAAGAGAGTGAGATGCCAGCTCTTTTCATTCAGTCAGTAGCTTCAAACATTTCTGGACGTTTTTCAAAGGCAAAAATCAATGAATATTGTAAATGCACAAACAGTAATATCTCCGCATTGCAAGGTGCAATTCTGAAATTTTTTGCTTTTTCCTGCTAATCCTAGCATGATAAAGAAGATTCAAAGAGAGTGAGATGCCAGCTCTTTTCATTCAGTCAGTAGCTTCAAACATTTCTGGTATATGAATAACATGATGTTTTTCAATGGCAAAAATCAATGAATATTGTAAATGCACAAACAGTAATTTCTCCGCATTGCAAGGTGCAATTCTGAAATTTTTTGCTTTTTCCTGCTAATCCTAGCATGATAAAGGAGATTCAAAGAGAGTGAGATGCCAGCTCTTTTCATTCAGTCAGTAGCTTCAAACATTTCTGGTATATGAATAACATGATGTTTTTCAATGGCAAAAATCAGTGAATATTGTTAATGCACAAACAGTAATATCTCCACATTGCAAGGTGCAATTCTGAAATTTTTTGCTTTTTCCTGCTAATCCTAGCATGATAAAGAAGATTCAAAGAGAGTGAGAGGCCAGCTCCTTTCATTCAGTCAGTAGCTTCAAACATTTCTGGACGTTTTCAATTGGCAAAAATCAATGAATATTGTAAATGCACAAACAGTAATATCTCCGCATTGCAAGGTGCAATTCTGAAATTTTTTGCTTTTTCCTGCTAATCCTAGCATGATAAAGAAGATTCAAAGAGAGTGAGATGCCAGCTCCTTTCATTCAGTCAGTAGCTTCAAACATTTCTGGACGTTTTTCAATGGCAAAAATCAATGAATATTGTAAATGCACAAACAGTAATTTCTCCGCATTGCAAGGTGCAATTCTGAAATTTTTTGCTTTTTCCTGCTAATCCTAGCATGATAAAGAAGATTCAAAGAGAGTGAGATGCCAGCTCCTTTCATTCAGTCAGTAGCTTCAAACATTTCTGGTATATGAATAACATGATGTTTTTCAATGGCAAAAATCAATGAATATTGTAAATGCACAAACAGTAATATCTCCATATTGCAAGGTGCAATTCTGAAATTTTTTGCTTTTTCCTGCTAATCCTAGCATGATAAAGAAGATTCAAAGAGAGTGAGATGCCAGCTCCTTTCATTCAGTCAGTAGCTTCAAACATTTCTGGTATATGAATAACATTATGTTTTTCAATGGCAAAAATCAATGAATATTGTAAATGCACAAACAGTAATATCTCCGTATTGCAAGGTGCAATTCTGAAATTTTTTGCTTTTTCCTGCTAATCCTAGCATGATAAAGAAGATTCAAAGAGAGTGAGATGCCAGCTCTTTTCATTCAGTCAGTAGCTTCAAACATTTCTGGTATATGAATAACATGATGTTTTTCAATGGCAAAAATCAATGAATATTGTAAATGCTCAAACAGTAATATCTCCACATTGCAAGGTGCAATTCTGAAATTTTTTGCTTTTTCCTGCTAATCCTAGCATGATAAAGAAGATTCAAAGAGAGTGAGATGCCAGCTCCTTTCATTCAGTCAGTAGCTTCAAACATTTCTGGACGTTTTTCAATGGCAAAAATCAATGAATATTGTAAATGCACAAACAGTAATTTCTCCGCATTGCAAGGTGCAATTCTGAAATTTTTTGCTTTTTCCTGCTAATCCTAGCATGATAAAGAAGATTCAAAGAGAGTGAGATGCCAGCTCTTTTCATTCAGTCAGAAGCTTCAAACATTTCTGGACGTTTTTCAATGGCAAAAATCAATGAATATTGTAAATGCACAAACAGTAATATCTCCGCATTGCAAGGTGCAATTCTGAAATTTTTTGCTTTTTCCTGCTAATCCTAGCATGATAAAGAAGATTCAAAGAGAGTGAGATGCCAGCTCTTTTCATTCAGTCAGTAGCTTCAAACATTTCTGGTATATGAATAACATGATGTTTTTCAATGGCAAAAATCAATGAATATTGTAAATGCACAAACAGTAATATCTCCACATTGCAAGGTGCAATTCTGAAATTTTTTGCTTTTTCCTCCTAATCCTAGCATGATAAAGAAGATTCAAAGAGAGTGAGATGCCAGCTCTTTTCATTCAGTCAGTAGCTTCAAACATTTCTGGTATATGAATAACATGATGTTTTTCAAAGGCAAAAATCAATGAATATTGTAAATGCACAAACAGTAATATCTCCGCATTGCAAGGTGCAATTCTGAAATCTTTTTGCTTTTTCCTGCTAATCCTAGCATGATAAAGAAGATTCAAAGAGAGTGAGATGCCAGCTCTTTTCATTCAGTCAGTAGCTTCAAACATTTCTGGACGTTTTTCAATGGCAAAAATCAATGAATATTGTATATGCACAAACAGTAATATCTCCGCATTCCAAGGTGCAATTCTGAAATTTTTTGCTTTTTCCTGCTAATCCTAGCATGATAAAGAAGATTCAAAGAGAGTGAGATGCCAGCTCTTTTCATTCAGTCAGTAGCTTCAAACATTTCTGGACGTTTTTCAATGGCAAAAATCAATGAATATTGTAAATGCACAAACAGTAATATCTCCGCATTGCAAGGTGCAATTCTGAAATTTTTTGCTTTTTCCTGCTAATCCTAGCATGATAAAGAAGATTCAAAGAGAGTGAGATGCCAGCTCTTTTCATTCAGTCAGTAGCTTCAAACATTTCTGGACGTTTTTCAATGGCAAAAATCAATGAATATTGTAAATGCACAAACAGTAATATCTCCGCATTGCAAGGTGCAATTCTGAAATTTTTTGCTTTTTCCTGCTAATCCTAGCATGATAAAGAAGATTCAAAGAGAGTGAGATGCCAGCTCTTTTCATTCAGTCAGTAGCTTCAAACATTTCTGGACGTTTTTCAATGGCAAAAATCAATGAATATTGTAAATGCACAAACAGTAATATCTCCGCATTGCAAGGTGCAATTCTGAAATTTTTTGCTTTTTCCTGCTAATCCTAGCATGATAAAGAAGATTCAAAGAGAGTGAGATGCCAGCTCTTTTCATTCAGTCAGTAGCTTCAAACATTTCTGGACGTTTTTCAATGGCAAAAATCAATGAATATTGTAAATGCACAAACATTAATATCTCCGCATTGCAAGGTGCAATTCTGAAATTTTTTGCTTTTTCCTGCTAATCCTAGCATGATAAAGAAGATTCAAAGAGAGTGAGATGCCAGCTCTTTTCATTCAGTCAGTAGCTTCAAACATTTCTGGTATATGAATAACATGATGTTTTTCAATGGCAAAAATCAATGAATATTGTAAATGCACAAACCGTAATTTCTCCGCATTGCAAGGTGCAATTCTGAAATTTTTTGCTTTTTCCTGCTAATCCTAGCATGATAAAGAAGATTCAAAGAGAGTGAGATGCCAGCTCTTTTCATTCAGTCAGTAGCTTCAAACATTTCTGGTATATGAATAACATGATGTTTTTCAATGGCAAAAATCAGTGAATATTGTTAATGCTCAAACAGTAATATCTCCACATTGCAAGGTGCAATTCTGAAATTTTTTGCTTTTTCCTGCTAATCCTAGCATGATAAAGAAGATTCAAAGAGAGTGAGATGCCAGCTCCTTTCATTCAGTCAATAGCTTCAAACATTTCTGGACGTTTTCAATTGGCAAAAATCAATGAATATTGTAAATGCACAAACAGTAATATCTCCGCATTGCAAGATGCAATTCTGAAATTTTTTGCTTTTTCCTGCTAATCCTAGCATGATAAAGAAGATTCAAAGAGAGTGAGATGCCAGCTCCTTTCATTCAGTCAGTAGCTTCAAACATTTCTGGACGTTTTTCAATGGCAAAAATCAATGAATATTGTAAATGCACAAACAGTAATTTCTCCGCATTGCAAGGTGCAATTCTGAAATTTTTTGCTTTTTCCTGCTAATCCTAGCATGATAAAGAAGATTCAAAGAGAGTGAGATGCCAGCTCTTTTCATTCAGTCAGTAGCTTCAAACATTTCTGGTATATGAATAACATGATGTTTTTCAATGGCAAAAATCAATGAATATTGTAAATGCACAAACAGTAATATCTCCACATTGCAAGGTGCAATTCTGAAATTTTTTGCTTTTTCCTGCTAATCCTAGCATGATAAAGAAGATTCAAAGAGAGTGAGATGCCAGCTCTTTTCATTCAGTCAGTAGCTTCAAACATTTCTGGACGTTTTTCAATGGCAAAAATCAATGAATATTGTAAATGCACAAACAGTAATATCTCCGCATTGCAAGGTGCAATTCTGAAATTTTTTGCTTTTTCCTGCTAATCCTAGCATGATAAAGAAGATTCAAAGAGAGTGAGATGCCAGCTCTTTTCATTCAGTCAGTAGCTTCAAACATTTCTGGACGTTTTTCAATGGCAAAAATCAATGAATATTGTAAATGCACAAACAGTAATATCTCCGCATTGCAAGGTGCAATTCTGAAATTTTTTGCTTTTTCCTGCTAATCCTAGCATGATAAAGAAGATTCAAAGAGAGTGAGATGCCAGCTCTTTTCATTCAGTCAGTAGCTTCAAACATTTCTGGACGTTTTTCAATGGCAAAAATCAATGAATATTGTAAATGCACAAACAGTAATATCTCCGCATTGCAAGGTGCAATTCTGAAATTTTTTGCTTTTTCCTGCTAATCCTAGCATGATAAAGAAGATTCAAAGAGAGTGAGATGCCAGCTCTTTTCATTCAGTCAGTAGCTTCAAACATTTCTGGACGTTTTTCAAAGGCAAAAATCAATGAATATTGTAAATGCACAAACAGTAATATCTCCGCATTGCAAGGTGCAATTCTGAAATTTTTTGCTTTTTCCTGCTAATCCTAGCATGATAAAGAAGATTCAAAGAGAGTGAGATGCCAGCTCTTTTCATTCAGTCAGTAGCTTCAAACATTTCTGGTATATGAATAACATGATGTTTTTCAATGGCAAAAATCAATGAATATTGTAAATGCACAAACAGTAATTTCTCCGCATTGCAAGGTGCAATTCTGAAATTTTTTGCTTTTTCCTGCTAATCCTAGCATGATAAAGGAGATTCAAAGAGAGTGAGATGCCAGCTCTTTTCATTCAGTCAGTAGCTTCAAACATTTCTGGTATATGAATAACATGATGTTTTTCAATGGCAAAAATCAGTGAATATTGTTAATGCACAAACAGTAATATCTCCACATTGCAAGGTGCAATTCTGAAATTTTTTGCTTTTTCCTGCTAATCCTAGCATGATAAAGAAGATTCAAAGAGAGTGAGAGGCCAGCTCCTTTCATTCAGTCAGTAGCTTCAAACATTTCTGGACGTTTTCAATTGGCAAAAATCAATGAATATTGTAAATGCACAAACAGTAATATCTCCGCATTGCAAGGTGCAATTCTGAAATTTTTTGCTTTTTCCTGCTAATCCTAGCATGATAAAGAAGATTCAAAGAGAGTGAGATGCCAGCTCCTTTCATTCAGTCAGTAGCTTCAAACATTTCTGGACGTTTTTCAATGGCAAAAATCAATGAATATTGTAAATGCACAAACAGTAATTTCTCCGCATTGCAAGGTGCAATTCTGAAATTTTTTGCTTTTTCCTGCTAATCCTAGCATGATAAAGAAGATTCAAAGAGAGTGAGATGCCAGCTCCTTTCATTCAGTCAGTAGCTTCAAACATTTCTGGTATATGAATAACATGATGTTTTTCAATGGCAAAAATCAATGAATATTGTAAATGCACAAACAGTAATATCTCCATATTGCAAGGTGCAATTCTGAAATTTTTTGCTTTTTCCTGCTAATCCTAGCATGATAAAGAAGATTCAAAGAGAGTGAGATGCCAGCTCCTTTCATTCAGTCAGTAGCTTCAAACATTTCTGGTATATGAATAACATTATGTTTTTCAATGGCAAAAATCAATGAATATTGTAAATGCACAAACAGTAATATCTCCGTATTGCAAGGTGCAATTCTGAAATTTTTTGCTTTTTCCTGCTAATCCTAGCATGATAAAGAAGATTCAAAGAGAGTGAGATGCCAGCTCTTTTCATTCAGTCAGTAGCTTCAAACATTTCTGGTATATGAATAACATGATGTTTTTCAATGGCAAAAATCAATGAATATTGTAAATGCTCAAACAGTAATATCTCCACATTGCAAGGTGCAATTCTGAAATTTTTTGCTTTTTCCTGCTAATCCTAGCATGATAAAGAAGATTCAAAGAGAGTGAGATGCCAGCTCCTTTCATTCAGTCAGTAGCTTCAAACATTTCTGGACGTTTTTCAATGGCAAAAATCAATGAATATTGTAAATGCACAAACAGTAATTTCTCCGCATTGCAAGGTGCAATTCTGAAATTTTTTGCTTTTTCCTGCTAATCCTAGCATGATAAAGAAGATTCAAAGAGAGTGAGATGCCAGCTCTTTTCATTCAGTCAGAAGCTTCAAACATTTCTGGACGTTTTTCAATGGCAAAAATCAATGAATATTGTAAATGCACAAACAGTAATATCTCCGCATTGCAAGGTGCAATTCTGAAATTTTTTGCTTTTTCCTGCTAATCCTAGCATGATAAAGAAGATTCAAAGAGAGTGAGATGCCAGCTCTTTTCATTCAGTCAGTAGCTTCAAACATTTCTGGTATATGAATAACATGATGTTTTTCAATGGCAAAAATCAATGAATATTGTAAATGCACAAACAGTAATATCTCCACATTGCAAGGTGCAATTCTGAAATTTTTTGCTTTTTCCTCCTAATCCTAGCATGATAAAGAAGATTCAAAGAGAGTGAGATGCCAGCTCTTTTCATTCAGTCAGTAGCTTCAAACATTTCTGGTATATGAATAACATGATGTTTTTCAAAGGCAAAAATCAATGAATATTGTAAATGCACAAACAGTAATATCTCCGCATTGCAAGGTGCAATTCTGAAATCTTTTTGCTTTTTCCTGCTAATCCTAGCATGATAAAGAAGATTCAAAGAGAGTGAGATGCCAGCTCTTTTCATTCAGTCAGTAGCTTCAAACATTTCTGGACGTTTTTCAATGGCAAAAATCAATGAATATTGTATATGCACAAACAGTAATATCTCCGCATTCCAAGGTGCAATTCTGAAATTTTTTGCTTTTTCCTGCTAATCCTAGCATGATAAAGAAGATTCAAAGAGAGTGAGATGCCAGCTCTTTTCATTCAGTCAGTAGCTTCAAACATTTCTGGACGTTTTTCAATGGCAAAAATCAATGAATATTGTAAATGCACAAACAGTAATTTCTCCGCATTGCAAGGTGCAATTCTGAAATTTTTTGCTTTTTCCTGCTAATCCTAGCATGATAAAGAAGATTCAAAGAGAGTGAGATGCCAGCTCTTTTCATTCAGTCAGTAGCTTCAAACATTTCTGGACGTTTTTCAATGGCAAAAATCAATGAATATTGTAAATGCACAAACAGTAATATCTCCGCATTGCAAGGTGCAATTCTGAAATTTTTTGCTTTTTCCTGCTAATCCTAGCATGATAAAGAAGATTCAAAGAGAGTGAGATGCCAGCTCCTTTCATTCAGTCAGTAGCTTCAAACATTTCTGGTATATGAATAACATGATGTTTTTCAATGGCAAAAATCAATGAATATTGTAAATGCACAAACAGTAATATCTCCATATTGCAAGGTGCAATTCTGAAATTTTTTGCTTTTTCCTGCTAATCCTAGCATGATAAAGAAGATTCAAAGAGAGTGAGATGCCAGCTCCTTTCATTCAGTCAGTAGCTTCAAACATTTCTGGTATATGAATAACATTATGTTTTTCAATGGCAAAAATCAATGAATATTGTAAATGCACAAACAGTAATATCTCCGCATTGCAAGGTGCAATTCTGAAATTTTTTGCTTTTTCCAGCTAATCCTAGCATGATAAAGAAGATTCAAAGAGAGTGAGATGCCAGCTCTTTTCATTCAGTCAGTAGCTTCAAACATTTCTGGACGTTTTTCAATGGCAAAAATCAATGAATATTGTAAATGCACAAACAGTAATTTCTCCGCATTGCAAGGTGCAATTCTGAAATTTTTTGCTTTTTCCTGCTAATCCTAGCATGATAAAGAAGATTCAAAGAGAGTGAGATGCCAGCTCTTTTCATTCAGTCAGAAGCTTCAAACATTTCTGGACGTTTTTCAATGGCAAAAATCAATGAATATTGTAAATGCACAAACAGTAATATCTCCGCATTGCAAGGTGCAATTCTGAAATTTTTTGCTTTTTCCTGCTAATCCTAGCATGATAAAGAAGATTCAAAGAGAGTGAGATGCCAGCTCTTTTCATTCAGTCAGTAGCTTCAAACATTTCTGGTATATGAATAACATGATGTTTTTCAATGGCAAAAATCAATGAATATTGTAAATGCACAAACAGTAATATCTCCACATTGCAAGGTGCAATTCTGAAATTTTTTGCTTTTTCCTCCTAATCCTAGCATGATAAAGAAGATTCAAAGAGAGTGAGATGCCAGCTCTTTTCATTCAGTCAGTAGCTTCAAACATTTCTGGTATATGAATAACATGATGTTTTTCAAAGGCAAAAATCAATGAATATTGTAAATGCACAAACAGTAATATCTCCGCATTGCAAGGTGCAATTCTGAAATCTTTTTGCTTTTTCCTGCTAATCCTAGCATGATAAAGAAGATTCAAAGAGAGTGAGATGCCAGCTCTTTTCATTCAGTCAGTAGCTTCAAACATTTCTGGACGTTTTTCAATGGCAAAAATCAATGAATATTGTATATGCACAAACAGTAATATCTCCGCATTCCAAGGTGCAATTCTGAAATTTTTTGCTTTTTCCTGCTAATCCTAGCATGATAAAGAAGATTCAAAGAGAGTGAGATGCCAGCTCTTTTCATTCAGTCAGTAGCTTCAAACATTTCTGGACGTTTTTCAATGGCAAAAATCAATGAATATTGTAAATGCACAAACAGTAATTTCTCCGCATTGCAAGGTGCAATTCTGAAATTTTTTGCTTTTTCCTGCTAATCCTAGCATGATAAAGAAGATTCAAAGAGAGTGAGATGCCAGCTCTTTTCATTCAGTCAGTAGCTTCAAACATTTCTGGACGTTTTTCAATGGCAAAAATCAATGAATATTGTAAATGCACAAACAGTAATATCTCCGCATTGCAAGGTGCAATTCTGAAATTTTTTGCTTTTTCCTGCTAATCCTAGCATGATAAAGAAGATTCAAAGAGAGTGAGATGCCAGCTCTTTTCATTCAGTCAGTAGCTTCAAACATTTCTGGTATATGAATAACATGATGTTTTTCAATGGCAAAAATCAATGAATATTGTAAATGCACAAACAGTAATTTCTCCGCATTGCAAGGTGCAATTCTGAAATTTTTTGCTTTTTCCTGCTAATCCTAGCATGATAAAGGAGATTCAAAGAGAGTGAGATGCCAGCTCTTTTCATTCAGTCAGTAGCTTCAAACATTTCTGGTATATGAATAACATGATGTTTTTCAATGGCAAAAATCAGTGAATATTGTTAATGCACAAACAGTAATATCTCCACATTGCAAGGTGCAATTCTGAAATTTTTTGCTTTTTCCTGCTAATCCTAGCATGATAAAGAAGATTCAAAGAGAGTGAGATGCCAGCTCCTTTCATTCAGTCAGTAGCTTCAAACATTTCTGGACGTTTTTCAATGGCAAAAATCAATGAATATTGTAAATGCACAAACAGTAATTTCTCCGCATTGCAAGGTGCAATTCTGAAATTTTTTGCTTTTTCCTGCTAATCCTAGCATGATAAAGAAGATTCAAAGAGAGTGAGATGCCAGCTCCTTTCATTCAGTCAGTAGCTTCAAACATTTCTGGTATATGAATAACATGATGTTTTTCAATGGCAAAAATCAATGAATATTGTAAATGCACAAACAGTAATATCTCCATATTGCAAGGTGCAATTCTGAAATTTTTTGCTTTTTCCTGCTAATCCTAGCATGATAAAGAAGATTCAAAGAGAGTGAGATGCCAGCTCCTTTCATTCAGTCAGTAGCTTCAAACATTTCTGGTATATGAATAACATTATGTTTTTCAATGGCAAAAATCAATGAATATTGTAAATGCACAAACAGTAATATCTCCGCATTGCAAGGTGCAATTCTGAAATTTTTTGCTTTTTCCAGCTAATCCTAGCATGATAAAGAAGATTCAAAGAGAGTGAGATGCCAGCTCTTTTCATTCAGTCAGTAGCTTCAAACATTTCTGGTATATGAATAACATGATGTTTTTCAATGGCAAAAATCAATGAATATTGTAAATGCTCAAACAGTAATATCTCCACATTGCAAGGTGCAATTCTGAAATTTTTTGCTTTTTCCTGCTAATCCTAGCATGATAAAGAAGATTCAAAGAGAGTGAGATGCCAGCTCCTTTCATTCAGTCAGTAGCTTCAAACATTTCTGGACGTTTTTCAATGGCAAAAATCAATGAATATTGTAAATGCACAAACAGTAATTTCTCCGCATTGCAAGGTGCAATTCTGAAATTTTTTGCTTTTTCCTGCTAATCCTAGCATGATAAAGAAGATTCAAAGAGAGTGAGATGCCAGCTCTTTTCATTCAGTCAGAAGCTTCAAACATTTCTGGACGTTTTTCAATGGCAAAAATCAATGAATATTGTAAATGCACAAACAGTAATTTCTCCGCATTGCAAGGTGCAATTCTGAAATTTTTTGCTTTTCCTGCTAATCCTAGCATGATAAAGAAGATTCAAAGACAGTGAGATGCCAGCTCTTTTCATTCAGTCAGTAGCTTCAAACATTTCTGGTATATGAATAACATGATGTTTTTCAATGGCAAAAATCAATGAATATTGTAAATGCACAAACAGTAATATCTCCACATTGCAAGGTGCAATTCTGAAATTTTTTGCTTTTTCCTGCTAATCCTAGCATGATAAAGAAGATTCAAAGAGAGTGAGATGCCAGCTCCTTTCATTCAGTCAGTAGCTTCAAACATTTCTGGACGTTTTTCAATGGCAAAAATCAATGAATATTGTAAATGCACAAACAGTAATATCTCCGCATTGCAAGGTGCAATTCTGAAATTTTTTGCTTTTTCCTGATAATCCTAGCATGATAAAGAAGATTCAAAGAGAGTGAGATGCCAGCTCCTTTCATTCAGTCAGTAGCTTCAAACATTTCTGGTATATGAATAACATGTTGTTTTTCAATGGCAAAAATCAATGAATATTGTAAATGCACAAACAGTAATATCTCCACATTGCAAGGTGCAATTCTGAAATTTTTTGCTTTTTCCTGCTAAACCTAGCATGATAAAGAAGATTCAAAGAGAGTGAGATGCCAGCTCTTTTCATTCAGTCAGTAGCTTCAAACATTTCTGGACGTTTTTCAATGGCAAAAATCAATGAATATTGTAAATGCACAAACAGTAATATCTCCGCATTGCAAGGTGCAATTCTGAAATTTTTTGCTTTTTCCTGCTAATCCTAGCATGATAAAGAAGATTCAAAGAGAGTGAGATGCCAGCTCTTTTCATTCAGTCAGTAGCTTCAAACATTTCTGGACGTTTTTCAATGGCAAAAATCAATGAATATTGTAAATGCACAAACAGTAATATGTCCGCATTGCAAGGTGCAATTCTGAAATTTTTTGCTTTTTCCTGATAATCCTAGCATGATAAAGAAGATTCAAAGAGAGTGAGATGCCAGCTCCTTTCATTCAGTCAGTAGCTTCAAACATTTCTGGTATATGAATAACATGTTGTTTTTCAATGGCAAAAATCAATGAATATTGTAAATGCACAAACAGTAATATCTCCACATTGCAAGGTGCAATTCTGAAATTTTTTGTTTTTCCTGCTAAACCTAGCATGAAAAAGAAGATTCAAAGAGAGTGAGATGCCAGCTCTTTTCATTCAGTCAGTAGCTTCAAACATTTCTGGACGTTTTTCAATGGCAAAAATCAATGAATATTGTAAATGCACAAACAGTAATTTCTCCGCATTGCAAGGTGCAATTCTGAAATTTTTTGGTTTTCCTGCTAATCCTAGCATGATAAAGAAGATTCAAAGACAGTGAGATGCCAGCTCTTTTCATTCAGTCAGTAGCTTCAAACATTTCTGGTATATGAATAACATGGTGTTTTTCAATGGCAAAAATCAATGAATATTGTAAATGCACAAACAGTAATATCTCCACATTGCAAGGTGCAATTCTGAAATTTTTTGCTTTTTCCTGCTAATCCTAGCATGATAAAGAAGATTCAAAGAGAGTGAGATGCCAGCTCCTTTCATTCAGTCAGTAGCTTCAAACATTTCTGGACGTTTTTCAATGGCAAAAATCAATGAATATTGTAAATGCACAAACAGTAATATCTCCGCATTGCAAGGTGCAATTCTGAAATTTTTTGCTTTTTCCTGATAATCCTAGCATGATAAAGAAGATTCAAAGAGAGTGAGATGCCAGCTCCTTTCATTCAGTCAGTAGCTTCAAACATTTCTGGTATATGAATAACATGTTGTTTTTCAATGGCAAAAATCAATGAATATTGTAAATGCACAAACAGTAATATCTCCACATTGCAAGGTGCAATTCTGAAATTTTTTGCTTTTTCCTGCTAAACCTAGCATGATAAAGAAGATTCAAAGAGAGTGAGATGCCAGCTCTTTTCATTCAGTCAGTAGCTTCAAACATTTCTGGACGTTTTTCAATGGCAAAAATCAATGAATATTGTAAATGCACAAACAGTAATATCTCCGCATTGCAAGGTGCAATTCTGAAATTTTTTGCTTTTTCCTGCTAATCCTAGCATGATAAAGAAGATTCAAAGAGAGTGAGATGCCAGCTCTTTTCATTCAGTCAGTAGCTTCAAACATTTCTGGACGTTTTTCAATGGCAAAAATCAATGAATATTGTAAATGCACAAACAGTAATATCTCCGCATTGCAAGGTGCAATTCTGAAATTTTTTGCTTTTTCCTGATAATCCTAGCATGATAAAGAAGATTCAAAGAGAGTGAGATGCCAGCTCCTTTCATTCAGTCAGTAGCTTCAAACATTTCTGGTATATGAATAACATGTTGTTTTTCAATGGCAAAAATCAATGAATATTGTAAATGCACAAACAGTAATATCTCCACATTGCAAGGTGCAATTCTGAAATTTTTTGCTTTTTCCTGCTAAACCTAGCATGAAAAAGAAGATTCAAAGAGAGTGAGATGCCAGCTCTTTTCATTCAGTCAGTAGCTTCAAACATTTCTGGACGTTTTTCAATGGCAAAAATCAATGAATATTGTAAATGCACAAACAGTAATATCTCCGCATTGCAAGGTGCAATTCTGAAATTTTTTGCTTTTTCCTGCTAATCCTAGCATGATAAAGAAGATTCAAAGAGAGTGAGATGCCAGCTCTTTTCATTCAGTCAGTAGCTTCAAACATTTCTGGACGTTTTTCAATGGCAAAAATCAATGAATATTGTAAATGCACAAACAGTAATATGTCCGCATTGCAAGGTGCAATTCTGAAATTTTTTGCTTTTTCCTGATAATCCTAGCATGATAAAGAAGATTCAAAGAGAGTGAGATGCCAGCTCCTTTCATTCAGTCAGTAGCTTCAAACATTTCTGGTATATGAATAACATGTTGTTTTTCAATGGCAAAAATCAATGAATATTGTAAATGCACAAACAGTAATATCTCCACATTGCAAGGTGCAATTCTGAAATTTTTTGTTTTTCCTGCTAAACCTAGCATGAAAAAGAAGATTCAAAGAGAGTGAGATGCCAGCTCTTTTCATTCAGTCAGTAGCTTCAAACATTTCTGGACGTTTTTCAATGGCAAAAATCAATGAATATTGTAAATGCACAAACAGTAATTTCTCCGCATTGCAAGGTGCAATTCTGAAATTTTTTGGTTTTCCTGCTAATCCTAGCATGATAAAGAAGATTCAAAGACAGTGAGATGCCAGCTCTTTTCATTCAGTCAGTAGCTTCAAACATTTCTGGTATATGAATAACATGGTGTTTTTCAATGGCAAAAATCAATGAATATTGTAAATGCACAAACAGTAATATCTCCACATTGCAAGGTGCAATTCTGAAATTTTTTGCTTTTTCCTGCTAATCCTAGCATGATAAAGAAGATTCAAAGAGAGTGAGATGCCAGCTCCTTTCATTCAGTCAGTAGCTTCAAACATTTCTGGACGTTTTTCAATGGCAAAAATCAATGAATATTGTAAATGCACAAACAGTAATATCTCCGCATTGCAAGGTGCAATTCTGAAATTTTTTGCTTTTTCCTGATAATCCTAGCATGATAAAGAAGATTCAAAGAGAGTGAGATGCCAGCTCCTTTCATTCAGTCAGTAGCTTCAAACATTTCTGGTATATGAATAACATGTTGTTTTTCAATGGCAAAAATCAATGAATATTGTAAATGCACAAACAGTAATATCTCCACATTGCAAGGTGCAATTCTGAAATTTTTTGCTTTTTCCTGCTAAACCTAGCATGATAAAGAAGATTCAAAGAGAGTGAGATGCCAGCTCTTTTCATTCAGTCAGTAGCTTCAAACATTTCTGGACGTTTTTCAATGGCAAAAATCAATGAATATTGTAAATGCACAAACAGTAATATCTCCGCATTGCAAGGTGCAATTCTGAAATTTTTTGCTTTTTCCTGCTAATCCTAGCATGATAAAGAAGATTCAAAGAGAGTGAGATGCCAGCTCTTTTCATTCAGTCAGTAGCTTCAAACATTTCTGGACGTTTTTCAATGGCAAAAATCAATGAATATTGTAAATGCACAAACAGTAATATCTCCGCATTGCAAGGTGCAATTCTGAAATTTTTTGCTTTTTCCTGATAATCCTAGCATGATAAAGAAGATTCAAAGAGAGTGAGATGCCAGCTCCTTTCATTCAGTCAGTAGCTTCAAACATTTCTGGTATATGAATAACATGTTGTTTTTCAATGGCAAAAATCAATGAATATTGTAAATGCACAAACAGTAATATCTCCACATTGCAAGGTGCAATTCTGAAATTTTTTGCTTTTTCCTGCTAAACCTAGCATGAAAAAGAAGATTCAAAGAGAGTGAGATGCCAGCTCTTTTCATTCAGTCAGTAGCTTCAAACATTTCTGGACGTTTTTCAATGGCAAAAATCAATGAATATTGTAAATGCACAAACAGTAATATCTCCGCATTGCAAGGTGCAATTCTGAAATTTTTTGCTTTTTCCTGCTAATCCTAGCATGATAAAGAAGATTCAAAGAGAGTGAGATGCCAGCTCTTTTCATTCAGTCAGTAGCTTCAAACATTTCTGGACGTTTTTCAATGGCAAAAATCAATGAATATTGTAAATGCACAAACAGTAATATCTCCGCATTGCAAGGTGCAATTCTGAAATTTTTTGCTTTTTCCTGCTAATCCTAGCATGATAAAGAAGATTCAAAGAGAGTGAGATGCCAGCTCTTTTCATTCAGTCAGTAGCTTCAAACATTTCTGGTATATGAATAACATGATGTTTTTCAATGGCAAAAATCAATGAATATTGTAAATGCACAAACTGTAATATCTCCACATTGCAAGGTGCAATTCTGAAATTTTTTGCTTTTTCCTGCTAATCCTAGCATGATAAAGAAGATTCAAAGAGAGTGAGATGCCAGCTCTTTTCATTCAGTCAGTAGCTTCAAATATTTCTGGACGTTTTTCAATGGCAAAAATCAATGAATATTGTAAATGCACAAACAGTAATTTCTCCGCATTGCAAGGTGCAATTCTGAAATTTTTTGCTTTTTCCTCCTAATCCTAGCATGATAAAGAAGATTCAAAGAGAGTGAGATGCCAGCTCTTTTCATTCAGTCAGTAGCTTCAAACATTTCTGGACGTTTTTCAATGGCAAAAATCAATGAATATTGTAAATGCACAAACAGTAATATCTCCGCATTGCAAGGTGCAATTCTGAAATTTTTTGCTTTTCCCTGCTAATCCTAGCATGATAAAGAAGATTCAAAGAGAGTGAGATGCCAGCTCTTTTCATTCAGTCAGTAGCTTCAAACATTTCTGGACGTTTTTCAATGGCAAAAATCAATGAATATTGTAAATGCACAAACAGTAATATCTCCGCATTGCAAGGTGCAATTCTGAAATTTTTTGCTTTTTCCTGCTAATCCTAGCATGATAAAGAAGATTCAAAGAGAGTGAGATGCCAGCTCTTTTCATTCAGTCAGTAGCTTCAAACATTTCTGGACGTTTTTCAATGGCAAAAATCAATGAATATTGTAAATGCACAAACAGTAATATCTCCGCATTGCAAGGTGCAATTCTGAAATTTTTTGCTTTTTCCTGCTAATCCTAGCATGATAAAGAAGATTCAAAGAGAGTGAGATGCCAGCTCTTTTCATTCAGTCAGTAGCTTCAAACATTTCTGGTATATGAATAACATGATGTTTTTCAATGGCAAAAATCAATGAATATTGTAAATGCACAAACAGTAATTTCTCCGCATTGCAAAGTGCAATTCTGAAATTTTTTGCTTTTTCCTGCTAATCCTAGCATGATAAAGAAGATTCAAAGAGAGTGAGATGCCAGCTCTTTTCATTCAGTCAGTAGCTTCAAACATTTCTGGTATATGAATAACATGATGTTTTTCAATGGCAAAAATCAGTGAATATTGTTAATGCACAAACAGTAATATCTCCACATTGCAAGGTGCAATTCTGAAATTTTTTGCTTTTTCCTGCTAATCCTAGCATGATAAAGAAGATTCAAAGAGAGTGAGATGCCAGCTCCTTTCATTCAGTCAGTAGCTTCAAACATTTCTGGACGTTTTCAATTGGCAAAAATCAATGAATATTGTAAATGCACAAACAGTAATATCTCCGCATTGCAAGGTGCAATTCTGAAATTTTTTGCTTTTTCCTGCTAATCCTAGCATGATAAAGAAGATTCAAAGAGAGTGAGAAGCCAGCTCCTTTCATTCAGTCAGTAGCTTCAAACATTTCTGGTATATGAATAACATGATGTTTTTCAATGGCAAAAATCAATGAATATTGTAAATGCACAAACAGCAATATCTCCGCATTGCAAGGTGCAATTCTGAAATTTTTTGCTTTTTCCTGCTAATCCTAGCATGATAAAGAAGATTCAAAGAGAGTGAGATGCCAGTTCTTTTCATTCAGTCAGTAGCTTCAAACATTTCTGGTATATGAATAACATGATGTTTTTCAATGGCAAAAATCAATGAATATTGTAAATGCTCAAACAGTAATATCTCCACATTGCAAGGTGCAATTCTGAAATTTTTTGCTTTTTCCTGCTAATCCTAGCATGATAAAGAAGATTCAAAGAGAGTGAGATGCCAGCTCCTTTCATTCAGTCAGTAGCTTCAAACATTTCTGGACGTTTTTCAATGGCAAAAATCAATGAATATTGTAAATGCACAAACAGTAATTTCTCCGCATTGCAAGGTGCAATTCTGAAATTTTTTGCTTTTTCCTGCTAATCCTAGCATGATAAAAAAGATTCAAAGAGAGTGAGATGCCAGCTCTTTTCATTCAGTCAGTAGCTTCAAACATTTCTGGACGTTTTTCAATGGCAAAAATCAATGAATATTGTAAATGCACAAACAGTAATTTCTCCGCATTGCAAGGTGCAATTCTGAAATTTTTTGCTTTTCCTGCTAATCCTAGCATGATAAAGAAGATTCAAAGACAGTGAGATGCCAGCTCTTTTCATTCAGTCAGTAGCTTCAAACATTTCTGGTATATGAATAACATGATGTTTTTCAATGGCAAAAATCAATGAATATTGTAAATGCACAAACAGTAATATCTCCACATTGCAAGGTGCAATTCTGAAATTTTTTGCTTTTTCCTGCTAATCCTAGCATGATAAAGAAGATTCAAAGAGAGTGAGATGCCAGCTCCTTTCATTCAGTCAGTAGCTTCAAACATTTCTGGACGTTTTTCAATGGCAAAAATCAATGAATATTGTAAATGCACAAACAGTAATTTCTCCGCATTGCAAGGTGCAATTCTGAAATTTTTTGCTTTTCCTGCTAATCCTAGCATGATAAAGAAGATTCAAAGACAGTGAGATGCCAGCTCTTTTCATTCAGTCAGTAGCTTCAAACATTTCTGGTATATGAATAACATGATGTTTTTCAATGGCAAAAATCAATGAATATTGTAAATGCACAAACAGTAATATCTCCACATTGCAAGGTGCAATTCTGAAATTTTTTGCTTTTTCCTGCTAATCCTAGCATGATAAAGAAGATTCAAAGAGAGTGAGATGCCAGCTCCTTTCATTCAGTCAGTAGCTTCAAACATTTCTGGACGTTTTTCAATGGCAAAAATCAATGAATATTGTAAATGCACAAACAGTAATATCTCCGCATTGCAAGGTGCAATTCTGAAATTTTTTGCTTTTTCCTGCTAATCCTAGCATGATAAAGAAGATTCAAAGAGAGTGAGATGCCAGCTCCTTTCATTCAGTCAGTAGCTTCAAACATTTCTGGTATATGAATAACATGATGTTTTTCAATGGCAAAAATCAATGAATATTGTAAATGCACAAACAGTAATATCTCCGCATTGCAAGGTGCAATTCTGAAATTTTTTGCTTTTTCCTGCTAATCCTAGCATGATAAAGAAGATTCAAAGAGAGTGAGATGCCAGTTCTTTTCATTCAGTCAGTAGCTTCAAACATTTCTGGTATATGAATAACATGATGTTTTTCAATGGCAAAAATCAATGAATATTGTAAATGCTCAAACAGTAATATCTCCACATTGCAAGGTGCAATTCTGAAATTTTTTGCTTTTTCCTGCTAATCCTAGCATGATAAAGAAGATTCAAAGAGAGTGAGATGCCAGCTCCTTTCATTCAGTCAGTAGCTTCAAACATTTCTGGACGTTTTTCAATGGCAAAAATCAATGAATATTGTAAATGCACAAACAGTAATTTCTCCGCATTGCAAGGTGCAATTCTGAAATTTTTTGCTTTTTCCTGCTAATCCTAGCATGATAAAGAAGATTCAAAGAGAGTGAGATGCCAGCTCTTTTCATTCAGTCAGTAGCTTCAAACATTTCTGGACGTTTTTCAATGGCAAAAATCAATGAATATTGTAAATGCACAAACAGTAATTTCTCCGCATTGCAAGGTGCAATTCTGAAATTTTTTGCTTTTCCTGCTAATCCTAGCATGATAAAGAAGATTCAAAGACAGTGAGATGCCAGCTCTTTTCATTCAGTCAGTAGCTTCAAACATTTCTGGTATATGAATAACATGATGTTTTTCAATGGCAAAAATCAATGAATATTGTAAATGCACAAACAGTAATATCTCCACATTGCAAGGTGCAATTCTGAAATTTTTTGCTTTTTCCTGCTAATCCTAGCATGATAAAGAAGATTCAAAGAGAGTGAGATGCCAGCTCCTTTCATTCAGTCAGTAGCTTCAAACATTTCTGGACGTTTTTCAATGGCAAAAATCAATGAATATTGTAAATGCACAAACAGTAATTTCTCCGCATTGCAAGGTGCAATTCTGAAATTTTTTGCTTTTCCTGCTAATCCTAGCATGATAAAGAAGATTCAAAGACAGTGAGATGCCAGCTCTTTTCATTCAGTCAGTAGCTTCAAACATTTCTGGTATATGAATAACATGATGTTTTTCAATGGCAAAAATCAATGAATATTGTAAATGCACAAACAGTAATATCTCCACATTGCAAGGTGCAATTCTGAAATTTTTTGCTTTTTCCTGCTAATCCTAGCATGATAAAGAAGATTCAAAGAGAGTGAGATGCCAGCTCCTTTCATTCAGTCAGTAGCTTCAAACATTTCTGGACGTTTTTCAATGGCAAAAATCAATGAATATTGTAGATGCACAAACAGTAATATCTCCGCATTGCAAGGTGCAATTCTGAAATTTTTTGCTTTTTCCTGCTAATCCTAGCATGATAAAGAAGATTCAAAGAGAGTGAGATGCCAGCTCCTTTCATTCAGTCAGTAGCTTCAAACATTTCTGGTATATGAATAACATGATGTTTTTCAATGGCAAAAATCAATGAATATTGTAAATGCACAAACAGTAATATCTCCACATTGCAAGGTGCAATTCTGAAATTTTTTGCTTTTTCCTGCTAATCCTAGCATGATAAAGAAGATTCAAAGAGAGTGAGATGCCAGCTCCTTTCATTCGGTCAGTAGCTTCAAACATTTCTGGTATATGAATAACATGATGTTTTTCAATGGCAAAAATCAATGAATATTGTAAATGCACAAACAGTAATATCTCCGCATTGCAAGGTGCAATTCTGAAATTTTTTGCTTTTTCCTGCTAATCCTAGCATGATAAAGAAGATTCAAAGAGAGTGAGATGCCAGCTCTTTTCATTCAGTCAGTAGCTTCAAACATTTCTGGAATATGAATAACATGATGTTTTTCAATGGCAAAAATCAATGAATATTGTAAATGCACAAACAGTAATATCTCCACATTGCAAGGTGCAATTCTGAAATTTTTTGCTTTTTCCTGCTCCTCTTAGCATGATAAAGAAGATTCAAAGAGAGTGAGATGCCAGCTCTTTTCATTCTGTCAGTAGCTTCAAACATTTCTGGTATATGAATAACATGATGTTTTTCAATGGCAAAAATCAATGAATATTGTAAATGCACAAACAGTAATATCTCCACATTGCAAGGTGCAATTCTGAAATTTTTTGCTTTTTCCTGCTAATCCTAGCATGATAAAGAAGATTCAAAGAGAGTGAGATGCCAGCTCCTTTCATTCAGTCAGTAGCTTCAAACATTTCTGGACGTTTTTCAATGGCAAAAATCAATGAATATTGTAAATGCACAAAAAGAAATTTCTCCGCATTGCAAGGTGCAATTCCGAAATTTTTTGCTTTTTCCTGCTAATCCTAGCATGATAAAGAAGATTCAAAGAGAGTGAGATGCCAGCTCTTTTCATTCAGTCAGTAGCTTCAAACATTTCTGGACGTTTTTCAATGGCAAAAATCAATGAATATTGTAAATGCACAAACAGTAATATCTCCGCATTGCAAGGTGCAATTCTGAAATTTTTTGCTTTTTCCTGCTAATCCTAGCATGATAAAGAAGATTTAAAGAGAGTGAGATGCCAGCTCTTTTCATTCAGTCAGTAGCTTCAAACATTTCTGGTATATGAATAACATGATGTTTTTCAATGGCAAAAATCAATGAATATTGTAAATGCACAAACAGTAATATCTCTGCATTGCAAGGTGCAATTCTGAAATTTTTTGCTTTTTCCTGCTAATCCTAGCATGATAAAGAAGATTCAAAGAGAGTGAGATGCCAGCTCTTTTCATTCAGTCAGTAGCTTCAAACATTTCTGGACGTTTTTCAATGGCAAACATCAATGAATATTGTAAATGCACAAACAGTAATTTCTCCGCATTGCAAGGTGCAATTCTGAAATTTTTTGCTTTTTCCTGCTAATCCTAGCATGATAAAGAAGATTCAAAGAGAGTGAGATGCCAGCTCTTTTCATTCAGTCAGTAGCTTCAAACATTTCTGGACGTTTTTCAATGGCAAAAATCAATGAATATTGTAAATGCACAAACAGTAATATCTCCGCATTGCAAGGTGCAATTCTGAAATTTTTTGCTTTTTCCTGCTAATCCTAGCATGATAAAGAAGATTCAAAGAGAGTGAGATGCCAGCTCTTTGTATTCAGTCAGTAGCTTCAAACATTTCTGGTATATGAATAACATGATGTTTTTCAATGGCAAAAATCAATGAATATTGTAAATGCACAAACAGTAATATCTCCACATTGCAAGGTGCAATTCTGAAATTTTTTGCTTTTTCCTGCTAATCCTAGCATGATAAAGAAGATTCAAAGAGAGTGAGATGCCAGCTCCTTTCATTCAGTCAGTAGCTTCAAACATTTCTGGTATATGAATAGCATGATGTTTTTCAATGGCAAAAATCAATGAATATTGTAAATGCACAAACAGTAATATCTCCACATTGCAAGGTGCAATTCTGAAATTTTTTGCTTTTTCCTGCTAATCCTAGCATGATAAAGAAGATTCAAAGAGAGTGAGATGCCAGCTCCTTTCATTCAGTCAGTAGCTTCAAACATTTCTGGTATATGAATAACATGATGTTTTTCAATGGCAAAAATCAATGAATATTGTAAATGCACAAACAGTAATATCTCCGCATTGCAAGGTGCAATTCTGAAATTTTTTGCTTTTTCCTGCTAATCCTAGCATGATAAAGAAGATTCAAAGAGAGTGAGATGCCAGCTCTTTTCATTCAGTCAGTAGCTTCAAACATTTCTGGTATATGAATAACATGATGTTTTTCAATGGCAAAAATCAATGAATATTGTAAATGCACAAACAGTAATATCTCCACATTGCAAGGTGCAATTCTGAAATTTTTTGCTTTTTCCTGCTCCTCTTAGCATGATAAAGAAGATTCAAAGAGAGTGAGATGCCAGCTCTTTTCATTCTGTCAGTAGCTTCAAACATTTCTGGTATATGAATAACATGATGTTTTTCAATGGCAAAAATCAATGAATATTGTAAATGCACAAACAGTAATATCTCCACATTGAAAGGTGCAATTCTGAAATTTTTTGCTTTTTCCTGCTCCTCTTAGCATGATAAAGAAGATTCAAAGAGAGTGAGATGCCAGCTCTTTTCATTCTGTCAGTAGCTTCAAACATTTCTGGTATATGAATAACATGATGTTTTTCAATGGCAAAAATCAATGAATATTGTAAATGCACAAACAGTAATATCTCCACATTGCAAGGTGCAATTCTGAAATTTTTTGCTTTTTCCTGCTAATCCTAGTATGATAAAGAAGATTCAAAGAGAGTGAGATGCCAGCTCCTTTCATTCAGTCAGTAGCTTCAAACATTTCTGGACGTTTTTCAATGGCAAAAATCAATGAATATTGTAAATGCACAAACAGTAATTTCTCCGCATTGCAAGGTGCAATTCCGAAATTTTTTCCTTTTTCCTGCTAATCCTAGCATGATAAAGAAGATTCAAAGAGAGTGAGATGCCAGCTCCTTTCATTCAGTCAGTAGCTTCAAACATTTCTTGACGTTTTTCAATGGCAAAAATCAATGAATATTGTAAATGCACAAACAGTAATTTCTCCGCATTGCAAGGTGCAATTCTGAAATTTTTTGCTTTTTCCTGCTAATCCTAGCATGATAAAGAAGATTCAAAGAGAGTGAGATGCCAGCTCTTTTCATTCAGTCAGTAGCTTCAAACATTTCTGGTATATGAATAACATGATGTTTTTCAATGGCAAAAATCAATGAATATTGTAAATGCACAAACAGTAATATCTCCACATTGAAAGGTGCAATTCTGAAATTTTTTGCTTTTTCCTGCTAATCCTAGCATGATAAAGAAGATTCAAAGAGAGTGAGATGCCAGCTCTTTTCATTCAGTCAGTAGCTTCAAACATTTCTGGACGTTTTTCAATGGCAAAAATCAATGAATATTGTAAATGCACAAACAGTAATATCTCCGCATTGCAAGGAGCAATTCTGAATTTTTTTGCTTTTTCCTGCTAATCCTAGCATGATAAAGAAGATTCAAAGAGAGTGAGATGCCAGCTCTTTTCATTCAGTCAGTAGCTTCAAACATTTCTGGACGTTTTTCAATGGCAAAAATCAATGAATATTGTAAATGCACAAACAGTAATATCTCCGCATTGCAAGGTGCAATTCTGAAATTTTTTGCTTTTTCCTGCTAATCCTAGCATGATAAAGAAGATTCAAAGAGAGTGAGATGCCAGCTCTTTTCATTCAGTCAGTAGCTTCAAACATTTCTGGTATATGAATAACATGATGTTTTTCAATGGCAAAAATCAATGAATATTGTAAATGCACAAACAGTAATATCTCCACATTGCAAGGTGCAATTCTGAAATTTTTTGCTTTTTCCTGCTAATCCTAGCATGATAAAGAAGATTCAAAGAGAGTGAGATGCCAGCTCTTTTCATTCAGTCAGTAGCTTCAAACATTTCTGGACGTTTTTCAATGGCAAAAATCAATGAATATTGTAAATGCACAAACAGTAATTTCTCCGCATTGCAAGGTGCAATTCTGAAATTTTTTGCTTTTTCCTGCTAATCCTAGCATGATAAAGAAGATTCAAAGAGAGTGAGATGCCAGCTCTTTTCATTCAGTCAGTAGCTTCAAACATTTCTGGACGTTTTTCAATGGCAAAAATCAATGAATATTGTAAATGCACAAACAGTAATATCTCCGCATTGCAAGGTGCAATTCTGAAATTTTTTGCTTTTTCCTGCTAATCCTAGCATGATAAAGAAGATTCAAAGAGAGTGAGATGCCAGCTCTTTTCATTCAGTCAGTAGCTTCAAACATTTCTGGTATATGAATAACATGATGTTTTTCAATGGCAAAAATCAATGAATATTGTAAATGCACAAACAGTAATATCTCCGCATTGCAAGGTGCAATTCTGAAATTTTTTTGCTTTTTCCTGCTAATCCTAGCATGATAAAGAAGATTCAAAGAGAGTGAGATGCCAGTTCTTTTCATTCAGTCAGTAGCTTCAAACATTTCTGGACGTTTTTCAATGGCAAAAATCAATGAATATTGTAAATGCACAAACAGTAATATCTCCGCATTGCAAGGTGCAATTCTGAAATTTTTTGCTTTTTCCTGCTAATCCTAGCATGATAAAGAAGATTCAAAGAGAGTGAGATGCCAGCTCTTTTCATTCAGTCAGTAGCTTCAAACATTTCTGGACGTTTTTCAATGGCAAAAATCAATGAATATTGTAAATGCACAAACAGTAATTTCTCCGCATTGCAAGGTGCAATTCTGAAATTTTTTGCTTTTTCCTGCTAATCCTAGCATGATAAAGAAGATTCAAAGAGAGTGAGATGCCAGCTCTTTTCATTCAGTCAGTAGCTTCAAACATTTCTGGTATATGAATAACATGATGTTTTTCAATGGCAAAAATCAATGAATATTGTAAATGCACAAACAGTAATATCTCCACATTGCAAGGTGCAATTCTGAAATTTTTTGCTTTTTCCTGCTAATCCTAGCATGATAAAGAAGATTCAAAGAGAGTGAGATGCCAGCTCCTTTCATTCAGTCAGTAGCTTCAAACATTTCTGGACGTTTTTCAATGGCAAAAATCAATGAATATTGTAAATGCACAAACAGTAATATCTCCGCATTGCAAGGTGCAATTCTGAAATTTTTTGCTTTTTCCTGCTAATCCTAGCATGATAAAGAAGATTCAAAGAGAGTGAGATGCCAGCTCCTTTCATTCAGTCAGTAGCTTCAAACATTTCTGGACGTTTTTCAATGGCAAAAATCAATGAATATTGTAAATGCACAAACAGTAATTTCTCCGCATTGCAATGTGCAATTCTGAAATTTTTTGCTTTTTCCTGCTAATCCTAGCATGATAAAGAAGATTCAAAGAGAGTGAGATGCCAGCTCCTTTCATTCAGTCAGTAGCTTCAAACATTTCTGGTATATGAATAACATGATGTTTTTCAATGGCAAAAATCAATGAATATTGTAAATGCACAAACAGTAATATCTCCATATTGCAAGTTGCAATTCTGAAATTTTTTGCTTTTTCCTGCTAATCCTAGCATGATAAAGAAGATTCAAAGAGAGTGAGATGCCAGCTCCTTTCATTCAGTCAGTAGCTTCAAACATTTCTGGTATATGAATAACATGATGTTTTTCAATGGCAAAAATCAATGAATATTGTAAATGCACAAACAGTAATATCTCCGCATTGCAAGGTGCAATTCTGAAATTTTTTGCTTTTTCCTGCTAATCCTAGCATGATAAAGAAGATTCAAAGAGAGTGAGATGCCAGCTCTTTTCATTCAGTCAGTAGCTTCAAACATTTCTGGTATATGAATAACATGATGTTTTTCAATGGCAAAAATCAATGAATATTGTAAATGCTCAAACAGTAATATCTCCACATTGCAAGGTGCAATTCTGAAATTTTTTGCTTTTTCCTGCTAATCCTAGCATGATAAAGAAGATTCAAAGAGAGTGAGATGCCAGCTCCTTTCATTCAGTCAGTAGCTTCAAACATTTCTGGACGTTTTTCAATGGCAAAAATCAATGAATATTGTAAATGCACAAACAGTAATTTCTCCGCATTGCAAGGTGCAATTCTGAAATTTTTTGCTTTTTCCTGCTAATCCTAGCATGATAAAGAAGATTCAAAGAGAGTGAGATGCCAGCTCTTTTCATTCAGTCAGTAGCTTCAAACATTTCTGGACGTTTTTCAATGGCAAAAATCAATGAATATTGTAAATGCACAAACAGTAATTTCTCCGCATTGCAAGGTGCAATTCTGAAATTTTTTGCTTTTCCTGCTAATCCTAGCATGATAAAGAAGATTCAAAGACAGTGAGATGCCAGCTCTTTTCATTCAGTCAGTAGCTTCAAACATTTCTGGTATATGAATAACATGATGTTTTTCAATGGCAAAAATCAATGAATATTGTAAATGCACAAACAGTAATATCTCCACATTGCAATGTGCAATTCTGAAATTTTTTGCTTTTTCCTGCTAATCCTAGCATGATAAAGAAGTTTCAAAGAGAGTGAGATGCCAGCTCCTTTCATTCAGTCAGTAGCTTCAAACATTTCTGGACGTTTTTCAATGGCAAAAATCAATGAATATTGTAAATGCACAAACAGTAATATCTCCGCATTGCAAGGTGCAATTCTGAAATTGTTTGCTTTTTCCTGCTAATCCTAGCATGATAAAGAAGATTCAAAGAGAGTGAGATGCCAGCTCCTTTCATTCAGTCAGTAGCTTCAAACATTTCTGGTATATGAATAACATGATGTTTTTCAATGGCAAAAATCAATGAATATTGTAAATGCACAAACAGTAATATCTCCACATTGCAAGGTGCAATTCTGAAATTTTTTGCTTTTTCCTTCTAATCCTAGCATGATAAAGAAGATTCAAAGAGAGTGAGATGCCAGCTCCTTTCATTCAGTCAGTAGCTTCAAACATTTCTGGTATATGAATAACATGATGTTTTTCAATGGCAAAAATCAATGAATATTGTAAATGCACAAACAGTAATATCTCCGCATTGCAAGGTGCAATTCTGAAATTTTTTGCTTTTTCCTGCTAATCCTAGCATGATAAAGAAGATTCAAAGAGAGTGAGATGCCAGCTCTTTTCATTCAGTCAGTAGCTTCAACCATTTCTGGTATATGAATAACATGATGTTTTTCAATGGCAAAAATCAATGAATATTGTAAATGCACAAACAGTAATATCTCCACATTGCAAGGTGCAATTCTGAAATTTTTTGCTTTTTCCTGCTCCTCAAGCATGATAAAGAAGATTCAAAGAGAGTGAGATGCCAGCTCTTTTCATTCTGTCAGTAGCTTCAAACATTTCTGGTATATGAATAACATGATGTTTTTCAATGGCAAAAATCAATGAATATTGTAAATGCACAAACAGTAATATCTCCACATTGCAAGGTGCAATTCTGAAATTTTTTGCTTTTTCCTGCTAATCCTAGCATGATAGAGAAGATTCAAAGAGAGTGAGATGCCAGCTCCTTTCATTCAGTCAGTAGCTTCAAACATTTCTGGACGTTTTTCAATGGCAAAAATCAATGAATATTGTAAATGCACAAACAGTAATTTCTCCGCATTGCAAGGTGCAATTCTGAAATTTTTTGCTTTTTCCTGCTAATCCTAGCATGATAAAGAAGATTCAAAGAGAGTGAGATGCCAGCTCTTTTCATTCAGTCAGTAGCTTCAAACATTTCTGGTATATGAATAACATGATGTTTTTCAATGGCAAAAATCAATGAATATTGTAAATGCACAAACAGTAATATCTCCACATTGCAAGGTGCAATTCTGAAATTTTTTGCTTTTTCCTGCTAATCCTAGCATGATAAAGAAGATTCAAAGAGAGTGAGATGCCAGCTCTTTTCATTCAGTCAGTAGCTTCAAACATTTCTGGACGTTTTTCAATGGCAAAAATCAATGAATATTGTAAATGCACAAACAGTAATATCTCCGCATTGCAAGGTGCAATTCTGAAATTTTTTGCTTTTTCCTGCTAATCCTAGCATGATAAAGAAGATTCAAAGAGAGTGAGATGCCAGCTCTTTTCATTCAGTCAGTAGCTTCAAACATTTCTGGACGTTTTTCAATGGCAAAAATCAATGAATATTGTAAATGCACAAACAGTAATATCTCCGCATTGCAAGGTGCAATTCTGAAATTTTTTGCTTTTTCCTGCTAATCCTAGCATGATAAAGAAGATTCAAAGAGAGTGAGATGCCAGCTCTTTTCATTCAGTCAGTAGCTTCAAACATTTCTGGTATATGAATAACATGATGTTTTTCAATGGCAAAAATCAATGAATATTGTAAATGCACAAACAGTAATATCTCCACATTGCAAGGTGCAATTCTGAAATTTTTTGCTTTTTCCTGCTAATCCTAGCATGATAAAGAAGATTCAAAGAGAGTGAGATGCCAGCTCTTTTCATTCAGTCAGTAGCTTCAAATATTTCTGGACGTTTTTCAATGGCAAAAATCAATGAATATTGTAAATGCACAAACAGTAATTTCTCCGCATTGCAAGGTGCAATTCTGAAATTTTTTGCTTTTTCCTGCTAATCCTAGCATGATAAAGAAGATTCAAAGAGAGTGAGATGCCAGCTCTTTTCATTCAGTCAGTAGCTTCAAACATTTCTGGACGTTTTTCAATGGCAAAAATCAATGAATATTGTAAATGCACAAACAGTAATATCTCCGCATTGCAAGGTGCAATTCTGAAATTTTTTGCTTTTTCCTGCTAATCCTAGCATGATAAAGAAGATTCAAAGAGAGTGAGATGCCAGCTCTTTTCATTCAGTCAGTAGCTTCAAACATTTCTGGTATATGAATAACATGATGTTTTTCAATGGCAAAAATCAATGAATATTGTAAATGCACAAACAGTAATATCTCCACATTGCAAGGTGCAATTCTGAAATTTTTTGCTTTTTCCTGCTAATCCTAGCATGATAAAGAAGATTCAAAGAGAGTGAGATGCCAGCTCTTTTCATTCAGTCAGTAGCTTCAAATATTTCTGGACGTTTTTCAATGGCAAAAATCAATGAATATTGTAAATGCACAAACAGTAATTTCTCCGCATTGCAAGGTGCAATTCTGAAATTTTTTGCTTTTTCCTGCTAATCCTAGCATGATAAAGAAGATTCAAAGAGAGTGAGATGCCAGCTCTTTTCATTCAGTCAGTAGCTTCAAACATTTCTGGACGTTTTTCAATGGCAAAAATCAATGAATATTGTAAATGCACAAACAGTAATATCTCCGCATTGCAAGGTGCAATTCTGAAATTTTTTGCTTTTTCCTGCTAATCCTAGCATGATAAAGAAGATTCAAAGAGAGTGAGATGCCAGCTCTTTTCATTCAGTCAGTAGCTTCAAACATTTCTGGTATATGAATAACATGATGTTTTTCAATGGCAAAAATCAATGAATATTGTAAATGCACAAACAGTAATATCTCCACATTGCAAGGTGCAATTCTGAAATTTTTTGCTTTTTCCTCCTAATCCTAGCATGATAAAGAAGATTCAAAGAGAGTGAGATGCCAGCTCTTTTCATTCAGTCAGTAGCTTCAAACATTTCTGGTATATGAATAACATGATGTTTTTCAAAGGCAAAAATCAATGAATATTGTAAATGCACAAACAGTAATATCTCCGCATTGCAAGGTGCAATTCTGAAATTGTTTTGCTTTTTCCTGCTAATCCTAGCATGATAAAGAAGATTCAAAGAGAGTGAGATGCCAGCTCTTTTCATTCAGTCAGTAGCTTCAAACATTTCTGGACGTTTTTCAATGGCAAAAATCAATGAATATTGTAAATGCACAAACAGTAATATCTCCGCATTGCAAGGTGCAATTCTGAAATTTTTTACTTTTTCCTGCTAATCCTAGCATGATAAAGAAGATTCAAAGATAGTGAGATGCCAGCTCTTTTCATTCAGTCAGTAGCTTCAAACATTTCTGGACGTTTTTCAATGGCAAAAATCAATGAATATTGTAAATGCACAAACAGTAATATCTCCGCATTGCAAGGTGCAATTCTGAAATTTTTTGCTTTTTTCTGCTAATCCTAGCATGATAAAGAAGATTCAAAGAGAGTGAGATGCCAGCTCTTTTAATTCAGTCAGTAGCTTCAAACATTTCTGGACGTTTTTCAATGGCAAAAATCAATGAATATTGTAAATTCACAAACAGTAATATCTCCGCATTGCAAGGTGCAATTCTGAAATTTTTTGCTTTTTCCTGCTAATCCTAGCATGATAAAGAAGATTCAAAGAGAGTGAGATGCCAGCTCTTTTCATTCAGTCAGTAGCTTCAAACATTTCTGGTATATGAATAACATGATGTTTTTCAATGGCAAAAATCAATGAATATTGTAAATGCACAAACAGTAATTTCTCAGCATTGCAAGGTGCAATTCTGAAATTTTTTGCTTTTTCCTGCTAATCCTAGCATGATAAAGAAGATTCAAAGAGAGTGAGATGCCAGCTCTTTCCATTCAGTCAGTAGCTTCAAACATTTCTGGTATATGAATAACATGATGTTTTTCAATGGCAAAATTCAGTGAATATTGTTAATGCACAAACAGTAATATCTCCACATTGCAAGGTGCAATTCTGAAATTTTTTGCTTTTTCCTGCTAATCCTAGCATGATAAAGAAGATTCAAAGAGAGTGAGATGCCAGCTCCTTTCATTCAGTCAGTAGCTTCAAACATTTCTGGACGTTTTCAATTGGCAAAAATCAATGAATATTGTAAATGCACAAACAGTAATATCTCCGCATTGCAAGGTGCAATTCTGAAATTTTTTGCTTTTTCCTGCTAATCCTAGCATGATAAAGAAGATTCAAAGAGTGAGATGCCAGCTCCTTTCATTCAGTCAGTAGCTTCAAACATTTCTGGACGTTTTTCAATGGCAAAAATCAATGAATATTGTAAATGCACAAACAGTAATTTCTCCGCATTGCAAGGTGCAATTCTGAAATTTTTTGCTTCTCCTGCTAATCCTAGCATGATAAATAAGATTCAAAGAGAGTGAGATGCCATCTCCTTTCATTCAGTCAGTAGCTTCAAACATTTCTGGTATATGAATAACATGATGTTTTTCAATGGCAAAAATCAATGAATATTGTAAATGCACAAACAGTAATATCTCCATATTGCAAGGTGCAATACTGAAATTTTTTGCTTTTTCCTGCTAATCCTAGCATGATAAAGAAGATTCAAAGAGAGTGAGATGCCAGCTCCTTTCATTCAGTCAGTAGCTTCAAACATTTCTGGTATATGAATAACATGATGTTTTTCAATGGCAAAAATCAATGAATATTGTAAATGCACAAACAGTAATATCTCCGCATTGCAAGGTGCAATTCTGAAATTTTTTGCTTTTTCCTGCTAATCCTAGCATGATAAAGAAGATTCAAAGAGAGTGAGATGCCAGCTCTTTTCATTCAGTCAGTAGCTTCAAACATTTCTGGTATATGAATAACATGATGTTTTTCAATGGCAAAAATCAATGAATATTGTAAATGCTCAAACAGTAATATCTCCACATTGCAAGGTGCAATTCTGAAATTTTTTGCTTTTTCCTGCTAATCCTAGCATGATAAAGAAGATTCAAAGAGAGTGAGATGCCAGCTCCTTTCATTCAGTCAGTAGCTTCAAACATTTCTGGACGTTTTTCAATGGCAAAAATCAATGAATATTGTAAATGCACAAACAGTAATTTCTCCGCATTGCAAGGTGCAATTCTGAAATTTTTTGCTTTTTCCTGCTAATCCTAGCATGATAAAGAAGATTCAAAGAGAGTGAGATGCCAGCTCTTTTCATTCAGTCAGTAGCTTCAAACATTTCTGGACGTTTTTCAATGGCAAAAATCAATGAATATTGTAAATGCACAAACAGTAATTTCTCCGCATTGCAAGGTGCAATTCTGAAATTTTTTGCTTTTCCTGCTAATCCTAGCATGATAAAGAAGATTCAAAGACAGTGAGATGCCAGCTCTTTTCATTCAGTCAGTAGCTTCAAACATTTCTGGTATATGAATAACATGATGTTTTTCAATGGCAAAAATCAATGAATATTGTAAATGCACAAACAGTAATATCTCCACATTGCAAGGTGCAATTCTGAAATTTTTTGCTTTTTCCTGCTAATCCTAGCATGATAAAGAAGATTCAAAGAGAGTGAGATGCCAGCTCCTTTCATTCAGTCAGTAGCTTCAAACATTTCTGGACGTTTTTCAATGGCAAAAATCAATGAATATTGTAAATGCACAAACAGTAATATCTCCGCATTGCAAGGTGCAATTCTGAAATTTTTTGCTTTTTCCTGCTAATCCTAGCATGATAAAGAAGATTCAAAGAGAGTGAGATGCCAGCTCCTTTCATTCAGTCAGTAGCTTCAAACATTTCTGGTATATGAATAACATGATGTTTTTCAATGGCAAAAATCAATGAATATTGTAAATGCACAAACAGTAATATCTCCACATTGCAAGGTGCAATTCTGAAATTTTTTGCTTTTTCCTTCTAATCCTAGCATGATAAAGAAGATTCAAAGAGAGTGAGATGCCAGCTCCTTTCATTCAGTCAGTAGCTTCAAACATTTCTGGTATATGAATAACATGATGTTTTTCAATGGCAAAAATCAATGAATATTGTAAATGCACAAACAGTAATTTCTCAGCATTGCAAGGTGCAATTCTGAAATTTTTTGCTTTTTCCTGCTAATCCTAGCATGATAAAGAAGATTCAAAGAGAGTGAGATGCCAGCTCTTTCCATTCAGTCAGTAGCTTCAAACATTTCTGGTATATGAATAACATGATGTTTTTCAATGGCAAAATTCAGTGAATATTGTTAATGCACAAACAGTAATATCTCCACATTGCAAGGTGCAATTCTGAAATTTTTTGCTTTTTCCTGCTAATCCTAGCATGATAAAGAAGATTCAAAGAGAGTGAGATGCCAGCTCCTTTCATTCAGTCAGTAGCTTCAAACATTTCTGGACGTTTTCAATTGGCAAAAATCAATGAATATTGTAAATGCACAAACAGTAATATCTCCGCATTGCAAGGTGCAATTCTGAAATTTTTTGCTTTTTCCTGCTAATCCTAGCATGATAAAGAAGATTCAAAGAGTGAGATGCCAGCTCCTTTCATTCAGTCAGTAGCTTCAAACATTTCTGGACGTTTTTCAATGGCAAAAATCAATGAATATTGTAAATGCACAAACAGTAATTTCTCCGCATTGCAAGGTGCAATTCTGAAATTTTTTGCTTCTCCTGCTAATCCTAGCATGATAAATAAGATTCAAAGAGAGTGAGATGCCAGCTCCTTTCATTCAGTCAGTAGCTTCAAACATTTCTGGTATATGAATAACATGATGTTTTTCAATGGCAAACATCAATGAATATTGTAAATGCACAAACAGTAATATCTCCATATTGCAAGGTGCAATACTGAAATTTTTTGCTTTTTCCTGCTAATCCTAGCATGATAAAGAAGATTCAAAGAGAGTGAGATGCCAGCTCCTTTCATTCAGTCAGTAGCTTCAAACATTTCTGGTATATGAATAACATGATGTTTTTCAATGGCAAAAATCAATGAATATTGTAAATGCACAAACAGTAATATCTCCGCATTGCAAGGTGCAATTCTGAAATTTTTTGCTTTTTCCTGCTAATCCTAGCATGATAAAGAAGATTCAAAGAGAGTGAGATGCCAGCTCTTTTCATTCAGTCAGTAGCTTCAAACATTTCTGGTATATGAATAACATGATGTTTTTCAATGGCAAAAATCAATGAATATTGTAAATGCTCAAACAGTAATATCTCCACATTGCAAGGTGCAATTCTGAAATTTTTTGCTTTTTCCTGCTAATCCTAGCATGATAAAGAAGATTCAAAGAGAGTGAGATGCCAGCTCCTTTCATTCAGTCAGTAGCTTCAAACATTTCTGGACGTTTTTCAATGGCAAAAATCAATGAATATTGTAAATGCACAAACAGTAATTTCTCCGCATTGCAAGGTGCAATTCTGAAATTTTTTGCTTTTTCCTGCTAATCCTAGCATGATAAAGAAGATTCAAAGAGAGTGAGATGCCAGCTCTTTTCATTCAGTCAGTAGCTTCAAACATTTCTGGACGTTTTTCAATGGCAAAAATCAATGAATATTGTAAATGCACAAACAGTAATTTCTCCGCATTGCAAGGTGCAATTCTGAAATTTTTTGCTTTTCCTGCTAATCCTAGCATGATAAAGAAGATTCAAAGACAGTGAGATGCCAGCTCTTTTCATTCAGTCAGTAGCTTCAAACATTTCTGGTATATGAATAACATGATGTTTTTCAATGGCAAAAATCAATGAATATTGTAAATGCACAAACAGTAATATCTCCACATTGCAAGGTGCAATTCTGAAATTTTTTGCTTTTTCCTGCTAATCCTAGCATGATAAAGAAGATTCAAAGAGAGTGAGATGCCAGCTCCTTTCATTCAGTCAGTAGCTTCAAACATTTCTGGACGTTTTTCAATGGCAAAAATCAATGAATATTGTAAATGCACAAACAGTAATATCTCCGCATTGCAAGGTGCAATTCTGAAATTTTTTGCTTTTTCCTGCTAATCCTAGCATGATAAAGAAGATTCAAAGAGAGTGAGATGCCAGCTCCTTTCATTCAGTCAGTAGCTTCAAACATTTCTGGTATATGAATAACATGATGTTTTTCAATGGCAAAAATCAATGAATATTGTAAATGCACAAACAGTAATATCTCCACATTGCAAGGTGCAATTCTGAAATTTTTTGCTTTTTCCTTCTAATCCTAGCATGATAAAGAAGATTCAAAGAGAGTGAGATGCCAGCTCCTTTCATTCAGTCAGTAGCTTCAAACATTTCTGGTATATGAATAACATGATGTTTTTCAATGGCAAAAATCAATGAATATTGTAAATGCACAAACAGTAATATCTCCACATTGCAAGGTGCAATTCTGAAATTTTTTGCTTTTTCCTGCTAATCCTAGCATGATAAAGAAGATTCAAAGAGAGTGAGATGCCAGCTCTTTTCATTCAGTCAGTAGCTTCAAACATTTCTGGTATATGAATAACATGATGTTTTTCAATGGCAAAAATCAATGAATATTGTAAATGCACAAACAGTAATATCTCCACATTGCAAGGTGCAATTCTGAAATTTTTTGCTTTTTCCTGCTCATCAAGCATGATAAAGAAGATTCAAAGAGAGTGAGATGCCAGCTCTTTTCATTCTGTCAGTAGCTTCAAACATTTCTGGTATATGAATAACATGATGTTTTTCAATGGCAAAAATCAATGAATATTGTAAATGCACAAACAGTAATATCTCCACATTGCAAGGTGCAATTCTGAAATTTTTTGCTTTTTCCTGCTAATCCTAGCATGATAAAGAAGATTCAAAGAGAGTGAGATGCCAGCTCCTTTCATTCAGTCAGTAGCTTCAAACATTTCTGGACGTTTTTCAATGGCAAAAATCAATGAATATTGTAAATGCACAAACAGTAATTTCTCCGCATTGCAAGGTGCAATTCCGAAATTTTTTGCTTTTTCCTGCTAATCCTAGCATGATAAAGAAGATTCAAAGAGAGTGAGATGCCAGCTCCTTTCATTCAGTCAGTAGCTTCAAACATTTCTGGACGTTTTTCAATGGCAAAAATCAATGAATATTGTAAATGCACAAACAGTAATTTCTCCGCATTGCAAGGTGCAATTCTGAAATTTTTTGCTTTTTCCTGCTAATCCTAGCATGATAAAGAAGATTCAAAGAGAGTGAGATGCCAGCTCTTTTCATTCAGTCAGTAGCTTCAAACATTTCTGGTATATGAATAACATGATGTTTTTCAATGGCAAAAATCAATGAATATTGTAAATGCACAAACAGTAATATCTCCACATTGCAAGGTGCAATTCTGAAATTTTTTGCTTTTTCCTGCTAATCCTAGCATGATAAAGAAGATTCAAAGAGAGTGAGATGCCAGCTCTTTTCATTCAGTCAGTAGCTTCAAACATTTCTGGACGTTTTTCAATGGCAAAAATCAATGAATATTGTAAATGCACAAACAGTAATATCTCCGCATTGCAAGGTGCAATTCTGAAATTTTTTGCTTTTTCCTGCTAATCCTAGCATGATAAAGAAGATTCAAAGAGAGGGAGATGCCAGCTCTTTTCATTCAGTCAGTAGCTTCAAACATTTCTGGACGTTTTTCAATGGCAAAAATCAATGAATATTGTAAATGCACAAACAGTAATATCTCCGCATTGCAAGGTGCAATTCTGAAATTTTTTGCTTTTTCCTGCTAATCCTAGCATGATAAAGAAGATTCAAAGAGAGTGAGATGCCAGCTCTTTTCATTCAGTCAGTAGCTTCAAACATTTCTGGTATATGAATAACATGATGTTTTTCAATGGCAAAAATCAATGAATATTGTAAATGCACAAACAGTAATATCTCCACATTGCAAGGTGCAATTCTGAAATTTTTTGCTTTTTCTTGCTAATCCTAGCATGATAAAGAAGATTCAAAGAGAGTGAGATGCCAGCTCTTTTCATTCAGTCAGTAGCTTCAAACATTTCTGGACGTTTTTCAATGGCAAAAATCAATGAATATTGTAAATGCACAAACAGTAATTTCTCCGCATTGCAAGGTGCAATTCTGAAATTTTTTGCTTTTTCCTGCTAATCCTAGCATGATAAAGAAGATTCAAAGAGAGTGAGATGCCAGCTCTTTTCATTCAGTCAGTAGCTTCAAACATTTCTGGACGTTTTTCAATGGCAAAAATCAATGAATATTGTAAATGCACAAACAGTAATATCTCCGCATTGCAAGGTGCAATTCTGAAATTTTTTGCTTTTTCCTGCTAATCCTAGCATGATAAAGAAGATTCAAAGAGAGTGAGATGCCAGCTCTTTTCATTCAGTCAGTAGCTTCAAACATTTCTGGTATATGAATAACATGATGTTTGTCAATGGCAAAAATCAATGAATATTGTAAATGCACAAACAGTAATATCTCCACATTGCAAGGTGCAATTCTGAAATTTTTTGCTTTTTCCTGCTAATCCTAGCATGATAAAGAAGATTCAAAGAGAATGAGATGCCAGCTCTTTTCATTCAGTCAGTAGCTTCAAACATTTCTGGTATATGAATAACATGATGTTTTTCAATTGCAAAAATCAATGAATTTTGTAAATGCACAAACAGTAATATCTCCGCATTGCAAGGTGCAATTCTGAAATTTTTTTGCTTTTTCCTGCTAATCCTAGCATGATAAAGAAGATTCAAAGAGAGTGAGATGCCAGCTCCTTTCATTCAGTCAGTAGCTTCAAACATTTCTGGACGTTTTTCAATGGCAAAAATCAATGAATATTGTAAATGCACAAACAGTAATATCTCCGCATTGCAAGGTGCAATTCTGAAATTTTTTGCTTTTTCCTGCTAATCCTAGCATGATAAAGAAGATTCAAAGAGAGTGAGATGCCAGCTCTTTTCATTCAGTCAGTAGCTTCAAACATTTCTGGACGTTTTTCAATGGCAAAAATCAATGAATATTGTAAATGCACAAACAGTAATATCTCCGCATTGCAAGGTGCAATTCTGAAATTTTTTGCTTTTTCCTGCTAATCCTAGCATGATAAAGAAGATTCAAAGAGAGTGAGATGCCAGCTCTTTTCATTCAGTCAGTAGCTTCAAACATTTCTGGACGTTTTTCAATGGCAAAAATCAATGAATATTGTAAATGCACAAACAGTAATATCTTCGCATTGCAAGGTGCAATTCTGAAATTTTTTGCTTTTTCCTGCTAATCCTAGCATGATAAAGAAGATTCAAAGAGAGTGAGATGCCAGCTCTTTTCATTCAGTCTGTAGCTTCAAACATTTCTGGTATATGAATAACATGATGTTTTTCAATGGCAAAAATCAATGAATATTGTAAATGCACAAACAGTAATTTCTCCGCATTGCAAGGTGCAATTCTGAAATTTTTTGCTTTTTCCTGCTAATCCTAGCATGATAAAGAAGATTCAAAGAGAGTGAGATGCCAGCTCTTTTCATTCAGTCAGTAGCTTCAAACATTTCTGGACGTTTTTCAATGGCAAAAATCAATGAATATTGTAAATGCACAAACAGTAATTTCTCCGCATTGCAAGGTGCAATTCTGAAATTTTTTGCTTTTTCCTGCTAATCCTAGCATGATAAAGAAGATTCAAAGAGAGTGAGATGCCAGCTCTTTTTATTCAGTCAGTAGCTTCAAACATTTCTGGACGTTTTTCAATGGCAAAAATCAATGAATATTGTAAATGCACAAACAGTAATATCTCCGCATTGCAAGGTGCAATTCTGAAATTTTTTGCTTTTTCCTGCTAATCCTAGCATGATAAAGAAGATTCAAAGAGAGTGAGTTGCCAGCTCTTTTCATTCAGTCAGTAGCTTCAAACATTTCTGGTATATGAATAACATGATGTTTTTCAATGGCAAAAATCAATGAATATTGTAAATGCACAAACAGTAATATCTCCACATTGCAAGGTGCAATTCTGAAATTTTTTGCTTTTTCCTGCTAATCCTAGCATGATAAAGAAGATTCAAAGAGAGTGAGATGCCAGTTCTTTTCATTCAGTCAGTAGCTTCAAACATTTCTGGTATATGAATAACATGATGTTTTTCAATGGCAAAAATCAATGAATATTGTAAATGCACAAACAGTAATATCTCCACATTGCAAGGTGCAATTCTGAAATTTTTTGCTTTTTCCTGCTAATCCTAGCATGATAAAGAAGATTCAAAGAGAGTGAGATGCCAGCTCTTTTCATTCAGTCAGTAGCTTCAAACATTTCTGGACGTTTTTCAATGGCAAAAATCAATGAATATTGTAAATGCACAAACAGTAATTTCTCCGCATTGCAAGGTGCAATTCTGAAATTTTTTGCTTTTTCCTGCTAATCCTAGCATGATAAAGAAGATTCAAAGAGAGTGAGATGCCAGCTCTTTTCATTCAGTCAGTAGCTTCAAACATTTCTGGACGTTTTTCAATGGCAAAAATCAATGAATATTGTAAATGCACAAACAGTAATATCTCCGCATTGCAAGGTGCAATTCTGAAATTTTTTGCTTTTTCCTGCTAATCCTAGCATGATAAAGAAGATTCAAAGAGAGTGAGATGCCAGCTCTTTTCATTCAGTCAGTAGCTTCAAACATTTCTGGTATATGAATAACATGATGTTTGTCAATGGCAAAAATCAATGAATATTGTAAATGCACAAACAGTAATATCTCCACATTGCAAGGTGCAATTCTGAAATTTTTTGCTTTTTCCTGCTAATCCTAGCATGATAAAGAAGATTCAAAGAGAATGAGATGCCAGCTCTTTTCATTCAGTCAGTAGCTTCAAACATTTCTGGTATATGAATAACATGATGTTTTTCAATTGCAAAAATCAATGAATATTGTAAATGCACAAACAGTAATATCTCCGCATTGCAAGGTGCAATTCTGAAATTTTTTTGCTTTTTCCTGCTAATCCTAGCATGATAAAGAAGATTCAAAGAGAGTGAGATGCCAGCTCCTTTCATTCAGTCAGTAGCTTCAAACATTTCTGGACGTTTTTCAATGGCAAAAATCAATGAATATTGTAAATGCACAAACAGTAATATCTCCGCATTGCAAGGTGCAATTCTGAAATTTTTTGCTTTTTCCTGCTAATCCTAGCATGATAAAGAAGATTCAAAGAGAGTGAGATGCCAGCTCTTTTCATTCAGTCAGTAGCTTCAAACATTTCTGGACGTTTTTCAATGGCAAAAATCAATGAATATTGTAAATGCACAAACAGTAATATCTCCGCATTGCAAGGTGCAATTCTGAAATTTTTTGCTTTTTCCTGCTAATCCTAGCATGATAAAGAAGATTCAAAGAGAGTGAGATGCCAGCTCTTTTCATTCAGTCAGTAGCTTCAAACATTTCTGGACGTTTTTCAATGGCAAAAATCAATGAATATTGTAAATGCACAAACAGTAATATCTTCGCATTGCAAGGTGCAATTCTGAAATTTTTTGCTTTTTCCTGCTAATCCTAGCATGATAAAGAAGATTCAAAGAGAGTGAGATGCCAGCTCTTTTCATTCAGTCTGTAGCTTCAAACATTTCTGGTATATGAATAACATGATGTTTTTCAATGGCAAAAATCAATGAATATTGTAAATGCACAAACAGTAATTTCTCCGCATTGCAAGGTGCAATTCTGAAATTTTTTGCTTTTTCCTGCTAATCCTAGCATGATAAAGAAGATTCAAAGAGAGTGAGATGCCAGCTCTTTTCATTCAGTCAGTAGCTTCAAACATTTCTGGACGTTTTTCAATGGCAAAAATCAATGAATATTGTAAATGCACAAACAGTAATTTCTCCGCATTGCAAGGTGCAATTCTGAAATTTTTTGCTTTTTCCTGCTAATCCTAGCATGATAAAGAAGATTCAAAGAGAGAGAGATGCCAGCTCTTTTTATTCAGTCAGTAGCTTCAAACATTTCTGGACGTTTTTCAATGGCAAAAATCAATGAATATTGTAAATGCACAAACAGTAATATCTCCGCATTGCAAGGTGCAATTCTGAAATTTTTTGCTTTTTCCTGCTAATCCTAGCATGATAAAGAAGATTCAAAGAGAGTGAGTTGCCAGCTCTTTTCATTCAGTCAGTAGCTTCAAACATTTCTGGTATATGAATAACATGATGTTTTTCAATGGCAAAAATCAATGAATATTGTAAATGCACAAACAGTAATATCTCCACATTGCAAGGTGCAATTCTGAAATTTTTTGCTTTTTCCTGCTAATCCTAGCATGATAAAGAACATTCAAAGAGAGTGAGATGCCAGTTCTTTTCATTCAGTCAGTAGCTTCAAACATTTCTGGTATATGAATAACATGATGTTTTTCAATGGCAAAAATCAATGAATATTGTAAATGCACAAACAGTAATATCTCCGCATTGCAAGGTGCAATTCTGAAATTTTTTTGCTTTTTCCTGCTAATCCTAGCATGATAAAGAAGATTCAAAGAGAGTGAGATGCCAGCTCTTTTCATTCAGTCAGTAGCTTCAAACATTTCTGGATGTTTTTCAATGGCAAAAATCAATGAATATTGTAAATGCACAAACAGTAATATCTCCGCATTGCAAGGTGCAATTCTGAAATTTTTTGCTTTTTCCTGCTAATCCTAGCATGATAAAGAAGATTCAAAGAGAGTGAGATGCCAGCTCTTTTCATTCAGTCAGTAGCTTCAAACATTTCTTGACGTTTTTCAATGGCAAAAATCAATGAATATTGTAAATGCACAAACAGTAATATCTCCGCATTGCAAGGTGCAATTCTGAAATTTTTTGCTTTTTCCTGCTAATCCTAGCATGATAAAGAAGATTCAAAGAGAGTGAGATGCCAGCTCTTTTCATTCAGTCAGTAGCTTCAAACATTTCTGGACGTTTTTCAATGGCAAAAATCAATGAATATTGTAAATGCACAAACAGTAATATTTCCGCATTGCAAGGTGCAATTCTGAAATTTTTTGCTTTTTCCTGCTAATCCTAGCATGATAAAGAAGATTCAAAGAGAGTGAGATGCCAGCTCTTTTCATTCAGTCAGTAGCTTCAAACATTTCTGGACGTTTTTCAATGGCAAAAATCAATGAATATTGTAAATGCACAAACAGTAATATCTCCGCATTGCAAGGTGCAATTCTGAAATTTTTTGCTTTTTCCTGCTAATCCTAGCATGATAAAGAAGATTCAAAGAGAGTGAGATGCCAGCTCTTTTCATTCAGTCAGTAGCTTCAAACATTTCTGGTTTATGAATAACATGATGTTTTTCAATGGCAAAAATCAATGAATATTGTAAATGCACAAACAGTAATATCTCCACATTGCAAGGTGCAATTCTGAATTTTTTTGCTTTTTCCTGCTAATCCTAGCATGATAAAGAAGATTCAAAGAGAGTGAGATGCCAGCTCTTTTCATTCAGTCAGTAGCTTCAAACATTTCTGGACGTTTTTCAATGGCAAAAATCAATGAATATTGTAAATGCACAAACAGTAATTTCTCCGCATTGCAAGGTGCAATTCTGAAATTTTTTGCTTTTTCCTGCTAATCCTAGCATGATAAAGAAGATTCAAAGAGAGTGAGATGCCAGCTCTTTTCATTCAGTCAGTAGCTTCAAACATTTCTGGATGTTTTTCAATGGCAAAAATCAATGAATATTGTAAATGCACAAACAGTAATATCTCTGCATTGCAAGGTGCAATTCTGAAATTTTTTGCTTTTTCCTGCTAATCCTAGCATGATAAAGAAGATTCAAAGAGAGTGAGATGCCAGCTCTTTTCATTCAGTCAGTAGCTTCAAACATTTCTGGTATATGAATAACATGATGTTTGTCAATGGCAAAAATCAATGAATATTGTAAATGCACAAACAGTAATATCTCCACATTGCAAGGTGCAATTCTGAAATTTTTTGCTTTTTCCTGCTAATCCTAGCATGATAAAGAAGATTCAAAGAGAATGAGATGCCAGCTTTTTTCATTCAGTCAGTAGCTTCAAACATTTCTGGTATATGAATAACATGATGTTTTTCAATGGCAAAAATCAATGAATATTGTAAATGCACAAACAGTAATATCTCCGCATTGCAAGGTGCAATTCTGAAATTTTTTTGCTTTTTCCTGCTAATCCTAGCATGATAAAGAAGATTCAAAGAGAGTGAGATGCCAGCTCTTTTCATTCAGTCAGTAGCTTCAAACATTTCTGGACGTTTTTCAATGGCAAAAATCAATGAATATTGTAAATGCACAAACAGTAATATCTCCGCATTGCAAGGTGCAATTCTGAAATTTTTTGCTTTTTCCTGCTAATCCTAGCATGATAAAGAAGATTCAAAGAGAGTGAGATGCCAGCTCTTTTCATTCAGTCAGTAGCTTCAAACATTTCTGGACGTTTTTCAATGGCAAAAATCAATGAATATTGTAAATGCACAAACAGTAATATCTCCGCATTGCAAGGTGCAATTCTGAAATTTTTTGCTTTTTCCTGCTAATCCTAGCATGATAAAGAAGATTCAAAGAGAGTGAGATGCCAGCTCTTTTCATTCAGTCAGTAGCTTCAAACATTTCTGGACGTTTTTCAATGGCAAAAATCAATGAATATTGTAAATGCACAAACAGTAATATCTCCGCATTGCAAGGTGCAATTCTGAAATTTTTTGCTTTTTCCTGCTAATCCTAGCATGATAAAGAAGATTCAAAGAGAGTGAGATGCCAGCTCTTTTCATTCAGTCAGTAGCTTCAAACATTTCTGGTATATGAATAACATGATGTTTTTCAATGGCAAAAATCAATGAATATTGTAAATGCACAAACAGTAATTTCTCCGCATTGCAAGGTGCAATTCTGAAATTTTTTGCTTTTTCCTGCTAATCCTAGCATGATAAAGAAGATTCAAAGAGAGTGAGATGCCAGCTCTTTTCATTCAGTCAGTAGCTTCAAACATTTCTGGACGTTTTTCAATGGCAAAAATCAATGAATATTGTAAATGCACAAACAGTAATTTCTCCGCATTGCAAGGTGCAATTCTGAAATTTTTTGCTTTTTCCTGCTAATCCTAGCATGATAAAGAAGATTCAAAGAGAGTGAGATGCCAGCTCTTTTTATTCAGTCAGTAGCTTCAAACATTTCTGGACGTTTTTCAATGGCAAAAATCAATGAATATTGTAAATGCACAAACAGTAATATCTCCGCATTGCAAGGTGCAATTCTGAAATTTTTTGCTTTTTCCTGCTAATCCTAGCATGATAAAGAAGATTCAAAGAGAGTGAGATGCCAGCTCTTTTCATTCAGTCAGTAGCTTCAAACATTTCTGGTATATGAATAACATGATGTTTTTCAATGGCAAAAATCAATGAATATTGTAAATGCACAAACAGTAATATCTCCACATTGCAAGGTGCAATTCTGAAATTTTTTGCTTTTTCCTGCTAATCCTAGCATGATAAAGAAGATTCAAAGAGAGTGAGATGCCAGTTCTTTTCATTCAGTCAGTAGCTTCAAACATTTCTGGTATATGAATAACATGATGTTTTTCAATGGCAAAAATCAATGAATATTGTAAATGCACAAACAGTAATATCTCCGCATTGCAAGGTGCAATTCTGAAATTTTTTGCTTTTTCCTGCTAATCCTAGCATGATAAAGAAGATTCAAAGAGAGTGAGATGCCAGCTCTTTTCATTCAGTCAGTAGCTTCAAACATTTCTGGACGTTTTTCAATGGCAAAAATCAATGAATATTGTAAATGCACAAACAGTAATTTCTCCGCATTGCAAGGTGCAATTCTGAAATTTTTTGCTTTTTCCTGCTAATCCTAGCATGATAAAGAAGATTCAAAGAGAGTGAGATGCCAGCTCTTTTTATTCAGTCAGTAGCTTCAAACATTTCTGGACGTTTTTCAATGGCAAAAATCAATGAATATTGTAAATGCACAAACAGTAACATCTCCGCATTGCAAGGTGCAATTCTGAAATTTTTTGCTTTTTCCTGCTAATCCTAGCATGATAAAGAAGATTCAAAGAGAGTGAGATGCCAGCTCTTTTCATTCAGTCAGTAGCTTCAAACATTTCTGGTATATGAATAACATGATGTTTTTCAATGGCAAAAATCAATGAATATTGTAAATGCACAAACAGTAATATCTCCACATTGCAAGGTGCAATTCTGAAATTTTTTGCTTTTTCCTGCTAATCCTAGCATGATAAAGAAGATTCAAAGAGAGTGAGATGCCAGCTCTTTTCATTCAGTCAGTAGCTTCAAACATTTCTGGACGTTTTTCAATGGCAAAAATCAATGAATATTGTAAATGCACAAACAGTAATATCTCCGCATTGCAAGGTGCAATTCTGAAATTTTTTGCTTTTTCCTGCTAATCCTAGCATGATAAAGAAGATTCAAAGAGAGTGAGATGCCAGCTCTTTTCATTCAGTCAGTAGCTTCAAACATTTCTGGTATATGAATAACATGATGTTTTTCAATGGCAAAAATCAATGAATATTGTAAATGCACAAACAGTAATTTCTCCGCATTGCAAGGTGCAATTCTGAAATTTTTTGCTTTTTCCTGCTAATCCTAGCATGATAAAGAAGATTCAAAGAGAGTGAGATGCCAGCTCTTTTCATTCAGTCAGTAGCTTCAAACATTTCTGGACGTTTTTCAATGGCAAAAATCAATGAATATTGTAAATGCACAAACAGTAATTTCTCCGCATTGCAAGGTGCAATTCTGAAATTTTTTGCTTTTTCCTGCTAATCCTAGCATGATAAAGAAGATTCAAAGAGAGTGAGATGCCAGCTCTTTTTATTCAGTCAGTAGCTTCAAACATTTCTGGACGTTTTTCAATGGCAAAAATCAATGAATATTGTAAATGCACAAACAGTAATATCTCCGCATTGCAAGGTGCAATTCTGAAATTTTTTGCTTTTTCCTGCTAATCCTAGCATGATAAAGAAGATTCAAAGAGAGTGAGATGCCAGCTCTTTTCATTCAGTCAGTAGCTTCAAACATTTCTGGTATATGAATAACATGATGTTTTTCAATGGCAAAAATCAATGAATATTGTAAATGCACAAACAGTAATATCTCCACATTGCAAGGTGCAATTCTGAAATTTTTTGCTTTTTCCTGCTAATCCTAGCATGATAAAGAAGATTCAAAGAGAGTGAGATGCCAGTTCTTTTCATTCAGTCAGTAGCTTCAAACATTTCTGGTATATGAATAACATGATGTTTTTCAATGGCAAAAATCAATGAATATTGTAAATGCACAAACAGTAATATCTCCGCATTGCAAGGTGCAATTCTGAAATTTTTTGCTTTTTCCTGCTAATCCTAGCATGATAAAGAAGATTCAAAGAGAGTGAGATGCCAGCTCTTTTCATTCAGTCAGTAGCTTCAAACATTTCTGGACGTTTTTCAATGGCAAAAATCAATGAATATTGTAAATGCACAAACAGTAATTTCTCCGCATTGCAAGGTGCAATTCTGAAATTTTTTGCTTTTTCCTGCTAATCCTAGCATGATAAAGAAGATTCAAAGAGAGTGAGATGCCAGCTCTTTTTATTCAGTCAGTAGCTTCAAACATTTCTGGACGTTTTTCAATGGCAAAAATCAATGAATATTGTAAATGCACAAACAGTAACATCTCCGCATTGCAAGGTGCAATTCTGAAATTTTTTGCTTTTTCCTGCTAATCCTAGCATGATAAAGAAGATTCAAAGAGAGTGAGATGCCAGCTCTTTTCATTCAGTCAGTAGCTTCAAACATTTCTGGTATATGAATAACATGATGTTTTTCAATGGCAAAAATCAATGAATATTGTAAATGCACAAACAGTAATATCTCCACATTGCAAGGTGCAATTCTGAAATTTTTTGCTTTTTCCTGCTAATCCTAGCATGATAAAGAAGATTCAAAGAGAGTGAGATGCCAGTTCTTTTCATTCAGTCAGTAGCTTCAAACATTTCTGGTATATGAATAACATGATGTTTTTCAATGGCAAAAATCAATGAATATTGTAAATGCACAAACAGTAATATCTCCGCATTGCAAGGTGCAATTCTGAAATTTTTTTGCTTTTTCCTGCTAATCCTAGCATGATAAAGAAGATTCAAAGTGAGTGAGATGCCAGCTCTTTTCATTCAGTCAGTAGCTTCAAACATTTCTGGACGTTTTTCAATGGCAAAAATCAATGAATATTGTAAATGCACAAACAGTAATATCTCCGCATTGCAAGGTGCAATTCTGAAATTTTTTGCTTTTTCCTGCTAATCCTAGCATGATAAAGAAGATTCAAAGAGAGTGAGATGCCAGCTCTTTTCATTCAGTCAGTAGCTTCAAACATTTCTGGACGTTTTTCAATGGCAAAAATCAATGAATATTGTAAATGCACAAACAGTAATATCTCCGCATTGCAAGGTGCAATTCTGAAATTTTTTGCTTTTTCCTGCTAATCCTAGCATGATAAAGAAGATTCAAAGAGAGTGAGATGCCAGCTCTTTTCATTCAGTCAGTAGCTTCAAACATTTCTGGACGTTTTTCAATGGCAAAAATCAATGAATATTGTAAATGCACAAACAGTAATATCTCCGCATTGCAAGGTGCAATTCTGAAATTTTTTGCTTTTTCCTGCTAATCCTAGCATGATAAAGAAGATTCAAAGAGAGTGAGATGCCAGCTCTTTTCATTCAGTCAGTAGCTTCAAACATTTCTGGACGTTTTTCAATGGCAAAAATCAATGAATATTGTAAATGCACAAACAGTAATATCTCCGCATTGCAAGGTGCAATTCTGAAATTTTTTGCTTTTTCCTGCTAATCCTAGCATGATAAAGAAGATTCAAAGAGAGTGAGATGCCAGCTCTTTTCATTCAGTCAGTAGCTTCAAACATTTCTGGTATATGAATAACATGATGTTTTTCAAAGGCAAAAATCAATGAATATTGTAAATGCACAAACAGTAATTTCTCCGCATTGCAAGGTGCAATTCTGAAATTTTTTGCTTTTTCCTGCTAATCCTAGCATGATAAAGAAGATTCAAAGAGAGTGAGATGCCAGCTCTTTTCATTCAGTCAGTAGCTTCAAACATTTCTGGTATATGAATAACATGATGTTTTTCAATGGCAAAAATCAATGAATATTGTAAATGCACAAACAGTAATATCTCCACATTGCAAGGTGCAATTCTGAAATTTTTTGCTTTTTCCTGCTAATCCTAGCATGATAAAGAAGATTCAAAGAGAGTGAGATGCCAGCTCCTTTCATTCAGTCAGTAGCTTCAAACATTTCTGGACGTTTTTCAATGGCAAAAATCAATGAATATTGTAAATGCACAAACAGTAATATCTCCGCATTGCAAGGTGCAATTCTGAAATTTTTTGCTTTTTCCTGCTAATCCTAGCATGATAAAGAAGATTCAAAGAGAGTGAGATGCCAGCTCTTTTCATTCAGTCAGTAGCTTCAAACATTTCTGGTATATGAATAACATGATGTTTTTCAATGGCAAAAATCAATGAATATTGTAAATGCACAAACAGTAATATCTCCACATTGCAAGGTGCAATTCTGAAATTTTTTGCTTTTTCCTGCTAATCCTAGCATGATAAAGAAGATTCAAAGAGAGTGAGATGCCAGCTCTTTTCATTCAGTCAGTAGCTTCAAACATTTCTGGACGTTTTTCAATGGCAAAAATCAATAAATATTGTAAATGCACAAACAGTAATTTCTCCGCATTGCAAGGTGCAATTCTGAAATTTTTTGCTTTTTCCTGCTAATCCTAGCATGATAAAGAAGATTCAAAGAGTGAGATGCCAGCTCTTTTCATTCAGTCAGTAGCTTCAAACATTTCTGGACGTTTTTCAATGGCAAAAATCAATGAATATTGTAAATGCACAAACAGTAATATCTCCGCATTGCAAGGTGCAATTCTGAAATTTTTTGCTTTTTCCTGCTAATCCTAGCATGATAAAGAAGATTCAAAGAGAGTGAGATGCCAGCTCTTTTCATTCAGTCAGTAGCTTCAAACATTTCTGGTATATGAATAACATGATGTTTTTCAATGGCAAAAATCAATGAATATTGTAAATGCACAAACAGTAATATCTCCACATTGCAAGGTGCAATTCTGAAATTTTTTGCTTTTTCCTGCTAATCCTAGCATGATAAAGAAGATTCAAAGAGAGTGAGATGCCAGCTCTTTTCATTCAGTCAGTAGCTTCAAACATTTCTGGACGTTTTTCAATGGCAAAAATCAATGAATATTGTAAATGCACAAACAGTAATATCTCCGCATTGCAAGGTGCAATTCTGAAATTTTTTGCTTTTTCCTGCTAATCCTAGCATGATAAAGAAGATTCAAAGAGAGTGAGATGCCAGCTCTTTTCATTCAGTCAGTAGCTTCAAACATTTCTGGACGTTTTTCAATGGCAAAAATCAATGAATATTGTAAATGCACAAACAGTAATATCTCCGCATTGCAAGGTGCAATTCTGAAATTTTTTGCTTTTTCCTGCTAATCCTAGCATGATAAAGAAGATTCAAAGAGAGTGAGATGCCAGCTCTTTTCATTCAGTCAGTAGCTTCAAACATTTCTGGACGTTTTTCAATGGCAAAAATCAATGAATATTGTAAATGCACAAACAGTAATATCTCCGCATTGCAAGGTGCAATTCTGAAATTTTTTGCTTTTTCCTGCTAATCCTAGCATGATAAAGAAGATTCAAAGAGAGTGAGATGCCAGCTCTTTTCATTCAGTCAGTAGCTTCAAACATTTCTGGACGTTTTTCAATGGCAAAAATCAATGAATATTGTAAATGCACAAACAGTAATATCTCCGCATTGCAAGGTGCAATTCTGAAATTTTTTGCTTTTTCCTGCTAATCCTAGCATGATAAAGAAGATTCAAAGAGAGTGAGATGCCAGCTCTTCTCATTCAGTCAGTAGCTTCAAACATTTCTGGTATAGATGTTTTTCAATGGCAAAAATCAATGAATATTGTAAATGCACAAACAGTAATTTCTCCGCATTGCAAGGTGCAATTCTGAAATTTTTTGCTTTTTCCTGCTAACCCTAGCATGATAAAGAAGATTCAAAGAGAGTGAGATGCCAGCTCTTTTCATTCAGTCAGTAGCTTCAAACATTTCTGGTATATGAATAACATGATGTTTTTCAATGGCAAAAATCAATGAATATTGTAAATGCACAAACAGTAATATCTCCACATTGCAAGGTGCAATTCTGAAATTTTTTGCTTTTTCCTGCTAATCCTAGCATGATAAAGAAGATTCAAAGAGAGTAAGATGCCAGCTCCTTTCATTCAGTCAGTAGCTTCAAACATTTCTGGACGTTTTTCAATGGCAAAAATCAATGAATATTGTAAATGCACAAACAGTAATATCTCCGCATTGCAAGGTGCAATTCTGAAATTTTTTGCTTTTTCCTGCTAATCCTAGCATGATAAAGAAGATTCAAAGAGAGTGAGATGCCAGCTCCTTTCATTCAGTCAGTAGCTTCAAACATTTCTGGACGTTTTTCAATGGCAAAAATCAATGAATATTGTAAATGCACAAACAGTAATTTCTCCGCATTGCAAGGTGCAATTCTGAAATTTTTTGCTTTTTCCTGCTAATCCTAGCATGATAAAGAAGATTCAAAGAGAGTGAGATGCCAGCTCCTTTCATTCAGTCAGTAGCTTCAAACATTTCTGGTATATGAATAACATGATGTTTTTCAATGGCAAAAATCAATGAATATTGTAAATGCACAAACAGTAATATCTCCGCATTGCAAGGTGCAATTTTGAAATTTTTTGCTTTTTCCTGCTAATCCTAGCATGATAAAGAAGATTCAAAGAGAGTGAGATGCCAGCTCTTTTCATTCAGTCAGTAGCTTCAAACATTTCTGGTATATGAATAACATGATGTTTTTCAATGGCAAAAATCAATGAATATTGTAAATGGACGAACAGTAATATCTCCACATTGCAAGGTGCAATTCTGAAATTTTTTGCTTTTTCCTGCTAATCCTAGCATGATAAAGAAGATTCAAAGAGAGTGAGATGCCAGCTCCTTTCATTCAGTCAGTAGCTTCAAACATTTCTGGACGTTTTTCAATGGCAAAAATCAATGAATATTGTAAATGCACAAACAGTAATATCTCCGCATTGCAAGGTGAATATCTGAAATTTTTTGCTTTTTCCTGCTAATGCTAGCATGATAAAGAAGATTCAAAGAGAGTGAGATGCCAGCTCCTTTCATTCAGTCAGTAGCTTCAAACATTTCTGGTATATGAATAACATGATGTTTTTCAATGGCAAAAATCAATGAATATTGTAAATGCACAAACAGTAATATCTCCGCATTGCAAGGTGCAATTCTGAAATTTTTTGCTTTTTCCTGCTAATCCTAGCATGATAAAGAAGATTCAAAGAGAGTGAGATGCCAACTCCTTTCATTCAGTCAGTAGCTTCAAACATTTCTGGACGTTTTTCAATGGCAAAAATCAATGAATATTGTAAATGCACAAACAGTAATATCTCCGCATTGCAAGGTGCAATTCTGAAATTTTTTGCTTTTTCCTGCTAATCCTAGCATGATAAAGAAGATTCAAAGAGAGTGAGATGCCAGCTCTTTTCATTCAGTCAGTAGCTTCAAACATTTCTGGTATATGAATAACATGATGTTTTTCAATGGCAAAAATCAATGAATATTGTAAATGCACAAACAGTAATATCTCTGCATTGCAAGGTGCAATTCTGAAACTTTTTGCTTTTTCCTGCTAATCCTAGCATGATAAAGAAGATTCAAAGAGAGTGAGATGCCAGCTCTTTTCATTCAGTCAGTAGCTTCAAACATTTCTGGTATATGAATAACATGATGTTTTTCAATGGCAAAAATCAATGAATATTGTAAATGCACAAACAGTAATTTCTCCGCATTGCAAGGTGCAATTCTGAAATTTTTTGCTTTTTCCTGCTAATCCTAGCATGATAAAGAAGATTCAAAGAGAGTGAGATGCCAGCTCCTTTCATTCAGTCAGTAGCTTCAAACATTTCTGGTATATGAATAACATGATGTTTTTCAATGGCAAAAATCAATGAATATTGTAAATGCACAAACAGTAATATCTCCACATGGCAAGGTGCAATTCTGAAATTTTTTGCTTTTTCCTGCTAATCCTAGCATGATAAAGAAGATTCAAAGAGAGTGAGATGCCAGCTCCTTTCATTCAGTCAGTAGCTTCAAACATTTCTGGACATTTTTCAATGGCAAAAATCAATGAATATTGTAAATGCACAAACAGTAATATCTCCGCATTGCAAGGTGCAATTCTGAAATTTTTTGCTTTTTCCTGCTAATCCTAGCATGATAAAGAAGATTCAAAGAGAGTGAGATGCCAGCTCTTTTCATTCAGTCAGTAGCTTCAAACATTTCTGGTATATGAATAACATGATGTTTTTCAATGGCAAAAATCAATGAATATTGTAAATGCACAAACAGTAATATCTCCGCATTGCAAGGTGCAATACTGAAATTTTTTGCTTTTTCCTGCTAATCCTAGCATGATAAAGAAGATTCAAAGAGAGTGAGATGCCAGCTCCTTTCATTCAGTCAGTAGCTTCAAACATTTCTGGACGTTTTTCAATGGCAAAAATCAATGAATATTGTAAATGCACAAACAGTAATATCTCCGCATTGCAAGGTGCAATTCTGAAATTTTTTGCTTTTTCCTGCTAATCCTAGCATGATAAAGAAGATTCAAAGAGAGTGAGATGCCAGCTCTTTTCATTCAGTCAGTAGCTTCAAACATTTCTGGTATATGAATAACATGATGTTTTTCAATGGCAAAAATCAATGAATATTGTAAATGCACAAACAGTAATATCTCCGCATTGCAAGGTGCAATTCGGAAATTTTTTGCTTTTTCCTGCTAATTCTAGCATGATAAAGAAGATTCAAAGAGAGTGAGATGCCAGCTCCTTTCATTCAGTCAGTAGCTTCAAACATTTCTGGACGTTTTTCAATGGCAAAAATCAATGAATATTGTAAATGCACAAACAGTAATATCTCCGCATTGCAAGGTGCAATTCTGAAATTTTTTGCTTTTTCCTGCTAATCCTAGCATGATAAAGAAGATTCAAAGAGAGTGAGATGCCAGCTCCTTTCATTCAGTCAGTAGCTTCAAACATTTCTGGACGTTTTTCAATGGCAAAAATCAATGAATATTGTAAATGCACAAACAGTAATATCTCCGCATTGCAAGGTGCAATTCTGAAATTTTTTGCTTTTTCCTGCTAATCCTAGCATGATAAAGAAGATTCAAAGAGAGTGAGATGCCAGCTCCTTTCATTCAGTCAGTAGCTTCAAACATTTCTGGTATATGAATAACATGATGTTTTTCAATGGCAAAAATCAATGAATATTGTAAATGCACAAACAGTAATATCTCCACATTGCAAGGTGCAATTCTGAAATTTTTTGCTTTTTCCTGCTAATCCTAGCATGATAAAGAAGATTCAAAGAGAGTGAGATGCCAGCTCTTTTCATTCAGTCAGTAGCTTCAAACATTTCTGATATATGAATAACATGATGTTTTTCAATGGCAAAAATCAATGAATATTGTAAATGCACAAACAGTAATATCTCCACATTGCAAGGTGCAATTCTGAAATTTTTTGCTTTTTCCTGCTAATCCTAGCATGATAAAGAAGATTCAAAGAGAGTGAGATGCCAGCTCCTTTCATTCAGTCAGTAGCTTCAAACATTTCTGGACGTTTTTCAATGGCAAAAATCAATGAATATTGTAAATGCACAAACAGTAATTTCTCCGCATTGCAAGGTGCAATTCTGAAATTTTTTGCTTTTTCCTGCTAATCCTAGCATGATAAAGAAGATTCAAAGAGAGTGAGATGCCAGCTCCTTTCATTCAGTCAGTAGCTTCAAACATTTCTGGACGTTTTTCAATGGCAAAAATCAATGAATATTGTAAATGCACAAACAGTAATATCTCCGCATTGCAAGGTGCAATTCTGAAATTTTTTGCTTTTTCCTGCTAATCCTAGCATGATAAAGAAGATTCAAAGAGAGTGAGATGCCAGCTCTTTTCATTCAGTCAGTAGCTTCAAACATTTCTGGTATATGAATAACATGATGTTTTTCAATGGCAAAAATCAATGAATATTGTAAATGCACAAACAGTAATATCTCCACATTGCAAGGTGCAATTCTGAAATTTTTTGCTTTTTCCTGCTCCTCTTAGCATGATAAAGAAGATTCAAAGAGAGTGAGATGCCAGCTCTTTTCATTCAGTCAGTAGCTTCAAACATTTCTGGTATATGAATAACATGATGTTTTTCAATGGCAAAAATCAATGAATATTGTAAATGCACAAACAGTAATATCTCCGCAAAGAAGGTGCAATTCTGCAATTTTTTGCTTTTTCCTGCTAATCCTAGCATGATAAAGAAGATTCAAAGAGAGTGAGATGCCAGCTCCTTTCATTCAGTCAGTAGCTTCAAACATTTCTGGACGTTTTTCAATGGCAAAAATCAATGAATATTGTAAATGCACAAACAGTAATATCTCCGCATTGCAAGGTGCAATTCTGAAATTTTTTGCTTTTTCCTGCTAATCCTAGCATGATAAAGAAGATTCAAAGAGAGTGAGATGCCAGCTCTTTTCATTCAGTCAGTAGCTTCAAACATTTCTGGTATATGAATAACATGATGTTTTTCAATGGCAAAAATAAATGAATATTGTAAATGCACAAACAGTAATATCTCCGCATTGCAAGGTGAAATTCTGAAATTTTTTGCTTTTTCCTGCTAATCCTAGCATGATAAAAAAGATTCAAAGAGAGTGAGATGCCAGCTCCTTTCATTCAGTCAGTAGCTTCAAACATTTCTGGACGTTTTTCAATGGCAAAAATCAATGAATATTGTAAATGCACAAACAGTAATTTCTCCGCATTGCAAGGTGCAATTCTGAAATTTTTTGCTTTTTCCTGCTAATCCTAGCATGATAAAGAAGATTCAAAGAGAGTGAGATGCCAGCTCCTTTCATTCAGTCAGTAGCTTCAAACATTTCTGGTATATGAATAACATGATGTTTTTCAATGGCAAAAATCAATGAATATTGTAAATGCACAAACAGTAATATCTCCATATTGCAAGGTGCAATTCTGAAATTTTTTGCTTTTTCCTGCTAATCCTAGCATGATAAAGAAGATTCAAAGAGAGTGAGATGCCAGCTCCTTTCATTCAGTCAGTAGCTTCAAACATTTCTGGTATATGAATAACATGATGTTTTTCAATGGCAAAAATCAATGAATATTGTAAATGCACAAACAGTAATATCTCCATATTGCAAGGTGCAATTCTGAAATTTTTTGCTTTTTCCTGCTAATCCTAGCATGATAAAGAAGATTCAAAGAGAGTGAGATGCCAGCTCCTTTCATTCAGTCAGTAGCTTCAAACATTTCTGGTATATGAATAACATGATGTTTTTCAATGGCAAAAATCAATGAATATTGTAAATGCACAAACAGTAATATCTCCGCATTGCAAGGTGCAATTTTGAAATTTTTTGCTTTTTCCTGCTAATCCTAGCATGATAAAGAAGATTCAAAGAGAGTGAGATGCCAGCTCTTTTCATTCAGTCAGTAGCTTCAAACATTTCTGGTATATGAATAACATGATGTTTTTCAATGGCAAAAATCAATGAATATTGTGAATGCACAAACAGTAATATCTCCACATTGCAAGGTGCAATTCTGAAATTTTTTGCTTTTTCCTGCTCCTCTTAGCATGATAAAGAAGATTCAAAGAGAGTGAGATGCCAGCTCTTTTCATTCAGTCAGTAGCTTCAAACATTTCTGGATGTTTTTCTATGGCAAAAATCAATGAATATTGTAAATGCACAAACCGTAATTTCTCCGCATTGCAAGGTGCAATTCTGAAATTTTTTGCTTTTTCCTGCTAATCCTAGCATGATAAAGAAGATTCAAAGAGAGTGAGATGCCAGCTCTTTTCATTCAGTCAGTAGCTTCAAACATTTCTGGTATATGAATAACATGATGTTTTTCAATGGCAAAAATCAATGAATATTGTAAATGCACGAACAGTAATATCTCCACATTGCAAGGTGCAATTCTGAAATTTTTTGCTTTTTCCTGATAATCCTAGCATGATAAAGAAGATTCAAAGAGAGTGAGATGCCAGCTCCTTTCATTCAGTCAGTAGCTTCAAACATTTCTGGACGTTTTTCAATGGCAAAAATCAATGAATATTGTAAATGCACAAACAGTAATATCTCCGCATTGCAAGGTGCAATTCTGAAATTTTTTGCTTTTTCCTGCTAATCCTAGCATGATAAAGAAGATTCAAAGAGGGTGAGATGCCAGCTCCTTTCATTCAGTCAGTAGCTTCAAACATTTCTGGACGTTTTTCAATGGCAAAAATCAATGAATATTGTAAATGCACAAACAGTAATATCTCCGCATTGCAAGGTGCAATTCTGAAATGTTTTGCTTTTTCCTGCTAATCCTAGCATGATAAAGAAGATTCAAAGAGAGTGAGATGCCAGCTCTTTTCATTCAGTCAGTAGCTTCAAACATTTCTGGTATATGAATAACATGATGTTTTTCAATGGCAAAAATCAATGAATATTGTAAATGCACAAACAGTAATATCTCCGCATTGCAAGGTGCAATTCTGAAACTTTTTGCTTTTTCCTGCTAATCCTAGCATGATAAAGAAGATTCAAAGAGAGTGAGATGCCAGCTCTTTTCATTCAGTCAGTAGCTTCAAACATTTCTGGTATATGAATAACATGATGTTTTTCAATGGCAAAAATCAATGAATATTGTAAATGCACAAACAGTAATTTCTCCGCATTGCAAGGTGCAATTCTGAAATTTTTTGCTTTTTCCTGCTAATCCTAGCATGATAAAGAAGATTCAAAGAGAGTGAGATGCCAGCTCCTTTCATTCAGTCAGTAGCTTCAAACATTTCTGGTATATGAATAACATGATGTTTTTCAATGGCAAAAATCAATGAATATTGTAAATGCACAAACAGTAATATCTCCACATTGCAAGGTGCAATTCTGAAATTTTTTGCTTTTTCCTGCTAATTGTAGCATGATAAAGAAGATTCAAAGAGAGTGAGATGCCAGCTCCTTTCATTCAGTCAGTAGCTTCAAACATTTCTGGACGTTTTTCAATGGCAAAAATCAATGAATATTGTAAATGCACAAACAGTAATATCTCTGCATTGCAAGGTGCAATTCTGAAATTTTTTGCTTTTTCCTGCTAATCCTAGCATGATAAAGAAGATTCAAAGAGAGTGAGATGCCAGCTCCTTTCATTCAGTCAGTAGCTTCAAACATTTCTGGTATATGAATAACATGATGTTTTTCAATGGCAAAAATCAATGAATATTGTAAATGCACAAACAGTAATATCTCCATATTGCAAGGTGCAATTCTGAAATTTTTTGCTTTTTCCTGCTAATCCTAGCATGATAAAGAAGATTCAAAGAGAGTGAGATGCCAGCTCCTTTCATTCAGTCAGTAGCTTCAAACATTTCTGGTATATGAATAACATGATGTTTTTCAATGGCAAAAATCAATGAATATTGTAAATGCACAAACAGTAATATCTCCGCATTGCAAGGTGCAATTTTAAAATTTTTTGCTTTTTCCTGCTAATCCTAGCATGATAAAGAAGATTCAAAGAGAGTGAGATGCCAGCTCTTTTCATTCAGTCAGTAGCTTCAAACATTTCTGGTATATGAATAACATGATGTTTTTCAATGGCAAAAATCAATGAATATTGTAAATGCACAAACAGTAATATCTCCACATTGCAAGGTGCAATTCTGAAATTTTTTGCTTTTTCCTGCTCCTCTTAGCATGATAAAGAAGATTCAAAGAGAGTAAGATGCCAGCTCTTTTCATTCAGTCAGTAGCTTCAAACATTTCTGGATGTTTTTCAATGGCAAAAATCAATGAATATTGTAAATGCACAAACAGTAATTTCTCCGCATTGCAAGGTGCAATTCTGAAATTTTTTGCTTTTTCCTGCTAATCCTAGCATGATAAAGAAGATTCAAAGAGAGTGAGATGCCAGCTCTTTTCATTCAGTCAGTAGCTTCAAACATTTCTGGTATATGAATAACATGATGTTTTTCAATGGCAAAAATCAATGAATATTGTAAATGCACGAACAGTAATATCTCCACATTGCAAGGTGCAATTCTGAAATTTTTTGCTTTTTCCTGCTAATCCTTGCATGATAAAGAAGATTCAAAGAGAGTGAGATGGCAGCTCCTTTCATTCAGTCAGTAGCTTCAAACATTTCTGGACGTTTTTCAATGGCAAAAATCAATGAATATTGTAAATGCACAAACAGTAATATCTCCGCATTGCAAGGTGCATATCTGAAATTTTTTGCTTTTTCCTGCTAATCCTAGCATGATAAAGAAGATTCAAAGAGAGTGAGATGCCAGCTCCTTTCATTCAGTCAGTAGCTTCAAACATTTCTGGTATATGAATAACATGATGTTTTTCAATGGCAAAAATCAATGAATATTGTAAATGCACGAACAGTAATATCTCCACATTGCAAGGTGCAATTCTGAAATTTTTTGCTTTTTCCTGCTAATCCTTGCATGATAAAGAAGATTCAAAGAGAGTGAGATGGCAGCTCCTTTCATTCAGTCAGTAGCTTCAAACATTTCTGGACGTTTTTCAATGGCAAAAATCAATGAATATTGTAAATGCACAAACAGTAATATCTCCGCATTGCAAGGTGCATATCTGAAATTTTTTGCTTTTTCCTGCTAATCCTAGCATGATAAAGAAGATTCAAAGAGAGTGAGATGCCAGCTCCTTTCATTCAGTCAGTAGCTTCAAACATTTCTGGTATATGAATAACATGATGTTTTTCAATGGCAAAAATCAATGAATATTGTAAATGCACAAACAGTAATATCTCCGCATTGCAAGGTGCAATTCTGAAATTTTTTGCTTTTTCCTGCTAATCCTAGCATGATAAAGAAGATTCAAAGAGAGTGAGATGCCAGCTCCTTTCATTCAGTCAGTAGCTTCAAACATTTCTGGACGTTTTTCAATGGCAAAAATCAATGAATATTGCAAATGCACAAACAGTAATATCTCCGCATTGCAAGGTGCAATTCTGAAATTTTTTGCTTTTTCCTGCTAATCCTAGCATGATAAAGAAGATTCAAAGAGAGTGAGATGCCAGCTCTTTTCATTCAGTCAGTAGCTTCAAACATTTCTGGTATATGAATAACATGATGTTTTTCAATGGCAAAAATCAATGAATATTGTAAATGCACAAACAGTAATTTCTCCGCATTGCAAGGTGCAATTCTGAAATTTTTTGCTTTTTCCTGCTAATCCTAGCATGATAAAGAAGATTCAAAGAGAGTGAGATGCCAGCTCCTTTCATTCAGTCAGTAGCTTCAAACATTTCTGGTATATGAATAACATGATGTTTTTCAATGGCAAAAATCAATGAATATTGTAAATGCACAAACAGTAATATCTCCACATTGCAAGGTGCAATTCTGAAATTTTTTGCTTTTTCCTGCTAACCCTAGCATGATAAAGAAGATTCAAAGAGAGTGAGATGCCAGCTCCTTTCATTCAGTCAGTAGCTTCAAACATTTCTGGACGTTTTTCAATGGCAAAAATCAATGAATATTGTAAATGCACAAACAGTAATATCTCTGCATTGCAAGGTGCAATTCTGAAATTTTTTGCTTTTTCCTGCTAATCCTAGCATGATAAAGAAGATTCAAAGAGAGTGAGATGCCAGATCTTTTCATTCAGTCAGTAGCTTCAAACATTTCTGGTATATGAATAACATGATGTTTTTCAATGGCAAAAATCAATGAATATTGTAAATGCACAAACAGTAATATCTCCACATTGCAAGGTGCAATTCTGAAATTTTTTGCTTTTTCCTGCTCCTCTTAGCATGATAAAGAAGATTCAAAGAGAGTAAGATGCCAGCTCTTTTCATTCAGTCAGTAGCTTCAAACATTTCTGGATGTTTTTCAATGGCAAAAATCAATGAATATTGTAAATGCACAAACAGTAATTTCTCCGCATTGCAAGGTGCAATTCTGAAATTTTTTGCTTTTTCCTGCTAATCCTAGCATGATAAAGAAGATTCAAAGAGAGTGAGATGCCAGCTCTTTTCATTCAGTCAGTAGCTTCAAACATTTCTGGTATATGAATAACATGATGTTTTTCAATGGCAAAAATCAATGAATATTGTAAATGCACGAACAGTAATATCTCCACATTGCAAGGTGCAATTCTGAAATTTTTTGCTTTTTCCTGCTAATCCTAGCATGATAAAGAAGATTCAAAGAGAGTGAGATGGCAGCTCCTTTCATTCAGTCAGTAGCTTCAAACATTTCTGGACGTTTTTCAATGGCAAAAATCAATGAATATTGTAAATGCACAAACAGTAATATCTCCGCATTGCAAGGTGCATATCTGAAATTTTTTGCTTTTTCCTGCTAATCCTAGCATGATAAAGAAGATTCAAAGAGAGTGAGATGCCAGCTCCTTTCATTCAGTCAGTAGCTTCAAACATTTCTGGTATATGAATAACATGATGTTTTTCAATGGCAAAAATCAATGAATATTGTAAATGCACAAACAGTAATATCTCCGCATTGCAAGGTGCAATTCTGAAATTTTTTGCTTTTTCCTGCTAATCCTAGCATGATAAAGAAGATTCAAAGAGAGTGAGATGCCAGCTCCTTTCATTCAGTCAGTAGCTTCAAACATTTCTGGACGTTTTTCAATGGCAAAAATCAATGAATATTGTAAATGCACAAACAGTAATATCTCCGCATTGCAAGGTGCAATTCTGAAATTTTTTGCTTTTTCCTGCTAATCCTAGCATGATAAAGAAGATTCAAAGAGAGTGAGATGCCAGCTCTTTTCATTCAGTCAGTAGCTTCAAACATTTCTGGTATATGAATAACATGATGTTTTTCAATGGCAAAAATCAATGAATATTGTAAATGCACAAACAGTAATTTCTCCGCATTGCAAGGTGCAATTCTGAAATTTTTTGCTTTTTCCTGCTAATCCTAGCATGATAAAGAAGATTCAAAGAGAGTGAGATGCCAGCTCCTTTCATTCAGTCAGTAGCTTCAAACATTTCTGGTATATGAATAACATGATGTTTTTCAATGGCAAAAATCAATGAATATTGTAAATGCACAAACAGTAATATCTCCACATTGCAAGGTGCAATTCTGAAATTTTTTGCTTTTTCCTGCTAACCCTAGCATGATAAAGAAGATTCAAAGAGAGTGAGATGCCAGCTCCTTTCATTCAGTCAGTAGCTTCAAACATTTCTGGACGTTTTTCAATGGCAAAAATCAATGAATATTGTAAATGCACAAACAGTAATATCTCTGCATTGCAAGGTGCAATTCTGAAATTTTTTGCTTTTTCCTGCTAATCCTAGCATGATAAAGAAGATTCAAAGAGAGTGAGATGCCAGATCTTTTCATTCAGTCAGTAGCTTCAAACATTTCTGGTATATGAATAACATGATGTTTTTCAATGGCAAAAATCAATGAATATTGTAAATGCACAAACAGTAATATCTCCGCATTGCAAGGTGCAATTCTGAAATTTTTTGCTTTTTCCTGCTAATCCTAGCATGATAAAGAAGATTCAAAGAGAGTGAGATGCCAGCTCCTTTCATTCAGTCAGTAGCTTCAAACATTTCTGGACGTTTTTCAATGGCAAAAATCAATGAATATTGTAAATGCACAAACAGTAATATCTCCGCATTGCAAGGTGCAATTCTGAAATTTTTTGCTTTTTCCTGCTAATCCTAGCATGATAAAGAAGATTCAAAGAGAGTGAGATGCCAGCTCTTTTCATTCAGTCAGTAGCTTCAAACATTTCTGGTATATGAATAACATGATATTTTTCAATGGCAAAAATCAATGAATATTGTAAATGCACAAACAGTAATATCTCCACATTGCAAGGTGCAATTCTGAATTTTTTTGCTTTTTCCTGCTAATTCTAGCATGATAAAGAAGATTCAAAGAGAGTGAGATGCCAGCTCCTTTCATTCAGTCAGTAGCTTCAAACATTTCTGGACGTTTTTCAATGGCAAAAATCAATGAATATTGTAAATGCACAAACAGTAATATCTCCACATTGCAAGGTGCAATTCTGAAATTTTTTGCTTTTTCCTGCTAATCCTAGCATGATAAAGAAGATTCAAAGAGAGTGAGATGCCAGCTCTTTTCATTCAGTCAGTAGCTTCAAACATTTCTGGTATATGAATAACATGATGTTTTTCAATGGCAAAAATCAATGAATATTGTAAATGCACGAACAGTAATATCTCCACATTGCAAGGTGCAATTCTGAAATTTTTTGCTTTTTCCTGCTAATCCTAGCATGATAAAGAAGATTCAAAGAGATTGAGATGCCAGCTCCTTTCATTCAGTCAGTAGCTTCAAACATTTCTGGACGTTTTTCAATGGCAAAAATCAATGAATATTGCAAATGCACAAACAGTAATATCTCCGCATTGCAAGGTGCAATTCTGAAATTTTTTGCTTTTTCCTGCTAATCCTAGCATGATAAAGAAGATTCAAAGAGAGTGAGATGCCAGCTCTTTTCATTCAGTCAGTAGCTTCAAACATTTCTGGTATATGAATAACATGATGTTTTTCAATGGCAAAAATCAATGAATATTGTAAATGCACAAACAGTAATTTCTCCGCATTGCAAGGTGCAATTCTGAAATTTTTTGCTTTTTCCTGCTAATCCTAGCATGATAAAGAAGATTCAAAGAGAGTGAGATGCCAGCTCCTTTCATTCAGTCAGTAGCTTCAAACATTTCTGGTATATGAATAACATGATGTTTTTCAATGGCAAAAATCAATGAATATTGTAAATGCACAAACAGTAATATCTCCACATTGCAAGGTGCAATTCTGAAATTTTTTGCTTTTTCCTGCTAATCCTAGCATGATAAAGAAGATTCAAAGAGAGTGAGATGCCAGCTCCTTTCATTCAGTCAGTAGCTTCAAACATTTCTGGACGTTTTTCAATGGCAAAAATCAATGAATATTGTAAATGCACAAACAGTAATATCTCTGCATTGCAAGGTGCAATTCTGAAATTTTTTGCTTTTTCCTGCTAATCCTAGCATGATAAAGAAGATTCAAAGAGAGTGAGATGCCAGATCTTTTCATTCAGTCAGTAGCTTCAAACATTTCTGGTATATGAATAACATGATGTTTTTCAATGGCAAAAATCAATGAATATTGTAAATGCACAAACAGTAATATCTCCGCATTGCAAGGTGCAATTCTGAAATTTTTTTGTTTTTTCCTGCTAATCCTAGCATGATAAAGAAGATTCAAAGAGAGTGAGATGCCAGCTCCTTTCATTCAGTCAGTAGCTTCAAACATTTCTGGACGTTTTTCAATGGCAAAAATCAATGAATATTGTAAATGCACAAACAGTAATATCTCCGCATTGCAAGGTGCAATTCTGAAATTTTTTGCTTTTTCCTGCTAATCCTAGCATGATAAAGAAGATTCAAAGAGAGTGAGATGCCAGCTCTTTTCATTCAGTCAGTAGCTTCAAACATTTCTGGTATATGAATAACATGATGTTTTTCAATGGCAAAAATCAATGAATATTGTAAATGCACAAACAGTAATATCTCCGCATTGCAAGGTGCAATTCTGAATTTTTTTGCTTTTTCCTGCTAATTCTAGCATGATAAAGAAGATTCAAAGAGAGTGAGATGCCAGCTCCTTTCATTCAGTCAGTAGCTTCAAACATTTCTGGACGTTTTTCAATGGCAAAAATCAATGAATATTGTAAATGCACAAACAGTAATATCTCCACATTGCAAGGTGCAATTCTGAAATTTTTTGCTTTTTCCTGCTAATCCTAGCATGATAAAGAAGATTCAAAGAGAGTGAGATGCCAGCTCCTTTCATTCAGTCAGTAGCTTCAAACATTTCTGGACGTTTTTCAATGGCAAAAATCAATGAATATTGCAAATGCACAAACAGTAATATCTCCGCATTGCAAGGTGCAATTCTGAAATTTTTTGCTTTTTCCTGCTAATCCTAGCATGATAAAGAAGATTCAAAGAGAGTGAGATGCCAGCTCCTTTCATTCAGTCAGTAGCTTCAAACATTTCTGGTATATGAATAACATGATGTTTTTCAATGGCAAAAATCAATGAATATTGTAAATGCACAAACAGTAATATCTCCACATTGCAAGGTGCAATTCTGAAATGTTTTGCTTTTTCCTGCTAATCCTAGCATGATAAAGAAGATTCAAAGAGAGTGAGATGCCAGATCCTTTCATTCAGTCAGTAGCTTCAAACATTTCTGGTATATGAATAACATGATGTTTTTCAATGGCAAAAATCAATGAATATTGTAAATGCACAAACAGTAATATCTCCACATTGCAAGGTGCAATTCTGAAATTGTTTGCTTTTTCCTGCTAATCCTAGCATGATAAAGAAGATTCAAAGAGAGTGAGATGCCAGCTCCTTTCATTCAGTCAGTAGCTTCAAACATTTCTGGACGTTTTTCAATGGCAAAAATCAATGAATATTGTAAATGCACAAACAGTAATTTCTCCGCATTGCAAGGTGCAATTCTGAAATTTTTTGCTTTTTCCTGCTAATCCTAGCATGATAAAGAAGATTCAAAGAGAGTGAGATGCCAGCTCCTTTCATTCAGTCAGTAGCTTCAAACATTTCTGGACGTTTTTCAATGGCAAAAATCAATGAATATTGTAAATGCACAAACAGTAATATCTCCGCATTGCAAGGTGCAATTCTGAAATTTTTTGCTTTTTCCTGCTAATCCTAGCATGATAAAGAAGATTCAAAGAGAGTGAGATGCCAGCTCTTTTCATTCAGTCAGTAGCTTCAAACATTTCTGGTATATGAATAACATGATGTTTTTCAATGGCAAAAATCAATGAATATTGTAAATGCACAAACAGTAATATCTCCACATTGCAAGGTGCAATTCTGAAATTTTTTGCTTTTTCCTGCTCCTCTTAGCATGATAAAGAAGATTCAAAGAGAGTGAGATGCCAGCTCTTTTCATTCAGTCAGTAGCTTCAAACATTTCTGGTATATGAATAACATGATGTTTTTCAATGGCAAAAATCAATGAATATTGTAAATGCACAAACAGTAATATCTCCGCATTGCAAGGTGCAATTCTGAAATTTTTTGCTTTTTCCTGCTAATCCTAGCATGATAAAGAAGATTCAAAGAGAGTGAGATGCCAGCTCCTTTCATTCAGTCAGTAGCTTCAAACATTTCTGGACGTTTTTCAATGGCAAAAATCAATGAATATTGTAAATGCACAAACAGTAATATCTCCGCATTGCAAGGTGCAATTCTGAAATTTTTTGCTTTTTCCTGCTAATCCTAGCATGATAAAGAAGATTCAAAGAGAGTGAGATGCCAGCTCTTTTCATTCAGTCAGTAGCTTCAAACATTTCTGGTATATGAATAACATGATGTTTTTCAATGGCAAAAATCAATGAATATTGTAAATGCACAAACAGTAATATCTCCGCATTGCAAGGTGCAATTCTGAATTTTTTTGCTTTTTCCTGCTAATTCTAGCATGATAAAGAAGATTCAAAGAGAGTGAGATGCCAGCTCCTTTCATTCAGTCAGTAGCTTCAAACATTTCTGGACGTTTTTCAATGGCAAAAATCAATGAATATTGTAAATGCACAAACAGTAATATCTCCACATTGCAAGGTGCAATTCTGAAATTTTTTGCTTTTTCCTGCTAATCCTAGCATGATAAAGAAGATTCAAAGAGAGTGAGATGCCAGCTCCTTTCATTCAGTCAGTAGCTTCAAACATTTCTGGACGTTTTTCAATGGCAAAAATCAATGAATATTGCAAATGCACAAACAGTAATATCTCCGCATTGCAAGGTGCAATTCTGAAATTTTTTGCTTTTTCCTGCTAATCCTAGCATGATAAAGAAGATTCAAAGAGAGTGAGATGCCAGCTCCTTTCATTCAGTCAGTAGCTTCAAACATTTCTGGTATATGAATAACATGATGTTTTTCAATGGCAAAAATCAATGAATATTGTAAATGCACAAACAGTAATATCTCCACATTGCAAGGTGCAATTCTGAAATTTTTTGCATTTTCCTGCTAATCCTAGCATGATAAAGAAGATTCAAAGAGAGTGAGATGACAGCTCCTTTCATTCAGTCAGTAGCTTCAAACATTTCTGGTATATGAATAACATGATGTTTTTCAATGGCAAAAATCAATGAATATTGTAAATGCACAAACAGTAATATCTCCACATTGCAAGGTGCAATTCTGAAATTTTTTGCTTTTTCCTGCTAATCCTAGCATGATAAAGAAGATTCAAAGAGAGTGAGATGCCAGCTCCTTTCATTCAGTCAGTAGCTTCAAACATTTCTGGACGTTTTTCAATGACAAAAATCAATGAATATTGTAAATGCACAAACAGTAATTTCTCCGCATTGCAAGGTGCAATTCTGAAATTTTTTGCTTTTTCCTGCTAATCCTAGCATGATAAAGAAGATTCAAAGAGAGTGAGATGCCAGCTCCTTTCATTCAGTCAGTAGCTTCAAACATTTCTGGACGTTTTTCAATGGCAAAAATCAATGAATATTGTAAATGCACAAACAGTAATATCTCCGCATTGCAAGGTGCAATTCTGAAATTTTTTGCTTTTTCCTGCTAATCCTAGCATGATAAAGAAGATTCAAAGAGAGTGAGATGCCAGCTCTTTTCATTCAGTCAGTAGCTTCAAACATTTCTGGTATATGAATAACATGATGTTTTTCAATGGCAAAAATCAATGAATATTGTAAATGCACAAACAGTAATATCTCCACATTGCAAGGTGCAATTCTGAAATTTTTTGCTTTTTCCTGCTCCTCTTAGCATGATAAAGAAGATTCAAAGAGAGTGAGATGCCAGCTCTTTTCATTCAGTCAGTAGCTTCAAACATTTCTGGTATATGAATAACATGATGTTTTTCAATGGCAAAAATCAATGAATATTGTAAATGCACAAACAGTAATATCTCCGCATTGCAAGGTGCAATTCTGAAATTTTTTGCTTTTTCCTGCTAATCCTAGCATGATAAAGAAGATTCAAAGAGAGTGAGATGCCAGCTCCTTTCATTCAGTCAGTAGCTTCAAACATTTCTGGACGTTTTTCAATGGCAAAAATCAATGAATATTGTAAATGCACAAACAGTAATATCTCCGCATTGCAAGGTGCAATTCTGAAATTTTTTGCTTTTTCCTGCTAATCCTAGCATGATAAAGAAGATTCAAAGAGAGTGAGATGCCAGCTCTTTTCATTCAGTCAGTAGCTTCAAACATTTCTGGTATATGAATAACATGATGTTTTTCAATGGCAAAAATCAATGAATATTGTAAATGCACAAACAGTAATATCTCCGCATTGCAAGGTGCAATTCTGAATTTTTTTGCTTTTTCCTGCTAATTCTAGCATGATAAAGAAGATTCAAAGAGAGTGAGATGCCAGCTCCTTTCATTCAGTCAGTAGCTTCAAACATTTCTGGACGTTTTTCAATGGCAAAAATCAATGAATATTGTAAATGCACAAACAGTAATATCTCCACATTGCAAGGTGCAATTCTGAAATTTTTTGCTTTTTCCTGCTAATCCTAGCATGATAAAGAAGATTCAAAGAGAGTGAGATGCCAGCTCCTTTCATTCAGTCAGTAGCTTCAAACATTTCTGGACGTTTTTCAATGGCAAAAATCAATGAATATTGCAAATGCACAAACAGTAATATCTCCGCATTGCAAGGTGCAATTCTGAAATTTTTTGCTTTTTCCTGCTAATCCTAGCATGATAAAGAAGATTCAAAGAGAGTGAGATGCCAGCTCCTTTCATTCAGTCAGTAGCTTCAAACATTTCTGGTATATGAATAACATGATGTTTTTCAATGGCAAAAATCAATGAATATTGTAAATGCACAAACAGTAATATCTCCACATTGCAAGGTGCAATTCTGAAATTTTTTGCATTTTCCTGCTAATCCTAGCATGATAAAGAAGATTCAAAGAGAGTGAGATGACAGCTCCTTTCATTCAGTCAGTAGCTTCAAACATTTCTGGTATATGAATAACATGATGTTTTTCAATGGCAAAAATCAATGAATATTGTAAATGCACAAACAGTAATATCTCCACATTGCAAGGTGCAATTCTGAAATTTTTTGCTTTTTCCTGCTAATCCTAGCATGATAAAGAAGATTCAAAGAGAGTGAGATGCCAGCTCCTTTCATTCAGTCAGTAGCTTCAAACATTTCTGGACGTTTTTCAATGACAAAAATCAATGAATATTGTAAATGCACAAACAGTAATTTCTCCGCATTGCAAGGTGCAATTCTGAAATTTTTTGCTTTTTCCTGCTAATCCTAGCATGATAAAGAAGATTCAAAGAGAGTGAGATGCCAGCTCCTTTCATTCAGTCAGTAGCTTCAAACATTTCTGGACGTTTTTCAATGGCAAAAATCAATGAATATTGTAAATGCACAAACAGTAATATCTCCGCATTGCAAGGTGCAATTCTGAAATTTTTTGCTTTTTCCTGCTAATCCTAGCATGATAAAGAAGATTCAAAGAGAGTGAGATGCCAGCTCTTTTCATTCAGTCAGTAGCTTCAAACATTTCTGGTATATGAATAACATGATGTTTTTCAATGGCAAAAATCAATGAATATTGTAAATGCACAAACAGTAATATCTCCACATTGCAAGGTGCAATTCTGAAATTTTTTGCTTTTTCCTGCTCCTCTTAGCATGATAAAGAAGATTCAAAGAGAGTGAGATGCCAGATCTTTTCATTCAGTCAGTAGCTTCAAACATTTCTGGTATATGAATAACATGATGTTTTTCAATGGCAAAAATCAATGAATATTGTAAATGCACAAACAGTAATATCTCCGCATTGCAAGGTGCAATTCTGAAATTTTTTGCTTTTTCCTGCTAATCCTAGCATGATAAAGAAGATTCAAAGAGAGTGAGATGCCAGCTCCTTTCATTCAGTCAGTAGCTTCAAACATTTCTGGATGTTTTTCAATGGCAAAAATCAATGAATATTGTAAATGCACAAACAGTAATATCTCCGCATTGCAAGGTGCAATTCTGAAATTTTTTGCTTTTTCCTGCTAATCCTAGCATGATAAAGAAGATTCAAAGAGAGTGAGATGCCAGCTCTTTTCATTCAGTCAGTAGCTTCAAACATTTCTGGTATATGAATAACATGATGTTTTTCAATGGCAAAAATCAATGAATATTGTAAATGCACAAACAGTAATATCTCCGCATTGCAAGGTGCAATTCTGAATTTTTTTGCTTTTTCCTGCTAATTCTAGCATGATAAAGAAGATTCAAAGAGAGTGAGATGCCAGCTCCTTTCATTCAGTCAGTAGCTTCAAACATTTCTGGACGTTTTTCAATGGCAAAAATCAATGAATATTGTAAATGCACAAACAGTAATATCTCCACATTGCAAGGTGCAATTCTGAAATTTTTTGCTTTTTCCTGCTAATCCTAGCATGATAAAGAAGATTCAAAGAGAGTGAGATGCCAGCTCCTTTCATTCAGTCAGTAGCTTCAAACATTTCTGGACGTTTTTCAATGGCAAAAATCAATGAATATTGCAAATGCACAAACAGTAATATCTCCGCATTGCAAGGTGCAATTCTGAAATTTTTTGCTTTTTCCTGCTAATCCTAGCATGATAAAGAAGATTCAAAGAGAGTGAGATGCCAGCTCCTTTCATTCAGTCAGTAGCTTCAAACATTTCTGGTATATGAATAACATGATGTTTTTCAATGGCAAAAATCAATGAATATTGTAAATGCACAAACAGTAATATCTCCACATTGCAAGGTGCAATTCTGAAATTTTTTGCTTTTTCCTGCTAATCCTAGCATGATAAAGAAGATTCAAAGAGAGTGAGATGACAGCTCCTTTCATTCAGTCAGTAGCTTCAAACATTTCTGGTATATGAATAACATGATGTTTTTCAATGGCAAAAATCAATGAATATTGTAAATGCACAAACAGTAATATCTCCACATTGCAAGGTGCAATTCTGAAATTTTTTGCTTTTTCCTGCTAATCCTAGCATGATAAAGAAGATTCAAAGAGAGTGAGATGCCAGCTCCTTTCATTCAGTCAGTAGCTTCAAACATTTCTGGACGTTTTTCAATGGCAAAAATCAATGAATATTGTAAATGCACAAACAGTAATTTCTCCGCATTGCAAGGTGCAATTCTGAAATTTTTTGCTTTTTCCTGCTAATCCTAGCATGATAAAGAAGATTCAAAGAGAGTGAGATGCCAGCTCCTTTCATTCAGTCAGTAACTTCAAACATTTCTGGACGTTTTTCAATGGCAAAAATCAATGAATATTGTAAATGCACAAACAGTAATATCTCCGCATTGCAAGGTGCAATTCTGAAATTTTTTGCTTTTTCCTGCTAATCCTAGCATGATAAAGAAGATTCAAAGAGAGTGAGATGCCAGCTCTTTTCATTCAGTCAGTAGCTTCAAACATTTCTGGTATATGAATAACATGATGTTTTTCAATGGCAAAAATCAATGAATATTGTAAATGCACAAACAGTAATATCTCCACATTGCAAGGTGCAATTCTGAAATTTTTTGCTTTTTCCTGCTCCTCTTAGCATGATAAAGAAGATTCAAAGAGAGTGAGATGCCAGCTCTTTTCATTCAGTCAGTAGCTTCAAACATTTCTGGTATATGAATAACATGATGATTTTCAATGGCAAAAATCAATGAATATTGTAAATGCACAAACAGTAATATCTCCGCATTGCAAGGTGCAATTCTGAAATGTTTTGCTTTTTCCTGCTAATCCTAGCATGATAAAGAAGATTCAAAGAGAGTGAGATGCCAGCTCCTTTCATTCAGTCAGTAGCTTCAAACATTTCTGGACGTTTTTCAATGGCAAAAATCAATGAATATTGTAAATGCACAAACAGTAATATCTCCGCATTGCAAGGTGCAATTCTGAAATTTTTTGCTTTTTCCTGCTAATCCTAGCATGATAAAGAAGATTCAAAGAGAGTGAGATGCCAGCTCCTTTCATTCAGTCAGTAGCTTCAAACATTTCTGGACGTTTTTCAATGGCAAAAACCAATGAATATTGTAAATGCACAAACAGTAATATCTCCACATTGCAAGGTGCAATTCTGAAATTTTTTGCTTTTTCCTGCTAATCCTAGCATGATAAAGAAGATTCAAAGAGAGTGAGATGCCAGCTCCTTTCATTCAGTCAGTAGCTTCAAACATTTCTGGTATATGAATAACATGATGTTTTTCAATGGCAAAAATCAATGAATATTGTAAATGCACAAACAGTAATATCTCCACATTGCAAGGTGCAATTCTGAAATTTTTTGCTTTTTCCTGCTAATCCTAGCATGATAAAGAAGATTCAAAGAGAGTGAGATGCCAGCTCCTTTCATTCAGTCAGTAGCTTCAAACATTTCTGGACGTTTTTCAATGGCAAAAATCCATGAATATTGTAAATGCACAAACAGTAATATCTCCACATTGCAAGGTGCAATTTTGAAATTTTTTGCTTTTTCCTGCTAATCCTAGCATGATAAAGAAGATTCAAAGAGAGTGAGATGCCAGCTCTTTTCATTCAGTCAGTAGCTTCAAACATTTCTGGTATATGAATAACATGATGTTTTTCAATGGCAAAAATCAATGAATATTGTAAATGCACAAACAGTAATATCTCCGCATTGCAAGGTGCAATTCTGAAATTTTTTGCTTTTTCCTGCTAATCCTAGCATGATAAAGAAGATTCAAAGAGAGTGAGATGCCAGCTCCTTTCATTCAGTCAGTAGCTTCAAACATTTCTGGTATATGAATAACATGATGTTTTTCAATGGCAAAAATCAATGAATATTGTAAATGCACAAACAGTAATATCTCCGCATTGCAAGTTGCAATTCTGAAATTTTTTGCTTTTTCCTGCTAATCCTAGCATGATAAAGAAGATTCAAAGAGAGTGAGATGCCAGCTCCTTTCATTCAGTCAGTAGCTTCAAACATTTCTGGACGTTTTTCAATGGCAAAAATCAATGAATATTGTAAATGCACAAACAGTAATATCTCCACATTGCAAGGTGCAATTCTGAAATTTTTTGCTTTTTCCTGCTAATCCTAGCATGATATAGAAGATTCAAAGAGAGTGAGATGCCAGCTCCTTTCATTCAGTCAGTAGCTTCAAACATTTCTGGTATATGAATAACATGATGTTTTTCAATGGCAAAAATCAATTAATATTGTAAATGCACAAACAGTAATATCTCCACATTGCAAGGTGCAATTCTGAAATTTTTTGCTTTTTCCTGCTAATCCTAGCATGATAAAGAAGATTCAAAGAGAGTGAGATGCCAGCTCCTTTCATTCAGTCAGTAGCTTCAAACATTTCTGGATGTTTTTCAATGGCAAAAATCAATGAATATTGTAAATGCACAAACAGTAATATCTCCACATTGCAAGGTGCAATTCTGAAATTTTTTGCTTTTTCCTGATAATCCTAGCATGATAAAGAAGATTCAAAGAGAGTGAGATGCCAGCTCTTTTCATTCAGTCAGTAGCTTCAAACATTTCTGGTATATGAATAACATGATGTTTTTCAATGGCAAAAATCAATGAATATTGTAAATGCACAAACAGTAATATCTCCACATTGCAAGGTGCAATTCTGAAATTTTTTGCTTTTTCCTGCTAATCCTAGCATGAAAAAGAAGATTCAAAGAGAGTGAGATGCCAGCTCCTTTCATTCAGTCAGTAGCTTCAAACATTTCTGGACGTTTTTCAATGGCAAAAATCAATGAATATTGTAAATGCACAAACAGTAATATCACTGCATTGCAAGGTGCAATTCTGAAATTTTTTGCTTTTTCCTGCTAATCCTAGCATGATAAAGAAGATTCAAAGAGAGTAAGATGCCAGATCTTTTCATTCAGTCAGTAGCTTCAAACATTTCTGGTATATGAATAACATGATGTTTTTCAATGGCAAAAATCAATGAATATTGTAAATGCACAAACAGTAATATCTCCGCATTGCAAGGTGCAATTCTGAAATTTTTTGCTTTTTCCTGCTAATCCTAGCATGATAAAGAAGATTCAAAGAGAGTGAGATGCCAGCTCCTTTCATTCAGTCATTAGCTTCAAACATTTCTGGACGTTTTTCAATGGCAAAAATCAATGAATATTGTAAATGCGCAAACAGTAATATCTCCGCATTGCAAGGTGCAATTCTGAAATTTTTTGCTTTTCCTGCTAATCCTAGCATGATAAAGAAGATTCAAAGAGAGTGAGATGCCAGCTCTTTTCATTCAGTCAGTAGCTTCAAACATTTCTGGTATATGAATAACATGATGTTTTTCAATGGCAAAAATCAATGAATATTGTAAATGCACAAACAGTAATATCTCCGCATTGCAAGGTGCAATTCTGAATTTTTTTGCTTTTTCCTTCTAATTCTAGCATGATAAAGAAGATTCAAAGAGAGTGAGATGCCAGCTCCTTTCATTCAGTCAGTAGCTTCAAACATTTCTGGACGTTTTTCAATGGCAAAAATCAATGAATATTGTAAATGCACAAACAGTAATATCTCCACATTGCAAGGTGCAATTCTGAAATTTTTTGCTTTTTCCTGCTAATCCTAGCATGATAAAGAAGATTCAAAGAGAGTGAGATGCCAGCTCCTTTCATTCAGTCAGTAGCTTCAAACATTTCTGGACGTTTTTCAATGGCAAAAATCAATGAATATTGCAAATGCACAAACAGTAATATCTCCGCATTGCAAGGTGCAATTCTGAAATTTTTTGCTTTTTCCTGCTAATCCTAGCATGATAAAGAAGATTCAAAGAGAGTGAGATGCCAGCTCCTTTCATTCAGTCAGTAGCTTCAAACATTTCTGGTATATGAATAACATGATGTTTTTCAATGGCAAAAATCAATGAATATTGTAAATGCACAAACAGTAATATCTCCACATTGCAAGGTGCAATTCTGAAATTTTTTGCTTTTTCCTGCTAATCCTAGCATGATAAAGAAGATTCAAAGAGAGTGAGATGCCAGCTCCTTTCATTCAGTCAGTAGCTTCAAACATTTCTGGTATATGAATAACATGATGTTTTTCAATGGCAAAAATCAATGAATATTGTAAATGCACAAACAGTAATATCTCCACATTGCAAGGTGCAATTCTGAAATTTTTTGCTTTTTCCTGCTAATCCTAGCATGATAAAGAATATTCAAAGAGAGTGAGATGCCAGCTCCTTTCATTCAGTCAGTAGCTTCAAACATTTCTGGACGTTTTTCAATGGCAAAAATCAATGAATATTGTAAATGCACAAACAGTAATTTCTCCGCATTGCAAGGTGCAATTCTGAAATTTTTTGCTTTTTCCTGCTAATCCTAGCATGATAAAGAAAATTCAAAGAGAGTGAGATGCCAGCTCCTTTCATTCAGTCAGTAGCTTCAAACATTTCTGGACGTTTTTCAATGGCAAAAATCAATGAATATTGTAAATGCACAAACAGTAATATCTCCGCATTGCAAGGTGCAATTCTGAAATTTTTTGCTTTTTCCTGCTCCTCTTAGCATGATAAAGAAGATTCAAAGAGAGTGAGATGCCAGCTCTTTTCATTCAGTCAGTAGCTTCAAACATTTCTGGTATATGAATAACATGATGTTTTTCAATGGCAAAAATCAATGAATATTGTAAATGCACAAACAGTAATATCTCCACATTGCAAGGTGCAATTCTGAAATTTTTTGCTTTTTCCTGCTCCTCTTAGCATGATAAAGAAGATTCAAAGAGAGTGAGATGCCAGCTCTTTTCATTCAGTCAGTAGCTTCAAACATTTCTGGTATATGAATAACATGATGTTTTTCAATGGCAAAAATCAATGAATATTGTAAATGCACAAACAGTAATATCTCCGCATTGCAAGGTGCAATTCTGAAATTTTTTGCTTTTTCCTGCTAATCCTAGCATGATAAAGAAGATTCAAAGAGAGTGAGATGCCAGCTCCTTTCATTCAGTCAGTAGCTTCAAACATTTCTGGACGTTTTTCAATGGCAAAAATCAATGAATATTGTAAATGCACAAACAGTAATATCTCTGCATTGCAAGGTGCAATTCTGAAATTTTTTGCTTTTTCCTGCTAATCCTAGCATGATAAAGAAGATTCAAAGAGAGTGAGATGCCAGCTCTTTTCATTCAGTCAGTAGCTTCAAACATTTCTGGTATATGAATAACATGATGTTTTTCAATGGCAAAAATCAATGAATATTGTAAATGCACAAACAGTAATATCTCCGCATTGCAAGGTGCAATTCTGAAATTTTTTGCTTTTTCCTGCTAATCCTAGCATGATAAAGAAGATTCAAAGAGAGTGAGATGCCAGCTCCTTTCATTCAGTCAGTAGCTTCAAACATTTCTGGACGTTTTTCAATGGCAAAAACCAATGAATATTGTAAATGCACAAACAGTAATATCTCCACATTGCAAGGTGCAATTCTGAAATTTTTTGCTTTTTCCTGCTAATCCTAGCATGATAAAGAAGATTCAAAGAGAGTGAGATGCCAGCTCCTTTCATTCAGTCAGTAGCTTCAAACATTTCTGGTATATGAATAACATGATGTTTTTCAATGGCAAAAATCAATGAATATTGTAAATGCACAAACAGTAATATCTCCACATTGCAAGGTGCAATTCTGAAATTTTTTGCTTTTTCCTGCTAATCCTAGCATGATAAAAAAGATTCAAAGAGAGTGAGATGCCAGCTCCTTTCATTCAGTCAGTAGCTTCAAACATTTCTGGACGTTTTTCAATGGCAAAAATCAATGAATATTGTAAATGCACAAACAGTAATATCTCCACATTGCAAGGTGCAATTCTGAAATTTTTTGCTTTTTCCTGCTAATCCTAGCATGATAAAGAAGATTCAAAGAGAGTGAGATGCCGGCTCTTTTCATTCAGTCAGTAGCTTCAAACATTTCTGGTATATGAATAACATGATGTTTTTCAATGGCAAAAATCAATGAATATTGTAAATGCACAAACAGTAATATCTCCGCATTGCAAGGTGCAATTCTGAAATTTTTTGCTTTTTCCTGCTAATCCTAGCATGATAAAGAAGATTCAAAGAGAGTGAGATGCCAGCTCCTTTCATTCAGTCAGTAGCTTCAAACATTTCTCGTATATGAATAACATGATGTTTTTCAATGGCAAAAATCAATGAATATTGTAAATGCACAAACAGTAATATCTCCGCATTGCAAGTTGCAATTCTGAAATTTTTTGCTTTTTCCTGCTGATCCTAGCATGATAAAGAAGATTCAAAGAGAGTGAGATGCCAGCTCCTTTCATTCAGTCAGTAGCTTCCAACATTTCTGGACGTTTTTCAATGGCAAAAATCAATGAATATTGTAAATGCACAAACAGTAATATCTCCACATTGCAAGGTGCAATTCTGAAATTTTTTGCTTTTTCCTGCTAATCCTAGCATGATAAAGAAGATTCAAAGAGAGTGAGATGCCAGCTCCTTTCATTCAGTCAGTAGCTTCAAACATTTCTGGTATATGAATAACATGATGTTTTTCAATGGCAAAAATCAATGAATATTGTAAATGCACAAACAGTAATATCTCCACATTGCAAGGTGCAATTCTGAAATTTTTTGCTTTTTCCTGCTAATCCTAGCATGATAAAGAAGATTCAAAGAGAGTGAGATGCCAGCTCCTTTCATTCAGTCAGTAGCTTCAAACATTTCTGGATGTTTTTCAATGGCAAAAATCAATGAATATTGTAAATGCACAAACAGTAATATCTCCACATTGCAAGGTGCAATTCTGAAATTTTTTGCTTTTTCCTGCTAATCCTAGCATGATAAAGAAGATTCAAAGAGAGTGAGATGCCAGCTCTTTTCATTCAGTCAGTAGCTTCAAACATTTCTGGTATATGAATAACATGATGTTTTTCAATGGCAAAAATCAATGAATATTGTAAATGCACAAACAGTAATATCTCCGCATTGCAAGGTGCAATTCTGAAATTTTTTGCTTTTTTCCTGCTAATCCTAGCATGATAAAGAAGATTCAAAGAGAGTGAGATGCCAGCTCCTTTCATTCAGGCAGTAGCTTCAAACATTTCTGGACGTTTTTCAATGGCAAAAATCAATGAATATTGTAAATGCACAAACAGTAATATCTCCGCATTGCAAGGTGCAATTCTGAAATTTTTTGCTTTTTCCTGCTAATCCTAGCATGATAAAGAAGATTCAAAAAGAGTGAGATGCCAGCTCTTTTCATTCAGTCAGTAGCTTCAAACATTTCTGGTATATGAATAACATGATGTTTTTCAAAGGCAAAAATCAATGAATATTGTAAACGCACAAACAGTAATATCTCCGCATTGCAAGGTGCAATTCTGAAATTTTTTGCTTTTTCCTGCTAATCCTAGCATGATAAAGAAGATTCAAAGAGAGTGAGATGCCAGCTCCTTTCATTCAGTCAGTAGCTTCAAACATTTCTGGACGTTTTTCAATGGCAAAAATCAATGAATATTGTAAATGCACAAACAGTAATATCTCCGCATTGCAAGGTGCAATTCTGAAATTTTTTGCTTTTTCCTGCTAATCCTAGCATGATAAAGAAGATTCAAAGAGAGTTAGATGCCAGCTCCTTACATTCAGTCAGTAGCTTCAAACATTTCTGGTATATGAATAACATGATGTTTTTCAATGGCAAAAATCAATGAATATTGTAAATGCACAAACAGTAATATCTCCACATTGCAAGGTGCAATTCTGAAATTTTTTGCTTTTTCCTGCTAATCCTAGCATGATAAAGAAGATTCAAAGAGAGTGAGATGCCAGCTCTTTTCATTCAGTCAGTAGCTTCAAACATTTCTGGTATATGAATAACATGATGTTTTTCAATGGCAAAAATCAATGAATATTGTAAATGCACAAACAGTAATATCTCCGCATTGCAAGGTGCAATTCTGAAATTTTTTGCTTTTTCCTGCTAATCCTAGCATGATAAAGAAGATTCAAAGAGAGTGAGATGCCAGCTCCTTTCATTCAGTCAGTAGCTTCAAACATTTCTGGTATATGAATAACATGATGTTTTTCCATGGCAAAAATCAATGAATATTGTAAATGCACAAACAGTAATATCTCCACATTGCAAGGTGCAATTCTGAAATTTTTTGCTTTTTCCTGCTAATCCTAGCATGATAAAGAAGATTCAAAGAGAGTGAGATGCCAGCTCCTTTCATTCAGTCAGTAGCTTCAAACATTTCTGGACGTTTTTCAATGGCAAAAATCAATGAATATTGTAAATGCACAAACAGTAATATCTCCACATTGCAAGGTGCAATTCTGAAATTTTTTGCTTTTTCCTGCTAATCCTAGCATGATAAAGAAGATTCAAAGAGAGTGAGATGCCAGCTCTTTTCATTCAGTCAGTAGCTTCAAACATTTCTGGACGTTTTTCAATGGCAAAAATCAATGAATATTGTAAATGCACAAACAGTAATATCTCCGCATTGCAAGGTGCAATTCTGAAATTTTTTGCTTTTTCCTGCTATTCCTAGCATGATAAAGAAGATTCAAAGAGAGTGAGATGCCAGCTCTTTTCATTCAGTCAGTAGCTTCAAACATTTCTGGTATATGAATAACATGATGTTTTTCAATGGCAAAAATCAATGAATATTGTAAATGCACAAACAGTAATATCTCCACATTGCAAGGTGCAATTCTGAAATTTTTTGCTTTTTCCTGCTAATCCTAGCATGATAAAGAAGATTCAAAGAGAGTGAGATGCCAGCTCTTTTCATTCAGTCAGTAGCTTCAAACATTTCTGGTATATGAATAACATGATGTTTTTCAATGGCAAAAATCAATGAATATTGTAAATGCACAAACAGTAATATCTCCACATTGCAAGGTGCAATTCTGAAATTTTTTGCTTTTTCCTGCTAATCCTAGCATGATAAAGAAGATTCAAAGAGAGTGAGATGCCAGCTCCTTTCATTCAGTCAGTAGCTTCAAACATTTCTGGACGTTTTTCAATGGCAAAAATCAATGAATATTGTAAATGCACAAACAGTAATATCTCCGCATTGCAAGGTGCAATTCTGCAATTTTTTGCTTTTTCCTGCTAATCCTAGCATGATAAAGAAGATTCAAAGAGAGTGAGATGCCAGCTCTTTTCATTCAGTTAGTAGCTTCAAACATTTCTGGTATATGAATAACATGATGTTTTTCAATGGCAAAAATCAATGAATATTGTAAATGCACAAACAGTAATATCTCCGCATTGCAAGGTGCAATTCTGAAATTTTTTGCTTTTTCCTGCTAATCCTAGCATGATAAAGAAGATTCAAAGAGAGTGAGATGCCAGCTCCTTTCATTCAGTCAGTAGATTCAAACATTTCTGGACGTTTTTCAATGGCAAAAATCAATGAATATTGTAAATGCACAAACAGTAATATCTCCGCATTGCAAGGTGCAATTCTGAAATTTTTTGCTTTTTCCTGCTAATCCTAGCATGATAAAGAAGATTCAAAGAGAGTGAGATGCCAGCTCTTTTCATTCAGTCAGTAGCTTCAAACATTTCTGGTATGTGAATAACATGATGTTTTTCAATGGCAAAAATCAATGAATATTGTAAATGCACAAACAGTAATATCTCCGCATTGCAAGGTGCAATTCTGAAATTTTTTGCTTTTTCCTGCTAATTCTAGCATGATAAAGAAGATTCAAAGAGAGTGAGATGCCAGCTCCTTTCATTCAGTCAGTAGCTTCAAACATTTCTGGACGTTTTTCAATGGCAAAAATCAATGAATATTGTAAATGCACAAACAGTAATATCTCCGCATTGCAAGGTGCAATTCTGAAATTTTTTGCTTTTTCCTGCTAATCCTAGCATGATAAAGAAGATTCAAAGAGAGTGAGATGCCAGCTCCTTTCATTCAGTCAGTAGCTTCAAACATTTCTGAACGTTTTTCAATGGCAAAAATCAATGAATATTGTAAATGCACAAACAGTAATATCTCCGCATTGCAAGGTGCAATTCTGAAATTTTTTGCTTTTTCCTGCTAATCCTAGCATGATAAAGAAGATTCAAAGAGAGTGAGATGCCAGCTCCTTTCATTCAGTCAGTAGCTTCAAACATTTCTGGTATATGAATAACATGATGTTTTTCAATGGCAAAAATCAATGAATATTGTAAATGCACAAACAGTAATATCTCCACATTGCAAGGTGCAATTCTGAAATTTTTTGCTTTTTCCTGCTAATCCTAGCATGATAAAGAAGATTCAAAGAGAGTGAGATGCCAGCTCCTTTCATTCAGTCAGTAGCTTCAAACATTTCTGGTATATGAATAACATGATGTTTTTCAATGGCAAAAATCAATGAATATTGTAAATGCACAAACAGTAATATCTCCACATTGCAAGGTGCAATTCTGAAATTTTTTGCTTTTTCCTGCTAATCCTTGCATGATAAAGAAGATTCAAAGAGAGTGAGATGCCAGCTCCTTTCATTCAGTCAGTAGCTTCAAACATTTCTGGACGTTTTTCAATGGCAAAAATCAATGAATATTGTAAATGCACAAACAGTAATTTCTCCGCATTGCAAGGTGCAATTCTGAAATTTTTTGCTTTTTCCTGCTAATCCTAGCATGATAAAGAAGATTCAAAGAGAGTGAGATTCCAGCTCCTTTCATTCAGTCAGTAGCTTCAAACATTTCTGGACGTTTTTCAATGGCAAAAATCAATGAATATTGTAAATGCACAAACAGTAATATCTCCGCATTGCAAGGTGCAATTCTGAAATTTTTTGCTTTTTCCTGCTAATCCTAGCATGATAAAGAAGATTCAAAGAGAGTGAGATGCCAGCTCTTTTCATTCAGTCAGTAGCTTCAAACATTTCTGGTATATGAATAACATGATGTTTTTCAATGGCAAAAATCAATGAATATTGTAAATGCACAAACAGTAATATCTCCACATTGCAAGGTGCAATTCTGAAATTTTTTGCTTTTTCCTGCTCCTCTTTGCATGATAAAGAAGATTCAAAGAGAGTGAGATGCCAGCTCTTTTCATTCAGTCAGTAGCTTCAAACATTTCTGGTATATGAATAACATGATGTTTTTCAATGGCAAAAATCAATGAATATTGTAAATGCACAAACAGTAATATCTCCGCATTGCAAGGTGCAATTCTGAAATTTTTTGCTTTTTCCTGCTAATCCTAGCATGATAAAGAAGATTCAAAGAGAGTGAGATGCCAGCTCCTTTCATTCAGTCAGTAGCTTCAAACATTTCTGGACGTTTTTCAATGGCAAAAACCAATGAATATTGTAAATGCACAAACAGTAATATCTCCACATTGCAAGGTGCAATTCTGAAATTTTTTACTTTTTCCTGCTAATCCTAGCATGATAAAGAAGATTCAAAGAGAGTGAGATGCCAGCTCCTTTCATTCAGTCAGTAGCTTCAAACATTTCTGGTATATGAATAACATGATGTTTTTCAATGGCAAAAATCAATGAATATTGTAAATGCACAAACAGTAATATCTGCACATTGCAAGGTGCAATTCTGAAATTTTTTGCTTTTTCCTGCTAATCCTAGCATGATAAAGAAGATTCAAAGAGAGTGAGATGCCAGCTCCTTTCATTCTGTCAGTAGCTTCAAACATTTCTGGACGTTTTTCAATGGCAAAAATCAATGAATATTGTAAATGCACAAACAGTAATATCTCCACATTGCAAGGTGCAATTCTGAAATTTTTTGCTTTTTCCTGCTAATCCTAGCATGATAAAGAAGATTCAAAGAGAGTGAGATGCCAGCTCTTTTCATTCAGTCAGTAGCTTCAAACATTTCTGGTATATGAATAACATGATGTTTTTCAATGGCAAAAATCAATGAATATTGTAAATGCACAAACAGTAATATCTCCGCATTGCAAGGTGCAATTCTGAAATTTTTTGCTTTTTCCTGCTAATCCTAGCATGATAAAGAAGATTCAAAGAGAGTGAGATGCCAGCTCCTTTCATTCAGTCAGTAGCTTCAAACATTTCTGGTATATGAATAACATGATGTTTTTCAATGGCAAAAATCAATGAATATTGTAAATGCACAAACAGTAATATCTCCGCATTGCAAGTTGCAATTCTGAAATTTTTTGCTTTTTCCTGCTAATCCTAGCATGATAAAGAAGATTCAAAGAGAGTGAGATGCCAGCTCCTTTCATTCAGTCAGTAGCTTCAAACATTTCTGGACGTTTTTCAATGGCAAAAATCAATGAATATTGTAAATGCACAAACAGTAATATCTCCACATTGCAAGGTGCAATTCTGAAATTTTTTGCTTTTTCCTGCTAATCCTAGCATGATAAAGAAGATTCAAAGAGAGTGAGATGCCAGCTCCTTTCATTCAGTCAGTAGCTTCAAACATTTCTGGTATATGAATAACATGATGTTTTTCAATGGCAAAAATCAATGAATATTGTAAATGCACAAACAGTAATATCTCCACATTGCAAGGTGCAATTCTGAAATTTTTTGCTTTTTCCTGCTAATCCTAGCATGATAAAGAAGATTCAAAGAGAGTGAGATGCCAGCTCCTTTCATTCAGTCAGTAGCTTCAAACATTTCTGGACGTTTTTCAATGGCAAAAATCAATGAATATTGTAAATGCACAAACAGTAATATCTCCACATTGCAAGGTGCAATTCTGAAATTTTTTGCTTTTTCCTGCTAATCCTAGCATGATAAAGAAGATTCAAAGAGCGTGAGATGCCAGCTCTTTTCATTCAGTCAGTAGCTTCAAACATTTCTGGTATATGAATAACATGATGTTTTTCAATGGCAAAAATCAATGAATATTGTAAATGCACAAACAGTAATATCTCCACATTGCAAGGTGCAATTCTGAAATTTTTTGCTTTTTCCTGCTAATCCTAGCATGATAAAGAAGATTCAAAGAGAGTGAGATGCCAGCTCCTTTCATTCAGTCAGTAGCTTCAAACATTTCTGGACGTTTTTCAATGGCAAAAATCAATGAATATTGTAAATGCACAAACAGTAATATCTCCGCATTGCAAGGTGCAATTCTGAAATATTTTGCTTTTTCCTGCTAATCCTAGCATGATAAAGAAGATTCAAAGAGAGTGAGATGCCAGCTCTTTTCATTCAGTCAGTAGCTTCAAACATTTCTGGTATATGAATAACATGATGTTTTTCAATGGCAAAAATCAATGAATATTGTAAATGCACAAACAGTAATATCTCCGCATTGCAAGGTGCAATTCTGAAATTTTTTGCTTTTTCCTGCTAATCCTAGCATGATAAAGAAGATTCAAAGAGAGTGAGATGCCAGCTCCTTTCATTCAGTCAGTAGCTTCAAACATTTCTGGACGTTTTTCAATGGCAAAAATCAATGAATATTGTAAATGCACAAACAGTAATATCTCCGCATTGCAAGGTGCAATTCTGAAATTTTTTGCTTTTTCCTGCTAATCCTAGCATGATAAAGAAGATTCAAAGAGAGTGAGATGCCAGCTCCTTTCATTCAGTCAATAGCTTCAAACATTTCTGGACGTTTTTCAATGGCAAAAATCAATGAATATTGTAAATGCACAAACAGTAATATCTCCGCATTGCAAGGTGCAATTCTGAAATTTTTTGCTTTTTCCTGCTAATCCTAGCATGATAAAGAAGATTCAAAGAGAGTTAGATGCCAGCTCCTTACATTCAGTCAGTAGCTTCAAACATTTCTGGTATATGAATAACATGATGTTTTTCAATGGCAAAAATCAATGAATATTGTAAATGCACAAACAGTAATATCTCCACATTGCAAGGTGCAATTCTGAAATTTTTTGCTTTTTCCTGCTAATCCTAGCATGATAAAGAAGATTCAAAGAGAGTGAGATGTCAGCTCCTTTCATTCAGTCAGTAGCTTCAAACATTTCTGGTATATGAATAACATGATGTTTTTCAATGGCAAAAATCAATGAATATTGTAAATGCACAAACAGTAATATCTCCACATTGCAAGGTGCAATTCTGAAATTTTTTGCTTTTTCCTGCTAATCCTAGCATGATAAAGAAGATTCAAAGAGAGTGAGATGCCAGCTCCTTTCATTCAGTCAGTAGCTTCAAACATTTCTGGACGTTTTTCAATGGCAAAAATCAATGAATATTGTAAATGCACAAACAGTAATTTCTCCGCATTGCAAGGTGCAATTCTGAAATTTTTTGCTTTTTCCTTCTAATCCTAGCATGATAAAGAAGATTCAAAGAGAGTGAGATGCCAGCTCCTTTCATTCAGTCAGTAGCTTCAAACATTTCTGGACGTTTTTCAATGGCAAAAATCAATGAATATTGTAAATGCACAAACAGTAATATCTCCGCATTGCAAGGTGCAATTCTGAAATTTTTTGCTTTTTCCTGCTAATCCTAGCATGATAAAGAAGATTCAAAGAGAGTGAGATGCCAGCTCTTTTCATTCAGTCAGTAGCTTCAAACATTTCTGGTATATGAATAACATGATGTTTTTCAATGGCAAAAATCAATGAACATTGTAAATGCACAAACAGTAATAACTCCGCATTGCAAGGTGCAATTCTGAAATTTTTTGCTTTTTCCTGCTAATCCTAGCATGATAAAGAAGATTCAAAGAGAGTGAGATGCCAGCTCCTTTCATTCAGTCAGTAGCTTCAAACATTTCTGGTATATGAATAACATGATGTTTTTCAATGGCAAAAATCAATGAATATTGTAAATGCACAAACAGTAATATCTCCACATTGCAAGGTGCAATTCTGAAATTTTTTGCTTTTTCCTGCTAATCCTAGCATGATAAAGAAGATTCAAAGAGAGTGAGATGCCAGCTCCTTTCATTCAGTCAGTAGCTTCAAACATTTCTGGACGTTTTTCAATGGCAAAAATCAATGAATATTGTAAATGCACAAACAGTAATATCTCCACATTGCAAGGTGCAATTCTGAAATTTTTTGCTTTTTCCTGCTAAACCTAGCATGATAAAGAAGATTCAAAGAGAGTGAGATGCCAGCTCCTTTCATTCAGTCAGTAGCTTCAAACATTTCTGGACGTTTTTCAATGGCAAAAATCAATGAATATTGTAAATGCACAAACAGTAATATCTCCACATTGCAAGGTGCAATTCTGAAATTTTTTGCTTTTTCCTGCTAATCCTAGCATGATAAAGAAGATTCAAAGAGAGTGAGATGCCAGCTCCTTTCATTCAGTCAGTAGCTTCAAACATTTCTGGACGTTTTTCAATGGCAAAAATCAATGAATATTGTAAATGCACAAACAGTAATATCTCCACATTGCAAGGTGCAATTCTGAAATTTTTTGCTTTTTCCTGCTAATCCTAGCATGATAAAGAAGATTCAAAGAGAGTGAGATGCCAGCTCCTTTCATTCAGTCAGTAGCTTCAAACATTTCTGGACGTTTTTCAATGGCAAAAATCAATGAATATTGTAAATGCACAAACAGTAATATCTCCGCATTGCAAGGTGCAATTCTGAAATTTTTTGCTTTTTCCTGCTAATCCTAGCATGATAAAGAAGATTCAAAGAGAGTGAGATGCCAGCTCTTTTCATTCAGTCAGTAGCTTCAAACATTTCTGGTATATGAATAACATGATGTTTTTCAATGGCAAAAATCAATGAATATTGTAAATGAACAAACAGTAATATCTCCACATTGCAAGGTGCAATTCTGAAATTTTTTGCTTTTTCCTGCTGATCCTAGCATGATAAAGAAGATTCAAAGAGAGTGAGATGCCAGCTCTTTTCATTCAGTCAGTAGCTTCAAACATTTCTGGTATATGAATAACATGATGTTTTTCAATGGCAAAAATCAATGAATATTGTAAATGCACAAACAGTAATATCTCCACATTGCAAGGTGCAATTCTGAAATTTTTTGCTTTTTCCTGCTAATCCTAGCATGATAAAGAAGATTCAAAGAGAGTGAGATGCCAGCTCCTTTCATTCAGTCAGTAGCTTCAAACATTTCTGGACGTTTTTCAATGGCAAAAATCAATGAATATTGTAAATGCACAAACAGTAATTTCTCCGCATTGCAAGGTGCAATTCTGAAATTTTTTGCTTTTTCCTGCTAATCCTAGCATGTTAAAGAAGATTCAAAGAGAGTGAGATGCCAGCTCTTTTCATTCAGTCAGTAGCTTCAAACATTTCTGGACGTTTTTCAATGGCAAAAATCAATGAATATTGTAAATGCACAAACAGTAATATCTCCGCATTGCAAGGTGCAATTCTGAAATTTTTTGCTTTTTCCTGCTAATCCTAGCATGATAAAGAAGATTCAAAGAGAGTGAGATGCCAGCTCCTTTCATTCAGTCAGTAGCTTCAAACATTTCTGGACGTTTTTCAATGGCAAAAATCAATGAATATTATAAATGCACAAACAGTAATTTCTCCGCATTGCAAGGTGCAATTCTGAAATTTTTTCCTTTTTCCTGCTAATCTTAGCATGATAAAGAAGATTCAAAGAGAGTGAGATGCCAGCTCCTTTCATTCAGTCAGTAACTTCAAACATTTCTGGACGTTTTTCAATGGCAAAAATCAATGAATATTGTAAATGCACAAACAGTAATTTCTCCGCATTGCAAGGTGCAATTCTGAAATTTTTTGCTTTTTCCTGCTAATCCTAGCATGATAAAGAAGATTCAAAGAGAGTGAGATGCCAGCTCCTTTCATTCAGTCAGTAGCTTCAAACATTTCTGGACGTTTTTCAAAGGCAAAAATCAATGAATATTGTAAATGCACAAACAGTAATATCTCCGCATTGCAAGGTGCAATTCTGAAATTTTTTGCTTTTTCCTGCTAATCCTAGCATGATAAAGAAGATTCAAAGAGAGTGAGATGCCAGCTCTTTTCATTCAGTCAGTAGCTTCAAACATTTCTGGACGTTTTTCAATGGCAAAAATCAATGAATATTGTAAATGCACAAACAGTAATATCTCCGCATTGCAAGGTGCAATTCTGAAATTTTTTGCTTTTTCCTGCTAATCCTAGCATGATAAAGAAGATTCAAAGAGAGTGAGATGCCAGCTCTTTTCATTCAGTCAGTAGCTTCAAACATTTCTGGTATATGAATAACATGATGTTTTTCAATGGCAAAAATCAATGAATATTGTAAATGCACAAACAGTAATAGCTCCGCATTGCAAGGTGCAATTCTGAAATTTTTTGCTTTTTCCTGCTAATCCTAGCATGATAAAGAAGATTCAAAGAGAGTGAGATGCAAGCTCTTTTCATTCAGTCAGTAGCTTCAAACATTTCTGGTATATGAATAACATGATGTTTTTCAATGGCAAAAATCAATGAATATTGTAAATGCACAAACAGTAATATCTCCACATTGCAATGTACAATTCTGAAATTTTTTGCTTATTCCTGCTAATCCTAGCATGATAAAGAAGATTCAAAGAGAGTGAGATGCCAGCTCTTTTCATTCAGTCAGTAGCTTCAAACATTTCTGGTATATGAATAACATGATGTTTTTCAATGGCAAAAATCAATGAATATTGTAAATGCACAAACAGTAATATCTCCACATTGCAAGGTGCAATTCTGAAATTTTTTGCTTTTTCCTGCTAATCCTAGCATGATAAAGAAGATTCAAAGAGAGTGAGATGCCAGCTCTTTTCATTCAGTCAGTAGCTTCAAACATTTCTGGTATATGAATAACATGATGTTTTTCAATGGCAAAAATAATTGAATATTGTAAATGCACAAACAGTAATATCTCCACATTGCAAGGTGCAATTCTGAAATTTTTTGCTTTTTCCTGCTAATCCTAGCATGATAAAGAAGATTCAAAGAGAGTGAGAAGCCAGCTCTTTTCATTCAGTCAGTAGCTTCAAACATTTCTGGTATATGAATAACATGATGTTTTTCAATGGCAAAAATCAATGAATATTGTAAATGCACAAACAGTAATATCTCCGCATTGCAAGGTGCAATTCTGAAATTTTTTGCTTTTTCCTGCTAATCCTAGCATGATAAAGAAGATTCAAAGAGAGTGAGATGCCAGCTCCTTTCATTCAGTCAGTAGCTTCAAACATTTCTGGACGTTTTTCAATGGCAAAAATCAATGAATATTGTAAATGCACAAACAGTAATTTCTCCGCATTGCAAGGTGCAATTCTGAAATTTTTTGCTTTTTCCTGCTAATCCTAGCATGATAAAGAAGATTCAAAGAGAGTGAGATGCCAGCTCCTTTCATTCAGTCAGTAGCTTCAAACATTTCTGGACGTTTTTCAATGGCAAAAATCAATGAATATTGTAAATGCACAAACAGTAATATCTCCGCATTGCAAGGTGCAATTCTGAAATTTTTTGCTTTTTCCTGCTAATCCTAGCATGATAAAGAAGATTCAAAGAGAGTGAGATGCCAGCTCTTTTCATTCAGTCAGTAGCTTCAAACATTTCTGGTATATGAATAACATGATGTTTTTCAATGGCAAAAATCAATGAATATTGTAAATGCACAAACAGTAATATCTCCACATTGCAAGGTGCAATTCTGAAATTTTTTGCTTTTTCCTGCTCCTCTTAGCATGATAAAGAATATTCAAAGAGAGTGAGATGACAGCTCTTTTCATTCAGTCAGTAGCTTCAAACATTTCTGGTATATGAATAACATGATGTTTTTCAATGGCAAAAATCAATGAATATTGTAAATGCACAAACAGTAATATCTCCGCATTGCAAGGTGCAATTCTGAAATTTTTTGCTTTTTCCTGCTAATCCTAGCATGATAAAGAAGATTCAAAGAGAGTGAGATGCCAGCTCCTTTCATTCAGTCAGTAGCTTCAAACATTTCTGGACGTTTTTCAATGGCAAAAATCAATGAATATTGTAAATGCACAAACAGTAATATCTCCGCATTGCAAGGTGCAATTCTGAAATTTTTTGCTTTTTCCTGCTCCTCTTAGCATGATAAAGAAGATTCAAAGAGAGTGAGATGCCAGCTCTTTTCATTCAGTCAGTAGCTTCAAACATTTCTGGTATATGAATAACATGATGTTTTTCAATGGCAAAAATCAATGAATATTGTAAATGCACAAACAGTAATATCTCCGCATTGCAAGGTGCAATTCTGAAATTTTTTGCTTTTTCCTGCTAATCCTAGCATGATAAAGAAGATTCAAAGAGAGTGAGATGCCAGCTCTTTTCATTCAGTCAGTAGCTTCAAACATTTCTGGTATATGAATAACATGATGTTTTTCAATGGCAAAAATCAATGAATATTGTAAATGCACAAACAGTAATATCTCCGCATTGCAAGGTGCAATTCTGAAATTTTTTGCTTTTTCCTGCTAATCCTAGCATGATAAAGAAGATTCAAAGAGAGAGATGCCAGCTCCTTTCATTCAGTCAGTAGCTTCAAACATTTCTGGACGTTTTTCAATGGCAAAAATCAATGAATATTGTAAATGCACAAACAGTAATATCTCCGCTTTGCAAGGTGCAATTCTGAAATTTTTTGCTTTTTCCTGCTAATCCTAGCATGATAAAGAAGATTCAAAGAGAGTGAGATGCCAGCTCCTTTCATTCAGTCAGTAGCTTCAAACATTTCTGGATGTTTTTCAATGGCAAAAATCAATGAATATTGTAAATGCACAAACAGTAATATCTCCGCATTGCAAGGTGCAATTCTGAAATTTTTTGCTTTTTCCTGCTAATCCTAGCATGATAAAGAAGATTCAAAGAGAGTGAGATGCCAGCTCCTTACATTCAGTCAGTAGCTTCAGACATTTCTGGTATATGAATAACATGATGTTTTTCAATGGCAAAAATCAATGAATATTGTAAATGCACAAACAGTAATATCTCCACATTGGAAGGTGCAATTCTGAAATTTTTTGCTTTTTCCTGCTAATCCTAGCACGATAAAGAAGATTCAAAGAGAGTGAGATGCCAGCTCATTTCATTCAGTCAGTAGCTTCAAACATTTCTGGTATATGAATAACATGATGTTTTTCAATGGCAAAAATCAATGAATATTGTAAATGCACAAACAGTAATATCTCCACATTGCAAGGTGCAATTCTGAAATTTTTTGCTTTTTCCTGCTAATCCTAGCATGATAAAGAAGATTCAAAGAGAGTGAGATGCCAGCTCCTTTCATTCAGTCAGTAGCTTCAAACATTTCTGGACGTTTTTCAATGGCAAAAATCAATGAATATTGTAAATGCACAAACAGTAATATCTCCACATTGCAAGGTGCAATTCTGAAATTTTTTGCTTTTTCCTGCTAATCCTAGCATGATAAAGAAGATTCAAAGAGAGTGAGATGCCAGCTCTTTTCATTCAGTCAGTAGCTTCAAACATTTCTGGTATATGAATAACATGATGTTTTTCAATGGCAAAAATCAATGAATATTGTAAATGCACAAACAGTAATATCTCCGCATTGCAAGGTGCAATTCTGAAATTTTTTGCTTTTTCCTGCTAATCCTAGCATGATAAAGAAGATTCAAAGAGAGTGAGATGCCAGCTCCTTTCATTCAGTCAGTAGCTTCAAACATTTCTGGTATATGAATAACATGATGTTTTTCAATGGCAAAAATCAATGAATATTGTAAATGCACAAACAGTAATATCTCCACATTGCAAGGTGCAATTCTGAAATTTTTTGCTTTTTCCTGCTAATCCTAGCATGATAAAGAAGATTCAAAGAGAGTGAGATGACAGCTCCTTTCATTCAGTCAGTAGCTTCAAACATTTCTGGACGTTTTTCAATGGCAAAAATCAATGAATATTGTAAATGCACAAACAGTAATATCTCCACATTGCAAGGTGCAATTCTGAAATTTTTTGCTTTTTCCTGCTAATCCTAGCATGATAAAGAAGATTCAAAGAGAGTGAGATGCCAGCTCTTTTCATTCAGTCAGTAGCTTCAAACATTTCTGGACGTTTTTCAATGGCAAAAATCAATGAATATTGTAAATGCACAAACAGTAATATCTCCGCATTGCAAGGTGCAATTCTGAAATTTTTTGCTTTTTCCTGCTAATCCTAGCATGATAAAGAAGATTCAAAGAGAGTGAGATGCCAGTTCTTTTCATTCAGTCAGTAGCTTCAAACATTTCTGGTATATGATTAACATGATGTTTTTCAATGGCAAAAATCAATGAATATTGTAAATGCACAAATAGTAATATCTCCACATTGCAAGGTGCAATTCTGAAATTTTTTGCTTTTTCCTGCTAATCCTAGCATGATAAAGAAGATTCAAAGAGAGTGAGATGCCAGCTCTTTTCATTCAGTCAGTAGCTTCAAACATTTCTGGTATATGAATAACATGATGTTTTTCAATGGCAAAAATCAATGAATATTGTAAATGCACAAACAATAATATCTCCACATTGCAAGGTGCAATTCTGAAATTTTTTGCTTTTTCCTGCTAATCCTAGCATGATAAAGAAGATTCAAAGAGAGTGAGATGCCAGTTCCTTTCATTCAGTCAGTAGATTCAAACATTTCTGGACGTTTTTCAATGGCAAAAATCAATGAATATTGTAAATGCACAAACAGTAATATCTCCACATTGCAAGGTGCAATTCTGAAATTTTTTGCTTTTTCCTGCTAATCCTAGCATGATAAAGAAGATTCAAAGAGAGTGAGATGCCAGCTCCTTTCATTCAGTCAGTAGCTTCAAACATTTCTGGACGTTTTTCAATGGCAAAAATCAATGAATATTGTAAATGCACAAATAGTAATTTCTCCGCATTGCAAGGTGCAATTCTGAAATTTTTTGCTTTTTCCTGCTAATCCTAGCATGATAAAGAAGATTCAAAGAGAGTGAGATGCCAGCTCCTTTCATTCAGTCAGTAGCTTCAAACATTTCTGGACGTTTTTCAATGGCAAAAATCAATGAATATTGTAAATGCACAAACAGTAATATCTCCACATTGCAAGGTGCAATTCTGAAATTTTTTGCTTTTTCCTGCTAATCCTTGCATGATAAAGAAGATTCAAAGAGAGTGAGATGCCAGCTCTTTTCATTCAGTCAGTAGCTTCAAACATTTCTGGTATATGAATAACATGATGTTTTTCAATGGCAAAAATCAAGGAATATTGTAAATGAACAAACAGTAATATCTCCACATTGCAAGGTGCAATTCTGAAATTTTTTGCTTTTTCCTGCTAATCCTAGCATGATAAAGAAGATTCAAAGAGAGTGAGATGCCAGCTCTTTTCATTCAGTCAGTAGCTTCAAACATTTCTGGTATATGAATAACATGATGTTTTTCAATGGCAAAAATCAATGAATATTGTAAATGCACAAACAGTAATATCTCCACATTGCAAGGTGCAATTCTGAAATTTTTTGCTTTTTCCTGCTAATCCTAGCATGATAAAGAAGATTCAAAGAGAGTGAGATGCCAGCTCCTTTCATTCAGTCAGTAGCTTCAAACATTTCTGGACGTTTTTCAATGGCAAAAATCAATGAATATTGTAAATGCACAAACAGTAATTTCTCCGCATTGCACTGTGCAATTCTGAAATTTTTTGCTTTTTCCTGCTAATCCTAGCATGATAAAGAAGATTCAAAGAGAGTGAGATGCCAGCTCTTTTCATTCAGTCAGTAGCTTCAAACATTTCTGGACGTTTTTCAATGGCAAAAATCAATGAATATTGTAAATGCACAAACAGTAATATCTCCGCATTGCAAGGTGCAATTCTGAAATTTTTTGCTTTTTCCTGCTAATCCTAGCATGATAAAGACGATTCAAAGAGAGTGAGATGCCAGCTCTTTTCATTCAGTCAGTAGCTTCAAACATTTCTGGTATATGAATAACATGATGTTTTTCAATGGCAAAAATCAATGAATATTGTAAATGCACAAACAGTAATATCTCCACATTGCAAGGTGCAATTCTGAAATTTTTTGCTTTTTCCTGCTCCTCTTAGCATGATAAAGAAGATTCAAAGAGAGTGAGATGCCAGCTCTTTTCATTCAGTCAGTAGCTTCAAACATTTCTGGTATATGAATAACATGATGTTTTTCAATGGCAAAAATCAATGAATATTGTAAATGCACAAACAGTAATTTCTCCGCATTGCAAGGTGCAATTCTGAAATTTTTTGCTTTTTCCTGCTAATCCTAGCATGATAAAGAAGATTCAAAGAGAGTGAGATGCCAGTTCCTTTCATTCAGTCAGTAGCTTCAAACATTTCTGGACGTTTTTCAATGGCAAAAATCAGTGAATATTGTAAATGCACAAACAGTAATTTCTCCGCATTGCAAGGTGTAATTCTGAAATTTTTTGCTTTTTCCTGCTAATCTTAGCATGATAAAGAAGATTCAAAGAGAGTGAGATGCCAGCTCCTTTCATTCAGTCAGTAGCTTCAAACATTTCTGGACGTTTTTCAATGGCAAAAATCAGTGAATATTGTAAATGCACAAACAGTAATATCTCCGCATTGCAAGGTGCAATTCTGAAATTTTTTGCTTTTTCCTGCTAATCCTAGCATGATAAAGAAGATTCAAAGAGAGTGAGATGCCAGCTCTTTTCATTCAGTCAGTAGCTTCAAACATTTCTGGACGTTTTTCAATGGCAAAAATCAATGAATATTGTAAATGCACAAACAGTAATATCTCCGCATTGCAAGGTGCAATTCTGAAATTTTTTGCTTTTTCCTGCTAATCCTAGCATGATAAAGAAGATTCAAAGAGAGTGAGATGCCAGCTCTTTTCATTCAGTCAGTAGCTTCAAACATTTCTGGTATATGAATAACATGATGTTTTTCAATGGCAAAAATCAATGAATATTGTAAATGCACAAACAGTAATATCTCCGCATTGCAAGGTGCAATTCTGAATTTTTTTGCTTTTTCCTGCTAATCCTAGCATGATAAAGAAGATTCAAAGAGAGTGAGATGCCAGCTCCTTTCATTCAGTCAGTAGCTTCAAACATTTCTGGACGTTTTTCAATGGCAAAAATCAATGAATATTGTAAATGCACAAACAGTAATATCTCCGCATTGCAAGGTGCAATTTTGAAATTTTTTGCTTTTTCCTGCTAATCCTAGCATGATAAAGAAGATTCAAAGAGAGTGAGATGCCAGCTCTTTTCATTCAGTCAGTAGCTTCAAACATTTCTGGACGTTTTTCAATGGCAAAAATCAATGAATATTGTAAATGCACAAACAGTAATATCTCCGTATTGCAAGGTGCAATTCTGAAATTTTTTGCTTTTTCCTGCTAATCCTAGCATGATAAAGAAGATTCAAAGAGAGTGAGATGCCAGCTCCTTACATTCAGTCAGTAGCTTCAAACATTTCTGGTATATGAATAACATGATGTTTTTCAATGGCAAAAATCAATGAATATTGTAAATGCACAAAAAGTAATATCTCCACATTGCAAGGTGCAATTCTGAAATTTTTTGCTTTTTCCTGCTAATCCTAGCATGATAAAGAAGATTCAAAGAGAGTGAGATGCCAGCTCTTTTCATTCAGTCAGTAGCTTCAAACATTTCTGGACGTTTTTCAATGGCAAAAATCAGTGAATATTGTAAATGCACAAACAGTAATTTCTCCGCATTGCAAGGTGTAATTCTGAAATTTTTTGCTTTTTCCTGCTAATCTTAGCATGATAAAGAAGATTCAAAGAGAGTGAGATGCCAGCTCTTTTCATTCAGTCAGTAGCTTCAAACATTTCTGGTATATGAATAACATGATGTTTTTCAAAGGCAAAAATCAATGAATATTGTAAATGCACAAACAGTAATATCTCCGCATTGCAAGGTGCAATTCTGAAATTTTTTGCTTTTTCCTACTAATCCTAGCATGATAAAGAAGATTCAAAGAGAGTGAGATGCCAGCTCCTTTCATTCAGTCAGTAGCTTCAAACATTTCTGGACGTTTTTCAATGGCAAAAATCAATGAATATTGTAAATGCACAAACAGTAATTTCTCCGCATTGCAAGGTGCAATTCTGAAATTTTTTGCTTTTTCCTGCTAATCCTAGCATGATAAAGAAGATTCAAAGAGAGTGAGATGCCAGCTCCTTTCATTCAGTCAGTAGCTTCAAACATTTCTGGACGTTTTTCAAAGGCAAAAATCAATGAATATTGTAAATGCACAAACAGTAATATCTCCACATTGCAAGGTGCAATTCTGAAATTTTTTCTTTTTCCTGCTAATCCTAGCATGATAAAGAAGATTCAAAGAGAGTGAGATGCCAGCTCTTTTCATTCAGTCAGTAGCTTCAAACATTTCTGGACGTTTTTCAATGGCAAAAATCAATGAATATTGTAAATGCACAAACAGTAATATCTCCGCATTGCAAGGTGCAATTCTGAAATTTTTTGCTTTTTCCTGCTAATCCTAGCATGATAAAGAAGATTCAAAGAGAGTGAGATGCCAGCTCTTTTCATTCAGTCAGTAGCTTCAAACATTTCTGGTATATGAATAACATGATGTTTTTCAATGGCAAAAATCAATGAATATTGTAAATGCACAAACAGTAATATCTCCGCATTGCAAGGTGCAATTCTGAATTTTTTTGCTTTTTCCTGCTAATCCTAGCATGATAAAGAAGATTCAAAGAGAGTGAGATGCCAGCTCCTTTCATTCAGTCAGTAGCTTCAAACATTTCTGGACGTTTTTCAATGGCAAAAATCAATGAATATTGTAAATGCACAAACAGTAATATCTCCGCATTGCAAGGTGCAATTCTGAAATTTTTTGCTTTTTCCTGCTAATCCTAGCATGATAAAGAAGATTCAAAGAGAGTGAGATGCCAGCTCCTTTCATTCAGTCAGTAGCTTCAAACATTTCTGGACGTTTTTCAATGGCAAAAATCAATGAATATTGTAAATGCACAAACAGTAATATCTCCGCATTGCAAGGTGCAATTCTGAAATTTTTTGCTTTTTCCTGCTAATCCTAGCATGATAAAGAAGATTCAAAGAGAGTGAGATGCCAGCTCCTTACATTCAGTCAGTAGCTTCAAACATTTCTGGTATATGAATAACATGATGTTTTTCAATGGCAAAAATCAATGAATATTGTAAATGCACAAAAAGTAATATCTCCACATTGCAAGGTGCAATTCTGAAATTTTTTGCTTTTTCCTGCTAATCCTAGCATGATAAAGAAGATTCAAAGAGAGTGAGATGCCAGCTCCTTTCATTCAGTCAGTAACTTCAAACATTTCTGGTATATGAATAACATGATGTTTTTCAATGGCAAAAATCAATGAATATTGTAAATGCACAAACAGTAATATCTCCACATTGCAAGGTGCAATTCTGAATTTTTTTGCTTTTTCCTGCTAATCCTAGCATGATAAAGAAGATTCAAAGAGAGTGAGATGCCAGCTCCTTTCATTCAGTCAGTAGCTTCAAACATTTCTGGACGTTTTTCAATGGCAAAAATCAATGAATATTGTAAATGCACAAACAGTAATTTCTCCGCATTGCAAGGTGCAATTCTGAAATTTTTTGCTTTTTCCTGCTAATCCTAGCATGATAAAGAAGATTCAAAGAGAGTGAGATGCCAGCTCCTTTCATTCAGTCAGTAGCTTCAAACATTTCTGGACGTTTTTCAATGGCAAAAATCAATGAATATTGTAAATGCACAAACAGTAATATCTCCGCATTGCAAGGTGCAATTCTGAAATTTTTTGCTTTTTCCTGCTAATCCTAGCATGATAAAGAAGATTCAAAGAGAGTGAGATGCCAGCTCTTTTCATTCAGTCAGTAGCTTCAAACATTTCTGGTATATGAATAACATGATGTTTTTCAATGGCAAAAATCAATGAATATTGTAAATGCACAAACAGTAATATCTCCGCATTGCAAGGTGCAATTCTGAAATTTTTTGCTTTTTCCTGCTAATCCTAGCATGATAAAGAAGATTCAAAGAGAGTGGGATGCCAGCTCCTTTTATTCAGTCAGTAGCTTCAAACATTTCTGGTATATGAATAACATGATGTTTTTCAATGGCAAAAATCAATGAATATTGTAAATGCACAAACAGTAATATCTCCACATTGCAAGGTGCAATTCTGAATTTTTTTGCTTTTTCCTGCTAATCCTAGCATGATAAAGAAGATTCAAAGAGAGTGAGATGCCAGCTCCTTTCATTCAGTCAGTAGCTTCAAACATTTCTGGACGTTTTTCAATGGCAAAAATCAATGAATATTGTAAATGCACAAACAGTAATATCTCCACATTGCAAGGTGCAATTCTGAAATTTTTTGCTTTTTCCTGCTAATCCTAGCATGATAAAGAAGATTCAAAGAGAGTGAGATGCCAGCTCTTTTCATTCAGTCAGTAGCTTCAAACATTTCTGGACGTTTTTCAATGGCAAAAATCAATGAATATTGTAAATGCACAAACAGTAATATCTCCGCATTGCAAGGTGCAATTCTGAAATTTTTTGCTTTTTCCTGCTAATCCTAGCATGATAAAGAAGATTCAAAGAGAGTGAGATGCCAGCTCTTTTCATTCAGTCAGTAGCTTCAAACATTTCTGGTATATGAATAACATGATGTTTTTCAATGGCAAAAATCAATGAATATTGTAAATGCACAAACAGTAATATCTCCACATTGCAAGGTGCAATTCTGAAATTTTTTGCTTTTTCCTGCTAATCCTAGCATGATAAAGAAGATTCAAAGAGAGTGAGATGCCAGCTCTTTTCATTCAGTCAGTAGCTTCAAACATTTCTGGTATATGAATAACATGATGTTTTTCAATGGCAAAAATCAATGAATATTGTAAATGCACAAACAGTAATATCTCCACATTGCAAGGTGCAATTCTGAAATTTTTTGCTTTTTACAGCTAATCCTAGCATGATAAAGAAGATTCAAAGAGAGTGAGATGCCAGCTCCTTTCATTCAGTCAGTAGCTTCAAACATTTCTGGACGTTTTTCAATGGCAAAAATCAATGAATATTGTAAATGCACAAACAGTAATATCTCCGCATTGCAAGGTGCAATTCTGAAATTTTTTGCTTTTTCCTGCTAATCCTAGCATGATAAAGAAGATTCAAAGAGAGTGAGATGCCAGCTCCTTTCATTCAGTCAGTAGCTTCAAACATTTCTGGACGTTTTTCAATGGCAAAAATCAATGAATATTGTAAACGCACAAACAGTAATATCTCCGCATTGCAAGGTGCAATTCTGAAATTTTTTGCTTTTTCCTGCTAATCCTAGCATGATAAAGAAGATTCAAAGAGAGTGAGATGCCAGCTCTTTTCATTCAGTCAGTAGCTTCAAACATTTCTGGTATATGAATAACATGATGTTTTTCAATGGCAAAAATCAATGAATATTGTAAATGAACAAACAGGAATATCTCCACATTGCAAGGTGCAATTCTGAAATTTTTTGCTTTTTCCTGCTAATCCTAGCATGATAAAGAAGATTCAAAGAGAGTGAGAAGCCAGCTCTTTTCATTCAGTCAGTAGCTTCAAACATTTCTGGTATATGAATAACATGATGTTTTTCAATGGCAAAAATCAATGAATATTGTAAATGCACAAACAGTAATATCTCCACATTGCAAGGTGCAATTCTGAAATTTTTTGCTTTTTCCTGCTCCTCTTAGCATGATAAAGAAGATTCAAAGAGAGTGAGATGCCAGCTCTTTTCATTCAGTCAGTAGCTTCAAACATTTCTGGTATATGAATAACATGATGTTTTTCAATGGCAAAAATCAATGAATATTGTAAATGCACAAACAGTAATTTCTCCGCATTGCAAGGTGCAATTCTGAAATTTTTTGCTTTTTCCTGCTAATCCTTGCATGATAAAGAAGATTCAAAGAGAGTGAGATGCCAGCTCCTTTCATTCAGTCAGTAGCTTCAAACATTTCTGGACGTTTTTCAATGGCAAAAATCAATGAATATTGTAAATGCACAAACATTAATTTCTCCGCATTGCAAGGTGTAATTCTGAAATTTTTTGCTTTTTCCTGCTAATCTTAGCATGATAAAGAAGATTCAAAGAGAGTGAGATTCCAGCTCCTTTCATTCAGTCAGTAGCTTCAAACATTTCTGGTATATGAATAACATGATGTTTTTCAAAGGCAAAAATCAATGAACATTGTAAATGCACAAACAGTAATATCTCCGCATTGCAAGGTGCAATTCTGAAATTTTTTGCTTTTTCCTGCTAATCCTAGCATGATAAAGAAGATTCAAAGAGAGTGAGATGCCAGCTCCTTTCATTCAGTCAGTAGCTTCAAACATTTCTGGACGTTTTTCAATGGCAAAAATCAATGAATATTGTAAATGCACAAACAGTAATTTCTCCGCATTGCAAGGTGCAATTCTGAAATTTTTTGCTTTTTCCTGCTAATCCTAGCATGATAAAGAAGATTCAAAGAGAATGAGATGCCAGCTCCTTTCATTCAGTCAGTAGCTTCAAACATTTCTGGACGTTTTTCAAAGGCAAAAATCAATGAATATTGTAAATGCACAAACAGTAATATCTCCGCATTGCAAGGTGCAATTCTGAAATTTTTTCTTTTTCCTGCTAATCCTAGCATGATAAAGAAGATTCAAAGAGAGTGAGATGCCAGCTCTTTTCATTCAGTCAGTAGCTTCAAACATTTCTGGACGTTTTTCAATGGCAAAAATCAATGAATATTGTAAATGCACAAACAGTAATATCTCCGCATTGCAATGTGCAATTCTGAAATTTTTTGCTTTTTCCTGCTAATCCTAGCATGATAAAGAAGATTCAAAGAGAGTGAGATGCCAGCTCTATTCATTCAGTCAGTAGCTTCAAACATTTCTGGTATATGAATAACATGATGTTTTTCAATGGCAAAAATCAATGAATATTGTAAATGCACAAACAGTAATAGCTCCGCATTGCAAGGTGCAATTCTGAAATTTTTTGCTTTTTCCTGCTAATCCTAGCATGATAAAGAAGATTCAAAGAGAGTGAGATGCCAGCTCTTTTCATTCAGCCAGTAGCTTCAAACATTTCTGGTATATGAATAACATGATGTTTTTCAATGGCAAAAATCAATGAATATTGTAAATGCACAAACAGTAATATCTCCACATTGCAAGGTACAATTCTGAAATTTTTTGCTTTTTCCTGCTAATCCTAGCATGATAACGAAGATTCAAAGAGAGTGAGATGCCAGCTCTTTTCATTCAGTCAGTAGCTTCAAACATTTCTGGTATATGAATAACATGATGTTTTTCAATGGCAAAAATCAATGAATATTGTAAATGCACAAACAGTAATATCTCCACATTGCAAGGTGCAATTCTGAAATTTTTTGCTTTTTCCTGCTAATCCTAGCATGATAAAGAAGATTCAAAGAGAGTGAGATGCCAGCTCTTTTCATTCAGTCGGTAGCTTCAAACATTTCTGGTATATGAATAACATGATGTTTTTCAATGGCAAAAATCAATGAATATTGTAAATGCACAAACAGTAATATCTCCTCATTGCAAGGTGCAATTCTGAAATTTTTTGCTTTTTCCTGCTAATCCTACCATGATAAAGAAGATTCAAAGAGAGTGAGATGCCAGCTCTTTTCATTCAGTCAGTAGCTTCAAACATTTCTGGTATATGAATAACATGATGTTTTTCAATGGCAAAAATCAATGAATATTGTAAATGCACAAACAGTAATATCTCCGCATTGCAAGGTGCAATTCTGAAATTTTTTGCTTTTTCCTGCTAATCCTAGCATGATAAAGAAGATTCAAAGAGAGTGAGATGCCAGCTCCTTTCATTCAGTCAGTAGCTTCAAACATTTCTGGACGTTTTTCAATGGCAAAAATCAATGAATATTGTAAATGCACAAACAGTAATATCTCCACATTGCAAGGTGCAATTCTGAAATTTTTTGCTTTTTCCTGCTAATCCTAGCATGATAAAGAAGATTCAAAGAGAGTGAGATGCCAGCTCTTTTCATTCAGTCAGTAGCTTCAAACATTTCTGGACGTTTTTCAATGGCAAAAATCAATGAATATTGTAAATGCACAAACAGTAATATCTCCGCATTGCAAGGTGCAATTCTGAAATTTTTTGCTTTTTCCTGCTAATTCTAGCATGATAAAGAAGATTCAAAGAGAGTGAGATGCCAGCTCTTTTCATTCAGTCAGTAGCTTCAAACATTTCTGGTATATGAATAACATGATGTTTTCAATGGCAAAAATCAATGAATATTGTAAATGCACAAACAGTAATATCTCCACATTGCAAGGTGCAATTCTGAAATTTTTTGCTTTTTCCTGCTCCTCTTAGCATGATAAAGAAGATTCAAAGAGAGTGAGATGCCAGCTCTTTTCATTCAGTCAGTAGCTTCAAACATTTCTGGTATATGAATAACATGATGTTTTTCAATGGCAAAAATCAATGAATATTGTAAATGCACAAACAGTAATTTCTCCGCATTGCAAGGTGCAATTCTGAAATTTTTTGCTTTTTCCTGCTAATCCTAGCATGATAAAGAAGATTCAAAGAGAGTGAGATGCCAGCTCCTTTCATTCAGTCAGTAGCTTCAAACATTTCTGGACGTTTTTCAATGGCAAAAATCAATGAATATTGTAAATGCACAAACATTAATTTCTCCGCATTGCAAGGTGTAATTCTGAATTTTTTTGCTTTTTCCTGCTAATCTTAGCATGATAAAGAAGATTCAAAGAGAGTGAGATGCCAGCTCCTTTCATTCAGTCAGTAGCTTCAAACATTTCTGGTATATGAATAACATGATGTTTTTCAAAGGCAAAAATCAATGAATATTGTAAATGCACAAACAGTAATATCTCCGCATTGCAAGGTGCAATTCTGAAATTTTTTGCTTTTTCCTGCTAATCCTAGCATGATAAAGAAGATTCAAAGAGAGTGAGATGCCAGCTCCTTTCATTCAGTCAGTAGCTTCAAACATTTCTGGACGTTTTTCAATGGCAAAAATCAATGAATATTGTAAATGCACAAACAGTAATTTCTCCGCATTGCAAGGTGCAATTCTGAAATTTTTTGCTTTTTCCTGCTAATCCTAGCAAGATAAAGAAGATTCAAAGAGAGTGAGATGCCAGCTCCTTTCATTCAGTCAGTAGCTTCAAACATTTCTGGACGTTTTTCAAAGGCAAAAATCAATGAATATTGTAAATGCACAAACAGTAATATCTCCGCATTGCAAGGTGCAATTCTGAAATTTTTTCTTTTTCCTGCTAATCCTAGCATGATAAAGAAGATTCAAAGAGAGTGAGATGCCAGCTCTTTTCATTCAGTCAGTAGCTTCAAACATTTCTGGACGTTTTTCAATGGCAAAAATCAATGAATATTGTAAATGCACAAACAGTAATATCTCCGCATTGCAATGTGCAATTCTGAAATTTTTTGCTTTTTCCTGCTAATCCTAGCATGATAAAGAAGATTCAAAGAGAGTGAGATGCCAGCTCTTTTCATTCAGTCAGTAGCTTCAAACATTTCTGGTATATGAATAACATGATGTTTTTCAATGGCAAAAATCAATGAATATTGTAAATGCACAAACAGTAATAGCTCCGCATTGCAAGGTGCAATTCTGAAATTTTTTGCTTTTTCCTGCTAATCCTAGCATGATAAAGAAGATTCAAAGAGAGTGAGATGCCAGCTCTTTTCATTCAGCCAGTAGCTTCAAACATTTCTGGTATATGAATAACATGATGTTTTTCAATGGCAAAAATCAATGAATATTGTAAATGCACAAACAGTAATATCTCCACATTGCAAGGTACAATTCTGAAATTTTTTGCTTTTTCCTGCTAATCCTAGCATGATAAAGAAGATTCAAAGAGAGTGAGATGCCAGCTCTTTTCATTCAGTCAGTAGCTTCAAACATTTCTGGTATATGAATAACATGATGTTTTTCAATGGCAAAAATCAATGAATATTGTAAATGCACAAACAGTAATATCTCCACATTGCAAGGTGCAATTCTGAAATTTTTTGCTTTTTCCTGCTAATCCTAGCATGATAAAGAAGATTCAAAGAGAGTGAGATGCCAGCTCTTTTCATTCAGTCGGTAGCTTCAAACATTTCTGGTATATGAATAACATGATGTTTTTCAATGGCAAAAATCAATGAATATTGTAAATGCACAAACAGTAATATCTCCACATTGCAAGGTGCAATTCTGAAATTTTTTGCTTTTTCCTGCTAATCCTACCATGATAAAGAAGACTCAAAGAGAGTTAGATGCCAGCTCTTTTCATTCAGTCAGTAGCTTCAAACATTTCTGGTATATGAATAACATGATGTTTTTCAATGGCAAAAATCAATGAATATTGTAAATGCACAAACAGTAATATCTCCGCATTGCAAGGTGCAATTCTGAAATTTTTTGCTTTTTCCTGCTAATCCTAGCATGATAAAGAAGATTCAAAGAGAGTGAGATGCCAGCTCCTTTCATTCAGTCAGTAGCTTCAAACATTTCTGGACGTTTTTCAATGGCAAAAATCAATGAATATTGTAAATGCACAAACAGTAATAACTCCACATTGCAAGGTGCAATTCTGAAATTTTTTGCTTTTTCCTGCTAATCCTAGCATGATAAAGAAGATTCAAAGAGAGTGAGATGCCAGCTCTTTTCATTCAGTCAGTAGCTTCAAACATTTCTGGACGTTTTTCAATGGCAAAAATCAATGAATATTGTAAATGCACAAACAGTAATATCTCCGCATTGCAAGGTGCAATTCTGAAATTTTTTGCTTTTTCCTGCTAATCCTAGCATGATAAAGAAGATTCAAAGAGAGTGAGATGCCAGCTCTTTTCATTCAGTCAGTAGCTTCAAACATTTCTGGTATATGAATAACATGATGTTTTCAATGGCAAAAATCAATGAATATTGTAAATGCACAAACAGTAATATCTCCACATTGCAAGGTGCAATTCTGAAATTTTTTGCTTTTTCCTGCTCCTCTTAGCATGATAAAGAAGATTCAAAGAGAGTGAGATGCCAGCTCTTTTCATTCAGTCAGTAGCTTCAAACATTTCTGGTATATGAATAACATGATGTTTTTCAATGGCAAAAATCAATGAATATTGTAAATGCACAAACAGTAATTTCTCCGCATTGCAAGGTGCAATTCTGAAATTTTTTGCTTTTTCCTGCTAATCCTAGCATGATAAAGAAGATTCAAAGAGAGTGAGATGCCAGCTCCTTTCATTCAGTCAGTAGCTTCAAACATTTCTGGACGTTTTTCAATGGCAAAAATCAATGAATATTGTAAATGCACAAACAGTAATTTCTCCGCATTGCAAGTGCAATTCTGAAATTTTTTGCTTTTTCCTGCTAATCCTAGCATGATAAAGAAGATTCAAAGAGAGTGAGATGCCAGCTCCTTTCATTCAGTCAGTAGCTTCAAACATTTCTGGACGTTTTTCAATGGCAAAAATCAATGAATATTGTAAATGCACAAACAGTAATTTCTCCGCATTGCAAGGTGCAATTCTGAAATTTTTTGCTTTTTCCTGCTAATCCTAGCATGATAAAGAAGATTCAAAGAGAGTGAGATGCCAGCTCCTTTCATTCAGTCAGTAGCTTCAAACATTTCTGGACGTTTTTCAATGGCAAAAATCAATGAATATTGTAAATGCACAAACAGTAATTTCTCCGCATTGCAAGGTGCAATTCTGAAATTTTTTGCTTTTTCCTGCTAATCCTAGCATGATAAAGAAGATTCAAAGAGAGTGAGATGCCAGCTCCTTTCATTCAGTCAGTAGCTTCAAACATTTCTGGACGTTTTTCAATGGCAAAAATCAATGAATATTGTAAATGCACAAACAGTAATTTCTCCGCATTGCAAGGTGCAATTCTGAAATTTTTTGCTTTTTCCTGCTAATCCTAGCATGATAAAGAAGATTCAAAGAGAGTGAGATGCCAGCTCCTTTCATTCAGTCAGTAGCTTCAAACATTTCTGGACGTTTTTCAAAGGCAAAAATCAATGAATATTGTAAATGCACAAACAGTAATTTCTCCGCATTGCAAGGTGCAATTCTGAAATTTTTTACTTTTTCCTGCTAATCCTAGCATGATAAAGAAGATTCAAAGAGAGTGAGATGCCAGCTCTTTTCATTCAGTCAGTAGCTTCAAACATTTCTGGTATATGAATAACATGATGTTTTTCAATGGCAAAAATCAATGAATATTGTAAATGCACAAACAGTAATAGCTCCGCATTGCAAGGTGCAATTCTGAAATTTTTTGCTTTTTCCTGCTAATCCTAGCATGATAAAGAAGATTCAAAGAGAGTGAGATGCCAGCTCTTTTCATTCAGTCAGTAGCTTCAAACATTTCTGGTATATGAATAACATGATGTTTTTCAATGGCAAAAATCAATGAAAATTGTAAATGCACAAACAGTAATATCTCCACATTGCAAGGTGCAATTCTGAAATTTTTTGCTTTTTCCTGCTAATCCTAGCATGATAAAGAAGATTCAAAGAGAGTGAGATGCCAGTTCTTTTCATTCAGTCAGTAGCTTCAAACATTTCTGGTATATGAAAAACATGATGTTTTTCAATGGCAAAAATCAATGAATATTGTAAATGCACAAACAGTAATATCTCCACATTGCAAGGTGCAATTCTGAAATTTTTTGCTTTTTCCTGCTAATCCTAGCATGATAAAGAAGATTCAAAGAGAGTGAGATGCCAGCTCTTTTCATTCAGTCAGTAGCTTCAAACATTTCTGGTATATGAATAACGATGTTTTTCAATGGCAAAAATCAATGAATATTGTAAATGCACAAACAGTAATATCTCCACATTGCAAGGTGCAATTCTGAAATTTTTTGCTTTTTCCTGATAATCCTAGCATGATAAAGAAGATTCAAAGAGAGTGAGATGCCAGCTCTTTTCATTCAGTCAGTAGCTTCAAACATTTCTGGTATATGAATAACATGATGTTTTTCAATGGCAAAAATCAATGAATATTGTAAATGCACAAACAGTAATATCTCCGCATTGCAAGGTGCAATTCTGAAATTTTTTGCTTTTTCCTGCTAATCCTAGCATGATAAAGAAGATTCAAAGAGAGTGAGATGCCAGCTCCTTTCATTCAGTCAGTAGCTTCAAACATTTCTGGACGTTTTTCAATGGCAAAAATCAATGAATATTGTAAATGCACAAACAGTAATATCTCCACATTGCAAGGTGCAATTCTGAAATTTTTTGCTTTTTCCTGCTAATCCTAGCATGATAAAGAAGATTCAAAGAGAGTGAGATGCCAGCTCTTTTCATTCAGTCAGTAGCTTCAAACATTTCTGGACGTTTTTCAATGGCAAAAATCAATGAATATTGCAAATGCACAAACAGTAATTTGTCCGCATTGCAAGGTGCAATTCTGAAATTTTTTGCTTTTTCCAGCTAATCCTAGCATGATAAAGAAGATTCAAAGAGAGTGAGATGCCAGCTCTTTTCATTCAGTCAGTAGCTTCAAACATTTCTGGTATATGAATAACATGATGTTTTTCAATGGCAAAAATCAATGAATATTGTAAATGCACAAACAGTAATATCTCCACATTGCAAGGTGCAATTCTGAAATTTTTTGCTTTTTCCTGCTAATCCTAGCATGATAAAGAAGATTCAAAGAGAGTGAGATGCCAGCTCTTTTCATTCAGTCAGTAGCTTCAAACATTTCTGGTATATGAATAACATGATGTTTTTCAATGGCAAAAATCAATGAATATTGTAAATGCACAAACAGTAATATCTCCGCATTGCAAGGTGCAATTCTGAAATTTTTTGCTTTTTCCTGCTAATCCTAGCATGATAAAGAAGATTCAAAGAGAGTGAGATGCCAGCTCCTTTCATTCAGTCAGTAGCTTCAAACATTTCTGGACGTTTTTCAATGGCAAAAATCAATGAATATTGTAAATGCACAAACAGTAATATCTCCACATTGCAAGGTGCAATTCTGAAATTTTTTGTTTTTCCTGCTAATCCTAGCATGATAAAGAAGATTCAAAGAGAGTGAGATGCCAGCTCTTTTCATTCAGTCAGTAGCTTCAAACATTTCTGGACGTTTTTCAATGGCAAAAATCAATGAATATTGTAAATGCACAAACAGTAATTTCTCCGCATTGCAAGGTGCAATTCTGAAATTTTTTGCTTTTTCCTGCTAATCCTAGCATGATAAAGAAGATTCAAAGAGAGTGAGATGCCAGCTCTTTTCATTCAGTCAGTAGCTTCAAACATTTCTGGTATATGAATAACATGATGTTTTTCAATGGCAAAAATCAATGAATATTGTAAATGCACAAACAGTAATATCTCCACATTGCAAGGTGCAATTCTGAAATTTTTTGCTTTTTTCTGCTAATCCTAGCATGATAAAGAAGATTCAAAGAGAGTGAGATGCCAGCTCTTTTCATTCAGTCAGTAGCTTCAAACATTTCTGGTATATGAATAACATGATGTTTTTCAATGGCAAAAATCAATGAATATTGTAAATGCACAAACAGTAATAGCTCCGCATTGCAAGGTGCAATTCTGAAATTTTTTGCTTTTTCCTGCTAATCCTAGCATGATAAAGAAGATTCAAAGAGAGTGAGATGCCAGCTCTTTTCATTCAGCCAGTAGCTTCAAACATTTCTGGTATATGAATAACATGATGTTTTTCAATGGCAAAAATCAATGAATATTGTAAATGCACAAACAGTAATATCTCCACATTGCAAGGTACAATTCTGAAATTTTTTGCTTTTTCCTGCTAATCCTAGCATGATAAAGAAGATTCAAAGAGAGTGAGATGCCAGCTCTTTTCATTCAGTCAGTAGCTTCAAACATTTCTGGTATATGAATAACATGATGTTTTTCAATGGCAAAAATCAATGAATATTGTAAATGCACAAACAGTAATATCTCCACATTGCAACGTGCAATTCTGAAATTTTTTGCTTTTTCCTGCTAATCCTAGCATGATAAAGAAGATTCAAAGAGAGTGAGATGCCAGCTCTTTTCATTCAGTCAGTAGCTTCAAACATTTCTGGTATATGAATAACATGATGTTTTTCAATGGCAAAAATCAATGAATATTGTAAATGCACAAACAGTAATATCTCCGCATTGCAAGGTGCAATTCTGAAATTTTTTGCTTTTTCCTGCTAATCCTAGCATGATAAAGAAGATTCAAAGAGAGTGAGATGCCAGCTCTTTTCATTCAGCCAGTAGCTTCAAACATTTCTGGTATATGAATAACATGATGTTTTTCAATGGCAAAAATCAATGAATATTGTAAATGTACAAACAGTAATATCTCCACATTGCAAGGTACAATTCTGAAATTTTTTGCTTTTTCCTGCTAATCCTAGCATGATAAAGAAGATTCAAAGAGAGTGAGATGCCAGCTCTTTTCATTCAGTCAGTAGCTTCAAACATTTCTGGTATATGAATAACATGATGTTTTTCAATGGCAAAAATCAATGAATATTGTAAATGCACAAACCGTAATATCTCCACATTGCAAGGTGCAATTCTGAAATTTTTTGCTTTTTCCTGCTAATCCTAGCATGATAAAGAAGATTCAAAGAGAGTGAGATGCCAGCTGTTTTCATTCAGTCAGTAGCTTCAAACATTTCTGGTATATGAATAACATGATGTTTTTCAATGGCAAAAATCAATGAATATTGTAAATGCACAAACAGTAATATCTCCGCATTGCAAGGTGCAATTCTGAAATTTTTTGCTTTTTCCTGCTAATCCTAGCATGATAAAGAAGATTCAAAGAGAGTGAGATGCCAGCTCCTTTCATTCAGTCAGTAGCTTCAAACATTTCTGGACGTTTTTCAATGGCAAAAATCAATGAATATTGTAAATGCACAAACAGTAATTTCTCCGCATTGCAAGGTGCAATTCTGAAATTTTTTGCTTTTTCCTGCTAATCCTAGCATGATAAAGAAGATTCAAAGAGAGTGAGATGCCAGCTCCTTTCATTCAGTCAGTAGCTTCAAACATTTCTGGTATATGAATAACATGATGTTTTTCAATGGCAAAAATCAATGAATATTGTAAATGCACAAACAGTAATATCTCCGCATTGCAAGGTGCAATTCTGAAATTTTTTGCTTTTTCCTGCTAATCCTAGCATGATAAAGAAGATTCAAAGAGAGTGAGATGCCAGCTCCTTTCATTCAGTCAGTAGCTTCAAACATTTCTGGACGTTTTTCAATGGCAAAAATCAATGAATATTGTAAATGCACAAACAGTAATTTCTCCGCATTGCAAGGTGCAATTCTGAAATTTTTTGCTTTTTCCTGCTAATCCTAGCATGATAAAGAAGATTCAAAGAGAGTGAGATGCCAGCTCCTTTCATTCAGTCAGTAGCTTCAAACATTTCTGGACGTTTTTCAAAGGCAAAAATCAATGAATATTGTAAATGCACAAACAGTAATATCTCCGCATTGCAAGGTGCAATTCTGAAATTTTTTGCTTTTTCCTGCTAATCCTAGCATGATAAAGAAGATTCAAAGAGAGTGAGATGCCAGCTCTTTTCATTCAGTCAGTAGCTTCAAACATTTCTGAACGTTTTTCAATGCCAAAAATCAATGAATATTGTAAATGCACAAACAGTAATATCTCCGCATTGCAAGGTGCAATTCTGAAATTTTTTGCTTTTTCCTGCTAATCCTAGCATGATAAAGAAGATTCAAAGAGAGTGAGATGCCAGCTCTTTTCATTCAGTCAGTAGCTTCAAACATTTCTGGTATATGAATAACATGATGTTTTTCAATGGCAAAAATCAATGAATATTGTAAATGCACAAACAGTAATAGCTCCGCATTGCAAGGTGCAATTCTGAAATTTTTTGCTTTTTCCTGCTAATCCTAGCATGATAAAGAAGATTCAAAGAGAGTGAGATGCCAGCTCTTTTCATTCAGTCAGTAGCTTCAAACATTTCTGGTATATGAATAACATGATGTTTTTCAATGGCAAAAATCAATGAATATTGTAAATGCACAAACAGTAATATCTCCACATTGCAAGGTGCAATTCTGAAATTTTTTGCTTTTTCCTGCTAATCCTAGCATAATAAAGAAGATTCAAAGAGAGTGAGATGCCAGTTCTTTTCATTCAGTCAGTAGCTTCAAACATTTCTGGTATATGAATAACATGATGTTTTTCAATGGCAAAAATCAATGAATATTGTAAATGCACAAACAGTAATATCTCCACATTGCAAGGTGCAATTCTGAAATTTTTTGCTTTTTCCTGCTAATCCTAGCATGATAAAGAAGATTCAAAGAGAGTGAGATGCCAGCTCTTTTCATTCAGTCAGTAGCTTCAAACATTTCTGGTATATGAATAACGATGTTTTTCAATGGCAAAAATCAATGAATATTGTAAATGCACAAACAGTAATATCTCCACATTGCAAGGTGCAATTCTGAAATTTTTTGCTTTTTCCTGCTAATCCTAGCATGATAAAGAAGATTCAAAGAGAGTGAGATGCCAGCTCTTTTCATTCAGTCAGTAGCTTCAAACATTTCTGGTATATGAATAACATGATGTTTTTCAATGGCAAAAATCAATGAATATTGTAAATGCACAAACAGTAATTTCTCCGCATTGCAAGGTGCAATTCTGAAATTTTTTGCTTTTTCCTGCTAATCCTAGCATGATAAAGAAGATTCAAAGAGAGTGAGATGCCAGCTCTTTTCATTCAGTCAGTAGCTTCAAACATTTCTGGTATATGAATAACATGATGTTTTTCAATGGCAAAAATCAATGAATATTGTAAATGCACAAACAGTAATATCTCCACATTGCAAGGTGCAATTCTGAAATTTTTTGCTTTTTCCTGCTAATCCTAGCATGATAAAGAAGATTCAAAGAGAGTGAGATGCCAGCTCTTTTCATTCAGTCAGTAGCTTCAAACATTTCTGGTATATGAATAACATGATGTTTTTCAATGGCAAAAATCAATGAATATTGTAAATGCACAAACAGTAATATCTCCGCATTGCAAGGTGCAATTCTGAAATTTTTTGCTTTTTCCTGCTAATCCTAGCATGATAAAGAAGATTCAAAGAGAGTGAGATGCCAGCTCCTTTCATTCAGTCAGTAGCTTCAAACATTTCTGGACGTTTTTCAATGGCAAAAATCAATGAATATTGTAAATGCACAAACAGTAATATCTCCACATTGCAAGGTGCAATTCTGAAATTTTTTGCTTTTTCCTGCTAATCCTAGCATGATAAAGAAGATTCAAAGAGAGTGAGATGCCAGCTCTTTTCATTCAGTCAGTAGCTTCAAACATTTCTGGACGTTTTTCAATGGCAAAAATCAATGAATATTGTAAATGCACAAACAGTAATTTCTCCGCATTGCAAGGTGCAATTCTGAAATTTTTTGCTTTTTCCTGCTAATCCTAGCATGATAAAGAAGATTCAAAGAGAGTGAGATGCCAGTTCTTTTCATTCAGTCAGTAGCTTCAAACATTTCTGGTATATGAATAACATGATGTTTTTCAATGGCAAAAATCAATGAATATTGTAAATGCACAAACAGTAATATCTCCACATTGCAAGGTGCAATTCTGAAATTTTTAGCTTTTTCCTGCTAATCCTAGCATGATAAAGAAGATTCAAAGAGAGTGAGATGCCAGTTCTTTTCATTCAGTCAGTAGCTTCAAACATTTCTGGTATATGAATAACATGATGTTTTTCAATGGCAAAAATCAATGAATATTGTAAATGCACAAACAGTAATATCTCCACATTGCAAGGTGCAATTCTGAAATTTTTTGCTTTTTCCTGCTAATCCTAGCATGATAAAGAAGATTCAAAGAGAGTGAGATGCCAGCTCTTTTCATTCAGTCAGTAGCTTCAAACATTTCTGGTATATGAATAACGATGTTTTTCAATGGCAAAAATCAATGAATATTGTAAATGCACAAACAGTAATATCTCCACATTGCAAGGTGCAATTCTGAAATTTTTTGCTTTTTCCTGCTAATCCTAGCATGATAAAGAAGATTCAAAGAGAGTGAGATGCCAGCTCTTTTCATTCAGTCAGTAGCTTCAAACATTTCTGGTATATGAATAACATGATGTTTTTCAATGGCAAAAATCAATGAATATTGTAAATGCACAAACAGTAATATCTCCACATTGCAAGGTGCAATTCTGAAATTTTTTGCTTTTTCCTGCTAATCCTAGCATGATAAAGAAGATTCAAAGAGAGTGAGATGCCAGTTCTTTTCATTCAGTCAGTAGCTTCAAACATTTCTGGTATATGAATAACATGATGTTTTTCAATGGCAAAAATCAATGAATATTGTAAATGCACAAACAGTAATATCTCCACATTGCAAGGTGCAATTCTGAAATTTTTTGCTTTTTCCTGCTAATCCTAGCATGATAAAGAAGATTCAAAGAGAGTGAGATGCCAGCTCTTTTCATTCAGTCAGTAGCTTCAAACATTTCTGGACGTTTTTCAATGGCAAAAATCAATGAATATTGTAAATGCACAAACAGTAATATCTCCACATTGCAAGGTGCAATTCTGAAATTTTTTGCTTTTTCCTGCTAATCCTAGCATGATAAAGAAGATTCAAAGAGAGTGAGATGCCAGCTCTTTTCATTCAGTCAGTAGCTTCAAACATTTCTGGACGTTTTTCAATGGCAAAAATCAATGAATATTGTAAATGCACAAACAGTAATTTCTCCGCATTGCAAGGTGCAATTCTGAATTTTTTTGCTTTTTCCTGCTAATCCTAGCATGATAAAGAAGATTCAAAGAGAGTGAGATGCCAGCTCTTTTCATTCAGTCAGTAGCTTCAAACATTTCTGGTATATGAATAACATGATGTTTTTCAATGGCAAAAATCAATGAATATTGTAAATGCACAAACAGTAATATCTCCACATTGCAAGGTGCAATTCTGAAATTTTTTGCTTTTTCCTGCTAATCCTAGCATGATAAAGAAGATTCAAAGAGAGTGAGATGCCAGCTCTTTTCATTCAGTCAGTAGCTTCAAGCATTTCTGGACGTTTTTCAATGGCAAAAATCAATGAATATTGTAAATGCACAAACAGTAATATCTCCGCATTGCAAGGTGCAATTCTGAAATTTTTTGCTTTTCCTGCTAATCCTAGCATGATAAAGAAGATTCAAAGAGAGTGAGATGCCAGCTCTTTTCATTCAGTCAGTAGCTTCAAACATTTCTGGTATATGAATAACATGATGTTTTTCAATGGCAAAAATCAATGAATATTGTAAATGCACAAACAGTAATATCTCCACATTGCAAGGTGCAATTCTGAAATTTTTTGCTTTTTCCTGCTAATCCTAGCATGATAAAGAAGATTCAAAGAGAGTGAGATGCCAGCTCTTTTCATTCAGTCAGTAGCTTCAAACATTTCTGGACGTTTTTCAATGGCAAAAATCAATGAATATTGTAAATGCACAAACAGTAATAACTCCGCATTGCAAGGTGCAATTCTGAAATTTTTTGCTTTTTCCTGCTAATCCTAGCATGATAAAGAAGATTCAAAGAGAGTGAGATGCCAGCTCTTTTCATTCAGTCAGTAGCTTCAAACATTTCTGGTATATGAATAACATGATGTTTTTCAATGGCAAAAATCAATGAATATTGTAAATGCACAAACAGTAATATCTCCACATTGCAAGGTGCAATTCTGAAATTTTATGCTTTTTCCTGCTAATCCTAGCATGATAAAGAAGATTCAAAGAGAGTGAGATGCCAGCTCTTTTCATTCAGTCAGTAGCTTCAAACATTTCTGGTATATGAATAACATGATGTTTTTCAATGGCAAAAATCAATGAATATTGTAAATGCACAAACAGTAATATCTCCACATTGCAAGGTGCAATTCTGAAACATTTTGCTTTTTCCTGCTAATTCTAGCATGATAAAGAAGATTCAAAGAGAGTGAGATGCCAGCTCCTTTCATTCAGTCAGTAGCTTCAAACATTTCTGGACGTTTTTCAATGGCAAAAATCAATGAATATTGTAAATGCACAAACAGTAATTTCTCCGCATTGCAAGGTGCAATTCTGAAATTTTTTGCTTTTTCCTGCTAATCCTAGCATGATAAAGAAGATTCAAAGAGAGTGAGATGCCAGCTCTTTTCATTCAGTCAGTAGCTTCAAACATTTCTGGTATATGAATAACATGATGTTTTTCAATGGCAAACATCAATGAATATTGTAAATGCACAAAAAGTAATATCTCCACATTGCAAGGTGCAATTCTGAAATTTTTTGCTTTTTCCTGCTAATCCTAGCATGATAAAGAAGATTCAAAGAGAGTGAGATGCCAGCTCTTTTCATTCAGTCAGTAGCTTCAAACATTTCTGGACATTTTTCAGTGGCAAAAATCAATGAATATTGTAAATGCACAAACAGTAATTTCTCCGCATTGCAAGGTGCAATTCTGAAATTTTTTGCTTTTTCCTGCTAATCCTAGCATGATAAAGAAGATTCAAAGAGAGTGAGATGCCAGCTCCTTTCATTCAGTCAGTAGCTACAAACATTTCTGGACGTTTTTCAATGGCAAAAATCAATGAATATTGTAAATGCACAAACAGTAATATCTGCGCATTGCAAGGTGCAATTCTGAAATTTTTTGCTTTTTCCTGCTAATCCTAGCATGATAAAGAAGATTCAAAGAGAGTGAGATGCCAGCTCTTTTCATTCAGTCAGTAGCTTCAAACATTTCTGGTATATGAATAACATGATGTTTTTCAATGGCAAAAATCAATGAATATTGTAAATGCACAAACAGTAATATCTACACATTGCAAGGTGCAATTCTGAAATTTTTTGCTTTTTCCTGCTAATCCTAGCATGATAAAGAAGATTCAAAGAGAGTGAGATGCCAGCTCCTTTCATTCAGTCAGTAGCTTCAAACATTTCTGGACGTTTTTCAATGGCAAAAATCAATGAATATTGTAAATGCACAAACAGTAATATCTCCGCATTGCAAGGTGCAATTCTGAAATTTTTTGCTTTTTCCTGCTAATCCTAGCATGATAAAGAAGATTCAAAGAGAGTGAGATGCCAGCTCCTTTCATTCAGTCAGTAGCTTCAAACATTTCTGGACGTTTTTCAATGGCAAAAATCAATGAATATTGTAAATGCACAAACAGTAATATCTCCACATTGCAAGGTGCAATTCTGAAATTTTTTGCTTTTTCCTGCTAATCCTAGCATGATAAAGAAGATTCAAAGAGAGTGAGATGCCAGCTCTTTTCATTCAGTCAGTAGCTTCAAACATTTCTGGTATATGAATAACATGATGTTTTTCAATGGCAAAAATCAATGAATATTGTAAATACACAAACAGTAATATCTCCACATTGCAAGGTGCAATTCTGAAATTTTTTGCTTTTTCCTGCTAATCCTAGCATGATAAAGAAGATTCAAAGAGAGTGAGATGCCAGCTCCTTTCATTCAGTCAGTAGCTTCAAACATTTCTGGACGTTTTTCAATGGCAAAAATCAATGAATATTGTAAATGCACAAACAGTAATATCTCCGCATTGCAAGGTGCAATTCTGAAATTTTTTGCTTTTTCCTGCTAATCCTAGCATGATAAAGAAGATTCAAAGAGAGTGAGATGCCAGCTCCTTTCATTCAGTCAGTAGTTTCAAACATTTCTGGACGTTTTTCAATGGCAAAAATCAATGAATATTGTAAATGCACAAACAGTAATATCTCCGCATTGCAAGGTGCAATTCTGTAATTTTTTGCTTTTTCCTGCTAATCCTAGCATGATAAAGAAGATTCAAAGAGAGTGAGATGCCAGCTCTTTTCATTCAGTCAGTAGCTTCAAACATTTCTGGTATATGAATAACATGATGTTTTTCAATTGCAAAGATCAATGAATATTGTAAATGCACAAACAGTAATATCTCCACATTGCAAGGTGCAATTCTGAAATTTTCTGCTTTTTCCTGCTAATCCTAGCATGATAAAGAAGATTCAAAGAGAATGAGATGCCAGCTCTTTTCATTCAGTCAGTAGCTTCAAACATTTCTGGTATATGAATAACATGATGTTTTTCAATGGCAAAAATCAATGAATATTGTAAATGCACAAACAGTAATATCTCCACATTGCAAGGTGCAATTCTGAAATTTTTTGCTTTTTCCTGCTAATCCTAGCATGATAAAGAAGATTCAAAGAGAGTGAGATGCCAGCTCTTTTCATTCAGTCAGTAGCTTCAAACATTTCTGGTATATGAATAACATGATGTTTTTCAATGGCAAAAATCAATGAATATTGTAAATGCACAAACAGTAATATCTCCGCATTGCAAGGTGCAATTCTGAAATTTTTTGCTTTTTCCTGCTAATCCTAGCATGATAAAGAAGATTCAAAGAGAGTGAGATGCCAGCTCCTTTCATTCAGTCAGTAGCTTCAAACATTTCTGGACGTTTTTCAATGGCAAAAATCAATGAATATTGTAAATGCACAAACAGTAATATCTCCACATTGCAAGGTGCAATTCTGAATTTTTTTGCTTTTTCCTGCTAATCCTAGCATGATAAAGAAGATTCAAAGAGAGTGAGATGCCAGCTCTTTTCATTCAGTCAGCAGCTTCAAACATTTCTGGTATATGAATAACATGATGTTTTTCAATGGCAAAAATCAATGAATATTGTAAATGCACAAACAGTAATATCTCCGCATTGCAAGGTGCAATTCTGAAATTTTTTGCTTTTTCCTGCTAATCCTAGCATGATAAAGAAGATTCAAAGAGAGTGAGATGCCAGCTCTTTTCATTCAGTCAGTAGCTTCAAACATTTCTGGTATATGAATAACATGATGTTTTTCAATGGCAAAAATCAATGAATATTGTAAATGCACAAACACTAATATCTCCACATTGCAAGTTGCAATTCTGAAATTTTTTGCTTTTTCCTGCTAATCCTAGCATGATAAAGAAGGTTCAAAGAGAGTGAGATGCCAGCTCTTTTCATTCAGTCAGTAGCTTCAAACATTTCTGGACGTTTTTCAATGGCAAAAATCAATGAATATTGTAAATGGACAAACAGTAATTTCTCCGCATTGCAAAGTGCAATTCTGAAATTTTTTGCTTTTTCCTGCTAATCCTAGCATGATAAAGAAGATTCAAAGAGAGTGAGATGCCAGCTCCTTTCATTCAGTCAGTAGCTTCAAACATTTCTGGACGTTTTTCAATGGCAAAAATCAATGAATATTGTAAATGCACAAACAGTAATATCTCCGCATTGCAAGGTGCAATTCTGAAATTTTTTGCTTTTTCCTGCTAATCCTAGCATGATAAAGAAGATTCAAAGAGAGTGAGATGCCATCTCTTTTCATTCAGTCAGTAGCTTCAAACATTTCTGGTATATGAATAACATGATGTTTTTCAATGGCAAAAATCAATGAATATTGTAAATGCACAAACAGTAATTTCTCCGCATTGCAAGGTGCAATTCTGAAATTTTTTGCTTTTTCCTGCTAATCCTAGCATGATAAAGAAAATTCAAAGAGAGTGAGATGCCAGCTCTTTTCATTCAGTCAGTAGCTTCAAACATTTCTGGTGTATGAATAACATGATGTTTTTCAATGGCAAAAATCAATGAATATTGTAAATGCACAAACAGTAATATCTCCACATTGCAAGGTGCAATTCTGAAATTTTTTGCTTTTTCCTGCTAATCCTAGCATGATAAAGAAGGTTCAAAGAGAGTGAGATGCCAGCTCTTTTCATTCAGTCAGTAGCTTCAAACATTTCTGGACGTTTTTCAATGGCAAAAATCAATGAATATTGTAAATGGACAAACAGTAATTTCTCCGCATTGCAAGGTGCAATTCTGAAATTTTTTGCTTTTTCCTGCTAATCCTAGCATGATAAAGAAGATTCAAAGAGAGTGAGATGCCAGCTCCTTTCATTCAGTCAGTAGCTTCAAACATTTCTGGACGTTTTTCAATGGCAAAAATCAATGAATATTGTAAATGCACAAACAGTAATATCTCCGCATTGCAAGGTGCAATTCTGAAATTTTTTGCTTTTTCCTGCTAATCCTAGCATGATAAAGAAGATTCAAAGAGAGTGAGATGCCAGCTCTTTTCATTCAGTCAGTAGCTTCAAACATTTCTGGTATATGAATAACATGATGTTTTTCAATGGCAAAAATCAATGAATATTGTAAATGCACAAACAGTAATATCTCCACATTGCAAGGTGCAATTCTGAAATTTTTTGCTTTTTCCTGCTAATCCTAGCATGATAAAGAAGATTCAAAGAGAGTGAGATGCCAGCTCTTTTCATTCAGTCAGTAGCTTCAAACATTTCTGGTATATGAATAACATGATGTTTTTCAATGGCAAAAATCAATGAATATTGTAAATGCACAAACAGTAATATCTCCACATTGCAAGGTGCAATTCTGAAATTTTTTGCTTTTTCCTGCTAATCCTAGCATAATAAAGAAGATTCAAAGAGAGTGAGATGCCAGCTCCTTTCATTCAGTCAGTAGCTTCAAATATTTCTGGACGTTTTTCAATGGCAAAAATCAATGAATATTGTAAATGCACAAACAGTTATATCTCCGCATTGCAAGGTGCAATTCTGAAATTTTTTGCTTTTTCCTGCTAATCCTAGCATGATAAAGAAGATTCAAAGAGAGTGAGATGCCAGCTCCTTTCATTCAGTCAGTAGCTTCAAACATTTCTGGACGTTTTTCAATGGCAAAAATCAATGAATATTGTAAATGCACAAACAGTAATATCTCCGCATTGCAAGGTGCAATTCTGAAATTTTTTGCTTTTTCCTGCTAATCCTAGCATGATAAAGAAGATTCAAAGAGAGTGAGATCCCAGCTCTTTTCATTCAGTCAGTAGCTTCAAACATTTCTGGTATATGAATAACATGATGTTTTTCAATGGCAAAAATCAATGAATATTGTAAATGCACAAACAGTAATATCTCCACATTGCAAGGTGCAATTCTGAAATTTTTTGCTTTTTCCTGCTAATCCTAGCATGATAAAGAAGATTCAAAGAGAGTGAGATCCCAGCTCTTTTCATTCAGTCAGTAGCTTCAAACATTTCTGGTATATGAATAACATGATGTTTTTCAATGGCAAAAATCAATGAATATTGTAAATGCACAAACAGTAATATCTCCACATTGCAAGGTGCAATTCTGAAATTTTTTGCTTTTTCCTGCTAATCCTAGCATGATAAAGAAGATTCAAAGAGAGTGAGATGCCAGCTCTTTTCATTCAGTCAGTAGCTTCAAACATTTCTGGTATATGAATAACATGATGTTTTTCAATGGCAAAAATCAATGAATATTGTAAATGCACAAACAGTAATATCTCCGCATTGCAAGGTGCAATTCTGAAATTTTTTGCTTTTTCCTGCTAATCCTAGCATGATAAAGAAGATTCAAAGAGAGTGAGATGCCAGCTCCTTTCATTCAGTCAGTAGCTTCAAACATTTCTGGACGTTTTTCAATGGCAAAAATCAATGAATATTGTAAATGCACAAACAGTAATATCTCCACATTGCAAGGTGCAATTCTGAAATTTTTTGCTTTTTCCTGCTAATCCTAGCATGATAAAGAAGATTCAAAGAGAGTGAGATGCCAGCTCTTTTCATTCAGTCAGTAGCTTCAAACATTTCTGGTATATGAATAACATGATGTTTTTCAATGGCAAAAATCAATGAATATTGTAAATGCACAAACAGTAATAACTCCACATTGCAAGGTGCAATTCTGAAATTTTTTGCTTTTTCCTGCTAATCCTAGCATGATAAAGAAGATTCAAAGAGAGTGAGATGCCAGCTCTTTTCATTCAGTCAGTAGCTTCAAACATTTCTGGTATATGAATAACATGATGTTTTTCAATGGCAAAAATCAATGAATATTGTAAATGCACAAACAGTAATATCTCCACATTGCAAGGTGCAATTCTGAAATTTTTTGCTTTTTCCTGCTAATCCTAGCATGATAAAGAAGATTCAAAGAGAGTGAGATGCCAGCTCCTTTCATTCAGTCAGTAGCTTCAAACATTTCTGGACGTTTTTCAATGGCAAAAATCAATGAATATTGTAAATGCACAAACAGTAATATCTCCGCATTGCAAGGTGCAATTCTGAAATTTTTTGCTTTTTCCTGCTAATCCTAGCATGATAAAGAAGATTCAAAGAGAGTGAGATGCCAGCTCCTTTCATTCAGTCAGTAGCTTCAAACATTTCTGGACGTTTTTCAATGGCAAAAATCAATGAATATTGTAAATGCACAAACAGTAATATCTCCACATTGCAAGGTGCAATTCTGAAATTTTTTGCTTTTTCCTGCTAATCCTAGCATGATAAAGAAGATTCAAAGAGAGTGAGATGCCAGCTCTTTTCATTCAGTCAGTAGCTTCAAACATTTCTGGTATATGAATAACATGATGTTTTTCAATGGCAAAAATCAATGAATATTGTAAATGCACAAACAGTAATATCTCCACATTGCAAGGTGCAATTCTGAAATTTTTTGCTTTTTCCTGCTAATCCTAGCATGATAAAGAAGGTTCAAAGAGAGTGAGATGCCAGCTCTTTTCATTCAGTCAGTAGCTTCAAACATTTCTGGACGTTTTTCAATGGCAAAAATCAATGAATATTGTAAATGGACAAACAGTAATTTCTCCGCATTGCAAGGTGCAATTCTGAAATTTTTTGCTTTTTCCTGCTAATCCTAGCATGATAAAGAAGATTCAAAGAGAGTGAGATGCCAGCTCCTTTCATTCAGTCAGTAGCTTCAAACATTTCTGGACGTTTTTCAATGGCAAAAATCAATGAATATTGTAAATGCACAAACAGTAATATCTCCGCATTGCAAGGTGCAATTCTGAAATTTTTTGCTTTTTCCTGCTAATCCTAGCATGATAAAGAAGATTCAAAGAGAGTGAGATGCCAGCTCTTTTCATTCAGTCAGTAGCTTCAAACATTTCTGGTATATGAATAACATGATGTTTTTCAATGGCAAAAATCAATGAATATTGTAAATGCACAAACAGTAATATCTCCACATTGCAAGGTGCAATTCTGAAATTTTTTGCTTTTTCCTGCTAATCCTAGCATGATAAAGAAGATTCAAAGAGAGTGAGATGCCAGCTCTTTTCATTCAGTCAGTAGCTTCAAACATTTCTAGTATATGAATAACATGATGTTTTTCAATGGCAAAAATCAATGAATATTGTAAATGCACAAACAGTAATATCTCCACATTGCAAGGTGCAATTCTGAAATTTTTTGCTTTTTCCTGCTAATCCTAGCATAATAAAGAAGATTCAAAGAGAGTGAGATGCCAGCTCCTTTCATTCAGTCAGTAGCTTCAAATATTTCTGGACGTTTTTCAATGGCAAAAATCAATGAATATTGTAAATGCACAAACAGTTATATCTCCGCATTGCAAGGTGCAATTCTGAAATTTTTTGCTTTTTCCTGCTAATCCTAGCATGATAAAGAAGATTCAAAGAGAGTGAGATGCCAGCTCCTTTCATTCAGTCAGTAGCTTCAAACATTTCTGGACGTTTTTCAATGGCAAAAATCAATGAATATTGTAAATGCACAAACAGTAATATCTCCGCATTGCAAGGTGCAATTCTGAAATTTTTTGCTTTTTCCTGCTAATCCTAGCATGATAAAGAAGATTCAAAGAGAGTGAGATGCCAGCTCTTTTCATTCAGTCAGTAGCTTCAAACATTTCTGGTATATGAATAACATGATGTTTTTCAATGGCAAAAATCAATGAATATTGTAAATGCACAAACAGTAATATCTCCACATTGCAAGGTGCAATTCTGAAATTTTTTGCTTTTTCCTGCTAATCCTAGCATGATAAAGAAGATTCAAAGAGAGTGAGATCCCAGCTCTTTTCATTCAGTCAGTAGCTTCAAACATTTCTGGTATATGAATAACATGATGTTTTTCAATGGCAAAAATCAATGAATATTGTAAATGCACAAATAGTAATATCTCCACATTGCAAGGTGCAATTCTGAAATTTTTTGCTTTTTCCTGCTAATCCTAGCATGATAAAGAAGATTCAAAGAGAGTGAGATGCCAGCTCTTTTCATTCAGTCAGTAGCTTCAAACATTTCTGGTATATGAATAACATGATGTTTTTCAATGGCAAAAATCAATGAATATTGTAAATGCACAAACAGTAATATCTCCGCATTGCAAGGTGCAATTCTGAAATTTTTTGCTTTTTCCTGCTAATCCTAGCATGATAAAGAAGATTCAAAGAGAGTGAGATGCCAGCTCCTTTCATTCAGTCAGTAGCTTCAAACATTTCTGGACGTTTTTCAATGGCAAAAATCAATGAATATTGTAAATGCACAAACAGTAATATCTCCACATTGCAAGGTGCAATTCTGAAATTTTTTGCTTTTTCCTGCTAATCCTAGCATGATAAAGAAGATTCAAAGAGAGTGAGATGCCAGCTCTTTTCATTCAGTCAGTAGCTTCAAACATTTCTGGTATATGAATAACATGATGTTTTTCAATGGCAAAAATCAATGAATATTGTAAATGCACAAACAGTAATAACTCCACATTGCAAGGTGCAATTCTGAAATTTTTTGCTTTTTCCTGCTAATCCTAGCATGATAAAGAAGATTCAAAGAGAGTGAGATGCCAGCTCTTTTCATTCAGTCAGTAGCTTCAAACATTTCTGGTATATGAATAACATGATGTTTTTCAATGGCAAAAATCAATGAATATTGTAAATGCACAAACAGTAATATCTCCACATTGCAAGGTGCAATTCTGAAATTTTTTGCTTTTTCCTGCTAATCCTAGCATGATAAAGAAGATTCAAAGAGAGTGAGATGCCAGCTCCTTTCATTCAGTCAGTAGCTTCAAACATTTCTGGACGTTTTTCAATGGCAAAAATCAATGAATATTGTAAATGCACAAACAGTAATATCTCCGCATTGCAAGGTGCAATTCTGAAATTTTTTGCTTTTTCCTGCTAATCCTAGCATGATAAAGAAGATTCAAAGAGAGTGAGATGCCAGCTCCTTTCATTCAGTCAGTAGCTTCAAACATTTCTGGACGTTTTTCAATGGCAAAAATCAATGAATATTGTAAATGCACAAACAGTAATATCTCCACATTGCAAGGTGCAATTCTGAAATTTTTTGCTTTTTCCTGCTAATCCTAGCATGATAAAGAAGATTCAAAGAGAGTGAGATGCCAGCTCTTTTCATTCAGTCAGTAGCTTCAAACATTTCTGGTATATGAATAACATGATGTTTTTCAATGGCAAAAATCAATGAATATTGTAAATGCACAAACAGGAATATCTCCACATTGCAAGGTGCAATTCTGAAATTTTTTGCTTTTTCCTGCTAATCCTAGCATGATAAAGAAGATTCAAAGAGAGTGAGATGCCAGCTCCTTTCATTCAGTCAGTAGCTTCAAACATTTCTGGACGTTTTTCAATGGCAAAAATCAATGAATATTGTAAATGCACAAACAGTAATATCTCCGCATTGCAAGGTGCAATTCTGAAATTTTTTGCTTTTTCCTGCTAATCCTAGCATGATAAAGAAGATTCAAAGAGAGTGAGATGCCAGCTCCTTTCATTCAGTCAGTAGCTTCAAACATTTCTGGACGTTTTTCAATGGCAAAAATCAATGAATATTGTAAATGCACAAACAGTAATATCTCCACATTGCAAGGTGCAATTCTGAAATTTTTTGCTTTTTCCTGCTAATCCTAGCATGATAAAGAAGATTCAAAGAGAGTGAGATGCCAGCTCTTTTCATTCAGTCAGTAGCTTCAAACATTTCTGGTATATGAATAACATGATGTTTTTCAATGGCAAAAATCAATGAATATTGTAAATGCACAAACAGTAATATCTCCACATTGCAAGGTGCAATTCTGAAATTTTTTGCTTTTTCCTGCTAATCCTAGCATGATAAAGAAGATTCAAAGAGAGTGAGATGCCAGCTCTTTTCATTCAGTCAGTAGCTTCAAACATTTCTGGACGTTTTTCAATGGCAAAAATCAATGAATATTGTAAATGCACAAACAGTAATATCTCCGCATTGCAAGGTGCAATTCTGAAATTTTTTGCTTTTTCCTGCTAATCCTAGCATGATAAAGAAGATTCAAAGAGAGTGAGATGCCAGCTCCTTTCATTCAGTCAGTAGCTTCAAACATTTCTGGACGTTTTTCAATGGCAAAAATCAATGAATATTGTAAATGCACAAACAGTAATATCTCCACATTGCAAGGTGCAATTCTGAAATTTTTTGCTTTTTCCTGCTAATCCTAGCATGATAAAGAAGATTCAAAGAGAGTGAGATGCCAGCTCCTTTCATTCAGTCAGTAGCTTCAAACATTTCTGGACGTTTTTCAATGGCAAAAATCAATGAATATTGTAAATGCACAAACAGTAATATCTCCGCATTGCAAGGTGCAATTCTGAAATTTTTTGCTTTTTCCTGCTAATCCTAGCATGATAAAGAAGATTCAAAGAGAGTGAGATGCCAGCTCCTTTCATTCAGTCAGTAGCTTCAAACATTTCTGGACGTTTTTCAATGGCAAAAATCAATGAATATTGTAAATGCACAAACAGTAATATCTCCACATTGCAAGGTGCAATTCTGAAATTATTTGCTTTTTCCTGCTAATCCTAGCATGATAAAGAAGATTCAAAGAGAGTGAGATGCCAGCTCTTTTCATTCTGTCAGTAGCTTCAAACATTTCTGGTATATGAATAACATGATGTTTTTCAATGGCAAAAATCAATGAATATTGTAAATGCACAAACAGTAATATCTCCACATTGCAAGGTGCAATTCTGAATTTTTTTGCTTTTTCCTGCTAATCCTAGCATGATAAAGAAGATTCAAAGAGAGTGAGATGCCAGCTCTTTTCATTCAGTCAGTAGCTTCAAACATTTCTGGTATATGAATAACATGATGTTTTTCAATGGCAAAAATCAATGAATATTGTAAATGCACAAACAGTAATATCTCCACATTGCAAGGTGCAATTCTGAAATTTTTTGCTTTTTCCTGCTAATCCTAGCATGATAAAGAAGATTCAAAGAGAGTGAGATGCCAGCTCCTTTCATTCAGTCAGTAGCTTCAAACATTTCTGGACGTTTTTCAATGGCAAAAATCAATGAATATTGTAAATGCACAAACAGTAATATCTCCGCATTGCAAGGTGCAATTCTGAAATTTTTTGCTTTTTCCTGCTAATCCTAGCATGATAAAGAAGATTCAAAGAGAGTGAGATGCCAGCTCCTTTCATTCAGTCAGTAGTTTCAAACATTTCTGGACGTTTTTCAATGGCAAAAATCAATGAATATTGTAAATGCACAAACAGTAATATCTCCGCATTGCAAGGTGCAATTCTGTAATTTTTTGCTTTTTCCTGCTAATCCTAGCATGATAAAGAAGATTCAAAGAGAGTGAGATGCCAGCTCTTTTCATTCAGTCAGTAGCTTCAAACATTTCTGGTATATGAATAACATGATGTTTTTCAATTGCAAAGATCAATGAATATTGTAAATGCACAAACAGTAATATCTCCACATTGCAAGGTGCAATTCTGAAATTTTCTGCTTTTTCCTGCTAATCCTAGCATGATAAAGAAGATTCAAAGAGAGTGAGATGCCAGCTCTTTTCATTCAGTCAGTAGCTTCAAACATTTCTGGTATATGAATAACATGATGTTTTTCAATGGCAAAAATCAATGAATATTGTAAATGCACAAACAGTAATATCTCCACATTGCAAGGTGCAATTCTGAATTTTTTTGCTTTTTCCTGCTAATCCTAGCATGATAAAGAAGATTCAAAGAGAGTGAGATGCCAGCTCTTTTCATTCAGTCAGTAGCTTCAAACATTTCTGGTATATGAATAACATGATGTTTTTCAATGGCAAAAATCAATGAATATTGTAAATGCACAAACAGTAATATCTCCACATTGCAAGGTGCAATTCTGAAATTTTTTGCTTTTTCCTGCTAATCCTAGCATGATAAAGAAGATTCAAAGAGAGTGAGATGCCAGCTCCTTTCATTCAGTCAGTAGCTTCAAACATTTCTGGACGTTTTTCAATGGCAAAAATCAATGAATATTGTAAATGCACAAACAGTAATATCTCCGCATTGCAAGGTGCAATTCTGAAATTTTTTGCTTTTTCCTGCTAATCCTAGCATGATAAAGAAGATTCAAAGAGAGTGAGATGCCAGCTCCTTTCATTCAGTCAGTAGTTTCAAACATTTCTGGACGTTTTTCAATGGCAAAAATCAATGAATATTGTAAATGCACAAACAGTAATATCTCCGCATTGCAAGGTGCAATTCTGTAATTTTTTGCTTTTTCCTGCTAATCCTAGCATGATAAAGAAGATTCAAAGAGAGTGAGATGCCAGCTCTTTTCATTCAGTCAGTAGCTTCAAACATTTCTGGTATATGAATAACATGATGTTTTTCAATTGCAAAGATCAATGAATATTGTAAATGCACAAACAGTAATATCTCCACATTGCAAGGTGCAATTCTGAAATTTTCTGCTTTTTCCTGCTAATCCTAGCATGATAAAGAAGATTCAAAGAGAGTGAGATGCCAGCTCTTTTCATTCAGTCAGTAGCTTCAAACATTTCTGGTATATGAATAACATGATGTTTTTCAATGGCAAAAATCAATGAATATTGTAAATGCACAAACAGTAATATCTCCACATTGCAAGGTGCAATTCTGAAATTTTTTGCTTTTTCCTGCTAATCCTAGCATGATAAAGAAGATTCAAAGAGAGTGAGATGCCAGCTCTTTTCATTCAGTCAGTAGCTTCAAACATTTCTGGTATATGAATAACATGATGTTTTTCAATGGCAAAAATCAATGAATATTGTAAATGCACAAACAGTAATATCTCCGCATTGCAAGGTGCAATTCTGAAATTTTTTGCTTTTTCCTGCTAATCCTAGCATGATAAAGAAGATTCAAAGAGAGTGAGATGCCAGCTCCTTTCATTCAGTCAGTAGCTTCAAACATTTCTGGACGTTTTTCAATGGCAAAAATCAATGAATATTGTAAATGCACAAACAGTAATATCTCCACATTGCAAGGTGCAATTCTGAAATTTTTTGCTTTTTCCTGCTAATCCTAGCATGATAAAGAAGATTCAAAGAGAGTGAGATGCCAGCTCTTTTCATTCAGTCAGCAGCTTCAAACATTTCTGGTATATGAATAACATGATGTTTTTCAATGGCAAAAATCAATGAATATTGTAAATGCACAAACAGTAATATCTCCGCATTGCAAGGTGCAATTCTGAAATTTTTTGCTTTTTCCTGCTAATCCTAGCATGATAAAGAAGATTCAAAGAGAGTGAGATGCCAGCTCTTTTCATTCAGTCAGTAGCTTCAAACATTTCTGGTATATGAATAACATGTTGTTTTTCAATGGCAAAAATCAATGAATATTGTAAATGCACAAACACTAATATCTCCACATTGCAAGGTGCAATTCTGAAATTTTTTGCTTTTTCCTGCTAATCCTAGCATGATAAAGAAGGTTCAAAGAGAGTGAGATGCCAGCTCTTTTCATTCAGTCAGTAGCTTCAAACATTTCTGGACGATTTTCAATGGCAAAAATCAATGAATATTGTAAATGGACAAACAGTAATTTCTCCGCATTGCAAAGTGCAATTCTGAAATTTTTTGCTTTTTCCTGCTAATCCTAGCATGATAAAGAAGATTCAAAGAGAGTGAGATGCCAGCTCCTTTCATTCAGTCAGTAGCTTCAAACATTTCTGGACGTTTTTCAATGGCAAAAATCAATGAATATTGTAAATGCACAAACAGTAATATCTCCGCATTGCAAGGTGCAATTCTGAAATTTTTTGCTTTTTCCTGCTAATCCTAGCATGATAAAGAAGATTCAAAGAGAGTGAGATGCCATCCCTTTTCATTCAGTCAGTAGCTTCAAACATTTCTGGTATATGAATAACATGATGTTTTTCAATGGCAAAAATCAATGAATATTGTAAATGCACAAACAGTAATTTCTCCGCATTGCAAGGTGCAATTCTGAAATTTTTTGCTTTTTCCTGCTAACCCTAGCATGATAAAGAAAATTCAAAGAGAGTGAGATGCCAGCTCTTTTCATTCAGTCAGTAGCTTCAAACATTTCTGGTGTATGAATAACATGATGTTTTTCAATGGCAAAAATCAATGAATATTGTAAATGCACAAACAGTAATATCTCCACATTGCAAGGTGCAATTCTGAATTTTTTTGCTTTTTCCTGCTAATCCTAGCATGATAAAGAAGATTCAAAGAGAGTGAGATGCCAGCTCTTTTCATTCAGTCAGTAGCTTCAAACATTTCTGGACGTTTTTCAATGGCAAAAATCAATGAATATTGTAAATGGACAAACAGTAATTTCTCCGCATTGCAAGGTGCAATTCTGAAATTTTTTGCTTTTTCCTGCTAATCCTAGCATGATAAAGAAGATTCAAAGAGAGTGAGATGCCAGCTCTTTTCATTCAGTCAGTAGCTTCAAACATTTCTGGACGTTTTTCAATGGCAAAAATCAATGAATATTGTAAATGCACAAACAGTAATATCTCCGCATTGCAAGGTGCAATTCTGAAATTTTTTGCTTTTTCCTGCTAATCCTAGCATGATAAAGAAGATTCAAAGAGAGTGAGATGCCAGCTCTTTTCATTCAGTCAGTAGCTTCAAACATTTCTGGTATATGAATAACATGATGTTTTTCAATGGCAAAAATCAATGAATATTGTAAATGCACAAACAGTAATATCTCCACATTGCAAGGTGCAATTCTGAAATTTTTTGCTTTTTCCTGCTAATCCTAGCATGATAAAGAAGATTCAAAGAGAGTGAGATGCCAGCTCTTTTCATTCAGTCAGTAGCTTCAAACATTTCTGGTATATGAATAACATGATGTTTTTCAATGGCAAAAATCAATGAATATTGTAAATGCACAAACAGTAATATCTCCACATTGCAAGGTGCAATTCTGAAATTTTTTGCTTTTTCCTGCTAATCCTAGCATAATAAAGAAGATTCAAAGAGAGTGAGATGCCAGCTCCTTTCATTCAGTCAGTAGCTTCAAATATTTCTGGACGTTTTTCAATGGCAAAAATCAATGAATATTGTAAATGCACAAACAGTTATATCTCCGCATTGCAAGGTGCAATTCTGAAATTTTTTGCTTTTTCCTGCTAATCCTAGCATGATAAAGAAGATTCAAAGAGAGTGAGATGCCAGCTCCTTTCATTCAGTCAGTAGCTTCAAACATTTCTGGACGTTTTTCAATGGCAAAAATCAATGAATATTGTAAATGCACAAACAGTAATATCTCCACATTGCAAGGTGCAATTCTGAAATTTTTTGCTTTTTCCTGCTAATCCTAGCATGATAAAGAAGATTCAAAGAGAGTGAGATGCCAGCTCTTTTCATTCAGTCAGTAGCTTCAAACATTTCTGGTATATGAATAACATGATGTTTTTCAATGGCAAAAATCAATGAATATTGTAAATGCACAAACAGTAATATCTCCACATTGCAAGGTGCAATTCTGAAATTTTTTGCTTTTTCCTGCTAATCCTAGCATGATAAAGAAGATTCAAAGAGAGTGAGATGCCAGCTCCTTTCATTCAGTCAGTAGCTTCAAATATTTCTGGACGTTTTTCAATGGCAAAAATCAATGAATATTGTAAATGCACAAACAGTTATATCTCCGCATTGCAAGGTGCAATTCTGAAATTTTTTGCTTTTTCCTGCTAATCCTAGCATGATAAAGAAGATTCAAAGAGAGTGAGATGCCAGCTCCTTTCATTCAGTCAGTAGCTTCAAACATTTCTGGACGTTTTTCAATGGCAAAAATCAATGAATATTGTAAATGCACAAACAGTAATATCTCCGCATTGCAAGGTGCAATTCTGAAATTTTTTGCTTTTTCCTGCTAATCCTAGCATGATAAAGAAGATTCAAAGAGAGTGAGATGCCAGCTCTTTTCATTCAGTCAGTAGCTTCAAACATTTCTGGTATATGAATAACATGATGTTTTTCAATGGCAAAAATCAATGAATATTGTAAATGCACAAACAGTAATATCTCCGCATTGCAAGGTGCAATTCTGAAATTTTTTGCTTTTTCCTGCTAATCCTAGCATGATAAAGAAGATTCAAAGAGAGTGAGATGCCAGCTCTTTTCATTCAGTCAGTAGCTTCAAACATTTCTGGTATATGAATAACATGTTGTTTTTCAATGGCAAAAATCAATGAATATTGTAAATGCACAAACACTAATATCTCCACATTGCAAGGTGCAATTCTGAAATTTTTTGCTTTTTCCTGCTAATCCTAGCATGATAAAGAAGGTTCAAAGAGAGTGAGATGCCAGCTCTTTTCATTCAGTCAGTAGCTTCAAACATTTCTGGACGATTTTCAATGGCAAAAATCAATGAATATTGTAAATGGACAAACAGTAATTTCTCCGCATTGCAAAGTGCAATTCTGAAATTTTTTGCTTTTTCCTGCTAATCCTAGCATGATAAAGAAGATTCAAAGAGAGTGAGATGCCAGCTCCTTTCATTCAGTCAGTAGCTTCAAACATTTCTGGACGTTTTTCAATGGCAAAAATCAATGAATATTGTAAATGCACAAACAGTAATATCTCCGCATTGCAAGGTGCAATTCTGAAATTTTTTGCTTTTTCCTGCTAATCCTAGCATGATAAAGAAGATTCAAAGAGAGTGAGATGCCATCTCTTTTCATTCAGTCAGTAGCTTCAAACATTTCTGGTATATGAATAACATGATGTATTTCAATGGCAAAAATCAATGAATATTGTAAATGCACAAACAGTAATTTCTCCGCATTGCAAGGTGCAATTCTGAAATTTTTTGCTTTTTCCTGCTAATCCTAGCATGATAAAGAAAATTCAAAGAGAGTGAGATGCCAGCTCTTTTCATTCAGTCAGTAGCTTCAAACATTTCTGGTGTATGAATAACATGATGTTTTTCAATGGCAAAAATCAATGAATATTGTAAATGCACAAACAGTAATATCTCCACATTGCAAGGTGCAATTCTGAATTTTTTTGCTTTTTCCTGCTAATCCTAGCATGATAAAGAAGATTCAAAGAGAGTGAGATGCCAGCTCTTTTCATTCAGTCAGTAGCTTCAAACATTTCTGGACGTTTTTCAATGGCAAAAATCAATGAATATTGTAAATGGACAAACAGTAATTTCTCCGCATTGCAAGGTGCAATTCTGAAATTTTTTGCTTTTTCCTGCTAATCCTAGCATGATAAAGAAGATTCAAAGAGAGTGAGATGCCAGCTCCTTTCATTCAGTCAGTAGCTTCAAACATTTCTGGACGTTTTTCAATGGCAAAAATCAATGAATATTGTAAATGCACAAACAGTAATATCTCCGCATTGCAAGGTGCAATTCTGAAATTTTTTGCTTTTTCCTGCTAATCCTAGCATGATAAAGAAGATTCAAAGAGAGTGAGATGCCAGCTCTTTTCATTCAGTCAGTAGCTTCAAACATTTCTGGTATATGAATAACATGATGTTTTTCAATGGCAAAAATCAATGAATATTGTAAATGCACAAACAGTAATATCTCCACATTGCAAGGTGCAATTCTGAAATTTTTTGCTTTTTCCTGCTAATCCTAGCATGATAAAGAAGATTCAAAGAGAGTGAGATGCCAGCTCTTTTCATTCAGTCAGTAGCTTCAAACATTTCTGGTATATGAATAACATGATGTTTTTCAATGGCAAAAATCAATGAATATTGTAAATGCACAAACAGTAATATCTCCACATTGCAAGGTGCAATTCTGAAATTTTTTGCTTTTTCCTGCTAATCCTAGCATGATAAAGAAGATTCAAAGAGAGTGAGATGCCAGCTCCTTTCATTCAGTCAGTAGCTTCAAATATTTCTGGACGTTTTTCAATGGCAAAAATCAATGAATATTGTAAATGCACAAACAGTTATATCTCCGCATTGCAAGGTGCAATTCTGAAATTTTTTGCTTTTTCCTGCTAATCCTAGCATGATAAAGAAGATTCAAAGAGAGTGAGATGCCAGCTCCTTTCATTCAGTCAGTAGCTTCAAACATTTCTGGACGTTTTTCAATGGCAAAAATCAATGAATATTGTAAATGCACAAACAGTAATATCTCCGCATTGCAAGGTGCAATTCTGAAATTTTTTGCTTTTTCCTGCTAATCCTAGCATGATAAAGAAGATTCAAAGAGAGTGAGATGCCAGCTCTTTTCATTCAGTCAGTAGCTTCAAACATTTCTGGTATATGAATAACATGATGTTTTTCAATGGCAAAAATCAATGAATATTGTAAATGCACAAACAGTAATATCTCCGCATTGCAAGGTGCAATTCTGAAATTTTTTGCTTTTTCCTGCTAATCCTAGCATGATAAAGAAGATTCAAAGAGAGTGAGATGCCAGCTCTTTTCATTCAGTCAGTAGCTTCAAACATTTCTGGTATATGAATAACATGTTGTTTTTCAATGGCAAAAATCAATGAATATTGTAAATGCACAAACACTAATATCTCCACATTGCAAGGTGCAATTCTGAAATTTTTTGCTTTTTCCTGCTAATCCTAGCATGATAAAGAAGGTTCAAAGAGAGTGAGATGCCAGCTCTTTTCATTCAGTCAGTAGCTTCAAACATTTCTGGACGATTTTCAATGGCAAAAATCAATGAATATTGTAAATGGACAAACAGTAATTTCTCCGCATTGCAAAGTGCAATTCTGAAATTTTTTGCTTTTTCCTGCTAATCCTAGCATGATAAAGAAGATTCAAAGAGAGTGAGATGCCAGCTCCTTTCATTCAGTCAGTAGCTTCAAACATTTCTGGACGTTTTTCAATGGCAAAAATCAATGAATATTGTAAATGCACAAACAGTAATATCTCCGCATTGCAAGGTGCAATTCTGAAATTTTTTGCTTTTTCCTGCTAATCCTAGCATGATAAAGAAGATTCAAAGAGAGTGAGATGCCATCTCTTTTCATTCAGTCAGTAGCTTCAAACATTTCTGGTATATGAATAACATGATGTATTTCAATGGCAAAAATCAATGAATATTGTAAATGCACAAACAGTAATTTCTCCGCATTGCAAGGTGCAATTCTGAAATTTTTTGCTTTTTCCTGCTAATCCTAGCATGATAAAGAAAATTCAAAGAGAGTGAGATGCCAGCTCTTTTCATTCAGTCAGTAGCTTCAAACATTTCTGGTGTATGAATAACATGATGTTTTTCAATGGCAAAAATCAATGAATATTGTAAATGCACAAACAGTAATATCTCCACATTGCAAGGTGCAATTCTGAATTTTTTTGCTTTTTCCTGCTAATCCTAGCATGATAAAGAAGATTCAAAGAGAGTGAGATGCCAGCTCTTTTCATTCAGTCAGTAGCTTCAAACATTTCTGGACGTTTTTCAATGGCAAAAATCAATGAATATTGTAAATGGACAAACAGTAATTTCTCCGCATTGCAAGGTGCAATTCTGAAATTTTTTGCTTTTTCCTGCTAATCCTAGCATGATAAAGAAGATTCAAAGAGAGTGAGATGCCAGCTCCTTTCATTCAGTCAGTAGCTTCAAACATTTCTGGACGTTTTTCAATGGCAAAAATCAATGAATATTGTAAATGCACAAACAGTAATATCTCCGCATTGCAAGGTGCAATTCTGAAATTTTTTGCTTTTTCCTGCTAATCCTAGCATGATAAAGAAGATTCAAAGAGAGTGAGATGCCAGCTCTTTTCATTCAGTCAGTAGCTTCAAACATTTCTGGTATATGAATAACATGATGTTTTTCAATGGCAAAAATCAATGAATATTGTAAATGCACAAACAGTAATATCTCCACATTGCAAGGTGCAATTCTGAAATTTTTTGCTTTTTCCTGCTAATCCTAGCATGATAAAGAAGATTCAAAGAGAGTGAGATGCCAGCTCTTTTCATTCAGTCAGTAGCTTCAAACATTTCTGGTATATGAATAACATGATGTTTTTCAATGGCAAAAATCAATGAATATTGTAAATGCACAAACAGTAATATCTCCACATTGCAAGGTGCAATTCTGAAATTTTTTGCTTTTTCCTGCTAATCCTAGCATAATAAAGAAGATTCAAAGAGAGTGAGATGCCAGCTCCTTTCATTCAGTCAGTAGCTTCAAATATTTCTGGACGTTTTTCAATGGCAAAAATCAATGAATATTGTAAATGCACAAACAGTTATATCTCCGCATTGCAAGGTGCAATTCTGAAATTTTTTGCTTTTTCCTGCTAATCCTAGCATGATAAAGAAGATTCAAAGAGAGTGAGATGCCAGCTCCTTTCATTCAGTCAGTAGCTTCAAACATTTCTGGACGTTTTTCAATGGCAAAAATCAATGAATATTGTAAATGCACAAACAGTAATATCTCCACATTGCAAGGTGCAATTCTGAAATTTTTTGCTTTTTCCTGCTAATCCTAGCATGATAAAGAAGATTCAAAGAGAGTGAGATGCCAGCTCTTTTCATTCAGTCAGTAGCTTCAAACATTTCTGGTATATGAATAACATGATGTTTTTCAATGGCAAAAATCAATGAATATTGTAAATGCACAAACAGTAATATCTCCACATTGCAAGGTGCAATTCTGAAATTTTTTGCTTTTTCCTGCTAATCCTAGCATGATAAAGAAGATTCAAAGAGAGTGAGATGCCAGCTCCTTTCATTCAGTCAGTAGCTTCAAATATTTCTGGACGTTTTTCAATGGCAAAAATCAATGAATATTGTAAATGCACAAACAGTTATATCTCCGCATTGCAAGGTGCAATTCTGAAATTTTTTGCTTTTTCCTGCTAATCCTAGCATGATAAAGAAGATTCAAAGAGAGTGAGATGCCAGCTCCTTTCATTCAGTCAGTAGCTTCAAACATTTCTGGACGTTTTTCAATGGCAAAAATCAATGAATATTGTAAATGCACAAACAGTAATATCTCCGCATTGCAAGGTGCAATTCTGAAATTTTTTGCTTTTTCCTGCTAATCCTAGCATGATAAAGAAGATTCAAAGAGAGTGAGATGCCAGCTCTTTTCATTCAGTCAGTAGCTTCAAACATTTCTGGTATATGAATAACATGATGTTTTTCAATGGCAAAAATCAATGAATATTGTAAATGCACAAACAGTAATATCTCCACATTGCAAGGTGCAATTCTGAAATTTTTTGCTTTTTCCTGCTAATCCTAGCATGATAAAGAAGATTCAAAGAGAGTGAGATCCCAGCTCTTTTCATTCAGTCAGTAGCTTCAAACATTTCTGGTATATGAATAACATGATGTTTTTCAATGGCAAAAATCAATGAATATTGTAAATGCACAAACAGTAATATCTCCACATTGCAAGGTGCAATTCTGAAATTTTTTGCTTTTTCCTGCTAATCCTAGCATGATAAAGAAGATTCAAAGAGAGTGAGATGCCAGCTCTTTTCATTCAGTCAGTAGCTTCAAACATTTCTGGTATATGAATAACATGATGTTTTTCAATGGCAAAAATCAATGAATATTGTAAATGCACAAACAGTAATATCTCCGCATTGCAAGGTGCAATTCTGAAATTTTTTGCTTTTTCCTGCTAATCCTAGCATGATAAAGAAGATTCAAAGAGAGTGAGATGCCAGCTCCTTTCATTCAGTCAGTAGCTTCAAACATTTCTGGACGTTTTTCAATGGCAAAAATCAATGAATATTGTAAATGCACAAACAGTAATATCTCCACATTGCAAGGTGCAATTCTGAAATTTTTTGCTTTTTCCTGCTAATCCTAGCATGATAAAGAAGATTCAAAGAGAGTGAGATGCCAGCTCTTTTCATTCAGTCAGTAGCTTCAAACATTTCTGGTATATGAATAACATGATGTTTTTCAATGGCAAAAATCAATGAATATTGTAAATGCACAAACAGTAATAACTCCACATTGCAAGGTGCAATTCTGAAATTTTTTGCTTTTTCCTGCTAATCCTAGCATGATAAAGAAGATTCAAAGAGAGTGAGATGCCAGCTCTTTTCATTCAGTCAGTAGCTTCAAACATTTCTGGTATATGAATAACATGATGTTTTTCAATGGCAAAAATCAATGAATATTGTAAATGCACAAACAGTAATATCTCCACATTGCAAGGTGCAATTCTGAAATTTTTTGCTTTTTCCTGCTAATCCTAGCATGATAAAGAAGATTCAAAGAGAGTGAGATGCCAGCTCCTTTCATTCAGTCAGTAGCTTCAAACATTTCTGGACGTTTTTCAATGGCAAAAATCAATGAATATTGTAAATGCACAAACAGTAATATCTCCGCATTGCAAGGTGCAATTCTGAAATTTTTTGCTTTTTCCTGCTAATCCTAGCATGATAAAGAAGATTCAAAGAGAGTGAGATGCCAGCTCCTTTCATTCAGTCAGTAGCTTCAAACATTTCTGGACGTTTTTCAATGGCAAAAATCAATGAATATTGTAAATGCACAAACAGTAATATCTCCACATTGCAAGGTGCAATTCTGAAATTTTTTGCTTTTTCCTGCTAATCCTAGCATGATAAAGAAGATTCAAAGAGAGTGAGATGCCAGCTCTTTTCATTCAGTCAGTAGCTTCAAACATTTCTGGTATATGAATAACATGATGTTTTTCAATGGCAAAAATCAATGAATATTGTAAATGCACAAACAGGAATATCTCCACATTGCAAGGTGCAATTCTGAAATTTTTTGCTTTTTCCTGCTAATCCTAGCATGATAAAGAAGATTCAAAGAGAGTGAGATGCCAGCTCCTTTCATTCAGTCAGTAGCTTCAAACATTTCTGGACGTTTTTCAATGGCAAAAATCAATGAATATTGTAAATGCACAAACAGTAATATCTCCGCATTGCAAGGTGCAATTCTGAAATTTTTTGCTTTTTCCTGCTAATCCTAGCATGATAAAGAAGATTCAAAGAGAGTGAGATGCCAGCTCCTTTCATTCAGTCAGTAGCTTCAAACATTTCTGGACGTTTTTCAATGGCAAAAATCAATGAATATTGTAAATGCACAAACAGTAATATCTCCACATTGCAAGGTGCAATTCTGAAATTTTTTGCTTTTTCCTGCTAATCCTAGCATGATAAAGAAGATTCAAAGAGAGTGAGATGCCAGCTCTTTTCATTCAGTCAGTAGCTTCAAACATTTCTGGTATATGAATAACATGATGTTTTTCAATGGCAAAAATCAATGAATATTGTAAATGCACAAACAGTAATATCTCCACATTGCAAGGTGCAATTCTGAAATTTTTTGCTTTTTCCTGCTAATCCTAGCATGATAAAGAAGATTCAAAGAGAGTGAGATGCCAGCTCTTTTCATTCAGTCAGTAGCTTCAAACATTTCTGGATGTTTTTCAATGGCAAAAATCAATGAATATTGTAAATGCACAAACAGTAATATCTCCGCATTGCAAGGTGCAATTCTGAAATTTTTTGCTTTTTCCTGCTAATCCTAGCATGATAAAGAAGATTCAAAGAGAGTGAGATGCCAGCTCCTTTCATTCAGTCAGTAGCTTCAAACATTTCTGGACGTTTTTCAATGGCAAAAATCAATGAATATTGTAAATGCACAAACAGTAATATCTCCACATTGCAAGGTGCAATTCTGAAATTTTTTGCTTTTTCCTGCTAATCCTAGCATGAAAAAGAAGATTCAAAGAGAGTGAGATGCCAGCTCCTTTCATTCAGTCAGTAGCTTCAAACATTTCTGGACGTTTTTCAATGGCAAAAATCAATGAATATTGTAAATGCACAAACAGTAATATCTCCGCATTGCAAGGTGCAATTCTGAAATTTTTTGCTTTTTCCTGCTAATCCTAGCATGATAAAGAAGATTCAAAGAGAGTGAGATGCCAGCTCCTTTCATTCAGTCAGTAGCTTCAAACATTTCTGGACGTTTTTCAATGGCAAAAATCAATGAATATTGTAAATGCACAAACAGTAATATCTCCACATTGCAAGGTGCAATTCTGAAATTATTTGCTTTTTCCTGCTAATCCTAGCATGATAAAGAAGATTCAAAGAGAGTGAGATGCCAGCTCTTTTCATTCTGTCAGTAGCTTCAAACATTTCTGGTATATGAATAACATGATGTTTTTCAATGGCAAAAATCAATGAATATTGTAAATGCACAAACAGTAATATCTCCACATTGCAAGGTGCAATTCTGAATTTTTTTGCTTTTTCCTGCTAATCCTAGCATGATAAAGAAGATTCAAAGAGAGTGAGATGCCAGCTCTTTTCATTCAGTCAGTAGCTTCAAACATTTCTGGTATATGAATAACATGATGTTTTTCAATGGCAAAAATCAATGAATATTGTAAATGCACAAACAGTAATATCTCCACATTGCAAGGTGCAATTCTGAAATTTTTTGCTTTTTCCTGCTAATCCTAGCATGATAAAGAAGATTCAAAGAGAGTGAGATGCCAGCTCCTTTCATTCAGTCAGTAGCTTCAAACATTTCTGGACGTTTTTCAATGGCAAAAATCAATGAATATTGTAAATGCACAAACAGTAATATCTCCGCATTGCAAGGTGCAATTCTGAAATTTTTTGCTTTTTCCTGCTAATCCTAGCATGATAAAGAAGATTCAAAGAGAGTGAGATGCCAGCTCCTTTCATTCAGTCAGTAGCTACAAACATTTCTGGACGTTTTTCAATGGCAAAAATCAATGAATATTGTAAATGCACAAACAGTAATATCTCCACATTGCAAGGTGCAATTCTGAAATTGTTTGCTTTTTCCTGCTAATCCTAGCATGATAAAGAAGATTCAAAGAGAGTGAGATGCCAGCTCTTTTCATTCAGTCAGTAGCTTCAAACATTTCTGGTATATGAATAACATGATGTTTTTCAAAGGCAAAAATCAATGAATATTGTAAATGCACAAACAGTAATATCTCCACATTGCAAGGTGCAATTCTGAAATTTTTTGCTTTTTCCTGCTAATCCTAGCATGATAAAGAAGATTCAAAGAGAGTGAGATGCCAGCTCTTTTCATTCAGTCAGTAGCTTCAAACATTTCTGGTATATGAATAACATGATGTTTTTCAATGGCAAAAATCAATGAATATTGTAAATGCACAAACAGTAATATCTCCACATTGCAAGGTGCAATTCTGAAATTTTTTGCTTTTTCCTGCTAATCCTAGCATGATAAAGAAGATTCAAAGAGAGTGAGATGCCAGCTCTTTTCATTCAGTCAGTAGCTTCAAACATTTCTGGTATATGAATAACATGATGTTTTTCAATGGCAAAAATCAATGAATATTGTAAATGCACAAACAGTAATATCTCCGCATTGCAAGGTGCAATTCTGAAATTTTTTGCTTTTTCCTGCTAATCCTAGCATGATAAAGAAGATTCAAAGAGAGTGAGATGCCAGCTCCTTTCATTCAGTCAGTAGCTTCAAACATTTCTGGACGTTTTTCAATGGCAAAAATCAATGAATATTGTAAATGCACAAACAGTAATATCTCCACATTGCAAGGTGCAATTCTGAAATTTTTTGCTTTTTCCTGCTAATCCTAGCATGATAAAGAAGATTCAAAGAGAGTGAGATGCCAGCTCTTTTCATTCAGTCAGTAGCTTCAAACATTTCTGGACGTTTTTCAATGGCAAAAATCAATGAATATTGTAAATGCACAAACAGTAATTTCTCCGCATTGCAAGGTGCAATTCTGAAATTTTTTGCTTTTTCCTGCTAATCCTAGCATGATAAAGAAGATTCAAAGAGAGTGAGATGCCAGTTCTTTTCATTCAGTCAGTAGCTTCAAACATTTCTGGTATATGAATAACATGATGTTTTTCAATGGCAAAAATCAATGAATATTGTAAATGCACAAACAGTAATATCTCCACATTGCAAGGTGCAATTCTGAAATTTTTAGCTTTTTCCTGCTAATCCTAGCATCATAAAGAAGATTCAAAGAGAGTGAGATGCCAGTTCTTTTCATTCAGTCAGTAGCTTCAAACATTTCTGGTATATGAATAACATGATGTTTTTCAATGGCAAAAATCAATGAATATTGTAAATGCACAAACAGTAATATCTCCACATTGCAAGGTGCAATTCTGAAATTTTTTGCTTTTTCCTGCTAATCCTAGCATGATAAAGAAGATTCAAAGAGAGTGAGATGCCAGTTCTTTTCATTCAGTCAGTAGCTTCAAACATTTCTGGTATATGAATAACATGATGTTTTTCAATGGCAAAAATCAATTAATATTGTAAATGCACAAACAGTAATATCTCCACATTGCAAGGTGCAATTCTGAAATTTTTTGCTTTTTCCTGCTAATCCTAGCATGATAAAGAAGATTCAAAGAGAGTGAGATGCCAGCTCTTTTCATTCAGTCAGTAGCTTCAAACATTTCTGGTATATGAATAACGATGTTTTTCAATGGCAAAAATCAATGAATATTGTAAATGCACAAACAGTAATATCTCCACATTGCAAGGTGCAATTCTGAAATTTTTTGCTTTTTCCTGCTAATCCTAGCATGATAAAGAAGATTCAAAGAGAGTGAGATGCCAGCTCTTTTCATTCAGTCAGTAGCTTCAAACATTTCTGGACGTTTTTCAATGGCAAAAATCAATGAATATTGTAAATGCACAAACAGTAATTTCTCCGCATTGCAAGGTGCAATTCTGAAATTTTTTGCTTTTTCCTGCTAATCCTAGCATGATAAAGAAGATTCAAAGAGAGTGAGATGCCAGCTCTTTTCATTCAGTCAGTAGCTTCAAACATTTCTGGTATATGAATAACATGATGTTTTTCAATGGCAAAAATCAATGAATATTGTAAATGCACAAACAGTAATATCTCCACATTGCAAGGTGCAATTCTGAAATTTTTTGCTTTTTCCTGCTAATCCTAGCATGATAAAGAAGATTCAAAGAGAGTGAGATGTCAGCTCTTTTCATTCAGTCAGTAGCTTCAAACATTTCTGGTATATGAATAACATGATGTTTTTCAATGGCAAAAATCAATGAATATTGTAAATGCACAAACAGTAATATCTCCGCATTGCAAGGTGCAATTCTGAAATTTTTTGCTTTTTCCTGCTAATCCTAGCATGATAAAGAAGATTCAAAGAGAGTGAGATGCCAGCTCCTTTCATTCAGTCAGTAGCTTCAAACATTTCTGGACGTTTTTCAATGGCAAAAATCAATGAATATTGTAAATGCACAAACAGTAATATCTCCACATTGCAAGGTGCAATTCTGAAATTTTTTGCTTTTTCCTGCTAATCCTAGCATGATAAAGAAGATTCAAAGAGAGTGAGATGCCAGCTCTTTTCATTCAGTCAGTAGCTTCAAACATTTCTGGACGTTTTTCAATGGCAAAAATCAATGAATATTGTAAATGCACAAACAGTAATTTCTCCGCATTGCAAGGTGCAATTCTGAAATTTTTTGCTTTTTCCTGCTAATCCTAGCATGATAAAGAAGATTCAAAGAGAGTGAGATGCCAGCTCTTTTCATTCAGTCAGTAGCTTCAAACATTTCTGGTATATGAATAACATGATGTTTTTCAATGGCAAAAATCAATGAATATTGTAAATGCACAAAAAGTAATATCTCCACATTGCAAGGTGCAATTCTGAAATTTTTTGCTTTTTCCTGCTAATCCTAGCATGATAAAGAAGATTCAAAGAGAGTGAGATGCCAGCTCTTTTCATTCAGTCAGTAGCTTCAAGCATTTCTGGCCGTTTTTCAATGGCAAAAATCAATGAATATTGTAAATGCACAAACAGTAATATCTCCGCATTGCAAGGTGCAATTCTGAAATTTTTTGCTTTTTCCTGCTAATCCTAGCATGATAAAGAAGATTCAAAGAGAGTGAGATGCCAGCTCTTTTCATTCAGTCAGTAGCTTCAAACATTTCTGGTATATGAATAACATGATGTTTTTCAATGGCAAAAATCAATGAATATTGTAAATGCACAAACAGTAATATCTCCACATTGCAAGGTGCAATTCTGAAATTTTTTGCTTTTTCCTGCTAATCCTAGCATGATAAAGAAGATTCAAAGAGAGTGAGATGCCAGCTCTTTTCATTCAGTCAGTAGCTTCAAACATTTCTGGACGTTTTTCAATGGCAAAAATCAATGAATATTGTAAATGCACAAACAGTAATTTCTCCGCATTGCAAGGTGCAATTCTGAAATTTTTTGCTTTTTCCTGCTAATCCTAGCATGATAAAGAAGATTCAAAGAGAGTGAGATGCCAGCTCTTTTCATTCAGTCAGTAGCTTCAAACATTTCTGGTATATGAATAACATGATGTTTTTCAATGGCAAAAATCAATGAATATTGTAAATGCACAAACAGTAATATCTCCACATTGCAAGGTGCAATTCTGAAATTTTTTGCTTTTTCCTGCTAATCCTAGCATGATAAAGAAGATTCAAAGAGAGTGAGATGTCAGCTCTTTTCATTCAGTCAGTAGCTTCAAACATTTCTGGTATATGAATAACATGATGTTTTTCAATGGCAAAAATCAATGAATATTGTAAATGCACAAACAGTAATATCTCCGCATTGCAAGGTGCAATTCTGAAATTTTTTGCTTTTTCCTGCTAATCCTAGCATGATAAAGAAGATTCAAAGAGAGTGAGATGCCAGCTCCTTTCATTCAGTCAGTAGCTTCAAACATTTCTGGACGTTTTTCAATGGCAAAAATCAATGAATATTGTAAATGCACAAACAGTAATATCTCCACATTGCAAGGTGCAATTCTGAAATTTTTTGCTTTTTCCTGCTAATCCTAGCATGATAAAGAAGATTCAAAGAGAGTGAGATGCCAGCTCTTTTCATTCAGTCAGTAGCTTCAAACATTTCTGGACGTTTTTCAATGGCAAAAATCAATGAATATTGTAAATGCACAAACAGTAATTTCTCCGCATTGCAAGGTGCAATTCTGAAATTTTTTGCTTTTTCCTGCTAATCCTAGCATGATAAAGAAGATTCAAAGAGAGTGAGATGCCAGCTCTTTTCATTCAGTCAGTAGCTTCAAACATTTCTGGTATATGAATAACATGATGTTTTTCAATGGCAAAAATCAATGAATATTGTAAATGCACAAAAAGTAATATCTCCACATTGCAAGGTGCAATTCTGAAATTTTTTGCTTTTTCCTGCTAATCCTAGCATGATAAAGAAGATTCAAAGAGAGTGAGATGCCAGCTCTTTTCATTCAGTCAGTAGCTTCAAGCATTTCTGGCCGTTTTTCAATGGCAAAAATCAATGAATATTGTAAATGCACAAACAGTAATATCTCCGCATTGCAAGGTGCAATTCTGAAATTTTTTGCTTTTTCCTGCTAATCCTAGCATGATAAAGAAGATTCAAAGAGAGTGAGATGCCAGCTCTTTTCATTCAGTCAGTAGCTTCAAACATTTCTGGTATATGAATAACATGATGTTTTTCAATGGCAAAAATCAATGAATATTGTAAATGCACAAACAGTAATATCTCCACATTGCAAGATGCAATTCTGAAATTTTTTGCTTTTTCCTGCTAATCCTAGCATGATAAAGAAGATTCAAAGAGAGTGAGATGCCAGCTCTTTTCATTCAGTCAGTAGCTTCAAACATTTCTGGTATATGAATAACATGATGTTTTTCAATGGCAAAAATCAATGAATATTGTAAATGCACAAACAGTAATATCTCCGCATTGCAAGGTGCAATTCTGAAATTTTTTGCTTTTTCCTGCTAATCCTAGCATGATAAAGAAGATTCAAAGAGAGTGAGATGCCAGCTCCTTTCATTCAGTCAGTAGCTTCAAACATTTCTGGACGTTTTTCAATGGCAAAAATCAATGAATATTGTAAATGCACAAACAGTAATATCTCCACATTGCAAGGTGCAATTCTGAAATTTTTTGCTTTTTCCTGCTAACCCTAGCATGATAAAGAAGATTCAAAGAGAGTGAGATGCCAGCTCTTTTCATTCAGTCAGTAGCTTCAAACATTTCTGGACGTTTTTCAATGGCAAAAATCAATGAATATTGTAAATGCACAAACAGTAATTTCTCCGCATTGCAAGGTGCAATTCTGAAATTTTTTGCTTTTTCCTGCTAATCCTAGCATGATAAAGAAGATTCAAAGAGAGTGAGATGCCAGTTCTTTTCATTCAGTCAGTAGCTTCAAACATTTCTGGTATATGAATAACATGATGTTTTTCAATGGCAAAAATCAATGAATATTGTAAATGCACAAACAGTAATATCTCCACATTGCAAGGTGCAATTCTGAAATTTTTAGCTTTTTCCTGCTAATCCTAGCATCATAAAGAAGATTCAAAGAGAGTGAGATGCCAGTTCTTTTCATTCAGTCAGTAGCTTCAAACATTTCTGGTATATGAATAACATGATGTTTTTCAATGGCAAAAATCAATGAATATTGTAAATGCACAAACAGTAATATCTCCACATTGCAAGGTGCAATTCTGAAATTTTTTGCTTTTTCCTGCTAATCCTAGCATGATAAAGAAGATTCAAAGAGAGTGAGATGCCAGTTCTTTTCATTCAGTCAGTAGCTTCAAACATTTCTGGTATATGAATAACATGATGTTTTTCAATGGCAAAAATCAATTAATATTGTAAATGCACAAACAGTAATATCTCCACATTGCAAGGTGCAATTCTGAAATTTTTTGCTTTTTCCTGCTAATCCTAGCATGATAAAGAAGATTCAAAGAGAGTGAGATGCCAGCTCTTTTCATTCAGTCAGTAGCTTCAAACATTTCTGGTATATGAATAACGATGTTTTTCAATGGCAAAAATCAATGAATATTGTAAATGCACAAACAGTAATATCTCCACATTGCAAGGTGCAATTCTGAAATTTTTTGCTTTTTCCTGCTAATCCTAGCATGATAAAGAAGATTCAAAGAGAGTGAGATGCCAGCTCTTTTCATTCAGTCAGTAGCTTCAAACATTTCTGGACGTTTTTCAATGGCAAAAATCAATGAATATTGTAAATGCACAAACAGTAATTTCTCCGCATTGCAAGGTGCAATTCTGAAATTTTTTGCTTTTTCCTGCTAATCCTAGCATGATAAAGAAGATTCAAAGAGAGTGAGATGCCAGCTCTTTTCATTCAGTCAGTAGCTTCAAACATTTCTGGTATATGAATAACATGATGTTTTTCAATGGCAAAAATCAATGAATATTGTAAATGCACAAACAGTAATATCTCCACATTGCAAGGTGCAATTCTGAAATTTTTTGCTTTTTCCTGCTAATCCTAGCATGATAAAGAAGATTCAAAGAGAGTGAGATGTCAGCTCTTTTCATTCAGTCAGTAGCTTCAAACATTTCTGGTATATGAATAACATGATGTTTTTCAATGGCAAAAATCAATGAATATTGTAAATGCACAAACAGTAATATCTCCGCATTGCAAGGTGCAATTCTGAAATTTTTTGCTTTTTCCTGCTAATCCTAGCATGATAAAGAAGATTCAAAGAGAGTGAGATGCCAGCTCCTTTCATTCAGTCAGTAGCTTCAAACATTTCTGGACGTTTTTCAATGGCAAAAATCAATGAATATTGTAAATGCACAAACAGTAATATCTCCACATTGCAAGGTGCAATTCTGAAATTTTTTGCTTTTTCCTGCTAATCCTAGCATGATAAAGAAGATTCAAAGAGAGTGAGATGCCAGCTCTTTTCATTCAGTCAGTAGCTTCAAACATTTCTGGACGTTTTTCAATGGCAAAAATCAATGAATATTGTAAATGCACAAACAGTAATTTCTCCGCATTGCAAGGTGCAATTCTGAAATTTTTTGCTTTTTCCTGCTAATCCTAGCATGATAAAGAAGATTCAAAGAGAGTGAGATGCCAGCTCTTTTCATTCAGTCAGTAGCTTCAAACATTTCTGGTATATGAATAACATGATGTTTTTCAATGGCAAAAATCAATGAATATTGTAAATGCACAAACAGTAATATCTCCACATTGCAAGGTGCAATTCTGAAATTTTTTGCTTTTTCCTGCTAATCCTAGCATGATAAAGAAGATTCAAAGAGAGTGAGATGCCAGCTCTTTTCATTCAGTCAGTAGCTTCAAACATTTCTGGTATATGAATAACATGATGTTTTTCAATGGCAAAAATCAATGAATATTGTAAATGCACAAACAGTAATATCTCCGCATTGCAAGGTGCAATTCTGAATTTTTTTGTTTTTTCCTGCTAATCCTAGCATGATAAAGAAGATTCAAAGAGAGTGAGATGCCAGCTCTTTTCATTCAGTCAGTAGCTTCAAACATTTCTGGACGTTTTTCAATGGCAAAAATCAATGAATATTGTAAATGCACAAACAGTAATTTCTCCGCATTGCAAGGTGCAATTCTGAAATTTTTTGCTTTTCCTGCTAATCCTAGCATGATAAAGAAGATTCAAAGAGAGTGAGATGCCAGCTCTTTTCATTCAGTCAGTAGCTTCAAACATTTCTGGTATATGAATAACATGATGTTTTTCAATGGCAAAAATCAATGAATATTGTAAATGCACAAACAGTAATATCTCCATATTGCAAGGTGCAATTCTGAAATTTTTTGCTTTTTCCTGCTAATCCTAGCATGATAAAGAAGATTCAAAGAGAGTGAGATGCCAGCTCTTTTCATTCAGTCAGTAGCTTCAAACATTTCTGGACGTTTTTCAATGGCAAAAATCAATGAATATTGTAAATGCACAAACAGTAATAACTCCGCATTGCAAGGTGCAATTCTGAAATTTTTTGCTTTTTCCTGCTAATCCTAGCATGATAAAGAAGATTCAAAGAGAGTGAGATGCCAGCTCTTTTCATTCAGTCAGTAGCTTCAAACATTTCTGGTATATGAATAACATGATGTTTTTCAATGGCAAAAATCAATGAATATTGTAAATGCACAAACAGTAATATCTCCACATTGCAAGGTGCAATTCTGAAATTTTTTGCTTTTTCCTGCTAATTCTAGCATGATAAAGAAGATTCAAAGAGAGTGAGATGCCAGGTCCTTTCATTCAGTCAGTAGCTTCAAACATTTCTGGACGTTTTTCAATGGCAAAAATAAATGAATATTGTAAATGCACAAACAGTAATATCTCCGCATTGCATGGTGCAATTCTGAAATTTTTTGCTTTTTCCTGCTAATCCTAGCATGATAACGAAGATTCAAAGAGAGTGAGATGCCAGCTCTTTTCATTCAGTCAGTAGCTTCAAACATTTCTGGACGTTTTTAATGGCAAAAATCAATGAATATTGTAAATGCACAAACAGTAATTTCTCCGCATTGCAAGGTGCAATTCTGAAATTTTTTGCTTTTTCCTGCTAATCCTAGCATGATAAAGAAGATTCAAAGAGAGTGAGATGCCAGCTCTTTTCATTCAGTCAGTAGCTTCAAACATTTCTGGTATATGAATAACATGATGTTTTTCAATGGCAAAAATCAATGAATATTGTAAATGCACAAACAGTAATATCTCCACATTACAAGGTGCAATTCTGAAATTTTTTGCATTTTCCTGCTAATCCTAGCATGATAAAGAAGATTCAAAGAGAGTGAGATGCCAGCTCTTTTCATTCAGTCAGTAGCTTCAAACATTTCTGGACATTTTTCAGTGGCAAAAATCAATGAATATTGTAAATGCACAAACAGTAATTTCTCCGCATTGCAAGGTGCAATTCTGAAATTTTTTGCTTTTTCCTGCTAATCCTAGCATGATAAAGAAGATTCAAAGAGAGTGAGATGCCAGCTCCTTTCATTCAGTCAGTAGCTTCAAACATTTCTGGATGTTTTTCAATGGCAAAAATCAATGAATATTGTAAATGCACAAACAGTAATATCTGCGCATTGCAAGGTGCAATTCTGAAATTTTTTGCTTTTTCCTTCTAATCCTAGCATGATAAAGAAGATTCAAAGAGAGTGAGATGCCAGCTCTTTTCATTCAGTCAGTAGCTTCAAACATTTCTGGTATATGAATAACATGATGTTTTTCAATGGCAAAAATCAATGAATATTGTAAATGCACAAACAGTAATATCTACACATTGCAAGGTGCAATTCTGAAATTTTTTGCTTTTTCCTGCTAATCCTAGCATGATAAAGAAGATTCAAAGAGAGTGAGATGCCAGCTCCTTTCATTCAGTCAGTAGCTTCAAACATTTCTGGACGTTTTTCAATGGCAAAAATCAATGAATATTGTAAATGCACAAACAGTAATATCTCCGCATTGCAAGGTGCAATTCTGAAATTTTTTGCTTTTTCCTGCTAATCCTAGCATGATAAAGAAGATTCAAAGAGAGTGAGATGCCAGCTCCTTTCATTCAGTCAGTAGCTTCAAACATTTCTGGACGTTTTTCAATGGCAAAAATCAATGAATATTGTAAATGCACAAATAGTAATATCTCCACATTGCAAGGTGCAATTCTGAAATTTTTTGCTTTTTCCTGCTAATCCTAGCATGATAAAGAAGATTCAAAGAGAGTGAGATGCCAGCTCTTTTCATTCAGTCAGTAGCTTCAAACATTTCTGGTATATGAATAACATGATGTTTTTCAATGGCAAAAATCAATGAATATTGTAAATACACAAACAGTAATATCTCCACATTGCAAGGTGCAATTCTGAAATTTTTTGCTTTTTCCTGCTAATCCTAGCATGATAAAGAAGATTCAAAGAGAGGGAGATGCCAGCTCCTTTCATTCAGTCAGTAGCTTCAAACATTTCTGGACGTTTTTCAATGGCAAAAATCAATGAATATTGTAAATGCACAAACAGTAATATCTCCGCATTGCAAGGTGCAATTCTGAAATTTTTTGCTTTTTCCTGCTAATCCTAGCATGATAAAGAAGATTCAAAGAGAGTGAGATGCCAGCTCCTTTCATTCAGTCAGTAGCTTCAAACATTTCTGGACGTTTTTCAATGGCAAAAATCAATGAATATTGTAAATGCACAAACAGTAATATCTCCGCATTGCAAGGTGCAATTCTGTAATTTTTTGCTTTTTCCTGCTAATCCTAGCATGATAAAGAAGATTCAAAGAGAGTGAGATGCCAGCTCTTTTCATTCAGTCAGTAGCTTCAAACATTTCTGGTATATGAATAACATGATGTTTTTCAATTGCAAAAATCAATGAATATTGTAAATGCACAAACAGTAATATCTCCACATTGCAAGGTGCAATTCTGAAATTTTTTGCTTTTTCCTGCTAATCCTAGCATGATAAAGAAGATTCAAAGAGAGTGAGATGCCAGCTCTTTTCATTCAGTCAGTAGCTTCAAACATTTCTGGTATATGAATAACATGATGTTTTTCAATGGCAAAAATCAATGAATATTGTAAATGCACAAACAGTAATATCTCCACATTGCAAGGTGCAATTCTGAAATTTTTTGCTTTTTCCTGCTAATCCTAGCATGATAAAGAAGATTCAAAGAGAGTGAGATGCCAGCTCTTTTCATTCAGTCAGTAGCTTCAAACATTTCTGGTATATGAATAACATGATGTTTTTCAATGGCAAAAATCAATGAATATTGTAAATGCACAAACAGTAATATCTCCGCATTGCAAGGTGCAATTCTGAAATTTTTTGCTTTTTCCTGCTAATCCTAGCATGATAAAGAAGATTCAAAGAGAGTGAGATGCCAGCTCTTTTCATTCAGTCAGTAGCTTCAAACATTTCTGGTATATGAATAACATGATGTTTTTCAATGGCAAAAATCAATGAATATTGTAAATGCACAAACAGTAATATCTCCGCATTGCAAGGTGCAATTCTGAAATTTTTTGCTTTTTCCTGCTAATCCTAGCATGATAAAGAAGATTCAAAGAGAGTGAGATGCCAGCTCTTTTCATTCAGTCAGTAGCTTCAAACATTTCTGGTGTATGAATAACATGATGTTTTTCAATGGCAAAAATCAATGAATATTGTAAATGCACAAACAGTAATATCTCCACATTGCAAGGTGCAATTCTGAAATTTTTTGCTTTTTCCTGCTAATCCTAGCATGATAAAGAAGGTTCAAAGAGAGTGAGATGCCAGCTCTTTTCATTCAGTCAGTAGCTTCAAACATTTCTGGACGTTTTTCAATGGCAAAAATCAATGAATATTGTAAATGGACAAACAGTAATTTCTCCGCATTGCAAGGTGCAATTCTGAAATTTTTTGCTTTTTCCTGCTAATCCTAGCATGATAAAGAAGATTCAAAGAGAGTGAGATGCCAGCTCCTTTCATTCAGTCAGTAGCTTCAAACATTTCTGGACGTTTTTCAATGGCAAAAATCAATGAATATTGTAAATGCACAAACAGTAATATCTCCGCATTGCAAGGTGCAATTCTGAAATTTTTTGCTTTTTCCTGCTAATCCTAGCATGATAAAGAAGATTCAAAGAGAGTGAGATGCCAGCTCTTTTCATTCAGCCAGTAGCTTCAAACATTTCTGGTATATGAATAACATGATGTTTTTCAATGGCAAAAATCAATGAATATTGTAAATGCACAAACAGTAATATCTCCACATTGCAAGGTGCAATTCTGAAATTTTTTGCTTTTTCCTGCTAATCCTAGCATGATAAAGAAGATTCAAAGAGAGTGAGATGCCAGCTCTTTTCATTCAGTCAGTAGCTTCAAACATTTCTGGTATATGAATAACATGATGTTTTTCAATGGCAAAAATCAATGAATATTGTAAATGCACAAACAGTAATATCTCCACATTGCAAGGTGCAATTCTGAAATTTTTTGCTTTTTCCTGCTAATCCTAGCATGATAAAGAAGATTCAAAGAGAGTGAGATGCCAGCTACTTTCATTCAGTCAGTAGCTTCAAATATTTCTGGACGTTTTTCAATGGCAAAAATCAATGAATATTGTAAATGCACAAACAGTTATATCTCCGCATTGCAAGGTGCAATTCTGAAATTTTTTGCTTTTTCCTGCTAATCCTAGCATGATAAAGAAGATTCAAAGAGAGTGAGATGCCAGCTCCTTTCATTCAGTCAGTAGCTTCAAACATTTCTGGACGTTTTTCAATGGCAAAAATCAATGAATATTGTAAATGCACAAACAGTAATATCTCCGCATTGCAAGGTGCAATTCTGAAATTTTTTGCTTTTTCCTGCTAATCCTAGCATGATAAAGAAGATTCAAAGAGAGTGAGATGCCAGCTCTTTTCATTCAGTCAGTAGCTTCAAACATTTCTGGTATATGAATAACATGATGTTTTTCAATGGCAAAAATCAATGAATATTGTAATTGCACAAACAGTAATATCTCCACATTGCAAGGTGCAATTCTGAAATTTTTTGCTTTTTCCTGCTAATCCTAGCATGATAAAGAAGATTCAAAGAGAGTGAGATGCCAGCTCTTTTCATTCAGTCAGTAGCTTCAAACATTTCTGGTATATGAATAACATGATGTTTTTCAATGGCAAAAATCAATGAATATTGTAAATGCACAAACAGTAATATCTCCACATTGCAAGGTGCAATTCTGAAATTTTTTGCTTTTTCCTGCTAATCCTAGCATGATAAAGAAGATTCAAAGAGAGTGAGATGCCAGCTCCTTTCATTCAGTCAGTAGCTTCAAATATTTCTGGACGTTTTTCAATGGCAAAAATCAATGAATATTGTAAATGCACAAACAGTTATATCTCCGCATTGCAAGGTGCAATTCTGAAATTTTTTGCTTTTTCCTGCTAATCCTAGCATGATAAAGAAGATTCAAAGAGAGTGAGATGCCAGCTCCTTTCATTCAGTCAGTAGCTTCAAACATTTCTGGACGTTTTTCAATGGCAAAAATCAATGAATATTGTAAATGCACAAACAGTAATATCTCCACATTGCAAGGTGCAATTCTGAAATTTTTTGCTTTTTCCTGCTAATCCTAGCATGATAAAGAAGATTCAAAGAGAGTGAGATGCCAGCTCTTTTCATTCAGTCAGTAGCTTCAAACATTTCTGGTATATGAATAACATGATGTTTTTCATTGGCAAAAATCAATGAATATTGTAAATGCACAAACAGTAATATCTCCACATTGCAAGGTGCAATTCTGAAATTTTTTGCTTTTTCCTGCTAATCCTAGCATGATAAAGAAGATTCAAAGAGAGTGAGATGCCAGCTCCTTTCATTCAGTCAGTAGCTTCAAACATTTCTGGATGTTTTTCAATGGCAAAAATCAATGAATATTGTAAATGCACAAACAGTAATATCTCCGCATTGCAAGGTGCAATTCTGAAATTTTTTGCTTTTTCCTGCTAATCCTAGCATGATAAAGAAGATACATAGAGAGTGAGATGCCAGCTCCTTTCATTCATTCAGTAGCTTCAAACATTTCTGGACGTTTTTCAATGGCAAAAATCAATGAATATTGTAAATGCACAAACAGTAATATCTCCGCATTGCAAGGTGCAATTCTGAAATTTTTTGCTTTTTCCTGCTAATCCTAGCATGATAAAGAAGATTCAAAGAGAGTGAGATGCCAGCTCTTTTCATTCAGTCAGTAGCTTCAAACATTTCTGGTATATGAATAACATGATGTTTTTCAATGGCAAAAATCAATGAATATTGTAAATGCACAAACAGTAATATCTCCACATTGCAAGGTGCAATTCTGAAATTTTTTGCTTTTTCCTGCTAATCCTAGCATGATAAAGAAGATTCAAAGAGAGTGAGATGCCAGCTCTTTTCATTCAGTCAGTAGCTTCAAACATTTCTGGTATATGAATAACATGATGTTTTTCAATGGCAAAAATCAATGAATATTGTAAATGCACAAACAGTAATATCTCCACATTACAAGGTGCAATTCTGAAATTTTTTGCTTTTTCCTGCTAATCCTAGCATGATAAAGAAGATTCAAAGAGAGTGAGATGCCAGCTCTTTTCATTCAGTCAGTAGCTTCAAACATTTCTGGTATATGAATAACATGATGTTTTTCAATGGCAAAAATCAATGAATATTGTAAATGCACAAACAGTAATATCTCCGCATTGCAAGGTGCAATTCTGAAATTTTTTGCTTTTTCCTGCTAATCCTAGCATGATAAAGAAGATTCAAAGAGAGTGAGATGCCAGCTCCTTTCATTCAGTCCGTAGCTTCAAACATTTCTGGACGTTTTTCAATGGCAAAAATCAATGAATATTGTAAATGCACAAACAGTAATATCTCCACATTGCAAGGTGCAATTCTGAAATTTTTTGCTTTTTCCTGCTAATCCTAGCATGATAAAGAAGATTCAAAGAGAGTGAGATGCCAGCTCTTTTCATTCAGTCAGTAGCTTCAAACATTTCTGGTATATGAATAACATGATGTTTTTCAATGGCAAAAATCAATGAATATTGTAAATGCACAAACAGTAATAACTCCACATTGCAAGGTGCAATTCTGAAATTTTTTGCTTTTTCCTGCTAATCCTAGCATGATAAAGAAGATTCAAAGAGAGTGAGATGCCAGCTCTTTTCATTCAGTCAGTAGCTTCAAACATTTCTGGTATATGAATAACATGATGTTTTTCAATGGCAAAAATCAATGAATATTGTAAATGCACAAACAGTAATATCTCCACATTGCAAGGTGCAATTCTGAAATTTTTTGCTTTTTCCTGCTAATCCTAGCATGATAAAGAAGATTCAAAGAGAGTGAGATGCCAGCTCCTTTCATTCAGTCAGTAGCTTCAAACATTTCTGGACGTTTTTCAATGGCAAAAATCAATGAATATTGTAAATGCACAAACAGTAATATCTCCGCATTGCAAGGTGCAATTCTGAAATTTTTTGCTTTTTCCTGCTAATCCTAGCATGATAAAGAAGATTCAAAGAGAGTGAGATGCCAGCTCCTTTCATTCAGTCAGTAGCTTCAAACATTTCTGGACGTTTTTCAATGGCAAAAATCAATGAATATTGTAAATGCACAAACAGTAATATCTCCACATTGCAAGGTGCAATTCTGAACTTTTTTGCTTTTTCCTGCTAATCCTAGCATGATAAAGAAGATTCAAAGAGAGTGAGATGCCAGCTCTTTTCATTCAGTCAGTAGCTTCAAACATTTCTGGTATATGAATAACATGATGTTTTTCAATGGCAAAAATCAATGAATATTGTAAATGCACAAACAGGAATATCTCCACATTGCAAGGTGCAATTCTGAAATTTTTTGCTTTTTCCTGCTAATCCTAGCATGATAAAGAAGATTCAAAGAGAGTGAGATGCCAGCTCCTTTCATTCAGTCAGTAGCTTCAAACATTTCTGGACGTTTTTCAATGGCAAAAAGCAATGAATATTGTAAATGCACAAACAGTAATATCTGCGCATTGCAAGGTGCAATTCTGAAATTTTTTGCTTTTTCCTGCTAATCCTAGCATGATAAAGAAGATTCAAAGAGAGTGAGATGCCAGCTCCTTTCATTCAGTCAGTAGCTTCAAACATTTCTGGACGTTTTTCAATGGCAAAAATCAATGAATATTGTAAATGCACAAACAGTAATATCTCCACATTGCAAGGTGCAATTCTGAAATTTTTTGCTTTTTCCTGCTAATCCTAGCATGATAAAGAAGATTCAAAGAGAGTGAGATGCCAGCTCTTTTCATTCAGTCAGTAGCTTCAAACATTTCTGGTATATGAATAACATGATGTTTTTCAATGGCAAAAATCAATGAATATTGTAAATGCACAAACAGTAATATCTCCACATTGCAAGGTGCAATTCTGAAATTTTTTGCTTTTTCCTGCTAATCCTAGCATGATAAAGAAGATTCAAAGAGAGTGAGATGCCAGCTCTTTTCATTCAGTCAGTAGCTTCAAACATTTCTGGACGTTTTTCAATGGCAAAAATCAATGAATATTGTAAATGCACAAACAGTAATATCTCCGCATTGCAAGGTGCAATTCTGAAATTTTTTGCTTTTTCCTGCTAATCCTAGCATGATAAAAAAGATTCAAAGAGAGTGAGATGCCAGCTCCTTTCATTCAGTCAGTAGCTTCAAACATTTCTGGACGTTTTTCAATGGCAAAAATCAATGAATATTGTAAATGCACAAACAGTAATATCTCCACATTGCAAGGTGCAATTCTGAAATTCTTTGCTTTTTCCTGCTAATCCTAGCATGATAAAGAAGATTCAAAGAGAGTGAGATGCCAGCTCCTTTCATTCAGTCAGTAGCTTCAAACATTTCTGGACGTTTTTCAATGGCAAAAATCAATGAATATTGTAAATGCACAAACAGTAATATCTCCGCATTGCAAGGTGCAATTCTGAAATTTTTTGCTTTTTCCTGCTAATCCTAGCATGATAAAGAAGATTCAAAGAGAGTGAGATGCCAGCTCCTTTCATTCAGTCAGTAGCTTCAAACATTTCTGGACGTTTTTCAATGGCAAAAATCAATGAATATTGTAAATGCACAAACAGTAATATCTCCACATTGCAAGGTGCAATTCTGAAATTATTTGCTTTTTCCTGCTAATCCTAGCATGATAAAGAAGATTCAAAGAGAGTGAGATGCCAGCTCTTTTCATTCTGTCAGTAGCTTCAAACATTTCTGGTATATGAATAACATGATGTTTTTCAATGGCAAAAATCAATGAATATTGTAAATGCACAAACAGTAATATCTCCACATTGCAAGGTGCAATTCTGAATTTTTTTGCTTTTTCCTGCTAATCCTAGCATGATAAAGAAGATTCAAAGAGAGTGAGATGCCAGCTCTTTTCATTCAGTCAGTAGCTTCAAACATTTCTGGTATATGAATAACATGATGTTTTTCAATGGCAAAAATCAATGAATATTGTAAATGCACAAACAGTAATATCTCCACATTGCAAGGTGCAATTCTGAAATTTTTTGCTTTTTCCTGCTAATCCTAGCATGATAAAGAAGATTCAAAGAGAGTGAGATGCCAGCTCCTTTCATTCAGTCAGTAGCTTCAAACATTTCTGGACGTTTTTCAATGGCAAAAATCAATGAATATTGTAAATGCACAAACAGTAATATCTCCGCATTGCAAGGTGCAATTCTGAAATTTTTTGCTTTTTCCTGCTAATCCTAGCATGATAAAGAAGATTCAAAGAGAGTGAGATGCCAGCTCCTTTCATTCAGTCAGTAGCTTCAAACATTTCTGGACGTTTTTCAATGGCAAAAATCAATGAATATTGTAAATGCACAAACAGTAATATCTCCACATTGCAAGGTGCAATTCTGAAATTTTTTGCTTTTTCCTGCTAATCCTAGCATGATAAAGAAGATTCAAAGAGAGTGAGATGCCAGCTCTTTTCATTCAGTCAGTAGCTTCAAACATTTCTGGTATATGAATAACATGATGTTTTTCAATGGCAAAAATAAATGAATATTGTAAATGCACTAACAGTAATATCTCCACATTGCAAGGTGCAATTCTGAAATTTTTTGCTTTTTCCTGCTAATCCTAGCATGATAAAGAAGATTCAAAGAGAGTGAGATGCCAGCTCCTTTCATTCAGTCAGTAGCTTCAAACATTTCTGGACGTTTTTCAATGGCAAAAATCAATGAATATTGTAAATGCACAAACAGTAATATCTCCGCATTGCAATGTGCAATTCTGAAATTTTTTGCTTTTTCCTGCTAATCCTAGCATGATAAAGAAGATTCAAAGAGAGTGAGATGCCAGCTCCTTTCATTCAGTCAGTAGCTTCAAACATTTCTGGTATATGAATAACATGATGTTTTTCAATGGCAAAAATCAATGAATATTGTAAATGCACAAACAGTAATATCTCCACATTGCAAGGTGCAATTCTGAAATTATTTGCTTTTTCCTGCTAATCCTAGCATGATAAAGAAAATTCAAAGAGAGTGAGATGCCAGCTCTTTTCATTCTGTCAGTAGCTTCAAACATTTCTGGTATATGAATAACATGATGTTTTTCAATGGCAAAAATCAATGAATATTGTAAATGCACAAACAGTAATATCGCCACATTGCAAGGTGCAATTCTGAATTTTTTTGCTTTTTCCTGCTAATCCTAGCATGATAAAGAAGATTCAAAGAGAGTGAGATGCCAGCTCTTTTCATTCAGTCAGTAGCTTCAAACATTTCTGGTATATGAATAACATGATGTTTTTCAATGGCAAAAATCAATGAATATTGTAAATGCACAAACAGTAATATCTCCACATTGCAAGGTGCAATTCTGAAATTTTTTGCTTTTTCCTGCTAATCCTAGCATGATAAAGAAGATTCAAAGAGAGTGAGATGCCAGCTCCTTTCATTCAGTCAGTAGCTTCAAACATTTCTGGACGTTTTTCAATGGCAAAAATCAATGAATATTGTAAATGCACAAACAGTAATATCTCCGCATTGCAAGGTGCAATTCTGAAATTTTTTGCTTTTTCCTGCTAATCCTAGCATGATAAAGAAGATTCAAAGAGAGTGAGATGCCAGCTCCTTTCATTCAGTCAGTAGCTTCAAACATTTCTGGACGTTTTTCAATGGCAAAAATCAATGAATATTGTAAATGCACAAACAGTAATATCTCCACATTGCAAGGTGCAATTCTGAAATTTTTTGCTTTTTCCTGCTAATCCTAGCATGATAAAGAAGATTCAAAGAGAGTGAGATGCCAGCTCTTTTCATTCAGTCAGTAGCTTCAAACATTTCTGGTATATGAATAACATGATGTTTTTCAATGGCAAAAATCAATGAATATTGTAAATGCACTAACAGTAATATCTCCACATTGCAAGGTGCAATTCTGAAATTTTTTGCTTTTTCCTGCTAATCCTAGCATGATAAAGAAGATTCAAAGAGAGTGAGATGCCAGCTCCTTTGATTCAGTCAGTAGCTTCAAACATTTCTGGACGTTTTTCAATGGCAAAAATCAATGAATATTGTAAATGCACAAACAGTAATATCTCCGCATTGCAATGTGCAATTCTGAAATTTTTTGCTTTTTCCTGCTAATCCTAGCATGATAAAGAAGATTCAAAGAGAGTGAGATGCCAGCTCTTTTCATTCAGTCAGTAGCTTCAAACATTTCTGGACGTTTTTCAATGGCAAAAATCAATGAATATTGTAAATGCACAAACAGTAATATCTCCGCATTGCAAGGTGCAATTCTGAAATTTTTTGCTTTTTCCTACTAATCCTAGCATGATAAAGAAGATTCAAAGAGAGTGAGATGCCAGCTCCTTTCATTCAGTCAGTAGCTTCAAACATTTCTGGACGTTTTTCAATGGCAAAAATCAATGAATATTGTAAATGCACAAACAGTAATATCTCCGCATTGCAAGGTGCAATTCTGAAATTTTTTGCTTTTTCCTGCTAATCCTAGCATGATAAAGAAGATTCAAAGAGAGTGAGATGCCAGCTCTTTTCATTCAGTCAGTAGCTTCAAACATTTCTGGTATATGAATAACATGATGTTTTTCAATGGCAAAAATCTATGAATATTGTAAATGCACAAACAGTAATTTCTCCGCATTGCAAGGTTCAATTCTGAAATTTTTTGCTTTTCCTGCTAATCCTAGCATGATAAAGAAGATTCAAAGAGAGTGAGATGCCAGCTCTTTTCATTCAGTCAGTAGCTTCAAACATTTCTGGACGTTTTTCAATGGCAAAAATCAATGAATATTGTAAATGCACAAACAGTAATATCTCCACATTGCAAGGTGCAATTCTGAAATTTTTTACTTTTTCCTGCTAATCCTAGCATGATAAAGAAGATTCAAAGAGAGTGAGATGCCAGCTCTTTTCATTCAGTCAGTAGCTTCAAACATTTCTGGTATATGAATAACATGATGTTTTTCAATGGCAAAAATCAATGAATATTGTAAATGCACAAACAGTAATATCTCCGCATTGCAAGGTGCAATTCTGAAATTTTTTGCTTTTTCCTGCTAATCCTAGCATGATAAAGAAGATTCAAAGAGAGTGAGATGCCAGCTCTTTTCATTCAGTCAGTAGCTTCAAACATTTCTGGTATATGAATAACATGATGTTTTTCAATGGCAAAAATCAATGAATATTGTAAATGCACAAACAGTAATATCTCCACATTGCAAGGTGCAATTCTGAAATTTTTTGCTTTTTCCTGCTAATCCTAGCATGATAAAGAAGATTCAAAGAGAGTGAGATGCCAGCTCTTTTCATTCAGTCAGTAGCTTCAAACATTTCTGGTATATGAATAACATGATGTTTTTCAATGGCAAAAATCAATGAATATTGTAAATGCACAAACAGTAATATCTCCACATTGCAAGGTGCAATTCTGAAATTTTTTGCTTTTTCCTGCTAATCCTAGCATGATAAAGAAGATTCAAAGAGAGTGAGATGCCAGCTCTTTTCATTCAGTCAGTAGCTTCAAACATTTCTGGTATATGAATAACATGATGTTTTTCAATGGCAAAAATCAATGAATATTGTAAATGCACAAACAGTAATATCTCCACATTGCAAGGTGCAATTCTGAAATTTTTTGCTTTTTCCTGCTAATCCTAGCATGATAAAGAAGATTCAAAGAGAGTGAGATGCCAGCTCTTTTCATTCAGTCAGTAGCTTCAAACATTTCTGGACGTTTTTCAATGGCAAAAATCAATGAATATTGTAAATGCACAAACAGTAATATCTCCGCATTGCAAGGAGCAATTCTGAAATTTTTTGCTTTTTCCTGCTAATCCTAGCATGATAAAGAAGATTCAAAGAGAGTGAGATGCCAGCTCCTTTCATTCAGTCAGTAGCTTCAAACATTTCTGGACGTTTTTCAATGGCAAAAATCAATGAATATTGTAAATGCACAAACAGTAATATCTCCACATTGCAAGGTGCAATTCTGAAATTTTTTGCTTTTTCCTGCTAATCCTAGCATGATAAAGAAGATTCAAAGAGAGTGAGATGCCAGCTCTTTTCATTCAGTCAGTAGCTTCAAACATTTCTGGACGTTTTTCAATGGCAAAAATCAATGAATATTGTAAATGCACAAACAGTAATATCTCTGCATTGCAAGGTGCAATTCTGAAATTTTTTGCTTTTTCCTGCTAATCCTAGCATGATAAAGAAGATTCAAAGAGAGTGAGATGCCAGCTCTTTTCATTCAGTCAGTAGCTTCAAACATTTCTGGTATATGAATAACATGATGTTTTCAATGGCAAAAATCAATGAATATTGTAAATGCACAAACAGTAATATCTCCACATTGCAAGGTGCAATTCTGAAATTTTTTGCTTTTTCCTGCTCCTCTTAGCATGATAAAGAAGATTCAAAGAGAGTGAGATGCCAGCTCTTTTCATTCAGTCAGTAGCTTCAAACATTTCTGGTATATGAATAACATGATGTTTTTCAATGGCAAAAATCAATGAATATTGTAAATGCACAAACAGTAATTTCTCCGCATTGCAAGGTGCAATTCTGAAATTTGTTGCTTTTTCCTGCTAATCCTAGCATGATAAAGAAGATTCAAAGAGAGTGAGATGCCAGCTCCTTTCATTCAGTCAGTAGCTTCAAACATTTCTGGACGTTTTTCAATGGCAAAAATCAATGAATATTGTAAATGCACAAACAGTAATTTCTCCGCATTGCAAGGTGCAATTCTGAAATTTTTTGCTTTTTCCTGCTAATCCTAGCATGATAAAGAAGATTCAAAGAGAGTGAGATGCCAGCTCCTTTCATTCAGTCAGTAGCTTCAAGCCTTTCTGGTATATGAATAACATGATGTTTTTCAATGGCAAAAATCAATGAATATTGTAAATGCACAAACAGTAATATCTCCGCATTGCAAGGTGCAATTCTGAAATTTTTTGCTTTTTCCTGCTAATCCTAGCATGATAAAGAAGATTCAAAGAGAGTGAGATGCCAGCTCCTTTCATTCAGTCAGTAGCTTCAAACATTTCTGGACGTTTTTCAATGGCAAAAATCAATGAATATTGTAAATGCACAAACAGTAATTTCTCCGCATTGCAAGGTGCAATTCTGAAATTTTTTGCTTTTTCCTGCTAATCCTAGCATGATAAAGAAGATTCAAAGAGAGTGAGATGCCAGCTCCTTTCATTCAGTCAGTAGCTTCAAACATTTCTGGACGTTTTTCAAAGGCAAAAATCAATGAATATTGTAAATGCACAAACAGTAATATCTCCGCATTGCAAGGTGCAATTCTGAAATTTTTTGCTTTTTCCTGCTAATCCTAGCATGATAAAGAAGATTCAAAGAGAGTGAGATGCCAGCTCTTTTCATTCAGTCAGTAGCTTCAAACATTTCTGAACGTTTTTCAATGCCAAAAATCAATGAATATTGTAAATGCACAAACAGTAATATCTCTGCATTGCAATGTGCAATTCTGAAATTTTTTGCTTTTTCCTGCTAATCCTAGCATGATAAAGAAGATTCAAAGAGAGTGAGATGCCAACTCTTTTCATTCAGTCAGTAGCTTCAAACATTTCTGGTATATGAATAACATGATGTTTTTCAATGGCAAAAATCAATGAATATTGTAAATGCACAAACAGTAATAGCTCCGCATTGCAAGGTGCAATTCTGAAATTTTTTGCTTTTTCCTGCTAATCCTAGCATGATAAAGAAGATTCAAAGAGAGTGAGATGCCAGCTCTTTTCATTCAGTCAGTAGCTTCAAACATTTCTGGTATATGAATAACATGATGTTTTCAATGGCAAAAATCAATGAATATTGTAAATGCACAAACAGTAATATCTCCACATTGCAAGGTGCAATTCTGAAATTTTTTGCTTTTTCCTGCTCCTCTTAGCATGATAAAGAAGATTCAAAGAGAGTGAGATGCCAGCTCTTTTCATTCAGTCAGTAGCTTCAAACATTTCTGGTATATGAATAACATGATGTTTTTCAATGGCAAAAATCAATGAATATTGTAAATGCACAAACAGTAATTTCTCCGCATTGCAAGGTGCAATTCTGAAATTTTTTGCTTTTTCCTGCTAATCCTAGCATGATAAAGAAGATTCAAAGAGAGTGAGATGCCAGCTCCTTTCATTCAGTCAGTAGCTTCAAACATTTCTGGACGTTTTTCAATGGCAAAAATCAATGAATATTGTAAATGCACAAACAGTAATTTCTCCGCATTGCAAGGTGCAATTCTGAAATTTTTTGCTTTTTCCTGCTAATCCTAGCATGATAAAGAAGATTCAAAGAGAGTGAGATGCCAGCTCCTTTCATTCAGTCAGTAGCTTCAAGCATTTCTGGTATATGAATAACATGATGTTTTTCAATGGCAAAAATCAATGAATATTGTAAATGCACAAACAGTAATATCTCCGCATTGCAAGGTGCAATTCTGAAATTTTTTGCTTTTTCCTGCTAATCCTAGCATGATAAAGAAGATTCAAAGAGAGTGAGATGCCAGCTCCTTTCATTCAGTCAGTAGCTTCAAACATTTCTGGACGTTTTTCAATGGCAAAAATCAATGAATATTGTAAATGCACAAACAGTAATTTCTCCGCATTGCAAGGTGCAATTCTGAAATTTTTTGCTTTTTCCTGCTAATCCTAGCATGATAAAGAAGATTCAAAGAGAGTGAGATGCCAGCTCCTTTCATTCAGTCAGTAGCTTCAAACATTTCTGGACGTTTTTCAAAGGCAAAAATCAATGAATATTGTAAATGCACAAACAGTAATATCTCCGCATTGCAAGGTGCAATTCTGAAATTTTTTGCTTTTTCCTGCTAATCCTAGCATGATAAATAAGATTCAAAGAGAGTGAGATGCCAGCTCTTTTCATTCAGTCAGTAGCTTCAAACATTTCTGAACGTTTTTCAATGCCAAAAATCAATGAATATTGTAAAAGCACAAACAGTAATATCTCTGCATTGCAAGGTGCAATTCTGAAATTTTTTGCTTTTTCCTGCTATTCCTAGCATGATAAAGAAGATTCAAAGAGAGTGAGATGCCAACTCGTTTCATTCAGTCAGTAGCTTCAAACATTTCTGGTATATGAATAACATGATGTTTTTCAATGGCAAAAATCAATGAATATTGTAAATGCACAAACAGTAATAGCTCCGCATTGCAAGGTGCAATTCTGAAATTTTTTGCTTTTTCCTGCTAATCCTAGCATGATAAAGAAGATTCAAAGAGAGTGAGATGCCAGCTCTTTTCATTCAGTCAGTAGCTTCAAACATTTCTGGTATATGAATAACATGATGTTTTTCAATGGCAAAAATCAATGAATATTGTAAATGCACAAACAGTAATATGTCCACATTGCAAGGTGCAATTCTGAAATTTTTTGCTTTTTCCTGCTAATCCTAGCATGATAAAGAAGATTCAAAGAGAGTGAGATGCCAGTTCTTTTCATTCAGTCAGTAGCTTCAAACATTTCTGGTATATGAATAACATGATGTTTTTCAATGGCAAAAATCAATGAATATTGTAAATGCACAAACAGTAATATCTCCACATTGCAAGGTGCAATTCTGAAATTTTTTGCTTTTTCCTGCTAATCCTAGCATGATAAAGAAGATTCAAAGAGAGTGAGATGCCAGCTCTTTTCATTCAGTCAGTAGCTTCAAACATTTCTGGTATATGAATAACGATGTTTTTCAATGGCAAAAATCAATGAATATTGTAAATGCACAAACAGTAATATCTCCACATTGCAAGGTGCAATTCTGAAATTTTTTGCTTTTTCCTGCTAATCCTAGCATGATAAAGAAGATTCAAAGAGAGTGAGATGCCAGCTCTTTTCATTCAGTCAGTAGCTTCAAACATTTCTGGTATATGAATAACATGATGTTTTTCAATGGCAAAAATCAATGAATATTGTAAATGCACAAACAGTAATATCTCCGCATTGCAAGGTGCAATTCTGAAATTTTTTGCTTTTTCCTGCTAATCCTAGCATGATAAAGAAGATTCAAAGAGAGTGAGATGCCAGCTCCTTTCATTCAGTCAGTAGCTTCAAACATTTCTGGACGTTTTTCAATGGCAAAAATCAATGAATATTGTAAATGCACAAACAGTAATATCTCCACATTGCAAGGTGCAATTCTGAAATTTTTTGCTTTTTCCTGCTAATCCTAGCATGATAAAGAAGATTCAAAGAGAGTGAGATGCCAGCTCTTTTCATTCAGTCAGTAGCTTCAAACATTTCTGGACGTTTTTCAATGGCAAAAATCAATGAATATTGTAAATGCACAAACAGTAATTTCTCCGCATTGCAAGGTGCAATTCTGAAATTTTTTGCTTTTTCCTGCTAATCCTAGCATGATAAAGAAGATTCAAAGAGAGTGAGATGCCAACTCTTTTCATTCAGTCAGTAGCTTCAAACATTTCTGGTATATGAATAACATGATGTTTTTCAATGGCAAAAATCAATGAATATTGTAAATGCACAAACAGTAATATCTCCGCATTGCAAGGTGCAATTCTGAAATTTTTTGCTTTTTCCTGCTAATCCTAGCATGATAAAGAAGATTCAAAGAGAGTGAGATGCCAGCTCTTTTCATTCAGTCAGTAGCTTCAAACATTTCTGGACGTTTTTCAATGGCAAAAATCAATGAATATTGTAAATGCACAAACAGTAATTTCTCCGCATTGCAAAGTGCAATTCTGAAATTTTTTGCTTTTTCCTGCTAATCCTAGCATGATAAAGAAGATTCAAAGAGAGTGAGATGCCAGCTCTTTTCATTCAGTCAGTAGCTTCAAACATTTCTGGTATATGAATAACATGATGTTTTTCAATGGCAAAAATCAATGAATATTGTAAATGCACAAACAGTAATATCTCCACATTGCAAGGTGCAATTCTGAAATTTTTTGCTTTTTCCTGCTAATCCTAGCATGATAAAGAAGATTCAAAGAGAGGGAGATGCCAGCTCTTTTCATTCAGTCAGTAGCTTCAAACATTTCTGGACGTTTTTCAATGGCAAAAATCAATGAATATTGTAAATGCACAAACAGTAATAACTCCGCATTGCAAGGTGCAATTCTGAAATTTTTTGCTTTTTCCTGCTAATCCTAGCATGATAAAGAAGATTCAAAGAGAGTGAGATGCCAGCTCTTTTCATTCAGTCAGTAGCTTCAAACATTTCTGGTATATGAATAACATGATGTTTTTCAATGGCAAAAATCAATGAATATTGTAAATGCACAAACAGTAATATCTCCACATTGCAAGGTGCAATTCTGAAATTTTTTGCTTTTTCCTGCTAATTCTAGCATGATAAAGAAGATTCAAAGAGAGTGAGATGCCAGCTCCTTTCATTCAGTCAGTAGCTTCAAACATTTCTGGACGTTTTTCAATGGCAAAAATCAATGAATATTGTAAATGCACAAACAGTAATATCTCCGCATTGCAAGGTGCAATTCTGAAATTTTTTGCTTTTTCCTGCTAATCCTAGCATGATAAAGAAGATTCAAAGAGAGTGAGATGCCAGCTCTTTTCATTCAGTCAGTAGCTTCAAACATTTCTGGACGTTTTTCAATGGCAAAAATCAATGAATATTGTAAATGCACAAACAGTAATTTCTCCGCATTGCAAGGTGCAATTCTGAAATTTTTTGCTTTTTCCTGCTAATCCTAGCATGATAAAGAAGATTCAAAGAGAGTGAGATGCCAGCTCTTTTCATTCAGTCAGTAGCTTCAAACATTTCTGGTATATGAATAACATGATGTTTTTCAATGGCAAAAATCAATGAATATTGTAAATGCACAAACAGTAATATCTCCACATTGCAAGGTGCAATTCTGAAATTTTTTGCTTTTTCCTGCTAATCCTAGCATGATAAAGAAGATTCAAAGAGAGTGAGATGCCAGCTCTTTTCATTCAGTCAGTAGCTTCAAACATTTCTGGACATTTTTCAGTGGCAAAAATCAATGAATATTGTAAATGCACAAACAGTAATTTCTCCGCATTGCAAGGTGCAATTCTGAAATTTTTTGCTTTTTCCTGCTAATCCTAGCATGATAAAGAAGATTCAAAGAGAGTGAGATGCCAGCTCCTTTCATTCAGTCAGTAGCTTCAAACATTTCTGGACGTTTTTCAATGGCAAAAATCAATGAATATTGTAAATGCACAAACAGTAATATCTCCGCATTGCAAGGTGCAATTCTGAAATTTTTTGCTTTTTCCTGCTAATCCTAGCATGATAAAGAAGATTCAAAGAGAGTGAGATGCCAGCTCTTTTCATTCAGTCAGTAGCTTCAAACATTTCTGGTATATGAATAACATGATGTTTTTCAATGGCAAAAATCAATGAATATTGTAAATGCACAAACAGTAATATCTCCACATTGCAAGGTGCAATTCTGAAATTTTTTGCTTTTTCCTGCTAATCCTAGCATGATAAAGAAGTTTCAAAGAGAGTGAGATGCCAGCTCCTTTCATTCAGTCAGTAGCTTCAAACATTTCTGAACGTTTTTCAATGGCAAAAATCAATGAATATTGTAAATGCACAAACAGTAATATCTCCGCATTGCAAGGTGCAATTCTGAAATTTTTTGCTTTTTCCTGCTAATCCTAGCATGATAAAGAAGATTCAAAGAGAGTGAGATGCCAGCTCCTTTCATTCAGTCAGTAGCTTCAAACATTTCTGGACGTTTTTCAATGGCAAAAATCAATGAATATTGTAAATGCACAAACAGTAATATCTCCACATTGCAAGGTGCAATTCTGAAATTTTTTGCTTTTTCCTGCTAATCCTAGCATGATAAAGAAGATTCAAAGAGAGTGAGATGCCAGCTCTTTTCATTCAGTCAGTAGCTTCAAACATTTCTGGTATATGAATAACATGAAGTTTTTCAATGGCAAAAATCAATGAATATTGTAAATACACAAACAGTAATATCTCCACATTGCAAGGTGCAATTCTGAAATTTTTTGCTTTTTCCTGCTAATCCTAGCATGATAAAGAAGATTCAAAGAGAGTGAGATGCCAGCTCCTTTCATTCAGTCAGTAGCTTCAAACATTTCTGGACGTTTTTCAATGGCAAAAATCAATGAATATTGTAAATGCACAAACAGTAATATCTCCGCATTGCAAGGTGCAATTCTGAAATTTTTTGCTTTTTTCCTGCTAATCCTAGCATGATAAAGAAGATTCAAAGAGAGTGAGATGCCAGCTCCTTTCATTCAGTCAGTAGCTTCAAACATTTCTGGACGTTTTTCAATGGCAAAAATCAATGAATATTGTAAATGCACAAACAGTAATATCTCCACATTGCAAGGTGCAATTCTGAAATTTTTTGCTTTTTCCTGCTTATCCTAGCATGATAAAGAAGATTCAAAGAGAGTGAGATGCCAGCTCTTTTCATTCAGTCAGTAGCTTCAAACATTTCTGGTATATGAATAACATGATGTTTTTCAATGGCAAAAATCAATGAATATTGTAAATGCACAAACAGTAATATCTCCACATTGCAAGGTGCAATTCTGAAATTTTTTGCTTTTTCCTGCTAATCCTAGCATGATAAAGAAGGTTCAAAGAGAGTGAGATGCCAGCTCTTTTCATTCAGTCAGTAGCTTCAAACATTTCTGGACGTTTTTCAATGGCAAAAATCAATGAATATTGTAAATGGACAAACAGTAATTTCTCCGCATTGCAAGGTGCAATTCTGAAATTTTTTGCTTTTTCCTGCTAATCCTAGCATGATAAAGAAGATTCAAAGAGAGTGAGATGCCAGCTCCTTTCATTCAGTCAGTAGTTTCAAACATTTCTGGACGTTTTTCAATGGCAAAAATCAATGAATATTGTAAATGCACAAACAGTAATATCTCCGCATTGCAAGGTGCAATTCTGAAATTTTTTGCTTTTTCCTGCTAATCCTAGCATGATAAAGAAGATTCAAAGAGAGTGAGATGCCAGCTCTTTTCATTCAGTCAGTAGCTTCAAACATTTCTGGTATATGAATAACATGATGTTTTTCAATGGCAAAAATCAATGAATATTGTAAATGCACAAACAGTAATATCTCCACATTGCAAGGTGCAATTCTGAAATTTTTTGCTTTTTCCTGCTAATCCTAGCATGATAAAGAAGATTCAAAGAGAGTGAGATGCCAGCTCTTTTCATTCAGTCAGTAGCTTCAAACATTTCTGGTATATGAATAACATGATGTTTTTCAATGGCAAAAATCAATGAATATTGTAAATGGACAAACAGTAATATCTCCACATTGCAAGGTGCAATTCTGAAATTTTTTGCTTTTTCCTGCTAATCCTAGCATGATAAAGAAGATTCAAAGAGAGTGAGATGCCAGCTCCTTTCATTCAGTCAGTAGCTTCAAATATTTCTGGACGTTTTTCAATGGCAAAAATCAATGAATATTGTAAATGCACAAACAGTTATATCTCCGCATTGCAAGGTGCAATTCTGAAATTTTTTGCTTTTTCCTGCTAATCCTAGCATGATAAAGAAGATTCAAAGAGAGTGAGATGCCAGCTCCTTTCATTCAGTCAGTAGCTTCAAACATTTCTGGACGTTTTTCAATGGCAAAAATCAATGAATATTGTAAATGCACAAACAGTAATATCTCCACATTGCAAGGTGCAATTCTGAAATTTTTTGCTTTATCCTGCTAATCCTAGCATGATAAAGAAGATTCAAAGAGAGTGAGATGCCAGCTCTTTTCATTCAGTCAGTAGCTTCAAACATTTCTGGTATATGAATAACATGATGTTTTTCAATGGCAAAAATCAATGAATATTGTAAATGCACAAACAGTAATATCTCCACATTGCAAGGTGCAAATCTGAAATTTTTTGCTTTTTCCTGCTAATCCTAGCATGATAAAGAAGATTCATAGAGAGTGAGATGCCAGCTCCTTTCATTCAGTCAGTAGCTTCAAACATTTCTGGACGTTTTTCAATGGCAAAAATCAATGAATATTGTAAATGCACAAACAGTAATATCTCCGCATTGCAAGGTGCAATTCTGAAATTTTTTGCTTTTTCCTGCTAATCCTAGCATGATAAAGAAGATTCAAAGAGTGTGAGATGCCAGCTCTTTTCATTCAGTCAGTAGCTTCAAACATTTCTGGTATATGAATAACATGATGTTTTTCAATGGCAAAAATCAATGAATATTGTAAATGCACAAACAGTAATATCTCCACATTGCAAGGTGCAATTCTGAAATTTTTTGCTTTTTCCTGCTAATCCTAGCATGATAAAGAAGATTCAAAGAGAGTGAGATGCCAGCTCTTTTCATTCAGTCAGTAGCTTCAAACATTTCTGGTATATGAATAACATGATGTTTTTCAATGGCAAAAATCAATGAATATTGTAAATGCACAAACAGTAATATCTCCACATTGCAAGGTGCAATTCTGAAATTTTTTGCTTTTTCCTGCTAATCCTAGCATGATAAAGAAGATTCAAAGAGAGTGAGATGCCAGCTCTTTTCATTCAGTCAGTAGCTTCAAACATTTCTGGTATATGAATAACATGATGTTTTTCAATGGCAAAAATCAATGAATATTGTAAATGCACAAACAGTAATATCTCCGCATTGCAAGGTGCAATTCTGAAATTTTTTGCTTTTTCCTGCTAATCCTAGCATGATAAAGAAGATTCAAAGAGAGTGAGATGCCAGCTCCTTTCATTCAGTCAGTAGCTTCAAACATTTCTGGACGTTTTTCAATGGCAAAAATCAATGAATATTGTAAATGCACAAACAGTAATATCTCCACATTGCAACGTGCAATTCTGAAATTTTTTGCTTTTTCCTGCTAATCCTAGCATGATAAAGAAGATTCAAAGAGAGTGAGATGCCAGCTCTTTTCATTCAGTCAGTAGCTTCAAACATTCCTGGTATATGAATAACATGATGTTTTTCAATGGCAAAAATCAATGAATATTGTAAATGCACAAACAGTAATATCTCCACATTGCAAGGTGCAATTCTGAAATTTTTTGCTTTTTCCTGCTAATCCTAGCATGATAAAGAAGATTCAAAGAGAGTGAGATGCCAGCTCCTTTCATTCAGTCAGTAGCTTCAAACATTTCTGGACGTTTTTCAATGCCAAAAATCAATGAATATTGTAAATGCACAAACAGTAATATCTCCGCATTGCAAGGTGCAATTCTGAAATTTTTTGCTTTTTCCTGCTAATCCTAGCATGATAAAGAAGATTCATAGAGAGTGAGATGCCAGCTCCTTTCATTCAGTCAGTAGCTTCAAACATTTCTGGACGTTTTTCAATGGCAAAAATCAATGAATATTGTAAATGCACAAACAGTAATATCTCCGCATTGCAAGGTGCAATTCTGAAATTTTTTGCTTTTTCCTGCTAATCCTAGCATGATAAAGAAGATTCAAAGAGAGTGAGATGCCAGCTCTTTTCATTCAGTCAGTAGCTTCAAACATTTCTGGTATATGAATAACATGATGTTTTTCAATGGCAAAAATCAATGAATATTGTAAATGCACAAACAGTAATATCTCCACATTGCAAGGTGCAATTCTGAAATTTTTTGCTTTTTCCTGCTAATCCTAGCATGATAAAGAAGATTCAAAGAGAGTGAGATGCCAGCTCTTTTCATTCAGTCAGTAGCTTCAAACATTTCTGGTATATGAATAACATGATGTTTTTCAATGGCAAAAATCAATGAATATTGTAAATGCACAAACAGTAATATCTCCACATTGCAAGGTGCAATTCTGAAATTTTTTGCTTTTTCCTGCTAATACTAGCATGATAAAGAAGATTCAAAGAGAGTGAGATGCCAGCTCTTTTCATTCAGTCAGTAGCTTCAAACATTTCTGGTATATGAATAACATGATGTTTTTCAATGCAAAAATCAATGAATATTGTAAATGCACAAACAGTAATATCTCCGCATTGCAAGGTGCAATTCTGAAATTTTTTGCTTTTTCCTGCTAATCCTAGCATGATAAAGAAGATTCAAAGAGAGTGAGATGCCAGCTCTTTTCATTCAGTCAGTAGCTTCAAACATTTCTGGTATATGAATAACATGATGTTTTTCAATGGCAAAAATCAATGAATATTGTAAATGCACAAACAGTAATATCTCCACATTGCAAGGTGCAATTCTTAAATTTTTTGCTTTTTCCTGCTAATCCTAGCATGATAAAGAAGATTCAAAGAGAGTGAGATGCCAGCTCCTTTCATTCAGTCAGTAGCTTCAAACATTTCTGGACGTTTTTCAATGGCAAAAATCAATGAATATTGTAAATGCACAAACAGTAATATCTCCGCATTGCAAGGTGCAATTCTGAAATTTTTTGCTTTTCCTGCTAATCCTAGCATGATAAAGAAGATTCAAAGAGAGTGAGATGCCAGCTCCTTTCATTCAGTCAGTAGCTTCAAACATTTCTGGACGTTTTTCAATGGCAAAAATCAATGAATATTGTAAATGCACAAACAGTAATATCTCCACATTGCAACGTGCAATTCTGAAATTTTTTGCTTTTTCCTGCTAATCCTAGCATGATAAAGAAGATTCAAAGAGAGTGAGATGCCAGCTCTTTTCATTCAGTCAGTAGCTTCAAACATTCCTGGTATATGAATAACATGATGTTTTTCAATGGCAAAAATCAATGAATATTGTAAATGCACAAACAGTAATATCTCCACATTGCAAGGTGCAATTCTGAAATTTTTTGCTTTTTCCTGCTAATCCTAGCATGATAAAGAAGATTCAAAGAGAGTGAGATGCCAGCTCCTTTCATTCAGTCAGTAGCTTCAAACATTTCTGGACGTTTTTCAATGGCAAAAATCAATGAATATTGTAAATGCACAAACAGTAATATCTCCGCATTGCAAGGTGCAATTCTGAAATTTTTGGCTTTTTCCTGCTAATCCTAGCATGATAAAGAAGATTCAAAGAGAGTGAGATGCCAGCTCCTTTCATTCAGTCAGTAGCTTCAAACATTTCTGGACGTTTTTCAATGGCAAAAATCAATGAATATTGTAAATGCACAAACAGCAATATCTCCACATTGCAAGGTGCAATTCTGAAATTTTTTGCTTTTTCCTGCTAATCCTAGCATGATAAAGAAGATTCAAAGAGATTGAGATGCCAGCTCTTTTCATTCAGTCAGTAGCTTCAATCATTTCTGGTATATGAATAACATGATGTTTTTCAATGGCAAAAATCAATGAATATTGTAAATGCACAAACAGTAATATCTCCACATTGCAAGGTGCAATTCTGAAATTTTTTACTTTTTCCTGCTAATCCTTGCATGATAAAGAAGATTCAAAGAGAGTGTGATGCCAGCTCCTTTCATTCAGTCAGTAGCTTCAAACATTTCTGGACGTTTTTCAATGGCAAAAATCAATGAATATTGTAAATGCACAAACAGTAATATCTCCGCATTGCAAGGTGCAATTCTGAAATTTTTTGCTTTTTCCTGCTAATCCTAGCATGATAAAGAAGATTCAAAGAGAGTGAGATGCCAGCTCCTTTCATTCAGTCAGTAGCTTCAAACATTTCTGGACGTTTTTCAATGGCAAAAATCAATGAATATTGTAAATGCACAAACAGTAATATCTCCACATTGCAAGGTGCAATTCTGAAATTTTTTGCTTTTTCCTGCTAATCCTAGCATGATAAAGAAGATTCAAAGAGAGTGAGATGCCAGCTCCTTTCATTCAGTCAGTAGCTTCAAACATTTCTGGACGTTTTTCAATGGCAAAAATCAATGAATATTGTAAATGCACAATCAGTAATATCTCCGCATTGCAAGGTGCAATTCTGAAATTTTTTGCTTTTTCCTGCTAATCCTAGCATGATAAAGAAGATTCAAAGAGAGTGAGATGCCAGCTCCTTTCATTCAGTCAGTAGCTTCAAACATTTCTGGACGTTTTTCAATGGCAAAAATCAATGAATATTGTAAATGCACAAACAGTAATATCTCCACATTGCAAGGTGCAATTCTGAAATTTTTGCTTTTTCCTGCTAATCCTAGCATGATAAAGAAGATTCAAAGAGAGTGAGATGCCAGCTCTTTTCATTCAGTCAGTAGCTTCAAACATTTCTGGTATATGAATAACATGATGTTTTTCAATGGCAAAAATCAATGAATATTGTAAATGCACAAACAGTAATATCTCCACATTGCAAGGTGCAATTCTGAAATTTTTTGCTTTTTCCTGCTAATCCTAGCATGATAAAGAAGATTCAAAGAGAGTGAGATGCCAGCTCTTTTCATTCAGTCAGTAGCTTCAAACATTTCTGGTATATGAATAACATGATGTTTTTCAATGGCAAAAATCAATGAATATTGTAAATGCACAAACAGTAATATCTCCACATTGCAAGGTGCAATTCTGAAATTTTTTGCTTTTTCCTGCTAATCCTAGCATGATAAAGAAGATTCAAAGAGAGTGAGATGCCAGCTCCTTTCATTCAGTCAGTAGCTTCAAACATTTCTGGACGTTTTTCAATGGCAAAAATCAATGAATATTGTAAATGCACAAACAGTAATATCTCCTCATTGCAATGTGCAATTCTGAAATTTTTTGCTTTTTCCTGCTAATCCTAGCATGATAAAGAAGATTCAAAGAGAGTGAGATGCCAGCTCCTTTCATTCAGTCAGTAGCTTCAAACATTTCTGGTATATGAATAACATGATGTTTTTCAATGGCAAAAATCAATGAATATTGTAAATGCACAAACAGTAATTTCTCCGCATTGCAAGGTGCAATTCTGAAATTTTTTGCTTTTTCCTGCTAATCCTAGCATGATAAAGAAGATTCAAAGAGAGTGAGATGCCAGCTCTTTTCATTCTGTCAGTAGCTTCAAACATTTCTGGTATATGAATAACATGATGTTTTTCAATGGCAAAAATCAATGAATATTGTAAATGCACAAACAGTAATATCTCCGCATTGCAAGGTGCAATTCTGAAATTTTTTGCTTTTTCCTGCTAATCCTAGCATGATAAAGAAGATTCAAAGAGAGTGAGATGCCAGCTCCTTTCATTCAGTCAGTAGCTTCAAACATTTCTGGACGTTTTTCAATGGCAAAAATCAATGAATATTGTAAATGCACAAACAGTAATATCTCCACATTGCAAGGTGCAATTCTGAAATTTTTTGCTTTTTCCTGCTAATCCTAGCATGATAAAGAAGATTCAAAGAGAGTGAGATGCCAGCTCTTTTCATTCAGTCAGTAGCTTCAAACATTTCTGGTATATGAATAACATGATGTTTTTCAATGGCAAAAATCAATGAATATTGTAAATGCACAAACAGTAATTTCTCCGCATTGCAAGGTTCAATTCTGAATTTTTTTGCTTTTTCCTGCTAATCCTAGCATGATAAAGAAGATTCAAAGAGAGTGAGATGCCAGCTCTTTTCATTCAGTCAGTAGCTTCAAACATTTCTGGACGTTTTTCAATGGCAAAAATCAATGAATATTGTAAATGCACAAACAGTAATATCTCCACATTGCAAGGTGCAATTCTGAAATTTTTTGCTTTTTCCTGCTAATCCTAGCATGATAAAGAAGATTCAAAGAGAGTGAGATGCCAGCTCTTTTCATTCAGTCAGTAGCTTCAAACATTTCTGGTATATGAATAACATGATGTTTTTCAATGGCAAAAATCAACGAATATTGTAAATGCACAAACAGTAATATCTCCGCATTGCAAGGTGCAATTCTGAAATTTTTTGCTTTTTCCTGCTAATCCTAGCATGATAAAGAAGATTCAAAGAGAGTGAGATGCCAGCTCTTTTCATTCAGTCAGTAGCTTCAAACATTTCTGGTATATGAATAACATGATGTTTTTCAATGGCAAAAATCAATGAATATTGTAAATGCACAAACAGTAATATCTCCACATTGCAAGGTGCAATTCTGAAATTTTTTGCTTTTTCCTGCTAATCCTAGCATGATAAAGAAGCTTCAAAGAGAGTGAGATGCCAGCTCTTTTCATTCAGTCAGTAGCTTCAAACATTTCTGGTATATGAATAACATGATGTTTTTCAATGGCAAAAATCAATGAATATTGTAAATGCACAAACAGTAATATCTCCACATTGCAAGGTGCAATTCTGAAATTTTTTGCTTTTTCCTGCTAATCCTAGCATGATAAAGAAGATTCAAAGAGAGTGAGATGCCAGCTCTTTTCATTCAGTCAGTGGCTTCAAACATTTCTGGTATATGAATAACATGATGTTTTTCAATGGCAAAAATCAATGAATATTGTAAATGCACAAACAGTAATATCTCCACATTGCAAGGTGCAATTCTGAAATTTTTTGCTTTTTCCTGCTAATCCTAGCATGATAAAGAAGATTCAAAGAGAGTGAGATGCCAGCTCTTTTCATTCAGTCAGTAGCTTCAAACATTTCTGGTATATGAATAACATGATGTTTTTCAATGGCAAAAATCAATGAATATTGTAAATGCACAAACAGTAATATCTCCGCATTGCAAGGTGCAATTCTGAAATTTTTTGCTTTTTCCTGCTAATCCTAGCATGATAAAGAAGATTCAAAGGGAGTGAGATGCCAGCTCCTTTCATTCAGTCAGTAGCTTCAAACATTTCTGGACGTTTTTCAATGGCAAAAATCAATGAATATTGTAAATGCACAAACAGTAATATCTCCGCATTGCAAGGTGCAATTCTGAAATTTTTTGCTTTTTCCTGCTAATCCTAGCATGATAAAGAAGATTCAAAGAGAGTGAGATGCCAGCTCTTTTCATTCAGTCAGTAGCTTCAAACATTTCTGGACGTTTTTCAATGGCAAAAATCAATGAATATTGTAAATGCACAAACAGTAATTTCTCCGCATTGCAAGATGCAATTCTGAAATTTTTTGCTTTTTCCTGCTAATCTTAGCATGATAAAGAAGATTCAAAGAGAGTGAGATGCCAGCTCTTTTCATTCAGTCAGTAGCTTCAAACATTTCTGGTATATGAATAACATGATGTTTTTCAATGGCAAAAATCAATGAATATTGTAAATGCACAAACAGTAATATCTCCTCATTGCAAGGTGCAATTCTGAAATTTTTTGCTTTTTCCTGCTAATCTAGCATGATAAAGAAGATTCAAAGAGAGTGAGATGCCAGCTCTTTTCATTCAGTCAGTAGCTTCAAACATTTCTGGACGTTTTTCAATGGCAAAAATCAATGAATATTGTAAATGCACAAACAGTAATATCTCCGCATTGCAAGGTGCAATTCTGAAATTTTTTGCTTTTTCCTGCTAATCCTAGCATGATAAAGAAGATTCAAAGAGAGTGAGATGCCAGCCCTTTTCATTCAGTCAGTAGCTTCAATCATTTCTGGTATATGAATAACATGATGTTTTTCAATGGCAAAAATCAATGAATATTGTAAATGCACAAACAGTAATATCTCCACATTGCAAGGTGCAGTTCTGAAATTTTTTGCTTTTTCCTGCTAGTCCTAGCATGATAAAGAAGATTCAAAGAGAGTGAGATGCCAGCTCTTTTCATTCAGTCAGTAGCTTCAAACATTTCTGGTATATAAATAACATGATGTTTTTCAATGACAAAAATCAATGAATATTGTAAATGCACAAACAGTAATATCTCCACATTGCAAGGTGCAATTCTGAAATTTTTTGCTTTTTCCTGCTAATCCTAGCATGATAAAGAAGATTCAAAGAGAGTGAGATGCCAGCTCCTTTCATTCAGTCAGTAGCTTCAAACATTTCTGGACGTTTTTCAATGGCAAAAATCAATGAATATTGTAAATGCACAAACAGTAATATCTCCACATTGCAAGGTGCAATTCTGAAATTTTTTGCTTTTTCCTGCTAATCCTAGCATGATAAAGAAGATTCAAAGAGAGTGAGATGCCAGCTCCTTTCATTCAGTCAGTAGCTTCAAACATTTCTGGACGTTTTTCAATGGCAAAAATCAATGAATATTGTAAATGCACAAACAGTAATATCTCCGCATTGCAAGGTGCAATTCTGAAATTTTTTGCTTTTTCCTGCTAATCCTAGCATGATAAAGAAGATTCAAAGAGAGTGAGATGCCAGCTCTTTTCATTCAGTCAGTAGCTTCAAACATTTCTGGTATATGAATAACATGATGTTTTTCAATGGCAAAAATCAATGAATATTGTAAATGCACAAACAGTAATATCTCCACATTGCAAGGTGCAATTCTGAAATTTTTTGCTTTTTCCTGCTAATCCTAGCATGATAAAGAAGATTCAAAGAGAGTGAGATGCCAGCTCTTTTCATTCAGTCAGTAGCTTCAAACATTTCTGGTATATGAATAACATGATGTTTTTCAATGGCAAAAATCAATGAATATTGTAAATGCACAAACAGTAATATCTCCACATTGCAAGGTGCAATTCTGAAATTTTTTGCTTTTTCCTGCTAATCCTAGCATGATAAAGAAGATTCAAAGAGAGTGAGATGCCAGCTCTTTTCATTCAGTCAGTAGCTTCAAACATTTCTGGTATATGAATAACATGATGTTTTTCAATGGCAAAAATCAATGAATATTGTAAATGCACAAACAGTAATATCTCCGCATTGCAAGGTGCAATTCTGAAATTTTTTGCTTTTTCCTGCTAATCCTAGCATGATAAAGAAGATTCAAAGAGAGTGAGATGCCAGCTCCTTTCATTCAGTCAGTAGCTTCAAACATTTCTGGACGTTTTTCAATGGCAAAAATCAATGAATATTGTAAATGCACAAACAGTAATATCTCCACATTGCAAGGTGCAATTCTGAAATTTTTTGCTTTTTCCTGCTAATCCTAGCATGATAAAGAAGATTCAAAGAGAGTGAGATGCCAGCTCTTTTCATTCAGTCAGTAGCTTCAAACATTTCTGGACGTTTTTCAATGGCAAAAATCAATGAATATTGTAAATGCACAAACAGTAATATCTCCGCATTGCAATGTGCAATTCTGAAATTTTTTGCTTTTTCCTGCTAATCCTAGCATGATAAAGAAGATTCAAAGAGAGTGAGATGCCAGCTCTTTTCATTCAGTCAGTAGCTTCAAACATTTCTGGTATATGAATAACATGATGTTTTTCAATGGCAAAAATCAATGAATATTGTAAATGCACAAACAGTATTTTCTCCGCATTGCAAGGTGCAATTCTGAAATTTTTTGCTTTTTCCTGCTAATCCTAGCATGATAAAGAAGATTCAAAGAGAGTGAGATGCCAGCTCTTTTCATTCAGTCAGTAGCTTCAATCATTTCTGGTATATGAATAACATGATGTTTTTCAATGGCAAAAATCAATGAATATTGTAAATGCACAAACAGTAATATCTCCACATTGCAAGGTGCAATTCTGAAATTTTTTGCTTTTTCCTGCTAATCCTAGCATGATAAAGAAGATTCAAAGAGAGTGAGATGCCAGCTCTTTTCATTCAGTCAGTAGCTTCAAACATTTCTGGTATATGAATAACATGATGTTTTTCAATGGCAAAAATCAATGAATATTGTAAATGCACAAACAGTAATATCTCCGCATTGCAAGGTGCAATTCTGAAATTTTTTGCTTTTTCCTGCTAATCCTAGCATGATAAAGAAGATTCAAAGAGAGTGAGATGCCAGCTCCTTTCATTCAGTCAGTAGCTTCAAACATTTCTGGACGTTTTTCAATGGCAAAAATCAATGAATATTGTAAATGCACAAACAGTAATATCTCCACATTGCAAGGTGCAATTCTGAAATTTTTTGCTTTTTCCTGCTAATCGTAGCATGATAAAGAAGATTCAAAGAGAGTGAGATGCCAGCTCTTTTCATTCAGTCAGTAGCTTCAAACATTTCTGGACGTTTTTCAATGGCAAAAATCAATGAATATTGTAAATGCACAAACAGTAATATCTCCGCATTGCAATGTGCAATTCTGAAATTTTTTGCTTTTTCCTGCTAATCCTAGCATGATAAAGAAGATTCAAAGAGAGTGAGATGCCAGCTCTTTTCATTCAGTCAGTAGCTTCAAACATTTCTGGTATATGAATAACATGATGTTTTTCAATGGCAAAAATCAATGAATATTGTAAATGCACAAACAGTAATTTCTCCGCATTGCAAGGTGCAATTCTGAAATTTTTTGCTTTTTCCTGCTAATCCTAGCATGATAAAGAAGATTCAAAGAGAGTGAGATGCCAGCTCTTTTCATTCAGTCAGTAGCTTCAATCATTTCTGGTATATGAATAACATGATGTTTTTCAATGGCAAAAATCAATGAATATTGTAAATGCACAAACAGTAATATCTTCACATTGCAAGGTGCAATTCTGAAATTTTTTGCTTTTTCCTGCTAATCCTAGCATGATAAAACAGATTCAAAGAGAGTGAGATGCCAGTTCTTTTCATTCAGTCAGTAGCTTCAAACATTTCTGGTAAATGAATAACATGATGTTTTTCAATGGCAAAAATCAATGAATATTGTAAATGCACAAACAGTAATATCTCCACATTGCAAGGTGCAATTCTGAAAATTTTTGCTTTTTCCTGCTAATCCTAGCATGATAAAGAAGATTCAAAGAGAGTGAGATGCCAGCTCCTTTCATTCAGTCAGTAGCTTCAAACATTTCTGGACGTTTTTCAATGGCAAAAATCAATGAATATTGTAAATGCACAAACAGTAATATCTCCACATTGCAAGGTGCAATTTTGAAATTTTTTGCTTTTTCCTGCTAATCCTAGCATGATAAAGAAGATTCAAAGAGAGTGAGATGCCAGCTCCTTTCATTCAGTCAGTAGCTTCAAACATTTCTGGACGTTTTTCAATGGCAAAAATCAATGAATATTGTAAATGCACAAACAGTAATATCTCCGCATTGCAAGGTGCAATTCTGAAATTTTTTGCTTTTTCCTGCTAATCCTAGCATGATAAAGAAGATTCAAAGAGAGTGAGATGCCAGCTCTTTTCATTCAGGCAGTAGCTTCAAACATTTCTGGACATTTTTCAATGGCAAAAATCAATGAATATTGTAAATGCACAAACAGAAATTTCTCCGCATTGCAAGGTGCAATTCTGAAATTTTTTGCTTTTTCCTGCTAATCCTAGCATAATAAAGAAGATTCAAAGAGAGTGAGATGCCAGCTCTTTTCATTCAGTCAGTAGCTTCAAACATTTCTGGTATATGAATAACATGATGTTTTTCAATGGCAAAAATCAATGAATATTGTAAATGCACAAACAGTAATATCTCCACATTGCAAGGTGCAATTCTGAAATTTTTTGCTTTTTCCTGCTAATCCTAGCATGATAAAGAAGATTCAAAGAGAGTGAGATGCCAGCTCCTTTCATTCAGTCAGTGGCTTCAAACATTTCTGGTATATGAATAACATGATGTTTTTCAATGGCAAAAATCAATGAATATTGTAAATGCACAAACAGTAATATCTCCACATTGCAAGGTGCAATTCTGAAATTTTTTGCTTTTTCCTGCTAATCCTAGCATGATAAAGAAGATTCAAAGAGAGTGAGATGCCAGCTCTTTTCATTCAGTCAGTAGCTTCAAACATTTCTGGTATATGAATAACATGATGTTTTTCAATGGCAAAAATCAATGAATATTGTAAATGCACAAACAGTAATATCTCCGCATTGCAAGGTGCAATTCTGAAATTTTTTGCTTTTTCCTGCTAATCCTAGCATGATAAAGAAGATTCAAAGAGAGTGAGATGCCAGCTCCTTTCATTCAGTCAGTAGCTTCAAACATTTCTGGACGTTTTTCAATGGCAAAAATCAATGAATATTGTAAATGCACAAACAGTAATATCTCCACATTGCAAGGTGCAATTCTGAAATTTTTTGCTTTTTCCTGCTAATCCTAGCATGATAAAGAAGATTCAAAGAGAGTGAGATGCCAGCTCTTTTCATTCAGTCAGTAGCTTCAAACATTTCTGGACGTTTTTCAATGGCAAAAATCAATGAATATTGTAAATGCACAAACAGTGATATCTCCGCATTGCAAGGTGCAATTCTGAAATTTTTTGCTTTTTCCTGCTAATCCTAGCATGATAAAGAAGATTCAAAGAGAGTGAGATGCCAACTCTTTTCTTTCAGTCAGTAGCTTCAAACATTTCTGGTATATGAATAACATGATGTTTTTCAATGGCACAAATCAATGAATATTGTAAATGCACAAACAGTAATTTCTCCACATTGCAAGGTGCAATTCTGAAATTTTTTGCTTTTTCCTGCTCCTCTTAGCATGATAAAGAAGATTCAAAGAGAGTGAGATGCCAGCTCTTTTCATTCAGTCAGTAGCTTCAAACATTTCTGGTATATGAATAACATGATGTTTTTCAATGGCAAAAATCAATGAATATTGTAAATGCACAAACAGTAATTTCTCCGCATTGCAAGGTGCAATTCTGAAATTTTTTGCTTTTTCCTGCTAATCCTAGCATGATAAAGAAGATTCAAAGAGAGTGAGATGCCAGCTCCTTTCATTCAGTCAGTAGCTTCAAACATTTCTGGACGTTTTTCAATGGCAAAAATCAATGAATATTGTAAATGCACAAACAGTAATTTCTCCGCATTGCAAGGTGCAATTCTGAAATTTTTTGCTTTTTCCTGCTAATCCTAGCATGATAAAGAAGATTCAAAGAGAGTGAGATGCCAGCTCCTTTCATTCAGTCAGTAGCTTCAAACATTTCTGGTATATGAATAACATGATGTTTTTCAATGGCAAAAATCAATGAATATTGTAAATGCACAAACAGTAATTTCTCCGCATTGCAAGGTGCAATTCTGCAATTTTTTGCTTTTTCCTGCTAATCCTAGCATGATAAAGAAGATTCAAAGAGAGTGAGATGCCAGCTCCTTTCATTCAGTCAGTAGCTTCAAACATTTCTGGACGTTTTTCAATGGCAAAAATCAATGAATATTGTAAATGCACAAACAGTAATTTCTCCGCATTGCAAGGTGCAATTCTGAAATTTTTTGCTTTTTCCTGCTAATCCTAGCATGATAAAGAAGATTCAAAGAGAGTGAGATGCCAGCTCTTTTGATTCAGTCAGTAGCTTCAAACATTTCTGGACGTTTTTCAATGGCAAAAATCAATGAATATTGTAAATGCACAAACAGTAATATCTCCGCATTGCAAGGTGCAATTCTGAAATTTTTTGCTTTTTCCTGCTAATCCTAGCATGATAAAGAAGATTCAAAGAGAGTGAGATGCCAGCTCTTTTCATTCAGTCAGTAGCTTCAAACATTTCTGGTATATGAATAACATGATGTTTTTCAATGGCAAAAATCAATGAATATTGTAAATGCACAAACAGTAATATCTCCACATTGCAAGGTGCAATTCTGAAATTTTTTGCTTTTTCCTGCTAATCCTAGCATGATAAAGAAGATTCAAAGAGAGTGAGATGCCAGCTCTTTTCATTCAGTCAGTAGCTTCAAACATTTCTGGTATATGAATAACATGATGTTTTTCAATGGCAAAAATCAATGAATATTGTAAATGCACAAACAGTAATATCTCCGCATTGCAAGGTGCAATTCTGAAATTTTTTGCTTTTTCCTGCTAATCCTAGCATGATAAAGAAGATTCAAAGAGAGTGAGATGCCAGCTCTTTTCATTCAGTCAGTAGCTTCAAACATTTCTGGTATATGAATAACATGATGTTTTTCAATGGCAAAAATCAATGAATATTGTAAATGCACAAACAGTAATATCTCCGCATTGCAAGGTGCAATTCTGAAATTTTTTGCTTTTTCCTGCTAATCCTAGCATGATAAAGAAGATTCAAAGAGAGTGAGATGCCAGCTCCTTTCATTCAGTCAGTAGCTTCAAACATTTCTGGACGTTTTTCAATGGCAAAAATCAATGAATATTGTAAATGCACAAACAGTAATATCTCCACATTGCAAGGTGCAATTCTGAAATTTTTTGCTTTTTCCTGCTAATCCTAGCATGATAAAGAAGATTCAAAGAGAGTGAGATGCCAGCTCTTTTCATTCAGTCAGTAGCTTCAAACATTTCTGGACGTTTTTCAATGGCAAAAATCAATGAATATTGTAAATGCACAAACAGTAATATCTCCGCATTGCAAGGTGCAATTCTGAAATTTTTTGCTTTTTCCTGCTAATCCTAGCATGATAAAGAAGATTCAAAGAGAGTGAGATGCCAGCTCTTTTCATTCAGTCAGTAGCTTCAAACATTTCTGGTATATGAATAACATGATGTTTTTCAATGGCAAAAATCAATGAATATTGTAAATGCACAAACAGTAATATCTCCGCATTGCAAGGTGCAATTCTGAAATTTTTTGCTTTTTCCTGCTAATCCTAGCATGATAAAGAAGATTCAAAGAGAGTGAGATGCCAGCTCCTTTCATTCAGTCAGTAGCTTCAAACATTTCTGGACGTTTTTCAATGGCAAAAATCAATGAATATTGTAAATGCACAAACAGTAATATCTCCACATTGCAAGGTGCAATTCTGAAATTTTTTGCTTTTTCCTGCTAATCCTAGCATGATAAAGAAGATTCAAAGAGAGTGAGATGCCAGCTCTTTTCATTCAGTCAGTAGCTTCAAACATTTCTGGACGTTTTTCAATGGCAAAAATCAATGAATATTGTAAATGCACAAATAGTAATTTCTCCGCATTGCAAGGTGCAATTCTGAAATTTTTTGCTTTTTCCTGCTAATCCTAGCATGATAAAGAAGATTCAAAGAGAGTGAGATGCCAGCTCTTTTCATTCAGTCAGTAGCTTCAAACATTTCTGGTATATGAATAACATGATGTTTTTCAATGGCAAAAATCAATGAATATTGTAAATGCACAAACAGTAATATCTCCACATTGCAAGGTGCAATTCTGAAATTTTTTGCTTTTTCCTGCTAATCCTAGCATGATAAAGAAGATTCAAAGAGAGTGAGATGCCAGCTCTTTTCATTCAGTCAGTAGCTTCAAACATTTCTGGTATATGAATAACATGATGTTTTTCAATGGCAAAAATCAATGAATATTGTAAATGCACAAACAGTAATATCTCCGCATTGCAAGGTGCAATTCTGAAATTTTTTGCTTTTTCCTGCTAATCCTAGCATGATAAAGAAGATTCAAAGAGAGTGAGATGCCAGCTCCTTTCATTCAGTCAGTAGCTTCAAACATTTCTGGACGTTTTTCAATGGCAAAAATCAATGAATATTGTAAATGCACAATCAGTAATATCTACGCATTGCAAGGTGCAATTCTGAAATTTTTTGCTTTTTCCTGCTAACCCTAGCATGATAAAGAAGATTCAAAGAGAGTGAGATGCCAGCTCTTTTCATTCAGTCAGTAGCTTCAAACATTTCTGGACGTTTTTCAATGGCAAAAATCAATGAATATTGTAAATGCACAAACAGTAATTTCTCCGCATTGCAAGGTGCAATTCTGAAATTTTTTGCTTTTTCCTGCTAATCCTAGCATGATAAAGAAGATTCAAAGAGAGTGAGATGCCAGCTCTTTTCATTCAGTCAGTAGCTTCAAACATTTCTGGTATATGAATAACATGATGTTTTTCAATGGCAAAAATCAATGAATATTGTAAATGCACAAACAGTAATATCTCCACATTGCAAGGTGCAATTCTGAAATTTTTTGCTTTTTCCTGCTAATCCTAGCATGATAAAGAAGATTCAAAGAGAGTGAGATGCCAGCTCTTTTCATTCAGTCAGTAGCTTCAAACATTTCTGGACGTTTTTCAATGGCAAAATTCAATGAATATTGTAAATGCACAAACAGTAATATCTCCGCATTGCAAGGTGCAATTCTGAAATTTTTTGCTTTTTCCTGCTAATCCTAGCATGATAAAGAAGACTCAAAGAGAGTGAGATGCCAGCTCTTTTCATTCAGTCAGTAGCTTCAAACATTTCTGGTATATGAATAACATGATGTTTTTCAATGGCAAAAATCAATGAATATTGTAAATGCACAAACAGTAATATCTCCACATTGCAAGGTGCAATTCTGAAATTTTTTGCTTTTTCCTGCTAATCCTAGCATGATAAAGAAGATTCAAAGAGAGTGAGATGCCAGCTCTTTTCATTCAGTCAGTAGCTTCAAACATTTCTGGTATATGAATAACATGATGTTTTTCAATGGCAAAAATCAATGAATATTGTAAATGCACAAACAGTAATATCTCCGCATTGCAAGGTGCAATTCTGAAATTTTTTGCTTTTTCCTGCTAATCCTAGCATGATAAAGAAGATTCAAAGAGAGTGAGATGCCAGCTCTTTTCATTCAGTCAGTAGCTTCAAACATTTCTGGAATATGAATAACATGATGTTTTTCAATGGCAAAAATCAATGAATATTGTAAATGCACAAACAGTAATATCTCCGCATTGCAAGGTGCAATTCTGAAATTTTTTGCTTTTTCCTGCTAATCCTAGCATGATAAAGAAGATTCAAAGAGAGTGAGATGCCAGCTCCTTTCATTCAGTCAGTAGCTTCAAACATTTCTGGACGTTTTTCAATGGCAAAAATCAATGAATATTGTAAATGCACAAACAGTAATATCTCCACATTGCAAGGTGCAATTCTGAAATTTTTTGCTTTTTCCTGCTAATCCTAGCATGATAAAGAAGATTCAAAGAGAGTGAGATGCCAGCTCTTTTCATTCAGTCAGTAGCTTCAGACATTTCTGGACGTTTTTCAATGGCAAAAATCAATGAATATTGTAAATGCACAAATAGTAATTTCTCCGCATTGCAAGGTGCAATTCTGAAATTTTTTGCTTTTTCCTGCTAATCCTAGCATGATAAAGAAGATTCAAAGAGAGTGAGATGCCAGCTCTTTTCATTCAGTCAGTAGCTTCAAACATTTCTGGTATATGAATAACATGATGTTTTTCAATGGCAAAATTCAATGAATATTGTAAATGCACAAACAGTAATATCTCCACATTGCAAGGTGCAATTCTGAAATTTTTTGCTTTTTCCTGCTAATCCTAGCATGATAAAGAAGATTCAAAGAGAGTGAGATGCCAGCTCTTTTCATTCAGTCAGTAGCTTCAAACATTTCTGGTATATGAATAACATGATGTTTTTCAATGGCAAAAATCAATGAATATTGTAAATGCACAAACAGTAATATCTCCGCATTGCAAGGTGCAATTCTGAAATTTTTTGCTTTTTCCTGCTAATCCTAGCATGATAAAGAAGATTCAAAGAGAGTGAGATGCCAGCTCCTTTCATTCAGTCAGTAGCTTCAAACATTTCTGGACGTTTTTCAATGGCAAAAATCAATGAATATTGTAAATGCACAATCAGTAATATCTCCGCATTGCAAGGTGCAATTCTGAAATTTTTTGCTTTTTCCTGCTAACCCTAGCATGATAAAGAAGATTCAAAGAGAGTGAGATGCCAGCTCTTTTCATTCAGTCAGTAGCTTCAAACATTTCTGGACGTTTTTCAATGGCAAAAATCAATGAATATTGTAAATGCACAAACAGTAATTTCTCCGCATTGCAAGGTGCAATTCTGAAATTTTTTGCTTTTTCCTGCTAATCCTAGCATGATAAAGAAGATTCAAAGAGAGTGAGATGCCAGCTCTTTTCATTCAGTCAGTAGCTTCAAACATTTCTGGTATATGAATAACATGATGTTTTTCAATGGCAAAAATCAATGAATATTGTAAATGCACAAACAGTAATATCTCCACATTGCAAGGTGCAATTCTGAAATTTTTTGCTTTTTCCTGCTAATCCTAGCATGATAAAGAAGACTCAAAGAGAGTGAGATGCCAGCTCTTTTCATTCAGTCAGTAGCTTCAAACATTTCTGGACGTTTTTCAATGGCAAAATTCAATGAATATTGTAAATGCACAAACAGTAATATCTCCGCATTGCAAGGTGCAATTCTGAAATTTTTTGCTTTTTCCTGCTAATCCTAGCATGATAAAGAAGATTCAAAGAGAGTGAGATGCCAGCTCTTTTCATTCAGTCAGTAGCTTCAAACATTTCTGGTATATGAATAACATGATGTTTTTCAATGGCAAAAATCAATGAATATTGTAAATGCACAAACAGTAATATCTCCACATTGCAAGGTGCAATTCTGAAATTTTTTGCATTTTCCTGCTAATCCTAGCATGATAAAGAAGATTCAAAGAGAGTGAGATGCCAGCTCTTTTCATTCAGTCAGTAGCTTCAAACATTTCTGGTATATGAATAACATGATGTTTTTCAATGGCAAAAATCAATGAATATTGTAAATGCACAAACAGTAATATCTCCACATTGCAAGGTGCAATTCTGAAATTTTTTGCTTTTTCCTGCTAATCCTAGCATGATAAAGAAGATTCAAAGAGAGTGAGATGCCAGCTCTTTTCATTCAGTCAGTAGCTTCAAACATTTCTGGACGTTTTTCAATGGCAAAAATCAATGAACATTGTAAATGCATAAACAGTAATTTCTCCGCATTGCAAGGTGCAATTCTGAAATTTTTTGCTTTTTCCTGCTAATCCTAGCATGATAAAGAAGATTCAAAGAGAGTGAGATGCCAGCTCCTTTCATTCAGTCAGTAGCTTCAAACATTTCTGGACGTTTTTCAATGGCAAAAATCAATGAATATTGTAAATGCACAAACAGTAATATCTCCGCATTGCAAGGTGCAATTCTGAAATTTTTTGCTTTTTCCTGCTAATCCTAGCATGATAAAGAAGATTCAAAGAGAGTGAGATGCCAGCTCTTTTCATTCAGTCAGTAGCTTCAAACATTTCTGGTATATGAATAACATGATGTTTTTCAATGGCAAAAATCAATGAATATTGTAAATGCACAAACAGTAATATCTCCACATTGCAAGGTGCAATTCTGAAATTTTTTGCTTTTTCCTGCTAATCCTAGCATGATAAAGAAGATTCAAAGAGAGTGAGATGCCAGCTCCTTTCATTCAGTCAGTAGCTTCAAACATTTCTGGACGTTTTTCAATGGCAAAAATCAATGAATATTGTAAATGCACAAACAGTACTATCTCCGCATTGCAAGGTGCAATTCTGAAATTTTTTGCTTTTTCCTGCTAATCCTAGCATGATAAAGAAGATTCAAAGAGAGTGAGATGCCAGCTCCTTTCATTCAGTCAGTAGCTTCAAACATTTCTGGACGTTTTTCAATGGCAAAAATCAATGAATATTGTAAATGCACAAACAGTAATATCTCCACATTGCAAGGTGCAATTCTGAAATTTTTTGCTTTTTCCTGCTAATCCTAGCATGATAAAGAAGATTCAAAGAGAGTGAGATGTCAGCTCTTTTCATTCAGTCAGTAGCTTCAAACATTTCTGGTATATGAATAACATGATGTTTTTCAATGGCAAAAATCAATGAATATTGTAAATGCACAAACAGTAATATCTCCACATTGCAAAGTGCAATTCTGAATTTTTTTGCTTTTTCCTGCTAATCCTAGCATGATAAAGAAGATTCAAAGAGAGTGAGATGCCAGCTCTTTTCATTCAGTCAGTAGCTTCAAACATTTCTGGTATATGAATAACATGATGTTTTTCAATGGCAAAAATCAATGAATATTGTAAATGCACAAACAGTAATATCTCCACATTGCAAGGTGCAATTCTGAAATTTTTTGCTTTTTCCTGCTAATCCTAGCATGATAAAGAAGATTCAAAGAGAGTGAGATGCCAGCTCTTTTCATTCAGTCAGTAGCTTCAAACATTTCTGGTATATGAATAACATGATGTTTTTCAATGGCAAAAATCAATGAATATTGTAAATGCACAAACAGTAATATCTCCGCATTGCAAGGTGCAATTCTGAAATTTTTTGCTTTTTCCTGCTAATCCTAGCATGATAAAGAAGATTCAAAGAGAGTGAGATGCCAGCTCCTTTCATTCAGTCAGTAGCTTCAAACATTTCTGGACGTTTTTCAATGGCAAAAATCAATGAATATTGTAAATGCACAAACAGTAATATCTCCACATTGCAAGGTGCAATTCTGAAATTTTTTGCTTTTTCCTGCTAATCCTAGCATGATAAAGAAGATTCAAAGAGAGTGAGATGCCAGCTCTTTTCATTCAGTCAGTAGCTTCAAACATTTCTGGACGTTTTTCAATGGCAAAAATCAATGAATATTGTAAATGCACAAATAGTAATTTCTCCGCATTGCAAGGTGCAATTCTGAAATTTTTTGCTTTTTCCTGCTAATCCTAGCATGATAAAGAAGATTCAAAGAGAGTGAGATGCCAGCTCTTTTCATTCAGTCAGTAGCTTCAAACATTTCTGGTATATGAATAACATGATGTTTTTCAATGGCAAAATTCAATGAATATTGTAAATGCACAAACAGTAATATCTCCACATTGCAAGGTGCAATTCTGAAATTTTTTGCTTTTTCCTGCTAATCCTAGCATGATAAAGAAGATTCAAAGAGAGTGAGATGCCAGCTCTTTTCATTCAGTCAGTAGCTTCAAACATTTCTGGTATATGAATAACATGATGTTTTTCAATGGCAAAAATCAATGAATATTGTAAATGCACAAACAGTAATATCTCCGCATTGCAAGGTGCAATTCTGAAATTTTTTGCTTTTTCCTGCTAATCCTAGCATGATAAAGAAGATTCAAAGAGAGTGAGATGCCAGCTCCTTTCATTCAGTCAGTAGCTTCAAACATTTCTGGACGTTTTTCAATGGCAAAAATCAATGAATATTGTAAATGCACAATCAGTAATATCTCCGCATTGCAAGGTGCAATTCTGAAATTTTTTGCTTTTTCCTGCTAACCCTAGCATGATAAAGAAGATTCAAAGAGAGTGAGATGCCAGCTCTTTTCATTCAGTCAGTAGCTTCAAACATTTCTGGACGTTTTTCAATGGCAAAAATCAATGAATATTGTAAATGCACAAACAGTAATTTCTCCGCATTGCAAGGTGCAATTCTGAAATTTTTTGCTTTTTCCTGCTAATCCTAGCATGATAAAGAAGATTCAAAGAGAGTGAGATGCCAGCTCTTTTCATTCAGTCAGTAGCTTCAAACATTTCTGGTATATGAATAACATGATGTTTTTCAATGGCAAAAATCAATGAATATTGTAAATGCACAAACAGTAATATCTCCACATTGCAAGGTGCAATTCTGAAATTTTTTGCTTTTTCCTGCTAATCCTAGCATGATAAAGAAGACTCAAAGAGAGTGAGATGCCAGCTCTTTTCATTCAGTCAGTAGCTTCAAACATTTCTGGACGTTTTTCAATGGCAAAATTCAATGAATATTGTAAATGCACAAACAGTAATATCTCCGCATTGCAAGGTGCAATTCTGAAATTTTTTGCTTTTTCCTGCTAATCCTAGCATGATAAAGAAGACTCAAAGAGAGTGAGATGCCAGCTCTTTTCATTCAGTCAGTAGCTTCAAACATTTCTGGTATATGAATAACATGATGTTTTTCAATGGCAAAAATCAATGAATATTGTAAATGCACAAACAGTAATATCTCCACATTGCAAGGTGCAATTCTGAAATTTTTTGCTTTTTCCTGCTAATCCTAGCATGATAAAGAAGATTCAAAGAGAGTGAGATGCCAGCTCTTTTCATTCAGTCAGTAGCTTCAAACATTTCTGGTATATGAATAACATGATGTTTTTCAATGGCAAAAATCAATGAATATTGTAAATGCACAAACAGTAATATCTCCACATTGCAAGGTGCAATTCTGAAATTTTTTGCTTTTTCCTGCTAATCCTAGCATGATAAAGAAGATTCAAAGAGAGTGAGATGCCAGCTCCTTTCATTCAGTCAGTAGCTTCAAACATTTCTGGACGTTTTTCAATGGCAAAAATCAATGAATATTGTAAATGCACAAACAGTAATATCTCCACATTGCAAGGTGCAATTCTGAAATTTTTTGCTTTTTCCTGCTAATCCTAGCATGATAAAGAAGATTCAAAGAGAGTGAGATGCCAGCTCTTTTCATTCAGTCAGTAGCTTCAAACATTTCTGGACGTTTTTCAATGGCAAAAATCAATGAACATTGTAAATGCACAAACAGTAATTTCTCCGCATTGCAAGGTGCAATTCTGAAATTTTTTGCTTTTTCCTGCTAATCCTAGCATGATAAAGAAGATTCAAAGAGAGTGAGATGCCAGCTCCTTTCATTCAGTCAGTAGCTTCAAACATTTCTGGACGTTTTTCAATGGCAAAAATCAATGAATATTGTAAATGCACAAACAGTAATATCTCCGCATTGCAAGGTGCAATTCTGAAATTTTTTGCTTTTTCCTGCTAATCCTAGCATGATAAAGAAGATTCAAAGAGAGTGAGATGCCAGCTCTTTTCATTCAGTCAGTAGCTTCAAACATTTCTGGTATATGAATAACATGATGTTTTTCAATGGCAAAAATCAATGAATATTGTAAATGCACAAACAGTAATATCTCCACATTGCAAGGTGCAATTCTGAAATTTTTTGCTTTTTCCTGCTAATCCTAGCATGATAAAGAAGATTCAAAGAGAGTGAGATGCCAGCTCCTTTCATTCAGTCAGTAGCTTCAAACATTTCTGGACGTTTTTCAATGGCAAAAATCAATGAATATTGTAAATGCACAAACAGTACTATCTCCGCATTGCAAGGTGCAATTCTGAAATTTTTTGCTTTTTCCTGCTAATCCTAGCATGATAAAGAAGATTCAAAGAGAGTGAGATGCCAGCTCCTTTCATTCAGTCAGTAGCTTCAAACATTTCTGGACGTTTTTCAATGGCAAAAATCAATGAATATTGTAAATGCACAAACAGTAATATCTCCACATTGCAAGGTGCAATTCTGAAATTTTTTGCTTTTTCCTGCTAATCCTAGCATGATAAAGAAGATTCAAAGAGAGTGAGATGTCAGCTCTTTTCATTCAGTCAGTAGCTTCAAACATTTCTGGTATATGAATAACATGATGTTTTTCAATGGCAAAAATCAATGAATATTGTAAATGCACAAACAGTAATATCTCCACATTGCAAAGTGCAATTCTGATATTTTTTGCTTTTTCCTGCTAATCCTAGCATGATAAAGAAGATTCAAAGAGAGTGAGATGCCAGCTCTTTTCATTCAGTCAGTAGCTTCAAACATTTCTGGTATATGAATAACATGATGTTTTTCAATGGCAAAAATCAATGAATATTGTAAATGCACAAACAGTAATATCTCCACATTGCAAGGTGCAATTCTGAAATTTTTTGCTTTTTCCTGCTAATCCTAGCATGATAAAGAAGATTCAAAGAGAGTGAGATGCCAGCTCCTTTCATTCAGTCAGTAGCTTCAAACATTTCTGGACGTTTTTCAATGGCAAAAATCAATGAATATTGTAAATGCACAAACAGTAATATCTCCGCATTGCAAGGTTCAATTCTGAAATTTTTTGCTTTTTCCTGCTAATCATAGCATGATAAAGAAGATTCAAAGAGAGTGAGATGCCAGCTCTTTTCATTCAGTCAGTAGCTTCAAACATTTCTGGTATATGAATAACATGATGTTTTTCAATGGCAAAAATCAATGAATATTGTAAATGCACAAACAGTTATATCTCCACATTGCAAGGTGCAATTCTGAAATTTTTTGCTTTTTCCTGCTAATCCTAGCATGATAAAGAAGATTCAAAGAGAGTGAGATGCCAGCTCCTTTCATTCAGTCAGTAGCTTCAAACATTTCTGGACGTTTTTCAATGGCAAAAATCAATGAATATTGTAAATGCACAAACAGTACTATCTCCGCATTGCAAGGTGCAATTCTGAAATTTTTTGCTTTTTCCTGCTAATCCTAGCATGATAAAGAAGATTCAAAGAGAGTGAGATGCCAGCTCCTTTCATTCAGTCAGTAGCTTCAAACATTTCTGGATGTTTTTCAATGGCAAAAATCAATGAATATTGTAAATGCACAAACAGTAATATCTCCACATTGCAAGGTGCAATTCTGAAATTTTTTGCTTTTTCCTGCTAATCCTAGCATGATAAAGAAGATTCAAAGAGAGTGAGATGCCAGCTCTTTTCATTCAGTCAGTAGCTTCAAACATTTCTGGTATATGAATAACATGATGTTTTTCAATGGCAAAAATCAATGAATATTGTAAATGCACAAACAGTAATATCTCCACATTGCAAGGTGCAATTCTGAAATTTTTTGCTTTTTCCTGCTAATCCTAGCATGATAAAGAAGTTTCAAAGAGAGTGAGATGCCAACTCTTTTCATTCAGTCAGTGGCTTCAAACATTTCTGGTATTTGAATAACATGATGTTTTTCAATGGCAAAAATCAATGAATATTGTAAATGCACAAACAGTAATATCTCCACATTGCAAGGTGCAATTCTGAAATTTTTTGCTTTTTCCTGCTAATCCTAGCATGATAAAGAAGATTCAAAGAGAGTGAGATGCCAGCTCCTTTCATTCAGTCAGTAGCTTCAAACATTTCTGGATGTTTTTCAATGGCAAAAATCAATGAATATTGTAAATGCACAAACAGTAATATCTCCGCATTGCAAGGTTCAATTCTGAAATTTTTTGCTTTTTCCTGCTAATCCTAGCATGATAAAGAAGATTCAAAGAGAGTGAGATGCCAGCTCTTTTCATTCAGTCAGTAGCTTCAAACATTTCTGGACGTTTTTCAATGGCAAAAATCAATGAATATTGTAAATGCACAAACAGTAATTTCTCCGCATTGCAAGGTGCAATTCTGAAATTTTTTGCTTTTTCCTGCTAATCCTAGCATGATAAAGAAGATTCAAAGAGAGTGAGATGCCAGCTCTTTTCATTCAGTCAGTAGCTTCAAACATTTCTGGTATATGAATAACATGATGTTTTTCAATGGCAAAAATCAATGAATATTGTAAATGCACAAACAGTAATATCTCCACATTGCAAGGTGAAATTCTGAAATTTTTTGCTTTTTCCTGCTAATCCTAGCATGATAAAGAAGATTCAAAGAGAGTGAGATGCCAGCTCCTTTCATTCAGTCAGTAGCTTCAAACATTTCTGGATGTTTTTCAATGGCAAAAATCAATGAATATTGTAAATGCACAAACAGTAATATCTCCGCATTGCAAGGTGCAATTCTGAAATTTTTTGCTTTTTCCTGCTAATCCTAGCATGATAAAGAAGATTCAAAGAGAGTGAGATGCCAGCTCCTTTCATTCAGTCAGTAGCTTCAAACATTTCTGGACGTTTTTCAATGGCAAAAATCAATGAATATTGTAAATGCACAAACAGTAATATCTCCACATTGCAAGGTGCAATTCTGAAATTTTTTGCTTTTTCCTGCTAATCCTAGCATGATAAAGAAGATTCAAAGAGAGTAAGATGCCAGCTCTTTTCATTCAGTCAGTAGCTTCAAACATTTGTGGTATATGAATAACATGATGTTTTTCAATGGCAAAAATCAATGAATATTGTAAATGCACAAACAGTAATATCTCCACATTGCAAGGTGCAATTCTGAAATTTTTTGCTTTTTCCTGCTAATCCTAGCATGATAAAGAAGATTCATAGAGAGTGAGATGCCAGCTCCTTTCATTCAGTCAGTAGCTTCAAACATTTCTGGACGTTTTTCAATGGCAAAAATCAATGAATATTGTAAATGCACAAACAGTAATATCTCCGCATTGCAAGGTGCAATTCTGAAATTTTTTGCTTTTTCCTGCTAATCCTAGCATGATAAAGAAGATTCAAAGAGAGTGAGATGCCAGCTCCTTTCATTCAGTCAGTAGCTTCAAACATTTCTGGACGTTTTTCAATGGCAAAAATCAATGAATATTGTAAATGCACAAACAGTAATATCTCCGCATTGCAAGGTGCAATTCTGAAATTTTTTGCTTTTTCCTGCTAATCCTAGCATGATAAAGAAGATTCAAAGAGAGTGAGATGCCAGCTCTTTTCATTCAGTCAGTAGCTTCAAACATTTCTGGTATATGAATAACATGATGTTTTTCAATGGCAAAAATCAATGAATATTGTAAATGCACAAACAGTAATATCTCCACATTGCAAGGTGCAATTCTGAAATTTTTTGCTTTTTCCTGCTAATCCTAGCATGATAAAGAAGATTCAAAGAGAGTGAGATGCCAGCTCTTTTCATTCAGTCAGTAGCTTCAAACATTTCTGGACGTTTTTCAATGGCAAAAATTAATGAACATTGTAAATGCACAAACAGTAATTTCTCCGCATTGCAAGGTGCAATTCTGAAATTTTTTGCTTTTTCCTGCTAATCCTAGCATGATAAAGAAGATTCAAAGAGAGTGAGATGCCAGCTCCTTTCATTCAGTCAGTAGCTTCAAACATTTCTGGACGTTTTTCAATGGCAAAAATCAATGAATATTGTAAATGCACAAACAGTAATATCTCCGCATTGCAAGGTTCAATTCTGAAATTTTTTGCTTTTTCCTGCTAATCCTAGCATGATAAAGAAGATTCAAAGAGAGTGAGATGCCAGCTCTTTTCATTCAGTCAGTAGCTTCAAACATTTCTGGACGTTTTTCAATGGCAAAAATCAATGAATATTGTAAATGCACAAACAGTAATTTCTCCGCATTGCAAGGTGCAATTCTGAAATTTTTTGCTTTTTCCTGCTAATCCTAGCATGATAAAGAAGATTCAAAGAGAGTGAGATGCCAGCTCTTTTCATTCAGTCAGTAGCTTCAAACATTTCTGGTATATGAATAACATGATGTTTTTCAATGGCAAAAATCAATGAATATTGTAAATGCACAAACAGTAATATCTCCACATTGCAAGGTGCAATTCTGAAATTTTTTGCTTTTTCCTGCTAATCCTAGCATGATAAAGAAGATTCAAAGAGAGTGAGATGCCAGCTCTTTTCATTCAGTCAGTAGCTTCAAACATTTCTGGACGTTTTTCAATGGCAAAAATTAATGAACATTGTAAATGCACAAACAGTAATTTCTCCGCATTGCAAGGTGCAATTCTGAAATTTTTTGCTTTTTCCTGCTAATCCTAGCATGATAAAGAAGATTCAAAGAGAGTGAGATGCCAGCTCCTTTCATTCAGTCAGTAGCTTCAAACATTTCTGGACGTTTTTCAATGGCAAAAATCAATGAATATTGTAAATGCACAAACAGTAATATCTCCGCATTGCAAGGTGCAATTCTGAAATTTTTTGCTTTTTCCTGCTAATCCTAGCATGATAAAGAAGATTCAAAGAGAGTGAGATGCCAGCTCTTTTCATTCAGTCAGTAGCTTCAAACATTTCTGGTATATGAATAACATGATGTTTTTCAATGGCAAAAATCAATGAATATTGTAAATGCACAAACAGTAATATCTCCACATTGCAAGGTGCAATTCTGAAATTTTTTGCTTTTTCCTGCTAATCCTAGCATGATAAAGAAGATTCAAAGAGAGTGAGATGCCAGCTCCTTTCATTCAGTCAGTAGCTTCAAACATTTCTGGACGTTTTTCAATGGCAAAAATCAATGAATATTGTAAATGCACAAACAGTAATATCTCCGCATTGCAAGGTGCAATTCTGAAATTTTTTGCTTTTTCCTGCTAATCCTAGCATGATAAAGAAGATTCAAAGAGAGTGAGATGCCAGCTCCTTTCATTCAGTCAGTAGCTTCAAACATTTCTGGACGTTTTTCAATGGCAAAAATCAATGAATATTGTAAATGCACAAACAGTAATATCTCCGCATTGCAAGGTGCAATTCTGAAATTTTTTGCTTTTTCCTGCTAATCCTAGCATGATAAAGAAGATTCAAAGAGAGTGAGATGCCAGCTCTTTTCATTCAGTCAGTAGCTTCAAACATTTCTGGTATATGAATAACATGATGTTTTTCAATGGCAAAAATCAATGAATATTGTAAATGCACAAACAGTAATATCTCCACATTGCAAGGTGCAATTCTGAAATTTTTTGCTTTTTCCTGCTAATCCTAGCATGATAAAGAAGATTCAAAGAGAGTGAGATGCCAGCTCTTTTCATTCAGTCAGTAGCTTCAAACATTTCTGGACGTTTTTCAATGGCAAAAATTAATGAACATTGTAAATGCACAAACAGTAATTTCTCCGCATTGCAAGGTGCAATTCTGAAATTTTTTGCTTTTTCCTGCTAATCCTAGCATGATAAAGAAGATTCAAAGAGAGTGAGATGCCAGCTCCTTTCATTCAGTCAGTAGCTTCAAACATTTCTGGACGTTTTTCAATGGCAAAAATCAATGAATATTGTAAATGCACAAACAGTAATATCTCCGCATTGCAAGGTGCAATTCTGAAATTTTTTGCTTTTTCCTGCTAATCCTAGCATGATAAAGAAGATTCAAAGAGAGTGAGATGCCAGCTCTTTTCATTCAGTCAGTAGCTTCAAACATTTCTGGTATATGAATAACATGATGTTTTTCAATGGCAAAAATCAATGAATATTGTAAATGCACAAACAGTAATATCTCCACATTGCAAGGTGCAATTCTGAAATTTTTTGCTTTTTCCTGCTAATCCTAGCATGATAAAGAAGATTCAAAGAGAGTGAGATGCCAGCTCCTTTCATTCAGTCAGTAGCTTCAAACATTTCTGGACGTTTTTCAATGGCAAAAATCAATGAATATTGTAAATGCACAAACAGTAATATCTCCGCATTGCAAGGTGCAATTCTGAAATTTTTTGGTTTTTCCTGCTAATCCTAGCATGATAAAGAAGATTCAAAGAGAGTGAGATGCCAGCTCCTTTCATTCAGTCAGTAGCTTCAAACATTTCTGGACGTTTTTCAATGGCAAAAATCAATGAATATTGTAAATGCACAAACAGTAATATCTCCGCATTGCAAGGTGCAATTCTGAAATTTTTTGCTTTTTCCTGCTAATCCTAGCATGATAAAGAAGATTCAAAGAGAGTGAGATGCCAGCTCTTTTCATTCAGTCAGTAGCTTCAAACATTTCTGGTATATGAATAACATGATGTTTTTCAATGGCAAAAATCAATGAATATTGTAAATGCACAAACAGTAATATCTCCACATTGCAAGGTGCAATTCTGAAATTTTTTGCTTTTTCCTGCTAATCCTAGCATGATAAAGAAGATTCAAAGAGAGTGAGATGCCAGCTCTTTTCATTCAGTCAGTAGCTTCAAACATTTCTGGTATATGAATAACATGATGTTTTTCAATGGCAAAAATCAATGAATATTGTAAATGCACAAACAGTAATATCTCCGCATTGCAAGGTGCAATTCTGAAATTTTTTGCTTTTTCCTGCTAATCCTAGCATGATAAAGAAGATTCAAAGAGAGTGAGATGCCAGCTCCTTTCATTCAGTCAGTAGCTTCAAACATTTCTGGACGTTTTTCAATGGCAAAAATCAATGAATATTGTAAATGCACAAACAGTAATATCTCCACATTGCAAGGTGCAATTCTGAAATTTTTTGCTTTTTTCTGCTAATCCTAGAATGATAAAGAAGATTCAAAGAGAGTGAGATGCCAGCTCTTTTCATTCACTCAGTAGCTTCAAACATTTCTGGTATATGAATAACATGATGTTTTTCAATGGCAAAAATCAATGAATATTGTAAATGCACAAACAGTAATATCTCCGCATTGCAAGGTGCAATTCTGAAATTTTTTGCTTTTTCCTGCTAATCCTAGCATGATAAAGAAGATTCAAAGAGAGTGAGATGCCAGCTCTTTTCATTCAGTCAGTAGCTTCAAACATTTCTGGTATATGAATAACATGATGTTTTTCAATGGCAAAAATCAATGAATATTGTAAATGCACAAACAGTAATATCTCCACATTGCAAGGTGCAATTCTGAAATTTTTTGCTTTTTCCTGCTAATCCTAGCATGATAAAGAAGATTCAAAGAGAGTGAGATGCCAGCTTTTTTCACTCAGTCAGTAGCTTCAAACATTTCTGGTATATGAATAACATGATGTTTTTCAATGGCAAAAATCAATGAATATTGTAAATGCACAAACAGTAATATCTCCACATTGCAAGGTGCAATTCTGAAATTTTTTGCTTTTTACTGCTAATCCTAGCATGATAAAGAAGATTCAAAGAGAGTGAGATGCCAGCTCTTTTCATTCAGTCAGTAGCTTCAAACATTTCTGGTATATGAATAACATGATGTTTTTCAATGGCAAAAATCAATGAATATTGTAAATGCACAAACAGTAATATCTCCGCATTGCAAGGTGCAATTCTGAAATTTTTTGCTTTTTCCTGCTAATCCTAGCATGATAAAGAAGATTCAAAGAGAGTGAGATGCCAGCTCCTTTCATTCAGTCAGTAGCTTCAAACATTTCTGGACGTTTTTCAATGGCAAAAATCAATGAATATTGTAAATGCACAAACAGTAATATCTCCACATTGCAAGGTGCAATGCTGAAATTTTTTGCTTTTTCCTGCTAATCCTAGAATGATAAAGAAGATTCAAAGAGAGTGAGATGCCAGCTCTTTTCATTCAGTCAGTAGCTTCAAACATTTCTGGTATATGAATAACATGATGTTTTTCAATGGCAAAAATCAATGAATATTGTAAATGCACAAACAGTAATATCTCCGCATTGCAAGGTGCAATTCTGAAATTTTTTGCTTTTTCCTGCTAATCCTAGCATGATAAAGAAGATTCAAAGAGAGTGAGATGCCAGCTCTTTTCATTCAGTCAGTAACTTCAAACATTTCTGGACGTTTTTCAATGGCAAAAATCAATGAACATTGTAAATGCACAAACAGTAATTTCTCCGCATTGCAAGGTGCAATTCTGAAATTTTTTGCTTTTTCCTGCTAATCCTAGCATGATAAAGAAGATTCAAAGAGAGTGAGATGCCAGCTCCTTTCATTCAGTCAGTAGCTTCAAACATTTCTGGACGTTTTTCAATGGCAAAAATCAATGAATATTGTAAATGCACAAACAGTAATATCTCCGCATTGCAAGGTGCAATTCTGAAATTTTTTGCTTTTTCCTGCTAATCCTAGCATGATAAAGAAGATTCAAAGAGAGTGAGATGCCAGCTCTTTTCATTCAGTCAGTAGCTTCAAACATTTCTGGTATATGAATAACATGATGTTTTTCAATGGCAAAAATCAATGAATATTGTAAATGCACAAACAGTAATATCTCCACATTGCAAGGTGCAATTCTGAAATTTTTTGCTTTTTCCTGCTAATCCTAGCATGATAAAGAAGATTCAAAGAGAGTGAGATGCCAGCTCCTTTCATTCAGTCAGTAGCTTCAAACATTTCTGGACGTTTTTCAATGGCAAAAATCAATGAATATTGTAAATGCACAAACAGTACTATCTCCGCATTGCAAGGTGCAATTCTGAAATTTTTTGCTTTTTCCTGCTAATCCTAGCATGATAAAGAAGATTCAAAGAGAGTGAGATGCCAGCTCCTTTCATTCAGTCAGTAGCTTCAAACATTTCTGGACGTTTTTCAATGGCAAAAATCAATGAATATTGTAAATGCACAAACAGTAATATCTCCACATTGCAAGGTGCAATTCTGAAATTTTTTGCTTTTTCCTGCTAATCCTAGCATGATAAAGAAGATTCAAAGAGAGTGAGATGCCAGCTCTTTTCATTCAGTCAGTAGCTTCAAACATTTCTGGTATATGAATAACATGATGTTTTTCAATGGCAAAAATCAATGAATATTGTAAATGCACAAACAGTAATATCTCCACATTGCAAGCTGCAATTCTGAAATTTTTTGCTTTTTCCTGCTAATCCTAGCATGATAAAGAAGATTCAAAGAGAGTGAGATGCCAGCTCTTTTCATTCAGTCAGTAGCTTCAAACATTTCTGGTATATGAATAACATGATGTTTTTCAATGGCAAAAATCAATGAATATTGTAAATGCACAAACAGTAATATCTCCACATTGCAAGGTGCAATTCTGAAATTTTTTGCTTTTTCCTGCTAATCCTAGCATGATAAAGAAGATTCAAAGAGAGTGAGATGCCAGCTCTTTTCATTCAGTCAGTAGCTTCAAACATTTCTGGACGTTTTTCAATGGCAAAAATTAATGAACATTGTAAATGCACAAACAGTAATTTCTCCGCATTGCAAGGTGCAATTCTGAAATTTTTTGCTTTTTCCTGCTAATCCTAGCATGATAAAGAAGATTCAAAGAGAGTGAGATGCCAGCTCCTTTCATTCAGTCAGTAGCTTCAAACATTTCTGGACGTTTTTCAATGGCAAAAATCAATGAATATTGTAAATGCACAAACAGTAATATCTCCGCATTGCAAGGTGCAATTCTGAAATTTTTTGCTTTTTCCTGCTAATCCTAGCATGATAAAGAAGATTCAAAGAGAGTGAGATGCCAGCTCTTTTCATTCAGTCAGTAGCTTCAAACATTTCTGGTATATGAATAACATGATGTTTTTCAATGGCAAAAATCAATGAATATTGTAAATGCACAAACAGTAATATCTCCACATTGCAAGGTGCAATTCTGAAATTTTTTGCTTTTTCCTGCTAATCCTAGCATGATAAAGAAGATTCAAAGAGAGTGAGATGCCAGCTCCTTTCATTCAGTCAGTAGCTTCAAACATTTCTGGACGTTTTTCAATGGCAAAAATCAATGAATATTGTAAATGCACAAACAGTAATATCTCCGCATTGCAAGGTGCAATTCTGAAATTTTTTGCTTTTTCCTGCTAATCCTAGCATGATAAAGAAGATTCAAAGAGAGTGAGATGCCAGCTCCTTTCATTCAGTCAGTAGCTTCAAACATTTCTGGACGTTTTTCAATGGCAAAAATCAATGAATATTGTAAATGCACAAACAGTAATATCTCCACATTGCAAGGTGCAATTCTGAAATTTTTTGCTTTTTCCTGCTAATCCTAGCATGATAAAGAAGATTCAAAGAGAGTAAGATGCCAGCTCTTTTCATTCAGTCAGTAGCTTCAAACATTTGTGGTATATGAATAACATGATGTTTTTCAATGGCAAAAATCAATGAATATTGTAAATGCACAAACAGTAATATCTCCACATTGCAAGGTGCAATTCTGAAATTTTTTGCTTTTTCCTGCTAATCCTAGCATGATAAAGAAGATTCAAAGAGAGTGAGATGCCAGCTCCTTTCATTCAGTCAGTAGCTTCAAACATTTCTGGACGTTTTTCAATGGCAAAAATCAATGAATATTGTAAATGCACAAACAGTAATATCTCCGCATTGCAAGGTGCAATTCTGAAATTTTTTGCTTTTTCCTGCTAATCCTAGCATGATAAAGAAGATTCAAAGAGAGTGAGATGCCAGCTCCTTTCATTCAGTCAGTAGCTTCAAACATTTCTGGACGTTTTTCAATGGCAAAAATCAATGAATATTGTAAATGCACAAACAGTAATATCTCCACATTGCAAGGTGCAATTCTGAAATTTTTTGCTTTTTCCTGCTAATCCTAGCATGATAAAGAAGATTCAAAGAGAGTAAGATGCCAGCTCTTTTCATTCAGTCAGTAGCTTCAAACATTTGTGGTATATGAATAACATGATGTTTTTCAATGGCAAAAATCAATGAATATTGTAAATGCACAAACAGTAATATCTCCACATTGCAAGGTGCAATTCTGAAATTTTTTGCTTTTTCCTGCTAATCCTAGCATGATAAAGAAGATTCAAAGAGAGTGAGATGCCAGCTCCTTTCATTCAGTCAGTAGCTTCAAACATTTCTGGACGTTTTTCAATGGCAAAAATCAATGAATATTGTAAATGCACAAACAGTAATATCTCCGCATTGCAAGGTGCAATTCTGAAATTTTTTGCTTTTTCCTGCTAATCCTAGCATGATAAAGAAGATTCAAAGAGAGTGAGATGCCAGTTCCTTTCATTCAGTCAGTAGCTTCAAACATTTCTGGACGTTTTTCAATGGCAAAAATCAATGAATATTGTAAATGCACAAACAGTAATATCTCCGCATTGCAAGGTGCAATTCTGAAATTTTTTGCTTTTTCCTGCTAATCCTAGCATGATAAAGAAGATTCAAAGAGAGTGAGATGCCAGCTCTTTTCATTCAGTCCGTAGCTTCAAACATTTCTGGTATATGAATAACATGATGTTTTTCAATGGCAAAAATCAATGAATATTGTAAATGCACAAACAGTAATATCTCCACATTGCAAGGTGCAATTCTGAAATTTTTTGCTTTTTCCTGCTAATCCTAGCATGATAAAGAAGATTCAAAGAGAGTGAGATGCCAGCTCTTTTCATTCAGTCAGTAGCTTCATACATTTCTGGTATATGAATAACATGATGTTTTTCAATGGCAAAAATCAATGAATATTGTAAATGCACAAACAGTAATATCTCCGCATTGCAAGGTGCAATTCTGAAATTTTTTGCTTTTTCCTGCTAATCCTAGCATGATAAAGAAGATTCAAAGAGAGTGAGATGCCAGCTCCTTTCATTCAGTCAGTAGCTTCAAACATTTCTGGACGTTTTTCAATGGCAAAAATCAATGAATATTGTAAATGCACAAACAGTAATATCTTCACATTGCAAGGTGCAATTCTGAAATTTTTTGCTTTTTCCTGCTAATCCTAGAATGATAAAGAAGATTCAAAGAGAGTGAGATGCCAGCTCTTTTCATTCAGTCAGTAGCTTCAAACATTTCTGGTATATGAATAACATGATGTTTTTCAATAGCAAAAATCAATGAATATTGTAAATGCACAAACAGTAATATCTCCGCATTGCAAGGTGCAATTCTGAAATTTTTTGCTTTTTCCTGCTAATCCTAGCATGATAAAGAAGATTCAAAGAGAGTGAGATGCCAGCTCTTTTCATTCAGTCAGTAGCTTCAAACATTTCTGGTATATGAATAACATGATGTTTTTCAATGGCAAAAATCAATGAATATTGTAAATGCACAAACAGTAATATCTCCACATTGCAAGGTGCAATTCTGAAATTTTTTGCTTTTTCCTGCTAATCCTAGCATGATAAAGAAGATTCAAAGAGAGTGAGATGCCAGCTTTTTTCACTCAGTCAGTAGCTTCAAACATTTCTGGTATATGAATAACATGATGTTTTTCAATGGCAAAAATCAATGAATATATTAAATGCACAAACAGTAATATCTCCACATTGCAAGGTGCAATTCTGAAATTTTTTGCTTTTTACTGCTAATCCTAGCATGATAAAGAAGATTCAAAGAGAGTGAGATGCCAGCTCTTTTCATTCAGTCAGTAGCTTCAAACATTTCTGGTATATGAATAACATGATGTTTTTCAATGGCAAAAATCAATGAATATTGTAAATGCACAAACAGTAATATCTCCGCATTGCAAGGTGCAATTCTGAAATTTTTTGCTTTTTCCTGCTAATCCTAGCATGATAAAGAAGATTCAAAGAGAGTGAGATGCCAGCTCCTTTCATTCAGTCAGTAGCTTCAAACATTTCTGGATGTTTTTCAATGGCAAAAATCAATGAATATTGTAAATGCACAAACAGTAATATCTCCACATTGCAAGGTGCAATTCTGAAATTTTTTGCTTTTTCCTGCTAATCCTAGAATGATAAAGAAGATTCAAAGAGAGTGAGATGCCAGCTCTTTTCATTCAGTCAGTAGCTTCAAACATTTCTGGTATATGAATAACATGATGTTTTTCAATGGCAAAAATCAATGAATATTGTAAATGCACAAACAGTAATATCTCCGCATTGCAAGGTGCAATTCTGAAATTTTTTGCTTTTTCCTGCTAATCCTAGCATGATAAAGAAGATTCAAAGAGAGTGAGATGCCAGCTCTTTTCATTCAGTCAGTAGCTTCAAACATTTCTGGTATATGAATAACATGATGTTTTTCAATGGCAAAAATCAATGAATATTGTAAATGCACAAACAGTAATATCTCCACATTGCAAGGTGCAATTCTGAAATTTTTTGCTTTTTCCTGCTAATCCTAGCATGATAAAGAAGATTCAAAGAGAGTGAGATGCCAGCTCCTTTCATTCAGTCAGTAGCTTCAAACATTTCTGGACATTTTTCAATGGCAAAAATCAATGAATATTGTAAATGCACAAACAGTAATATCTCCGCATTGCAAGGTGCAATTCTGAAATTTTTTGCTTTTTCCTGCTAATCCTAGCATGATAAAGAAGATTCAAAGAGAGTGAGATGCCAGCTCCTTTCATTCAGTCAGTAGCTTCAAACATTTCTGGACGTTTTTCAATGGCAAAAATCAATGAATATTGTAAATCCACAAACAGTAATATCTCCGCATTGCAAGGTGCAATTCTGAAATTTTTTGCTTTTTCCTGCTAATCCTAGCATGATAAAGAAGATTCAAAGAGAGTGAGATGCCAGCTCTTTTCATTCAGTCAGTAGCTTCAAACATTTCTGGTATATGAATAACATGATGTTTTTCAATGGCAAAAATCAATGAATATTGTAAATGCACAAACAGTAATATCTCCACATTGCAAGGTGCAATTCTGAAATTTTTTGCTTTTTCCTGCTAATCCTAGCATGATAAAGAAGATTCAAAGAGAGTGAGATGCCAGCTCTTTTCATTCAGTCAGTAGCTTCAAACATTTCTGGTATATGAATAACATGATGTTTTTCAATGGCAAAAATCAATGAATATTGTAAATGCACAAACAGTAATATCTCCACATTGCAAGGTGCAATTCTGAAATTTTTTGCTTTTTCCTGCTAATCCTAGCATGATAAAGAAGATTCAAAGAGAGTGAGATGCCAGCTCTTTTCATTCAGTCAGTAGCTTCAAACATTTCTGGTATATGAATAACATGATGTTTTTCAATGGCAAAAATCAATGAATATTGTAAATGCACAAACAGTAATATCTCCACATTGCAAGGTGCAATTCTGAAATTTTTTGCTTTTTCCTGCTAATCCTAGCATGATAAAGAAGATTCAAAGAGAGTGAGATGCCAGCTCCTTTCATTCAGTCAGTAGCTTCAAACATTTCTGGACGTTTTTCAATGGCAAAAATCAATGAATATTGTAAATGCACAAACAGTAATATCTCCACATTGCAAGGTGCAATTCTGAAATTTTTTGCTTTTTCCTGCTAATCCTAGCATGATAAAGAAGATTCAAAGAGAGTGAGATGCCAGCTCTTTTCATTCAGTCAGTAGCTTCAAACATTTCTGGTATATGAATAACATGATGTTTTTCAATGGCAAAAATCAATGAATATTGTAAATGCACAAACAGTAATATCTCCGCATTGCAAGGTGCAATTCTGAAATTTTTTGCTTTTTCCTGCTAATCCTAGCATGATAAAGAAGATTCAAAGAGAGTGAGATGCCAGCTCCTTTCATTCAGTCAGTAGCTTCAAACATTTCTGGACGTTTTTCAATGGCAAAAATCAATGAATATTGTAAATGCACAAACAGTAATATCTCCACATTGCAAGGTGCAATTCTGAAATTTTTTGCTTTTTCCTGCTAATCCTAGAATGATAAAGAAGATTCAAAGAGAGAGAGATGCCAGCTCTTTTCATTCAGTCAGTAGCTTCAAACATTTCTGGTATATGAATAACATGATGTTTTTCAATGGCAAAAATCAATGAATATTGTAAATGCACAAACAGTAATATCTCCGCATTGCAAGGTGCAATTCTGAAATTTTTTGCTTTTTCCTGCTAATCCTAGCATGATAAAGAAGATTCAAAGAGAGTGAGATGCCAGCTCCTTTCATTCAGTCAGTAGCTTCAAACATTTCTGGACGTTTTTCAATGGCAAAAATCAATGAATATTGTAAATGCACAAACAGTAATATCTCCACATTGCAAGGTGCAATTCTGAAATTTTTTGCTTTTTCCTGCTAATCCTAGAATGATAAAGAAGATTCAAAGAGAGTAAGATGCCAGCTCTTTTCATTCAGTCAGTAGCTTCAAACATTTCTGGTATATGAATAACATAATGTTTTTCAATGGCAAAAATCAATGAATATTGTAAATGCACAAACAGTAATATCTCCGCATTGCAAGGTGCAATTCTGAAATTTTTTGCTTTTTCCTGCTAATCCTAGCATGATAAAGAAGATTCAAAGAGAGTGAGATGCCAGCTCTTTTCATTCAGTCAGTAGCTTCAAACATTTCTGGTATATGAATAACATGATGTTTTTCAATGGCAAAAATCAATGAATATTGTAAATGCACAAACAGTAATATCTCCACATTGCAAGGTGCAATTCTGAAATTTTTTGCTTTTTCCTGCTAATCCTAGCATGATAAAGAAGATTCAAAGAGAGTGAGATGCCAGCTCTTTTCATTCAGTCAGTAGCTTCAAACATTTCTGGTATATGAATATGATGTTTTTCAATGGCAAAAATCAATGAATATTGTAAATGCACAAACAGTAATATCTCCGCATTGCAAGGTGCAATTCTGAAATTTTTTGCTTTTTCCTGCTAATCCTAGCATGATAAAGAAGATTCAAAGAGAGTGAGATGCCAGCTCCTTTCATTCAGTCAGTAGCTTCAAACATTTCTGGACGTTTTTCAATGGCAAAAATCAATGAATATTGTAAATGCACAAACAGTAATATCTCCGCATTGCAAGGTGCAATTCTGAAATTTTTTGCTTTTTCCTGCTAATCCTAGCATGATAAAGAAGATTCAAAGAGAGTGAGATGCCAGCTCCTTTCATTCAGTCAGTAGCTTCAAACATTTCTGGACGTTTTTCAATGGCAAAAATCAATGAATATTGTAAATCCACAAACAGTAATATCTCCGCATTGCAAGGTGCAATTCTGAAATTTTTTGCTTTTTCCTGCTAATCCTAGCATGATAAAGAAGATTCAAAGAGAGTGAGATGCCAGCTCTTTTCATTCAGTCAGTAGCTTCAAACATTTCTGGTATATGAATAACATGATGTTTTTCAATGGCAAAAATCAATGAATATTGTAAATGCACAAACAGTAATATCTCCACATTGCAAGGTGCAATTCTGAAATTTTTTGCTTTTTCCTGCTAATCCTAGCATGATAAAGAAGATTCAAAGAGAGTGAGATGCCAGCTCTTTTCATTCAGTCAGTAGCTTCAAACATTTCTGGACGTTTTTCAATGGCAAAAATCAATGAATATTGTAAATGCACAAACAGTATTATCTCCGCATTGCAAGGTGCAATTCTGAAATTTTTTGCTTTTTCCTGCTAATCCTAGCATGATAAAGAAGATTCAAAGAGAGTGAGATGCCAGCTCTTTTCATTCAGTCAGTAGCTTCAAACATTTCAGGTATATGAATAACATGATGTTTTTCAATGGCAAAAATCAATGAATATTGTAAATGCACAAACAGTAATATCTCCACATTGCAAGGTGCAATTCTGAAATTTTTTGCTTTTTCCTGCTAATCCTAGCATGATAAAGAAGATTCAAAGAGAGTGAGATGCCAGCTCTTTTCATTCAGTCAGTAGCTTCAAACATTTCTGGTATATGAATAACATGATGTTTTTCAATGGCAAAAATCAATGAATATTGTAAATGCACAAACAGTAATATCTCCACATTGCAAGGTGCAATTCTGAAATTTTTTGCTTTTTCCTGCTAATCCTAGCATGATAAAGAAGATTCAAAGAGAGTGAGATGCCAGCTCCTTTCATTCAGTCAGTAGCTTCAAACATTTCTGGACGTTTTTCAATGGCAAAAATCAATGAATATTGTAAATGCACAAACAGTAATATCTCCACATTGCAAGGTGCAATTCTGAAATTTTTTGCTTTTTCCTGCTAATCCTAGCATGATAAAGAAGATTCAAAGAGAGTGAGATGCCAGCTCCTTTCATTCAGTCAGTAGCTTCAAACATTTCTGGACGTTTTTCAATGGCAAAAATCAATGAATATTGTAAATGCACAAACAGTAATTTCTCCGCATTGCAAGGTGCAATTCTGAAATTTTTTGCTTTTTCCTGCTAATGCTAGCATGATAAAGAAGATTCAAAGAGAGTGAGATGCCAGCTCTTTTCATTCAGTCAGTAGCTTCAAACATTTCTGGTATATGAATAACATGATGTTTTTCAATGGCAAAAATCAATGAATATTGTAAATGCACAAACAGTAATATCTCCACATTGCAAGGTGCAATTCTGAAATTTTTTGCTTTTTCCTGCTAATCCTAGCATGATAAAGAAGGTTCAATGAGTGAGATGCCAGCTCTTTTCATTCAGTCAGTAGCTTCAAACATTTCTGGACGTTTTTCAATGGCAAAAATCAATGAATATTGTAAATGGACAAACAGTAATTTCTCCGCATTGCAAGGTGCAATTCTGAAATTTTTTGCTTTTTCCTGCTAATCCTAGCATGATAAAGAAGATTCAAAGAGAGTGAGATGCCAGCTCCTTTCATTCAGTCAGTAGCTTCAAACATTTCTGGACGTTTTTCAATGGCAAAAATCAAGGAATATTGTAAATGCACAAACAGTAATATCTCCGCATTGCAAGGTGCAATTCTGAAATTTTTTGCTTTTTCCTGCTAATCCTAGCATGATAAAGAAGATTCAAAGAGAGTGAGATGCCAGCTCTTTTCATTCAGTCAGTAGCTTCAAACATTTCTGGTATATGAATAACATGATATTTTTCAATGGCAAAAATCAATGAATATTGTAAATGCACAAACAGTAATATCTCCACATTGCAAGGTGCAATTCTGAAATTTTTTGCTTTTCCTGCTAATCCTAGCATGATAAAGAAGATTCAAAGAGAGTGAGATGCCAGCTCTTTTCATTCAGTCAGTAGCTTCAAACATTTCTGGTATATGAATAATATGATGTTTTTCAATGGCAAAAATCAATGAATATTGTAAATGCACAAACAGTAATATCTCCACATTGCAAGGTGCAATTCTGAAATTTTTTGCTTTTTCCTGCTAATCCTAGCATCATAAAGAAGATTCAAAGAGAGTGAGATGCCAGCTCCTTTCATTCAGTCAGTAGCTTCAAACATTTCTGGTATATGAATAACATGATGTTTTTCAATGGCAAAAATCAATGAATATTGTAAATGCACAAACAGTAATATGTCCGCATTGCAAGGTGCAATTCTGAAATTTTTTGCTTTTTCCTGCTAATCCTAGCATGATAAAGAAGATTCAAAGAGAGTGAGATGCCAGCTCCTTTCATTCAGTCAGTAGCTTCAAACATTTCTGGACGTTTTTCAATGGCAAAAATCAATGAATATTGTAAATGCACAAACAGTAATATCTCCACATTGCAAGGTGCAATTCTGAAATTTTTTGCTTTTTCCTGCTAATCCTAGAATGATAAAGAAGATTCAAAGAGAGTGAGATGCCAGCTCTTTTCATTCAGTCAGTAGCTTCAAACATTTCTGGTATATGAATAACATGATGTATTTCAATGGCAAAAATCAATGAATATTGTAAATGCACAAACAGTAATATCTCCGCATTGCAAGGTGCAATTCTGAAATTTTTTGCTTTTTCCTGCTAATCCTAGCATGATAAAGAAGATTCAAAGAGAGTGAGATGCCAGCTTTTTTCATTCAGTCAGTAGCTTCAAACATTTCTGGTATATGAATAACATGATGTTTTTCAATGGCAAAAATCAATGAATATTGTAAATGCACAAACAGTAATATCTCCACATTGCAAGGTGCAATTCTGAAATTTTTTGCTTTTTACTGCTAATACTAGCATGATAAAGAAGATTCAAAGAGAGTGAGATGCCAGCTCTTTTCATTCAGTCAGTAGCTTCAAACATTTCTGGTATATGAATAACATGATGTTTTTCAATGGCAAAAATCAATGAATATTGTAAATGCACAAACAGTAATATCTCCGCATTGCAAGGTGCAATTCTGAAATTTTTTGCTTTTTCCTGCTAATCCTAGCATGATAAAGAAGATTCAAAGAGAGTGAGATGCCAGCTCCTTTCATTCAGTCAGTAGCTTCAAACATTTCTGGACGTTTTTCAATGGCAAAAATCAATGAATATTGTAAATGCACAAACAGTAATATCTCCACATTGCAAGGTGCAATTCTGAAATTTTTTGCTTTTTCCTGCTAATCCTAGAATGATAAAGAAGATTCAAAGAGAGTGAGATGCCAGCTCTTTTCATTCAGTCAGTAGCTTCAAACATTTCTGGTATATGAATAACATGATGTTTTTCAATGGCAAAAATCAATGAATATTGTAAATGCACAAACAGTAATATCTCCGCATTGCAAGGTGCAATTCTGAAATTTTTTGCTTTTTCCTGCTAATCCTAGCATGATAAAGAAGATTCAAAGAGAGTGAGATGCCAGCTCTTTTCATTCAGTCAGTAGCTTCAAACATTTCTGGTATATGAATAACATGATGTTTTTCAATGGCAAAAATCAATGAATATTGTAAATGCACAAACAGTAATATCTCCACATTGCAAGGTGCAATTCTGAAATTTTTTGCTTTTTCCTGCTAATCCTAGCATGATAAAGAAGATTCAAAGAGAGTGAGATGCCAGCTCTTTTCATTCAGTCAGTAGCTTCAAACATTTCTGGTATATGAATATGATGTTTTTCAATGGCAAAAATCAATGAATATTGTAAATGCACAAACAGTAATATCTCCGCATTGCAAGGTGCAATTCTGAAATTTTTTGCTTTTTCCTGCTAATCCTAGCATGATAAAGAAGATTCAAAGAGAGTGAGATGCCAGCTCCTTTCATTCAGTCAGTAGCTTCAAACATTTCTGGACGTTTTTCAATGGCAAAAATCAATGAATATTGTAAATGCACAAACAGTAATATCTCCGCATTGCAAGGTGCAATTCTGAAATTTTTTGCTTTTTCCTGCTAATCCTAGCATGATAAAGAAGATTCAAAGAGAGTGAGATGCCAGCTCCTTTCATTCAGTCAGTAGCTTCAAACATTTCTGGACGTTTTTCAATGGCAAAAATCAATGAATATTGTAAATCCACAAACAGTAATATCTCCGCATTGCAAGGTGCAATTCTGAAATTTTTTGCTTTTTCCTGCTAATCCTAGCATGATAAAGAAGATTCAAAGAGAGTGAGATGCCAGCTCTTTTCATTCAGTCAGTAGCTTCAAACATTTCTGGTATATGAATAACATGATGTTTTTCAATGGCAAAAATCAATGAATATTGTAAATGCACAAACAGTAATATCTCCACATTGCAAGGTGCAATTCTGAAATTTTTTGCTTTTTCCTGCTAATCCTAGCATGATAAAGAAGATTCAAAGAGAGTGAGATGCCAGCTCTTTTCATTCAGTCAGTAGCTTCAAACATTTCTGGATGTTTTTCAATGGCAAAAATCAATGAATATTGTAAATGCACAAACAGTATTATCTCCGCATTGCAAGGTGCAATTCTGAAATTTTTTGCTTTTTCCTGCTAATCCTAGCATGATAAAGAAGATTCAAAGAGAGTGAGATGCCAGCTCTTTTCATTCAGTCAGTAGCTTCAAACATTTCTGGTATATGAATAACATGATGTTTTTCAATGGCAAAAATCAATGAATATTGTAAATGCACAAACAGTAATATCTCCACATTGCAAGGTGCAATTCTGAAATTTTTTGCTTTTTCCTGCTAATCCTAGCATGATAAAGAAGATTCAAAGAGAGTGAGATGCCAGCTCTTTTCATTCAGTCAGTAGCTTCAAACATTTCTGGTATATGAATAACATGATGTTTTTCAATGGCAAAAATCAATGAATATTGTAAATGCACAAACAGTAATATCTCCACATTGCAAGGTGCAATTCTGAAATTTTTTGCTTTTTCCTGCTAATCCTAGCATGATAAAGAAGATTCAAAGAGAGTGAGATGCCAGCTCCTTTCATTCAGTCAGTAGCTTCAAACATTTCTGGACGTTTTTCAATGGCAAAAATCAATGAATATTGTAAATGCACAAACAGTAATATCTCCACATTGCAAGGTGCAATTCTGAAATTTTTTGCTTTTTCCTGCTAATCCTAGCATGATAAAGAAGATTCAAAGAGAGTGAGATGCCAGCTCCTTTCATTCAGTCAGTAGCTTCAAACATTTCTGGACGTTTTTCAATGGCAAAAATCAATGAATATTGTAAATGCACAAACAGTAATTTCTCCGCATTGCAAGGTGCAATTCTGAAATTTTTTGCTTTTTCCTGCTAATGCTAGCATGATAAAGAAGATTCAAAGAGAGTGAGATGCCAGCTCTTTTCATTCAGTCAGTAGCTTCAAACATTTCTGGTATATGAATAACATGATGTTTTTCAATGGCAAAAATCAATGAATATTGTAAATGCACAAACAGTAATATCTCCACATTGCAAGGTGCAATTCTGAAATTTTTTGCTTTTTCCTGCTAATCCTAGCATGATAAAGAAGGTTCAATGAGTGAGATGCCAGCTCTTTTCATTCAGTCAGTAGCTTCAAACATTTCTGGACGTTTTTCAATGGCAAAAATCAATGAATATTGTAAATGGACAAACAGTAATTTCTCCGCATTGCAAGGTGCAATTCTGAAATTTTTTGCTTTTTCCTGCTAATCCTAGCATGATAAAGAAGATTCAAAGAGAGTGAGATGCCAGCTCCTTTCATTCAGTCAGTAGCTTCAAACATTTCTGGACGTTTTTCAATGGCAAAAATCAATGAATATTGTAAATGCACAAACAGTAATATCTCCGCATTGCAAGGTGCAATTCTGAAATTTTTTGCTTTTTCCTGCTAATCCTAGCATGATAAAGAAGATTCAAAGAGAGTGAGATGCCAGCTCTTTTCATTCAGTCAGTAGCTACAAACATTTCTGGTATATGAATAACATGATGTTTTTCAATGGCAAAAATCAATGAATATTGTAAATGCACAAACAGTAATATCTCCACATTGCAAGGTGCAATTCTGAAATTTTTTGCTTTTCCTGCTAATCCTAGCATGATAAAGAAGATTCAAAGAGAGTGAGATGCCAGCTCTTTTCATTCAGTCAGTAGCTTCAAACATTTCTGGTATATGAATAATATGATGTTTTTCAATGGCAAAAATCAATGAATATTGTAAATGCACAAACAGTAATATCTCCACATTGCAAGGTGCAATTCTGAAATTTTTTGCTTTTCCTGCTAATCCTAGCATGATAAAGAAGATTCAAAGAGAGTGAGATGCCAGCTCTTTTCATTCAGTCAGTAGCTTCAAACATTTCTGGTATATGAATAATATGATGTTTTTCAATGGCAAAAATCAATGAATATTGTAAATGCACAAACAGTAATATCTCCACATTGCAAGGTGCAATTCTGAAATTTTTTGCTTTTTCCTGCTAATCCTAGCATCATAAAGAAGATTCAAAGAGAGTGAGATGCCAGCTCCTTTCATTCAGTCAGTAGCTTCAAACATTTCTGGTATATGAATAACATGATGTTTTTCAATGGCAAAAATCAATGAATATTGTAAATGCACAAACAGTAATATGTCCGCATTGCAAGGTGCAATTCTGAAATTTTTTGCTTTTTCCTGCTAATCCTAGCATGATAAAGAAGATTCAAAGAGAGTGAGATGCCAGCTCCTTTCATTCAGTCAGTAGCTTCAAACATTTCTGGATGTTTTTCAATGGCAAAAATCAATGAATATTGTAAATGCACAAACAGTAATATCTCCACATTGCAAGGTGCAATTCTGAAATTTTTTGCTTTTTCCTGCTAATCCTAGAATGATAAAGAAGATTCAAAGAGAGTGAGATGCCAGCTCTTTTCATTCAGTCAGTAGCTTCAAACATTTCTGGTATATGAATAACATGATGTTTTTCAATGGCAAAAATCAATGAATATTGTAAATGCACAAACAGTAATATCTCCACATTGCAAGGTGCAATTCTGAAATTTTTTGCTTTTTCCTGCTAATCCTAGCATGATAAAGAAGGTTCAATGAGTGAGATGCCAGCTCTTTTCATTCAGTCAGTAGCTTCAAACATTTCTGGACGTTTTTCAATGGCAAAAATCAATGAATATTGTAAATGGACAAACAGTAATTTCTCCGCATTGCAATGTGCAATTCTGAAATTTTTTGCTTTTTCCTGCTAATCCTAGCATGATAAAGAAGATTCAAAGAGAGTGAGATGCCAGCTCCTTTCATTCAGTCAGTAGCTTCAAACATTTCTGGACGTTTTTCAATGGCAAAAATCAATGAATATTGTAAATGCACAAACAGTAATATCTCCGCATTGCAAGGTGCAATTCTGAAATTTTTTGGTTTTTCCTGCTAATCCTAGCATGATAAAGAAGATTCAAAGAGAGTGAGATGCCAGCTCTTTTCATTCAGTCAGTAGCTACAAACATTTCTGGTATATGAATAACATGATGTTTTTCAATGGCAAAAATCAATGAATATTGTAAATGCACAAACAGTAATATCTCCACATTGCAAGGTGCAATTCTGAAATTTTTTGCTTTTCCTGCTAATCCTAGCATGATAAAGAAGATTCAAAGAGAGTGAGATGCCAGCTCTTTTCATTCAGTCAGTAGCTTCAAACATTTCTGGTATATGAATAATATGATGTTTTTCAATGGCAAAAATCAATGAATATTGTAAATGCACAAACAGTAATATCTCCACATTGCAAGGTGCAATTCTGAAATTTTTTGCTTTTTCCTGCTAATCCTAGCATCATAAAGAAGATTCAAAGAGAGTGAGATGCCAGCTCCTTTCATTCAGTCAGTAGCTTCAAACATTTCTGGTATATGAATAACATGATGTTTTTCAATGGCAAAAATCAATGAATATTGTAAATGCACAAACAGTAATATGTCCGCATTGCAAGGTGCAATTCTGAAATTTTTTGCTTTTTCCTGCTAATCCTAGCATGATAAAGAAGATTCAAAGAGAGTGAGATGCCAGCTCCTTTCATTCAGTCAGTAGCTTCAAACATTTCTGGACGTTTTTCAATGGCAAAAATCAATGAATATTGTAAATGCACAAACAGTAATATCTCCACATTGCAAGGTGCAATTCTGAAATTTTTTGCTTTTTCCTGCTAATCCTAGAATGATAAAGAAGATTCAAAGAGAGTGAGATGCCAGCTCTTTTCATTCAGTCAGTAGCTTCAAACATTTCTGGTATATGAATAACATGATGTTTTTCAATGGCAAAAATCAATGAATATTGTAAATGCACAAACAGTAATATCTCCGCATTGCAAGGTGCAATTCTGAAATTTTTTGCTTTTTCCTGCTAATCCTAGCATGATAAAGAAGATTCAAAGAGAGTGAGATGCCAGCTCTTTTCATTCAGTCAGTAGCTTCAAACATTTCTGGTATATGAATAACATGATGTTTTTCAATGGCAAAAATCAATGAATATTGTAAATGCACAAACAGTAATATCTCCACATTGCAAGGTGCAATTCTGAAATTTTTTGCTTTTTCCTGCTAATCCTAGCATGATAAAGAAGATTCAAAGAGAGTGAGATGCCAGCTTTTTTCATTCAGTCAGTAGCTTCAAACATTTCTGGTATATGAATAACATGATGTTTTTCAATGGCAAAAATCAATGAATATTGTAAATGCACAAACAGTAATATCTCCACATTGCAAGGTGCAATTCTGAAATTTTTTGCTTTTAACTGCTAATCCTAGCATGATAAAGACGATTCAAAGAGAGTGAGATGCCAGCTCTTTTCATTCAGTCAGTAGCTTCAAACATTTCTGGTATATGAATAACATGATGTTTTTCAATGGCAAAAATCAATGAATATTGTAAATGCACAAACAGTAATATCTCCGCATTGCAAGGTGCAATTCTGAAATTTTTTGCTTTTTCCTGCTAATCCTAGCATGATAAAGACGATTCAAAGAGAGTGAGATGCCAGCTCCTTTCATTCAGTCAGTAGCTTCAAACATTTCTGGACGTTTTTCAATGGCAAAAATCAATGAATATTGTAAATGCACAAACAGTAATATCTCCACATTGCAAGGTGCAATTCTGAAATTTTTTGCTTTTTCCTGCTAATCCTAGAATGATAAAGAAGATTCAAAGAGAGTGAGATGCCAGCTCTTTTCATTCAGTCAGTAGCTTCAAACATTTCTGGTATATGAATAACATGATGTTTTTCATTGGCAAAAATCAATGAATATTGTTAATGCACAAACAGTAATATCTCCGCATTGCAAGGTGCAATTCTGAAATTTTTTGCTTTTTCCTGCTAATCCTAGCATGATAAAGAAGATTCAAAGAGAGTGAGATGCCAGCTCTTTTCATTCAGTCAGTAGCTTCAAACATTTCTGGTATATGAATAACATGATGTTTTTCAATGGCAAAAATCAATGAATATTGTAAATGCACAAACAGTAATATCTCCACATTGCAAGGTGCAATTCTGAAATTTTTTGCTTTTTCCTGCTAATCCTAGCATGATAAAGAAGATTCAAAGAGAGTGAGATGCCAGCTCTTTTCATTCAGTCAGTAGCTTCAAACATTTCTGGTATATGAATATGATGTTTTTCAATGGCAAAAATCAATGAATATTGTAAATGCACAAACAGTAATATCTCCGCATTGCAAGGTGCAATTCTGAAATTTTTTGCTTTTTCCTGCTAATCCTAGCATGATAAAGAAGATTCAAAGAGAGTGAGATGCCAGCTCCTTTCATTCAGTCAGTAGCTTCAAACATTTCTGGACGTTTTTCAATGGCAAAAATCAATGAATATTGTAAATGCACAAACAGTAATATCTCCGCATTGCAAGGTGCAATTCTGAAATTTTTTGCTTTTTCCTGCTAATCCTAGCATGATAAAGAAGATTCAAAGAGAGTGAGATGCCAGCTCCTTTCATTCAGTCAGTAGCTTCAAACATTTCTGGACGTTTTTCAATGGCAAAAATCAATGAATATTGTAAATCCACAAACAGTAATATCTCCGCATTGCAAGGTGCAATTCTGAAATTTTTTGCTTTTTCCTGCTAATCCTAGCATGATAAAGAAGATTCAAAGAGAGTGAGATGCCAGCTCATTTCATTCAGTCAGTAGCTTCAAACATTTCTGGTATATGAATAACATGATGTTTTTCAATGTCAAAAATCAATGAATATTGTAAATGCACAAACAGTAATATCTCCACATTGCAAGGTGCAATTCTGAAATTTTTTGCTTTTTCCTGCTAATCCTAGCATGATAAAGAAGATTCAAAGAGAGTGAGATGCCAGCTCTTTTCATTCAGTCAGTAGCTTCAAACATTTCTGGACGTTTTTCAATGGCAAAAATCAATGAATATTGTAAATGCACAAACAGTATTACCTCCGCATTGCAAGGTGCAATTCTGAAATTTTTTGCTTTTTCCTGCTAATCCTAGCATGATAAAGAAGATTCAAAGAGAGTGAGATGCCAGCTCTTTTCATTCAGTCAGTAGCTTCAAACATTTCTGGTATATGAATAACATGATGTTTTTCAATGGCAAAAATCAATGAATATTGTAAATGCACAAACAGTAATATCTCCACATTGCAAGGTGCAATTCTGAAATTTTTTGCTTTTTCCTGCTAATCCTAGCATGATAAAGAAGATTCAAAGAGAGTGAGATGCCAGCTCTTTTCATTCAGTCAGTAGCTTCAAACATTTCTGGTATATGAATAACATGATGTTTTTCAATGGCAAAAATCAATGAATATTGTAAATGCACAAACAGTAATATCTCCACATTGCAAGGTGCAATTCTGAAATTTTTTGCTTTTTCCTGCTAATCCTAGCATGATAAAGAAGATTCAAAGAGAGTGAGATGCCAGCTCCTTTCATTCAGTCAGTAGCTTCAAACATTTCTGGACGTTTTTCAATGGCAAAAATCAATGAATATTGTAAATGCACAAACAGTAATATCTCCGCATTGCAAGGTGCAATTCTGAAATTTTTTGCTTTTTCCTGCTAATCCTAGCATGATAAAGAAGATTCAAAGAGAGTGAGATGCCAGCTCTTTTCATTCAGTCAGTAGCTACAAACATTTCTGGTATATGAATAACATGATGTTTTTCAATGGCAAAAATCAATGAATATTGTAAATGCACAAACAGTAATATCTCCACATTGCAAGGTGCAATTCTGAAATTTTTTGCTTTTCCTGCTAATCCTAGCATGATAAAGAAGATTCAAAGAGAGTGAGATGCCAGCTCTTTTCATTCAGTCAGTAGCTTCAAACATTTCTGGTATATGAATAATATGATGTTTTTCAATGGCAAAAATCAATGAATATTGTAAATGCACAAACAGTAATATCTCCACATTGCAAGGTGCAATTCTGAAATTTTTTGCTTTTTCCTGCTAATCCTAGCATCATAAAGAAGATTCAAAGAGAGTGAGATGCCAGCTCCTTTCATTCAGTCAGTAGCTTCAAACATTTCTGGTATATGAATAACATGATGTTTTTCAATGGCAAAAATCAATGAATATTGTAAATGCACAAACAGTAATATGTCCGCATTGCAAGGTGCAATTCTGAAATTTTTTGCTTTTTCCTGCTAATCCTAGCATGATAAAGAAGATTCAAAGAGAGTGAGATGCCAGCTCCTTTCATTCAGTCAGTAGCTTCAAACATTTCTGGATGTTTTTCAATGGCAAAAATCAATGAATATTGTAAATGCACAAACAGTAATATCTCCACATTGCAAGGTGCAATTCTGAAATTTTTTGCTTTTTCCTGCTAATCCTAGAATGATAAAGAAGATTCAAAGAGAGTGAGATGCCAGCTCTTTTCATTCAGTCAGTAGCTTCAAACATTTCTGGTATATGAATAACATGATGTTTTTCAATGGCAAAAATCAATGAATATTGTAAATGCACAAACAGTAATATCTCCACATTGCAAGGTGCAATTCTGAAATTTTTTGCTTTTTCCTGCTAATCCTAGCATGATAAAGAAGGTTCAATGAGTGAGATGCCAGCTCTTTTCATTCAGTCAGTAGCTTCAAACATTTCTGGACGTTTTTCAATGGCAAAAATCAATGAATATTGTAAATGGACAAACAGTAATTTCTCCGCATTGCAATGTGCAATTCTGAAATTTTTTGCTTTTTCCTGCTAATCCTAGCATGATAAAGAAGATTCAAAGAGAGTGAGATGCCAGCTCCTTTCATTCAGTCAGTAGCTTCAAACATTTCTGGACGTTTTTCAATGGCAAAAATCAATGAATATTGTAAATGCACAAACAGTAATATCTCCGCATTGCAAGGTGCAATTCTGAAATTTTTTGCTTTTTCCTGCTAATCCTAGCATGATAAAGAAGATTCAAAGAGAGTGAGATGCCAGCTCTTTTCATTCAGTCAGTAGCTACAAACATTTCTGGTATATGAATAACATGATGTTTTTCAATGGCAAAAATCAATGAATATTGTAAATGCACAAACAGTAATATCTCCACATTGCAAGGTGCAATTCTGAAATTTTTTGCTTTTCCTGCTAATCCTAGCATGATAAAGAAGATTCAAAGAGAGTGAGATGCCAGCTCTTTTCATTCAGTCAGTAGCTTCAAACATTTCTGGTATATGAATAATATGATGTTTTTCAATGGCAAAAATCAATGAATATTGTAAATGCACAAACAGTAATATCTCCACATTGCAAGGTGCAATTCTGAAATTTTTTGCTTTTTCCTGCTAATCCTAGCATCATAAAGAAGATTCAAAGAGAGTGAGATGCCAGCTCCTTTCATTCAGTCAGTAGCTTCAAACATTTCTGGTATATGAATAACATGATGTTTTTCAATGGCAAAAATCAATGAATATTGTAAATGCACAAACAGTAATATGTCCGCATTGCAAGGTGCAATTCTGAAATTTTTTGCTTTTTCCTGCTAATCCTAGCATGATAAAGAAGATTCAAAGAGAGTGAGATGCCAGCTCCTTTCATTCAGTCAGTAGCTTCAAACATTTCTGGACGTTTTTCAATGGCAAAAATCAATGAATATTGTAAATGCACAAACAGTAATATCTCCACATTGCAAGGTGCAATTCTGAAATTTTTTGCTTTTTCCTGCTAATCCTAGAATGATAAAGAAGATTCAAAGAGAGTGAGATGCCAGCTCTTTTCATTCAGTCAGTAGCTTCAAACATTTCTGGTATATGAATAACATGATGTTTTTCAATGGCAAAAATCAATGAATATTGTAAATGCACAAACAGTAATATCTCCGCATTGCAAGGTGCAATTCTGAAATTTTTTGCTTTTTCCTGCTAATCCTAGCATGATAAAGAAGATTCAAAGAGAGTGAGATGCCAGCTCTTTTCATTCAGTCAGTAGCTTCAAACATTTCTGGTATATGAATAACATGATGTTTTTCAATGGCAAAAATCAATGAATATTGTAAATGCACAAACAGTAATATCTCCACATTGCAAGGTGCAATTCTGAAATTTTTTGCTTTTTCCTGCTAATCCTAGCATGATAAAGAAGATTCAAAGAGAGTGAGATGCCAGCTTTTTTCATTCAGTCAGTAGCTTCAAACATTTCTGGTATATGAATAACATGATGTTTTTCAATGGCAAAAATCAATGAATATTGTAAATGCACAAACAGTAATATCTCCACATTGCAAGGTGCAATTCTGAAATTTTTTGCTTTTTACTGCTAATCCTAGCATGATAAAGACGATTCAAAGAGAGTGAGATGCCAGCTCTTTACATTCAGTCAGTAGCTTCAAACATTTCTGGTATATGAATAACATGATGTTTTTCAATGGCAAAAATCAATGAATATTGTAAATGCACAAACAGTAATATCTCCGCATTGCAAGGTGCAATTCTGAAATTTTTTGCTTTTTCCTGCTAATCCTAGCATGATAAAGACGATTCAAAGAGAGTGAGATGCCAGCTCCTTTCATTCAGTCAGTAGCTTCAAACATTTCTGGACGTTTTTCAATGGCAAAAATCAATGAATATTGTAAATGCACAAACAGTAATATCTCCACATTGCAAGGTGCAATTCTGAAATTTTTTGCTTTTTCCTGCTAATCCTAGAATGATAAAGAAGATTCAAAGAGAGTGAGATGCCAGCTCTTTTCATTCAGTCAGTAGCTTCAAACATTTCTGGTATATGAATAACATGATGTTTTTCATTGGCAAAAATCAATGAATATTGTTAATGCACAAACAGTAATATCTCCGCATTGCAAGGTGCAATTCTGAAATTTTTTGCTTTTTCCTGCTAATCCTAGCATGATAAAGAAGATTCAAAGAGAGTGAGATGCCAGCTCTTTTCATTCAGTCAGTAGCTTCAAACATTTCTGGTATATGAATAACATGATGTTTTTCAATGGCAAAAATCAATGAATATTGTAAATGCACAAACAGTAATATCTCCACATTGCAAGGTGCAATTCTGAAATTTTTTGCTTTTTCCTGCTAATCCTAGCATGATAAAGAAGATTCAAAGAGAGTGAGATGCCAGCTCTTTTCATTCAGTCAGTAGCTTCAAACATTTCTGGTATATGAATATGATGTTTTTCAATGGCAAAAATCAATGAATATTGTAAATGCACAAACAGTAATATCTCCGCATTGCAAGGTGCAATTCTGAAATTTTTTGCTTTTTCCTGCTAATCCTAGCATGATAAAGAAGATTCAAAGAGAGTGAGATGCCAGCTCCTTTCATTCAGTCAGTAGCTTCAAACATTTCTGGACGTTTTTCAATGGCAAAAATCAATGAATATTGTAAATGCACAAACAGTAATATCTCCGCATTGCAAGGTGCAATTCTGAAATTTTTTGCTTTTTCCTGCTAATCCTAGCATGATAAAGAAGATTCAAAGAGAGTGAGATGCCAGCTCCTTTCATTCAGTCAGTAGCTTCAAACATTTCTGGACGTTTTTCAATGGCAAAAATCAATGAATATTGTAAATCCACAAACAGTAATATCTCCGCATTGCAAGGTGCAATTCTGAAATTTTTTGCTTTTTCCTGCTAATCCTAGCATGATAAAGAAGATTCAAAGAGAGTGAGATGCCAGCTCATTTCATTCAGTCAGTAGCTTCAAACATTTCTGGTATATGAATAACATGATGTTTTTCAATGTCAAAAATCAATGAATATTGTAAATGCACAAACAGTAATATCTCCACATTGCAAGGTGCAATTCTGAAATTTTTTGCTTTTTCCTGCTAATCCTAGCATGATAAAGAAGATTCAAAGAGAGTGAGATGCCAGCTCTTTTCATTCAGTCAGTAGCTTCAAACATTTCTGGACGTTTTTCAATGGCAAAAATCAATGAATATTGTAAATGCACAAACAGTATTACCTCCGCATTGCAAGGTGCAATTCTGAAATTTTTTGCTTTTTCCTGCTAATCCTAGCATGATAAAGAAGATTCAAAGAGAGTGAGATGCCAGCTCTTTTCATTCAGTCAGTAGCTTCAAACATTTCTGGTATATGAATAACATGATGTTTTTCAATGGCAAAAATCAATGAATATTGTAAATGCACAAACAGTAATATTTCCACATTGCAAGGTGCAATTCTGAAATTTTTTGCTTTTTCCTGCTAATCCTAGCATGATAAAGAAGATTCAAAGAGAGTGAGATGCCAGCTCTTTTCATTCAGTCAGTAGCTTCAAACATTTCTGGTATATGAATAACATGATGTTTTTCAATGGCAAAAATCAATGAATATTGTAAATGCACAAACAGTAATATCTCCACATTGCAAGGTGCAATTCTGAAATTTTTTGCTTTTTCCTGCTAATCCTAGCATGATAAAGAAGATTCAAAGAGAGTGAGATGCCAGCTCCTTTCATTCAGTCAGTAGCTTCAAACATTTCTGGACGTTTTTCAATGGCAAAAATCAATGAATATTGTAAATGCACAAACAGTAATATCTCCACATTGCAAGGTGCAATTCTGAAATTTTTTGCTTTTTCCTGCTAATCCTAGCATGATAAAGAAGATTCAAAGAGAGTGAGATGCCAGCTCCTTTCATTCAGTCAGTAGCTTCAAACATTTCTGGACGTTTTTCAATGGCAAAAATCAATGAATATTGTAAATGCACAAACAGTAATTTCTCCGCATTGCAAGGTGCAATTCTGAAATTTTTTGCTTTTTCCTGCTAATCCTAGCATGATAAAGAAGATTCAAAGAGAGTGAGATGCCAGCTCTTTTCATTCAGTCAGTAGCTTCAAACATTTCTGGTATATGAATAACATGATGTTTTTCAATGGCAAAAATCAATGAATATTGTAAATGCACAAACAGTAATATCTCCACATTGCAAGGTGCAATTCTGAAATTTTTTGCTTTTTCCTGCTAATCCTAGCATGATAAAGAAGGTTCAATGAGTGAGATGCCAGCTCTTTTCATTCAGTCAGTAGCTTCAAACATTTCTGGACGTTTTTCAATGGCAAAAATCAATGAATATTGTAAATGGACAAACAGTAATTTCTCCGCATTGCAAGGTGCAATTCTGAAATTTTTTGCTTTTTCCTGCTAATCCTAGCATGATAAAGAAGATTCAAAGAGAGTGAGATGCCAGCTCCTTTCATTCAGTCAGTAGCTTCAAACATTTCTGGACGTTTTTCAATGGCAAAAATCAATGAATATTGTAAATGCACAAACAGTAATATCTCCGCATTGCAAGGTGCAATTCTGAAATTTTTTGCTTTTTCCTGCTAATCCTAGCATGATAAAGAAGATTCAAAGAGAGTGAGATGCCAGCTCTTTTCATTCAGTCAGTAGCTTCAAACATTTCTGGTATATGAATAACATGATGTTTTTCAATGGCAAAAATCAATGAATATTGTAAATGCACGAACAGTAATATCTCCACATTGCAAGGTGCAATTCTGAAATTTTTTGCTTTTCCTGCTAATCCTAGCATGATAAAGAAGATTCAAAGAGAGTGAGATGCCAGCTTTTTTCATTCAGTCAGTAGCTTCAAACATTTCTGGTATATGAATAATATGATGTTTTTCAATGGCAAAAATCAATGAATATTGTAAATGCACAAACAGTAATATCTCCACATTGCAAGGTGCAATTCTGAAATTTTTTGCTTTTTCCTGCTAATCCTAGCATCATAAAGAAGATTCAAAGAGAGTGAGATGCCAGCTCCTTTCATTCAGTCAGTAGCTTCAAACATTTCTGGACGTTTTTCAATGGCAAAAATCAATGAATATTGTAAATGCACAAACAGTTATATCTCCGCATTGCAAGGTGCAATTCTGAAATTTTTTGCTTTTTCCTGCTAATCCTAGCATGATAAAGAAGATTCAAAGAGAGTGAGATGCCAGCTCCTTTCATTCAGTCAGTAGCTTCAAACATTTCTGGACTTTTTTCAATGGCAAAAATCAATGAATATTGTAAATGCACAAACAGTAATATCTCCACATTGCAAGGTGCAATTCTGAAATTTTTTGCTTTTTCCTGCTAATCCTAGCATGATAAAGAAGATTCAAAGAGAGTGAGATGCCAGCTCTTTTCATTCAGTCAGTAGCTTCAAACATTTCTGGTATATGAATAACATGATGTTTTTCAATGGCAAAAATCAATGAATATTGTAAATGAACAAACAGTAATATCTCCACATTGCAAGGTGCAATTCTGAAATTTTTTGCTTTTTCCTGCTAATCCTAGCATGGTAAAGAAGATTCAAAGAGAGTGAGATGCCAGCTCCTTTCATTCAGTCAGTAGCTTCAAACATTTCTGGACGTTTTTCAATGGCAAAAATCAATGAATATTGTAAATGCACAAACAGTAATATCTCCGCATTGCAAGGTGCAATTCTGAAATTTTTTGCTTTTTCCTGCTAATCCTAGCATGATAAAGAAGATTCAAAGAGAGTGAGATGCCAGCTCCTTTCATTCAGTCAGTAGCTTCAAACATTTCTGGACGTTTTTCAATGGCAAAAATCAATGAATATTGTAAATGCACAAACAGTAATATCTCCGCATTGCAAGGTGCAATTCTGAAATTTTTTGCTTTTTCCTGCTAATCCTAGCATGATAAAGAAGATTCAAAGAGAGTGAGATGCCAGCTCTTTTCATTCAGTCAGTAGCTTCAAACATTTCTGGTATATGAATAACATGATGTTTTTCAATGGCAAAAATCAATGAATATTGTAAATGCACAAACAGTAATATCTCCACATTGCAAGGTGCAATTCTGAAATTTTTTGCTTTTTCCTGCTAATCCTAGCATGATAAAGAAGATTCAAAGAGAGTGAGATGCCAGCTCTTTTCATTCAGTCAGTAGCTTCAAACATTTCTGGTATATGAATAACATGATGTTTTTCAATGGCAAAAATCAATGAATATTGTAAATGCACAAACAGTAATATCTCCGCATTGCAAGGTGCAATTCTGAAATTTTTTGCCTTTTCCTGCTAATCCTAGCATGATAAAGAAGATTCAAAGAGAGTGAGATGCCAGCTCTTTTCATTCAGTCAGTAGCTTCAAACATTTCTGGTATATGAATAACATGATGTTTTTCAATGGCAAAAATCAATGAATATTGTAAATGCACAAACAGTAATATCTCCACATTGCAAGGTGCAATTCTGAAATTTTTTGCTTTTTCCTGCTAATCCTAGCATGATAAAGAAGATTCAAAGAGAGTGAGATGCCAGCTCCTTTCATTCAGTCAGTAGCTTCAAACATTTCTGGACGTTTTTCAATGGCAAAAATCAATGAATATTGTAAATGCACAAACAGTAATATCTCCGCATTGCAAGGTGCAATTCTGAAATTTTTTGCTTTTTCCTGCTAATACTAGCATGATAAAGAAGATTCAAAGAGAGTGAGATGCCAGCTCCTTTCATTCAGTCAGTAGCTTCAAACATTTCTGGACGTTTTTCAATGGCAAAAATCAATGAATATTGTAAATGCACAAACAGTAATATCTCCACATTGCAAGGTGCAATTCTGAAATTTTTTGCTTTTTCCTGCTAATCCTAGCATGATAAAGAAGATTCAAAGAGAGTGAGATGCCAGCTCTTTTCATTCAGTCAGTAGCTTCAAACATTTCTGGTATATGAATAACATGATGTTTTTCAATGGCAAAAATCAATGAATATTGTAAATGCACAAACAGTAATATCTCCACATTGCAAGGTGCAATTCTGAAATTTTTTGCTTTTTCCTGCTAATCCTAGCATGATAAAGAAGATTCAAAGAGAGTGAGATGCCAGCTCCTTTCATTCAGTCAGTAGCTTCAAACATTTCTGGACGTTTTTCAATGGCAAAAATCAATGAATATTGTAAATGCACAAACAGTAATATCTCCGCATTGCAAGGTGCAATTCTGAAATTTTTTGCTTTTTCCTGCTAATCCTAGCATGATAAAGAAGATTCAAAGAGAGTGAGATGCCAGCTCCTTTCATTCAGTCAGTAGCTTCAAACATTTCTGGACGTTTTTCAATGGCAAAAATCAATGAATATTGTAAATGCACAAACAGTAATGTCTCCACATTGCAAGGTGCAATTCTGAAATTTTTTGCTTTTTCCTGCTAATCCTAGCATGATAAAGAAGATTCAAAGAGAGTGAGATGCCAGCTCCTTTCATTCAGTCAGTAGCTTCAAACATTTCTGGACGTTTTTCAATGGCAAAAATCAATGAATATTGTAAATGCACAAACAGTAATATCTCCGCATTGCAAGGTGCAATTCTGAAATTTTTTGCTTTTTCCTACTAATCCTAGCATGATAAAGAAGATTCAAAGAGAGTGAGATGCCAGCTCCTTTCATTCAGTCAGTAGCTTCAAACATTTCTGGACGTTTTTCAATGGCAAAAATCAATGAATATTGTAAATGTACAAACAGTAATATCTCCACATTGCAAGGTGCAATTCTGAAATTTTTTGCTTTTTCCTGCTAATCCTAGCATGATAAAGAAGATTCAAAGAGAGTGAGATGCCAGCTCTTTTCATTCAGTCAGTAGCTTCAAACATTTCTGGTATATGAATAACATGATGTTTTTCAATGGCAAAAATCAATGAATATTGTAAATGCACAAACAGTAATATCTCCACATTGCAAGGTGCAATTCTGAAATTTTTTGCTTTTTCCTGCTAATCCTAGCATGATAAAGAAGATTCAAAGAGAGTGAGATGCCAGCTCTTTTCATTCAGTCAGTAGCTTCAAACATTTCTGGTATATGAATAACATGATGTTTTTCAATGGCAAAAATCAATGAATATTGTAAATGCACAAACAGTAATATCTCCACATTGCAAGGTGCAATTCTGAAATTTTTTGCTTTTTCCTGCTAATCCTAGCATGATAAAGAAGATTCAAAGAGAGTGAGATGCCAGCTCCTTTCATTCAGTCAGTAGCTTCAAACATTTCTGGACGTTTTTCAAAGGCAAAAATCAATGAATATTGTAAATGCACAAACAGTAATATCTCCGCATTGCAAGGTGTAATTCTGAAATTTTTTGCTTTTTCCTGCTAATCCTAGCATGATAAAGAAGATTCAAAGAGAGTGAGATGCCAGCTCCTTTCATTCAGTCAGTAGCTTCAAACATTTCTGGACGTTTTTCAATGGCAAAAATCAATGAATATTGTAAATGCACACACAGTAATATCTCCACATTGCAAGGTGCAATTCTGAAATTTTTTGCTTTTTCCTGCTAATCCTAGCATGATAAAGAAGATTCAAAGAGAGTGAGATGCCAGCTCCTTTCATTCAGTCAGTAGCTTCAAACATTTCTGGACGTTTTTCAATGGCAAAAATCAATGAATATTGTAAATGCACAAACAGTAATATCTCCGCATTGCAAGGTGCAATTCTGACATTTTTTGCTTTTTCCTGCTAATCCTAGCATGATAAAGAAGATTCAAAGAGAGTGAGATGCCAGCTCCTTTCATTCAGTCAGTAGCTTCAAACATTTCTGGACGTTTTTCAATGGCAAAAATCAATGAATATTGTAAATGCACAAACAGTAATATCTCCGCATTGCAAGGTGCAATTCTGAAATTTTTTGCTTTTTCCTGCTAATCCTAGCATGATAAAGAAGATTCAAAGAGAGTGAGATGCCAGCTCTTTTCATTCAGTCAGTAGCTTCAAACATTTCTGGTATATGAATAACATGATGTTTTTCAATGGCAAAAATCAATGAATATTGTAAATGCACAAACAGTAATTTCTCCGCATTGCAAGGTGCAATTCTGAATTTTTTTGCTTTTTCCTGCTAATCCTAGCATGATAAAGAAGATTCAAAGAGAGTGAGATGCCAGCTCTTTTCATTCAGTCAGTAGCTTCAAACATTTCTGGTATATGAATAACATGATGTTTTTCAATGGCAAAAATCAATGAATATTGTAAATGCACAAACAGTAATATCTCCGCATTGCAAGGTGCAATTCTGAAATTTTTTGCTTTTTCCTGCTAATCCTAGCATGATAAAGAAGATTCAAAGAGAGTGAGATGCCAGCTCCTTTCATTCAGTCAGTAGCTTCAAACATTTCTGGACGTTTTTCAATGGCAAAAATCAATGAATATTGTAAATGCACAAACAGTAATATCTCCGCATTGCAAGGTGCAATTCTGAAATTTTTTGCTTTTTCCTGCTAATCCTAGCATGATAAAGAAGATTCAAAGAGAGTGAGATGCCAGCTCCTTTCATTCAGTCAGTAGCTTCAAACATTTCTGGACGTTTTTAAATGGCAAAAATCAATGAATATTGTAAATGCACAAACAGTAATATCTCCACATTGCAAGGTGCAATTCTGAAATTTTTTGCTTTTTCCTGCTAATCCTAGCATGATAAAGAAGATTCAAAGAGAGTGAGATGCCAGCTCCTTTCATTCAGTCTGTAGCTTCAAACATTTCTGGACGTTTTTCAATGGCAAAAATCAATGAATATTGTAAATGCACAAACAGTAATATCTCCGCTTTGCAAGGTGCAATTCTGAAATTTTTTGCTTTTTCCTGCTAATCCTAGCATGATAAAGAAGATTCAAAGAGAGTGAGATGCCAGCTCCTTTCATTCAGTCAGTAGCTTCAAACATTTCTGGACGTTTTTCAATGGCAAAAATCAATGAATATTGTAAATGCACAAACAGTAATTTCTCCGCATTGCAAGGTGCAATTCTGAAATTTTTTGCTTTTTCCTGCTAATCCTAGCATGATAAAGAAGATTCAAAGAGAGTGAGATGCCAGCTCTTTTCATTCAGTCAGTAGCTTCAAACATTTCTGGTATATGAATAACATGATGTTTTTCAATGGCAAAAATCAATGAATATTGTAAATGCACAAACAGTAATATCTCCACATTGCAAGGTGCAATTCTGAAATTTTTTGCTTTTTCCTGCTAATCCTAGCATGATAAAGAAGATTCAAAGAGAGTGAGATGCCAGCTCTTTTCATTCAGTCAGTAGCTTCAAACATTTCTGGTATATGAATAACATGATGTTTTTCAATGGCAAAAATCAATGAATATTGTAAATGCACAAACAGTAATATCTCCACATTGCAAGGTGCAATTCTGAAATTTTTTGCTTTTTCCTGCTAATCCTAGCATGATAAAGAAGATTCAAAGAGAGTGAGATGCCAGCTCCTTTCATTCAGTCAGTAGCTTCAAACATTTCTGGACGTTTTTCAAAGGCAAAAATCAATGAATATTGTAAATGCACAAACAGTAATATCTCCGCATTGCAAGGTGTAATTCTGAAATTTTTTGCTTTTTCCTGCTAATCCTAGCATGATAAAGAAGATTCAAAGAGAGTGAGATGCCAGCTCCTTTCATTCAGTCAGTAGCTTCAAACATTTCTGGACGTTTTTCAATGGCAAAAATCAATGAATATTGTAAATGCACAAACAGTAATATCTCCACATTGCAAGGTGCAATTCTGAAATTTTTTGCTTTTTCCTGCTAATCCTAGCATGATAAAGAAGATTCAAAGAGAGTGAGATGCCAGCTCCTTTCATTCAGTCAGTAGCTTCAAACATTTCTGGACGTTTTTCAATGGCAAAAATCAATGAATATTGTAAATGCACAAACAGTAATATCTCCGCATTGCAAGGTGCAATTCTGACATTTTTTGCTTTTTCCTGCTAATCCTAGCGTGATAAAGAAGATTCAAAGAGAGTGAGATGCCAGCTCCTTTCATTCAGTCAGTAGCTTCAAACATTTCTGGACGTTTTTCAATGGCAAAAATCAATGAATATTGTAAATGCACAAACAGTAATATCTCCGCATTGCAAGGTGCAATTCTGAAATTTTTTGCTTTTTCCTGCTAATCCTAGCATGATAAAGAAGATTCAAAGAGAGTGAGATGCCAGCTCTTTTCATTCAGTCAGTAGCTTCAAACATTTCTGGTATATGAATAACATGATGTTTTTCAATGGCAAAAATCAATGAATATTGTAAATGCACAAACAGTAATTTCTCCGCATTGCAAGGTGCAATTCTGAATTTTTTTGCTTTTTCCTGCTAATCCTAGCATGATAAAGAAGATTCAAAGAGAGTGAGATGCCAGCTCTTTTCATTCAGTCAGTAGCTTCAAACATTTCTGGTATATGAATAACATGATGTTTTTCAATGGCAAAAATCAATGAATATTGTAAATGCACAAACAGTAATATCTCCGCATTGCAAGGTGCAATTCTGAAATTTTTTGCTTTTTCCTGCTAATCCTAGCATGATAAAGAAGATTCAAAGAGAGTGAGATGCCAGCTCCTTTCATTCAGTCAGTAGCTTCAAACATTTCTGGACGTTTTTCAATGGCAAAAATCAATGAATATTGTAAATGCACAAACAGTAATATCTCCGCATTGCAAGGTGCAATTCTGAAATTTTTTGCTTTTTCCTGCTAATCCTAGCATGATAAAGAAGATTCAAAGAGAGTGAGATGCCAGCTCCTTTCATTCAGTCAGTAGCTTCAAACATTTCTGGACGTTTTTCAATGGCAAAAATCAATGAATATTGTAAATGCACAAACAGTAATATCTCCACATTGCAAGGTGCAATTCTGAAATTTTTTGCTTTTTCCTGCTAATCCTAGCATGATAAAGAAGATTCAAAGAGAGTGAGATGCCAGCTCCTTTCATTCAGTCTGTAGCTTCAAACATTTCTGGACGTTTTTCAATGGCAAAAATCAATGAATATTGTAAATGCACAAACAGTAATATCTCCGCTTTGCAAGGTGCAATTCTGAAATTTTTTGCTTTTTCCTGCTAATCCTAGCATGATAAAGAAGATTCAAAGAGAGTGAGATGCCAGCTCCTTTCATTCAGTCAGTAGCTTCAAACATTTCTGGACGTTTTTCAATGGCAAAAATCAATGAATATTGTAAATGCACAAACAGTAATATCTCCACATTGCAAGGTGCAATTCTGAAATTTTTTGCTTTTTCCTGCTAATCCTAGCATGATAAAGAAGATTCAAAGAGAGTGAGATGCCAGCTCCTTTCATTCAGTCAGTAGCTTCAAACATTTCTGGACGTTTTTCAATGGCAAAAATCAATGAATATTGTAAATGCACAAACAGTAATATCTCCACATTGCAAGGTGCAATTCTGAAATTTTTTGCTTTTTCCTGCTAATCCTAGCATGATAAAGAAGATTCAAAGAGAGTGAGATGCCAGCTCCTTTCATTCAGTCAGTAGCTTCAAACATTTCTGGACGTTTTTCAATGGCAAAAATCAATGAATATTGTAAATGCACAAACAGTAATATCTCCACATTGCAAGGTGCAATTCTGAAATTTTTTGCTTTTTCCTGCTAATCCTAGCATGATAAAGAAGATTCAAAGAGAGTGAGATGCCAGCTCTTTTCATTCAGTCAGTAGCTTCAAACATTTCTGGTATATGAATAACATGATGTTTTTCAATGGCAAAAATCAATGAATATTGTAAATGCACAAACAGTAATATCTCCACATTGCAAGGTGCAATTCTGAAATTTTTTGCTTTTTCCTGCTAATCCTAGCATGATAAAGAAGATTCAAAGAGAGTGAGATGCCAGCTCTTTTCATTCAGTCAGTAGCTTCAAACATTTCTGGTATATGAATAACATGATGTTTTTCAATGGCAAAAATCAATGAATAATGTAAATGCACAAACAGTAATATCTCCACATTGCAAGGTGCAATTCTGAAATTTTTTGCTTTTTCCTGCTAATCCTAGCATGATAAAGAAGATTCAAAGAGAGTGAGATGCCAGCTCCTTTCATTCTGTCAGTAGCTTCAAACATTTCTGGACGTTTTTCAAAGGCAAAAATCAATGAATATTGTAAATGCACAAACAGTAATATCTCCACATTGCAAGGTGCAATTCTGAAATTTTTTGCTTTTTCCTGCTAATCCTAGCATGATAAAGAAGATTCAAAGAGAGTGAGATGCCAGCTCCTTTCATTCAGTCAGTAGCTTCAAACATTTCTGGACGTTTTTCAATGGCAAAAATCAATGAATATTGTAAATGCACAAACAGTAATATCTCCACATTGCAAGGTGCAATTCTGAAATTTTTTGCTTTTTCCTGCTAATCCTAGCATGATAAAGAAGATTCAAAGAGAGTGAGATGCCAGCTCCTTTCATTCAGTCAGTAGCTTCAAACATTTCTGGACGTTTTTCAATGGCAAAAATCAATGAATATTGTAAATGCACAAACAGTAATATCTCCGCATTGCAAGGTGCAATTCTGACATTTTTTGCTTTTTCCTGCTAATCCTAGTATGATAAAGAAGATTCAAAGAGAGTGAGATGCCAGCTCCTTTCATTCAGTCAGTAGCTTCAAACATTTCTGGACGTTTTTCAATGGCAAAAATCAATGAATATTGTAAATGCACAAACAGTAGTATCTCCGCATTGCAAGGTGCAATTCTGAAATTTTTTGCTTTTTCCTGCTAATCCTAGCATGATAAAGAAGATTCAAAGAGAGTGAGATGCCAGCTCTTTTCATTCAGTCAGTAGCTTCAAACATTTCTGGTATATGAATAACATGATGTTTTTCAATGGCAAAAATCAATGAATATTGTAAATGCACAAACAGTAATTTCTCCGCATTGCAAGGTGCAATTCTGAAATTTTTTGCTTTTTCCTGCTAATCCTAGCATGATAAAGAAGATTCAAAGAGAGTGAGATGCCAGCTCTTTTCATTCAGTCAGTAGCTTCAAACATTTCTGGTATATGAATAACATGATGTTTTTCAATGGCAAAAATCAATGAATATTGTAAATGCACAAACAGTAATATCTCCGCATTGCAAGGTGCAATTCTGAAATTTTTTGCTTTTTCCTGCTAATCCTAGCATGATAAAGAAGATTCAAAGAGAGTGAGATGCCAGCTCCTTTCATTCAGTCAGTAGTTTCAAACATTTCTGGACGTTTTTCAATGGCAAAAATCAATGAATATTGTAAATGCACAAACAGTAATATCTCCACATTGCAAGGTGCAATTCTGAAATTTTTTGCATTTTCCTGCTAATCCTAGCATGATAAAGAAGATTCAAAGAGAGTGAGATGCCAGCTCTTTTCATTCAGTCAGTAGCTTCAAACATTTCTGGTATATGAATAACATGATGTTTTTCAATGGCAAAAATCAATGAATATTGTAAATGCACAAACAGTAATTTCTCCGCATTGCAAGGTTCAATTCTGAAATTTTTTGCTTTTTCCTGCTAATCCTAGCATGATAAAGAAGATTCAAAGAGAGTGAGATGCCAGCTCTTTTCATTCAGTCAGTAGCTTCAAACAATTCTGGACGTTTTTCAATGGCAAAAATCAATGAATATTGTAAATGCACAAACAGTAATATCTCCACATTGCAAGGTGCAATTCTGAAATTTTTTGCTTTTTCCTTCTAATCCTAGCATGATAAAGAAGATTCAAAGAGAGTGAGATGCCAGCTCTTTTCATTCAGTCAGTAGCTTCAAACATTTCTGGTATATGAATAACATGATGTTTTTCAATGGCAAAAATCAATGAATATTGTAAATGCACAAACAGTAATATCTCCGCATTGCAAGGTGCAATTCTGAAATTTTTTGCTTTTTCCTGCTAATCCTAGCATGATAAAGAAGATTCAAAGAGAGTGAGATGCCAGCTCTTTTCATTCAGTCAGTAGCTTCAAACATTTCTGGTATATGAATAACGATGTTTTTCAATGGCAAAAATCAATGAATATTGTAAATGCACAAACAGTAATATCTCCACATTGCAAGGTGCAATTCTGAAATTTTTTGCTTTTTCCTGCTAATCCTAGCATGATATAAAAGATTCAAAGAGAGTGAGATGCCAGCTCTTTTCATTCAGTCAGTAGCTTCAAACATTTCTGGATGTTTTTCAATGGCAAAAATCAATGAATATTGTAAATGCACAAACAGTAATATCTCCGCATTGCAAGGTGCAATTCTGAAATTTTTTGCTTTTTCCTGCTAATCCTAGCATGATAAAGAAGATTCAAAGAGAGTGAGATGCCAGCTCTTTTCATTCAGTCAGTAGCTTCAAACATTTCTGGTATATGAATAACATGATGTTTTTCAATGGCAAAAATCAATGAATATTGTAAATGCACAAACAGTAATATCTCCACATTGCAAGGTGCAATTCTGAAATTTTTTGCTTTTTCCTGCTAATCCTAGCATGATAAAGAAGATTCAAAGAGAGTGAGATGCTAGCTCTTTTCATTCAGTCAGTAGCTTCAAACATTTCTGGTATATGAATAACATGATGTTTTTCAATGGCAAAAATCAATGAATATTGTAAATGCACAAACAGTAATATCTCCACATTGCAAGGTGCAATTCTGAATTTTTTTGCTTTTTCCTGCTAATCCTAGCATGATAAAGAAGATTCAAAGAGAGTGAGATGCCAGCTCCTTTCATTCAGTCAGTAGCTTCAAACATTTCTGGACGTTTTTCAATGGCAAAAATCAATGAATATTGTAAATGCACAAACAGTAATATCTCCACATTGCAAGGTGCAATTCTGAAATTTTTTGCTTTTTCCTGCTAATCCTAGCATGATAAAGAAGATTCAAAGAGAGTGAGATGCCAGCTCCTTTCATTCAGTCAGTAGCTTCAAACATTTCTGGACGCTTTTCAATGGCAAAAATCAATGAATATTGTAAATGCACAAACAGTAATATCTCCGCATTGCAAGGTGCAATTCTGAAATTTTTTGCTTTTTCCTGCTAATCCTAGCATGATAAAGAAGATTCAAAGAGAGTGAGATGCCAGCTCTTTTCATTCAGTCAGTAGCTTCAAACATTTCTGGACGTTTTTCAATGGCAAAAATCAATGAATATTGTAAATGCACAAACAGTAATTTCTCCGCATTGCAAGGTGCAATTCTGAAATTTTTTGCTTTTTCCTGCTAATCCTAGCATGATAAAGAAGATTCAAAGAGAGTGAGATGCCAGCTCTTTTCATTCATTCAGTAGCTTCAAACATTTCTGGTATATGAATAACATGATGTTTTTCAATGGCAAAAATCAATGAATATTGTAAATGCACAAACAGTAATATCTCCACATTGCAAGGTGCAATTCTGAAATTTTTTGCTTTTTCCTGCTAATCCTAGCATGATAAAGAAGGTTCAAAGAGAGTGAGATGCCAGCTCTTTTCATTCAGTCAGTAGCTTCAAACATTTCTGGACGTTTTTCAATGGCAAAAATCAATGAATATTGTAAATGCACAAACAGTAATTTCTCCGCATTGCAAGGTGCAATTCTGAAATTTTTTGCTTTTTCCTGCTAATCCTAGCATGATAAAGAAGATTCAAAGAGAGTGAGATGCCAGCTCCTTTCATTCAGTCAGTAGCTTCAAACATTTCTGGACGTTTTTCATTGGCAAAAATCAATGAATATTGTAAATGCACAAACAGTAATATCTCCGCATTGCAAGGTGCAATTCTGAAATTTTTTGCTTTTTCCTGCTAATCCTAGCATGATAAAGAAGATTCAAAGAGAGTGAGATGCCAGCTCTTTTCATTCAGTCAGTAGCTTCAAACATTTCTGGTATATGAATAACATGATGTTTTTCAATGGCAAAAATCAATGAATATTGTAAATGCACAAACAGTAATATCTCCACATTGCAAGGTGCAATTCTGAAATTTTTTGCTTTTTCCTGCTAATCCTAGCATGATAAAGAAGATTCAAAGAGAGTGAGATGCCAGCTCTTTTCATTCAGTCAGTAGCTTCAAACATTTCTGGTATATCAATAACATGATGTTTTTCAATGGCAAAAATCAATGAATATTGTAAATGCACAAACAGTAATATCTCCACATTGCAAGGTGCAATTCTGAAATTTTTTGCTTTTTCCTGCTAATCCTAGCATGATAAAGAAGATTCAAAGAGAGTGAGATGCCAGCTCCTTTCATTCAGTCAGTAGCTTCAAACATTTCTGGACGTTTTTCAATGGCAAAAATCAATGAATATTGTAAATGCACAAACAGTAATATCTCCACATTGCAAGGTGCAATTCTGAAATTTTTTGCTTTTTCCTGCTAATCCTAGCATGATAAAGAAGATTCAAAGAGAGTGAGATGCCTGCTCCTTTCATTCAGTCAGTAGATTCAAACATTTCTGGACGTTTTTCAATGGCAAAAATCAATGAATATTGTAAATGCACAAACAGTAATATCTCCACATTGCAAGGTGCAATTCTGAAATTTTTTGCTTTTTCCTGCTAATCCTAGCATGATAAAGAAGATTCAAAGAGAGTGAGATGCCAGCTCTTTTCATTCAGTCAGTAGCTTCAAACATTTCTGGTATATGAATAACATGATGTTTTTCAATGGCAAAAATCAATGAATATTGTAAATGCACAAACAGTAATATCTCCACATTGCAAGGTGCAATTCTGAAATTTTTTGCTTTTTCCTGCTAATCCTAGCATGATAAAGAAGATTCAAAGAGAGTGAGATGCCAGCTCCTTTCATTCAGTCAGTAGCTTCAAACATTTCTGGACGTTTTTCAATGGCAAAAATCAATGAATATTGTAAATGCACAAACAGTAATATCTCCGCATTGCAAGGTGCAATTCTGAAATTTTTTGCTTTTTCCTGCTAATCCTAGCATGATAAAGAAGATTCAAAGAGAGTGAGATGCCAGCTCCTTTCATTCAGTCAGTAGCTTCAAACATTTCTGGACGTTTTTCAATAACAAAAATCAATGAATATGGTAAATGCACAAACAGTAATATCTCCGCATTGCAAGGTGCAATTCTGAAATTTTTTGCTTTTTCCTGCTAATCCTAGCATGATAAAGAAGATGCAAAGAGAGTGAGATGCCAGCTCTTTTCATTCAGTCAGTAGCTTCAAACATTTCTGGTATATGAATAACATGATGTTTTTCAATGGCAAAAATCAATGAATATTGTAAATGCACAAACAGTAATATCTCCACATTGCAAGGTGCAATTCTGAAATTTTTTGCTTTTTCCTGCTAATTCTAGCATGATAAAGAAGATTCAAAGAGAGTGAGATGCCAGCTCTTTTCATTCAGTCAGTAGCTTCAAACATTTCTGGTATATGAATAACATGATGTTTTTCAATAGCAAAAATCAATGAATATTGTAAATGCACAAACAGTAATATCTCCACATTGCAAGGAGCAATTCTGAAATTTTTTGCTTTTTCCTGCTAATCCTAGCATGATAAAGAAGATTCAAAGAGAGTGAGATGCCAGCTCTTTTCATTCAGTCAGTAGCTTCAAACATTTCTGGTATATGAATAACATGATGTTTTTCAATGGCAAAAATCAATGAATATTGTAAATGCACAAACAGTAATATCTCCGCATTGCAAGGTGCAATTCTGAAATTTTTTGCTTTTTCCTGCTAATCCTAGCATGATAAAGAAGATTCAAAGAGAGTGAGATGCCAGCTCCTTTCATTCAGTCAGTAGCTTCAAACATTTCTGGATGTTTTTCAATGGCAAAAATCAATGAATATTGTAAATGCACAAACAGTAATATCTCCACATTGCAAGGTGCAATTCTGAAATGTTTTGCTTTTTCCTGCTAATCCTAGCATGATAAAGAAGATTCAAAGAGAGTGAGATGCCAGCTCTTTTCATTCAGTCAGTAGCTTCAAACATTTCTGGTATATGAATAACATGATGTTTTTCAATGGCAAAAATCAATGAATATTGTAAATGCACAAACAGTAATATCTCCACATTGCAAGGTGCAGTTCTGAAATTTTTTGCTTTTTCCTGCTAATCCTAGCATGATAAAGAAGATTCAAAGAGAGTGAGATGCCAGCTCCATTCATTCAGTCAGTAGCTTCAAACATTTCTGGACGTTTTTCAATGGCAAAAATCAATGAATATTGTAAATGCACAAACAGTAATATCTCCGCATTGCAAGGTGCAATTCTGAAATTTTTTGCTTTTTCCTGCTAATCCTAGCATGATAAAGAAGATTCAAAGAGAGTGAGATGCCAGCTCCTTTCATTCAGTCAGTAGCTTCAAACATTTCTGGACGTTTTTCAATGGCAAAAATCAATGAATATTGTAAATGCACAAACAGTAATATCTCCACATTGCAAGGTGCAATTCTGAAATTTTTTGCTTTTTCCTGCTAATCCTAGCATGATAAAGAAGATTCAAAGAGAGTGAGATGCCAGCTCTTTTCATTCAGTCAGTAGCTTCAAACATTTCTGGTATATGAATAACATGATGTTTTTCAATGGCAAAAATCAATGAATATTGTAAATGCACAAACAGTAATATCTCCACATTGCAAGGTGCAATTCTGAAATTTTTTGCTTTTTCATGCTAATCCTAGCATGATAAAGAAGATTCAAAGAGAGTGAGATGCCAGCTCTTTTCATTCAGTCAGTAGCTTCAAACATTTCTGGTATATGAATAACATGATGTTTTTCAATGGCAAAAATCAATGAATATTGTAAATGCACAAACAGTAATATCTCCACATTGCAAGGTGCAATTCTGAAATTTTTTGCTTTTTCCTGCTAATCCTAGCATGATAAAGAAGATTCAAAGAGAGTGAGATGCCAGCTCTTTTCATTCAGTCAGTAGCTTCAAACATTTCTGGTATATGAATAACATGATGTTTTTCAATGGCAAAAATCAATGAATATTGTAAATGCACAAACAGTAATATCTCCACATTGCAAGGTGCAATTCTGAAATTTTTTGCTTTTTCCTGCTAATCCTAGCATGATAAAGAAGATTCAAAGAGAGTGAGATGCCAGCTCCTTTCATTCAGTCAGTAGCTTCAAACATTTCTGGACGTTTTTCAATGGCAAAAATCAATGAATATTGTAAATGCACAAACAGTAATATCTCCGCATTGCAAGGTGCAATTCTGAAATTTTTTGCTTTTTCCTGCTAATCCTAGCATGATAAAGAAGATTCAAAGAGAGTGAGATGCCAGCTCCTTTCATTCAGTCAGTAGCTTGAAACATTTCTGGACGTTTTTCAATGGCAAAAATCAATGAATATTGTAAATGCACAAACAGTAATATCTCCACATTGCAAGGTGCAATTCTGAAATTTTTTGCTTTTTCCTGCTAATCCTAGCATGATAAAGAAGATTCAAAGAGAGTGAGATGCCAGCTCCTTTCATTCAGTCAGTAGCTTCAAACATTTCTGGACGTTTTTCAATGGCAAAAATCAATGAATATTGTAAATGCACAAACAGTAATATCTCCACATTGCAAGGTGCAATTCTGAAATTTTTTGCTTTTTCCTGCTAATCCTAGCATGATAAAGAAGATTCAAAGAGAGTGAGATGCCAGCTCTTTTCATTCAGTCAGTAGCTTCAAACATTTCTGGTATATGAATAACATGATGTTTTTCAATGGCAAAAATCAATGAATATTGTAAATGCACAAACAGTAATATCTCCACATTGCAAGGTGCAATTCTGAAATTTTTTGCTTTTTCCTGCTAATCCTAGCATGATAAAGAAGATTCAAAGAGAGTGAGATGCCAGCTCTTTTCATTCAGTCAGTAGCTTCAAACATTTCTGGTATATGAAGAACATGATGTTTTTCAATGGCAAAAATCAATGAATATTGTAAATGCACAAACAGTAATATCTCCACATTGCAAGGTACAATTCTGAAATTTTTTGCTTTTTCCTGCTAATCCTAGCATGATAAAGAAGATTCAAAGAGAGTGGGATGCCAGCTCCTTTCATTCAGTCAGTAGCTTCAAACATTTCTGGACGTTTTTCAATGGCAAAAATCAATGAATATTGTAAATGCACAAACAGTAATATCTCCGCATTGCAAGGTGCAATTCTGAAATTTTTTGCTTTTTCCTGCTAATCCTAGCATGATAAAGAAGATTCAAAGAGAGTGAGATGCCAGCTCCTTTCATTCAGTCAGTAGCTTCAAACATTTCTGGACGTTTTTCAATGGCAAAAATCAATGAATATTGTAAATGCACAAACAGTAATATCTCCACATTGCAAGGTGCAATTCTGAAATTTTTTGCTTTTTCCTGCTAATCCTAGCATGATAAAGAAGATTCAAAGAGAGTGAGATGCCAGCTCTTTTCATTCAGTCAGTAGCTTCAAACATTTCTGGTATATGAATAACATGATGTTTTTCAATGGCAAAAATCAATGAATATTGTAAATGCACAAACAGTAATATCTCCACAATGCAAGGTGCAATTCTGAAATTTTTTGCTTTTTCCTGCTAATCCTAGCATGATAAAGAAGATTCAAAGAGAGTGAGATGCCAGCTCCTTTCATTCAGTCAGTAGCTTCAAACATTTCTGGTATATGAATAACATGATGTTTTTCAATGGCAAAAATCAATGAATATTGTAAATGCACAAACAGTAATATCTCCGCATTGCAAGGTGCAATTCTGAAATTTTTTGCTTTTTCCTGCTAATCTTAGCATGATAAAGAAGATTCAAAGAGAGTGAGATGCCAGCTCTTTTCATTCAGTCAGTAGCTTCAAACATTTCTGGACGTTTTTCAATGGCAAAAATCAATGAATATTGTAAATGCACAAACAGTAATATCTCCGCATTGCAAGGTGCAATTCTGAAATTTTTTGCTTTTTCCTGCTAATCCTAGCATGATAAAGAAGATTCAAAGAGAGTGAGATGCCAGCTCTTTTCATTCAGTCAGTAGCTTCAAACATTTCTGGACGTTTTTCAATGGCAAAAATCAATGAATATTGTAAATGCACAAACAGTAATATCTCCGCATTGCAAGGTGCAATTCTGAAATTTTTTGCTTTTTCCTGCTAATCCTAGCATGATAAAGAAGATTCAAAGAGAGTGAGATGCCAGCTCTTTTCATTCAGTCAGTAGCTTCAAACATTTCTGGTATATGAATAACATGATGTTTTTCAATGGCAAAAATCAATGAATATTGTAAATGCACAAACAGTAATATCTCCGCATTGCAAGGTGCAATTCTGAAATTTTTTGCTTTTTCCTGCTAATCCTAGCATGATAAAGAAGATTCAAAGAGAGTGAGATGCCAGCTCCTTTCATTCAGTCAGTAGCTTCAAACATTTCTGGACGTTTTTCAATGGCAAAAATCAATGAATATTGTAAATGCACAAACAGTAATATCTCCGCATTGCAAGGTGCAATTCTGAAATTTTTTGCTTTTTCCTGCTAATCCTAGCATGATAAAGAAGATTCAAAGAGAGTGAGATGCCAGCTCCTTTCATTCAGTCAGTAGCTTCAAACATTTCTGGACGTTTTTCAATGGCAAAAATCAATGAATATTGTAAATGCACAAACAGTAATATCTCCACATTGCAAGGTGCAATTCTGAAATTTTTTGCTTTTTCCTGCTAATCCTAGCATGATAAAGAAGATTCAAAGAGAGTGAGATGCCAGCTCTTTTCATTCAGTCAGTAGCTTCAAACATTTCTGGTATATGAATAACATGATGTTTTTCAATGGCAAAAATCAATGAATATTGTAAATGCACAAACAGTAATATCTCCACATTGCAAGGTGCAATTCTGAAATTTTTTGCTTTTTCCTGCTAATCCTAGCATGATAAAGAAGATTCAAAGAGAGTGAGATGCCAGCTCCTTTCATTCAGTCAGTAGCTTCAAACATTTCTGGACGTTTTTCAATGGCAAAAATCAATGAATATTGTAAATGCACAAACAGTAATATCTCCGCATTGCAAGGTGCAATTCTGAAATTTTTTGCTTTTTCCTGCTAATCCTAGCATGATAAAGAAGATTCAAAGAGAGTAAGATGCCAGCTCCTTTCATTCAGTCAGTAGCTTCAAACATTTCTGGACGTTTTTCAATGGCAAAAATCAATGAATATTGTAAATGCACAAACAGTAATATCTCCGCATTGCAAGGTGCAATTCTGAAATTTTTTGCTTTTTCCTGCTAATCCTAGCATGATGAAGAAGATTCAAAGAGAGTGAGATGCCAGCTCTTTTCATTCAGTCAGTAGCTTCAAACATTTCTGGTATATGAATAACATGATGTTTTTCAATGGCAAAAATCAATGAATATTGTAAATGCACAAACAGTAATTTCTCCGCATTGCAAGGTGCAATTCTGAAATTTTTTGCTTTTTCCTGTTAATCCTAGCATGATAAAGAAGATTCAAAGAGAGTGAGATGCCAGCTCTTTTCATTCAGTCAGTAGCTTCAAACATTTCTGGACGTTTTTCAATGGCAAAAATCAATGAATATTGTAAATGCACAAACAGTAATATCTCCGCATTGCAAGGTGCAATTCTGAAATTTTTTGCCTTTTCCTGCTAATCCTAGCATGATAAAGAAGATTCAAAGAGAGTGAGATGCCAGCATTTTTCATTCAGTCAGTAGCTTCAAACATTTCTGGTATATGAATAACATGATGTTTTTCAATGGCAAAAATCAATGAATATTGTAAATGCACAAACAGTAATATCTCCACAATGCAAGGTGCAATTCTGAAATTTTTTGCTTTTTCCTGCTAATCCTAGCATGATAAAGAAGATTCAAAGAGAGTGAGATGCCAGCTCCTTTCATTCAGTCAGTAGCTTCAAACATTTCTGGTATATGAATAACATGATGTTTTTCAATGGCAAAAATCAATGAATATTGTAAATGCACAAACAGTAATATCTCCGCATTGCAAGGTGCAATTCTGAAATTTTTTGCTTTTTCCTGCTAATCCTAGCATGATAAAGAAGATTCAAAGAGAGTGAGATGCCAGCTCTTTTCATTCAGTCAGTAGCTTCAAACATTTCTGGACGTTTTTCAATGGCAAAAATCAATGAATATTGTAAATGCACAAACAGTAATATCTCCGCATTGCAAGGTGCAATTCTGAAATTTTTTGCTTTTTCCTGCTAATCCTAGCATGATAAAGAAGATTCAAAGAGAGTGAGATACCAGCTCTTTTCATTCAGTCAGTAGCTTCAAACATTTCTGGACGTTTTTCAATGGCAAAAATCAATGAATATTGTAAATGCACAAACAGTAATATCTCCGCATTGCAAGGTGCAATTCTGAAATTTTTTGCTTTTTCCTGCTAATCCTAGCATGATAAAGAAGATTCAAAGAGAGTGAGATGCCAGCTCTTTTCATTCAGTCAGTAGCTTCAAACATTTCTGGTATATGAATAACATGATGTTTTTCAATGGCAAAAATCAATGAATATTGTAAATGCACAAACAGTAATATCTCCGCATTGCAAGGTGCAATTCTGAAATTTTTTGCTTTTTCCTGCTAATCCTAGCATGATAAAGAAGATTCAAAGAGAGTGAGATGCCAGCTCTTTTCATTCAGTCAGTAGCTTCAAACATTTCTGGACGTTTTTCAATGGCAAAAATCAATGAATATTGTAAATGCACAAACAGTAATATCTCCGCATTGCAAGGCGCAATTCTGAAATTTTTTGCTTTTTCCTGCTAATCTTAGCATGATAAAGAAGATTCAAAGAGAGTGAGATGACAGCTCTTTTCATTCAGTCAGTAGCTTCAAACATTTCTGGTATATGAATAACATGATGTTTTTCAATGGCAAAAATCAATGAATATTGTAAATGCACAAACAGTAATATCTCCACATTGCAAGGTGCAATTCTGAAATTTTTTGCTTTTTCCTGCTAATCCTAGCATGATAAAGAAGATTCAAAGAGAGTGAGATGCCAGCTCCTTTCATTCAGTCAGTAGCTTCAAACATTTCTGGTATATGAATAACATGATGTTTTTCAATGGCAAAAATCAATGAATATTGTAAATGCACAAACAGTAATATCTCCGCATTGCAAGGTGCAATTCTGAAATTTTTTGCTTTTTCCTGCTAATCCTAGCATGATAAAGAAGATTCAAAGAGAGTGAGATGCCAGCTCCTTTCATTCAGTCAGTAGCTTCAAACATTTCTGGACGTTTTTCAATGGCAAAAATCAATGAATATTGTAAATGCACAAACAGTAATTTCTCCGCATTGCAAGGTGCAATTCTGAAATTTTTTGCTTTTTCCTGCTAATCCTAGCATGATAAAGAAGATTCAAAGAGAGTGAGATGCCAGCTCCTTTCATTCAGTCAGTAGCTTCAAACATTTCTGGACGTTTTTCAATGGCAAAAATCAATGAATATTGTAAATGCACAAACAGTAATATCTCCGCATTGCAAGGTGCAATTCTGAAATTTTTTGCTTTTTCCTGCTAATCCTAGCATGATAAAGAAGATTCAAAGAGAGTGAGATGCCAGCTCTTTTCATTCAGTCAGTAGCTTCAAACATTTCTGGACGTTTTTCAATGGCAAAAATCAATGAATATTGTAAATGCACAAACAGTAATATCTCCGCATTGCAAGGTGCAATTCTGAAATTTTTTGCTTTTTCCTGCTAATCCTAGCATGATAAAGAAGATTCAAAGAGAGTGAGATGCCAGCTCTTTTCATTCAGTCAGTAGCTTCAAACATTTCTGGTATATGAATAACATGATGTTTTTCAATGGCAAAAATCAATGAATATTGTAAATGCACAAACAGTAATATCTCCGCATTGCAAGGTGCAATTCTGAAATTTTTTGCTTTTTCCTGCTAATCCTAGCATGATAAAGAAGATTCAAAGAGAGTGAGATGCCAGCTCTTTTCATTCAGTCAGTAGCTTCAAACATTTCTGGTATATGAATAACATGATGTTTTTCAATGGCAAAAATCAATGAATATTGTAAATGCACAAACAGTAATATCTCCGCATTGCAAGGTGCAATTCTGAAATTTTTTGCTTTTTCCTGCTAATCCTAGCATGATAAAGAAGATTCAAAGAGAGTGAGATGCCAGCTCTTTTCATTCAGTCAGTAGCTTCAAACATTTCTGGACGTTTTTCAATGGCAAAAATCAATGAATATTGTAAATGCACAAACAGTAATATCTCCGCATTGCAAGGTGCAATTCTGAAATTTTTTGCTTTTTCCTGCTAATCCTAGCATGATAAAGAAGATTCAAAGAGAGTGAGATGCCAGCTCTTTTCATTCAGTCAGTAGCTTCAAACATTTCTGGTATATGAATAACATGATGTTTTTCAATGGCAAAAATCAATGAATATTGTAAATGCACAAACAGTAATATCTCCGCATTGCAAGGTGCAATTCTGAAATTTTTTGCTTTTTCCTGCTAATCCTAGCATGATAAAGAAGATTCAAAGAGAGTGAGATGCCAGCTCTTTTCATTCAGTCAGTAGCTTCAAACATTTCTGGTATATGAATAACATGATGTTTTTCAATGGCAAAAATCAATGAATATTGTAAATGCACAAACAGTAATATCTCCGCATTGCAAGGTGCAATTCTGAAATTTTTTGCTTTTTCCTGCTAATCCTAGCATGATAAAGAAGATTCAAAGAGAGTGAGATGCCAGCTCTTTTCATTCAGTCAGTAGCTTCAAACATTTCTGGACGTTTTTCAATGGCAAAAATCAATGAATATTGTAAATGCACAAATAGTAATATCTCCGCATTGCAAGGTGCAATTCTGAAATTTTTTGCTTTTTCCTGCTAATCCTAGCATGATAAAGAAGATTCAAAGAGAGTGAGATGCCAGCTCTTTTCATTCAGTCAGTAGCTTCAAACATTTCTGGACGTTTTTCAATGGCAAAAATCAATGAATATTGTAAATGCACAAACAGTAATATCTCCGCATTGCAAGGTGCAATTCTGAAATTTTTTGCTTATTCCTGCTAATCCTAGCATGATAAAGAAGATTCAAAGAGAGTGAGATGCCAGCTCTTTTCATTCAGTCAGTAGCTTCAAACATTTCTGGTATATGAATAACATGATGTTTTTCAATGGCAAAAATCAATGAATATTGTAAATGCACAAACAGTAATATCTCCGCATTGCAAGGTGCAATTCTGAAATTTTTTGCTTTTTCCTGCTAATCCTAGCATGATAAAGAAGATTCAAAGAGAGTGAAATGCCAGCTCTTTTCATTCAGTCAGTAGCTTCAAACATTTCTGGACGTTTTTCAATGGCAAAAATCAATGAATATTGTAAATGCACAAACAGTAATTTCTCCGCATTGCAAGGTGCAATTCTGAAATTTTTTGCTTTTTCCTGCTAATCCTAGCATGATAAAGAAGATTCAAAGAGAGTGAGATGCCAGCTCTTTTCATTCAGTCAGTAGCTTCAAACATTTCTGGTATATGAATAACATGATGTTTTTCAATGGCAAAAATCAATGAATATTGTAAATGCACAAACAGTAATATCTCCACATTGCAAGGTGCAATTCTGAAATTTTTTGCTTTTTCCTGCTAATCCTAGCATGATAAAGAAGACTCAAAGAGAGTGAGATGTCAGCTCCTTTCATTCAGTCAGTAGCTTCAAACATTTCTGGTATATGAATAACATGATGTTTTTCAATGGCAAAAATCAATGAATATTGTAAATGCACAAACAGTAATATCTCCGCATTGCAAGGTGCAATTCTGAAATTTTTTGCTTTTTCCTGCTAATCCTAGCATGATAAAGAAGATTCAAAGAGAGTGAGATGCCAGCTCCTTTCATTCAGTCAGTAGCTTCAAACATTTCTGGACGTTTTTCAATGGCAAAAATCAATGAATATTGTAAATGCACAAACAGTAATTTCTCCGCATTGCAAGGTGCAATTCTGAAATTTTTTGCTTTTTCCTGCTAATCCTAGCATGATAAAGAAGATTCAAAGAGAGTGAGATGCCACCTCCTTTCATTCAGTCAGTAGCTTCAAACATTTCTGGACGTTTTTCAATGGCAAAAATCAATGAATATTGTAAATGCACAAACAGTAATATCTCCGCATTGCAAGGTGCAATTCTGAATTTTTTTGCTTTTTCCTGCTAATCCTAGCATGATAAAGAAGATTCAAAGAGAGTGAGATGCCAGCTCTTTTCATTCAGTCAGTAGCTTCAAACATTTCTGGACGTTTTTCAATGGCAAAAGTCAATGAATATTGTAAATGCACAAACAGTAATATCTCCGCATTGCAAGGTGCAATTCTGAAATTTTTTGCTTTTTCCTGCTAATCCTAGCATGATAAAGAAGATTCAAAGAGAGTGAGATGCCAGCTCTTTTCATTCAGTCAGTAGCTTCAAACATTTCTGGTATATGAATAACATGATGTTTTTCAATGGCAAAAATCAATGAATATTGTAAATGCACAAACAGTAATATCTCCGCATTGCAAGGTGCAATTCTGAAATTTTTTGCTTTTTCCTGCTAATCCTAGCATGATAAAGAAGATTCAAAGAGAGTGAGATGCCAGCTCTTTTCATTCAGTCAGTAGCTTCAAACATTTCTGGTATATGAATAACATGATGTTTTTCAATGGCAAAAATCAATGAATATTGTAAATGCACAAACAGTAATATCTCCGCATTGCAAGGTGCAATTCTGAAATTTTTTGCTTTTTCCTGCTAATCCTAGCATGATAAAGAAGATTCAAAGAGAGTGAGATGCCAGCTCTTTTCATTCAGTCAGTAGCTTCAAACATTTCTGGACGTTTTTCAATGGCAAAAATCAATGAATATTGTAAATGCACAAACAGTAATATCTCCGCATTGCAAGGTGCAATTCTGAAATTTTTTGCTTTTTCCTGCTAATCCTAGCATGATAAAGAAGATTCAAAGAGAGTGAGATGCCAGCTCTTTTCATTCAGTCAGTAGCTTCAAACATTTCTGGACATTTTTCAATGGCAAAAATCAATGAATATTGTAAATGCACAAACAGTAATATCTCCGCATTGCAAGGTGCAATTCTGAAATTTTTTGCTTTTTCCTGCTAATCCTAGCATGATAAAGAAGATTCAAAGAGAGTGAGATGCCAGCTCTTTTCATTCAGTCAGTAGCTTCAAACATTTCTGGTATATGAATAACATGATGTTTTTCAATGGCAAAAATCAATGAATATTGTAAATGCACAAACAGTAATATCTCCGCATTGCAAGGTGCAATTCTGAAATTTTTTGCTTTTTCCTGCTAATCCTAGCATGATAAAGAAGATTCAAAGAGAGTGAGATGCCAGCTCTTTTCATTCAGTCAGTAGCTTCAAACATTTCTGGACGTTTTTCAATGGCAAAAATCAATGAATATTGTAAATGCACAAACAGTAATATCTCCGCATTGCAAGGTGCAATTCTGAAATTTTTTGCTTTTTCCTGCTAATCCTAGCATGATAAAGAAGATTCAAAGAGAGTGAGATGCCAGCTCTTTTCATTCAGTCAGTAGCTTCAAACATTTCTGGTATATGAATAACATGATGTTTTTCAATGGCAAAAATCAATGAATATTGTAAATGCACAAACAGTAATATCTCCGCATTGCAAGGTGCAATTCTGAAATTTTTTGCTTTTTCCTGCTAATCCTAGCATGATAGAGCCTACAAAAAATACAGAGTATCAACCCCAGAAACATAATCCAAGACAAGATTATAATGCAAAATATAGAACATCTTTATTAATGAGACAAGATAAAATCGTGTAGCAAAGATAAAAAAGATCACTCGGGGTAGGAATACACACGCATACAGAGCGACACATGTAAGTAGTCCAAACAGATGGATAGTCAACCCTCCAGGCACATGTATTATATAGTACACGTATCCCCATATAAAGGTTAATATCATTCAAGCATCGTAAATTTAATACATATAAACTAGGGGGCCACCACATGAACCAGTTAGATAGACATATCTATAAGAGGAGACCATATACTAAGTAAAGGGTTAAGATTGAAGATGTATCGATAAAGTGAAGGCTCACCCATAGAGTACTGGTGGGGACCACTGGGTCGCTCTGAAGCCCCGACGCGCGTTTCGCGTAGCTTCTTCGGGGGGCTGTGGTTGTGGAGACCTATGGGCATCATTATATCTATTTTACCGGGTTAATACTCAGGTGGCGCCGCTGATGTATGCGGCGCATGCGCAGTGACACGCGTCCCCCCGCGCCGCGTCATGTCCGGCCAGTTTCCCGAGGGGTATTGTGGGTAGGTACGTCACTATGACGCCGCTATCCACAACCCCATCGTACGGAAGCCCGACAGGACGCGGTTAGGGCGAGACCGCACCACGCATGCGCTGCTCGGCAGCCATATTAAACAAGGGCAAGAGTAAGGGCAAATAAATAAAGATATATGGATAAAGCCAAATTGGACTACTATAGGGACAGAAATCAGATGCAATAAGTAATCAGACGGATCTAAATACCAAGACACGTATAATAAAACCAAGATGTGTTTATATAAATGTATATCATAATACATATATAGTGTCATGACGTCTTGTTAGGTCCCATGTTGCGTTTTGGAAGGACGATTTCATATTAGTCTGGATAGCAGGTACCAATATATCCAATCATCCGGTGTATGATGGAAACTGAATAATGATGACACCAAGATATATGAGCTATAGAGAAAACATATAAAAAAAATAATTAATTAAAATCCACATAAAACTACAAGGGAAAGAAATCTATAAATATGAGGAAAAGCTATTGAATTCATTGAGACCACCAGGGGTCACCGTGTCCAGGATCGCCATCCAGCGGCACTCCAGCTGCGCCAAAATCTTTTTATAATTGCCAACCCATTTTTATCATCTGGCAGGGTCCCGAGGCCGAGCTACAAAACTTTTTTGTTGCATTAAATACTAATGATCGTAACATTAAACTCACATATACATGGGACGATACCTATATTGATTTTTTGGACATTGAGATTATCGTCCAAGGCGATGGTCTACTACAAACCGATGTCAGTTTCCATCATACACCGGATGATTGGATATATTGGTACCTGCTATCCAGACTAATATGAAATCGTCCTTCCAAAATGCAACATGGGACCTAACAAGACGTCATGACACTATATATGTATTATGATATACATTTATATAAACACATCTTGGTTTTATTATACGTGTCTTGGTATTTAGATCCGTCTGATTACTTATTGCATCTGATTTCTGTCCCTATAGTAGTCCAATTTGGCTTTATCCATATATCTTTATTTATTTGCCCTTACTCTTGCCCTTGTTTAATATGGCTGCCGAGCAGCGCATGCGTGGTGCGGTCTCGCCCTAACCGCGTCCTGTCGGGCTTCCGTACGATGGGGTTGTGGATAGCGGCGTCATAGTGACGTACCTACCCACAATACCCCTCGGGAAACTGGCCGGACATGACGCGGCGCGGGGGGACGCGTGTCACTGCGCATGCGCCGCATACATCAGCGGCGCCACCTGAGTATTAACCCGGTAAAATAGATATAATGATGCCCATAGGTCTCCACAACCACAGCCCCCCGAAGAAGCTACGCGAAACGCGCGTCGGGGCTTCAGAGCGACCCAGTGGTCCCCACCAGTACTCTATGGGTGAGCCTTCACTTTATCGATACATCTTCAATCTTAACCCTTTACTTAGTATATGGTCTCCTCTTATAGATATGTCTATCTAACTGGTTCATGTGGTGGCCCCCTAGTTTATATGTATTAAATTTACGATGCTTGAATGATATTAACCTTTATATGGGGATACGTGTACTATATAATACATGTGCCTGGAGGGTTGACTATCCATCTGTTTGGACTACTTACATGTGTCGCTCTGTATGCGTGTGTATTCCTACCCCGAGTGATCTTTTTTATCTTTGCTACACGATTTTATCTTGTCTCATTAATAAAGATGTTCTATATTTTGCATTATAATCTTGTCTTGGATTATGTTTCTGGGGTTGATACTCTGTATTTTTTGTAGGCTCTATGTATATGTTGAGGAACACCCTGACTACTAATTATGTTAGATAATCACGGGGTTCGGTCCACTGATTTATATAATCCTAGCATGATAAAGAAGATTCAAAGAGAGTGAGATGCCAGCTCCTTTCATTCAGTCAGTAGCTTCAAACATTTCTGGACGTTTTTCAATGGCAAAAATCAATGAATATTGTAAATGCACAAACAGTAATTTCTCCGCATTGCAAGGTGCAATTCTGAAATTTTTTGCTTTTTCCTGCTAATCCTAGCATGATAAAGAAGATTCAAAGAGAGTGAGATGCCAGCTCTTTTCATTCAGTCAGTAGCTTCAAACATTTCTGGACGTTTTTCAATGGCAAAAATCAATGAATATTGTAAATGCACAAACAGTAATATCTCCGCATTGCAAGGTGCAATTCTGAAATTTTTTGCCTTTTCCTGCTAATCCTAGCATGATAAAGAAGATTCAAAGAGAGTGAGATGCCAGCTCCTTTCATTCAGTCAGTAGCTTCAAACATTTCTGGACGTTTTTCAATGGCAAAAATCAATGAACATTGTAAATGCACAAACAGTAATTTCTCCGCATTGCAAGGTGCAATTCTGAAATTTTTTGCTTTTTCCTGCTAATCCTAGAATGATAAAGAAGATTCAAAGAGAGTGAGATGCCAGCTCCTTTCATTCAGTCAGTAGCTTCAAACATTTCTGGACGTTTTTCAATGGCAAAAATCAATGAATATTGTAAATGCACAAACAGTAATTTCTCCGCATTGCAAGGTGCAATTCTGAAATTTTTTGCTTTTTCCTGCTAATCCTAGCATGATAAAGAAGATTCAAAGAGAGTGAGATGCCAGCTCCTTTCATTCAGTCAGTAGCTTCAAACATTTCTGGACGTTTTTCAATGGCAAAAATCAATGAATATTGTAAATGCACAAACAGTAATATCTCCACATTGCAAGGTGCAATTCTGAAATTTTTTGCTTTTTCCTGCTAATCCTAGCATGATAAAGAAGATTCAAAGAGAGTGAGATGCCAGCTCCTTTCATTCAGTCAGTAGCTTCAAACATTTCTGGACATTTTTCAATGGCAAAAATCAATGAATATTGTAAATGCACAAACAGTAATTTCTCCACATTGCAAGGTGCAATTCTGAAATTTTTTGCTTTTTCCTGCTAATCCTAGCATGATAAAGAAGATTCAAAGAGAGTGAGATGCCAGCTCTTTTCATTCAGTCAGTAGCTTCAAACATTTCTGGTATATGAATAACATGATGTTTTTCAATGGCAAAAATCAATGAATATTGTAAATGCACAAACAGTAATATCTCCGCATTGCAAGGTGCAATTCTGAAATTTTTTGCTTTTTCCTGCTAATCCTAGCATGATAAAGAAGATTCAAAGAGAGTGAGATGCCAGCTCCTTTCATTCAGTCAGTAGCTTCAAACATTTCTGGTATATGAATAACATGATGTTTTTCAATGGCAAAAATCAATGAATATTGTAAATGCACAAACCGTAATATCTCCGCATTGCAAGGTGCAATTCTGAAATTTTTTGCTTTTTCCTGCTAATCCTAGCATGATAAAGAAGATTCAAAGAGAGTGAGATGCCAGCTCCTTTCATTCAGTCAGTAGCTTCAAAAATTTCTGGACGTTTTTCAATGGCAAAAATCAATGAATATTGTAAATGCACAAACAGTAATTTCTCCGCATTGCAAGGTGCAATTCTGAAATTTTTTGCTTTTTCCTGCTAATCCTAGCATGATAAAGAAGATTCAAAGAGAGTGAGATGCCAGCTCTTTTCATTCAGTCAGTAGCTTCAAACATTTCTGGACGTTTTTCAATGGCAAAAATCAATGAATATTGTAAATGCACAAACAGTAATATCTCCGCATTGCAAGGTGCAATTCTGAAATTTTTTGCTTTTTCCTGCTAATCCTAGCATGATAAAGAAGATTCAAAGAGAGTGAGATGCCAGCTCTTTTCATTCAGTCAGTAGCTTCAAACATTTCTGGACGTTTTTCAATGGCAAAAATCAATGAATATTGTAAATGCACAAACAGTAATATCTCCGCATTGCAAGGTGCAATTCTGAAATTTTTTGCTTTTTCCTGCTAATCCTAGCATGATAAAGAAGATTCAAAGAGAGTGAGATGCCAGCTCTTTTCATTCAGTCAGTAGCTTCAAACATTTCTGGTATATGAATAACATGATGTTTTTCAATGGCAAAAATCAATGAATATTGTAAATGCACAAACAGTAATATCTCCGCATTGCAAGGTGCAATTCTGAAATTTTTTGCTTTTTCCTGCTAATCCTAGCATGATAAAGAAGATTCAAAGAGAGTGAGATGCCAGCTCTTTTCATTCAGTCAGTAGCTTCAAACAATTCTGGTATATGAATAACATGATGTTTTTCAATGGCAAAAATCAATGAATATTGTAAATGCACAAACAGTAATATCTCCGCATTGCAAGGTGCAATTCTGAAATTTTTTGCTTTTTCCTGCTAATCCTAGCATGATAAAGAAGATTCAAAGAGAGTGAGATGCCAGCTCTTTTCATTCAGTCAGTAGCTTCAAACATTTCTGGACGTTTTTCAATGGCAAAAATCAATGAATATTGTAAATGCACAAACAGTAATATCTCCGCATTGCAAGGTGCAATTCTGAAATTTTTTGCTTTTTCCTGCTAATCCTAGCATGATAAAGAAGATTCAAAGAGAGTGAGATGCCAGCTCTTTTCATTCAGTCAGTAGCTTCAAACATTTCTGGTATATGAATAACATGATGTTTTTCAATGGCAAAAATCAATGAATATTGTAAATGCACAAACAGTAATATCTCCACATTGCAAGGTGCAATTCTGAAATTTTTTGCTTTTTCCTGCTAATCCTAGCATGATAAAGAAGATTCAAAGAGAGTGAGATGCCAGCTCTTTTCATTCAGTCAGTAGCTTCAAACATTTCTGGTATATGAATGACATGATGTTTTTCAATGGCAAAAATCAATGAATATTGTAAATGCACAAACAGTAATATCTCCACATTGCAAGGTGCAATTCTGAAATTTTTTGCTTTTTACTGCTCCTCTTAGCATGATAAAGAAGATTCAAAGAGAGTGAGATGCCAGCTCTTTTCATTCAGTCAGTAGCTTCAAACATTTCTGGTATATGAATAACATGATGTTTTTCAATGGCAAAAATCAATGAATATTGTAAATGCACAAACAGTAATTTCTCCGCATTGCAAGGTGCAATTCTGAAATTTTTTGCTTTTTCCTGCTAATCCTAGCATGATAAAGAAGATTCAAAGAGAGTGAGATGCCAGCTCCTTTCATTCAGTCAGTAGCTTCAAACATTTCTGGACGTTTTTCAATGGCAAAAATCAATGAATATTGTAAATGCACAAACAGTAATATCTCCGCATTGCAAGGTGCAATTCTGAAATTTTTTGCTTTTTCCTGCTAATCCTAGCATGATAAAGAAGATTCAAAGAGAGTGAGATGCCAGCTCTTTTCATTCAGTCAGTAGCTTCAAACATTTCTGGACGTTTTTCAATGGCAAAAATCAATGAATATTGTAAATGCACAAACAGTAATATCTCCGCATTGCAAGGTGCAATTCTGAAATTTTTTGCTTTTTCCTGCTAATCCTAGCATGATAAAGAAGATTCAAAGAGAGTGAAATGCCAGCTCTTTTCATTCAGTCAGTAGCTTCAAACATTTCTGGTATATGAATAACATGATGTTTTTCAATGGCAAAAATCAATGAATATTGTAAATGCACAAACAGTAATTTCTCCGCATTGCAAGGTGCAATTCTGAAATTTTTTGCTTTTTCCTGCTAATCCTAGCATGATAAAGAAGATTCAAAGAGAGTGAGATGCCAGCTCCTTTCATTCAGTCAGAAGCTTCAAACATTTCTGGACGTTTTTCAATGGCAAAAATCAATGAATATTGTAAATGCACAAACAGTAATTTCTCCGCATTGCAAGGTGCAATTCTGAAATTTTTTGCTTTTTCCTGCTCCTCTTAGCATGATAAAGAAGATTCAAAGAGAGTGAGATGCCAACTCTTTTCATTCAGTCAGTAGCTTCAAACATTTCTGGTATATGAATAACATGATGTTTTTCAATGGCAAAAATCAATGAATATTGTAAATGCACAAACAGTAATATCTCCACATTGCAAGGTGCAATTCTGAAATTTTTTGCTTTTTCCTGCTAATCCTAGCATGATAAAGAAGATTCAAAGAGAGTGAGATGCCAGCTCTTTTCATTCAGTCAGTAGCTTCAAACATTTCTGGACGTTTTTCAATGGCAAAAATCAATGAATATTGTAAATGCACAAACAGTAATTTCTCCGCATTGCAAGGTGCAATTCTGAAATTTTTTGCTTTTTCCTGCTAATCCTAGCATGATAAAGAAGATTCAAAGAGAGTGAGATGCCAGCTATTTTCATTCAGTCAGTAGCTTCAAACATTTCTGGTATATGAATAACATGATGTTTTTCAATGGCAAAAATCAATGAATATTGTAAATGCACAAACAGTAATATCTCCGCATTGCAAGGTGCAATTCTGAAATTTTTTGCTTTTTCCTGCTAATCCTAGCATGATAAAGAAGATTCAAAGAGAGTGAGATGCCAGCTCCTTTCATTCAGTCAGTAGCTTCAAACATTTCTGGTATATGAATAACATGATGTTTTTCAATGGCAAAAATCAATGAATATTGTAAATGCACAAACAGTAATATCTCCGCATTGCAAGGTGCAATTCTGAAATTTTTTGCTTTTTCCTGCTAATCCTAGCATGATAAAGAAGATTCAAAGAGAGTGAGATGCCATCTCCTTTCATTCAGTCAGTAGCTTCAAACATTTCTGGACGTTTTTCAATGGCAAAAATCAATGAATATTGTAAATGCACAAACAGTAATTTCTCCGCATTGCAAGGTGCAATTCTGAAATTTTTTGCTTTTTCCTGCTAATCCTACCATGATAAAGAAGATTCAAAGAGAGTGAGATGCCAGCTCTTTTCATTCAGTCAGTAGCTTCAAACATTTCTGGACGTTTTTCAATGGCAAAAATCAATGAATATTGTAAATGCACAAACAGTAATATCTCCGCATTGCAAGGTGCAATTCTGAAATTTTTTGCTTTTTCCTGCTAATCCTAGCATGATAAAGAAGATTCAAAGAGAGTGAGATGCCAGCTCTTTTCATTCAGTCAGTAGCTTCAAACATTTCTGGTATATGAATAACATGATGTTTTTCAATGGCAAAAATCAATGAATATTGTAAATGCACAAACAGTAATATCTCCGCATTGCAAGGTGCAATTCTGAAATTTTTTGCTTTTTCCTGCTCCTCTTAGCATGATAAAGAAGATTCAAAGAGAGTGAGATGCCAACTCTTTTCATTCAGTCAGTAGCTTCAAACATTTCTGGTCTATGAATAACATGATGTTTTTCAATGGCAAAAATCAATGAATATTGTAAATGCACAAACAGTAATATCTCCGCATTGCAAGGTGCAATTCTGAAATTTTTAGCTTTTTCCTGCTAATCCTAGCATGATAAAGAAGATTCAAAGAGAGTGAGATGCCAGCTCCTTTCATTCAGTCAGTAGCTTCAAACATTTCTGGTATATGAATAACATGATGTTTTTCAATGGCAAAAATCAATGAATATTGTAAATGCACAAACAGTAATATCTCCGCATTGCAAGGTGCAATTCTGAAATTTTTTGCTTTTTCCTGCTAATCCTAGCATGATAAAGAAGATTCAAAGAGAGTGAGATGCCATCTCCTTTCATTCAGTCAGTAGCTTCAAACATTTCTGGACGTTTTTCAATGGCAAAAATCAATGAATATTGTAAATGCACAAACAGTAATTTCTCCGCATTGCAAGGTGCAAATCTGAAATTTTTTGCTTTTTCCTGCTAATCCTAGCATGATAAAGAAGATTCAAAGAGAGTGAGATGCCAGCTCTTTTCATTCAGTCAGTAGCTTCAAACATTTCTGGACGTTTTTCAATGGCAAAAATCAATGAATATTGTAAATGCACAAACAGTAATATCTCCGCATTGCAAGGTGCAATTCTGAAATTTTTTGCTTTTTCCTGCTAATCCTAGCATGATAAAGAAGATTCAAAGAGAGTGAGATGCCAGCTCTTTTCATTCAGTCAGTAGCTTCAAACATTTCTGGACGTTTTTCAATGGCAAAAATCAATGAATATTGTAAATGCACAAACAGTAATATCTCCGCATTGCAAGGTGCAATTCTGAAATTTTTTGCTTTTTCCTGCTAATCCTAGCATGATAAAGAAGATTCAAAGAGAGTGAGATGCCAGCTCTTTTCATTCAGTCAGTAGCTTCAAACATTTCTGGACGTTTTTCAATGGCAAAAATCAATGAATATTGTAAATGCACAAACAGTAATATCTCCGCATTGCAAGGTGCAATTCTGAAATTTTTTGCTTTTTCCTGCTAATCCTAGCATGATAAAGAAGATTCAAAGAGAGTGAGATGCCAGCTCTTTTCATTCAGTCAGTAGCTTCAAACATTTCTGGACGTTTTTCAATGGCAAAAATCAATGAATATTGTAAATGCACAAACAGTAATATCTCCGCATTGCAAGGTGCAATTCTGAAATTTTTTGCTTTTTCCTGCTAATCCTAGCATGATAAAGAAGATTCAAAGAGAGTGAAATGCCAGCTCTTTTCATTCAGTCAGTAGCTTCAAACATTTCTGGTATATGAATAACATGATGTTTTTCAATGGCAAAAATCAATGAATATTGTAAATGCACAAACAGTAATTTCTCCGCATTGCAAGGTGCAATTCTGAAATTTTTTGCTTTTTCCTGCTAATCCTAGCATGATAAAGAAGATTCAAAGAGAGTGAGATGCCAGCTCCTTTCATTCAGTCAGAAGCTTCAAACATTTCTGGACGTTTTTCAATGGCAAAAATCAATGAATATTGTAAATGCACAAACAGTAATTTCTCCGCATTGCAAGGTGCAATTCTGAAATTTTTTGCTTTTTCCTGCTCCTCTTAGCATGATAAAGAAGATTCAAAGAGAGTGAGATGCCAACTCTTTTCATTCAGTCAGTAGCTTCAAACATTTCTGGTATATGAATAACATGATGTTTTTCAATGGCAAAAATCAATGAATATTGTAAATGCACAAACAGTAATATCTCCACATTGCAAGGTGCAATTCTGAAATTTTTTGCTTTTTCCTGCTAATCCTAGCATGATAAAGAAGATTCAAAGAGAGTGAGATGCCAGCTCTTTTCATTCAGTCAGTAGCTTCAAACATTTCTGGACGTTTTTCAATGGCAAAAATCAATGAATATTGTAAATGCACAAACAGTAATTTCTCCGCATTGCAAGGTGCAATTCTGAAATTTTTTGCTTTTTCCTGCTAATCCTAGCATGATAAAGAAGATTCAAAGAGAGTGAGATGCCAGCTATTTTCATTCAGTCAGTAGCTTCAAACATTTCTGGTATATGAATAACATGATGTTTTTCAATGGCAAAAATCAATGAATATTGTAAATGCACAAACAGTAATATCTCCGCATTGCAAGGTGCAATTCTGAAATTTTTTGCTTTTTCCTGCTAATCCTAGCATGATAAAGAAGATTCAAAGAGAGTGAGATGCCAGCTCCTTTCATTCAGTCAGTAGCTTCAAACATTTCTGGTATATGAATAACATGATGTTTTTCAATGGCAAAAATCAATGAATATTGTAAATGCACAAACAGTAATATCTCCGCATTGCAAGGTGCAATTCTGAAATTTTTTGCTTTTTCCTGCTAATCCTAGCATGATAAAGAAGATTCAAAGAGAGTGAGATGCCATCTCCTTTCATTCAGTCAGTAGCTTCAAACATTTCTGGACGTTTTTCAATGGCAAAAATCAATGAATATTGTAAATGCACAAACAGTAATTTCTCCGCATTGCAAGGTGCAATTCTGAAATTTTTTGCTTTTTCCTGCTAATCCTACCATGATAAAGAAGATTCAAAGAGAGTGAGATGCCAGCTCTTTTCATTCAGTCAGTAGCTTCAAACATTTCTGGACGTTTTTCAATGGCAAAAATCAATGAATATTGTAAATGCACAAACAGTAATATCTGCGCATTGCAAGGTGCAATTCTGAAATTTTTTGCTTTTTCCTGCTAATCCTAGCATGATAAAGAAGATTCAAAGAGAGTGAGATGCCAGCTCTTTTCATTCAGTCAGTAGCTTCAAACATTTCTGGTATATGAATAACATGATGTTTTTCAATGGCAAAAATCAATGAATATTGTAAATGCACAAACAGTAATATCTCCGCATTGCAAGGTGCAATTCTGAAATTTTTTGCTTTTTCCTGCTCCTCTTAGCATGATAAAGAAGATTCAAAGAGAGTGAGATGCCAACTCTTTTCATTCAGTCAGTAGCTTCAAACATTTCTGGTATATGAATAACATGATGTTTTTCAATGGCAAAAATCAATGAATATTGTAAATGCACAAACAGTAATATCTCCGCATTGCAAGGTGCAATTCTGAAATTTTTAGCTTTTTCCTGCTAATCCTAGCATGATAAAGAAGATTCAAAGAGAGTGAGATGCCAGCTCCTTTCATTCAGTCAGTAGCTTCAAACATTTCTGGTATATGAATAACATGATGTTTTTCAATGGCAAAAATCAATGAATATTGTAAATGCACAAACAGTAATATCTCCGCATTGCAAGGTGCAATTCTGAAATTTTTTGCTTTTTCCTGCTAATCCTAGCATGATAAAGAAGATTCAAAGAGAGTGAGATGCCATCTCCTTTCATTCAGTCAGTAGCTTCAAACATTTCTGGACGTTTTTCAATGGCAAAAATCAATGAATATTGTAAATGCACAAACAGTAATTTCTCCGCATTGCAAGGTGCAAATCTGAAATTTTTTGCTTTTTCCTGCTAATCCTAGCATGATAAAGAAGATTCAAAGAGAGTGAGATGCCAGCTCTTTTCATTCAGTCAGTAGCTTCAAACATTTCTGGACGTTTTTCAATGGCAAAAATCAATGAATATTGTAAATGCACAAACAGTAATATCTCCGCATTGCAAGGTGCAATTCTGAAATTTTTTGCTTTTTCCTGCTAATCCTAGCATGATAAAGAAGATTCAAAGAGAGTGAGATGCCAGCTCTTTTCATTCAGTCAGTAGCTTCAAACATTTCTGGACGTTTTTCAATGGCAAAAATCAATGAATATTGTAAATGCACAAACAGTAATATCTCCGCATTGCAAGGTGCAATTCTGAAATTTTTTGCTTTTTCCTGCTAATCCTAGCATGATAAAGAAGATTCAAAGAGAGTGAGATGCCAGCTCTTTTCATTCAGTCAGTAGCTTCAAACATTTCTGGACGTTTTTCAATGGCAAAAATCAATGAATATTGTAAATGCACAAACAGTAATATCTCCGCATTGCAAGGTGCAATTCTGAAATTTTTTGCTTTTCCTGCTAATCCTAGCATGATAAAGAAGATTCAAAGAGAGTGAAATGCCAGCTCTTTTCATTCAGTCAGTAGCTTCAAACATTTCTGGTATATGAATAACATGATGTTTTTCAATGGCAAAAATCAATGAATATTGTAAATGCACAAACAGTAATTTCTCCGCATTGCAAGGTGCAATTCTGAAATTTTTTGCTTTTTCCTGCTAATCCTAGCATGATAAAGAAGATTCAAAGAGAGTGAGATGCCAGCTCCTTTCATTCAGTCAGAAGCTTCAAACATTTCTGGACGTTTTTCAATGGCAAAAATCAATGAATATTGTAAATGCACAAACAGTAATTTCTCCGCATTGCAAGGTGCAATTCTGAAATTTTTTGCTTTTTCCTGCTCCTCTTAGCATGATAAAGAAGATTCAAAGAGAGTGAGATGCCAACTCTTTTCATTCAGTCAGTAGCTTCAAACATTTCTGGTATATGAATAACATGATGTTTTTCAATGGCAAAAATCAATGAATATTGTAAATGCACAAACAGTAATATCTCCACATTGCAAGGTGCAATTCTGAAATTTTTTGCTTTTTCCTGCTAATCCTAGCATGATAAAGAAGATTCAAAGAGAGTGAGATGCCAGCTCTTTTCATTCAGTCAGTAGCTTCAAACATTTCTGGACGTTTTTCAATGGCAAAAATCAATGAATATTGTAAATGCACAAACAGTAATTTCTCCGCATTGCAAGGTGCAATTCTGAAATTTTTTGCTTTTTCCTGCTAATCCTAGCATGATAAAGAAGATTCAAAGAGAGTGAGATGCCAGCTATTTTCATTCAGTCAGTAGCTTCAAACATTTCTGGTATATGAATAACATGATGTTTTTCAATGGCAAAAATCAATGAATATTGTAAATGCACAAACAGTAATATCTCCGCATTGCAAGGTGCAATTCTGAAATTTTTTGCTTTTTCCTGCTAATCCTAGCATGATAAAGAAGATTCAAAGAGAGTGAGATGCCAGCTCCTTTCATTCAGTCAGTAGCTTCAAACATTTCTGGTATATGAATAACATGATGTTTTTCAATGGCAAAAATCAATGAATATTGTAAATGCACAAACAGTAATATCTCCGCATTGCAAGGTGCAATTCTGAAATTTTTTGCTTTTTCCTGCTAATCCTAGCATGATAAAGAAGATTCAAAGAGAGTGAGATGCCATCTCCTTTCATTCAGTCAGTAGCTTCAAACATTTCTGGACGTTTTTCAATGGCAAAAATCAATGAATATTGTAAATGCACAAACAGTAATTTCTCCGCATTGCAAGGTGCAATTCTGAAATTTTTTGCTTTTTCCTGCTAATCCTACCATGATAAAGAAGATTCAAAGAGAGTGAGATGCCAGCTCTTTTCATTCAGTCAGTAGCTTCAAACATTTCTGGACGTTTTTCAATGGCAAAAATCAATGAATATTGTAAATGCACAAACAGTAATATCTGCGCATTGCAAGGTGCAATTCTGAAATTTTTTGCTTTTTCCTGCTAATCCTAGCATGATAAAGAAGATTCAAAGAGAGTGAGATGCCAGCTCTTTTCATTCAGTCAGTAGCTTCAAACATTTCTGGTATATGAATAACATGATGTTTTTCAATGGCAAAAATCAATGAATATTGTAAATGCACAAACAGTAATATCTCCGCATTGCAAGGTGCAATTCTGAAATTTTTTGCTTTTTCCTGCTCCTCTTAGCATGATAAAGAAGATTCAAAGAGAGTGAGATGCCAACTCTTTTCATTCAGTCAGTAGCTTCAAACATTTCTGGTATATGAATAACATGATGTTTTTCAATGGCAAAAATCAATGAATATTGTAAATGCACAAACAGTAATATCTCCGCATTGCAAGGTGCAATTCTGAAATTTTTAGCTTTTTCCTGCTAATCCTAGCATGATAAAGAAGATTCAAAGAGAGTGAGATGCCAGCTCCTTTCATTCAGTCAGTAGCTTCAAACATTTCTGGTATATGAATAACATGATGTTTTTCAATGGCAAAAATCAATGAATATTGTAAATGCACAAACAGTAATATCTCCGCATTGCAAGGTGCAATTCTGAAATTTTTTGCTTTTTCCTGCTAATCCTAGCATGATAAAGAAGATTCAAAGAGAGTGAGATGCCATCTCCTTTCATTCAGTCAGTAGCTTCAAACATTTCTGGACGTTTTTCAATGGCAAAAATCAATGAATATTGTAAATGCACAAACAGTAATTTCTCCGCATTGCAAGGTGCAAATCTGAAATTTTTTGCTTTTTCCTGCTAATCCTAGCATGATAAAGAAGATTCAAAGAGAGTGAGATGCCAGCTCTTTTCATTCAGTCAGTAGCTTCAAACATTTCTGGACGTTTTTCAATGGCAAAAATCAATGAATATTGTAAATGCACAAACAGTAATATCTCCGCATTGCAAGGTGCAATTCTGAAATTTTTTGCTTTTTCCTGCTAATCCTAGCATGATAAAGAAGATTCAAAGAGAGTGAGATGCCAGCTCTTTTCATTCAGTCAGTAGCTTCAAACATTTCTGGACGTTTTTCAATGGCAAAAATCAATGAATATTGTAAATGCACAAACAGTAATATCTCCGCATTGCAAGGTGCAATTCTGAAATTTTTTGCTTTTTCCTGCTAATCCTAGCATGATAAAGAAGATTCAAAGAGAGTGAGATGCCAGCTCTTTTCATTCAGTCAGTAGCTTCAAACATTTCTGGACGTTTTTCAATGGCAAAAATCAATGAATATTGTAAATGCACAAACAGTAATATCTCCGCATTGCAAGGTGCAATTCTGAAATTTTTTGCTTTTTCCTGCTAATCCTAGCATGATAAAGAAGATTCAAAGAGAGTGAGATGCCAGCTCTTTTCATTCAGTCAGTAGCTTCAAACATTTCTGGTATATGAATAACATGATGTTTTTCAATGGCAAAAATCAATGAATATTGTAAATGCACAAACAGTAATATCTCCGCATTGCAAGGTGCAATTCTGAAATTTTTTGCTTTTTCCTGCTCCTCTTAGCATGATAAAGAAGATTCAAAGAGATTGAGATGCCAACTCTTTTCATTCAGTCAGTAGCTTCAAACATTTCTGGTATATGAATAACATGATGTTTTTCAATGGCAAAAATCAATGAATATTGTAAATGCACAAACAGTAATATCTCCACATTGCAAGGTGCAATTCTGAAATTTTTTGCTTTTTCCTGCTAATCCTAGCATGATAAAGAAGATTCAAAGAGAGTGAGATGCCAGCTCTTTTCATTCAGTCAGTAGCTTCAAACATTTCTGGACGTTTTTCAATGGCAAAAATCAATGAATATTGTAAATGCACAAACAGTAATTTCTCCGCATTGCAAGGTGCAATTCTGAAATTTTTTGCTTTTTCCTGCTAATCCTAGCATGATAAAGAAGATTCAAAGAGAGTGAGATGCCAGCTCTTTTCATTCAGTCAGTAGCTTCAAAAATTTCTGGTATATGAATAACATGATGTTTTTCAATGGCAAAAATCAATGAATATTGTAAATGCACAAACAGTAATATCTCCACATTGCAAGGTGCAATTCTGAAATTTTTTGCTTTTTCCTGCTAATCCTAGCATGATAAAGAAGATTCAAAGAGAGTGAGATGCCAGCTCTTTTCATTCAGTCAGTAGCTTCAAACATTTCTGGACGTTTTTCAATGGCAAAAATCAATGAATATTGTAAATGCACAAACAGTAATTTCTCCGCATTGCAAGGTGCAATTCTGAAATTTTTTGCTTTTTCCTGCTAATCCTAGCATGATAAAGAAGATTCAAAGAGAGTGAGATGCCAGCTCTTTTCATTCAGTCAGTAGCTTCAAACATTTCTGGTATATGAATAACATGATGTTTTTCAATGGCAAAAATCAATGAATATTGTAAATGCACAAACAGTAATATCTCCGCATTGCAAGGTGCAATTCTGAAATTTTTTGCTTTTTCCTGCTAATCCTAGCATGATAAAGAAGATTGAAAGAGAGTGAGATGCCAGCTCCTTTCATTCAGTCAGTAGCTTCAAACATTTCTGGTATATGAATAACATGATGTTTTTCAATGGCAAAAATCAATGAATATTGTAAATGCACAAACAGTAATATCTCCGCATTGCAAGGTGCAATTCTGAAATTTTTTGCTTTTTCCTGCTAATCCTAGCATGATAAAGAAGATTCAAAGAGAGTGAGATGCCATCTCCTTTCATTCAGTCAGTAGCTTCAAACATTTCTGGACGTTTTTCAATGGCAAAAATCAATGAATATTGTAAATGCACAAACAGTAATTTCTCCGCATTGCAAGGTGCAATTCTGAAATTTTTTGCTTTTTCCCGCTAATCCTACCATGATAAAGAAGATTCAAAGAGAGTGAGATGCCAGCTCTTTTCATTCAGTCAGTAGCTTCAAACATTTCTGGACGTTTTTCAATGGCAAAAATCAATGAATATTGTAAATGCACAAACAGTAATATCTCCGCATTGCAAGGTGCAATTCTGAAATTTTTTGCTTTTTCCTGCTAATCCTAGCATGATAAAGAAGATTCAAAGAGAGTGAGATGCCAGCTCTTTTCATTCAGTCAGTAGCTTCAAACATTTCTGGACGTTTTTCAATGGCAAAAATCAATGAATATTGTAAATGCACAAACAGTAATATCTCCGCATTGCAAGGTGCAATTCTGAAATTTTTTGCTTTTTCCTGCTAATCCTAGCATGATAAAGAAGATTCAAAGAGAGTGAGATGCCAGCTCTTTTCATTCAGTCAGTAGCTTCAAACATTTCTGGACGTTTTTCAATGGCAAAAATCAATGAATATTGTAAATGCACAAACAGTAATATCTCCGCATTGCAAGGTGCAATTCTGAAATTTTTTGCTTTTTCCTGCTAATCCTAGCATGATAAAGAAGATTCAAAGAGAGTGAGATGCCAGCTCTTTTCATTCAGTCAGTAGCTTCAAACATTTCTGGTATATGAATAACATGATGTTTTTCAATGGCAAAAATCAATGAATATTGTAAATGCACAAACAGTAATATCTCCGCATTGCAAGGTGCAATTCTGAAATTTTTTGCTTTTTCCTGCTCCTCTTAGCATGATAAAGAAGATTCAAAGAGAGTGAGATGCCAACTCTTTTCATTCAGTCAGTAGCTTCAAACATTTCTGGTATATGAATAACATGATGTTTTTCAATGGCAAAAATCAATGAATATTGTAAATGCACAAACAGTAATATCTCCGCATTGCAAGGTGCAATTCTGAAATTTTTTGCTTTTTCCTGCTAATCCTAGCATGATAAAGAAGATTCAAAGAGAGTGAGATGCCAGCTCCTTTCATTCAGTCAGTAGCTTCAAACATTTCTGGTATATGAATAACATGATGTTTTTCAATGGCAAAAATCAATGAATATTGTAAATGCACAAACAGTAATATCTCCGCATTGCAAGGTGCAATTCTGAAATTTTTTGCTTTTTCCTGCTAATCCTAGCATGATAAAGAAGATTCAAAGAGAGTGAGATGCCATCTCCTTTCATTCAGTCAGTAGCTTCAAACATTTCTGGACGTTTTTCAATGGCAAAAATCAATGAATATTGTAAATGCACAAACAGTAATTTCTCCGCATTGCAAGGTGCAAATCTGAAATTTTTTGCTTTTTCCTGCTAATCCTAGCATGATAAAGAAGATTCAAAGAGAGTGAGATGCCAGCTCTTTTCATTCAGTCAGTAGCTTCAAACATTTCTGGACGTTTTTCAATGGCAAAAATCAATGAATATTGTAAATGCACAAACAGTAATATCTCCGCATTGCAAGGTGCAATTCTGAAATTTTTTGCTTTTTCCTGCTAATCCTAGCATGATAAAGAAGATTCAAAGAGAGTGAGATGCCAGCTCTTTTCATTCAGTCAGTAGCTTCAAACATTTCTGGACGTTTTTCAATGGCAAAAATCAATGAATATTGTAAATGCACAAACAGTAATATCTCCGCATTGCAAGGTGCAATTCTGAAATTTTTTGCTTTTTCCTGCTAATCCTAGCATGATAAAGAAGATTCAAAGAGAGTGAGATGCCAGCTCTTTTCATTCAGTCAGTAGCTTCAAACATTTCTGGACGTTTTTCAATGGCAAAAATCAATGAATATTGTAAATGCACAAACAGTAATATCTCCGCATTGCAAGGTGCAATTCTGAAATTTTTTGCTTTTTCCTGCTAATCCTAGCATGATAAAGAAGATTCAAAGAGAGTGAGATGCCAGCTCTTTTCATTCAGTCAGTAGCTTCAAACATTTCTGGTATATGAATAACATGATGTTTTTCAATGGCAAAAATCAATGAATATTGTAAATGCACAAACAGTAATATCTCCGCATTGCAAGGTGCAATTCTGAAATTTTTTGCTTTTTCCTGCTCCTCTTAGCATGATAAAGAAGATTCAAAGAGAGTGAGATGCCAACTCTTTTCATTCAGTCAGTAGCTTCAAACATTTCTGGTATATGAATAACATGATGTTTTTCAATGGCAAAAATCAATGAATATTGTAAATGCACAAACAGTAATATCTCCACATTGCAAGGTGCAATTCTGAAATTTTTTGCTTTTTCCTGCTAATCCTAGCATGATAAAGAAGATTCAAAGAGAGTGAGATGCCAGCTCTTTTCATTCAGTCAGTAGCTTCAAACATTTCTGGTATATGAATAACATGATGTTTTTCAATGGCAAAAATCAATGAATATTGTAAATGCACAAACAGTAATATCTCCGCTTTGCAAGGTGCAATTCTGAAATTTTTTGCTTTTTCCTGCTAATCCTAGCATGATAAAGAAGATTCAAAGAGAGTGAGATGCCAGCTCCTTTCATTCAGAAAGTAGCTTCAAACATTTCTGGTATATGAATAACATGATGTTTTTCAATGGCAAAAATCAATGAATATTGTAAATGCACAAACAGTAATATCTCCGCATTGCAAGGTGCAATTCTGAAATTTTTTGCTTTTTCCTGCTAATCCTAGCATGATAAAGAAGATTCAAAGAGAGTGAGATGCCATCTCCTTTCATTCAGTCAGTAGCTTCAAACATTTCTGGACGTTTTTCAATGGCAAAAATCAATGAATATTGTAAATGCACAAACAGTAATTTCTCCGCATTGCAAGGTGCAATTCTGAAATTTTTTGCTTTTTCCTGCTAATCCTAGCATGATAAAGAAGATTCAAAGAGAGTGAGATGCCAGCTCTTTTCATTCAGTCAGTAGCTTCAAACATTTCTGGACGTTTTTCAATGGCAAAAATCAATGAATATTGTAAATGCACAAACAGTAATATCTCCGCATTGCAAGGTGCAATTCTGAAATTTTTTGCTTTTTCCTGCTAATCCTAGCATGATAAAGAAGATTCAAAGAGAGTGAGATTCCAGCTCTTTTCATTCAGTCAGTAGCTTCAAACATTTCTGGACGTTTTTCAATGGCAAAAATCAATGAATATTGTAAATGCACAAACAGTAATATCTCCGCATTGCAAGGTGCAATTCTGAAATTTTTTGCTTTTTCCTGCTAATCCTAGCATGATAAAGAAGATTCAAAGAGAGTGAGATGCCAGCTCTTTTCATTCAGTCAGTAGCTTCAAACATTTCTGGACGTTTTTCAATGGCAAAAATCAATGAATATTGTAAATGCACAAACAGTAATATCTCCGCATTGCAAGGTGCAATTCTGAAATTTTTTGCTTTTTCCTGCTAATCCTAGCATGATAAAGAAGATTCAAAGAGAGTGAGATGCCAGCTCTTTTCATTCAGTCAGTAGCTTCAAACATTTCTGGTATATGAATAACATGATGTTTTTCAATGGCAAAAATCAATGAATATTGTAAATGCACAAACAGTAATATCTCCACATTGCAAGGTGCAATTCTGAAATTTTTTGCTTTTTCCTGCTAATCCTAGCATGATAAAGAAGATTCAAAGAGAGTGAGATGCCAGCTCTTTTCATTCAGTCAGTAGCTTCAAACATTTCTGGTATATGAATAACATGATGTTTTTCAATGGCAAAAATCAATGAATATTGTAAATGCACAAACAGTAATATCTCCACATTGCAAGGTGCAATTCTGAAATTTTTTGCTTTTTACTGCTCCTCTTAGCATGATAAAGAAGATTCAAAGAGAGTGAGATGCCAGCTCTTTTCATTCAGTCAGTAGCTTCAAACATTTCTGGTATATGAATAACATGATGTTTTTCAATGGCAAAAATCAATGAATATTGTAAATGCACAAACAGTAATTTCTCCGCATTGCAAGGTGCAATTCTGAAATTTTTTGCTTTTTCCTGCTAATCCTAGCATGATAAAGAAGATTCAAAGAGAGTGAGATGCCAGCTCCTTTCATTCAGTCAGCAGCTTCAAACATTTCTGGACGTTTTTCAATGCAAAAATCAATGAATATTGTAAATGCACAAACAGTAATATCTCCGCATTGCAAGGTGCAATTCTGAAATTTTTTGCTTTTTCCTGCTAATCCTAGCATGATAAAGAAGATTCAAAGAGAGTGAGATGCCAGCTCTTTTCATTCAGTCAGTAGCTTCAAACATTTCTGGACGTTTTTCAATGGCAAAAATCAATGAATATTGTAAATGCACAAACAGTAATATCTCCGCATTGCAAGGTGCAATTCTGAAATTTTTTGCTTTTTCCTGCTAATCCTAGCATGATAAAGAAGATTCAAAGAGAGTGAGATGCCAGCTCTTTTCATTCAGTCAGTAGCTTCAAACATTTCTGGTATATGAATAACATGATGTTTTTCAATGGCAAAAATCAATGAATATTGTAAATGCACAAACAGTAATTTCTCCGCATTGCAAGGTGCAATTCTGAAATTTTTTGCTTTTTCCTGCTAATCCTAGCATGATAAAGAAGATTCAAAGAGAGTGAGATGCCAGCTCCTTTCATTCAGTCAGTAGCTTCAAACATTTCTGGACGTTTTTCAATGGCAAAAATCAATGAATATTGTAAATGCACAAACAGTAATTTCTCCGCATTGCAAGGTGCAATTCTGAAATTTTTTGCTTTTTCCTGCTAATCCTAGCATGATAAAGAAGATTCAGAGTGAGATGCCAGCTCTTTTCATTCAGTCAGTAGCTTCAAACATTTCTGGTATATGAATAACATGATGTTTTTCAATGGCAAAAATCAATGAATATTGTAAATGCACAAACAGTAATATCTCCACATTGCAAGGTGCAATTCTGAAATTTTTTGCTTTTTCCTGCTAATCCTAGCATGATAAAGAAGATTCAAAGAGAGTGAGATGCCAGCTCTTTTCATTCAGTCAGTAGCTTCAAACATTTCTGGTATATGAATAACATGATGTTTTTCAATGTCAAAAATCAATGAATATTGTAAATGCACAAACAGTAATATATCCACATTGCAAGGTGCAATTCTGAAATTTTTTGCTTTTTACTGCTCCTCTTAGCATGATAAAGAAGATTCAAAGAGAGTGAGATGCCAGCTCTTTTCATTCAGTCAGTAGCTTCAAACATTTCTGGTATATGAATAACATGATGTTTTTCAATGGCAAAAATCAATGAATATTGTAAATGCACAAACCGTAATTTCTCTGCATTGCAAGGTGCAATTCTGAAATTTTTTGCTTTTTCCTGCTAATCCTAGCATGATAAAGAAGATTCAAAGAGAGTGAGATGCCAGCTCCTTTCATTCAGTCAGTAGCTTCAAACATTTCTGGACGTTTTTCAATGGCAAAAATCAATGAATATTGTAAATGCACAAACAGTAATATCTCCGCATTGCAAGGTGCAATTCTGAAATTTTTTGCTTTTTCCTGCTAATCCTAGCATGATAAAGAAGATTCAAAGAGAGTGAGATGCCAGCTCTTTTCATTCAGTCAGTAGCTTCAAACATTTCTGGTATATGAATAACATGATGTTTTTCAATGGCAAAAATCAATGAATATTGTAAATGCACAAACAGTAATTTCTCCGCATTGCAAGGTGCAATTCTGAAATTTTTTGCTTTTTCCTGCTAATCCTAGCATGATAAAGAAGATTCAAAGAGACTGAGATGGCAGCTCCTTTCATTCAGTCAGTAGCTTCAAACATTTCTGGACGTTTTTCAATGGCAAAAATCAATGAATATTGTAAATGCACATACAGTAATTTCTCCGCATTGCAAGGTGCAATTCTGAAATTTTTTGCTTTTTCCTGCTAATCCTAGCATGATAAAGAAGATTCAGAGTGAGATGCCAGCTCTTTTCATTCAGTCAGTAGCTTCAAACATTTCTGGTATATGAATAACATGATGGTTTTCAATGGCAAAAATCAATGAATATTGTAAATGCACAAACAGTAATATCTCCACATTGCAAGGTGCAATTCTGAAATTTTTTGCTTTTTCCTGCTAATCCTAGCATGATAAAGAAGATTCAAAGAGAGTGAGATGCCAGCTCTTTTCATTCAGTCAGTAGCTTCAAACATTTCTGGTATATGAATAACATGATGTTTTTCAATGGCAAAAATCAATGAATATTGTAAATGCACAAACAGTAATATCTCCACATTGCAAGGTGCAATTCTGAAATTTTTTGCTTTTTCCTGCTAATCCTAGCATGATAAAGAAGATTCAAAGAGAGTGAGATGCCAGCTCTTTTCATTCAGTCAGTAGCTTCAAACATTTCTGGTATATGAATAACATGATGTTTTTCAATGGCAAAAATCAATGAATATTGTAAATGCACAAACAGTAATATCTCCACATTGCAAGGTGCAATTCTGAAATTTTTTGCTTTTTCCTGCTCCTCTTAGCATGATAAAGAAGATTCAAAGAGAGTGAGATGCCAGCTCTTTTCATTCAGTCAGTAGCTTCAAACATTTCTGGTATATGAATAACATGATGTTTTTCAATGGCAAAAATCAATGAATATTGTAAATGCACAAACAGTAATTTCTCCGCATTGCAAGGTGCAATTCTGAAATTTTTTGCTTTTTCCTGCTAATCCTAGCATGATAAAGAAGATTCAAAGAGAGTGAGATGCCAGCTCCTTTCATTCAGTCAGTAGCTTCAAACATTTCTGGACGTTTTTCAATGGCAAAAATCAATGAATATTGTAAATGCACAAACAGTAATATCTCCGCATTGCAAGGTGCAATTCTGAAATTTTTTGCTTTTTCCTGCTAATCCTAGCATGATAAAGAAGATTCAAAGAGAGTGAGATGCCAGCTCCTTTCATTCAGTCAGTAGCTTCAAACATTTCTGGACGTTTTTCAATGGCAAAAATCAATGAATATTGTAAATGCACAAACAGTAATATCTCCGCATTGCAAGGTGCAATTCTGAAATTTTTTGCTTTTTCCTGCTAATCCTAGCATGATAAAGAAGATTCAAATAGAGTGAGATGCCAGCTCTTTTCATTCAGTCAGTAGCTTCAAACATTTCTGGACGTTTTTCAATGGCAAAAATCAATGAATATTGTAAATGCACAAACAGTAATATCTCCGCATTGCAAGGTGCAATTCTGAAATTTTTTGCTTTTTCCTGCTAATCCTAGCATGATAAAGAAGATTCAAAGAGAGTGAGATGCCAGCTCTTTTCATTCAGTCAGTAGCTTCAAACATTTCTGGTATATGAATAACATGATGTTTTTCAATGGCAAAAATCAATGAATATTGTAAATGCACAAATAGTAATATCTCCACATTGCAAGGTGCAATTCTGAAATTTTTTGTTTTTCCTGCTAATCCTAGCATGATAAAGAAGATTCAAAGAGAGTGAGATGCCAGCTCTTTTCATTCAGTCAGTAGCTTCAAACATTTCTGGTATATGAATAACATGATGTTTTTCAATGGCAAAAATCAATGAATATTGTAAATGCACAAACAGTAATTTCTCCGCATTGCAAGGTGCAATTCTGAAATTTTTTGCTTTTTCCTGCTAATCCTAGCATGATAAAGAAGATTCAAAGAGAGTGAGATGCCAGCTCCTTTCATTCAGTCAGTAGCTTCAAACATTTCTGGGCGTTTTTCAATGGCAAAAATCAATGAATATTGTAAATGCACAAACAGTAATTTCTCCGCATTGCAAGGTGCAATTCTGAAATTTTTTGCTTTTTCCTGCTCCTCTTAGCATGATAAAGAAGATTCAAAGAGAGTGAGATGCCAACTCTTTTCATTCAGTCAGTAGCTTCAAACATTTCTGGTATATGAATATCATGATGTTTTTCAATGGCAAAAATCAATGAATATTGTAAATGCACAAACAGTAATTTCTCCGCATTGCAAGGTGCAATTCTGAAATTTTTTGCTTTTTCCTGCTCCTCTTAGCATGATAAAGAAGATTCAAATAGAGTGAGATGCCAGCTCTTTTCATTCAGTCAGTAGCTTCAAACATTTCTGGTATATGAATAACATGATGTTTTTCAATGGTAAAAATCAATGAATATTGTAAATGCACAAACAGTAATATCTCCACATTGCAAGGTGCAATTCTGAAATTTTTTGCTTTTTCCTGCTAATCCTAGCATGATAAAGAAGATTCAAACAGAGTGAGATGCCAGCTCTTTTCATTCAGTCAGTAGCTTCAAACATTTCTGGACGTTTTTCAATGGCAAAAATCAATGAATATTGTAAATGCACAAACAGTAATATCTCCGCATTGCAAGGTGCAATTCTGAAATTTTTTGCTTTTTCCTGCTAATCCTAGCATGATAAAGAAGATTCAAAGAGAGTGAGATGCCAGCTCCTTTCATTCAGTCAGTAGCTTCAAACATTTCTGGACGTTTTTCAATGGCAAAAATCAATGAATATTGTAAATGCACAAACAGTAATATCTTCGCATTGCAAGGTGCAATTCTGTAATTTTTTGCTTTTTCCTGCTAATCCTAGCATGATAAAGAAGATTCAAAGAGAGTGAGATGCCAGCTCTTTTCATTCAGTCAGTAGCTTCAAACATTTCTGGTATGTGAATAACATGATGTTTTTCAATGGCAAAAATCAATGAATATTGTAAATGCACAAACAGTAATTTCTCCGCATTGCAAGGTGCAATTCTGAAATTTTTTGCTTTTTCCTGCTAATCCTAGCATGATAAAGAAGATTCAAAGAGAGTGAGATGCCAGCTCTTTTCATTCAGTCAGTAGCTTCAAAAATTTCTGGTATATGAATAACATGATGTTTTTCAATGGCAAAAATCAATGAATATTGTAAATGCACAAACAGTAATATCTCCACATTGCAAGGTGCAATTCTGAAATTTTTTGCTTTTTCCTGCTAATCCTAGCATGATAAAGAAGATTCAAAGAGAGTGAGATGCCAGCTCTTTTCATTCAGTCAGTAGCTTCAAACATTTCTGGACGTTTTTCAATGGCAAAAATCAATGAATATTGTAAATGCACAAACAGTAATATCTCCGCATTGCAAGGTGCAATTCTGAAATTTTTTGCTTTTTCCTGCTAATCCTAGCATGATAAAGAAGATTCAAAGAGAGTGAGATGCCAGCTCCTTTCATTCAGTCATTAGCTTCAAACATTTCTGGACGTTTTTCAATGGCAAAAATCAATGAATATTGTACATGCACAAACAGTAATATCTCCGCATTGCAAGGTGCAATTCTGAAATTTTTTGCTTTTTCCTGCTAATCCTAGCATGATAAAGAAGATTCAAAGAGAGTGACATGCCAGCTCTTTTCATTCAGTCAGTAGCTTCAAACATTTCTGGACGTTTTTCAATGGCAAAAATCAATGAATATTGTAAATGCACAAACAGTAATATCTCCGCATTGCAAGGTGCAATTCTGAAATTTTTTGCTTTTTCCTGCTAATCCTAGCATGATTAAGAAGATTCAAAGAGAGTGAGATGCCAGCTCCTTTCATTCAGTCAGTAGCTTCAAACATTTCTGGACGTTTTTCAATGGCAAAAATCAATGAATATTGTAAATGCACAAACAGTAATATCTCCGCATTGCAAGGTGCAATTCTGAAATTTTTTGCTTTTTCCTGCTAATCCTAGCATGATAAAGAAGATTCAAAGAGAGTGAGATGCCAGCTCTTTTCATTCAGTCAGTAGCTTCAAACATTTCTGGACGTTTTTCAATGGCAAAAATCAATGAATATTGTAAATGCACAAACAGTAATATCTCCGCATTGCAAGGTGCAATTCTGAAATTTTTTGCTTTTTCCTGCTAATCCTAGCATGATAAAGAAGATTCAAAGAGAGTGAGATGCCAGCTCTTTTCATTCAGTCAGTAGCTTCAAACATTTCTGGTATATGAATAACATGATGTTTTTCAATGGCAAAAATCAATGAATATTGTAAATGCACAAACAGTAATATCTCCACATTGCAAGGTGCAATTCTGAAATTTTTTGCTTTTTCCTGCTAATCCTAGCATGATAAAGAAGATTCAAAGAGAGTGAGATGCCAGCTCCTTTCATTCAGTCAGTAGCTTCAAACATTTCTGGACGTTTTTCAATGGCAAAAATCAATGAATATTGTAAATGCACAAACAGTAATTTCTCCGCATTGCAAGGTGCAATTCTGAAATTTTTTGCTTTTTCCTGCTAATCCTAGCATGATAAAGAAGATTCAAAGAGAGTGAGATGCCAGCTCCTTTCATTCAGTCAGTAGCTTCAAACATTTCTGGACGTTTTTCAATGGCAAAAATCAATGAATATTGTAAATGCACAAACAGTAATATCTCCACATTGCAAGGTGCAATTCTGAAATTTTTTGCTTTTTCCTGCTAATCCTAGCATGATAAAGAAGATTCAAAGAGAGTGAGATGCCAGCTCCTTTCATTCAGTCAGTAGCTTCAAACATTTCTGGACGTTTTTCAATGGCAAAAATCAATGAATATTGTAAATGCACAAACAGTAATTTCTCCGCATTGCAAGGTGCAATTCTGAAATTTTTTGCTTTTTCCTGCTAATCCTAGCATGATAAAGAAGATTCAAAGAGAGTGAGATGCCATCTCTTTTCATTCAGTCAGTAGCTTCAAACATTTCTGGTATATGAATAACATGATGTTTTTCAATGGCAAAAATCAATGAATATTGTAAATGCACAAACAGTAATATCTCCATATTGCAAGGTGCAATTCTGAAATTTTTTGCTTTTTCCTGCTAATACTAGCATGATAAAGAAGATTCAAAGAGAGTGAGATGCCAGCTCCTTTCATTCAGTCAGTAGCTTCAAACATTTCTGGACGTTTTTCAATGGCAAAAATCAATGAATATTGTAAATGCACAAACAGTAATTTCTCCGCATTGCAAGGTGCAATTCTGAAATTTTTTGCTTTTTCCTGCTAATCCTAGCATGATAAAGAAGATTCAAAGAGAGTGAGATGCCAGCTCCTTTCATTCAGTCAGTAGCTTCAAACATTTCTGGACGTTTTTCAATGGCAAAAATCAATGAATATTGTAAATGCACAAACAGTAATTTCTCCGCATTGCAAGGTGCAATTCTGAAATTTTTTGCTTTTTCCTGCTAATCCTAGCATGATAAAGAAGATTCAAAGAGAGTGAGATGCCAGCTCCTTTCATTCAGTCAGTAGCTTCAAACATTTCTGGACGTTTTTCAATGGCAAAAATCAATGAATATTGTAAATGCACAAACAGTAATTTCTCCGCATTGCAAGGTGCAATTCTGAAATTTTTTGCTTTTTCCTGCTAATCCTAGCATGATAAAGTAGATTCAAAGAGAGTGAGATGCCAGCTCCTTTCATTCAGTCAGTAGCTTCAAACATTTCTGGACGTTTTTCAATGGCAAAAATCAATGAATATTGTAAATGCACAAACAGTAATATCTCCACATTGCAAGGTGCAATTCTGAAATTTTTTGCTTTTTCCTGCTAATCCTAGCATGATAAAGAAGATTCAAAGAGAGTGAGATGCCAGCTCCTTTCATTCAGTCAGTAGCTTCAAACATTTCTGGACGTTTTTCAATGGCAAAAATCAATGAATATTGTAAATGCACAAACAGTAATTTCTCCGCATTGCAAGGTGCAATTCTGAAATTTTTTGCTTTTTCCTGCTAATCCTAGCATGATAAAGAAGATTCAAAGAGAGTGAGATGCCAGCTCTTTTCATTCAGTCAGTAGCTTCAAACATTTCTGGTATATGAATAACATGATGTTTTTCAATGGCAAAAATCAATGAATATTGTAAATGCACAAACAGTAACATCGCCGCATTGCAAGGTGCAATTCTGAAATTTTTTGCTTTTTCCTGCTAATCCTAGCATGATAAAGAAGATTCAAAGAGAGTGAGATGCCAGCTCCTTTCATTCAGTCAGTAGCTTCAAACATTTCTGGTATGTGAATAACATGATGTTTTTCAATGGCAAAAATCAATGAATATTGTAAATGCACAAACAGTAATATCTCCGCATTGCAAGGTGCAATTCTGAAATTTTTTGCTTTTTCCTGCTAATCCTAGCATGATAAAGAAGATTCAAAGAGAGTGAGATGCCAGCTCTTTTCATTCAGTCAGTAGCTTCAAACATTTCTGGTATATGAATAACATGATGTTTTTCAATGGCAAAAATCAATGAATATTGTAAATGCACAAACAGTAATATCTCCACATTGCAAGGTGCAATTCTGAAATTTTTTGCTTTTTCCTGCTAATCCTAGCATGATAAAGAAGATTCAAAGAGAGTGAGATGCCAGCTCTTTTCATTCAGTCAGTAGCTTCAAACATTTCTGGTATATGAATTACATGATGTTTTTCAATGGCAAAAATCAATGAATATTGTAAATGCACAAACAGTAATATCTCCACATTGCAAGGTGCAATTCTGAAATTTTTTGCTTTTTACCGCTCCTCTTAGCATGATAAAGAAGATTCAAAGAGAGTGAGATGCCAGCTCTTTTCATTCAGTCAGTAGCTTCAAACATTTCTGGTATATGAATAACATGATGTTTTTCAATGGCAAAAATCAATGAATATTGTAAATGCACAAACAGTAATTTCTCCGCATTGCAAGGTGCAATTCTGAAATTTTTTGCTTTTTCCTGCTAATCCTAGCATGATAAAGAAGATTCAAAGAGAGTGATATGCCAGCTCCTTTCATTCAGTCAGTAGCTTCAAACATTTCTGGACGTTTTTTAATGGCAAAAATCAATGAATATTGTAAATGCACAAACAGTAATATCTCCGCATTGCAAGGTGCAATTCTGAAATTTTTTGCTTTTTCCTGCTAATCCTAGCATGATAAAGAAGATTCAAAGAGAGTGAGATGCCAGCTCTTTTCATTCAGTCAGTAGCTTCAAACATTTCTGGACGTTTTTCAATGGCAAAAATCAATGAATATTGTAAATGCACAAACAGTAATTTCTCCGCATTGCAAGGTGCAATTCTGAAATTTTTTGCTTTTTCCTGCTAATCCTAGCATGATAAAGAAGATTCAAAGAGAGTGAGATGCCATCTCTTTTCATTCAGTCAGTAGCTTCAAACATTTCTGGTATATGAATAACATGATGTTTTTCAATGGCAAAAATCAATGAATATTGTAAATGCACAAACAGTAATATCTCCATATTGCAAGGTGCAATTCTGAAATTTTTTGCTTTTTCCTGCTAATACTAGCATGATAAAGAAGATTCAAAGAGAGTGAGATGCCAGCTCCTTTCATTCAGTCAGTAGCTTCAAACATTTCTGGACGTTTTTCAATGGCAAAAATCAATGAATATTGTAAATGCACAAACAGTAATTTCTCCGCATTGCAAGGTGCAATTCTGAAATTTTTTGCTTTTTCCTGCTAATCCTAGCATGATAAAGAAGATTCAAAGAGAGTGAGATGCCAGCTCCTTTCATTCAGTCAGTAGCTTCAAACATTTCTGGACGTTTTTCAATGGCAAAAATCAATGAATATTGTAAATGCACAAACAGTAATTTCTCCGCATTGCAAGGTGCAATTCTGAAATTTTTTGCTTTTTCCTGCTAATCCTAGCATGATAAAGAAGATTCAAAGAGAGTGAGATGCCAGCTCCTTTCATTCAGTCAGTAGCTTCAAACATTTCTGGACGTTTTTCAATGGCAAAAATCAATGAATATTGTAAATGCACAAACAGTAATTTCTCCGCATTGCAAGGTGCAATTCTGAAATTTTTTGCTTTTTCCTGCTAATCCTAGCATGATAAAGTAGATTCAAAGAGAGTGAGATGCCAGCTCCTTTCATTCAGTCAGTAGCTTCAAACATTTCTGGACGTTTTTCAATGGCAAAAATCAATGAATATTGTAAATGCACAAACAGTAATATCTCCACATTGCAAGGTGCAATTCTGAAATTTTTTGCTTTTTCCTGCTAATCCTAGCATGATAAAGAAGATTCAAAGAGAGTGAGATGCCAGCTCCTTTCATTCAGTCAGTAGCTTCAAACATTTCTGGACGTTTTTCAATGGCAAAAATCAATGAATATTGTAAATGCACAAACAGTAATTTCTCCGCATTGCAAGGTGCAATTCTGAAATTTTTTGCTTTTTCCTGCTAATCCTAGCATGATAAAGAAGATTCAAAGAGAGTGAGATGCCAGCTCTTTTCATTCAGTCAGTAGCTTCAAACATTTCTGGTATATGAATAACATGATGTTTTTCAATGGCAAAAATCAATGAATATTGTAAATGCACAAACAGTAACATCGCCGCATTGCAAGGTGCAATTCTGAAATTTTTTGCTTTTTCCTGCTAATCCTAGCATGATAAAGAAGATTCAAAGAGAGTGAGATGCCAGCTCCTTTCATTCAGTCAGTAGCTTCAAACATTTCTGGTATGTGAATAACATGATGTTTTTCAATGGCAAAAATCAATGAATATTGTAAATGCACAAACAGTAATATCTCCGCATTGCAAGGTGCAATTCTGAAATTTTTTGCTTTTTCCTGCTAATCCTAGCATGATAAAGAAGATTCAAAGAGAGTGAGATGCCAGCTCTTTTCATTCAGTCAGTAGCTTCAAACATTTCTGGTATATGAATAACATGATGTTTTTCAATGGCAAAAATCAATGAATATTGTAAATGCACAAACAGTAATATCTCCACATTGCAAGGTGCAATTCTGAAATTTTTTGCTTTTTCCTGCTAATCCTAGCATGATAAAGAAGATTCAAAGAGAGTGAGATGCCAGCTCTTTTCATTCAGTCAGTAGCTTCAAACATTTCTGGTATATGAATTACATGATGTTTTTCAATGGCAAAAATCAATGAATATTGTAAATGCACAAACAGTAATATCTCCACATTGCAAGGTGCAATTCTGAAATTTTTTGCTTTTTACCGCTCCTCTTAGCATGATAAAGAAGATTCAAAGAGAGTGAGATGCCAGCTCTTTTCATTCAGTCAGTAGCTTCAAACATTTCTGGTATATGAATAACATGATGTTTTTCAATGGCAAAAATCAATGAATATTGTAAATGCACAAACAGTAATTTCTCCGCATTGCAAGGTGCAATTCTGAAATTTTTTGCTTTTTCCTGCTAATCCTAGCATGATAAAGAAGATTCAAAGAGAGTGATATGCCAGCTCCTTTCATTCAGTCAGTAGCTTCAAACATTTCTGGACGTTTTTTAATGGCAAAAATCAATGAATATTGTAAATGCACAAACAGTAATATCTCCGCATTGCAAGGTGCAATTCTGAAATTTTTTGCTTTTTCCTGCTAATCCTAGCATGATAAAGAAGATTCAAAGAGAGTGAGATGCCAGCTCTTTTCATTCAGTCAGTAGCTTCAAACATTTCTGGACGTTTTTCAATGGCAAAAATCAATGAATATTGTAAATGCACAAACAGTAATATCTCCGCATTGCAAGGTGCAATTCTGAAATTTTTTGCTTTTTCCTGCTAATCCTAGCATGATAAAGAAGATTCAAAGAGAGTGAGATGCCAGCTCTTTTCATTCAGTCAGTAGCTTCAAACATTTCTGGTATATGAATAACATGATGTTATTCAATGGCAAAAATCAATGAATATTGTAAATGCACAAACAGTAATTTCTCCGCATTGCAAGGTGCAATTCTGAAATTTTTTGCTTTTTCCTGCTAATCCTAGCATGATAAAGAAGATTCAAAGAGAGTGAGATGCCAGCTCCTTTCATTCAGTCAGTAGCTTCAAACATTTCTGGACGTTTTTCAATGGCAAAAATCAATGAATATTGTAAATGCACAAACAGTAATTTCTCCGCATTGCAAGGTGCAATTCTGAAATTTTTTGCTTTTTCCTGCTAATCCTAGCATGATAAAGAAGATTCAAAGAGAGTGAGATGCCAGCTCTTTTCATTCAGTCAGTAGCTTCAAACATTTCTGGTATATGAATAACATGATGTTTTTCAATGGCAAAAATCAATGAATATTGTAAATGCACAAATAGTAATATCTCCACATTGCAAGGTGCAATTCTGAAATTTTTTGCTTTTTCCTGCTAATCCTAGCATGATAAAGAAGATTCAAAGAGAGTGAGATGCCAGCTCTTTTCATTCAGTCAGTAGCTTCAAACATTTCTAGACGTTTTTCAATGGCAAAAATCAATGAATATTGTAAATGCACAAACAGTAATATCTCCGCATTGCAAGGTGCAGTTCTGAAATTTTTTGCTTTTTCCTGCTCCTCTTAGCATGATAAAGAAGATTCAAAGAGAGTGAGATGCCAGCTCTTTTCATTCAGTCAGTAGCTTCAAACATTTCTGGTATATGAATAACATGATGTTTTTCAATGGCAAAAATCGATGAATATTGTAATTGCACAAACAGTAATTTCTCCGCATTGCAAGGTGCAATTCTGAAATTTTTTGCTTTTTCCTGCTAATCCTAGCATGATAAAGAAGATTTAAAGAGAGTGAGATGCCAGCTCTTTTCATTCAGTCAGTAGCTTCAAACATTTCTGGTATATGAATAACATGATGTTTTTCAATGGCAAAAATCAATGAATATTGTAAATGCACAAACAGTAATATCTCCACATTGAAAGGTGCAATTCTGAAATTTTTTGCTTTTTCCTGCTAATCCTAGCATGATAAAGAAGATTCAAAGAGAGTGAGATGCCAGCTCTTTTCATTCAGTCAGTAGCTTCAAACATTTCTGGTATATGAATAACATGATGTTTTTCAATGGCAAAAATCAATGAATATTGTAAATGCACAAACAGTAATATCTCCACATTGCAAGGTGCAATTCTGAAATTTTTTGCTTTTTCCTGCTCCTCTTAGCATGATAAAGAAGATTCAAAGAGAGTGAGATGCCAGCTCTTTTCATTCAGTCAGTAGCTTCAAACATTTCTGGTATATGAATAACATGATGTTTTTCAATGGCAAAAATCAATGAATATTGTAAATGCACAAACAGTAATTTCTCCGCATTGCAAGGTGCAATTCTGAAATTTTTTGCTTTTTCCTGCTAATCCTAGCATGATAAAGAAGATTCAAAGAGAGTGAGATGCCAGCTCCTTTCATTCAGTCAGTAGCTTCAAACATTTCTGGACGTTTTTCAATGGCAAAAATCAATGAATATTGTAAATGCACAAACAGTAATATCTCCGCATTGCAAGGTGCAATTCTGAAATTTTTTGCTTTTTCCTGCTAATCCTAGCATGATAAAGAAGATTCAAAGAGAGTGAGATGCCAGCTCTTTTCATTCAGTCAGTAGCTTCAAACATTTCTGGACGTTTTTCAATGGCAAAAATCAATGAATATTGTAAATGCACAAACAGTAATATCTCCGCATTGCAAGGTGCAATGCTGAAATTTTTTGCTTTTTCCTGCTAATCCTAGCATGATAAAGAAGATTCAAAGAGAGTGAGATGCCAGCTCTTTTCATTCAGTCAGTAGCTTCAAACATTTCTGGTATATGAATAACATGATGTTTTTCAATGGTAAAAATCAATGAATATTGTAAATGCACAAACAGTAATCTCTCCGCATTGCAAGGTGCAATTCTGAAATTTTTTGCTTTTTCCTGCTAATCCTAGCATGATAAAGAAGATTCAAAGAGAGTGAGATGCCAGCTCTTTTCATTCAGTCAGTAGCTTCAAACATTTCTGGACGTTTTTCAATGGCAAAAATCAATGAATATTGTAAATGCACAAACAGTAATTTCTCCGCATTGCAATGTGCAATTCTGAAATTTTTTGCTTTTTCCTGCTAATCCTAGCATGATAAAGAAGATTCAAAGAGAGTGAGATGCCAGCTCTTTTCATTCAGTCAGTAGCTTCAAACATTTCTGGTATATGAATAACATGATGTTTTTCAATGGCAAAAATCAATGAATATTGTAAATGCACAAACAGTAATATCTCCACATTGCAAGGTGCAATTCTGAAATTTTTTGCTTTTTCCTGCTAATCCTAGCATGATAAAGAAGATTCAAAGAGAGTGAGATGCCATCTCTTTTCATTCAGTCAGTAGCTTCAAACATTTCTGGACGTTTTTCAATGGCAAAAATCAATGAATATTGTAAATGCACAAACAGTAATATCTCCGCATTGCAAGGTGCAATTCTGAAATTTTTTGCTTTTTCCTGCTCCTCTTAGCATGATAAAGAAGATTCAAAGAGAGTGAGATGCCAGCTCTTTTCATTCAGTCAGTAACTTCAAACATTTCTGGTATATGAATAACATGATGTTTTTCAATGGCAAAAATCGATGAATATTGTAAATGCACAAACAGTAATTTCTCCGCATTGCAAGGTGCAATTCTGAAATTTTTTGCTTTTTCCTGCTAATCCTAGCATGATAAAGAAGATTTAAAGAGAGTGAGATGCCAGCTCTTTTCATTCAGTCAGTAGCTTCAAACATTTCTGGTATATGAATAACATGATGTTTTTCAATTTCAAAAATCAATGAATATTGTAAATGCACAAACAGTAATATCTCCACATTGCAAGGTGCAATTCTGAAATTTTTTGCTTTTTCCTGCTAATCCTAGCATGATAAAGAATATTGAAAGAGAGTGAGATGCCAGCTCTTTTCATTCAGTCACTAGCTTCAAACATTTCTGGTATATGAATAACATGATGTTTTTCAATGGCAAAAATCAATGAATATTGTAAATGCACAAACAGTAATATCTCCACATTGCAAGGTGCAATTCTGAAATTTTTTGCTTTTTCCTGCTCCTCTTTGCATGATAAAGAAGATTCAAGGAGAGTGAGATGCCAGCTCTTTTCATTCAGTCAGTAGCTTCAAACATTTCTGGTATATGAATAACATGATGTTTTTCAATGGCAAAAATCAATGAATATTGTAAATGCACAAACAGTAATTTCTCCGCATTGCAAGGTGCAATTCTGAAATTTTTTGCTTTTTCCTGCTAATCCTAGCATGAGAAAGAAGATTCAAAGAGAGTGAGATGCCAGCTCCTTTCATTCAGTCAGTAGCTTCAAACATTTCTGGACGTTTTTCAATGGCAAAAATCAATGAATATTGTAAATGCACAAACAGTAATATCTCCGCATTGCAAGGTGCAATTCTGAAATTTTTTGCTTTTTCCTGCTAATCCTAGCATGATAAAGAAGATTCAAAGAGAGTGAGATGCCAGCCCTTTTCATTCAGTCAGTAGCTTCAAACATTTCTGGACGTTTTTCAATGGCAAAAATCAATGAATATTGTAAATGCACAAACAGTAATATCTCCGCAATGCAAGGTGCAATTCTGAAATTTTTTGCTTTTTCCTGCTAATCCTAGCATGATAAAGAAGATTCAAAGAGAGTGAGATGCCAGCTCTTTTCATTCAGTCAGTAGCTTCAAACATTTATGGACGTTTTTCAATGGCAAAAATCAATGAATATTGTAAATGCACAAACAGTAATATCTCCGCATTGCAAGGTGCAATTCTGAAATTTTTTGCTTTTTCCTGCTAATCCTAGCATGATAAAGAAGATTCAAAGAGAGTGAGATGCCAGCTCTTTTCATTCAGTCAGTAGCTTCAAACATTTCTGGTATATGAATAACATGATGTTTTTCAATGGCAAAAATCAATGAATATTGTAAATGCACAAACAGTAATATCTCCACATTGCAAGGTGCAATTCTGAAATTTTTTGCTTTTTCCTGCTCCTCTTAGCATGATAAAGAAGATTCAAAGAGAGTGAGATGCCAGCTCTTTTCATTCAGTCAGTAGCTTCAAACATTTCTGGTATATGAATAACATGATGTTTTTCAATGGCAAAAAACAATGAATATTGTAAATGCACAAACAGTAATTTCTCCGCATTGCAAGGTGCAATTCTGAAATTTTTTGCTTTTTCCTGCTAATCCTAGCATGATAAAGAAGATTCAAAGAGAGTGAGATGCCAGCTCTTTTCATTCAGTCAGTAGCTTCAAACATTTCTGGTATATGAATAACATGATGTTTTTCAATGGCAAAAATCAATGAATATTGTAAATGCACAAACAGTAATATCTCCACATTGCAAGGTGCAATTCTGAAATTTTTTGCTTTTTCCTGCTAATCCTAGCATGATAAAGAAGATTCAAAGAGAGTGAGATGCCAGCTCTTTTCATTCAGTCAGTAGCTTCAAACATTTCTGGACGTTTTTCAATGGCAAAAATCAATGAATATTGTAAATGCACAAACAGTAATATCTCCGCATTGCAAGGTGCAATTCTGAAATTTTTTGCTTTTTCCTGCTAATCCTAGCATGATAAAGAAGATTCAAAGAGAGTGAGATGCCAGCTCCTTTCATTCAGTCAGTAGCTTCAAACATTTCTGGACGTTTTTCAATGGCAAAAATCAATGAATATTGTAAATGCACAAACAGTAATATCTCCGCATTGCAAGGTGCAATTCTGAAATTTTTTGCTTTTTCCTGCTAATCCTAGCATGATAAAGAAGATTCAAAGAGAGTGAGATGCCAGCTCTTTTCATTCAGTCAGTAGCTTCAAACATTTCTGGTATATGAATAACATGATGTTTTTCAATGGCAAAAATCAATGAATATTGTAAATGCACAAACAGTAATATCTCCACATTGCAAGGTGCAATTCTGAAATTTTTTGCTTTTTCCTGCTAATCCTAGCATGATAAAGAAGATTCAAAGAGAGTGAGATGCCAGCTCCTTTCATTCAGTCAGTAGCTTCAAACATTTCTGGACGTTTTTCAATGGCAAAAATCAATGAATATTGTAAATGCACAAACTGTAATATCTCCGCATTGCAAGGTGCAATTCTGAAATTTTTTGCTTTTTCCTGCTCCTCTTAGCATGATAAAGAAGATTCAAAGAAAGTGAGATGCCAGCTCTTTTCATTCAGTCAGTAGCTTCAAACATTTCTGGTATATGAATAACATGATGTTTTTCAATGGCAAAAATCAATGAATATTGTAAATGCACAAACAGTAATTTCTCCGCATTGCAAGGTGCAATTCTGAAATTTTTTGCTTTTTCCTGCTCCTCTTAGCATGATAAGGAAGATTCAAAGAGAGTGAGATGCCAGCTCTTTTCATTCAGTCAGTAGCTTCAAACATTTCTGGTATATGAATAACATGATGTTTTTCAATGGCAAAAATCAATGAATATTGTAAATGCACAAACAGTAATTTCTCCGCATTGCAAGGTGCAATTCTGAAATTTTTTGCTTTTTCCTGCTCCTCTTAGCATGATAAAGAAGATTCAAAGAGAGTGAGATGCCAGCTCTTTTCATTCAGTCAGTAGCTTCAAACATTTCTGGTATATGAATAACATGATGTTTTTCAATGGCAAAAATCAATGAATATTGTAAATGCACAAACAGTAATTTCTCCGCATTGCAAGGTGCAATTCTGAAATTTTTTGCTTTTTCCTGCTAATCCTAGCATGATAAAGAAGATTCAAAGAGAGTGAGATGCCAGCTCTTTTCATTCAGTCAGTAGCTTCAAACATTTCTGGTATATGAATAACATGATGTTTTTCAATGGCAAAAATCAATGAATATTGTAAATGCACAAACAGTAATATCTCCACATTGCAAGGTGCAATTCTGAAATTTTTTGCTTTTTCCTGCTAATCCTAGCATGATAAAGAAGATTCAAAGAGAGTGAGATGCCAGCTCCTTTCATTCAGTCAGTAGCTTCAAACATTTCTGGACGTTTTTCAATGGCAAAAATCAATGAATATTGTAAATGCACAAACAGTAATATCTCCGCATTGCAAGGTGCAATTCTGAAATTTTTTGCTTTTTCCTGCTAATCCTAGCAGGATAAAGAAGATTCAAAGAGAGTGAGATGCCAGCTCCTTTCATTCAGTCAGTAGCTTCAAACATTTCTGGACGTTTTTCAATGGCAAAAATCAATGAATATTGTAAATGCACAAACAGTAATATCTCCGCATTGCAAGGTGCAATTCTGAAATTTTTTGCTTTTTCCTGCTAATCCTAGCATGATAAAGAAGATTCAAAGAGAGTGAGATGCCAGCTCTTTTCATTCAGTCAGTAGCTTCAGACATTTCTGGACGTTTTTCAATGGCAAAAATCAATGAATATTGTAAATGCACAAACAGTAATATCTCCGCATTGCAAGTTGCAATTCTGAAATTTTTTGCTTTTTCCTGCTAATCCTAGCATGATAAAGAAGATTCAAAGAGAGTGAGATGCCAGCTCCTTTCATTCAGTCAGTAGCTTCAAACATTTCTGGACGTTTTTCAATGGCAAAAATCAATGAATATTGTAAATGCACAAACAGTAATATCTCCGCATTGCAAGGTGCAATTCTGAAATTTTTTGCTTTTTCCTGCTAATCCTAGCATGATAAAGAAGATTCAAAGAGAGTGAGATGCCAGCTCTTTTCATTCAGTCAGTAGCTTCAAACATTTATGGACGTTTTTCAATGGCAAAAATCAATGAATATTGTAAATGCACAAACAGTAATATCTCCGCATTGCAAGGTGCAATTCTGAAATTTTTTGCTTTTTCCTGCTAATCCTAGCATGATAAAGAAGATTCAAAGAGAGTGAGATGCCAGCTCTTTTCATTCAGTCAGTAGCTTCAAACATTTCTGGTATATGAATAACATGATGTTTTTCAATGGCAAAAATCAATGAATATTGTAAATGCACAAACAGTAATATCTCCACATTGCAAGGTGCAATTCTGAAATTTTTTGCTTTTTCCTGCTCCTCTTAGCATGATAAAGAAGATTCAAAGAGAGTGAGATGCCAGCTCTTTTCATTCAGTCAGTAGCTTCAAACATTTCTGGTATATGAATAACATGATGTTTTTCAATGGCAAAAAACAATGAATATTGTAAATGCACAAACAGTAATTTCTCCGCATTGCAAGGTGCAATTCTGAAATTTTTTGCTTTTTCCTGCTAATCCTAGCATGATAAAGAAGATTCAAAGAGAGTGAGATGCCAGCTCTTTTCATTCAGTCAGTAGCTTCAAACATTTCTGGTATATGAATAACATGATGTTTTTCAATGGCAAAAATCAATGAATATTGTAAATGCACAAACAGTAATATCTCCACATTGCAAGGTGCAATTCTGAAATTTTTTGCTTTTTCCTGCTAATCCTAGCATGATAAAGAAGATTCAAAGAGAGTGAGATGCCAGCTCTTTTCATTCAGTCAGTAGCTTCAAACATTTCTGGACGTTTTTCAATGGCAAAAATCAATGAATATTGTAAATGCACAAACAGTAATATCTCCGCATTGCAAGGTGCAATTCTGAAATTTTTTGCTTTTTCCTGCTAATCCTAGCATGATAAAGAAGATTCAAAGAGAGTGAGATGCCAGCTCCTTTCATTCAGTCAGTAGCTTCAAACATTTCTGGCCGTTTTTCAATGGCAAAAATCAATGAATATTGTAAATGCACAAACAGTAATATCTCCGCATTGCAAGGTGCAATTCTGAAATTTTTTGCTTTTTCCTGCTAATCCTAGCATGATAAAGAAGATTCAAAGAGAGTGATATGCCAGCTCTTTTCATTCAGTCAGTAGCTTCAAACATTTCTGGTATATGAATAACATGATGTTTTTCAATGGCAAAAATCAATGAATATTGTAAATGCACAAACAGTAATATCTCCACATTGCAAGGTGCAATTCTGAAATTTTTTGCTTATTCCTGCTAATCCTAGCATGATAAAGAAGATTCAAAGAGAGTGAGATGCCAGCTCATTTCATTCAGTCAGTAGCTTCAAACATTTCTGGACGTTTTTCAATGGCAAAAATCAATGAATATTGTAAATGCACAAACAGTAATTTCTCTGCATTGCAAGGTGCAATTCTGAAATTTTTTGCTTTTTCCTGCTAATCCTAGCATGATAAAGAAGATTCAAAGAGAGTGAGATGCCAGCTCCTTTCATTCAGTCAGTAGCTTCAAACATTTCTGGACGTTTTTCAATGGCAAAAATCAATGAATATTGTAAATGCACAAACAGTAATATCTCCGCATTGCAAGGTGCAATTCTGAAATTTTTTGCTTTTTCCTGCTCCTCTTAGCATGATAAAGAAGATTCAAAGAGAGTGAGATGCCAGCTCTTTTCATTCAGTCAGTAGCTTCAAACATTTCTGGTATATGAATAACATGATGTTTTTCAATGGCAAAAATCAATGAATATTGTAAATGCACAAACAGTAATTTCTCCGCATTGCAAGGTGCAATTCTGAAATTTTTTGCTTTTTCCTGCTCCTCTTAGCATGATAAGGAAGATTCAAAGAGAGTGAGATGCCAGCTCTTTTCATTCAGTCAGTAGCTTCAAACATTTCTGGTATATGAATAACATGATGTTTTTCAATGGCAAAAATCAATGAATATTGTAAATGCACAAACAGTAATTTCTCCGCATTGCAAGGTGCAATTCTGAAATTTTTTGCTTTTTCCTGCTAATCCTAGCATGATAAAGAAGATTCAAAGAGAGTGATATGCCAGCTCTTTTCATTCAGTCAGTAGCTTCAAACATTTCTGGTATATGAATAACATGATGTTTTTCAATGGCAAAAATCAATGAATATTGTAAATGCACAAACAGTAATATCTCCACATTGCAAGGTGCAATTCTGAAATTTTTTGCTTTTTCCTGCTAATCCTAGCATGATAAAGAAGATTCAAAGAGAGTGAGATGCCAGCTCTTTTCATTCAGTCAGTAGCTTCAAACATTTCTGGACGTTTTTCAATGGCAAAAATCAATGAATATTGTAAATGCACAAACAGTAATATCTCCGCATTGCAAGGTGCAATTCTGACATTTTTTGCTTTTTCCTGCTAATCCTAGCATGATAAAGAAGATTCAAAGAGAGTGAGATGCCAGCTCCTTTCATTCAGTCAGTAGCTTCAAACATTTCTGGACGTTTTTCAATGGCAAAAATCAATGAATATTGTAAATGCACAAATAGTAATATCTCCGCATTGCAAGGTGCAATTCTGAAATTTTTTGCTTTTTCCTGCTAATCCTAGCATGATAAAGAAGATTCAAAGAGAGTGAGATGCCAGCTCTTTTCATTCAGTCAGTAGCTTCAAACATTTCTGGACGTTTTTCAATGGCAAAAATCAATGAATATTGTAAATGCACAAACAGTAATATCTCCGCATTGCAAGGTGCAATTCTGAAATTTTTTGCTTTTTCCTGCTAATCCTAGCATGATAAAGAAGATTCAAAGAGAGTGAGATGCCAGCTCTTTTCATTCAGTCAGTAGCTTCAAACATTTCTGGTATATGAATAACATGATGTTTTTCAATGGCAAAAATCAATGAATATTGTAAATGCACAAACAGTAATATCTCCACATTGCAAGGTGCAATTCTGAAATTTTTAGCTTTTTCCTGCTCCTCTTAGCATGATAAAGAAGATTCAAAGAGAGTGAGATGCCAGCTCTTTTCATTCAGTCAGTAGCTTCAAACATTTCTGGTATATGAATAACATGATGTTTTTCAATGGCAAAAAACAATGAATATTGTAAATGCACAAACAGTAATTTCTCCGCATTGCAAGGTGCAATTCTGAAATTTTTTGCTTTTTCCTGCTAATCCTAGCATGATAAAGAAGATTCAAAGAGAGTGAGATGCCAGCTCTTTTCATTCAGTCAGTAGCTTCAAACATTTCTGGTATATGAATAACATGATGTTTTTCAATGGCAAAAGTCAATGAATATTGTAAATGCACAAACAGTAATATCTCCACATTGCAAGGTGCAATTCTGAAATTTTTTGCTTTTTCCTGCTAATCCTAGCATGATAAAGAAGATTCAAAGAGAGTGAGATGCCAGCTCCTTTCATTCAGTCAGTAGCTTCAAACATTTCTGGACGTTTTTCAATGGCAAAATTCAATGAATATTGTAAATGCACAAACAGTAATATCTCCGCATTGCAAGGTGCAATTCTGAAATTTTTTGCTTTTTCCTGCTCCTCTTAGCATGATAAAGAAGATTCAAAGAGAGTGAGATGCCAGCTCTTTTCATTCAGTCAGTAGCTTCAAACATTTCTGGTATATGAATAACATGATGTTTTTCAATGGCAAAAATCAATGAATATTGTAAATGCACAAACAGTAATTTCTCCGCATTGCAAGGTGCAATTCTGAAATTTTTTGCTTTTTCCTGCTCCTCTTAGCATGATAAGGAAGATTCAAAGAGAGTGAGATGCCAGCTCTTTTCATTCAGTCAGTAGCTTCAAACATTTCTGGTATATGAATAACATGATGTTTTTCAATGGCAAAAATCAATGAATATTGTAAATGCACAAACAGTAATATCTCCACATTGCAAGGTGCAATTCTGAAATTTTTTGCTTTTTCCTGCTAATCCTAGCATGATAAAGAAGATTCAAAGAGAGTGAGATGCCAGCTCTTTTCATTCAGTCAGTAGCTTCAAACATTTCTGGACGTTTTTCAATGGCAAAAATCAATGAATATTGTAAATGCACAAACAGTAATATCTCCGCATTGCAAGGTGCAATTCTGACATTTTTTGCTTTTTCCTGCTAATCCTAGCATGATAAAGAAGATTCAAAGAGAGTGAGATGCCAGCTCCTTTCATTCAGTCAGTAGCTTCAAACATTTCTGGACGTTTTTCAATGGCAAAAATCAATGAATATTGTAAATGCACAAACAGTAATATCTCCGCATTGCAAGGTGCAATTCTGAAATTTTTTCCTTTTCCTGCTAATCCTAGCATGATAAAGAAGATTCAAAGAGAGTGAGATGCCAGCTCTTTTCATTCAGTCAGTAGCTTCAAACATTTCTGGACGTTTTTCAATGGCAAAAATCAATGAATATTGTAAATGCACAAACAGTAATATCTCCGCATTGCAAGGTGCAATTCTGAAATTTTTTGCTTTTTCCTGCTAATCCTAGCATGATAAAGAAGATTCAAAGAGAGTGAGATGCCAGCTCTTTTCATTCAGTCAGTAGCTTCAAACATTTCTGGTATATGAATAACATGATGTTTTTCAATGGCAAAAATCAATGAATATTGTAAATGCACAAACAGTAATATCTCCGCATTGCAAGGTGCAATTCTGAAATTTTTTGCTTTTTCCTGCTCCTCTTAGCATGATAAAGAAGATTCAAAGAGAGTGAGATGCCAGCTCTTTTCATTCAGTCAGTAGCTTCAAACATTTCTGGTATATGAATAACATGATGTTTTTCAATGGCAAAAAACAATGAATATTGTAAATGCACAAACAGTAATTTCTCCGCATTGCAAGGTGCAATTTTGAAATTTTTTGCTTTTTCCTGCTAATCCTAGCATGATAAAGAAGATTCAAAGAGAGTGAGATGCCAGCTCTTTTCATTCAGTCAGTAGCTTCAAACATTTCTGGTATATGAATAACATGATGTTTTTCAATGGCAAAAATCAATGAATATTGTAAATGCACAAACAGTAATATCTCCACATTGCAAGGTGCAATTCTGAAATTTTTTGCTTTTTCCTGCTAATCCTAGCATGATAAAGAAGATTCAAAGAGAGTGAGATGCCAGCTCTTTTCATTCAGTCAGTAGCTTCAAACATTTCTGGACGTTTTTCAATGGCAAAAATCAATGAATATTGTAAATGCACAAACAGTAATATCTCCGCATTGCAAGGTGCAATTCTGACATTTTTTGCTTTTTCCTGCTAATCCTAGCATGATAAAGAAGATTCAAAGAGAGTGAGATGCCAGCTCCTTTCATTCAGTCAGTAGCTTCAAACATTTCTGGACGTTTTTCAATGGCAAAAATCAATGAATATTGTAAATGCACAAACAGTAATATCTCCGCATTGCAAGGTGCAATTCTGAAATTTTTTCCTTTTCCTGCTAATCCTAGCATGATAAAGAAGATTCAAAGAGAGTGAGATGCCAGCTCTTTTCATTCAGTCAGTAGCTTCAAACATTTCTGGACGTTTTTCAATGGCAAAAATCAATGAATATTGTAAATGCACAAACAGTAATATCTCCGCATTGCAAGGTGCAATTCTGAAATGTTTTGCTTTTTCCTGCTAATCCTAGCATGATAAAGAAGATTCAAAGAGAGTGAGATGCCAGCTCTTTTCATTCAGTCAGTAGCTTCAAACATTTCTGGTATATGAATAACATGATGTTTTTCAATGGCAAAAATCAATGAATATTGTAAATGCACAAACAGTAATATCTCCGCATTGCAAGGTGCAATTCTGAAATTTTTTGCTTTTTCCTGCTAATCCTAGCATGATAAAGAAGATTCAAAGAGAGTGAGATGCCAGCTCTTTTCATTCAGTCAGTAGCTTCAAACATTTCTGGTATATGAATAACATGATGTTTTTCAATGGCAAAAATCAATGAATATTGTAAATGCACAAACAGTAATATCTCCACATTGCAAGGTGCAATTCTGAAATTTTTTGCTTTTTCCTGCTCCTCTTAGCATGATAAAGAAGATTCAAAGAGAGTGAGATGCCAGCTCTTTTCATTCAGTCAGTAGCTTCAAACATTTCTGGTATATGAATAACATGATGTTTTTCAATGGCAAAAATCAATGAATATTGTAAATGCACAAACAGTAATTTCTCCGCATTGCAAGGTGCAATTCTGAAATTTTTTGCTTTTTCCTGCTAATCCTAGCATGATAAAGAAGATTCAAAGAGAGTGAGATGCCAGCTCTTTTCATTCAGTCAGTAGCTTCAAACATTTCTGGTATATGAATAACATGATGTTTTTCAATGGCAAAAATCAATGAATATTGTAAATGCACAAACAGTAATATCTCCACATTGCAAGGTGCAATTCTGAAATTTTTTGCTTTTTCCTGCTAATTCTAGCATGATAAAGAAGATTCAAAGAGAGTGAGATGCCAGCTCTTTTCATTCAGTCAGTAGCTTCAAACATTTCTGGACGTTTTTCAATGGCAAAAATCAATGAATATTGTAAATGCACAAACAGTAATATCTCCGCATTGCAAGGTGCAATTCTGAAATTTTTTGCTTTTTCCTGCTAATCCTAGCATGATAAAGAAGATTCAAAGAGAGTGAGATGCCACCTCCTTTCATTCAGTCAGTAGCTTCAAACATTTCTGGACGTTTTTCAATGGCAAAAATCAATGAATATTGTAAATGCACAAACAGTAATATCTCCGCATTGCAAGGTGCAATTCTGAAATTTTTTGCTTTTTCCTGCTAATCCTAGCATGATAAAGAAGATTCAAAGAGAGTGAGATGCCAGCTCTTTTCATTCAGTCAGTAGCTTCAAACATTTCTGGTATATGAATAACATGATGTTTTTCAATGGCAAAAATCAATGAATATTGTAAATGCACAAACAGTAATATCTCCACATTGCAAGGTGCAATTCTGAAATTTTTTGCTTTTTCCTGCTCCTCTTAGCATGATAAAGAAGATTCAAAGAGAGTGAGATGCCAGCTCTTTTCATTCAGTCAGTAGCTTCAAACATTTCTGGTATATGAATAACATGATGTTTTTCAATGGCAAAAATCAATGAATATTGTAAATGCACAAACAGTAATTTCTCCGCATTGCAAGGTGCAATTCTGAAATTTTTTGCTTTTTCCTGCTAATCCTAGCATGATAAAGAAGATTCAAAGAGAGTGAGATGCCAGCTCTTTTCATTCAGTCAGTAGCTTCAAACATTTCTGGTATATGAATAACATGATGTTTTTCAATGGCAAAAATCAATGAATATTGTAAATGCACAAACAGTAATATCTCCACATTGCAAGGTGCAATTCTGAAATTTTTTGCTTTTTCCTGCTAATTCTAGCATGATAAAGAAGATTCAAAGAGAGTGAGATGCCAGCTCTTTTCATTCAGTCAGTAGCTTCAAACATTTCTGGACGTTTTTCAATGGCAAAAATCAATGAATATTGTAAATGCACAAACAGTAATATCTCCGCATTGCAAGGTGCAATTCTGAAATTTTTTGCTTTTTCCTGCTAATCCTAGCATGATAAAGAAGATTCAAAGAGAGTGAGATGCCACCTCCTTTCATTCAGTCAGTAGCTTCAAACATTTCTGGACGTTTTTCAATGGCAAAAATCAATGAATATTGTAAATGCACAAACAGTAATATCTCCGCATTGCAAGGTGCAATTCTGAAATTTTTTGCTTTTTCCTGCTAATCCTAGCATGATAAAGAAGATTCAAAGAGAGTGAGATGCCAGCTCTTTTCATTCAGTCAGTAGCTTCAAACATTTCTGGTATATGAATAACATGATGTTTTTCAATGGCAAAAATCAATGAATATGGTAAATGCACAAACAGTAATATCTCCACATTGCAAGGTGCAATTCTGAATTTTTTTGCTTTTTCCTGCTAATCCTAGCATGATAAAGAAGATTCAAAGAGAGTGAGATGCCAGCTCCTTTCATTCAGTCAGTAGCTTCAAACATTTCTGGACGTTTTTCAATGGCAAAAATCAATGAATATTGTAAATGCACAAACAGTAATTTCTCCGCATTGCAAGGTGCAATTCTGAAATTTTTTGCTTTTTCCTGCTAATCCTAGCATGATAAAGAAAATTCAAAGAGAGTGAGATGCCAGCTCCTTTCATTCAGTCAGTAGCTTCAAACATTTCTGGACGTTTTTCAATGGCAAAAATCAATGAATATTGTAAATGCACAAACAGTAATTTCTCCGCATTGCAAGGTGCAATTCTGAAATTTTTTGCTTTTTCCTGCTAATCCTAGCATGACAAAGAAGATTCAAAGAGAGTGAGATGCCAGCTCCTTTCATTCAGTCAGTAGCTTTAAACATTTCTGGACGTTTTTCAATGGCAAAAATCAATGAATATTGTAAATGCACAAACAGTAATATCTCCACATTGCAAGGTGCAATTCTGAAATTTTTTGCTTTTTCCTGCTAATCCTAGCATGATAAAGAAGATTCAAAGAGAGTGAGATGCCAGCTCCTTTCATTCAGTCAGTAGCTTCAAACATTTCTGGACATTTTTCAATGGCAAAAATCAATGAATATTGTAAATGCACAAACAGTAATTTCTCCGCATTGCAAGGTGCAATTCTGAAATTTTTTGCTTTTTCCTGCTAATCCTAGCATGATAAAGAAGATTCAAAGAGAGTGAGATGCCAGCTCTTTTCATTCAGTCAGTAGCTTCAAACATTTCTGGTATATGAATAACATGATGTTTTTCAATGGCAAAAATCAATGAATATTGTAAATGCACAAACAGTAATATCTGCGCATTGCAAGGTGCAATTCTGAAATTTTTTGCTTTTTCCTGCTAATCCTAGCATGATAAAGAAGATTCAAAGAGAGTGAGATGCCAGCTCCTTTCATTCAGTCAGTAGCTTCAAACATTTCTGGTATATGAATAACATGATGTTTTTCAATGGCAAAAATCAATGAATATTGTAAATGCACAAAGAGTAATATCTCCGCATTGCAAGGTGCAATTCTGAAATTTTTTGCTTTTTCCTGCTAATCCTAGCATGATAAAGAAGATTCAAAGAGAGTGAGATGCCAGCTCCTTTCATTCAGTCAGTAGCTTCAAACATTTCTGGACGTTTTTCAGTGGCAAAAATCAATGAATATTGTAAATGCACAAACAGTAATTTCTCCGCATTGCAAGGTGCAATTCTGAAATTTTTTGCTTTTTCCTGCTAATCCTAGCATGATAAAGAAGATTCAAAGAGAGTGAGATGCCAGCTCTTTTCATTCAGTCAGTAGCTTCAAACATTTCTGGACGTTTTTCAATGGCAAAAATCAATGAATATTGTAAATGCACAAACAGTAATATCTCCGCATTGCAAGGTGCAATTCTGAAATTTTTTGCATTTTCCTGCTAATCCTAGCATGATAAAGAAGATTCAAAGAGAGTGAGATGCCAGCTCTTTTCATTCAGTCAGTAGCTTCAAACATTTCTGGATGTTTTTCAATGGCAAAAATCAATGAATATTGTAAATGCACAAACAGTAATATCTCCGCATTGCAAGGTGCAATTCTGAAATTTTTTGCTTTTTCCTGCTAATCCTAGCATGATAAAGAAGATTCAAAGAGAGTGAGATGCCAGCTCTTTTCATTCAGTCAGTAGCTTCAAACATTTCTGGTATATGAATAACATGATGTTTTTCAATGGCAAAAATCAATGAATATTGTAAATGCACAAACAGTAATATCTCCGCATTGCAAGGTGCAATTCTGAAATTTTTTGCTTTTTCCTGCTAATCCTAGCATGATAAAGAAGATTCAAAGAGAGTGAGATGCCACCTCCTTTCATTCAGTCAGTAGCTTCAAACATTTCTGGACGTTTTTCAATGGCAAAAATCAATGAATATTGTAAATGCACAAACAGTAATATCTCCACATTGCAAGGTGCAATTCTGAAATTTTTTGCTTTTTCCTGCTAATCCTAGCATGATAAAGAAGATTCAAAGAGAGTGAGATGCCAGCTCTTTTCATTCAGTCAGTAGCTTCAAACATTTCTGGACGTTTTTCAATGGCAAAAATCAATGAATATTGTAAATGCACAAACAGTAATATCTCCGCATTGCAAGGTGCAATTCTGAAATTTTTTGCTTTTTCCTGCTAATCCTAGCATGATAAAGAAGATTCAAAGAGAGTGAGATGCCACCTCCTTTCATTCAGTCAGTAGCTTCAAACATTTCTGGACGTTTTTCAATGGCAAAAATCAATGAATATTGTAAATGCACAAACAGTAATATCTCCGCATTGCAAGGTGCAATTCTGAAATTTTTTGCTTTTTCCTGCTAATCCTAGCATGATAAAGAAGATTCAAAGAGAGTGAGATGCCAGCTCTTTTCATTCAGTCAGTAGCTTCAAACATTTCTGGTATATGAATAACATGATGTTTTTCAATGGCAAAAATCAATGAATATTGTAAATGCACAAACAGTAATATCTCCACATTGCAAGGTGCAATTCTGAAATTTTTTGCTTTTTCCTGCTAATCCTAGCATGATAAAGAAGATTCAAAGAGAGTGAGATGCCAGCTCCTTTCATTCAGTCAGTAGCTTCAAACATTTCTGGACGTTTTTCAATGGCAAAAATCAATGAATATTGTAAATGCACAAACAGTAATTTCTCCGCATTGCAAGGTGCAATTCTGAAATTTTTTGCTTTTTCCTGCTAATCCAAGCATGATAAAGAAGATTCAAAGAGAGTGAGATGCCAGCTCCTTTCATTCAGTCAGTAGCTTCAAACATTTCTGGATGTTTTTCAATGGCAAAAATCAATGAATATTGTAAATGCACAAACAGTAATTTCTCCGCATTGCAAGGTGCAATTTTGAAATTTTTTGCTTTTTCCTGCTAATCCTAGCATGATAAAGAAGATTCAAAGAGAGTGAGATGCCAGCTCCTTTCATTCAGTCAGTAGCTTCAAACATTTCTGGACGTTTTTCAATGGCAAAAATCAATGAATATTGTAAATGCACAAACAGTAATATCTCCGCATTGCAAGGTGCAATTCTGAAATTTTTTGCTTTTTCCTGCTAATCCTAGCATGATAAAGAAGATTCAAAGAGAGTGAGATGCCAGCTCCTTTCATTCAGTCAGTAGCTTTAAACATTTCTGGACGTTTTTCAATGGCAAAAATCAATGAATATTGTAAATGCACAAACAGTAATATCTCCACATTGCAAGGTGGAATTCTGAAATTTTTTGCTTTTTCCTGCTAATCCTAGCATGATAAAGAAGATTCAAAGAGAGTGAGATGCCAGCTCCTTTCATTCAGTCAGTAGCTTCAAACATTTCTGGACATTTTTCAATGGCAAAAATCAATGAATATTGTAAATGCACAAACAGTAATTTCTCCGCATTGCAAGGTGCAATTCTGAAATTTTTTGCTTTTTCCTGCTAATCCTAGCATGATAAAGAAGATTCAAAGAGAGTGAGATGCCAGCTCTTTTCATTCAGTCAGTAGCTTCAAACATTTCTGGTATATGAATAACATGATGTTTTTCAATGGCAAAAATCAATGAATATTGTAAATGCACAAACAGTAATATCTGCGCATTGCAAGGTGCAATTCTGAAATTTTTTGCTTTTTCCTGCTAATCCTAGCATGATAAAGAAGATTCAAAGAGAGTGAGATGCCAGCTCCTTTCATTCAGTCAGTAGCTTCAAACATTTCTGGTATATGAATAACATGATGTTTTTCAATGGCAAAAATCAATGAATATTGTAAATGCACAAAGAGTAATATCTCCGCATTGCAAGGTGCAATTCTGAAATTTTTTGCTTTTTCCTGCTAATCCTAGCATGATAAAGAAGATTCAAAGAGAGTGAGATGCCAGCTCTTTTCATTCAGTCAGTAGCTTCAAACATTTCTGGACGTTTTTCAATGGCAAAAATCAATGAATATTGTAAATGCACAAACAGTAATATCTCCGCATTGCAAGGTGCAATTCTGAAATTTTTTGCTTTTTCCTGCTAATCCTAGCATGATAAAGAAGATTCAAAGAGAGTGAGATGCCAGCTCTTTTCATTCAGTCAGTAGCTTCAAACATTTCTGGACGTTTTTCAATGGCAAAAATCAATGAATATTGTAAATGCACAAACAGTAATTTCTCCGCATTGCAAGGTGCAATTCTGAAATTTTTTGCTTTTTCCTGCTCCTCTTAGCATGATAAAGAAGATTCAAAGAGAGTGAGATGCCAGCTCTTTTCATTCAGTCAGTAGCTTCAAACATTTCTGGTATATGAATAACATGATGTTTTTCAATGGCAAAAATCAATGAATATTGTAAATGCACAAACAGTAATTTCTCCGCATTGCAAGGTGCAATTCTGAAATTTTTTGCTTTTTCCTGCTAATCCTAGCATGATAAAGAAGATTCAAAGAGAGTGAGATGCCAGCTCTTTTCATTCAGTCAGTAGCTTCAAACATTTCTGGTATATGAATAACATGATGTTTTTCAATGGCAAAAATCAATGAATATTGTAAATGCACAAACAGTAATATCTCCACATTGCAAGGTGCAATTCTGAAATTTTTTGCTTTTTCCTGCTAATCCTAGCATGATAAAGAAGATTCAAAGAGAGTGAGATGCCAGCTCTTTTCATTCAGTCAGTAGCTTCAAACATTTCTGGACGTTTTTCAATGGCAAAAATCAATGAATATTGTAAATGCACAAACAGTAATATCTCCGCATTGCAAGGTGCAATTCTGACATTTTTTGCTTTTTCCTGCTAATCCTAGCATGATAAAGAAGATTCAAAGAGAGTGAGATGCCAGCTCCTTTCATTCAGTCAGTAGCTTCAAACATTTCTGGACGTTTTTCAATGGCAAAAATCAATGAATATTGTAAATGCACAAACAGTAATATCTCCGCATTGCAAGGTGCAATTCTGAAATTTTTTGCTTTTTCCTGCTAATCCTAGCATGATAAAGAAGATTCAAAGAGAGTGAGATGCCAGCTCTTTTCATTCAGTCAGTAGCTTCAAACATTTCTTGACGTTTTTCAATGGCAAAAATCAATGAATATTGTAAATGCACAAACAGTAATATCTCCGCATTGCAAGGTGCAATTCTGAAATTTTTTGCTTTTTCCTGCTAATCCTAGCATGATAAAGAAGATTCAAAGAGAGTGAGATGCCAGCTCCTTTCATTCAGTCAGTAGCTTCAAACATTTCTGGACGTTTTTCAATGGCAAAAATCAATGAATATTGTAAATGCACAAACAGTAATATCTCCGCATTGCAAGGTGCAATTCTGAAATTTTTTGCTTTTTCCTGCTAATCCTAGCATGATAAAGAAGATTCAAAGAGAGTGAGATGCCAGCTCCTTTCATTCAGTCAGTAGCTTCAAACATTTCTGGACGTTTTTCAATAGCAAAAATCAATGAATATTGCAAATGCACAAACAGTAATATCTCCGCATTGCAAGGTGCAATTCTGAAACTTTTTGCTTTTTCCTGCTAATCCTAGCATGATAAAGAAGATTCAAAGAGAGTGAGATGCCAGCTCTTTTCATTCAGTCAGTAGCTTCAAACATTTCTGGTATATGAATAACATGATGTTTTTCAATGGCAAAAATCAATGAATATTGTAAATGCACAAACAGTAATATCTCCACATTGCAAGGTGCAATTCTGAAATTTTTTGCTTTTTCCTGCTAATCCTAGCATGATAAAGAAGATTCAAAGAGAGTGAGATGCCAGCTATTTTCATTCAGTCAGTAGCTTCAAACATTTCTGGACGTTTTTCAATGGCAAAAATCAATGAATATTGTAAATGCACAAACAGTAATATCTCCGCATTGCAAGGTGCAATTCTGAAATTTTTTGCTTTTTCCTGCTAATCCTAGCATGATAAAGAAGCCTCAAAGAGAGTGAGATGCCAGCTCCTTTCATTCAGTCAGTAGCTTCAAACATTTCTGGACGTTTTTCAATGGCAAAAATCAATGAATATTGTAAATGCACAAACAGTAATATCTCCGCATTGCAAGGTGCAATTCTGAAATTTTTTGCTTTTTCCTGCTAATCCTAGCATGATAAAGAAGATTCAAAGAGAGTGAGATGCCAGCTCTTTTCATTCAGTCAGTAGCTTCAAACATTTCTGGTATATGAATAACATGATGTTTTTCAATGGCAAAAATCAATGAATATTGTAAATGCACAAACAGTAATATCTCCGCATTGCAAGGTGCAATTCTGAAATTTTTTGCTTTTTCCTGCTAATCCTAGCATGATAAAGAAGATTCAAAGAGAGTGAGATGCCAGCTCCTTTCATTCAGTCAGTAGTTTCAAACATTTCTGGACGTTTTTCAATGGCAAAAATCAATGAATATTGTAAATGCACAAACAGTAATATCTCCACATTGCAAGGTGCAAATCTGAAATTTTTTGCTTTTTCCTGCTAATCCTAGCATGATAAAGAAGATTCAAAGAGAGTGAGATGCCAGCTCCTTTCATTCAGTCAGTAGCTTCAAACATTTCTGGACGTTTTTCAATGGCAAAAATCAATGAATATTGTAAATGCACAAACAGTCATTTCTCCGCATTGCAAGGTGCAATTCTGAAATTTTTTGCTTTTTCCTGCTAATCCTAGCATGATAAAGAAGATTCAAAGAGAGTGAGATGCCAGCTCTTTTCATTCAGTCAGTAGCTTCAAACATTTCTGGTATATGAATAACATGATGTTTTTCAATGGCAAAAATCAATGAATATTGTAAATGCACAAACAGTAATATCTCCGCATTGCAAGGTGCAATTCTGAAATTTTTTGCTTTTTCCTGCTAATCCTAGCATGATAAAGAAGATTCAAAGAGAGTGAGATGCCAGCTCCTTTCATTCAGTCAGTAGCTTCAAACATTTCTGGTATATGAATAACATGATGTTTTTCAATGGCAAAAATCAATGAATATTGTAAATGCACAAACAGTAATATCTCCGCATTGCAAGGTGCAATTCTGAAATTTTTTGCTTTTTCCTGCTAATCCTAGCATGATAAAGAAGATTCAAAGAGAGTGAGATGCCAGCTCCTTTCATTCAGTCAGTAGCTTCAAACATTTCTGGACGTTTTTCAATGGCAAAAATCAATGAATATTGTAAATGCACAAACAGTAATTCTCCGCATTGCAAGGTGCAATTCTGAAATTTTTTGCTTTTTCCTGCTAATCCTAGCATGATAAAGAAGATTCAAAGAGAGTGAGATGCCAGCTCTTTTCATTCAGTCAGTAGCTTCAAACATTTCTGGACGTTTTTCAATGGCAAAAATCAATGAATATTGTAAATGCACAAACAGTAATATCTCCGCATTGCAAGGTGCAATTCTGAAATTTTTTGCTTTTTCCTGCTAATCCTAGCATGATAAAGAAGATTCAAAGAGAGTGAGATGCCAGCTCTTTTCATTCAGTCAGTAGCTTCAAACATTTCTGGACGTTTTTCAATGGCAAAAATCAATGAATATTGTAAATGCACAAACAGTAATATCTCCGCATTGCAAGGTGCAATTCTGAAATTTTTTGCTATTTCCTGCGAATCCTAGCATGATAAAGAAGATTCAAAGAGAGTGAGATGCCAGCTCTTTTCATTCAGTCAGTAGCTTCAAACATTTCTGGTATATGAATAACATGATGTTTTTCAATGGCAAAAATCAATGAATATTGTAAATGCACAAACAGTAATATCTCCGCATTGCAAGGTGCAATTCTGAAATTTTTTGCTTTTTCCTGCTAATCCTAGCATGATAAAGAAAATTCAAAGAGAGTGAGATGCCAGCTCTTTTCATTCAGTCAGTAGCTTCAAACATTTCTGGTATATGAATAACATGATGTTTTTCAATGGCAAAAATCAATGAATATTGTAAATGCACAAAAAGTAATATCTCCGCATTGCAAGGTGCAATTCTGAAATTTTTTGCTTTTTCCTGCTAATCCTAGCATGATAAAGAAGATTCAAAGAGAGTGAGATGCCAGCTCTTTTCATTCAGTCAGTAGCTTCAAACATTTCTGGTATATGAATAACATGATGTTTTTCAATGGCAAAAATCAATGAATATTGTAAATGCACAAACAATAATATCTCCACATTGCAAGGTGCAATTCTGAAATTTTTTGCTTTTTACTGCTCCTCTTAGCATGATAAAGAAGATTCGAAGAGAGTGAGATGCCAGCTCTTTTCATTCAGTCAGTAGCTTCAAACATTTCTGGTATATGAATAACATGATGTTTTTCAATGGCAAAAATCAATGAATATTGTAAATGCACAAACAGTAATTTCTCCGCATTGCAAGGTGCAATTCTGAAATTTTTTGCTTTTTCCTGCTAATCCTAGCATGATAAAGAAGATTCAAAGAGAGTGAGATGCCAGCTCCTTTCATTCAGTCAGTAGCTTCAAACATTTCTGGACGTTTTTCAATGGCAAAAATCAATGAATATTGTAAATGCACAAACAGTAATATCTCCGCATTGCAAGGTGCAATTCTGAAATTTTTTGCTTTTTCCTGCTAATACTAGCATGATAAAGAAGATTCAAAGAGAGTGAGATGCCAGCTCTTTTCATTCAGTCAGTAGCTTCAAACATTTCTGGACGTTTTTCAATGGCAAAAATCAATGAATATTGTAAATGCACAAACAGTAATATCTCCGCATTGCAAGGTGCAATTCTGAAATTTTTTGCTTTTTCCTGCTAATCCTAGCATGATAAAGAAGATTCAAAGAGAGTGAGATGCCAGCTCTTTTCATTCAGTCAGTAGCTTCAAACATTTCTGGTATATGAATAAGATGATGTTTTTCAATGGCAAAAATCAATGAATATTGTAAATGCACAAACAGTAAATTCTCCGCATTGCAAGGTGCAATTCTGAAATTTTTTGCTTTTTCCTGCTAATCCTAGCATGATAAAGAAGATTCAAAGAGAGTGAGATGCCAGCTCCTTTCATTCAGTCAGTAGCTTCAAACATTTCTGGACGTTTTTCAATGGCAAAAATCAATGAATATTGTAAATGCACAAACAGTAATTTCTCCGCATTGCAAGGTGCAATTCTGAAATTTTTTGCTTTTTTCCTGCTAATCCTAGCATGATAAAGAAGATTCAAAGAGAGTGAGATGCCAGCTCTTTTCATTCAGTCAGTAGCTTCAAACATTTCTGGTATATGAATAACATGATGTTTTTCAATGGCAAAAATCAATGAATATTGTAAATGCACAAACAGTAATATCTCCGCATTGCAAGGTGCAATTCTGAAATTTTTTGCTTTTTCCTGCTCCTCTTAGCATGATAAAGAAGATTCAAAGAGAGTGAGATGTCAGCTCTTTTCATTCAGTCAGTAGCTTCAAACATTTCTGGTATATGAATAACGATGTTTTTCAATGGCAAAAATCGATGAATATTGTAAATGCACAAACAGTAATATCTCCGCATTGCAAGGTGCAATTCTGAAATTTTTTGCTTTTTCCTGCTAATCCTAGCATGATAAAGAAGATGCAAAGAGAGTGAGATCCCAGCTCTTTTCATTCAGTCAGTAGCTTCAAACATTTCTGGACGTTTTTCAATGGCAAAAATCAATGAATATTGTAAATGCACAAACAGTAATATCTCCGCATTGCAAGGTGCAATTCTGAAATTTTTTGCTTTTTCCTGCTAATCCTAGCATGATAAAGAAGATTCAAAGAGAGTGAGATGCCAGCTCTTTTCATTCAGTCAGTAGCTTCAAACATTTCTGGTATATGAATAGCATGATGTTTTTCAATGGCAAAAATCAATGAATATTGTAAATGCACAAACAGTAATATCTCCACATTGCAAGGTGCAATTCTGAAATTTTTTGCTTTTTCCTACTAATCCTAGCATGATAAAGAAGATTCAAAGAGAGTGAGATTCCAGCTCCTTTCATTCAGTCAGTAGCTTCAAACATTTCTGGACGTTTTTCAATGTCAAAAATCAATGAATATTGTAAATGCACAAACAGTATTTTCTCCGCATTGCAAGGTGCAATTCTGGAATTTTTTGCTTTTTCCTGCTAATCCTAGCATGATAAAGAAGATTCAAAGAGAGTGAGATGCCAGCTCCTTTCATTCAGTCAGTAGCTTCAAACATTTCTGGACGTTTTTCAATGGCAAAAATCAATGAATATTGTAAATGCACAAACAGTAATATCTCCACATTGCAAGGTGCAATTCTGAAATTTTTTGCTTTTTCCTGCTAATCCTAGCATGATAAAGAAGATTCAAAGAGAGTGAGATGCCAGCTCCTTTCATTCAGTCAGTAGCTTCAAACATTTCTGGACGTTTTTCAATGGCAAAAATCAATGAATATTGTAAATGCACAAACAGTAATTTCTCCGCATTGCAAGGTGCAATTCTGAAATTTTTTGCTTTTTCCTGCTAATCCTAGCATGATAAAGAAGATTCAAAGAGAGTGAGATGCCAGCTCTTTTCATTCAGTCAGTAGCTTCAAACATTTCTGGTATATGAATAACATGATGTTTTTCAATGGCAAAAATCAATGAATATTGTAAATGCACAAACAGTAATTTCTCCGCATTGCAAGGTGCAATTCTGAAATTTTTTGCTTTTTACTGCTAATCCTAGCATGATAAAGAAGATTCAAAGAGAGTGAGATGCCAGCTCCTTTCATTCAGTCAGTAGCTTCAAACATTTCTGGACGTTTTTCAATGGCAAAAATCAATGAATATTGTAAATGCACAAACAGTAATATCTCCGCATTGCAAGGTGCAATTCTGAAATTTTTTGCTTTTTCCTGCTAATCCTAGCATGATAAAGAAGATTCAAATAGAGAGAGATGCCAGCTCTTTTCATTTAGTCAGTAGCTTCAAACATTTCTGGACGTTTTTCAATGGCAAAAATCAATGAATATTGTAAATGCACAAACAGTAATATCTCCGCATTGCAAGGTGCAATTCTGAAATTTTTTGCTTTTTCCTGCTAATCCTAGCATGATAAAGAAGATTCAAAAAGAGTGAGATGCCAGCTCTTTTCATTCAGTCAGTAGCTTCAAACATTTCTGGTATATGAATAACATGATGTTTTTCAATGGCAAAAATCAATGAATATTGTAAATGCACAAACAGTAATTTCTCCGCATTGCAAGGTGCAATTCTGAAATTTTTTGCTTTTTCCTGCTAATCCTAGCATGATAAAGAAGATTCAGAGAGAGTGAGATGCCAGCTCCTTTCATTCAGTCAGTAGCTTCAAACATTTCTGGACGTTTTTCAATGGCAAAAATCAATGAATATTGTAAATGCACAAACAGTAATTTCTCCGCATTGCAAGGTGCAATTCTGAAATTTTTTGCTTTTTCCTGCTAATCCTAGCATGATAAAGAAGATTTAAAGAGAGTGAGATGCCAGCTCTTTTCATTCAGTCAGTAGCTTCAAACATTTCTGGTATATGAATAACATGATGTTTTTCAATGGCAAAAATCAATGAATATTGTAAATGCACAAATAGTAATATCTACACATTGCAAGGTGCAATTCTGAAATTTTTTGCTTTTTCCTGCTAATCCTAGCATGATAAAGAAGATTCAAAGAGAGTGAGATGCCAGCTCTTTTCATTCAGTCAGTAGCTTCAAACATTTCTGGACGTTTTTCAATGGCAAAAATCAATGAATATTGTAAATGCACAAACAGTAATATCTCCGCATTGCAAGGTGCAATTCTGAAATTTTTTGCTTTTTCCTGCTCCTCTTAGCATGATAAAGAAGATTCAAAGAGAGTGAGATGCCAGCTCTTTTCATTCAGTCAGTAGCTTCAAACATTTCTGGTATATGAATAACGATGTTTTTCAATGGCAAAAATCGATGAATATTGTAAATGCACAAACAGTAATTTCTCCGCATTGCAAGGTGCAATTCTGAAATTTTTTGCTTTTTCCTGCTAATCCTAGCATGATAAAGAAGATTCAAAGAGAGTGAGATGCCAGCTCCTTTCATTCAGTCAGTAGCTTCAAACATTTCTGGACGTTTTTCAATGGCAAAAATCAATGAATATTGTAAATGCACAAACAGTAATTTCTCCGCATTGCAAGGTGCAATTCTGAAATTTTTTGCTTTTTCCTGCTAATCCTAGCATGATAAAGAAGATTTAAAGAGAGTGAGATGCCAGCTCTTTTCATTCAGTCAGTAGCTTCAAACATTTCTGGACGTTTTTCAATGGCAAAAATCAATGAATATTGTAAATGCACAAACAGTAATATCTCCGCATTGCAAGGTGCAATTCTGAAATTTTTTGCTTTTTCCTGCTCCTCTTAGCATGATAAAGAAGACTCAAAGAGAGTGAGATGCCAGCTCTTTTCATTCAGTCAGTAGCTTCAAACATTTCTGGTATATGAATAACGATGTTTTTCAATGGCAAAAATCGATGAATATTGTAAATGCACAAACAGTAATTTCTCCGCATTGCAAGGTGCAATTCTGAAATTTTTTGCTTTTTCCTGCTAATCCTAGCATGATAAAGAAGATTTAAAGAGAGTGAGATGCCAGCTCTTTTCATTCAGTCAGTAGCTTCAAACATTTCTGGTATATGAATAACATGATGTTTTTCAATGGCAAAAATCAATGAATATTGTAAATGCACAAACAGTAATATCTCCACATTGCAAGGTGCAATTTTGAAATTTTTTGCTTTTTCCTGCTAATCCTAGCATGATAAAGAAGATTCAAAGAGAGTGAGATGCCAGCTCTTTTCATTCAGTCAGTAGCTTCAAACATTTCTGGACGTTTTTCAATGGCAAAAATCAATGAATATTGTAAATGCACAAACAGTAATATCTCCGCATTGCAAGGTGCAATTCTGAAATTTTTTGCTTTTTCCTGCTAATCCTAGCATGATAAAGAAGATTCAAAGAGAGTGAGATGCCAGCTCCTTTCATTCAGTCAGTAGCTTCAAACATTTCTGGACGTTTTTCAATGGCAAAAATCAATGAATATTGTAAATGCACAAACAGTAATATCTCCGCATTGCAAGGTGTAATTCTGAAATTTTTTGCTTTTTCCTGCTAATCCTAGCATGATAAAGAAGATTCAAAGAGAGTGAGATGCCAGCTCTTTCCATTCAGTCAGTAGCTTCAAACATTTCTGGACGTTTTTCAATGGCAAAAATCAATGAATATTGTAAATGCACAAACAGTAATATCTCCGCATTGCAAGGTGCAATTCTGAAATTTTTTGCTTTTTCCTGCTAATCCTAGCATGATAAAGAAGATTCAAAGAGAGTGAGATGCCAGCTCTTTTCATTCAGTCAGTAGCTTCAAACATTTCTGGTATATGAATAACATGATGTTTTTCAATGGCAAAAATCAATGAATATTGTAAATGCACAAACAGTAATATCTCCACATTGCAAGGTGCAATTCTGAAATTTTTTGCTTTTTCCTACTAATCCTAGCATGATAAAGAAGATTCAAAGAGAGTGAGATTCCAGCTCCTTTCATTCAGTCAGTAGCTTCAAACATTTCTGGACGTTTTTCAATGTCAAAAATCAATGAATATTGTAAATGCACAAACAGTAATTTCTCCGCATTGCAGGGTGCAATTCTGAAATTTTTTGCTTTTTCCTGCTAATCCTAGCATGATAAAGAAGATTCAAAGAGAGTGAGATGCCAGCTCCTTTCATTCAGTCAGTAGCTTCAAACATTTCTGGACGTTTTTCAATGGCAAAAATCAATGAATATTGTAAATGCACAAACAGTAATATCTCCACATTGCAAGGTGCAATTCTGAAATTTTTTGCTTTTTCCTGCTAATCCTAGCATGATAAAGAAGATTCAAAGAGAGTGAGTTTCCAGCTCCTTTCATTCAGTCAGTAGCTTCAAACATTTCTGGACGTTTTTCAATGGCAAAAATCAATGAATATTGTAAATGCACAAACAGTAATTTCTCCGCATTGCAAGGTGCAATTCTGAAATTTTTTGCTTTTTCCTGCTAATCCTAGCATGATAAAGAAGATTCAAAGAGAGTGAGATGCCAGCTCTTTTCATTCAGTCAGTAGCTTCAAACATTTCTGGTATATGAATAACATGATGTTTTTCAATGGCAAAAATCAATGAATATTGTAAATGCACAAACAGTAATTTCTCCGCATTGCAAGGTGCAATTCTGAAATTTTTTGCTTTTTCCTGCTAATCCTAGCATGATAAAGAAGATTCAAAGAGAGTGAGATGCCAGCTCCTTTCATTCAGTCAGTAGCTTCAAACATTTCTGGACGTTTTTCAATGGCAAAAATCAATGAATATTGTAAATGCACAAACAGTAATATCTCCGCATTGCAAGGTGCAATTCTGAAATTTTTTCTTTTTCCTGCTAATCCTAGCATGATAAAGAAGATTCAAATAGAGTGAGATGCCAGCTCTTTTCATTCAGTCAGTAGCTTCAAACATTTCTGGACGTTTTTCAATGGCAAAAATCAATGAATATTGTAAATGCACAAACAGTAATATCTCCGCATTGCAAGGTGCAATTCTGAAATTTTTTGCTTTTTCCTGCTAATCCTAGCATGATAAAGAAGATTCAAAGAGAGTGAGATGCCAGCTCTTTTCATTCAGTCAGTAGCTTCAAACATTTCTGGTATATGAATAACATGATGTTTTTCAATGGCAAAAATCAATGAATATTGTAAATGCACAAACAGTAATTTCTCCGCATTGCAAGGTGCAATTCTGAAATTTTTTGCTTTTTCCTGCTCCTCTTAGCATGATAAAGAAGATTCAAAGAGAGTGAGATGCCAGCTCTTTTCATTCAGTCAGTAGCTTCAAACATTTCTGGTATATGAATAACATGATGTTTTTCAATGGCAAAAATCAATGAATATTGTAAATGCACAAACAGTAATTTCTCCGCATTGCAAGGTGCAATTCTGAAATTTTTTGCTTTTTCCTGCTAATCCTAGCATGATAAAGAAGATTCAAAGAGAGTGAGATGCCAGCTCTTTTCATTCAGTCAGTAGCTTCAAACATTTCTGGTATATGAATAACATGATGTTTTTCAATGGCAAAAATCAATGAATATTGTAAATGCACAAACAGTAATATCTCCACATTGCAAGGTGCAATTCTGAAATTTTTTGCTTTTTCCTGCTAATCCTAGCATGATAAAGAAGATTCAAAGAGAGTGAGATGCCAGCTCTTTTCATTCAGTCAGTAGCTTCAAACATTTCTGGTATATGAATAACATGATGTTTTTCAATGGCAAAAATCAATGAATATTGTAAATGCACAAACAGTAATATCTCCACATTGCAAGGTGCAATTCTGAAATTTTTTGCTTTTTCCTGCTAATCCTAGCATGATAAAGAAGATTCAAAGAGAGTGAGATGCCAGCTCTTTTCATTCAGTCAGTAGCTTCAAACATTTCTGGACGTTTTTCAATGGCAAAAATCAATGAATATTGTAAATGCACAAACAGTAATATCTCCGCATTGCAAGGTGCAATTCTGAAATTTTTTGCTTTTTCCTGCTAATCCTAGCATGATAAAGAAGATTCAAAGAGAGTGAGATGCCAGCTCCTTTCATTCAGTCAGTAGCTTCAAACATTTCTGGACGTTTTTCAATGGCAAAAATCAATGAATATTGTAAATGCACAAACAGTAATATCTCCGCATTGCAAGGTGCAATTCTGAAATTTTTTCTTTTTCCTGCTAATCCTAGCATGATAAAGAAGATTCAAATAGAGTGAGATGCCAGCTCTTTTCATTCAGTCAGTAGCTTCAAACATTTCTGGACGTTTTTCAATGGCAAAAATCAATGAATATTGTAAATGCACAAACAGTAATATCTCCGCATTGCAAGGTGCAATTCTGAAATTTTTTGCTTTTTCCTGCTAATCCTAGCATGATAAAGAAGATTCAAAGAGAGTGAGATGCCAGCTCCTTTCATTCAGTCAGTAGCTTCAAACATTTCTGGACGTTTTTCAATGGCAAAAATCAATGAATATTGTAAATGCACAAACAGTAATATCTCCGCATTGCAAGGTGCAATTCTGAAATTTTTTCTTTTTCCTGCTAATCCTAGCATGATAAAGAAGATTCAAATAGAGTGAGATGCCAGCTCTTTTCATTCAGTCAGTAGCTTCAAACATTTCTGGACGTTTTTCAATGGCAAAAATCAATGAATATTGTAAATGCACAAACAGTAATATCTCCGCATTGCAAGGTGCAATTCTGAAATTTTTTGCTTTTTCCTGCTAATCCTAGCATGATAAAGAAGATTCAAAGAGAGTGAGATGCCAGCTCTTTTCATTCAGTCAGTAGCTTCAAACATTTCTGGTATATGAATAACATGATGTTTTTCAATGGCAAAAATCAATGAATATTGTAAATGCACAAACAGTAATTTCTCCGCATTGCAAGGTGCAATTCTGAAATTTTTTGCTTTTTCCTGCTCCTCTTAGCATGATAAAGAAGATTCAAAGAGAGTGAGATGCCAGCTCTTTTCATTCAGTCAGTAGCTTCAAACATTTCTGGTATATGAATAACATGATGTTTTTCAATGGCAAAAATCAATGAATATTGTAAATGCACAAACAGTAATTTCTCCGCATTGCAAGGTGCAATTCTGAAATTTTTTGCTTTTTCCTGCTAATCCTAGCATGATAAAGAAGATTCAAAGAGAGTGAGATGCCAGCTCTTTTCATTCAGTCAGTAGCTTCAAACATTTCTGGTATATGAATAACATGATGTTTTTCAATGGCAAAAATCAATGAATATTGTAAATGCACAAACAGTAATATCTCCACATTGCAAGGTGCAATTCTGAAATTTTTTGCTTTTTCCTGCTAATCCTAGCATGATAAAGAAGATTCAAAGAGAGTGAGATGCCAGCTCTTTTCATTCAGTCAGTAGCTTCAAACATTTCTGGTATATGAATAACATGATGTTTTTCAATGGCAAAAATCAATGAATATTGTAAATGCACAAACAGTAATATCTCCACATTGCAAGGTGCAATTCTGAAATTTTTTGCTTTTTCCTGCTAATCCTAGCATGATAAAGAAGATTCAAAGAGAGTGAGATGCCAGCTCTTTTCATTCAGTCAGTAGCTTCAAACATTTCTGGACGTTTTTCAATGGCAAAAATCAATGAATATTGTAAATGCACAAACAGTAATATCTCCGCATTGCAAGGTGCAATTCTGAAATTTTTTGCTTTTTCCTGCTAATCCTAGCATGATAAAGAAGATTCAAAGAGAGTGAGATGCCAGCTCCTTTCATTCAGTCAGTAGCTTCAAACATTTCTGGACGTTTTTCAATGGCAAAAATCAATGAATATTGTAAATGCACAAACAGTAATATCTCCGCATTGCAAGGTGCAATTCTGAAATTTTTTGCTTTTTCCTGCTAATCTTAGCATGATAAAGAAGATTCAAAGAGAGTGAGATGCCAGCTCTTTTCATTCAGTCAGTAGCTTCAAACATTTCTGGACGTTTTTCAATGGCAAAAATCAATGAATATTGTAAATGCACAAACAGTAATATTTCCGCATTGCAAGGTGCAATTCTGAAATTTTTTGCTTTTTCCTGCTAATCCTAGCGTGATAAAGAAGATTCAAAGAGAGTGAGATGCCAGCTCCTTTCATTCAGTCAGTAGCTTCAAACATTTCTGGACGTTTTTCAATGGCAAAAATCAATGAATATTGTAAATGCACAAACAGTAATATCTCCGCATTGCAAGGTGCAATTCTGAAATGTTTTGCTTTTTCCTGCTAATCCTAGCATGATAAAGAAGATTCAAAGAGAGTGAGATGCCAGCTCTTTTCATTCAGTCAGTAGCTTCAAACATTTCTGGACGTTTTTCAATGGCAAAAATCAATGAATATTGTAAATGCACAAACAGTAATATCTCCGCATTGCAAGGTGCAATTCTGAAATTTTTTGCTTTTTCCTGCTAATCCTAGCATGATAAAGAAGATTCAAAGAGAGTGAGATGCCAGCTCTTTTCATTCAGTCAGTAGCTTCAAACATTTCTGGTATATGAATAACATGATGTTTTTCAATGGCAAAAATCAATGAATATTGTAAATGCACAAACAGTAATATCTCCACATTGCAAGGTGCAATTCTGAAATTTTTTGCTTTTTCCTGCTAATCCTAGCATGATAAAGAAGATTCAAAGAGAGTGAGATGCCAGCTCCTTTCATTCAGTCAGTAGCTTCAAACATTTCTGGACGTTTTTCAATGGCAAAAATCAATGAATATTGTAAATGCACAAACAGTAATTTCTCCGCATTGCAAGGTGCAATTCTGAAATTTTTTGCTTTTTCCTGCTAATCCTAGCATGATAAAGAAGATTCAAAGCGAGTGAGATGCCAGCTCCTTTCATTCAGTCAGTAGCTTCAAACATTTCTGGACGTTTTTCAATGGCAAAAATCAATGAATATTGTAAATGCACAAACAGTAATATCTCCACATTGCAAGGTGCAATTCTGAAATTTTTTGCTTTTTCCTGCTAATCCTAGCATGATAAAGAAGATTCAAAGAGAGTGATATGCCAGCTCCTTTCATTCAGTCAGTAGCTTCAAACATTTCTGGACGTTTTTCAATGGCAAAAATCAATGAATATTGTAAATGCACAAACAGTAATTTCTCCGCATTGCAAGGTGCAATTCTGAAATTTTTTGCTTTTTCCTGCTAATCCTAGCATGATAAAGAAGATTCAAAGAGAGTGAGATGCCAGCTCTTTTCATTCAGTCAGTAGCTTCAAACATTTCTGGTATATGAATAACATGATGTTTTTCAATGGCAAAAATCAATGAATATTGTAAATGCACAAACAGTAATATCTCCGCATTGCAAGGTGCAATTCTGAAATTTTTTGCTTTTTCCTGCTCCTCTTAGCATGATAAAGAAGATTCAAAGAGAGTGAGATGCCAGCTCTTTTCATTCAGTCAGTAGCTTCAAACATTTCTGGTATATGAATAACATGATGTTTTTCAATGGCAAAAATCAATGAATATTGTAAATGCACAAACAGTAATATCTCCGCATTGCAAGGTGCAATTCTGAAATTTTTTGCTTTTTCCTGCTAATCCTAGCATGATAAAGAAGATTCAAAGAGAGTGAGATGCCAGCTCTTTTCATTCAGTCAGTAGCTTCAAACATTTCTGGACGTTTTTCAATGGCAAAAATCAATGAATAATGTAAATGCACAAACAGTAATATCTCCGCATTGCAAGGTGCAATTCTGAAATTTTTTGCTTTTTCCTGCTAATCCTAGCATGATAAAGAAGATTCAAAGAGAGTGAGATGCCAGCTCTTTTCATTCAGTCAGTAGCTTCAAACATTTCTGGACGTTTTTCAATGGCAAAAATCAATGAATATTGTAAATGCACAAACAGTAATATCTCCGCATTGCAAGGTGCAATTCTGAAATTTTTTGCTTTTTCCTGCTAATCCTAGCATGATAAAGAAGATTCAAAGAGAGTGAGATGCCAGCTCTTTTCATTCAGTCAGTAGCTTCAAACATTTCTGGACGTTTTTCAATGGCAAAAATCAATGAATATTGTAAATGCACAAACAGTAATATCTCCGCATTGCAAGGTGCAATTCTGAAATTTTTTGCTTTTTCCTGCTAATCCTAGCATGATAAAGAAGATTCAAAGAGAGTGAGATGCCAGCTCTTTTCATTCAGTCAGTAGCTTCAAACATTTCTGGTATATGAATAACATGATGTTTTTCAATGGCAAAAATCAATGAATATTGTAAATGCACAAACAGTAATATCTCCGCATTGCAAGGTGCAATTCTGAAATTTTTTGCTTTTTCCTGCTAATCCTAGCATGATAAAGAAGATTCAAAGAGAGTGAGATGCCAGGTCTTTTCATTCAGTCAGTAGCTTCAAACATTTCTGGACATTTTTCAATGGCAAAAATCAATGAATATTGTAAATGCACAAACAGTAATATCTCCGCATTGCAAGGTGCAATTCTGAAATTTTTTGCTTTTTCCTGCTAATCCTAGCATGATAAAGAAGATTCAAAGAGAGTGAGATGCCAGCTCTTTTCATTCAGTCAGTAGCTTCAAACATTTCTGGTATATGAATAACATGATGTTTTTCAATGGCAAAAATCAATGAATATTGTAAATGCACAAACAGTAATATCTCCGCATTGCAAGGTGCAATTCTGAAATTTTTTGCTTTTTCCTGCTAATCCTAGCATGATAAAGAAGATTCAAAGAGAGTGAGATGCCAGCTCTTTTCATTCAGTCAGTAGCTTCAAACATTTCTGGACATTTTTCAATGGCAAAAATCAATGAATATTGTAAATGCACAATCAGTAATATCTCCGCATTGCAAGGTGCAATTCTGAAATTTTTTGCTTTTTCCTGCTAATCCTAGCATGATAAAGAAGATTCAAAGAGAGTGAGATGCCAGCTCTTTTCATTCAGTCAGTAGCTTCAAACATTTCTGGTATATGAATAACATGATGTTTTTCAATGGCAAAAATCAATGAATATTGTAAATGCACAAACAGTAATATCTCCACATTGCAAGGTGCAATTCTGAATTTTTTTGCTTTTTCCTGCTAATCCTAGCATGATAAAGAAGATTCAAAGAGAGTGAGATGCCAGCTCCTTTCATTCAGTCAGTAGCTTCAAACATTTCTGGACGTTTTTCAATGGCAAAAATCAATGAATATTGTAAGTGCACAAACAGTAATTTCTCCGCATTGCAAGGTGCAATTCTGAAATTTTTTGCTTTTTCCTGCTAATACTAGCATGATAAAGAAGATTCAAAGAGAGTGAGATGCCAGCTCCTTTCATTCAGTCAGTGGCTTCAAACATTTCTGGACGTTTTTCAATGGCAAAAATCAATGAATATTGTAAATGCACAAACAGTAATATCTCCACATTGCAAGGTGCAATTCTGAAATTTTTTGCTTTTTCCTGCTAATCCTAGCATGATAAAGAAGATTCAAAGAGAGTGAGATGCCAGCTCCTTTCATTCAGTCAGTAGCTTCAAACATTTCTGGACGTTTTTCAATGGCAAAAATCAATGAATATTGTAAATGCACAAACAGTAATTTCTCCGCATTGCAAGGTGCAATTCTGAAATTTTTTGCTTTTTCCTGCTAATCCTAGCATGATAAAGAAGATTCAAAGAGAGTGAGATGCCAGCTCTTTTCATTCAGTCAGTAGCTTCAAACATTTCTGGTGTATGAATAACATGATATTTTTCAATGGCAAAAATCAATGAATATTGTAAATGCACAAACAGTAATATCTCCGCATTGCAAGGTGCAATTCTGAAATTTTTTGCTTTTACCTGCTAATCCTAGCATGATAAAGAAGATTCAAAGAGAGTGAGATGCCAGCTCCTTTCATTCAGTCAGTAGCTTCAAACATTTCTGGTATATGAATAACATGATGTTTTTCAATGGCAAAAATCAATGAATATTGTAAATGCACAAACAGTAATATCTCCGCATTGCAAGGTGCAATTCTGAAATTTTTTGCTTTTTCCTGCTAATCCTAGCATGATAAAGAAGATTCAAAGAGAGTGAGATGCCAGCTCCTTTCATTCAGTCAGTAGCTTCAAACATTTCTGGACGTTTTTCAATGGCAAAAATCAATGAATATTGTAAATGCACAAACAGTAATATCTCCGCATTGCAAGGTGCAATTCTGAAATTTTTTGCTTTTTCCTGCTAATCCTAGCATGATAAAGAAGATTCAAAGAGATTGAGATGCCAGTTCTTTTCATTCAGTCAGTAGCTTCAAACATTTCTGGTATATGAATAACATGATGTTTTTCAATGGCAAAAATCAATGAATATTGTAAATGCACAAACAGTAATATCTCCGCATTGCAAGGTGCAATTCTGAAATTTTTTGCTTTTTCCTGCTAATCCTAGCATGATAAAGAAGATTCAAAGAGAGTGAGATGCCAGCTCTTTTCATTCAGTCAGTAGCTTCAAACATTTCTGGTATATGAATAACATGATGTTTTTCAATGGCAAAAATCAATGAATATTGTAAATGCACAAACAGTAATATCTCCGCATTGCAAGGTGCAATTCTGAAATTTTTTGCTTTTTCCTGCTAATCTTAGCATGATAAAGAAGATTCAAAGAGAGTGAGATGCCAGCTCTTTTCATTCAGTCAGTAGCTTCAAACATTTCTGGACGTTTTTCAATGGCAAAAATCAATGAATATTGTAAATGCACAAACAGTAATATCTCCGCATTGCAAGGTGCAATTCTGAAATTTTTTGCTTTTTCCTGCTAATCCTAGCATGATAAAGAAGATTCAAAGAGAGTGAGATGCCAGTTCTTTTCATTCAGTCAGTAGCTTCAAACATTTCTGGTATATGAATAACATGATGTTTTTCAATGGCAAAAATCAATGAATATTGTAAATGCACAAACAGTAATATCTCCACATTGCAAGGTGCAATTCTGAAATTTTTTGCTTTTTCCTGCTAATCCTAGCATGATAAAGAAGATTCAAAGAAAGTGAGACGCCAGCTCTTTTCATTCAGTCAGTAGCTTCAAACATTTCTGGTATATGAATAACATGATGTTTTTCAATGGCAAAAATCAATGAATATTGTAAATGCACAAACAGTAATATCTCCACATTGCAAGGTGCAATTCTGAAATTTTTTGCTTTTTCCTGCTCCTCTTAGCATGATAAAGAAGATTCAAAGAGAGTGAGATGCCAGCTCTTTTCATTCAGTCCGTAGCTTCAAACATTTCTGGTATATGAATAACATGATGTTCTTCAATGGCAAAAATCAATGAATATTGTAAATGCACAAACAGTAATTTCTCCGCATTGCAAGGTGCAATTCTGACATTTTTTGCTTTTTCCTGCTAATCCTAGCATGATAAAGAAGATTCAAAGAGAGTGAGATGCCAGCTCCTTTCATTCAGTCAGTAGCTTCAAACATTTCTGGACGTTTTTCAATGGCAAAAATCAATGAATATTGTAAATGCACAAACAGTAATATCTCCGCATTGCAAGGTGCAATTCTGAAATTTTTTGCTTTTTACTGCTAATCCTAGCATGATAAAGAAGATTCAAAGAGAGTGAGATGCCAGCTCTTTTCATTCAGTCAGTAGCTTCAAACATTTCTGGACGTTTTTCAATGGCAAAAATCAATGAATATTGTAAATGCACAAACAGTAATATCTCCGCATTGCAAAGTGCAATTCTGAAATTTTTTGCTTTTTCCTGCTAATCCTAGCATGATAAAGAAGATTCAAAGAGAGTGAGATGCCAGCTCTTTTCATTCAGTCAGTAGCTTCAAACATTTCTGGTATATGAATAACATGATGTTTTTCAATGGCAAAAATCAATGAATATTGTAAATGCACAAACAGTAATTTCTCCGCATTGCAAGGTGCAATTCTGAAATTTTTTGCTTTTTCCTGCTAATCCTAGCATGATAAAGAAGATTCAAAGAGAGTGAGATGCCAGCTCTTTTCATTCAGTCAGTAGCTTCAAACATTTCTGGTATATGAATAACATGATGTTTTTCAATGGCAAAAATCAATGAATATTGTAAATGCACAAACAGTAATATCTCCACATTGCAAGGTGCAATTCTGAAATTTTTTGCTTTTTCCTTCTAATCCTAGCATGATAAAGAAGATTCAAAGAGAGTGAGATGCCAGCTCCTTTCATTCAGTCAGTAGCTTCAAACATTTCTGGACGTTTTTCAATGGTAAAAATCAATGAATATTGTAAATGCACAAACAGTAATTTCTCCGCATTGCAAGGTGCAATTCTGAAATTTTTTGCTTTCTCCTGCTAACCCTAGCATGATAAAGAAGATTCAAAGAGAGTGAGATGCCAGCTCCTTTCATTCAGTCAGTAGCTTCAAACATTTCTGGACGTTTTTCAATAGCAAAAATCAATGAATATTGTAAATGCACAAACAGTAATATCTCCACATTGCAAGGTGCAATTCTGAAATTTTTTGCTTTTTCCTGCCAATCCTAGCATGATAAAGAAGATTCAAAGAGAGTGAGATGCCAGCTCCTTTCATTCAGTCAGTAGCTTCAAACATTTCTGGACGTTTTTCAATGGCAAAAATCAATGAATATTGTAAATGTACAAACAGTAATTTCTCCGCATTGCAAGGTGCAATTCTGAAATTTTTTGCTTTTTCCTGCTAATCCTAGCATGATAAAGAAGATTCAAAGAGAGTGAGATGCCAGCTCTTTTCATTCAGTCAGTAGCTTCAAACATTTCTGGTATATGAATAACATGATGTTTTTCAATGGCAAAAATCAATGAATATTGTAAATGCACAAACAGTAATTTCTCCGCATTGCAAGGTGCAATTCTGAAATTTTTTGCTTTTTCCTGCTAATCCTAGCATGATAAAGAAGATTCAAAGAGAGTGAGATGCCAGCTCTTTTCATTCAGTCAGTAGCTTCAAACATTTCTGGTATATGAATAACATGATGTTTTTCAATGGCAAAAATCAATGAATATTGTAAATGCACAAACAGTAATATCTCCGCATTGCAAGGTGCAATTCTGAAATTTTTGCTTTTTCCTGCTCCTCTTAGCATGATAAAGAAGATTCAAAGAGAGTGAGATGCCAGCTCTTTTCATTCAGTCAGTAGCTTCAAACATTTCTGGTATATGAATAACATGATGTTTTTCAAAGGCAAAAATCAATGAATATTGTAAATGCACAAACAGTAATATCTCCGCATTGCAAGGTGCAATTCTGAAATTTTTTGCTTTTTCCTGCTAATCCTAGCATGATAAAGAAGATTCAAAGAGAGTGACATGCCAGCTCTTTTCATTCAGTCAGTAGCTTCAAACATTTCTGGACGTTTTTCAATGGCAAAAAACAATGAATATTGTAAATGCACAAACAGTAATATCTCCGCATTGCAAGGTGCAATTCTGAAATTTTTTGCTTTTTCCTGCTAATCCTAGCATGATAAAGAAGATTCAAAGAGAGTGAGATGCCAGCTCTTTTCATTCAGTCAGTAGCTTCAAACATTTCTGGACATTTTTCAATGGCAAAAATCAATGAATATTGTAAATGCACAAACAGTAATATCTCCGCATTGCAAGGTGCATTTCTGAAATTTTTTGCTTTTTCCTGCTAATCCTTGCATGATAAAGAAGATTCAAAGAGAGTGAGATGCCAGCTCTTTTCATTCAGTCAGTAGCTTCAAACATTTCTGGTATATGAATAACATGATGTTTTTCAATGTCAAAAATCAATGAATATTGTCAATGCACAAACAGTAATATCTCCACATTGCAAGGTGCAATTCTGAAATTTTTTGCTTTTTCCTGCTAATCCTAGCATGATAAAGAAGATTCAAAGAGAGTGAGATGCCAGCTCCTTTCATTCAGTCAGTAGCTTCAAACATTTCTGGACGTTTTTCAATGGCAAAAATCAATGAATATTGTAAATGCACAAACAGTAATTTCTCCGCATTGCAAGGTGCAATTCTGAAATTTTTTGCTTTTTCCTGCTAATCCTAGCATGATAAAGAAGTTTCAAAGAGAGTGAGATGCCAGCTCCTTTCATTCAGTCAGTGGCTTCAAACATTTCTGGACGTTTTTCAATGGCAAAAATCAATGAATATTGTAAATGCACAAACAGTAATATCTCCACATTGCAAGGTGCAATTCTGAAATTTTTTGCTTTTTCCTGCTAATCCTAGCATGATAAAGAAGATTCAAAGAGAGTGAGATGCCAGCTCCTTTCATTCAGTCAGTAGCTTCAAACATTTCTGGACGTTTTTCAATGGCAAAAATCAATGAATATTGTAAATGCACAAACAGTAATTTCTCCGCATTGCAAGGTGCAATTCTGAAATTTTTTGCTTTTTCCTGCTAATCCTAGCATGATAAAGAAGATTCAAAGAGAGTGAGATGCCAGCTCTTTTCATTCAGTCAGTAGCTTCAAACATTTCTGGTATATGAATAACATGATGTTTTTCAATGGCAAAAATCAATGAATATTGTAAATGCACAAACAGTAATATCTCCGCATTGCAAGGTGCAATTCTGAAATTTTTTGCTTTTTCCTGCTAATCCTAGCATGATAAAGAAGATTCAAAGAGAGTGAGATGCCAGCTCTTTTCATTCAGTCAGTAGCTTCAAACATTTCTAGTATATGAATAACATGATGTTTTTCAATGGCAAAAATCAATGAATATTGTAAATGCACAAACAGTAATATCTCCGCATTGCAAGGTGCAATTCTGAAATTTTTTGCTTTTTCCTGCTAATCCTAGCATGATAAAGAAGATTCAAAGAGAGTGAGATGCCAGCTCCTTTCATTCAGTCAGTAGCTTCAAACATTTCTGGACGTTTTTCAATGGCAAAAATCAATGAATATTGTAAATGCACAAACAGTAATTTCTCCGCATTGCAAGGTGCAATTCTGAAATTTTTTGCTTTTTCCTGCTAATCCTAGCATGATAAAGAAGATTCAAAGAGAGTGAGATGCCAGCTCTTTTCATTCAGTCAGTAGCTTCAAACATTTCTGGACGTTTTTCAATGGCAAAAATCAATGAATATTGTAAATGCACAAACAGTAATATCTCCGCATTGCAAGGTGCAATTCTGAAATTTTTTGCTTTTTCCTGCTAATCCTAGCATGATAAAGAAGATTCAAAGAGAGTGAGATGCCAGCTCTTTTCATTCAGTCAGTAGCTTCAAACATTTCTGGACGTTTTTCAATGGCAAAAATCAATGAATATTGTAAATGCACAAACAGTAATATCTCCGCATTGCAAGGTGCAATTCTGAAATTTTTTGCTTTTTCCTGCTAATCCTAGCATGATAAAGAAGATTCAAAGAGAGTGAGATGCCAGCTCTTTTCATTCAGTCAGTAGCTTCAAACATTTCTGGTATATGAATAACATGATGTTTTTCAATGGCAAAAATCAATGAATATTGTAAATGCACAAACAGTAATATCTCCGCATTGCAAGGTGCAATTCTGAAATTTTTTGCTTTTTCCTGCTAATCCTAGCATGATAAAGAAGATTCAAAGAGAGTGAGATGCCAGCTCTTTTCATTCAGTCAGTAGCTTCAAACATTTCTGGTATATGAATAACATGATGTTTTTCAATGGCAAAAATCAATGAATATTGTAAATGCACAAACAGTAATATCTCCACATTGCAAGGTGCAATTCTGAAATTTTTTGCTTTTTCCTGCTAATCCTAGCATGATAAAGAAGCTTCAAAGAGAGTGAGATGCCAGCTCCTTTCATTCAGTCAGTAGCTTCAAACATTTCTGGACGTTTTTCAATGGCAAAAATCAATGAATATTGTAAATGCACAAACAGTAATATCTCCGCATTGCAAGGTGCAATTCTGAAATTTTTTGCTTTTTCCTGCTAATCCTAGCATGATAAAGAAGATTCAAAGAGAGTGAGATGCCAGCTCTTTTCATTCTGTCAGTAGCTTCAAACATTTCTGGTATATGAATAACATGATGTTTTTCAATGGCAAAAATCAATGAATATTGTAAATGCACAAACAGTAATATCTCCGCATTGCAAGGTGCAATTCTGAAATTTTTTGCTTTTTCCTGCTAATCCTAGCATGATAAAGAAGATTCAAAGAGAGTGAGATGCCAGCTCTTTTCATTCAGTCAGTAGCTTCAAACATTTCTGGTATATGAATAACATGATGTTTTTCAATGGCAAAAATCAAAGAATATTGTATATGCACAAACAGTAATATCTCCACATTGCAAGGTGCAATTCTGAAATTTTTTGCTTTTTCCTGCTAATCCTAGCATGATAAAGAAGATTCAAAGAGACTGAGATGCCAGCTCCTTTCATTCAGTCAGTAGCTTCAAACATTTCTGGACGTTTTTCAATGGCAAAAATCAATGAATATTGTAAATGCACAAACAGTAATTTCTCCGCATTTCAAGGTGCAATTCTGAAATTTTTTGCTTTTTCCTGCTAATCCTAGCATGATAAAGAAGATTCAAAGAGAGTGAGATGCCAGCTCCTTTCATTCAGTCAGTAGCTTCAAACATTTCTGGACATTTTTCAATGGCAAAAATCAATGAATATTGTAAATGCACAAACAGTAATATCTCCACATTGCAAGGTGCAATTCTGAAATTTTTTGCTTTTTCCTGCTAATCCTAGCATGATAAAGAAGATTCAAAGAGAGTGAGATGCCAGCTCCTTTCATTCAGTCAGTAGCTTCAAACATTTCTGGACGTTTTTCAATGGCAAAAATCAATGGATATTGTTAATGCACAAACAGTAATTTCTCCGCATTGCAAGGTGCAATTCTGAAATTTTTTGCTTTTTCCTGCTAATCCTAGCATGATAAAGAAGATTCAAAGAGAGTGAGATGCCAGCTCTTTTCATTCAGTCAGTAGCTTCAAACATTTCTGGTATATGAATAGCATGATGTTTTTCAATGGCAAAAATCAATGAATATTGTAAATGCACAAACAGTGATATCTCCGCATTGCAAGGTGCAATTCTGAAATTTTTTGCTTTTTCCTGCTAATCCTAGCATGATAAAGAAGATTCAAAGAGAGTGAGATGCCAGCTCCTTTCATTCAGTCAGTAGCTTCAAACATTTCTGGTATATGAATAACATGATGTTTTTCAATGGCAAAAATCAATGAATATTGTAAATGCACAAACAGTAATATCTCCGCATTGCAAGGTGCAATTCTGAAATTTTTTGCTTTTTCCTGCTAATCCTAGCATGATAAAGAAGATTCAAAGAGAGTGAGATGCCAGCTTCTTTCATTCAGTCAGTAGCTTCAAACATTTCTGGACGTTTTTCAATGGCAAAAATCAATGAATATTGTAAATGCACAAACAGTAATTTCTCCGCATTGCAAGGTGCAATTCTGAAATTTTTTGCTTTTTCATGCTAATCCTAGCATGATAAAAAAGATTCAAAGAGAGTGAGATGCCAGCTCTTTTCATTCAGTCAGTAGCTTCAAATATTTCTGGACGTTTTTCAATGGCAAAAATCAATGAATATTGTAAATGCACAAACAGTAATATCTCCGCATTGCAAGGTGCAATTCTGAAATTTTTTGCTTTTTCCTGCTAATCCTAGCATGATAAAGAAGATTCAAAGAGAGTGAGATGCCAGCTCTTTTCATTCAGTCAGTAGCTTCAAACATTTCTGGACGTTTTTCAATGGCAAAAATCAATGAATATTGTAAATGCACAAACAGTAATATCTCCGCATTGCAAGGTGCAATTCTGAATTTTTTTGCTTTTTCCTGCTAATCCTAGCATGATAAAGAAGATTCAAAGAGAGTGAGATGCCAGCTCTTTTCATTCAGTCAGTAGCTTCAAACATTTGTGGTATATGAATAACATGATGTTTTTCAATGGCAAAAATCAATGAATATTGTAAATGCACAAACAGTAATATCTCCGCATTGCAAGGTGCAATTCTGAAATTTTTTGCTTTTTCCTGCTAATCCTAGCATGATAAAGAAGATTCAAAGAGAGTGAGATGCCAGCTCTTTTCATTCAGTCAGTAGCTTCAAACATTTCTGGACGTTTTTCAATGGCAAAAATCAATGAATATTGTAAATGCACAAACAGTAATATCTCCGCATTGCAAGGTGCAATTCTGAATTTTTTTGCTTTTTCCTGCTAATCCTAGCATGATAAAGAAGATTCAAAGAGAGTGAGATGCCAGCTCTTTTCATTCAGTCAGTAGCTTCAAACATTTCTGGTATATGATTAACATGATGTTTTTCAATGGCAAAAATCAATGAATATTGTAAATGCACAAACAGTAATATCTCCACATTGCAAGGTGCAATTCTGAAATTTTTTGCTTTTTCCTGCTAATCCTAGCATGATAAAGAAGATTCAAAGAGAGTGAGATGCCAGCTCTTTTCATTCAGTCAGTAGCTTCAAACATTTCTGGTATATGAATAACATGATGTTTTCCAATGGCAAAAATCAATGAATATTGTAAATGCACAAACAGTAATATCTCCACATTGCAAGGTGCAATTCTGAAATTTTTTGCTTTTTCCTGCTCCTCTTAGCATGATAAAGAAGATTCAAAGAGAGTGAGATGCCAGCTCTTTTCATTCAGTCAGTAGCTTCAAACATTTCCGGTATATGAATAACATGATGTTTTTCAATGGCAAAAATCAATGAATATTCTAAATGCACAAACAGTAATTTCTCCGCATTTCAAGGTGCAATTCTGAAATTTTTTGCTTTTTCCTGCTAATCCTAGCATGATAAAGAAGATTCAAAGAGAGTGAGATGCCAGCTCCTTTCATTCAGTCAGTAGCTTCAAACATTTCTGGACGTTTTTCAATGGCAAAAATCAATGAATATTGTAAATGCACAAACAGTAATATCTCCGCATTGCAAGGTGCAATTCTGAAATTTTTTGCTTTTTCCTGCTAATCCTAGCATGATAAAGAAGATTCAAAGAGAGTGAGACGCCAGCTCTTTTCATTCAGTCAGTAGCTTCAAACATTTCTGGACGTTTTTCAATGGCAAAAATCAATGAATATTGTAAATGCACAAACAGTAATATCTCCGCATTGCAAGGTGCAATTCTGAAATTTTTTGCTTTTTCCTGCTAATTCTAGCATGATAAAGAAGATTCAAAGAGAGTGAGATGCCAGCTCTTTTCATTCAGTCAGTAGCTTCAAACATTTCTGGTATATGAATAACATGATGTTTTTCAATGGCAAAAATCAATGAATATTGTAAATGCACAAACAGTAATTTCTCCGCATTGCAAGGTGCAATTCTGAAATTTTTTGCTTTTTCCTGCTAATCCTAGCATGATAAAGAAGATTCAAAGAGAGTGAGATGCCAGCTCCTTTCATTCAATCAGTAGCTTCAAACATTTCTGGACATTTTTCAATGGCAAAAATCAATGAATATTGTAAATGCACAAACAGTAATTTCTCCGCATTGCAAGGTGCAATTCTGAAATTTTTTGCTTTTTCCTGCTAATCCTAGCATGATAAAGAAGATTCAAAGAGAGTGAGATGCCAGCTCTTTTCATTCAGTCAGTAGCTTCAAACATTTCTGGTATATGAATAACATGATTTTTTCAATGGCAAAAATCAATGAATATTGTAAATGCACAAACAGTAATATCTCCACATTGCAAGGTGCAATTCTGAAATTTTTTGCTTTTTCCTGCTAATCCTAGCATGATAAAGAAGATTCAAAGAGAGTGAGATGCCAGCTCTTTTCATTCAGTCAGTAGCTTCAAACATTTCTGGACGTTTTTCAATGGCAAAAATCATTGAATATTGTAAATGCACAAACAGTAATATCTCTGCATTGCAAGGTGCAATTCTGAAATTTTTTGCTTTTTCCTGCTCCTCTTAGCATGATAAAGAAGATTCAAAGAGAGTGAGATGCCAGCTCTTTTCATTCAGTCAGTAGCTTCAAACATTTCTGGTATATGAATAACATGATGTTTTTCAATGGCAAAAATCAATGAATATTGTAAATGCACAAACAGTAATTTCTCCGCATTGCAAGTTGCAATTCTGAAATTTTTTGCTTTTTCCTGCTCCTCTTAGCATGATAAAGAAGATTCAAAGAGAGTGAGATGCCAGCTCTTTTCATTCAGTCAGTAGCTTCAAACATTTCTGGTATATGAATAACATGATGTTTTTCAATGGCAAAAATCAATGAATATTGTAAATGCACAAACAGTAATTTCTCCGCATTGCAAGGTGCAATTCTGAAATTTTTTGCTTTTTCCTGCTAATCCTAGCATGATAAAGAAGATTCAAAGAGAGTGAGATGCCAGCTCTTTACATTCAGTCAGTAGCTTCAAACATTTCTGGTATATGAATAACATGATGTTTTTCAATGGCAAAAATCAATGAATATTGTAAATGCACAAACAGTAATATCTCCACATTGCAAGGTGCAATTCTGAAATTTTTTGCTTTTTCCTGCTAATCCTAGCATGATAAAGAAGATTCAAAGAGAGTGAGATGCCAGCTCCTTTCATTCAGTCAGTAGCTTCAAACATTTCTGGACGTTTTTCAATGGCAAAAATCAATGAATATTGTAAATGCACAAACAGTAATATCTCCACATTGCAAGGTGCAATTCTGAAATTTTTTGCTTTTTCCTGCTAATCCTAGCATGATAAAGAAGATTCAAAGAGAGTGAGATGCCAGCTCCTTTCATTCAGTCAGTAGCTTCAAACATTTCTGGACGTTTTTCAATGGCAAAAATCAATGAATATTGTAAATGCACAAACAGTAATATCTCCGCATTGCAAGGTGCAATTCTGAAATTTTTTGCTTTTTCCTGCTAATCCTAGCATGATAAAGAAGATTCAAAGAGAGTGAGATGCCAGCTCATTTCATTCAGTCAGTAGCTTCAAACATTTCTGGACGTTTTTCAATGGCAAAAATCAATGAATATTGTAAATGCACAAACAGTAATATCTCCGCATTGCAAGGTGCAATTCTGAAATTTTTTGCTTTTTCCTGCTAATCCTAGCATGATAAAGAAGATTCAAAGAGAGTGAGATGCCAGCTCTTTTCATTCAGTCAGTAGCTTCAAACATTTCTGGACGTTTTTCAATGGCAAAAATCAATGAATATTGTAAATGCACAAACAGTAATATCTCCGCATTGCAAGGTGCAATTCTGAAATTTTTTCCTTTTTCCTGCTAATCCTAGCATGATAAAGAAGATTCAAAGAGAGTGAGATGCCAGCTCTTTTCATTCAGTCAGTAGCTTCAAACATTTCTGGTATATGAATAACATGATGTTTTTCAATGGCAAAAATCAATGAATATTGTAAATGCAGAAACAGTAATATCTCCGCATTGCAAGGTGCAATTCTGAAATTTTTTGCTTTTTCCTGCTAATCCTAGCATGATAAAGAAGATTTAAAGAGAGTGAGATGCCAGCTCTTTTCATTCAGTCAGTAGCTTCAAACATTTCTGGTATATGAATAACATGATGTTTTTCAATGGCAAAAATCAATGAATATTGTAAATGCACAAACAGTAATATCTCCACATTGCAAGGTGCAATTCTGAAATTTTTTGCTTTTTCCTGCTAATCCTAGCATGATAAAGAAAATTCAAAGAGAGTGAGATGCCAGCTCCTTTCATTCAGTCAGTAGCTTCAAACATTTCTGGACGTTTTTCAATGGCAAAAATCAATGAATATTGTAAATGCACAAACAGTAATATCTCCGCATTGCAAGGTGCAATTCTGAAATTTTTTGCTTTTTCCTGCTAATCCTAGCATGATAAAGAAGATTCAAAGAGAGTGAGATGCCAGCTCTTTTCATTCAGTCAGTAGCTTCAAACATTTCTGGTATATGAATAACATGATGTTTTTCAATGGCAAAAATCAATGAATATTGTAAATGCACAAACAGTAATTTCTCCGCATTGCAAGGTGCAATTCTGAAATTTTTTGCTTTTTCCTGCTAATCCTAGCATGATAAAGAAGATTCAAAGAGAGTGAGATGCCAGCTCCTTTCATTCAGTCAGTAGCTTCAAACATTTCTGGACGTTTTTCAATGGCAAAAATCAATGAATATTGTAAATGCACAAACAGTAATTTCTCCGCATTGCAAGGTGCAATTCTGAAATTTTTTGCTTTTTCCTGCTAATCCTAGCATGATAAAGAAGATTCAAAGAGAGTGAGATGCCAGCTCTTTTCATTCAGTCAGTAGCTTCAAACATTTCTGGTATATGAATAACATGATGTTTTTCAATGGCAAAAATCAATGAATATTGTAAATGCACAAACAGTAATATCTCCACATTGCAAGGTGCAATTCTGAAATTTTTTGCTTTTTCCTGCTAATCCTAGCATGATAAAGAAGATTCAAAGAGAGTGAGATGCCAGCTCTTTTCATTCAGTCAGTAGCTTCAAACATTTCTGGACGTTTTTCAATGGCAAAAATCAATGAATATTGTAAATGCACAAACAGTAATATCTCCGCATTGCAAGGTGCAATTCTGAAATTTTTTGCTTTTTCCTGCTAATCCTAGCATGATAAAGAAGATTCAAAGAGAGTGAGATGCCAGCTCTTTTCATTCAGTCAGTAGCTTCAAACATTTCTGGTATATGAATAACATGATGTTTTTCAATGGCAAAAATCAATGAATATTGTAAATGCACAAACAGTAATATCTCCGCATTGCAAGGTGCAATTCTGAAATTTTTTGCTTTTTCCTGCTAATCCTAGCATGATAAAGAAGATTCAAAGAGAGTGAGATGCCAGCTCTTTTCATTCAGTCAGTAGCTTCAAACATTTCTGGTATATGAATAACATGATGTTTTTCAATGGCAAAAATCAATGAATATTGTAAATGCACAAACAGTAATATCTCCACATTGCAAGGTGCAATTCTGAAATTTTTTGCTTTTTCCTGCTAATCCTAGCATGATAAAGAAGATTCAAAGAGAGTGAGATGCCAGCTCCTTTCATTCAGTCAGTAGCTTCAAACATTTCTGGACGTTTTTCAATGGCAAAAATCAATGAATATTGTAAATGCACAAACAGTAATATCTCCGCATTGCAAGGTGCAATTATGAAATTTTTTGCTTTTTCCTGCTAATCCTAGCATGATAAAGAAGATTCAAAGAGAGTGAGATGCCAGCTCTTTTCATTCAGTCAGTAGCTTCAAACATTTCTGGTATATGAATAACATGATGTTTTTCAATGGCAAAAATCAATGAATATTGTAAATGCACAAACAGTAATTTCTCCGCATTGCAAGGTGCAATTCTGAAATTTTTTGCTTTTTCCTGCTAATCCTAGCATGATAAAGAAGATTCAAAGAGAGTGAGATGCCAGCTCCTTTCATTCAGTCAGTAGCTTCAAACATTTCTGGACGTTTTTCAATGGCAAAAATCAATGAATATTGTAAATGCACAAACAGTAATTTCTCCGCATTGCAAGGTGCAATTCTGAAATTTTTTGCTTTTTCCTGCTAATCCTAGCATGATAAAGAAGATTCAAAGAGAGTGAGATGCCAGCTCTTTTCATTCAGTCAGTAGCTTCAAACATTTCTGGTATATGAATAACATGATGTTTTTCAATGGCAAAAATCAATGAATATTGTAAATGCACAAACAGTAATATCTCCACATTGCAAGGTGCAATTCTGAAATTTTTTGCTTTTTCCTGCTAATCCTAGCATGATAAAGAAGATTCAAAGAGAGCGAGATGCCAGCTCTTTTCACTCAGTCAGTAGCTTCAAACATTTCTGGACGTTTTTCAATGGCAAAAATCAATGAATATTGTAAATGCACAAACAGTAATATCTCCGCATTGCAAGGTGCAATTCTGAAATTTTTTGCTTTTTCCTGCTCCTCTTAGCATGATAAAGAAGATTCAAAGAGAGTGAGATGCCAGCTCTTTTCATTCAGTCAGTAGCTTCAAACATTTCTGGTATATGAATAACATGATGTTTTTCAATGGCAAAAATCAATGAATATTGTAAATGCACAAACAGTAATTTCTCCGCATTGCAAGGTGCAATTCTGAAATTTTTTGCTTTTTCCTGCTCCTCTTAGCATGATAAAGAAGATTCAAAGAGAGTGAGATGCCAGCTCTTTTCATTCAGTCAGTAGCTTCAAACATTTCTGGTATATGAATAACATGATGTTTTTCAATGGCAAAAATCAATGAATATTGTAAATGCACAAACAGTAATTTCTCCGCATTGCAAGGTGCAATTCTGAAATTTTTTGCTTTTTCCTGCTAATCCTAGCATGATAAAGAAGATTCAAAGAGAGTGAGATGCCAGCTCTTTACATTCAGTCAGTAGCTTCAAACATTTCTGGTATATGAATAACATGATGTTTTTCAATGGCAAAAATCAATGAATATTGTAAATGCACAAACAGTAATATCTCCACATTGCAAGGTGCAATTCTGAAATTTTTTGCTTTTTCCTGCTAATCCTAGCATGATAAAGAAGATTCAAAGAGAGTGAGATGCCAGCTCTTTTCATTCAGTCAGTAGCTTCAAACATTTCTGGACGTTTTTCAATGGCAAAAATCAATGAATATTGTAAATGCACAAACAGCAATATCTCCGCATTGCAAGGTGCAATTCTGAAATTTTTTGCTTTTTCCTGCTAATCCTAGCATGATAAAGAAGATTCAAAGAGAGTGAGATGCCAGCTCCTTTCATTCAGTCAGTAGCTTCAAACATTTCTGGACGTTTTTCAATGGCAAAAATCAATGAATATTGTAAATGCACAAACAGTAATATCTCCGCATTGCAAGGTGCAATTCTGAAATTTTTTGCTTTTTCCTGCTAATCCTAGCATGATAAAGAAGATTCAAAGAGAGTGAGATGCCAGCTCTTTTCATTCAGTCAGTAGCTTCAAACATTTCTGGTCGTTTTTCAATGGCAAAAATCAATGAATATTGTAAATGCACAAACAGTAATATCTCCGCATTGCAAGGTGCAATTCTGAAATTTTTTGCTTTTTCCTGCTAATCCTAGCATGATAAAGAAGATTCAAAGATAGTGAGATGCCAGCTCTTTTCATTCAGTCAGTAGCTTCAAACATTTCTGGACGTTTTTCAATGGCAAAAATCAATGAATATTGTAAATGCACAAACAGTAATATCTCCGCATTGCAAGGTGCAATTCTGAAATTTTTTGCTTTTTCCTGCTAATCCTAGCATGATAAAGAAGATTCAAAGAGAGTGAGATGCCAGCTCTTTTCATTCAGTCAGTAGCTTCAAACATTTCTGGTATATGAATAACATGATGTTTTTCAATGGCAAAAATCAATGAATATTGTAAATGCACAAACAGTAATATCTCCGCATTGCAAGGTGCAATTCTGAAATTTTTTGCTTTTTCCTGCTAATCCTAGCATGATAGAGAAGATTCAAAGAGAGTGAGATGCCAGCTCTTTTCATTCAGTCAGTAGCTTCAAACATTTCTGGTATATGAATAACATGATGTTTTTCAATGGCAAAAATCAATGAATATTGTAAATGCACAAACAGTAATATCTCCACATTGCAAGGTGCAATTCTGAAATTTTTTGCTTTTTCCTGCTAATCCTAGCATGATAAAGAAGATTCAAAGAGAGTGAGATGCCAGCTCCTTTCATTCAGTCAGTAGCTTCAAACATTTCTGGACGTTTTTCAATGGCAAAAATCAATGAATATTGTAAATGCACAAACAGTAATATCTCCGCATTGCAAGGTGCAATTCTGAAATTTTTTGCTTTTTCCTGCTAATCCTAGCATGATAAAGAAGATTCAAAGAGAGTGAGATGCCAGCTCTTTTCATTCAGTCAGTAGCTTCAAACATTTCTGGACGTTTTTCAATGGCAAAAATCAATGAATATTGTAAATGCACAAACAGTAATATCTCCGCATTGCAAGGTGCAATTCTGAAATTTTTTGCTTTTTCCTGCTAATCCTAGCATGATAAAGAAGATTCAAAGAGAGTGAGATGCCAGCTCTTTTCATTCAGTCAGTAGCTTCAAACATTTCTGGTATATGAATAACATGATGTTTTTCAATGGCAAAAATCAATGAATATTGTAAATGCACAAACAGTAATATCTCCGCATTGCAAGGTGCAATTCTGAAATTTTTTGCTTTTTCCTGCTAATCCTAGCATGATAAAGAAGATTCAAAGAGAGTGAGATGCCAGCTCTTTTCATTCAGTCAGTAGCTTCAAACATTTCTGGACGTTTTTCAATGGCAAAAATCAATGAATATTGTAAATGCACAAACAGTAATATCTCCGCATTGCAAGGTGCAATTCTGAAATTTTTTGCTTTTTCCTGCTAATCCTAGCATGATAAAGAAGATTCAAAGAGAGTGAGATGCCAGCTCCTTTCATTCAGTCAGTAGCTTCAAACATTTCTGGACGTTTTTCAATGGCAAAAATCAATGAATATTGTAAATGCACAAACAGTAATTTCTCCGCATTGCAAGGTGCAATTCTGAAATTTTTTGCTTTTTCCTGCTAATCCTAGCATGATAAAGAAGATTCAAAGAGAGTGAGATGCCAGCTCTTTTCATTCAATCAGTAGCTTCAAACATTTCAGGACGTTTTTCAATGGCAAAAATCAATGAATATTGTAAATGCACAAACAGTAATATCTCCGCATTGCAAGGTGCAATTCTGAAATTTTTTGCTTTTTCCTGCTAATCCTAGCATGATAAAGAAGATTCAAAGAGAGTGAGATGCCAGCTCTTTTCATTCAGTCAGTAGCTTCAAACATTTGTGGACGTTTTTCAATGGCAAAAATCAATGAATATTGTAAATGCACAAACAGTAATATCTCCGCATTGCAAGGTGCAATTCTGAAATTTTTTGCTTTTTCCTGCTAATCCTAGCATGATAAAGAAGATTCAAAGAGAGTGAGATGCCAGCTCTTTTCATTCAGTCAGTAGCTTCAAACATTTCTGGTATATGAATAACATGATGTTTTTCAATGGCAAAAATCAATGAATATTGTAAATGCACAAACAGTAATATCTCCGCATTGCAAGGTGCAATTCTGAAATTTTTTGCTTTTTCCTGCTAATCCTAGCATGATAAAGAAGATTCAAAGAGAGTGAGATGCCAGCTCTTTTCATTCAGTCAGTAGCTTCAAACATTTCTGGTATATGAATAACATGATGTTTTTCAATGGCAAAAATCAATGAATATTGTAAATGCACAAACAGTAATATCTCCGCATTGCAAGGTGCAATTCTGAAATTTTTTGCTTTTTCCTGCTAATCCTAGCATGATAAAGAAGATTCAAAGAGAGTGAGATGCCAGCTCTTTTCATTCAGTCAGTAGCTTCAAACATTTCTGGACGTTTTTCAATGGCAAAAATCAATGAATATTGTAAATGCACAAACAGTAATATCTCCGCATTGCAAGGTGCAATTCTGAAATTTTTTGCTTTTTCCTGCTAATCCTAGCATGATAAAGAAGATTCAAAGAGAGTGAGATGCCAGCTCTTTTCATTCAGTCAGTAGCTTCAAACATTTCTGGTATATGAATAACTTGATGTTTTTCAATGGCAAAAATCAATGAATATTGTAAATGCACAAACAGTAATATCTCCGCATTGCAAGGTGCAATTCTGAAATTTTTTGCTTTTTCCTGCTATTCCTAGCATGATAAAGAAGATTCAAAGAGAGTGAGATGCCAGCTCTTTTCATTCAGTCAGTAGCTTCAAACATTTCTGGACGTTTTTCAATGGCAAAAATCAATGAATATTGTAAATGCACAAACAGTAATATCTCCGCATTGCAAGGTGCAATTCTGAAATTTTTTGCTTTTTCCTGCTAATCCTAGCATGATAAAGAAGATTCAAAGAGAGTGAGATGCCAGCTCTTTTCATTCAGTCAGTAGCTTCAAACATTTCTGGACGTTTTTCAATGGCAAAAATCAATGAATATTGTAAATGCACAAACAGTAATATCTCCGCATTGCAAGGTGCAATTCTGAAATTTTTTGCTTTTTCCTGCTAATCCTAGCATGATAAAGAAGATTCAAAGAGAGTGAGATGCCAGCTCCTTTCATTCAGTCAGTAGCTTCAAACATTTCTGGACGTTTTTCAATGGCAAAAATCAATGAATATTGTAAATGCACAAACAGTAATTTCTCCGCATTGCAAGGTGCAATTCTGAAATTTTTTGCTTTTTCCTGCTAATCCTAGCATGATAAAGAAGATTCAAAGAGAGTGAGATGCCAGCTCTTTTCATTCAGTCAGTAGCTTCAAACATTTCAGGACGTTTTTCAATGGCAAAAATCAATGAATATTGTAAATGCACAAACAGTAATATCTCCACATTGCAAGGTGCAATTCTGAAATTTTTTGCTTTTTCCTGCTAATCTTAGCATGATAAAGAAGACTCAAAGAGAGTGAGATGCCAGCTCTTTTCATTCAGTCAGTAGCTTCAAACATTTCTGGACGTTTTTCAATGGCAAAAATCAATGAATATTGTAAATGCACAAACAGTAATATCTCCGCATTGCAAGGTGCAATTCTGAAATTTTTTGCTTTTTCCTGCTAATCCTAGCATGATAAAGAAGATTCAAAGAGAGTGAGATGCCAGCTCTTTTCATTCAGTCAGTAGCTTCAAACATTTCTGGTATATGAATAACATGATGTTTTTCAATGGCAAAAATCAATGAATATTGTAAATGCACAAACAGTAATATCTCCGCATTGCAAGGTGCAATTCTGAAATTTTTTGCTTTTTCCTGCTAATCCTAGCATGATAAAGAAGATTCAAAGAGAGTGAGATGCCAGCTCTTTTCATTCAGTCAGTAGCTTCAAACATTTCTGGTATATGAATAACATGATGTTTTTCAATGGCAAAAATCAATGAATATTGTAAATGCACAAACAGTAATATCTCCGCATTGCAAGGTGCAATTCTGAAATTTTTTGCTTTTTCCTGCTAATCCTAGCATGATAAAGAAGATTCAAAGAGAGTGAGATGCCAGCTCTTTTCATTCAGTCAGTAGCTTCAAACATTTCTGGACGTTTTTCAATGGCAAAAATCAATGAATATTGTAAATGCACAAACAGTAATATCTCCGCATTGCAAGGTGCAATTCTGAAATTTTTTGCTTTTTCCTGCTAATCCTAGCATGATAAAGAAGATTCAAAGAGAGTGAGATGCCAGCTCTTTTCATTCAGTCAGTAGCTTCAAACATTTCTGGTATATGAATAACATGATGTTTTTCAATGGCAAAAATCAATGAATATTGTAAATGCACAAACAGTAATATCTCCACATTGCAAGGTGCAATTCTGAAATTTTTTGCTTTTTCCTGCTAATCCTAGCATGAAAAAGAAGATTCAAAGAGAGTGAGATGCCAGCTCTTTTCATTCAGTCAGTAGCTTCAAACATTTCTGGTATATGAATAACATGATGTTTTTCAATGGCAAAAATCAATGAATATTGTAAATGCACAAACAGTAATATCTCCGCATTGCAAGGTGCAATTCTGAAATTTTTTGCTTTTTCCTGCTAATCCTAGCATGATAAAGAAGATTCAAAGAGAGTGAGATGCCAGCTCTTTTCATTCAGTCAGTAGCTTCAAACATTTCTGGACGTTTTTCAATGGCAAAAATCAATGAATATTGTAAATGCACAAACAGTAATATCTCCGCATTGCAAGGTGCAATTCTGAAATTTTTTGCTTTTTCCTGCTAATCCTAGCATGATAAAGAAGATTCAAAGAGAGTGAGATGCCAGCTCTTTTCATTCAGTCAGTAGCTTCAAACATTTCTGGACGTTTTTCAATGGCAAAAATCAATGAATATTGTAAATGCACAAACAGTAATATCTCCGCATTGCAAGGTGCAATTCTGAAATTTTTTGCTTTTTCCTGCTAATCCTAGCATGATAAAGAAGATTCAAAGAGAGTGAGATGCCAGCTCTTTTCATTCAGTCAGTAGCTTCAAACATTTCTGGTATATGAATAACATGATGTTTTTCAATGGCAAAAATCAATGAATATTGTAAATGCACAAACAGTAATATCTCCGCATTGCAAGGTGCAATTCTGAAATTTTTTGCTTTTTCCTGCTAATCCTAGCATGATAAAGAAGATTCAAAGAGAGTGAGATGCCAGCTCTTTTCATTCAGTCAGTAGCTTCAAACATTTCTGGTATATGAATAACATGATGTTTTTCAATGGCAAAAATCAATGAATATTGTAAATGCACAAACAGTAATATCTCCGCATTGCAAGGTGAAATTCTGAAATTTTTTGCTTTTTCCTGCTAATCCTAGCATGATAAAGAAGATTCAAAGAGAGTGAGATGCCAGCTCTTTTCATTCAGTCAGTAGCTTCAAACATTTCTGGACGTTTTTCAATGGCAAAAATCAATGAATATTGTAAATGCACAAACAGTAATATCTCCGCATTGCAAGGTGCAATTCTGAAATTTTTTGCTTTTTCCTGCTAATCCTAGCATGATAAAGAAGATTCAAAGAGAGTGAGATGCCAGCTCCTTTCATTCAGTCAGTAGCTTCAAACATTTCTGGACGTTTTTCAATGGCAAAAATCAATGAATATTGTAAATGCACAAACAGTAATTTCTCCGCATTGCAAGGTGCAATTCTGAAATTTTTTGCTTTTTCCTGCTAATCCTAGCATGATAAAGAAGATTCAAAGAGAGTGAGATGCCAGCTCTTTTCATTCAGTCAGTAGCTTCAAACATTTCAGGACGTTTTTCAATGGCAAAAATCAATGAATATTGTAAATGCACAAACAGTAATATCTCCGCATTGCAAGGTGCAATTCTGAAATTTTTTGCTTTTTCCTGCTAATCCTAGCATGATAAAAAAGATTCAAAGAGAGTGAGATGCCAGCTCTTTTCATTCAGTCAGTAGCTTCAAACATTTCTGGACGTTTTTCAATGGCAAAAATCAATGAATATTGTAAATGCACAAACAGTAATATCTCCGCATTGCAAGGTGCAATTCTGAAATTTTTTGCTTTTTCCTGCTAATCCTAGCATGATAAAGAAGATTCAAAGAGAGTGAGATGCCAGCTCTTTTCATTCAGTCAGTAGCTTCAAACATTTCTGGACGTTTTTCAATGGCAAAAATCAATGAATATTGTAAATGCACAAACAGTAATATCTCCGCATTGCAAGGTGCAATTCTGAAATTTTTTGCTTTTTCCTGCTAATCCTAGCATGATAAAGAAGATTCAAAGAGAGTGAGATGCCAGCTCTTTTCATTCAGTCAGTAGCTTCAAACATTTCTGGACGTTTTTCAATGGCAAAAATCAATGAATATTGTAAATGCACAAACAGTAATATCTCCGCATTGCAAGGTGCAATTCTGAAATTTTTTGCTTTTTCCTGCTAATCCTAGCATGATAAAGAAGATTCAAAGAGAGTGAGATGCCAGCTCTTTTCATTCAGTCAGTAGCTTCAAACATTTCTGGTATATGAATAACATGATGTTTTTCAATGGCAAAAATCAATGAATATTGTAAATGCACAAACAGTAATATCTCCGCATTGCAAGGTGCAATTCTGAAATTTTTTGCTTTTTCCTGCTAATCCTAGCATGATAAAGAAGATTCAAAGAGAGTGAGATGCCAGCTCTTTTCATTCAGTCAGTAGCTTCAAACATTTCTGGTATATGAATAACATGATGTTTTTCAATGGCAAAAATCAATGAATATTGTAAATGCACAAACAGTAATATCTCCGCATTGCAAGGTGAAATTCTGAAATTTTTTGCTTTTTCCTGCTAATCCTAGCATGATAAAGAAGATTCAAAGAGAGTGAGATGCCAGCTCTTTTCATTCAGTCAGTAGCTTCAAACATTTCTGGACGTTTTTCAATGGCAAAAATCAATGAATATTGTAAATGCACAAACAGTAATATCTCCGCATTGCAAGGTGCAATTCTGAAATTTTTTGCTTTTTCCTGCTAATCCTAGCATGATAAAGAAGATTCAAAGAGAGTGAGATGCCAGCTCCTTTCATTCAGTCAGTAGCTTCAAACATTTCTGGACGTTTTTCAATGGCAAAAATCAATGAATATTGTAAATGCACAAACAGTAATTTCTCCGCATTGCAAGGTGCAATTCTGAAATTTTTTGCTTTTTCCTGCTAATCCTAGCATGATAAAGAAGATTCAAAGAGAGTGAGATGCCAGCTCTTTTCATTCAGTCAGTAGCTTCAAACATTTCAGGACGTTTTTCAATGGCAAAAATCAATGAATATTGTAAATGCACAAACAGTAATATCTCCGCATTGCAAGGTGCAATTCTGAAATTTTTTGCTTTTTCCTGCTAATCCTAGCATGATAAAAAAGATTCAAAGAGAGTGAGATGCCAGCTCTTTTCATTCAGTCAGTAGCTTCAAACATTTCTGGACGTTTTTCAATGGCAAAAATCAATGAATATTGTAAATGCACAAACAGTAATATCTCCGCATTGCAAGGTGCAATTCTGAAATTTTTTGCTTTTTCCTGCTAATCCTAGCATGATAAAGAAGATTCAAAGAGAGTGAGATGCCAGCTCTTTTCATTCAGTCAGTAGCTTCAAACATTTCTGGTATATGAATAACATGATGTTTTTCAATGGCAAAAATCAATGAATATTGTAAATGCACAAACAGTAATATCTCCGCATTGCAAGGTGCAATTCTGAAATTTTTTGCTTTTTCCTGCTAATCCTAGCATGATAAAGAAGATTCAAAGAGAGTGAGATGCCAGCTCTTTTCATTCAGTCAGTAGCTTCAAACATTTCTGGTATATGAATAACATGATGTTTTTCAATGGCAAAAATCAATGAATATTGTAAATGCACAAACAGTAATATCTCCGCATTGCAAGGTGCAATTCTGAAATTTTTTGCTTTTTCCTGCTAATCCTAGCATGATAAAGAAGATTCAAAGAGAGTGAGATGCCAGCTCTTTTCATTCAGTCAGTAGCTTCAAACATTTCTGGACGTTTTTCAATGGCAAAAATCAATGAATATTGTAAATGCACAAACAGTAATATCTCCGCATTGCAAGGTGCAATTCTGAAATTTTTTGCTTTTTCCTGCTAATCCTAGCATGATAAAGAAGATTCAAAGAGAGTGAGATGCCAGCTCTTTTCATTCAGTCAGTAGCTTCAAACATTTCTGGTATATGAATAACATGATGTTTTTCAATGGCAAAAATCAATGAATATTGTAAATGCACAAACAGTAATATCTCCGCATTGCAAGGTGCAATTCTGAAATTTTTTGCTTTTTCCTGCTAATCCTAGCATGATAAAGAAGATTCAAAGAGAGTGAGATGCCAGCTCTTTTCATTCAGTCAGTAGCTTCAAACATTTCTGGACGTTTTTCAATGGCAAAAATCAATGAATATTGTAAATGCACAAACAGTAATATCTCCGCATTGCAAGGTGCAATTCTGAAATTTTTTGCTTTTTCCTGCTAATCCTAGCATGATAAAGAAGATTCAAAGAGAGTGAGATGCCAGCTCTTTTCATTCAGTCAGTAGCTTCAAACATTTCTGGACGTTTTTCAATGGCAAAAATCAATGAATAGTGTTAATGCACAAACAGTAATATCTCCGCATTGCAAGGTGCAATTCTGAATTTTTTTGCTTTTTCCTGCTAATCCTAGCATGATAAAGAAGATTCAAAGAGAGTGAGATGCCAGCTCCTTTCATTCATTCAGTAGCTTCAAACATTTCTGGACGTTTTTCAATGGCAAAAATCAATGAATATTGTAAATGCACAAACAGTAATTTCTCCGCATTGCAAGGTGCAATTCTGAAATTTTTTGCTTTTTCCTGCTAATCCTAGCATGATAAAGAAGATTCAAAGAGAGTGAGATGCCAGCTCTTTTCATTCAGTCAGTAGCTTCAAACATTTCAGGACGTTTTTCAATGGCAAAAATCAATGAATATTGTAAATGCACAAACAGTAATATCTCCGCATTGCAAGGTGCAATTCTGAAATTTTTTGCTTTTTCCTGCTAATCCTAGCATGATAAAGAAGATTCAAAGAGAGTGAGATGCCAGCTCTTTTCATTCAGTCAGTAGCTTCAAACATTTCTGGACGTTTTTCAATGGCAAAAATCAATGAATATTGTAAATGCACAAACAGTAATATCTCCGCATTGCAAGGTGCAATTCTGAAATTTTTTGCTTTTTCCTGCTAATCCTAGCATGATAAAGAAGATTCAAAGAGAGTGAGATGCCAGCTCTTTTCATTCAGTCAGTAGCTTCAAACATTTCTGGTATATGAATAACATGATGTTTTTCAATGGCAAAAATCAATGAATATTGTAAATGCACAAACAGTAATACCTCCGCATTGCAAGGTGCAATTCTGAAATTTTTTGCTTTTTCCTGCTAATATTAGCATGATAGAGAAGATTCAAAGAGAGTGAGATGCCAGCTCTTTTCATTCAGTCAGTAGCTTCAAACATTTCTGGTATATGAATAACATGATGTTTTTCAATGGCAAAAATCAATGAATATTGTAAATGCACAAACAGTAATATCTCCACATTGCAAGGTGCAATTCTGAAATTTTTTGCTTTTTCCTGCTAATCCTAGCATGATAAAGAAGATTCAAAGAGAGTGAGATGCCAGCTCCTTTCATTCAGTCAGTAGCTTCAAACATTTCTGGACGTTTTTCAATGGCAAAAATCAATGAATATTGTAAATGCACAAACAGTAATATCTCCGCATTGCAAGGTGCAATTCTGAAATTTTTTGCTTTTTCCTGCTAATCCTAGCATGATAAAGAAGATTCAAAGAGAGTGAGATGCCAGCTCTTTTCATTCAGTCAGTAGCTTCAAACATTTCTGGACGTTTTTCAATGGCAAAAATCAATGAATATTGTAAATGCACAAACAGTAATATCTCCGCATTGCAAGGTGCAATTCTGAAATTTTTTGCTTTTTCCTGCTAATCCTAGCATGATAAAGAAGATTCAAAGAGAGTGAGATGCCAGCTCTTTTCATTCAGTCAGTAGCTTCAAACATTTCTGGTATATGAATAACATGATGTTTTTCAATGGCAAAAATCAATGAATATTGTAAATGCACAAACAGTAATATCTCCGCATTGCAAGGTGCAATTCTGAAATTTTTTGCTTTTTCCTGCTAATCCTAGCATGATAAAGAAGATTCAAAGAGAGTGAGATGCCAGCTCTTTTCATTCAGTCAGTAGCTTCAAACATTTCTGGACGTTTTTCAATGGCAAAAATCAATGAATATTGTAAATGCACAAACAGTAATATCTCCGCATTGCAAGGTGCAATTCTGAAATTTTTTGCTTTTTCCTGCTAATCCTAGCATGATAAAGAAGATTCAAAGAGAGGGAGATGCCAGCTCCTTTCATTCAGTCAGTAGCTTCAAACATTTCTGGACGTTTTTCAATGGCAAAAATCAATGAATATTGTAAATGCACAAACAGTAATTTCTCCGCATTGCAAGGTGCAATTCTGAAATTTTTTGCTTTTTCCTGCTAATCCTAGCATGATAAAGAAGATTCAAAGAGAGTGAGATGCCAGCTCTTTTCATTCAGTCAGTAGCTTCAAACATTTCAGGACGTTTTTCAATGGCAAAAATCAATGAATATTGTAAATGCACAAACAGTAATATCTCCGCATTGCAAGGTGCAATTCTGAAATTTTTTGCTTTTTCCTGCTAATCCTAGCATGATAAAGAAGATTCAAAGAGAGTGAGATGCCAGCTCTTTTCATTCAGTCAGTAGCTTCAAACATTTCTGGACGTTTTTCAATGGCAAAAATCAATGAATATTGTAAATGCACAAACAGTAATATCTCCGCATTGCAAGGTGCAATTCTGAAATTTTTTGCTTTTTCCTGCTAATCCTAGCATGATAAAGAAGATTCAAAGAGAGTGAGATGCCAGCTCTTTTCATTCAGTCAGTAGCTTCAAACATTTCTGGTATATGAATAACATGATGTTTTTCAATGGCAAAAATCAATGAATATTGTAAATGCACAAACAGTAATATCTCCGCATTGCAAGGTGCAATTCTGAAATTTTTTGCTTTTTCCTGCTAATCCTAGCATGATAAAGAAGATTCAAAGAGAGTGAGATGCCAGCTCTTTTCATTCAGTCAGTAGCTTCAAACATTTCTGGTATATTAATAACATGATGTTTTTCAATGGCAAAAATCAATGAATATTGTAAATGCACAAACAGTAATATCTCCGCATTGCAAGGTGCAATTCTGAAATTTTTTGCTTTTTCCTGCTAATCCTAGCATGATAAAGAAGATTCAAAGAGAGTGAGATGCCAGCTCTTTTCATTCAGTCAGTAGCTTCAAACATTTCTGGACGTTTTTCAATGGCAAAAATCAATGAATATTGTAAATGCACAAACAGTAATATCTCCGCATTGCAAGGTGCAATTCTGAAATTTTTTGCTTTTTCCTGCTAATCCTAGCATGATAAAGAAGATTCAAAGAGAGTGAGATGCCAGCTCTTTTCATTCAGTCAGTAGCTTCAAACATTTCTGGTATATGAATAACATGATGTTTTTCAATGGCAAAAATCAATGAATATTGTAAATGCACAAACAGTAATATCTCCACATTGCAAGGTGCAATTCTGAAATTTTTTGCTTTTTCCTGCTAATCCTAGCATGATAAAGAAGATTCAAAGAGAGTGAGATGCCAGCTCTTTTCATTCAGTCAGTAGCTTCAAACATTTCTGGTATATGAATAACATGATGTTTTTCAATGGCAAAAATCAATGAATATTGTAAATGCACAAACAGTAATATCTCCGCATTGCAAGGTGCAATTCTGAAATTTTTTGCTTTTTCCTGCTAATCCTAGCATGATAAAGAAGATTCAAAGAGAGTGAGATGCCAGCTCTTTTCATTCAGTCAGTAGCTTCAAACATTTCTGGATGTTTTTCAATGGCAAAAATCAATGAATATTGTAAATGCACAAACAGTAATATCTCCGCATTGCAAGGTGCAATTCTGAAATTTTTTGCTTTTTCCTGCTAATCCTAGCATGATAAAGAAGATTCAAAGAGAGTGAGATGCCAGCTCTTTTCATTCAGTCAGTAGCTTCAAACATTTCTGGTATATGAATAACATGATGTTTTTCAATGGCAAAAATCAATGAATATTGTAAATGCACAAACAGTAATATCTCCGCATTGCAAGGTGCAATTCTGAAATTTTTTGCTTTTTCCTGCTAATCCTAGCATGATAAAGAAGATTCAAAGAGAGTGAGATGCCAGCTCTTTTCATTCAGTCAGTAGCTTCAAACATTTCTGGTATATGAATAACATGATGTTTTTCAATGGCAAAAATCAATGAATATTGTAAATGCACAAACAGTAATATCTCCGCATTGCAAGGTGCAATTCTGAAATTTTTTGCTTTTTCCTGCTAATCCTAGCATGATAAAGAAGATTCAAAGAGAGTGATATGCCAGCTCTTTTCATTCAGTCAGTAGCTTCAAACATTTCTGGACGTTTTTCAATGGCAAAAATCAATGAATATTGTAAATGCACAAACAGTAATATCTCCGCATTGCAAGGTGCAATTCTGAAATTTTTTGCTTTTTCCTGCTAATCCTAGCATGATAAAGAAGATTCAAAGAGAGTGAGATGCCAGCTCTTTTCATTCAGTCAGTAGCTTCAAACATTTCTGGACGTTTTTCAATGGCAAAAATCAATGAATATTGTAAATGCACAAACAGTAATATCTCCGCATTGCAAGGTGCAATTCTGAAATTTTTTGCTTTTTCCTGCTAATCCTAGCATGATAAAGAAGATTCAAAGAGAGTGAGATGCCAGCTCTTTTCATTCAGTCAGTAGCGTCAAACATTTCTGGTATATGAATAACATGATGTTTTTCAATGGCAAAAATCAATGAATATTGTAAATGCACAAACAGTAATATCTCCGCATTGCAAGGTGCAATTCTGAAATTTTTTGCTTTTTCCTGCTAATCCTAGCATGATAAAGAAGATTCAAAGAGAGTGAGATGCCAGCTCTTTTCATTCAGTCAGTAGCTTCAAACATTTCTGGTATATGAATAACATGATGTTTTTCAATGGCAAAAATCAATGAATATTGTAAATGCACAAACAGTAATATCTCCGCATTGCAAGGTGCAATTCTGAAATTTTTTGCTTTTTCCTGCTAATCCTAGCATGATAAAGAAGATTCAAAGAGAGTGAGATGCCAGCTCTTTTCATTCAGTCAGTAGCTTCAAACATTTCTGGACGTTTTTCAATGGCAAAAATCAATGAATATTGTAAATGCACAAACAGTAATATCTCCGCATTGCAAGGTGCAATTCTGAAATTTTTTGCTTTTTCCTGCTAATCCTAGCATGATAAAGAAGATTCAAAGAGAGTGAGATGCCAGCTCCTTTCATTCAGTCAGTAGCTTCAAACATTTCTGGACGTTTTTCAATGGCAAAAATCAATGAATATTGTAAATGCACAAACAGTAATTTCTCCGCATTGCAAGGTGCAATTCTGAAATTTTTTGCTTTTTCCTGCTAATCCTAGCATGATAAAGAAGATTCAAAGAGAGTGAGATGCCAGCTCTTTTCATTCAGTCAGTAGCTTCAAACATTTCAGGACGTTTTTCAATGGCAAAAATCAATGAATATTGTAAATGCACAAACAGTAATATCTCCGCATTGCAAGGTGCAATTCTGAAATTTTTTGCTTTTTCCTGCTAATCCTAGCATGATAAAGAAGATTCAAAGAGAGTGAGATGACAGCTCTTTTCATTCAGTCAGTAGCTTCAAACATTTCTGGACGTTTTTCAATGGCAAAAATCAATGAATATTGTAAATGCACAAACAGTAATATCTCCGCATTGCAAGGTGCAATTCTGAAATTTTTTGCTTTTTCCTGCTAATCCTAGCATGATAAAGAAGATTCAAAGAGAGTGAGATGCCAGCTCTTTTCATTCAGTCAGTAGCTTCAAACATTTCTGGTATATGAATAACATGATGTTTTTCAATGGCAAAAATCAATGAATATTGTAAATGCACAAACAGTAATATCTCCGCATTGCAAGGTGCAATTCTGAAATTTTTTGCTTTTTCCTGCTAATCCTAGCATGATAAAGAAGATTCAAAGAGAGTGAGATGCCAGCTCTTTTCATTCAGTCAGTAGCTTCAAACATTTCTGGACGTTTTTCAATGGCAAAAATCAATGAATATTGTAAATGCACAAACAGTAATATCTCCGCATTGCAAGGTGCAATTCTGAAATTTTTTGCTTTTTCCTGCTAATCCTAGCATGATAAAGAAGATTCAAAGAGAGTGAGATGCCAGCTCTTTTCATTCAGTCAGTAGCTTCAAACATTTCTGGTATATGAATAACATGATGTTTTTCAATGGCAAAAATCAATGAATATTGTAAATGCACAAACAGTAATATCTCCGCATTGCAAGGTGCAATTCTGAAATTTTTTGCTTTTTCCTGCTAATCCTAGCATGATAAAGAAGATTCAAAGAGAGTGAGATGCCAGCTCTTTTCATTCAGTCAGTAGCTTCAAACATTTCTGGACGTTTTTCAATGGCAAAAATCAATGAATATTGTAAATGCACAAACAGTAATATCTCCGCATTGCAAGGTGCAATTCTGAAATTTTTTGCTTTTTCCTGCTAATCCTAGCATGATAAAGAAGATTCAAAGAGAGTGAGATGCCAGCTCTTTTCATTCAGTCAGTAGCTTCAAACATTTCTGGACGTTTTTCAATGGCAAAAATCAATGAATAGTGTTAATGCACAAACAGTAATATCTCCGCATTGCAAGGTGCAATTCTGAAATTTTTTGCTTTTTCCTGCTAATCCTAGCATGATAAAGAAGATTCAAAGAGAGTGAGATGCCAGCTCCTTTCATTCAGTCAGTAGCTTCAAACATTTCTGGACGTTTTTCAATGGCAAAAATCAATGAATATTGTAAATGCACAAACAGTAATTTCTCCGCATTGCAAGGTGCAATTCTGAAATTTTTTGCTTTTTCCTGCTAATCGTAGCATGATAAAGAAGATTCAAAGAGAGTGAGATGCCAGCTCTTTTCATTCAGTCAGTAGCTTCAAACATTTCAGGACGTTTTTCAATGGCAAAAATCAATGAATATTGTAAATGCACAAACAGTAATATCTCCGCATTGCAAGGTGCAATTCTGAATTTTTTTGCTTTTTCCTGCTAATCCTAGCATGATAAAGAAGATTCAAAGAGAGTGAGATGCCAGCTCTTTTCATTCAGTCAGTAGCTTCAAACATTTCTGGACGTTTTTCAATGGCAAAAATCAATGAATATTGTAAATGCACAAACAGTAATATCTCCGCATTGCAAGGTGCAATTCTGAAATTTTTTGCTTTTTCCTGCTAATCCTAGCATGATAAAGAAGATTCAAAGAGACTGAGATGCCAGCTCTTTTCATTCAGTCAGTAGCTTCAAACATTTCTGGTATATGAATAACATGATGTTTTTCAATGGCAAAAATCAATGAATATTGTAAATGCACAAACAGTAATATCTCCGCATTTCAAGGTGCAATTCTGAAATTTATTGCTTTTTCCTGCTAATCCTAGCATGATAAAGAAGATTCAAAGAGAGTGAGATGCCAGCTCTTTTCATTCAGTCAGTAGCTTCAAACATTTCTGGTATATGAATAACATGATGTTTTTCAATGGCAAAAATCAATGAATATTGTAAATGCACAAACAGTAATATCTCCGCATTGCAAGGTGCAATTCTGAAATTTTTTGCTTTTTCCTGCTAATCCTAGCATGATAAAGAAGATTCAAAGAGAGTGAGATGCCAGCTCTTTTCATTCAGTCAGTAGCTTCAAACATTTCTGGACGTTTTTCAATGGCAAAAATCAATGAATATTGTAAATGCACAAACAGTAATATCTCCGCATTGCAAGGTGCAATTCTGAAATTTTTTGCTTTTTCCTGCTAATCCTAGCATGATAAAGAAGATTCAAAGAGAGTGAGATGCCAGCTCTTTTCATTCAGTCAGTAGCTTCAAACATTTCTGGTATATGAATAACATGATGTTTTTCAATGGCAAAAATCAATGAATATTGTAAATGCACAAACAGTAATATCTCCACATTGCAAGGTGCAATTCTGAAATTTTTTGCTTTTTCCTGCTAATCCTAGCATGATAAAGAAGATTCAAAGAGAGTGAGATGCCAGCTCTTTTCGTTCAGTCAGTAGCTTCAAACATTTCTGGTATATGAATAACATGATGTTTTTCAATGGCAAAAATCAATGAATATTGTAAATGCACAAACAGCAATATCTCCGCATTGCAAGGTGCAATTCTGAAATTTTTTGCTTTTTCCTGCTAATCCTAACATGATAAAGAAGATTCAAAGAGAGTGAGATGCCAGCTCTTTTCATTCAGTCAGTAGCTTCAAACATTTCTGGACGTTTTTCAATGGCAAAAATCAATGAATATTGTAAATGCACAAACAGTAATATCTCCGCATTGCAAGGTGCAATTCTGAAATTTTTTGCTTTTTCCTGCTAATCCTAGCATGATAAAGAAGATTCAAAGAGAGTGAGATGCCAGCTCTTTTCATTCAGTCAGTAGCTTCAAACATTTCTGGACGTTTTTCAATGGCAAAAATCAATGAATATTGTAAATGCACAAACAGTAATATCTCCGCATTGCAAGGTGCAATTCTGAAATTTTTTGCTTTTTCCTGCTAATCCTAGCATGATAAAGAAGATTCAAAGAGAGTGAGATGCCAACTCTTTTCATTCAGTCAGTAGCTTCAAACATTTCTGGTATATGAATAACATGATGTTTTTCAATGGAAAAAATCAATGAATATTGTAAATGCACAAACAGTAATATCTCCACATTGCAAGGTGCAATTCTGAAATTTTTTGCTTTTTCCTGCTAATCCTAGCATGATAAAGAAGATTCAAAGAGAGTGAGATGCCAGCTCTTTTCATTCAGTCAGTAGCTTCAAACATTTCTGGTATATGAATAACATGATGTTTTTCAATGGCAAAAATCAATGAATATTGTAAATGCACAAACAGTAATATCTCCACATTGCAAGGTGCAATTCTGAAATTTTTTGCTTTTTCCTGCTAATCCTAGCATGATAAAGAAGATTCAAAGAGAGTGAGATGCCAGCTCCTTTCATTCAGTCAGTAGCTTCAAACATTTCTGGACGTTTTTCAATGGCAAAAATCAATGAATATTGTAAATGCACAAACAGTAATATCTCCGCATTGCAAGGTGCAATTCTGAAATTTTTTGCTTTTTCCTGCTAATCCTAGCATGATAAAGAAGATTCAAAGAGAGTGAGATGCCAGCTCTTTTCATTCAGTCTGTAGCTTCAAACATTTCTGGACGTTTTTCAATGGCAAAAATCAATGAATATTGTAAATGCACAAACAGTAATATCTCCGCATTGCAAGGTGCAATTCTGAAATTTTTTGCTTTTTCCTGCTAATCTTAGCATGATAAAGAAGATTCAAAGAGAGTGAGATGCCAGCTCTTTTCATTCAGTCAGTAGCTTCAAACATTTCTGGTATATGAATAACATGATGTTTTTCAATGGAAAAAATCAATGAATATTGTAAATGCACAAACAGTAATATCTCCACATTGCAAGGTGCAATTCTGAAATTTTTTGCTTTTTCCTGCTAATCCTAGCATGATAAAGAAGATTCAAAGAGAGTGAGATGCCAGCTCTTTTCATTCAGTCAGTAGCTTCAAACATTTCTGGTATATGAATAACATGATGTTTTTCAATGGCAAAAATCAATGAATATTGTAAATGCACAAACAGTAATATCTCCACATTGCAAGGTGCAATTCTGAAATTTTTTGCTTTTTCCTGCTAATCCTAGCATGATAAAGAAGATTCAAAGAGAGTGAGATGCCAGCTCCTTTCATTCAGTCAGTAGCTTCAAACATTTCTGGACGTTTTTCAATGGCAAAAATCAATGAATATTGTAAATGCACAAACAGTAATATCTCCGCATTGCAAGGTGCAATTCTGAAATTTTTTGCTTTTTCCTGCTAATCCTAGCATGATAAAGAAGATTCAAAGAGAGTGAGATGCCAGCTCTTTTCATTCAGTCAGTAGCTTCAAACATTTCTGGACGTTTTTCAATGGCAAAAATCAATGAATATTGTAAATGCACAAACAGTAATATCTCCGCATTGCAAGGTGCAATTCTGAAATTTTTTGCTTTTTCCTGCTAATCCTAGCATGATAAAGAAGATTCAAAGAGAGTGAGATGCCAGCTCTTTTCATTCAGTCAGTAGCTTCAAACATTTCTGGTATATGAATAACATGATGTTTTTCAATGGCAAAAATCAATGAATATTGTAAATGCACAAACAGTAATATCTCCGCATTGCAAGGTGCAATTCTGAAATTTTTTGCTTTTTCCTGCTAATCCTAGCATGATAAAGAAGATTCAAAGAGAGTGAGATGCCAGCTCTTTTCATTCAGTCAGTAGCTTCAAACATTTCTGGACGTTTTTCAATGGCAAAAATCAATGAATATTGTAAATGCACAAACAGTAATATCTCCGCATTGCAAGGTGCAATTCTGAAATTTTTTGCTTTTTCCTGCTAATCCTAGCATGATAAAGAAGATTCAAAGAGAGTGAGATGCCAGCTCCTTTCATTCAGTCAGTAGCTTCAAACATTTCTGGACGTTTTTCAATGGCAAAAATCAATGAATATTGTAAATGCACAAACAGTAATTTCTCCGCATTGCAAGGTGCAATTCTGAAATTTTTTGCTTTTTCCTGCTAATCCTAGCATGATAAAGAAGATTCAAAGAGAATGAGATGCCAGCTCTTTTCATTCAGTCAGTAGCTTCAAACATTTCTGGACGTTTTTCAATGGCAAAACTCAATGAATATTGTAAATGCACAAACAGTAATATCTCCGCATTGCAAGGTGCAATTCTGAAATTTTTTGCTTTTTCCTGCTAATCCTAGCATGATAAAGAAGATTCAAAGAGAGTGAGTTGCCAGCTCTTTTCATTCAGTCAGTAGCTTCAAACATTTCTGGTATATGAATAACATGATGTTTTTCAATGGCAAAAATCAATGAATATTGTAAATGCACAAACAGTAATATGTCCGCATTGCAAGGTGCAATTCTGAAATTTTTTGCTTTTTCCTGCTAATCCTAGCATGATAAAGAAGATTCAAAGAGAGTGAGATGCCAGCTCTTTTCATTCAGTCAGTAGCTTCAAACATTTCTGGTATATGAATAACATGATATTTTTCAATGGCAAAAATCAATGAATATTGTAAATGCACAAACAGTAATATCTCCGCATTGCAAGGTGAAATTCTGAAATTTTTTGCTTTTTCCTGCTAATCCTAGCATGATAAAGAAGATTCAAAGAGAGTGAGATGCCAGCTCTTTTCATTCAGTCAGTAGCTTCAAACATTTCTGGACGTTTTTCAATGGCAAAAATCAATGAATATTGTAAATGCACAAACAGTAATATCTCCGCATTGCAAGGTGCAATTCTGAAATTTTTTGCTTTTTCCTGCTAATCCTAGCATGATAAAGAAGATTCAAAGAGAGTGAGATGCCAGCTCTTTTCATTCAGTCAGTAGCTTCAAACATTTCTGGTATATGAATAACATGATGTTTCTCAATGGCAAAAATCAATGAATATTGTAAATGCACAAACAGTAATATCTCCGCATTGCAAGGTGCAATTCTGAAATTTTTTGCTTTTTCCTGCTAATCCTAGCATGATAAAGAAGATTCAAAGAGAGTGAGATGCCAGCTCCTTTCATTCAGTCAGTAGCTTCAAACATTTCTGGACGTTTTTCAATGGCAAAAATCAATGAATATTGTAAATGCACAAACAGTAATATCTCCGCATTGCAAGGTGCAATTCTGAAATTTTTTGCTTTTTCCTGCTAATCCTAGCATGATAAAGAAGATTCAAAGAGAGTGAGATGCCAGCTCTTTTCATTCAGTCAGTAGCTTCAAACATTTCTGGACGTTTTTCAATGGCAAAAATCAATGAATATTGTAAATGCACAAACAGTAATATCTCCGCATTGCAAGGTGCAATTCTGAAATTTTTTGCTTTTTCCTGCTAATCCTAGCATGATAAAGAAGATTCAAAGAGAGTGAGATGCCAGCTCTTTTCATTCAGTCAGTAGCTTCAAACATTTCTGGTATATGAATAACATGATGTTTTTCAATGGCAAAAATCAATGAATATTGTAAATGCACAAACAGTAATATCTCCGCATTGCAAGGTGCAATTCTGAAATTTTTTGCTTTTTCCTGCTAATCCTAGCATGATAAAGAAGATTCAAAGAGAGTGAGATGCCAGCTCTTTTCATTCAGTCAGTAGCTTCAAACATTTCTGGACGTTTTTCAATGGCAAAAATCAATGAATATTGTAAATGCACAAACAGTAATATCTCCGCATTGCAAGGTGCAATTCTGAAATTTTTTGCTTTTTCCTGCTAATCCTAGCATGATAAAGAAGATTCAAAGAGAGTGAGATGCCAGCTCCTTTCATTCAGTCAGTAGCTTCAAACATTTCTGGACGTTTTTCAATGGCAAAAATCAATGAATATTGTAAATGCACAAACAGTAATTTCTCCGCATTGCAAGGTGCAATTCTGAAATTTTTTGCTTTTTCCTGCTAATCCTAGCATGATAAAGAAGATTCAAAGAGAATGAGATGCCAGCTCTTTTCATTCAGTCAGTAGCTTCAAACATTTCTGGACGTTTTTCAATGGCAAAACTCAATGAATATTGTAAATGCACAAACAGTAATATCTCCGCATTGCAAGGTGCAATTCTGAAATTTTTTGCTTTTTCCTGCTAATCCTAGCATGATAAAGAAGATTCAAAGAGAGTGAGTTGCCAGCTCTTTTCATTCAGTCAGTAGCTTCAAACATTTCTGGTATATGAATAACATGATGTTTTTCAATGGCAAAAATCAATGAATATTGTAAATGCACAAACAGTAATATGTCCGCATTGCAAGGTGCAATTCTGAAATTTTTTGCTTTTTCCTGCTAATCCTAGCATGATAAAGAAGATTCAAAGAGAGTGAGATGCCAGCTCTTTTCATTCAGTCAGTAGCTTCAAACATTTCTGGTATATGAATAACATGATATTTTTCAATGGCAAAAATCAATGAATATTGTAAATGCACAAACAGTAATATCTCCGCATTGCAAGGTGAAATTCTGAAATTTTTTGCTTTTTCCTGCTAATCCTAGCATGATAAAGAAGATTCAAAGAGAGTGAGATGCCAGCTCTTTTCATTCAGTCAGTAGCTTCAAACATTTCTGGACGTTTTTCAATGGCAAAAATCAATGAATATTGTAAATGCACAAACAGTAATATCTCCGCATTGCAAGGTGCAATTCTGAAATTTTTTGCTTTTTCCTGCTAATCCTAGCATGATAAAGAAGATTCAAAGAGAGTGAGATGCCAGCTCTTTTCATTCAGTCAGTAGCTTCAAACATTTCTGGTATATGAATAACATGATGTTTCTCAATGGCAAAAATCAATGAATATTGTAAATGCACAAACAGTAATATCTCCGCATTGCAAGGTGCAATTCTGAAATTTTTTGCTTTTTCCTGCTAATCCTAGCATGATAAAGAAGATTCAAAGAGAGTGAGATGCCAGCTCCTTTCATTCAGTCAGTAGCTTCAAACATTTCTGGACGTTTTTCAATGGCAAAAATCAATGAATATTGTAAATGCACAAACAGTAATTTCTCCGCATTGCAAGGTGCAATTCTGAAATTTTTTGCTTTTTCCTGCTAATCCTAGCATGATAAAGAAGATTCAAAGAGAATGAGATGCCAGCTCTTTTCATTCAGTCAGTAGCTTCAAACATTTCTGGACGTTTTTCAATCGCAAAAATCAATGAATATTGTAAATGCACAAACAGTAATATCTCCGCATTGCAAGGTGCAATTCTGAAATTTTTTGCTTTTTCCTGCTAATCCTAGCATGATAAAGAAGATTCAAAGAGAGTGAGATGCCAGCTCTTTTCATTCAGTCAGTAGCTTCAAACATTTCTGGACGTTTTTCAATGGCAAAAATCAATGAATATTGTAAATGCACAAACAGTAATATCTCCGCATTGCAAGGTGCAATTCTGAAATTTTTTGCTTTTTCCTGCTAATCCTAGCATGATAAAGAAGATTCAAAGAGAGTGAGTTGCCAGCTCTTTTCATTCAGTCAGTAGCTTCAAACATTTCTGGTATATGAATAACATGATGTTTTTCAATGGCAAAAATCAATGAATATTGTAAATGCACAAACAGTAATATCTCCGCATTGCAAGGTGCAATTCTGAAATTTTTTGCTTTTTCCTGCTAATCCTAGCATGATAAAGAAGATTCAAAGAGAGTGAGATGCCAGCTCTTTTCATTCAGTCAGTAGCTTCAAACATTTCTGGACGTTTTTCAATGGCAAAAATCAATGAATATTGTAAATGCACAAACAGTAATATCTCCGCATTGCAAGGTGCAATTCTGAAATTTTTTGCTTTTTCCTGCTAATCCTAGCATGATAAAGAAGATTCAAAGAGAGTGAGATGCCAGCTCTTTTCATTCAGTCAGTAGCTTCAAACATTTCTGGTATATGAATAACATGATGTTTCTCAATGACAAAAATCAATGAATATTGTAAATGCACAAACAGTAATATCTCCGCATTGCAAGGTGCAATTCTGAAATTTTTTGCTTTTTCCTGCTAATCCTAGCATGATAAAGAAGATTCAAAGAGAGTGAGATGCCAGCTCTTTTCATTCAGTCAGTAGCTTCAAACATTACTGGACGTTTTTCAATGGCAAAAATCAATGAATATTGTAAATGCACAAACAGTAATATCTCCGCATTGCAAGGTGCAATTCTGAAATTTTTTCTTTTTCCTGCTAATCCTAGCATGATAAAGAAGATTCAAAGAGAGTGAGATGCCAGCTCTTTTCATTCAGTCAGTAGCTTCAAACATTTCTGGTATATGAATAACATGATGTTTTTCAATGGCAAAAATCAATGAATATTGTAAATGCACAAACAGTAATATCTCCGCATTTCAAGGTGCAATTCTGAAATTTATTGCTTTTTCCTGCTAATCCTAGCATGATAAAGAAGATTCAAAGAGAGTGAGATGCCAGCTCTTTTCATTCAGTCAGTAGGTTCAAACATTTCTGGTATATGAATAACATGATGTTTTTCAATGGCAAAAATCAATGAATATTGTAAATGCACAAACAGTAATATCTCCGCATTGCAAGGTGCAATTCTGAAATTTTTTGCTTTTTCCTGCTAATCCTAGCATGATAAAGAAGATTCAAAGAGAGTGAGATGCCAGCTCTTTTCATTCAGTCAGTAGCTTCAAACATTTCTGGACGTTTTTCAATGGCAAAAATCAATGAATATTGTAAATGCACAAACAGTAATATCTCCGCATTGCAAGGTGCAATTCTGAAATTTTTTGCTTTTTCCTGCTAATCCTAGCATGATAAAGAAGATTCAAAGAGAGTGAGATGCCAGCTCTTTTCATTCAGTCAGTAGCTTCAAACATTTCTGGTATATGAATAACATGATGTTTTTCAATGGCAAAAATCAATGAATATTGTAAATGCACAAACAGTAATATCTCCACATTGCAAGGTGCAATTCTGAAATTTTTTGCTTTTTCCTGCTAATCCTAGCATGATAAAGAAGATTCAAAGAGAGTGAGATGCCAGCTCTTTTCGTTCAGTCAGTAGCTTCAAACATTTCTGGTATATGAATAACATGATGTTTTTCAATGGCAAAAATCAATGAATATTGTAAATGCACAAACAGCAATATCTCCGCATTGCAAGGTGCAATTCTGAAATTTTTTGCTTTTTCCTGCTAATCCTAACATGATAAAGAAGATTCAAAGAGAGTGAGATGCCAGCTCTTTTCATTCAGTCAGTAGCTTCAAACATTTCTGGACGTTTTTCAATGGCAAAAATCAATGAATATTGTAAATGCACAAACAGTAAAATCTCCGCATTGCAAGGTGCAATTCTGAAATTTTTTGCTTTTTCCTGCTAATCCTAGCATGATAAAGAAGATTCAAAGAGAGTGAGATGCCAGCTCTTTTCATTCAGTCAGTAGCTTCAAACATTTCTGGACGTTTTTCAATGGCAAAAATCAATGAATATTGTAAATGCACAAACAGTAATATCTCCGGATTGCAAGGTGCAATTCTGAAATTTTTTGCTTTTTCCTGCTAATCCTAGCATGATAAAGAAGATTCAAAGAGAGTGAGATGCCAGCTCTTTTCATTCAGTCAGTAGCTTCAAACATTTCTGGTATATGAATAACATGATGTTTTTCAATGGAAAAAATCAATGAATATTGTAAATGCACAAACAGTAATATCTCCACATTGCAAGGTGCAATTCTGAAATTTTTTGCTTTTTCCTGCTAATCCTAGCATGATAAAGAAGATTCAAAGAGAGTGAGATGCCAGCTCTTTTCATTCAGTCAGTAGCTTCAAACATTTCTGGTATATGAATAACATGATGTTTTTCAATGGCAAAAATCAATGAATATTGTAAATGCACAAACAGTAATATCTCCACATTGCAAGGTGCAATTCTGAAATTTTTTGCTTTTTCCTGCTAATCCTAGCATGATAAAGAAGATTCAAAGAGAGTGAGATGCCAGCTCCTTTCATTCAGTCAGTAGCTTCAAACATTTCTGGACGTTTTTCAATGGCAAAAATCAATGAATATTGTAAATGCACAAACAGTAATATCTCCGCATTGCAAGGTGCAATTCTGAAATTTTTTGCTTTTTCCTGCTAATCCTAGCATGATAAAGAAGATTCAAAGAGAGTGAGATGCCAGCTCTTTTCATTCAGTCAGTAGCTTCAAACATTTCTGGACGTTTTTCAATGGCAAAAATCAATGAATATTGTAAATGCACAAACAGTAATATCTCCGCATTGCAAGGTGCAATTCTGAAATTTTTTGCTTTTTCCTGCTAATCCTAGCATGATAAAGAAGATTCAAAGAGAGTGAGATGCCAGCTCTTTTCATTCAGTCAGTAGCTTCAAACATTTCTGGTATATGAATAACATGATGTTTTTCAATGGAAAAAATCAATGAATATTGTAAATGCACAAACAGTAATATCTCCACATTGCAAGGTGCAATTCTGAAATTTTTTGCTTTTTCCTGCTAATCCTAGCATGATAAAGAAGATTCAAAGAGAGTGAGATGCCAGCTCTTTTCATTCAGTCAGTAGCTTCAAACATTTCTGGTATATGAATAACATGATGTTTTTCAATGGCAAAAATCAATGAATATTGTAAATGCACAAACAGTAATATCTCCACATTGCAAGGTGCAATTCTGAAATTTTTTGCTTTTTCCTGCTAATCCTAGCATGATAAAGAAGATTCAAAGAGAGTGAGATGCCAGCTCCTTTCATTCAGTCAGTAGCTTCAAACATTTCTGGACGTTTTTCAATGGCAAAAATCAATGAATATTGTAAATGCACAAACAGTAATATCTCCGCATTGCAAGGTGCAATTCTGAAATTTTTTGCTTTTTCCTGCTAATCCTAGCATGATAAAGAAGATTCAAAGAGAGTGAGATGCCAGCTCTTTTCATTCAGTCAGTAGCTTCAAACATTTCTGGACGTTTTTCAATGGCAAAAATCAATGAATATTGTAAATGCACAAACAGTAATATCTCCGCATTGCAAGGTGCAATTCTGAAATTTTTTGCTTTTTCCTGCTAATCCTAGCATGATAAAGAAGATTCAAAGAGAGTGAGATGCCAGCTCTTTTCATTCAGTCAGTAGCTTCAAACATTTCTGGTATATGAATAACATGATGTTTTTCAATGGCAAAAATCAATGAATATTGTAAATGCACAAACAGTAATATCTCCGCATTGCAAGGTGCAATTCTGAAATTTTTTGCTTTTTCCTGCTAATCCTAGCATGATAAAGAAGATTCAAAGAGAGTGAGATGCCAGCTCTTTTCATTCAGTCAGTAGCTTCAAACATTTCTGGACGTTTTTCAATGGCAAAAATCAATGAATATTGTAAATGCACAAACAGTAATATCTCCGCATTGCAAGGTGCAATTCTGAAATTTTTTGCTTTTTCCTGCTAATCCTAGCATGATAAAGAAGATTCAAAGAGAGTGAGATGCCAGCTCCTTTCATTCAGTCAGTAGCTTCAAACATTTCTGGACGTTTTTCAATGGCAAAAATCAATGAATATTGTAAATGCACAAACAGTAATTTCTCCGCATTGCAAGGTGCAATTCTGAAATTTTTTGCTTTTTCCTGCTAATCCTAGCATGATAAAGAAGATTCAAAGAGAATGAGATGCCAGCTCTTTTCATTCAGTCAGTAGCTTCAAACATTTCTGGACGTTTTTCAATGGCAAAAATCAATGAATATTGTAAATGCACAAACAGTAATATCTCCGCATTGCAAGGCGCAATTCTGAAATTTTTTGCTTTTTCCTGCTAATACTAGCATGATAAAGAAGATTCAAAGAGAGTGAGTTGCCAGCTCTTTTCATTCAGTCAGTAGCTTCAAACATTTCTGGTATATGAATAACATGATGTTTTTCAATGGCAAAAATCAATGAATATTGTAAATGCACAAACAGTAATATCTCCGCATTGCAAGGTGCAATTCTGAAATTTTTTGCTTTTTCCTGCTAATCCTAGCATGATAAAGAAGATTCAAAGAGAGTGAGATGCCAGCTCTTTTCATTCAGTCAGTAGCTTCAAACATTTCTGGTATATGAATAACATGATATTTTTCAATGGCAAAAATCAATGAATATTGTAAATGCACAAACAGTAATATCTCCGCATTGCAAGGTGCAATTCTGAAATTTTTTGCTTTTTCCTGCTAATCCTAGCATGATAAAGAAGATTCAAAGAGAGTGAGATGCCAGCTCTTTTCATTCAGTCAGTAGCTTCAAACATTTCTGGACGTTTTTCAATGGCAAAAATCAATGAATATTGTAAATGCACAAACAGTAATATCTCCGCATTGCAAGGTGCAATTCTGAAATTTTTTGCTTTTTCCTGCTAATCCTAGCATGATAAAGAAGATTCAAAGAGAGTGAGATGCCAGGTCTTTTCATTCAGTCAGTAGCTTCAAACATTTCTGGTATATGAATAACATGATGTTTCTCAATGACAAAAATCAATGAATATTGTAAATGCACAAACAGTAATATCTCCGCATTGCAAGGTGCAATTCTGAAATTTTTTGCTTTTTCCTGCTAATCCTAGCATGATAAAGAAGATTCAAAGAGAGTGAGATGCCAGCTCTTTTCATTCAGTCAGTAGCTTCAAACATTACTGGACGTTTTTCAATGGCAAAAATCAATGAATATTGTAAATGCACAAACAGTAATATCTCCGCATTGCAAGGTGCAATTCTGAAATTTTTTCTTTTTCCTGCTAATCCTAGCATGATAAAGAAGATTCAAAGAGAGTGAGATGCCAGCTCTTTTCATTCAGTCAGTAGCTTCAAACATTTCTGGACGTTTTTCAATGGCAAAAATCAATGAATATTGTAAATGCACAAACAGTAATATCTCCGCATTGCAAGGTGCAATTCTGAAATTTTTTGCTTTTTCCTGCTAATCCTAGCATGATAAAGAAGATTCAAAGAGAGTGAGATGCCAGCTCTTTTCATTCAGTCAGTAGCTTCAAACATTTCTGGTATATGAATAACATGATGTTTTTCAATGGAAAAAATCAATGAATATTGTAAATGCACAAACAGTAATATCTCCACATTGCAAGGTGCAATTCTGAAATTTTTTGCTTTTTCCTGCTAATCCTAGCATGATAAAGAAGATTCAAAGAGAGTGAGATGCCAGCTCTTTTCATTCAGTCAGTAGCTTCAAACATTTCTGGTATATGAATAACATGATGTTTTTCAATGGCAAAAATCAATGAATATTGTAAATGCACAAACAGTAATATCTCCACATTGCAAGGTGCAATTCTGAAATTTTTTGCTTTTTCCTGCTAATCCTAGCATGATAAAGAAGATTCAAAGAGAGTGAGATGCCAGCTCCTTTCATTCAGTCAGTAGCTTCAAACATTTCTGGACGTTTTTCAATGGCAAAAATCAATGAATATTGTAAATGCACAAACAGTAATATCTCCGCATTGCAAGGTGCAATTCTGAAATTTTTTGCTTTTTCCTGCTAATCCTAGCATGATAAAGAAGATTCAAAGAGAGTGAGATGCCAGCTCTTTTCATTCAGTCAGTAGCTTCAAACATTTCTGGACGTTTTTCAATGGCAAAAATCAATGAATATTGTAAATGCACAAACAGTAATATCTCCGCATTGCAAGGTGCAATTCTGAAATTTTTTGCTTTTTCCTGCTAATCCTAGCATGATAAAGAAGATTCAAAGAGAGTGAGATGCCAGCTCTTTTCATTCAGTCAGTAGCTTCAAACATTTCTGGTATATGAATAACATGATGTTTTTCAATGGCAAAAATCAATGAATATTGTAAATGCACAAACAGTAATATCTCCGCATTGCAAGGTGCAATTCTGAAATTTTTTGCTTTTTCCTGCTAATCCTAGCATGATAAAGAAGATTCAAAGAGAGTGAGATGCCAGCTCTTTTCATTCAGTCAGTAGCTTCAAACATTTCTGGACGTTTTTCAATGGCAAAAATCAATGAATATTGTAAATGCACAAACAGTAATATCTCCGCATTGCAAGGTGCAATTCTGAAATTTTTTGCTTTTTCCTGCTAATCCTAGCATGATAAAGAAGATTCAAAGAGAGTGAGATGCCAGCTCCTTTCATTCAGTCAGTAGCTTCAAACATTTCTGGACGTTTTTCAATGGCAAAAATCAATGAATATTGTAAATGCACAAACAGTAATTTCTCCGCATTGCAAGGTGCAATTCTGAAATTTTTTGCTTTTTCCTGCTAATCCTAGCATGATAAAGAAGATTCAAAGAGAATGAGATGCCAGCTCTTTTCATTCAGTCAGTAGCTTCAAACATTTCTGGACGTTTTTCAATGGCAAAAATCAATGAATATTGTAAATGCACAAACAGTAATATCTCCGCATTGCAAGGCGCAATTCTGAAATTTTTTGCTTTTTCCTGCTAATACTAGCATGATAAAGAAGATTCAAAGAGAGTGAGTTGCCAGCTCTTTTCATTCAGTCAGTAGCTTCAAACATTTCTGGTATATGAATAACATGATGTTTTTCAATGGCAAAAATCAATGAATATTGTAAATGCACAAACAGTAATATCTCCGCATTGCAAGGTGCAATTCTGAAATTTTTTGCTTTTTCCTGCTAATCCTAGCATGATAAAGAAGATTCAAAGAGAGTGAGATGCCAGCTCTTTTCATTCAGTCAGTAGCTTCAAACATTTCTGGTATATGAATAACATGATATTTTTCAATGGCAAAAATCAATGAATATTGTAAATGCACAAACAGTAATATCTCCGCATTGCAAGGTGCAATTCTGAAATTTTTTGCTTTTTCCTGCTAATCCTAGCATGATAAAGAAGATTCAAAGAGAGTGAGATGCCAGCTCTTTTCATTCAGTCAGTAGCTTCAAACATTTCTGGACGTTTTTCAATGGCAAAAATCAATGAATATTGTAAATGCACAAACAGTAATATCTCCGCATTGCAAGGTGCAATTCTGAAATTTTTTGCTTTTTCCTGCTAATCCTAGCATGATAAAGAAGATTCAAAGAGAGTGAGATGCCAGGTCTTTTCATTCAGTCAGTAGCTTCAAACATTTCTGGTATATGAATAACATGATGTTTCTCAATGACAAAAATCAATGAATATTGTAAATGCACAAACAGTAATATCTCCGCATTGCAAGGTGCAATTCTGAAATTTTTTGCTTTTTCCTGCTAATCCTAGCATGATAAAGAAGATTCAAAGAGAGTGAGATGCCAGCTCTTTTCATTCAGTCAGTAGCTTCAAACATTACTGGACGTTTTTCAATGGCAAAAATCAATGAATATTGTAAATGCACAAACAGTAATATCTCCGCATTGCAAGGTGCAATTCTGAAATTTTTTCTTTTTCCTGCTAATCCTAGCATGATAAAGAAGATTCAAAGAGAGTGAGATGCCAGCTCTTTTCATTCAGTCAGTAGCTTCAAACATTTCTGGTATATGAATAACATGATGTTTTTCAATGGCAAAAATCAATGAATATTGTAAATGCACAAACAGTAATATCTCCACATTGCAAGGTGCAATTCTGAAATTTTTTGCTTTTTCCTGCTAATCCTAGCATGATAAAGAAGATTCAAAGAGAGTGAGATGCCAGCTCTTTTCATTCAGTCAGTAGCTTCAAACATTTCTGGTATATGAATAACATGATGTTTTTCAATGGCAAAAATCAATGAATATTGTAAATTCACAAACAGTAATATCTCCGCATTGCAAGGTGCAATTCTGAAATTTTTTGCTTTTTCCTGCTAATCCTAGCATGATAAAGAAGATTCAACGAGAGTGAGATGCCAGCTCTTTTCATTCAGTCAGTAGCTTCAAACATTTCTGGACGTTTTTCAATGGCAAAAATCAATGAATATTGTAAATGCACAAACAGTAATATCTCCACATTGCAAGGTGCAATTCTGAAATTTTTTGCTTTTTCCTGCTAATCCTAGCATGATAAAGAAGATTCAAAGAGAGTGAGATGCCAGCTCCTTTCATTCAGTCAGTAGCTTCAAACATTTCTGGACGTTTTTCAATGGCAAAAATCAATGAATATTGTAAATGCACAAACAGTAATATCTCCGCATTGCAAGGTGCAATTCTGAAATTTTTTGCTTTTTCCTGCTAATCCTAGCATGATAAAGAAGATTCAAAGAGAGTGAGATGCCAGCTCTTTTCATTCAGTCAGTAGCTTCAAACATTTCTGGACGTTTTTCAATGGCAAAAATCAATGAATATTGTAAATGCACAAACAGTAATATCTCCGCATTGCAAGGTGCAATTCTGAAATTTTTTGCTTTTTCCTGCTAATCCTAGCATGATAAAGAAGATTCAAAGAGAGTGAGATGCCAGCTCTTTTCATTCAGTCAGTAGCTTCAAACATTTCTGGTATATGAATAACATGATGTTTTTCAATGGCAAAAATCAATGAATATTGTAAATGCACAAACAGTAATATCTCCGCATTGCAAGGTGCAATTCTGAAATTTTTTGCTTTTTCCTGCTAATCCTAGCATGATAAAGAAGATTCAAAGAGAGTGAGATGCCAGCTCTTTTCATTCAGTCAGTAGCTTCAAACATTTCTGGACGTTTTTCAATGGCAAAAATCAATGAATATTGTAAATGCACAAACAGTAATATCTCCGCATTGCAAGGTGCAATTCTGAAATTTTTTGCTTTTTCCTGCTAATCCTAGCATGATAAAGAAGATTCAAAGAGAGTGAGATGCCAGCTCCTTTCATTCAGTCAGTAGCTTCAAACATTTCTGGACGTTTTTCAATGGCAAAAATCAATGAATATTGTAAATGCACAAACAGTAATTTCTCCGCATTGCAAGGTGCAATTCTGAAATTTTTTGCTTTTTCCTGCTAATCCTAGCATGATAAAGAAGATTCAAAGAGAGTGAGATGCCAGCTCTTTTCATTCAGTCAGTAGCTTCAAACATTTCTGGTATATGAATAACATTATGTTTTTCAATGGCAAAAATCAATGAATATTGTAAATGCACAAACAGTAATATCTCCGCATTGCAAGGTGCAATTCTGAAATTTTTTGCTTTTTCCTGCTAATCCTAGCATGATAAAGAAGATTCAAAGAGAGTGAGATGCCAGCTCTTTTCATTCAGTCAGTAGCTTCAAACATTTCTGGTATATGAATAACATGATGTTTTTCAATGGCAAAAATCAATGAATATTGTAAATGCACAAACAGTAATATCTCCGCATTGCAAGGTGCAATTCTGAAATTTTTTGCTTTTTCCTGCTAATCCTAGCATGATAAAGAAGATTCAAAGAGAGTGAGATGCCAGCTCTTTTCATTCAGTCAGTAGCTTCAAACATTTCTGGACGTTTTTCAATGGCAAAAATCAATGAATATTGTAAAAGCACAAACAGTAATATCTCCGCATTGCAAGGTGCAATTCTGAAATTTTTTGCTTTTTCCTGCTAATCCTAGCATGATAAAGAAGATTCAAAGAGAGTGAGATGCCAGCTCTTTTCATTCAGTCAGTAGCTTCAAACATTTCTGGTATATGAATAACATGATGTTTTTCAATGGCAAAAATCAATGAATATTGTAAATGCACAAACAGTAATATCTCCACATTGCAAGGTGCAATTCTGAAATTTTTTGCTTTTTCCTGCTAATCCTAGCATGATAAAGAAGATTCAAAGAGAGTGAGATGCCAGCTCTTTTCATTCAGTCAGTAGCTTCAAACATTTCTGGACGTTTTTCAATGGCAAAAATCAGTGAATATTGTAAATGCACAAACAGTAATATCTCCGCATTGCAAGGTGCAATTCTGAAATTTTTTGCTTTTTCCTGCTAATCCTAGCATGATAAAGAAGATTCAAAGAGAGTGAGATGCCAGCTCTTTTCATTCAGTCAGTAGCTTCAAACATTTCTGGACGTTTTTCAATGGCAAAAATCAATGAATATTGTAAAAGCACAAACAGTAATATCTCCGCATTGCAAGGTGCAATTCTGAAATTTTTTGCTTTTTCCTGCTAATCCTAGCATGATAAAGAAGATTCAAAGAGAGTGAGATGCCAGCTCTTTTCATTCAGTCAGTAGCTTCAAACATTTCTGGTATATGAATAACATGATGTTTTTCAATGGCAAAAATCAATGAATATTGTAAATGCACAAACAGTAATATCTCCGCATTGCAAGGTGCAATTCTGAAATTTTTTGCTTTTTCCTGCTAATCCTAGCATGATAAAGAAGATTCAAAGAGAGTGAGATGCCAGCTCTTTTCATTCAGTCAGTAGCTTCAAACATTTCTGGACGTTTTTCAATGGCAAAAATCAGTGAATATTGTAAATGCACAAACAGTAATATCTCCGCATTGCAAGGTGCAATTCTGAAATTTTTTGCTTTTTCCTGCTAATCCTAGCATGATAAAGAAGATTCAAAGAGAGTGAGATGCCAGCTCCTTTCATTCAGTCAGTAGCTTCAAACATTTCTGGACGTTTTTCAATGGCAAAAATCAATGAATATTGTAAATGCACAAACAGTAATTTCTCCGCATTGCAAGGTGCAATTCTGAAATTTTTTGCTTTTTCCTGCTAATCCTAGCATGATAAAGAAGATTCAAAGAGAGTGAGATGCCAGCTCTTTTCATTCAGTCAGTAGCTTCAAACATTTCTGGTATATGAATAACATTATGTTTTTCAATGGCAAAAATCAATGAATATTGTAAATGCACAAACAGTAATATCTCCGCATTGCAAGGTGCAATTCTGAAATTTTTTGCTTTTTCCTGCTAATCCTAGCATGATAAAGAAGATTCAAAGAGAGTGAGATGCCAGCTCTTTTCATTCAGTCAGTAGCTTCAAACATTTCTGGTATATGAATAACATGATGTTTTTCAATGGCAAAAATCAATGAATATTGTAAATGCACAAACAGTAATATCTCCGCATTGCAAGGTGCAATTCTGAAATTTTTTGCTTTTTCCTGCTAATCCTAGCATGATAAAGAAGATTCAAAGAGAGTGAGATGCCAGCTCTTTTCATTCAGTCAGTAGCTTCAAACATTTCTGGACGTTTTTCAATGGCAAAAATCAATGAATATTGTAAAAGCACAAACAGTAATATCTCCGCATTGCAAGGTGCAATTCTGAAATTTTTTGCTTTTTCCTGCTAATCCTAGCATGATAAAGAAGATTCAAAGAGAGTGAGATGCCAGCTCTTTTCATTCAGTCAGTAGCTTCAAACATTTCTGGTATATGAATAACATGATGTTTTTCAATGGCAAAAATCAATGAATATTGTAAATGCACAAACAGTAATATCTCCACATTGCAAGGTGCAATTCTGAAATTTTTTGCTTTTTCCTGCTAATCCTAGCATGATAAAGAAGATTCAAAGAGAGTGAGATGCCAGCTCTTTTCATTCAGTCAGTAGCTTCAAACATTTCTGGTATATGAATAACATGATGTTTCTCAATGGCAAAAATCAATGAATATTGTAAATGCACAAACAGTAATATCTCCACATTGCAAGGTGCAATTCTGAAATTTTTTGCTTTTTCCTGCTAATTCTAGCATGATAGAGAAGATTCAAAGAGAGTGAGTTGCCAGCTCTTTTCATTCAGTCAGTAGCTTCAAACATTACTGGACGTTTTTCAATGGCAAAAATCAATGAATATTGTAAATGCACAAACAGTAATATCTCCGCATTGCAAGGTGCAATTCTGAAATTTTTTGCTTTTTCCTGCTAATCCTAGCATGATAAAGAAGATTCAAAGAGAGTGAGATGCCAGCTCTTTTCATTCAGTCAGTAGCTTCAAACATTTCTGTTATATGAATAACATGATGTTTTTCAATGGCAAAAATCAATGAATATTGTAAATGCATAAACAGTAATATCTCCACATTGCAAGGTGCAATTCTGAAATTTTTTGCTTTTTCCTGCTAATCCTAGCGGAATAAAGAAGATTCAAAGAGAGTGAGATGCCAGCTCTTTTCATTCAGTCAGTAGCTTCAAACATTTCTGGTATATGAATAACATGATGTTTTTCAATGGCAAAAATCAATGAATATTGTAAATGCACAAACAGTAATATCTCCACATTGCAAGGTGCAATTCTGAAATTGTTTGCTTTTTCCTGCTCCTCTTAGCATGATAAAGAAGATTCAAAGAGAGTGAGATGCCAGCTCTTTTCATTCAGTCAGTAGCTTCAAACATTTCTGGTATATGAATAACATGATGTTTTTCAATGGCAAAAATCAATGAATATTGTAAATGCACAAACAGTAATTTCTCCGCATTGCAAGGTGCAATTCTGAAATTTTTTGCTTTTTCCTGCTAATCCTAGCATGATAAATAAGATTCAAAGAGTGTGAGATGCCAACTCCTTTCATTCAGTCAGTAGCTTCAAACATTTCTGGACGTTTTTCAATGGCAAAAATCAATGAATATTGTAAATGCACAAACAGTAATATCTCCGCATTGCAAGGTGCAATTCTGAAATTTTTTGCTTTTTCCTGCTAATCCTAGCATGATAAAGAAGATTCAAAGAGAGTGAGATGCCAGCTCTTTTCATTCAGTCAGTAGCTTCAAACATTTCTGGACGTTTTTCAATGGCAAAAATCAATGAATATTGTAAATGCACAAACAGTAATATCTCCGCATTGCAAGGTGCAATTCTGAAATTTTTTGCTTTTTCCTGCTAATCCTAGCATGATAAAGAAGATTCAAAGAGAGTGAGATGCCAGCTCTTTTCATTCAGTCAGTAGCTTCAAACATTTCTGGTATATGAATAACATGATGTTTTTCAATGGCAAAAATCAATGAATATTGTAAATGCACAAACAGTAATTTCTCCGCATTGCAAGGTGCAATTCTGAAATTTTTTGCTTTTTCCTGCTAATCCTAGCATGATAAAGAAGATTCAAAGAGAGTGAGATGCCAGCTCCTTTCATTCAGTCAGTAGCTTCAAACATTTCTGGACGTTTTTCAATGACAAAAATCAATGAATATTGTAAATGCACAAACAGTAATTTCTCCGCATTGCAAGGTGCAATTCTGAAATTTTTTGCTTTTTCCTGCTAATCCTAGCATGATAAAGAAGATTCAAAGAGAGTGAGATGCCAGCTCTTTTCATTCAGTCAGTAGCTTCAAACATTTCTGGTATATGAATAACATGATGTTTTTCAATGGCAAAAATCAATGATTATTGTAAATGCACAAACAGTAATATCTCCACATTGCAAGGTGCAATTCTGAAATTTTTTGCTTTTTCCTGCTAATCCTAGCATGATAAAGAAGATTCAAAGAGAGTGAGATGCCAGCTCTTTTCATTCAGTCAGTAGCTTCAAACATTTCTGTAAGTTTTTCAATGGCAAAAATCAATGAATATTGTAAATGCACAAACAGTAATATCTCCGCATTGCAAGGTGCAATTCTGAAATTTTTTGCTTTTTCCTGCTAATCCTAGCATGATAAAGAAGATTCAAAGAGAGTGAGATGCCAGCTCTTTTCATTCAGTCAGTAGCTTCAAACATTTCTGGACGTTTTTCAATGGCAAAAATCAATGAATATTGTAAATGCACAAACAGTAATATCTCCGCATTGCAAGGTGCAATTCTGAAATTTTTTGCTTTTTCCTGCTAATCCTAGCATGATAAAGAAGATTCAAAGAGAGTGAGATGCCAGCTCTTTTCATTCAGTCAGTAGCTTCAAACATTTCTGGTATATGAATAACATTATGTTTTTCAATGGCAAAAATCAATGAATATTGTAAATGCACAAACAGTAATATCTCCGCATTGCAAGGTGCAATTCTGAAATTTTTTGCTTTTTCCTGCTAATCCTAGCATGATAAAGAAGATTCAAAGAGAGTGAGATGCCAGCTCTTTTCATTCAGTCAGTAGCTTCAAACATTTCTGGTATATGAATAACATGATGTTTTTCAATGGCAAAAATCAATGAATATTGTAAATGCACAAACAGTAATATCTCCGCATTGCAAGGTGCAATTCTGAAATTTTTTGCTTTTTCCTGCTAATCCTAGCATGATAAAGAAGATTCAAAGAGAGTGAGATGCCAGCTCTTTTCATTCAGTCAGTAGCTTCAAACATTTCTGGACGTTTTTCAATGGCAAAAATCAATGAATATTGTAAAAGCACAAACAGTAATATCTCCGCATTGCAAGGTGCAATTCTGAAATTTTTTGCTTTTTCCTGCTAATCCTAGCATGATAAAGAAGATTCAAAGAGAGTGAGATGCCAGCTCTTTTCATTCAGTCAGTAGCTTCAAACATTTCTGATATATGAATAACATGATGTTTTTCAATGGCAAAAATCAATGAATATTGTAAATGCACAAACAGTAATATCTCCGCATTGCAAGGTGCAATTCTGAAATTTTTTGCTTTTTCCTGCTAATCCTAGCATGATAAAGAAGATTCAAAGAGAGTGAGATGCCAGCTCTTTTCATTCAGTCAGTAGCTTCAAACATTTCTGGACGTTTTTCAATGGCAAAAATCAATGAATATTGTAAAAGCACAAACAGTAATATCTCCGCATTGCAAGGTGCAATTCTGAAATTTTTTGCTTTTTCCTGCTAATCCTAGCATGATAAAGAATATTCAAAGAGAGTGAGATGCCAGCTCTTTTCATTCAGTCAGTAGCTTCAAACATTTCTGGTATATGAATAACATGATGTTTTTCAATGGCAAAAATCAATGAATATTGTAAATGCACAAACAGTAATATCTCCACATTGCAAGGTGCAATTCTGAAATTTTTTGCTTTTTCCTGCTAATCCTAGCATGATAAAGAAGATTCAAAGAGAGTGAGATGCCAGCTCTTTTCATTCAGTCAGTAGCTTCAAACATTTCTGGTATATGAATAACATGATGTTTCTCAATGGCAAAAATCAATGAATATTGTAAATGCACAAACAGTAATATCTCCACATTGCAAGGTGCAATTCTGAAATTTTTTGCTTTTTCCTGCTAATCCTAGCATGATAGAGAAGATTCAAAGAGAGTGAGTTGCCAGCTCTTTTCATTCAGTCAGTAGCTTCAAACATTACTGGACGTTTTTCAATGGCAAAAATCAATGAATATTGTAAATGCACAAACAGTAATATCTCCGCATTGCAAGGTGCAATTCTGAAATTTTTTGCTTTTTCCTGCTAATCCTAGCATGATAAAGAAGATTCAAAGAGAGTGAGATGCCAGCTCTTTTCATTCAGTCAGTAGCTTCAAACATTTCTGTTATATGAATAACATGATGTTTTTCAATGGCAAAAATCAATGAATATTGTAAATGCATAAACAGTAATATCTCCACATTGCAAGGTGCAATTCTGAAATTTTTTGCTTTTTCCTGCTAATCCTAGCGGAATAAAGAAGATTCAAAGAGAGTGAGATGCCAGCTCTTTTCATTCAGTCAGTAGCTTCAAACATTTCTGGTATATGAATAACATGATGTTTTTCAATGGCAAAAATCAATGAATATTGTAAATGCACAAACAGTAATATCTCCACATTGCAAGGTGCAATTCTGAAATTGTTTGCTTTTTCCTGCTCCTCTTAGCATGATAAAGAAGATTCAAAGAGAGTGAGATGCCAGCTCTTTTCATTCAGTCAGTAGCTTCAAACATTTCTGGTATATGAATAACATGATGTTTTTCAATGGCAAAAATCAATGAATATTGTAAATGCACAAACAGTAATTTCTCCGCATTGCAAGGTGCAATTCTGAAATTTTTTGCTTTTTCCTGCTAATCCTAGCATGATAAATAAGATTCAAAGAGAGTGAGATGCCAACTCCTTTCATTCAGTCAGTAGCTTCAAACATTTCTGGACGTTTTTCAATGGCAAAAATCAATGAATATTGTAAATGCACAAACAGTAATATCTCCGCATTGCAAGGTGCAATTCTGAAATTTTTTGCTTTTTCCTGCTAATCCTAGCATGATAAAGAAGATTCAAAGAGAGTGAGATGCCAGCTCTTTTCATTCAGTCAGTAGCTTCAAACATTTCTGGACGTTTTTCAATGGCAAAAATCAATGAATATTGTAAAAGCACAAACAGTAATATCTCCGCATTGCAAGGTGCAATTCTGAAATTTTTTGCTTTTTCCTGCTAATCCTAGCATGATAAAGAAGATTCAAAGAGAGTGAGATGCCAGCTCTTTTCATTCAGTCAGTAGCTTCAAACATTTCTGGTATATGAATAACATGATGTTTTTCAATGGCAAAAATCAATGAATATTGTAAATGCACAAACAGTAATATCTCCACATTGCAAGGTGCAATTCTGAAATTTTTTGCTTTTTCCTGCTAATCCTAGCATGATAAAGAAGATTCAAAGAGAGTGAGATGCCAGCTCTTTTCATTCAGTCAGTAGCTTCAAACATTTCTGGTATATGAATAACATGATGTTTCTCAATGGCAAAAATCAATGAATATTGTAAATGCACAAACAGTAATATCTCCACATTGCAAGGTGCAATTCTGAAATTTTTTGCTTTTTCCTGCTAATCCTAGCATGATAGAGAAGATTCAAAGAGAGTGAGTTGCCAGCTCTTTTCATTCAGTCAGTAGCTTCAAACATTACTGGACGTTTTTCAATGGCAAAAATCAATGAATATTGTAAATGCACAAACAGTAATATCTCCGCATTGCAAGGTGCAATTCTGAAATTTTTTGCTTTTTCCTGCTAATCCTAGCATGATAAAGAAGATTCAAAGAGAGTGAGATGCCAGCTCTTTTCATTCAGTCAGTAGCTTCAAACATTTCTGTTATATGAATAACATGATGTTTTTCAATGGCAAAAATCAATGAATATTGTAAATGCATAAACAGTAATATCTCCACATTGCAAGGTGCAATTCTGAAATTTTTTGCTTTTTCCTGCTAATCCTAGCGGAATAAAGAAGATTCAAAGAGAGTGAGATGCCAGCTCTTTTCATTCAGTCAGTAGCTTCAAACATTTCTGGACGTTTTTCAATGGCAAAAATCAATGAATATTGTAAATGCACAAACAGTAATATCTCCGCATTGCAAGGTGCAATTCTGAAATTTTTTGCTTTTTCCTGCTAATCCTAGCATGATAAAGAAGATTCAAAGAGAGTGAGATGCCAGCTCTTTTCATTCAGTCAGTAGCTTCAAACATTTCTGGTATATGAATAACATTATGTTTTTCAATGGCAAAAAATAAATGAATATTGTAAATGCACAAACAGTAATATCTCCGCATTGCAAGGTGCAATTCTGAAATTTTTTGCTTTTTCCTGCTAATCCTAGCATGATAAAGAAGATTCAAAGAGAGTGAGATGCCAGCTCTTTTCATTCAGTCAGTAGCTTCAAACATTTCTGGTATATGAATAACATGATGTTTTTCAATGGCAAAAATCAATGAATATTGTAAATGCACAAACAGTAATATCTCCGCATTGCAAGGTGCAATTCTGAAATTTTTTGCTTTTTCCTGCTAATCCTAGCATGATAAAGAAGATTCAAAGAGAGTGAGATGCCAGCTCTTTTCATTCAGTCAGTAGCTTCAAACATTTCTGGACGTTTTTCAATGGCAAAAATCAATGAATATTGTAAAAGCACAAACAGTAATATCTCCGCATTGCAAGGTGCAATTCTGAAATTTTTTGCTTTTTCCTGCTAATCCTAGCATGATAGAGAAGATTCAAAGAGAGTGAGTTGCCAGCTCTTTTCATTCAGTCAGTAGCTTCAAACATTACTGGACGTTTTTCAATGGCAAAAATCAATGAATATTGTAAATGCACAAACAGTAATATCTCCGCATTGCAAGGTGCAATTCTGAAATTTTTTGCTTTTTCCTGCTAATCCTAGCATGATAAAGAAGATTCAAAGAGAGTGAGATGCCAGCTCTTTTCATTCAGTCAGTAGCTTCAAACATTTCTGTTATATGAATAACATGATGTTTTTCAATGGCAAAAATCAATGAATATTGTAAATGCACAAACAGTAATATCTCCACATTGCAAGGTGCAATTCTGAAATTTTTTGCTTTTTCCTGCTAATCCTAGCGGAATAAAGAAGATTCAAAGAGAGTGAGATGCCAGCTCTTTTCATTCAGTCAGTAGCTTCAAACATTTCTGGTATATGAATAACATGATGTTTTTCAATGGCAAAAATCAATGAATATTGTAAATGCACAAACAGTAATATCTCCACATTGCAAGGTGCAATTCTGAAATTGTTTGCTTTTTCCTGCTCCTCTTAGCATGATAAAGAAGATTCAAAGAGAGTGAGATGCCAGCTCTTTTCATTCAGTCAGTAGCTTCAAACATTTCTGGTAAATGAATAACATGATGTTTTTCAATGGCAAAAATCAATGAATATTGTAAATGCACAAACAGTAATTTCTCCGCATTGCAAGGTGCAATTCTGAAATTTTTTGCTTTTTCCTGCTAATCCTAGCATGATAAATAAGATTCAAAGAGAGTGAGATGCCAACTCCTTTCATTCAGTCAGTAGCTTCAAACATTTCTGGACGTTTTTCAATGGCAAAAATCAATGAATATTGTAAATGCACAAACAGTAATATCTCCGCATTGCAAGGTGCAATTCTGAAATTTTTTGCTTTTTCCTGCTAATCCTAGCATGATAAAGAAGATTCAAAGAGAGTGAGATGCCAGCTCTTTTCATTCAGTCAGTAGCTTCAAACATTTCTGGACGTTTTTCAATGGCAAAAATCAATGAATATTGTAAACGCACAAACAGTAATATCTCCGCATTGCAAGGTGCAATTCTGAAATTTTTTGCTTTTTCCTGCTAATCCTAGCATGATAAAGAAGATTCAAAGAGAGTGAGATGCCAGCTCTTTTCATTCAGTCAGTAGCTTCAAACATTTCTGGTATATGAATAACATGATGTTTTTCAATGGCAAAAATCAATGAATATTGTAAATGCACAAACAGTAATTTCTCCGCATTGCAAGGTGCAATTCTGAAATTTTTTGCTTTTTCCTGCTAATCCTAGCATGATAAAGAAGATTCAAAGAGAGTGAGATGCCAGCTCCTTTCATTCAGTCAGTAGCTTCAAACATTTCTGGACGTTTTTCAATGGCAAAAATCAATGAATATTGTAAATGCACAAACAGTAATTTCTCCGCATTGCAAGGTGCAATTCTGAAATTTTTTGCTTTTTCCTGCTAATCCTAGCATGATAAAGAAGATTCAAAGAGAGTGAGATGCCAGCTCTTTTCATTCAGTCAGTAGCTTCAAACATTTCTGGTATATGAATAACATGATGTTTTTCAATGGCAAAAATCAATGATTATTGTAAATGCACAAACAGTAATATCTCCACATTGCAAGGTGCAATTCTGAAATTTTTTGCTTTTTCCTGCTAATCCTAGCATGATAAAGAAGATTCAAAGAGAGTGAGATGCCAGCTCTTTTCATTCAGTCAGTAGCTTCAAACATTTCTGTAAGTTTTTCAATGGCAAAAATCAATGAATATTGTAAATGCACAAACAGTAATATCTCCGCATTGCAAGGTGCAATTCTGAAATTTTTTGCTATTTCCTGCTCCTCTTAGCATGATAAAGAAGATTCAAAGAGAGTGAGATGCCAGCTCTTTTCATTCAGTCAGTAGCTTCAAACATTTCTGGTATATGAATAACATGATGTTTTTCAATGGCAAAAATCAATGAATATTGTAATTGCACAAACAGTAATTTCTCCGCATTGCAAGGTGCAATTCTGAAATTTTTTGCTTTTTCCTGCTCCTCTTAGCATGATAAAGAAGATTCAAAGAGAGTGAGATGCCAGCTCTTTTCATTCAGTCAGTAGCTTCAAACATTTCTGGTATATGAATAACATGATGTTTTTCAATGGCAAAAATCAATGAATATTGTAAATGCACAAACAGTAATTTCTCCGCATTGCAAGGTGCAATTCTGAAATTTTTTGCTTTTTCCTGCTAATCCTAGCATGATAAAGAAGATTCAAAGAGAGTGAGATGCCAGCTGTTTTCATTCAGTCAGTAGCTTCAAACATTTCTGGACGTTTTTCAATGGCAAAAATCAATGAATATTGTAAATGCACAAACAGTAATATCTCCGCATTGCAAGGTGCAATTCTGAAATTTTTTGCTTTTTCCTGCTAATCCTAGCATGATAAAGAAGATTCAAAGAGAGTGAGATGCCAGCTCCTTTCATTCAGTCAGTAGCTTCAAACATTTCTGGACATTTTTCAATGGCAAAAATCAATGAATATTGTAAATGCACAAACAGTAATATCTCCGCATTGCAAGGTGCAATTCTGAAATTTTTTGCTTTTTCCTGCTAATCCTAGCATGATAAAGAAGATTCAAAGAGAGTGAGATGCCAGCTCTTTTCATTCAGTCAGTAGCTTCAAACATTTCTAGACGTTTTTCAATGGCAAAAATCAATGAATATTGTAAATGCACAAACAGTAATATCTCCGCATTGCAAGGTGCAATTCTGAAATTTTTTGCTTTTTCCTGCTAATCCTAGCATGATAAAGAAGATTCAAAGAGAGTGAGATGCCAGCTCTTTTCATTCAGTCAGTAGCTTCAAACATTTCTGTACGTTTTTCAATGGCAAAAATCAATGAATATTGTAAATGCACAAACAGTAATATCTCCGCATTGCAAGGTGCAATTCTGAAATTTTTTGCTTTTTCCTGCTAATCCTAGCATGATAAAGAAGATTCAAAGAGAGTGAGATGCCAGCTCTTTTCATTCAGTCAGTAGCTTCAAACATTTCTGGACGTTTTTCAATGGCAAAAATCAATGAATATTGTAAATGCACAAACAGTAATATCTCCGCATTGCAAGGTGCAATTCTGAAATTTTTTGCTTTTTCCTGCTAATCCTAGCATGATAAAGAAGATTCAAAGAGAGTGAGATGCCAGGTCTTTTCATTCAGTCAGTAGCTTCAAACATTTCTGGACGTTTTTCAATGGCAAAAATCAATGAATATTGTAAATGCACAAACAGTAATATCTCCGCATTGCAAGGTGCAATTCTGAAATTTTTTGCTTTTTCCTGCTAAACCTAGCATGATAAAGAAGATTCAAAGAGAGTGAGATGCCAGCTCCTTTCATTCAGTTAGTAGCTTCAAACATTTCTGGACGTTTTTCAATGGCAAAAATCAATGAATATTGTAAATGCACAAACAGTAATTTCTCCGCATTGCAAGGTGCAATTCTGAAATTTTTTGCTTTTTCCTGCTAATACTAGCATGATAATGAAGAATCAAAGAGAGTGAGATGCCAGCTCTTTTCATTCAGTCAGTAGCTTCAAACATTTCTGGACGTTTTTCAATGGCAAAAATCAATGAATATTGTAAATGCACAAACAGTAATATCTCCGCATTGCAAGGTGCAATTCTGAAATTTTTTGCTTTTTCCTGCTAATCCTAGCATGATAAAGAAGATTCAAAGAGAGTAAGATGCCAGCTCTTTTCATTCAGTCAGTAGCTTCAAACATTTCTGGACGTTTTTCAATGGCAAAAATCAATGAATATTGTAAATGCACAAACAGTAATATCTCCGCATTGCAAGCTGCAATTCTGAAATTTTTTGCTTTTTCCTGCTAATCCTAGCATGATAAAGAAGATTCAAAGAGAGTGAGATGCCAGCTCTTTTCATTCAGTCAGTAGCTTCAAACATTTCTGGACGTTTTTCAATGGCAAAAATCAATGAATATTGTAAATGCACAAACAGTAATATCTCCGCATTGCAAGGTGCAATTCTGAAATTTTTTGCTTTTTCCTGCTAATCCTAGCATGATAAAGAAGATTCAAAGAGAGTGAGATGCCAGCTCTTTTCATTCAGTTAGTAGCTTCAAACATTTCTGGACGTTTTTCAATGGCAAAAATCAATGAATATTGTAAATGCACAAACAGTAATATCTCCGCATTGCAAGGTGCAATTCTGAAATTTTTTGCTTTTTCCTGCTAATCCTAGCATGATAAAGAAGATTCAAAGAGAGTGAGATGCCAGCTCTTTTCATTCAGTCAGTAGCTTCAAACATTTCTGGTATATGAATAACATGATATTTTTCAATGGCAAAAAATCAATGAATATTGTAAATGCACAAACAGTAATATCTCCGCATTGCAAGGTGCAATTCTGAAATTTTTTGCTTTTTCCTGCTAATCCTAGCATGATAAAGAAGATTCAAAGAGAGTGAGATGCCAGCTCTTTTCATTCAGTCAGTAGCTTCAAACATTTCTGGATGTTTTTCAATGGCAAAAATCAATGAATATTGTAAATGCACAAACAGTAATATCTCCGCATTGCAAGGTGCAATTCTGTAATTTTTTGCTTTTTCCTGCTAATCCTAGCATGATAAAGAAGATTCAAAGAGAGTGAGATGCCAGCTCTTTTCATTCAGTCAGTAGCTTCAAACATTTCTGGTATATGAATAACATGATGTTTTTCAATGGCAAAAATCAATGAATATTGTAAATGCACAAACAGTAATATCTCCACATTGCAAGGTGCAATTCTGAAATTTTTTGCTTTTTCCTGCTAATCCTAGCATGATAAAGATTCAAAGAGAGTGAGATGCCAGCTCTTTTCATTCAGTCAGTAGCTTCAAACATTTCTGGTATATGAATAACATGATGTTTTTCAATGGCAAAAATCAATGAATATTGTAAATGCACAAACAGTAATATCTCCACATTGCAAGGTGCAATTCTGAAATTTTTTGCTTTTTCCTGCTCCTCTTAGCATGATAAAGAAGATTCAAAGAGAGTGAGATGCCAGCTCTTTTCATTCAGTCAGTAGCTTCAAACATTTCTGGTATATGAATAACATGATGTTTTTCAATGGCAAAAATCAATGAATATTGTAAATGCACAAACAGTAATTTCTCCGCATTGCAAGGTGCAATTCTGATTTTTTTTGCTTTTTCCTGCTAATCCTAGCATGATAAAGAAGATTCAAAGAGAGTGAGATGCCAGCTCCTTTCATTCAGCCAGTAGCTTCAAACATTTCTGGACGTTTTTCAATGGCAAAAATCAATGAATATTGTAAATGCACAAACAGTAATATCTCCGCATTGCAAGGTGTAATTCTGAAATTTTTTGCTATTTCCTGCTAATCCTAGCATGATAAAGAAGATTCAAAGAGAGTGAGATGCCAGCTCTTTTCATTCAGTCAGTAGCTTCAAACATTTCTGGACGTTTTTCAATGGCAAAAATCAATGAATATTGTAAATGCACAAACAGTAATATCTCCGCATTGCAAGGTGCAATTCTGAAATTTTTTGCTTTTTCCTGCTAATCCTAGCATGATAAAGAAGATTCAAAGAGAGTGAGATGCCAGCTCTTTTCATTCAGTCAGTAGCTTCAAACGTTTCTGGTATATGAATAACATGATGTTTTTCAATTGCAAAAATCAATGAATATTGTAAATGCACAAACAGTAATTTCTCCGCATTGCAAGGTGCAATTCTGAAATTTTTTGCTTTTTCCTGCTAATCCTAGCATGATAAAGAAGATTCAAAGAGAGTGAGATGCCAGCTCCTTTCATTCAGTCAGTAGCTTCAAACATTTCTGGACGTTTTTCAATGGCAAAAATCAATGAATATTGTAAATGCACAAACAGTAATTTCTCCGCATTGCAAGGTGCAATTCTGAAATTTTTTGCTTTTTCCTGCTAATCCTAGCATGATAAAGAAGATTCAAAGAGAGTGAGATGCCAGCTCTTTTCATTCAGTCAGTAGCTTCAAACATTTCTGGTATATGAATAACATGATGTTTTTCAATGGCAAAAATCAATGAATATTGTAAATGCACAAACAGTAATATCTCCACATTGCAAGGTGCAATTCTGAAATTTTTTGCTATTTCCTGCTAATCATAGCATGATAAAGAAGATTCAAAGAGAGTGAGATGCCAGCTCTTTTCATTCAGTCAGTAGCTTCAAACATTTCTGGACGTTTTTCAATGGCAAAAATCAATGAATATTGTAAATGCACAAACAGTAATATCTCCACATTGCAAGGTGCAATTCTGAAATTTTTTGCTTTTTCCTGCTAATCCTAGCATGATAAAGAAGATTCAAAGAGAGTGAGATGCCAGCTCTTTTCATTCAGTCAGTAGCTTCAAACATTTCTGGACGTTTTCAATGGCAAAAATCAATGAATATTGTAAATGCACAAACAGTAATATCTCCGCATTGCAAGGTGCAATTCTGAAATTTTTTGCTTTTTCCTGCTCCTCTTAGCATGATAAAGAAGATTCAAAGAGAGTGAGATGCCAGCTCTTTTCATTCAGTCAGTAGCTTCAAACATTTCTGGTATATGAATAACATGATGTTTTTCAATTGCAAAAATCAATGAATATTGTAAATGCACAAACAGTAATTTCTCCGCATTGCAAGGTGCAATTCTGAAATTTTTTGCTTTTTCCTGCTCCTCTTAGCATGATAAAGAAGATTCAAAGAGAGTGAGATGCCAGCTCTTTTCATTCAGTCAGTAGCTTCAAACATTTCTGGTATATGAATAACATGATGTTTTTCAATGGCAAAAATCAATGAATATTGTAAATGCACAAACAGTAATTTCTCCGCATTGCAAGGTGCAATTCTGAATTTTTTTGCTTTTTCCTGCTAATCCTAGCATGATAAAGAAGATTCAAAGAGAGTGAGATGCCAGCTCTTTTCATTCAGTCAGTAGCTTCAAACATTTCTGGTATATGAATAACATGATGTTTTTCAATGGCAAAAATCAATGAATATTGTAAATGCACAAACAGTAATATCTCCACATTGCAAGGTGCAATTCTGAAATTTTTTGCTTTTTCCTGCTAATCCTAGCATGATAAAGAAGATTCAAAGAGAGTGAGATGCCAGCTCTTTTCATTCAGTTAGTAGCTTCAAACATTTCTGGACGTTTTTCAATGGCAAAAATCAATGAATATTGTAAATGCACAAACAGTAATATCTCCGCATTGTAAGGTGCAATTCTGAAATTTTTTGCTTTTTCCTGCTAATCCAAGCATGATAAAGAAGATTCAAAGAGAGTGAGATGCCCGCTCCTTTCATTCAGTCAGTAGCTTCAAACATTTCTGGACGTTTATCAATGGCAAAAATCAATGAATATTGTAAATGCACAAACAGTAATATCTCCGCATTGCAAGGTGCAATTCTGAAATTTTTTGCTTTTTCCTGCTAATCCTAGCATGATAAAGAAGATTCAAAGAGAGTGAGATGCCAGCTGTTTTCATTCAGTCAGTAGCTTCAAACATTTCTGGACGTTTTTCAATGGCAAAAATCAATGAATATTGTAAATGCACAAACAGTAATATCTCCGCATTGCAAGGTGCAATTCTGAAATTTTTTGCTTTTTCCTGCTAATCCTAGCATGATAAAGAAGATTCAAAGAGAGTGAGATGCCAGCTCCTTTCATTCAGTCAGTAGCTTCAAACATTTCTGGACATTTTTCAATGGCAAAAATCAATGAATATTGTAAATGCACAAACAGTAATATCTCCGCATTGCAAGGTGCAATTCTGAAATTTTTTGCTTTTTCCTGCTAATCCTAGCATGATAAAGAAGATTCAAAGAGAGTGAGATGCCAGCTCTTTTCATTCAGTCAGTAGCTTCAAACATTTCTAGACGTTTTTCAATGGCAAAAATCAATGAATATTGTAAATGCACAAACAGTAATATCTCCGCATTGCAAGGTGCAATTCTGAAATTTTTTGCTTTTTCCTGCTAATCCTAGCATGATAAAGAAGATTCAAAGAGAGTGAGATGCCAGCTCTTTTCATTCAGTCAGTAGCTTCAAACATTTCTGTACGTTTTTCAATGGCAAAAATCAATGAATATTGTAAATGCACAAACAGTAATATCTCCGCATTGCAAGGTGCAATTCTGAAATTTTTTGCTTTTTCCTGCTAATCCTAGCATGATAAAGAAGATTCAAAGAGAGTGAGATGCCAGCTCTTTTCATTCAGTCAGTAGCTTCAAACATTTCTGGACGTTTTTCAATGGCAAAAATCAATGAATATTGTAAATGCACAAACAGTAATATCTCCGCATTGCAAGGTGCAATTCTGAAATTTTTTGCTTTTTCCTGCTAATCCTAGCACGATAAAGAAGATTCAAAGAGAGTGAGATGCCAGGTCTTTTCATTCAGTCAGTAGCTTCAAACATTTCTGGACGTTTTTCAATGGCAAAAATCAATGAATATTGTAAATGCACAAACAGTAATATCTCCGCATTGCAAGGTGCAATTCTGAAATTTTTTGCTTTTTCCTGCTAAACCTAGCATGATAAAGAAGATTCAAAGAGAGTGAGATGCCAGCTCCTTTCATTCAGTTAGTAGCTTCAAACATTTCTGGACGTTTTTCAATGGCAAAAATCAATGAATATTGTAAATGCACAAACAGTAATTTCTCCGCATTGCAAGGTGCAATTCTGAAATTTTTTGCTTTTTCCTGCTAATACTAGCATGATAATGAAGAATCAAAGAGAGTGAGATGCCAGCTCTTTTCATTCAGTCAGTAGCTTCAAACATTTCTGGACGTTTTTCAATGGCAAAAATCAATGAATATTGTAAATGCACAAACAGTAATATCTCCGCATTGCAAGGTGCAATTCTGAAATTTTTTGCTTTTTCCTGCTAATCCTAGCATGATAAAGAAGATTCAAAGAGAGTAAGATGCCAGCTCTTTTCATTCAGTCAGTAGCTTCAAACATTTCTGGACGTTTTTCAATGGCAAAAATCAATGAATATTGTAAATGCACAAACAGTAATATCTCCGCATTGCAAGCTGCAATTCTGAAATTTTTTGCTTTTTCCTGCTAATCCTAGCATGATAAAGAAGATTCAAAGAGAGTGAGATGCCAGCTCTTTTCATTCAGTCAGTAGCTTCAAACATTTCTGGACGTTTTTCAATGGCAAAAATCAATGAATATTGTAAATGCACAAACAGTAATATCTCCGCATTGCAAGGTGCAATTCTGAAATTTTTTGCTTTTTCCTGCTAATCCTAGCATGATAAAGAAGATTCAAAGAGAGTGAGATGCCAGCTCTTTTCATTCAGTTAGTAGCTTCAAACATTTCTGGACGTTTTTCAATGGCAAAAATCAATGAATATTGTAAATGCACAAACAGTAATATCTCCGCATTGCAAGGTGCAATTCTGAAATTTTTAGCTTTTTCCTGCTAATCCTAGCATGATAAAGAAGATTCAAAGAGAGTGAGATGCCAGCTCTTTTCATTCAGTCAGTAGCTTCAAACATTTCTGGTATATGAATAACATGATATTTTTCAATGGCAAAAAATCAATGAATATTGTAAATGCACAAACAGTAATATCTCCGCATTGCAAGGTGCAATTCTGAAATTTTTTGCTTTTTCCTGCTAATCCTAGCATGATAAAGAAGATTCAAAGAGAGTGAGATGCCAGCTCTTTTCATTCAGTCAGTAGCTTCAAACATTTCTGGATGTTTTTCAATGGCAAAAATCAATGAATATTGTAAATGCACAAACAGTAATATCTCCGCATTGCAAGGTGCAATTCTGAAATTTTTTGCTTTTTCCTGCTAATCCTAGCATGATAAAGAAGATTCAAAGAGAGTGAGATGCCAGCTCTTTTCATTCAGTCAGTAGCTTCAAACATTTCTGGTATATGAATAACATGATGTTTTTCAATGGCAAAAATCAATGAATATTGTAAATGCACAAACAGTAATATCTCCACATTGCAAGGTGCAATTCTGAAATTTTTTGCTTTTTCCTGCTAATCCTAGCATGATAAAGATTCAAAGAGAGTGAGATGCCAGCTCTTTTCATTCAGTCAGTAGCTTCAAACATTTCTGGTATATGAATAACATGATGTTTTTCAATGGCAAAAATCAATGAATATTGTAAATGCACAAACAGTAATATCTCCACATTGCAAGGTGCAATTCTGAAATTTTTTGCTTTTTCCTGCTCCTCTTAGCATGATAAAGAAGATTCAAAGAGAGTGAGATGCCAGCTCTTTTCATTCAGTCAGTAGCTTCAAACATTTCTGGTATATGAATAACATGATGTTTTTCAATGGCAAAAATCAATGAATATTGTAAATGCACAAACAGTAATTTCTCCGCATTGCAAGGTGCAATTCTGATTTTTTTTGCTTTTTCCTGCTAATCCTAGCATGATAAAGAAGATTCAAAGAGAGTGAGATGCCAGCTCCTTTCATTCAGCCAGTAGCTTCAAACATTTCTGGACGTTTTTCAATGGCAAAAATCAATGAATATTGTAAATGCACAAACAGTAATATCTCCGCATTGCAAGGTGCAATTCTGAAATTTTTTGCTTTTTCCTGCTAATCCTAGCATGATAAAGAAGATTCAAAGAGAGTGAGATGCCAGCTCTTTTCATTCAGTCAGTAGCTTCAAACATTTCTGGACGTTTTTCAATGGCAAAAATCAATGAATATTGTAAATGCACAAACAGTAATATCTCCGCATTGCAAGGTGCAATTCTGAAATTTTTTGCTTTTTCCTGCTAATCCTAGCATGATAAAGAAGATTCAAAGAGAGTGAGATGCCAGCTCTTTTCATTCAGTCAGTAGCTTCAAACGTTTCTGGTATATGAATAACATGATGTTTTTCAATTGCAAAAATCAATGAATATTGTAAATGCACAAACAGTAATTTCTCCGCATTGCAAGGTGCAATTCTGAAATTTTTTGCTTTTTCCTGCTAATCATAGCATGATAAAGAAGATTCAAAGAGAGTGAGATGCCAGCTCTTTTCATTCAGTCAGTAGCTTCAAACATTTCTGGACGTTTTTCAATGGCAAAAATCAATGAATATTGTAAATGCACAAACAGTAATATCTCCACATTGCAAGGTGCAATTCTGAAATTTTTTGCTTTTTCCTGCTAATCCTAGCATGATAAAGAAGATTCAAAGAGAGTGAGATGCCAGCTCTTTTCATTCAGTCAGTAGCTTCAAACATTTCTGGACGTTTTCAATGGCAAAAATCAATGAATATTGTAAATGCACAAACAGTAATATCTCCGCATTGCAAGGTGCAATTCTGAAATTTTTTGCTTTTTCCTGCTCCTCTTAGCATGATAAAGAAGATTCAAAGAGAGTGAGATGCCAGCTCTTTTCATTCAGTCAGTAGCTTCAAACATTTCTGGTATATGAATAACATGATGTTTTTCAATTGCAAAAATCAATGAATATTGTAAATGCACAAACAGTAATTTCTCCGCATTGCAAGGTGCAATTCTGAAATTTTTTGCTTTTTCCTGCTCCTCTTAGCATGATAAAGAAGATTCAAAGAGAGTGAGATGCCAGCTCTTTTCATTCAGTCAGTAGCTTCAAACATTTCTGGTATATGAATAACATGATGTTTTTCAATGGCAAAAATCAATGAATATTGTAAATGCACAAACAGTAATATCTCCGCATTGCAAGGTGCAATTCTGAATTTTTTTGCTTTTTCCTGCTAATCCTAGCATGATAAATAAGATTCAAAGAGAGTGAGATGCCAGCTCTTTTCATTCAGTCAGTAGCTTCAAACATTTCTGGTATATGAATAACATGATGTTTTTCAATGGCAAAAATCAATGAATATTGTAAATGCACAAACAGTAATATCTCCGCATTGTAAGGTGCAATTCTGAAATTTTTTGCTTTTTCCTGCTAATCCTAGCATGATAAAGAAGATTCAAAGAGAGTGATATGCCAGCTCCTTTCATTCAGTCAGTAGCTTCAAACATTTCTGGACGTTTTTCAATGGCAAAAATCAATGAATATTGTAAATGCACAAACAGTAATATCTCCGCATTGCAAGGTGCAATTCTGAAATTTTTTGCTTTTTCCTGCTAATCCTAGCATGATAAAGAAGATTCAAAGAGAGTGAGATGCCAGCTCTTTTCATTCAGTCAGTAGCTTCAAACATTTTTGGACGTTTTTCAATGGCAAAAATCAATGAATATTGTAAATGCACAAACAGTAATATCTCCGCATTGCAAGGTGCAATTCTGAATTTTTTTGCTTTTTCCTGCTAATCCTAGCATGATAAAGAAGATTCAAAGAGAGTGAGATGCCAGCTCTTTTCATTCAGTCAGTAGCTTCAAACATTTCTGGACGTTTTTCAATGGCAAAAATCAATGAATATTGTAAATGCACAAACAGTAATATCTCCGCATTGCAAGGTGCAATTCTGAAATTTTTTGCTTTTTCCTGCTAATCCTAGCATGATAAAGAAGATTCAAAGAGAGTGAGATGCCAGCTCTTTTCATTCAGTCAGTAGCTTCAAACATTTCTGGTATATGAATAACATGATGTTTTTCAATGGCAAAAATCAATGAATATTGTAAATGCACAAACAGTAATATCTCCGCATTGCAAGGTGCAATTTTGAAATTTTTTGCTTTCTCCTGCTAATCCTAGCATGATAAAGAAGATTCAAAGAGAGTGAGATGCCAGCTCTTTTCATTCAGTCAGTAGCTTCAAACATTTCTGGTATATGAATAACATGATGTTTTTCAATGGCAAAAATCAATGAATATTGTAAATGCACAAACAGTAATATCTCCACATTGCAAGGTGCAATTCTGAAATTTTTTGCTTTTTCCTGCTAATCCTAGCATGATAAAGAAGATTCAAAGAGAGTGAGATGCCAGCTCCTTTCATTCAGTCAGTAGCTTCAAACATTTCTGGACGTTTTTCAATGGCAAAAATCAATGAATATTGTAAATGCACAAACAGTAATATCTCCGCATTGCAAGGTGCAATTCTGAAATTTTTTGGTTTTTCCTGCTAATCCTAGCATGATAAATAAGATTCAAAGAGAGTGAGATGCCAGCTCTTTTCATTCAGTCAGTAGCTTCAAACATTTCTGGACGTTTTCCAATGGCAAAAATCAATGAATATTGTAAATGCACAAACAGTAATATCTCCGCATTGCAAGGTGCAATTCTGAAATTTTTTGCTTTTTCCTGCTAATCCTAGCATGATAAAGAAGATTCAAAGAGAGTGAGATGCCAGCTCTTTTCATTCAGTCAGTAGCTTCAAACATTTCTGGTATATGAATAACATGATGTTTTTCAATGGCAAAAATCAATAAATATTGTAAATGCACAAACAGTAATATCTCCACATTGCAAGGTGCAATTCTGAAATTTTTTGCTTTTTCCTGCTAATCCTAGCATGATAAAGAAGATTCAAAGAGAGTGAGATGCCAGCTCTTTTCATTCAGTCAGTAGCTTCAAACATTTCTGGATGTTGTTCAATGGCAAAAATCAATGAATATTGTAAATGCACAAACAGTAATATCTCCGCATTGCAAGGTGCAATTCTGAAATTTTTTGCTTTTTCCTGCTAATCCTAGCATGATAAAGAAGATTCAAAGAGAGTGAGATGCCAGCTCTTTTCATTCAGTCAGTAGCTTCAAACATTTCTGGTATATGAATAACATGATGTTTTTCAATGGCAAAAATCAATGAATATTGTAAATGCACAAACAGTAATATCTCCGCATTGCAAGGTGCAATTCTGAAATTTTTTGCTTTTTCCTGCTAATCCTAGCATGATAAAGAAGATTCAAAGAGAGTGAGATGCCAGCTCCTTTCGTTCAGTCAGTAGCTTCAAACATTTCTGGACGTTTTTCAATGGCAAAAATCAATGAATATTGTAAATGCACAAACAGTAATTTCTCCGCATTGCAAGGTGCAATTCTGAAATTTTTTGCTTTTTCCTGCTAATCCTAGCATGATAAAGAAGATTCAAAGAGAGTGAGATGCCAGCTCTTTTCATTCAGTCAGTAGCTTCAAACATTTCTGGTATATGAATAACATGATGTTTTTCAATGGCAAAAATCAATGAATATTGTAAATGCACAAACAGTAATATCTCCGCATTGCAAGGTGCAATTCTGAAATTTTTTGCTTTTTCCTGCTAATCCTAGCATGATAAAAAAAGATTCAAAGAGAGTGAGATGCCAGCTCCTTTCATTCAGTCAGTAGCTTCAAACATTTCTGGACGTTTTTCAATGGCAAAAATCAATGAATATTGTAAATGCACAAACAGTAATATCTCCGCATTGCAAGGTGCAATTCAGAAATTTTTTGCTTTTTCCTGCTAATCCTAGCATGATAAATAAGATTCAAAGAGAGTGAGATGCCAGCTCTTTTCATTCAGTCAGTAGCTTCAAACATTTCTGGACGTTTTTCAATGGCAAAAATCAATGAATATTGTAAATGCACAAACAGTAATATCTCCGCATTGCAAGGTGCAATTCTGAAATTTTTTGCTTTTTCCTGCTAATCCTAGCATGATAAAGAAGATTCAAAGAGAGTGAGATGCCAGCTCTTTTCATTCAGTCAGTAGCTTCAAACATTTCTGGTATATGAATAACATGATGTTTTTCAATGGCAAAAATCAATGAATATTGTAAATGCACAAACAGTAATATCTCCGCATTGCAAGGTGCAATTCTGAAATTTTTTGCTTTTTCCTGCTAATCCTAGCATGATAAATAAGATTCAAAGAGAGTGAGATGCCAGCTCTTTTCATTCAGTCAGTAGCTTCAAACATTTCTGGACGTTTTTCAATGGCAGAAATCAATGAATATTGTAAATGCACAAACAGTAATATCTCCGCATTGCAAGGTGCAATTCTGAAATTTTTTGCTTTTTCCTGCTAATCCTAGCATGATAAAGAAGATTCAAAGAGAGTGAGATGCCAGCTCTTTTCATTCAGTCAGTAGCTTCAAACATTTCTGGTATATGAATAACATGATGTTTTTCAATGGCAAAAATCAATAAATATTGTAAATGCACAAACAGTAATATCTCCGCATTGCAAGGTGCAATTCTGAAATTTTTTGCTTTTTCCTGCTAATCCTAGCATGATAAAGAAGATTCAAAGAGAGTGAGATGCCAGCTCTTTTCATTCAGTCAGTAGCTTCAAACATTTCTGGACGTTGTTCAATGGCAAAAATCAATGAATATTGTAAATGCACAAACAGTAATATCTCCGCATTGCAAGGTGCAATTCTGAAATTTTTTGCTTTTTCCTGCTAATCCTAGCATGATAAAGAAGATTCAAAGAGAGTGAGATGCCAGCTCTTTTCAGTCAGTCAGTAGCTTCAAACATTTCTGGTATATGAATAACATGATGTTTTTCAATGGCAAAAATCAATGAATATTGTAAATGCACAAACAGTAATATCTCCGCATTGCAAGGTGCAATTCTGAAATTTTTTGCTTTTTCCTGCTAATCCTAGCATGATAAAGAAGATTCAAAGAGAGTGAGATGCCAGCTCCTTTCATTCAGTCAGTAGCTTCAAACATTTCTGGACGTTTTTCAATGGCAAAAATCAATGAATATTGTAAATGCACAAACAGTAATTTCTCCGCATTGCAAGGTGCAATTCTGAAATTTTTTGCTTTTTCCTGCTAATCCTAGCATGATAAAGAAGATTCAAAGAGAGTGAGATGCCAGCTCTTTTCATTCAGTCAGTAGCTTCAAACATTTCTGGACGTTTTTCAATGGCAAAAATCAATGAATATTGTAGATGCACAAACAGTAATATCTCCGCATTACAAGGTGCAATTCTGAAATTTTTTGCTTTTTCCTGCTAATCCTAGCATGATAAAGAAGATTCAAAGAGAGTGAGATGCCAGCTCTTTTCATTCAGTCAGTAGCTTCAAACATTTCTGGTATATGAATAACATGATGTTTTTCAATGGCAAAAATCAATGAATATTGTAAATGCACAAACAGTAATATCTCCACATTGCAAGGTGCAATTCTGAAATTTTTTGCTTTTTCCTGCTCCTCGTAGCATGATAAAGAAGATTCAAAGAGAGTGAGATGCCAGCTCTTTTCATTCAGTCAGTAGCTTCAAACATTTCTGGTATATGAATAACATGATGTTTTTCAATGGCAAAAATCAATGAATATTGTAAATGCACAAACAGTAATTTCTCCGCATTGCAAGGTGCAATTCTGAAATTTTTTGCTTTTTCCTGCTAATCCTAGCATGATAAAAAAAGATTCAAAGAGAGTGAGATGCCAGCTCCTTTCATTCAGTCAGTAGATTCAAACATTTCTGGACGTTTTTCAATGGCAAAAATCAATGAATATTGTAAATGCACAAACAGTAATATCTCCGCATTGCAAGGTGCAATTCTGAAATTTTTTGCTTTTTCCTGCTAATCCTAGCATGATAAATAAGATTCAAAGAGAGTGAGATGCCAGCTCTTTTCATTCAGTCAGTAGCTTCAAACATTTCTGGACGTTTTTCAATGGCAAAAATCAATGAATATTGTAAATGCACAAACAGTAATATCTCCGCATTGCAAGGTGCAATTCTGAAATTTTTTGCTTTTTCCTGCTAATCCTAGCATGATAAAGAAGATTCAAAGAGAGTGAGATGCCAGCTCTTTTCATTCAGTCAGTAGCTTCAAACATTTCTGGTATATGAATAACATGATGTTTTTCAATGGCAAAAATCAATGAATATTGTAAATGCACAAACAGTAATATCTCCGCATTGCAAGGTGCAATTCTGAAATTTTTTGCTTTTTCCTGCTGATCCTAGCATGATAAAGAAGATTCAAAGAGAGTGAGATGCCAGCTCTTTTCATTCAGTCAGTAGCTTCAAACATTTCTGGACGTTTTTCAATGGCAAAAATCAATGAATATTGTAAATGCACAAACAGTAATATCTCCGCATTGCAAGGTGCAATTCTGAAATTTTTTGCGTTTTCCTGCTAATCCTAGCATGATAAAGAAGATTCAAAGAGAGTGAGATGCCAGCTCTTTTCATTCAGTCAGTAGCTTCAAACATTTCTGGTATATGAATAACATGATGTTTTTCAATGGCAAAAATCAATGAATATTGTAAATGCACAAACAGTAATATCTCCGCATTGCAAGGTGCAATTCTGAAATTTTTTGCTTTTTCCTGCTAATCCTAGCATGATAAAGAAGATTCAAACAGAGTGAGATGCCAGCTCCTTTCATTCAGTCAGTAGCTTCAAACATTTCTGGTATATGAATAACATGATGTTTTTCAATGGCAAAAATCAATGAATATTGTAAATGCACAAACAGTAATATCTCCACATTGCAAGATGCAATTCTGAAATTTTTTGCTTTTTCCTGCTAATCCTAGCATGATAAAGAAGATTCAAAGAGAGTGAGATGCCAGCTCCTTTCATTCAGTCAGTAGCTTCAAACATTTCTGGACGTTTTTCAATGGCAAAAATCAATGAATATTGTAAATGCACAAACAGTAATTTCTCCGCATTGCAAGGTGCAATTCTGAATTTTTTTGCTTTTTCCTGCTAATCCTAGCATGATAAAGAAGATTCAAAGAGAGTGAGATGCCAGCTCTTTTCATTCAGTCAGTAGCTTCAAACATTTCTGGTATATGAATAACATGATGTTTTTCAATGGCAAAAATCAATGAATATTGTAAATGCACAAACAGTAATATCTCCGCATTGCAAGGTGCAATTCTGAAATTTTTTGCTTTTTCCTGCTAATCCTAGCATGATAAAGAAGATTCAAAGAGAGTGAGATGCCAGCTCTTTTCATTCAGTCAGTAGCTTCAAACATTTCTGGACGTTTTTCAATCGCAAAAATCAATGAATATTGTAAATGCACAAACAGTAATATCTCCGCATTGCAAGGTGCAATTCTGAAATTTTTTGCTTTTTCCTGCTAATCCTAGCATGATAAAGAAGATTCAAAGAGAGTGAGATGCCAGCTCTTTTCATTCAGTCAGTAGCTTCAAACATTTCTGGTATATGAATAACATGATGTTTTTCAATGGCAAAAATCAATGAATATTGTAAATGCACAAACAGTAATATCTCCACATTGCAAGGTGCAATTCTGAAATTTTTTGCTTTTTCCTGCTCCTCTTAGCATGATAAAGAAGATTCAAAGAGAGTGAGAAGCCAGCTCTTTTCATTCAGTCAGTAGCTTCAAACATTTCTTGTATATGAATAACATGATGTTTTTCAATGGCAAAAATCAATGAATATTGTAAATGCACAAACAGTAATATCTCCGCATTGCAAGGTGCAATTCTGAAATTTTTTGCTTTTTCCTGCTAATCCTAGCATGATAAAGAAGATTCAAAGAGAGTGAGATGCCAGCTCTTTTCATTCAGTCAGTAGCTTCAAACATTTCTGGACGTTTTTCAATGGCAAAAATCAATGAATATTGTAAATGCACAAACAGTAATATCTCCACATTGCAAGGTGCAATTCTGAAATTTTTTGCTTTTTCCTGCTAATCCTAGCATGATAAAGAAGATTCAAAGAGAGTGAGATGCCAGCTCTTTTCATTCAGTCAGTAGCTTCAAACATTTCTGGTATATGAATAACATGATGTTTTTCAATGGCAAAAATCAATGAATATTGTAAATGCACAAACAGTAATATCTCCACATTGCAAGGTGCAATTCTGAAATTTTTTGCTTTTTCCTGCTCCTCTTAGCATGATAAAGAAGATTCAAAGAGAGTGAGATGCCAGCTCTTTTCATTCAGTCAGTAGCTTCAAACATTTCTGGTATATGAATAACATGATGTTTTTCAATGGCAAAAATCAATGAATATTGTAAATGCACAAACAGTAATATCTCCACATTGCAAGGTGCAATTCTGAAATTTTTTGCTTTTTCCTGCTCCTCTTAGCATGATAAAGAAGATTCAAAGAGAGTGAGATGCCAGCTCTTTTCATTCAGTCAGTAGCTTCAAACATTTCTGGTATATGAATAACATGATGTTTTTCAATGGCAAAAATCAATGAATATTGTAAATGCACAAACAGTAATATCTCCACATTGCAAGGTGCAATTCTGAAATTTTTTGCTTTTTCCTGCTAATCCTAGCATGATAAAGAAGATTCAAAGAGAGTGAGATGCCAGCTCTTTTCATTCAGTCAGTAGCTTCAAACATTTCTGGACGTTTTTCAATGGCAAAAATCAATGAATATTGTAAATGCACAAACAGTAATATCTCCACATTGCAAGGTGCAATTCTGAAATTTTTTGCTTTTTCCTGCTAATCCTAGCATGATAAAGAAGATTCAAAGAGAGTGAGATGCCAGCTCTTTTCATTCAGTCAGTAGCTTCAAACATTTCTGGTATATGAATAACATGATGTTTTTCAATGGCAAAAATCAATGAATATTGTAAATGCACAAACAGTAATATCTCCACATTGCAAGGTGCAATTCTGAAATTTTTTGCTTTTTCCTGCTAATCCTAGCATGATAAAGAAGATTCAAAGAGAGTGAGATGCCAGCTACTTTCATTCAGTCAGTAGCTTCAAACATTTCTGGACATTTTTCAATGGCAAAAATCAATGAATATTGTAAATGCACAAACAGTAATATCTCCGCATTGCAAGGTGCAATTCTGAAATTTTTTACTTTTTCCTGCTAATCCTAGCATGATAAAGAAGATTCAAAGAGAGTGAGATGCCAGCTCTTTTCATTCAGTCAGTAGCTTCAAACATTTCTGGTATATGAATAACATGATGTTTTTCAATGGCAAAAATCAATGAATATTGTAAATACACAAACAGTAATATCTCCGCATTGCAAGGTGCAATTCTGAAATTTTTTGCTTTTTCCTGCTAATCCTAGCATGATAAAGAAGATTCAAAGAGAGTGAGATGCCAGCTCTTTTCATTCAGTCAGTAGCTTCAAACATTTCTGGTATATGAATAACATGATGTTTTTCAATGGCAAAAATCAATGAATATTGTAAATGCACAAACAGTAATATCTCCACATTGCAAGGTGCAATTCTGAAATTTTTTGCTTTTTCCTGCTAATCCTAGCATGATAAAGAAGATTCAAAGAGAGTGAGATGCCAGCTCCTTTCATTCAGTCAGTAGCTTCAAACATTTCTGGACGTTTTTCAATGGCAAAAATCAATGAATATTGTAAATGCACAAACAGTAATTTCTCCGCATTGCAAGGTGCAATTCTGAAATTTTTTGCTTTTTCCTGCTAATCCTAGCATGATAAAGAAGATTCAAAGAGAGTGAGATGCCAGCTCTTTTCATTCAGTCAGTAGCTTCAAACATTTCTGGTATATGAATAACATGATGTTTTTCAATGGCAAAAATCAATGAATATTGTAAATGCACAAACAGTAATATCTCCACATTGCAAGGTGCAATTCTGAAATTTTTTGCTTTTTCCTGCTAATCCTAGCATGATAAAGAAGATTCAAAGAGAGTGAGATGCCAGCTCTTTTCATTGAGTCAGTAGCTTCAAACATTTCTGGTATATGAATAACATGATGTTTTTCAATGGCAAAAATCAATGAATATTGTAAATGCACAAACAGTAATATCTCCACATTGCAAGGTGCAATTCTGAAATTTTTTGCTTTTTCCTGCTAATCCTAGCATGATAAAGAAGATTCAAAGAGAGTGAGATGCCAGCTCCTTTCATTCAGTCAGTAGCTTCAAACATTTCTGGACGTTTTTCAATGGCAAAAATCAATGAATATTGTAAATGCACAAACAGTAATTTCTCCGCATTGCAAGGTGCAATTCTGAAATTTTTTGCTTTTTCCTGCTAATACTAGCATGATAAAGAAGATTCAAAGAGAGTGAGATGCCAGCTCTTTTCATTCAGTCAGTAGCTTCAAACATTTCTGGTATATGAATAACATGATGTTTTTCAATGGCAAAAATCAATGAATATTGTAAATGCACAAACAGTAATTTCTCCGCATTGCAAGGTGCAATTCTGAAATTTTTTGCTTTTTCCTGCTAATCCTAGCATTATAAAGAAGATTCAAAGAGAGTGAGATGCCAGCTCCTTTCATTCAGTCAGTAGCTTCAAACATTTCTGGTATATGAATAACATGATGTTTTTCAATGGCAAAAATCAATGAATATTGTAAATGCACAAATAGTAATATCTCCACATTGCAAGGTGCAATTCTGAAATTTTTTGCTTTTTCCTGCTAATCCTAGCATGATAAAGAAGATTCAGAGAGAGTGAGATGCCAGCTCTTTTCATTCAGTCAGTAGCTTCAAACATTTCTGGACGTTTTTCAATGGCAAAAATCAATGAATATTGTAAATGCACAAACAGTAATTTCTCCGCATTGCAAGGTGCAATTCTGAAATTTTTTGCTTTTTCCTGCTAATCCTAGCATGGTAAAGAAGATTCAAAGAGAGTGAGATGCCAGCTCCTTTCATTCAGTCAGTAGCTTCAAACATTTCTGGACGTTTTTCAATGGCAAAAATCAATGAATATTGTAAAAGCACAAACAGTAATTTCTCCGCATTGCAAGGTGCAATTCTGAAATTTTTTGCTTTTTCCTGCTAATCCTAGCATGATAAAGAAGATTCAAAGAGAGTGAGATGCCAGCTCTTTTCATTCAGTCAGTAGCTTCAAACATTTCTGGTATATGAATAACATGATGTTTTTCAATGGCAAAAATCAATGAATATTGTAAATGCACAAACAGTAAAATCTCCACATTGCAAGGTGCAATTCTGAAATTTTTTGCTTTTTCCTGCTAATCCTAGCATGATAAAGAAGATTCAAAGAGAGTGAGATGCCAGCTCCTTTCATTCAGTCAGTAGCTTCAAACATTTCTGGACGTTTTTCAATGGCAAAAATCAATGAATATTGTAAATGCACAAACAGTAATTTCTCCGCATTGCAAGGTGCAATTCTGAAATTTTTTGCTTTTTCCTGCTAATCCTAGCATTATAAAGAAGATTCAAAGAGAGTGAGATGCCAGCTCCTTTCATTCAGTCAGTAGCTTCAAACATTTCTGGTATATGAATAACATGATGTTTTTCAATGGCAAAAATCAATGAATATTGTAAATGCACAAATAGTAATATCTCCACATTGCAAGGTGCAATTCTGAAATTTTTTGCTTTTTCCTGCTAATCCTAGCATGATAAAGAAGATTCAGAGAGAGTGAGATGCCAGCTCTTTTCATTCAGTCAGTAGCTTCAAACATTTCTGGACGTTTTTCAATGGCAAAAATCAATGAATATTGTAAATGCACAAACAGTAATTTCTCCGCATTGCAAGGTGCAATTCTGAAATTTTTTGCTTTTTCCTGCTAATCCTAGCATGATAAAGAAGATTCAAAGAGAGTGAGATGCCAGCTCCTTTCATTCAGTCAGTAGCTTCAAACATTTCTGGACGTTTTTCAATGGCAAAAATCAATGAATATTGTAAAAGCACAAACAGTAATTTCTCCGCATTGCAAGGTGCAATTCTGAAATTTTTTGCTTTTTCCTGCTAATCCTAGCATGATAAAGAAGATTCAAAGAGAGTGAGATGCCAGCTCTTTTCATTCAGTCAGTAGCTTCAAACATTTCTGGTATATGAATAACATGATGTTTTTCAATGGCAAAAATCAATGAATATTGTAAATGCACAAACAGTAAAATCTCCACATTGCAAGGTGCAATTCTGAAATTTTTTGCTTTTTCCTGCTAATCCTAGCATGATAAAGAAGATTCAAAGAGAGAGAGATGCCAGCTCCTTTCATTCAGTCAGTAGCTTCAAACATTTCTGGACGTTTTTCAATGGCAAAAATCAATGAATATTGTAAATGCACAAACAGTAATTTCTCCGCATTGCAAGGTGCAATTCTGAAATTTTTTGCTTTTTCCTGCTAATCCTAGCATGATAAAGAAGATTCAAAGAGAGTGAGATGCCAGCTCCTTTCATTCAGTCAGTAGCTTCAAACATTTCTGGTATATGAATAACATGATGTTTTTCAATGGCAAAAATCAATGAATATTGTAAATGCACAAACAGTAATATCTCCACATTGCAAGGTGCAATTCTGAAATTTTTTGCTTTTTCCTGCTAATCCTAGCATGGTAAAGAAGATTCAGAGAGAGTGAGATGCCAGCTCTTTTCATTCAGTCAGTAGCTTCAAACATTTCTGGACGTTTTTCAATGGCAAAAATCAATGAATATTGTAAAAGCACAAACAGTAATTTCTCCGCATTGCAAGGTGCAATTCTGAAATTTTTTGCTTTTTCCTGCTAATCCTAGCATGATAAAGAAGATTCAAAGAGAGTGAGATGCCAGCTCTTTTCATTCAGTCAGTAGCTTCAAACATTTCTGGTATATGAATAACATGATGTTTTTCAATGGCAAAAATCAATGAATATTGTAAATGCACAAACAGTAATATCTCCACATTGCAAGGTGCAATTCTGAAATTTTTTGCTTTTTCCTGCTAATCCTAGCATGATAAAGAAGATTCAAAGAGAGTGAGATGCCAGCTCCTTTCATTCAGTCAGTAGCTTCAAACATTTCTGGACGTTTTTCAATGGCAAAAATCAATGAATATTGTAAATGCACAAACAGTAATATCTCCGCATTGCAAGGTGCAATTCTGAAATTTTTTGCTTTTTCCTGCTAATCCTAGCATGATAAAGAAGATTCAAAGAGAGTGAGATGCCAGCTCTTTTCATTCAGTCAGTAGCTTCAAACATTTCTGGACGTTTTTCAATGGCAAAAATCAATGAATATTGTAAATGCACAAACAGTAATTTCTCCGCATTGCAAGGTGCAATTCTGAAATTTTTTGCTTTTTCCTGCTAATCCTAGCATGATAAAGAAGATTCAAAGAGAGTGAGATGCCAGCTCTTTTCATTCAGTCAGTAGCTTCAAACATTTCTGGTATATGAATAACATGATGTTTTTCAATGGCAAACATCAATGAATATTGTAAATGCACAAACAGTAATATCTCCACATTGCAAGGTGCAATTCTGAAATTTTTTGCTTTTTCCTGCTAATCCTAGCATGATAAAGAAGATTCAAAGAGAGTGAGATGCCAGCTCTTTTCATTCAGTCAGTAGCTTCAAACATTTCTGGTATATAAATAACATGATGTTTTTCAATGGCAAAAATCAATGAATATTGTAAATGCACAAACAGTAATATCTCCACATTGCAAGGTGCAATTCTGAAATTTTTTGCTTTTTCCTGCTAATCCTAGCATGATAAAGAAGATTCAAAGAGAGTGAGATGCCAGCTCCTTTCATTCAGTCAGTAGCTTCAAACATTTCTGGATGTTTTTCAATGGCAAAAATCAATGAATATTGTAAATGCACAAACAGTAATTTCTCCGCATTGCAAGGTGCAATTCTGAAATTTTTTGCTTTTTCCTGCTAATCCTAGCATGATAAAGAAGATTCAAAGAGAGTGAGATGCCAGCTCTTTTCATTCAGTCAGTAGCTTCAAACATTTCTGGTATATGAATAACATGATGTTTTTCAATGGCAAAAATCAATGAATATTGTAAATGCACAAACAGTAATTTCTCCGCATTGCAAGGTGCAATTCTGAAATTTTTTGCTTTTTCCTGCTAATCCTAGCATGATAAAGAAGATTCAAAGAGAGTGAGATGCCAGCTCCTTTCATTCAGTCAGTAGCTTCAAACATTTCTGGACGTTTTTCAATGGCAAAAATCAATGAATATTGTAAATGCACAAACAGTAATTTCTCCGCATTGCAAGGTGCAATTCTGAAATTTTTTGCTTTTTCCTGCTAATCCTAGCATGATAAAGAAGATTCAAAGAGAGTGAGATGCCAGCTCTTTTCATTCAGTCAGTAGCTTCAAACATTTCTGGTATATGAATAACATGATGTTTTTCAATGGCAAAAATCAATGAATATTGTAAATGCACAAACAGTAATATCTCCACATTGCAAGGTGCAATTCTGAAATTTTTTGCTTTTTCCTGCTAATCCTAGCATGATAAAGAAGATTCAAAGAGAGTGAGATGCCAGCTCCTTTCATTCAGTCAGTAGCTTCAAACATTTCTGGACGTTTTTCAATGGCAAAAATCAATGAATATTGTAAATGCACAAACAGTAATTTCTCCGCATTGCAAGGTGCAATTCTGAAATTTTTTGCTTTTTCCTGCTAATCCTAGCATGATAAAGAAGATTCAAAGAGAGTGAGATGCCAGCTCTTTTCATTCAGTCAGTAGCTTCAAACATTTCTGGACGTTTTTCAATGGCAAAAATCAATGAATATTGTAAATGCACAAACAGTAATATCTCCGCATTGCAAGGTGCAATTCTGAAATTTTTTGCTTTTTCCTGCTAATCCTAGCATGATAAAGAAGATTCAAAGAGAGTGAGATGCCAGCTCTTTTCATTCAGTCAGTAGCTTCAAACATTTCTGGACGTTTTTCAATGGCAAAAATCAATGAATATTGTAAATGCACAAACAGTAATATCTCCGCATTGCAAGGTGCAATTCTGAAATTTTTTGCTTTTTCCTGCTAATCCTAGCATGATAAAGAAGATTCAAAGAGAGTGAGATGCCAGCTCTTTTCATTCAGTCAGTAGCTTCAAACATTTCTGGACGTTTTTCAATGGCAAAAATCAATGAATATTGTAAATGCACAAACAGTAATTTCTCCGCATTGCAAGGTGCAATTCTGAAATTTTTTGCTTTTTCCTGCTAATCCTAGCATGATAAAGAAGATTCAAAGAGAGTGAGATGCCAGCTCTTTTCATTCAGTCAGTAGCTTCAAACATTTCTGGACGTTTTTCAATGGCAAAAATCAATGAATATTGTAAATGCACAAACAGTAATATCTCCGCATTGCAAGGTGCAATTCTGAAATTTTTTGCTTTTTCCTGCTAATCCTAGCATGATAAAGAAGATTCAAAGAGAGTGAGATGCCAGCTCTTTTCATTCAGTCAGTAGCTTCAAACATTTCTGGACGTTTTTCAATGGCAAAAATCAATGAATATTGTAAATGCACAAACAGTAATATCTCCGCATTGCAAGGTGCAATTCTGAAATTTTTTGCTTTTTCCTGCTAATCCTAGCATGATAAAGAAGATTCAAAGAGAGTGAGATGCCAGCTCCTTTCATTCAGTCAGTAGCTTCAAACATTTCTGGTATATGAATAACATGATGTTTTTCAATGGCAAAAATCAATGAATATTGTAAATGCACAAACAGTAATATCTCCACATTGCAAGGTGCAATTCTGAAATTTTTTGCTTTTTCCTGCTAATCCTAGCATGATAAAGAAGATTCAGAGAGAGTGAGATGCCAGCTCTTTTCATTCAGTCAGTAGCTTCAAACATTTCTGGACGTTTTTCAATGGCAAAAATCAATGAATATTGTAAATGCACAAACAGTAATTTCTCCGCATTACAAGGTGCAATTCTGAAAGTTTTTGCTTTTTCCTGCTAATCCTAGCATGATAAAGAAGATTCAAAGAGAGTGAGATGCCAGCTCCTTTCATTCAGTCAGTAGCTTCAAACATTTCTGGACGTTTTTCCATGGCAAAAATCAATGAATATTGTAAATGCACAAACAGTAATTTCTCCGCATTGCAAGGTGCAATTCTGAAATTTTTTGCTTTTTCCTGCTAATCCTAGCATGATGAAGAAGATTCAAAGAGAGTGAAATGCCAGCTCTTTTCATTCAGTCAGTAGCTTCAAACATTTCTGGACGTTTTTCAATGGCAAAAATCAATGAATATTGTAAATGCACAAACAGTAATATCTCCGCATTGCAAGGTGCAATTCTGAAATTTTTTGCTTTTTCCTGCTAATCCTAGCATGATAAAGAAGATTCAAAGTGAGTGAGATGCCAGCTCCTTTCATTCAGTCAGTAGCTTCAAACATTTCTGGACGTTTTTCAATGGCAAAAATCAATGAATATTGTAAATGCACAAACAGTAATATCTCCGCATTGCAAGGTGCAATTCTGAAATTTTTTGCTTTTTCCTGCTAATCCTAGCATGATAAAGAAGATTCAAAGAGAGTGAGATGTCAGCTCCTTTCATTCAGTCAGTAGCTTCAAACATTTCTGGTATATGAATAACATGATGTTTTTCAATGGCAAAAATCAATGAATATTGTAAATGCACAAACAGTAATATCTCCACATTGCAAGGTGCAATTCTGAAATTTTTTGCTTTTTCCTGCTAATCCTAGCATGATAAAGAAGATTCAGAGAGAGTGAGATGCCAGCTCTTTTCATTCAGTCAGTAGCTTCAAACATTTCTGGACGTTTTTCAATGGCAAAAATCAATGAATATTGTAAATGCACAAACAGTAATTTCTCCGCATTGCAAGGTGCAATTCTGAAATTTTTAGCTTTTTCCTGCTAATCCTAGCATGATAAAGAAGATTTAAAGAGAGTGAGATGCCAGCTCCTTTCATTCAGTCAGTAGCTTCAAACATTTCTGGACGTTTTTCAGTGGCAAAAATCAATGAATATTGTAAATGCACAAACAGTAATTTCTCCGCATTGCAAGGTGCAATTCTGAAATTTTTTGCTTTTTCCTGCTAATCCTAGCATGATAAAGAAGATTCAAAGAGAGTGAGATGCCAGCTCTTTTCATTCAGTCAGTAGCTTCAAACATTTCTGGTATATGAATAACATGATGTTTTTCAATGGCAAAAATCAATGAATATTGTAAATGCACAAACAGTAATATCTCCACATTGCAAGGTGCAATTCTGAAATTTTTTGCTTTTTCCTGCTAATCCTAGCATGATAAAGAAGATTCAAAGAGAGTGAGATGCCAGCTCCTTTCATTCAGTCAGTAGCTTCAAGCATTTCTGGACGTTTTTCCATGGCAAAAATCAATGAATATTGTAAATGCACAAACAGTAATTTCTCCGCATTGCAAGGTGCAATTCTGAAATTTTTTGCTTTTTCCTGCTAATCCTAGCATGATGAAGAAGATTCAAAGAGAGTGAAATGCCAGCTCTTTTCATTCAGTCAGTAGCTTCAAACATTTCTGGACGTTTTTCAATGGCAAAAATCAATGAATATTGTAAATGCACAAACAGTAATATCTCCGCATTGCAAGGTGCAATTCTGAAATTTTTTGCTTTTTCCTGCTAATCCTAGCATGATAAAGAAGATTCAAAGTGAGTGAGATGCCAGCTCCTTTCATTCAGTCAGTAGCTTCAAACATTTCTGGACGTTTTTCAATGGCAAAAATCAATGAATATTGTAAATGCACAAACAGTAATATCTCCGCATTGCAAGGTGCAATTCTGAAATTTTTTGCTTTTTCCTGCTAATCCTAGCATGATAAAGAAGATTCAAAGAGAGTGAGATGTCAGCTCCTTTCATTCAGTCAGTAGCTTCAAACATTTCTGGTATATGAATAACATGATGTTTTTCAATGGCAAAAATCAATGAATATTGTAAATGCACAAACAGTAATATCTCCACATTGCAAGGTGCAATTCTGAAATTTTTTGCTTTTTCCTGCTAATCCTAGCATGATAAAGAAGATTCAGAGAGAGTGAGATGCCAGCTCTTTTCATTCAGTCAGTAGCTTCAAACATTTCTGGACGTTTTTCAATGGCAAAAATCAATGAATATTGTAAATGCACAAACAGTAATTTCTCCGCATTGCAAGGTGCAATTCTGAAATTTTTTGCTTTTTCCTGCTAATCCTAGCATGATAAAGAAGATTTAAAGAGAGTGAGATGCCAGCTCCTTTCATTCAGTCAGTAGCTTCAAACATTTCTGGACGTTTTTCAGTGGCAAAAATCAATGAATATTGTAAATGCACAAACAGTAATTTCTCCGCATTGCAAGGTGCAATTCTGAAATTTTTTGCTTTTTCCTGCTAATCCTAGCATGATAAAGAAGATTCAAAGAGAGTGAGATGCCAGCTCTTTTCATTCAGTCAGTAGCTTCAAACATTTCTGGTATATGAATAACATGATGTTTTTCAATGGCAAAAATCAATGAATATTGTAAATGCACAAACAGTAATATCTCCACATTGCAAGGTGCAATTCTGAAATTTTTTGCTTTTTCCTGCTAATCCTAGCATGATAAAGAAGATTCAAAGAGAGTGAGATGCCAGCTCCTTTCATTCAGTCAGTAGCTTCAAACATTTCTGGACGTTTTTCAATGGCAAAAATCAATGAATATTGTAAATGCACAAACAGTAATTTCTCCGCATTGCAAGGTGCAATTCTGAAATTTTTTGCTTTTTCCTGCTAATCCTAGCATGATAAAGAAGATTCAAAGAGAGTGAGATGCCAGCTCTTTTCATTCAGTCAGTAGCTTCAAACATTTCTGGACGTTTTTCAATGGCAAAAATCAATGAATATTGTAAATGCACAAACAGTAATTTCTCCGCATTGCAAGGTGCAATTCTGAAATTTTTTGCTTTTTCCTGCTAATCCTAGCATGATAAAGAAGATTCAAAGAGAGTGAGATGCCAGCTCTTTTCATTCAGTCAGTAGCTTCAAACATTTCTGGTATATGAATAACATGATGTTTTTCAATGGCAAAAATCAATGAATATTGTAAATGCACAAACAGTAATATCTCCGCATTGCAAGGTGCAATTCTGAAATTTTTTGCTTTTTCCTGCTAATCCTAGCATGATAAATAAGATTCAAAGAGAGTGAGATGCCAGCTCCTTTCATTCAGTCAGTAGCTTCAAACATTTCTGGTATATGAATAACATGATGTTTTTCAATGGCAAAAATCAATGAATATTGTAAATGCACAAACAGTAATATCTCCACATTGCAAGGTGCAATTCTGAAATTTTTTGCTTTTTCCTGCTAATCCTAGCATGATAAAGAAGATTCAAAGAGAGTGAGATGCCAGCTCCTTTCATTCAGTCAGTAGCTTCAAACATTTCTGGACGTTTTTCAATGGCAAAAATCAATGAATATTGTAAATGCACAAACAGTAATTTCTCCGCATTGCAAGGTGCAATTCTGAAATTTTTTGCTTTTTCCTGCTAATCCTAGCATGATAAAGAAGATTCAAAGAGAGTGAGATGCCAGCTCTTTTCATTCAGTCAGTAGCTTCAAACATTTCTGGTATATGAATAACATGATGTTTTTCAATGGCAAAAATCAATGAATATTGTAAATGCACAAACAGTAATATCTCTGCATTGCAAGGTGCAATTCTGAAATTTTTTGCTTTTTCCTGCTAATCCTAGCATGATAAAGAAGATTCAAAGAGAGTGAGATGCCAGCTCTTTTCATTCAGTCAGTAGCTTCAAACATTTCTGGACGTTTTTCAATGGCAAAAATCAATGAATATTGTAAATGCACAAACAGTAATTTCTCCGCATTGCAAGGTGCAATTCTGAAATTTTTTGCTTTTTCCTGCTAATCCTAGCATGATAAAGAAGATTCAAAGAGAGTGAGATGCCAGCTCTTTTCATTCAGTCAGTAGCTTCAAACATTCCTGGTATATGAATAACATGATGTTTTTCAATGGCAAAAATCAATGAATATTGTAAATGCACAAACAGTAATATCTCCACATTGCAAGGTGCAATTCTGAAATTTTTTGCTTTTTCCTGCTAATCCTAGCATAATAAAGAAGATTCAAAGAGAGTGAGATGCCAGCTCCTTTCATTCAGTCAGTAGCTTCAAACATTTCTGGACGTTTTTCAATGGCAAAAATCAATGAATATTGTAAATGCACAAACAGTAATTTCTCCGCATTGCAAGGTGCAATTCTGAAATTTTTTGCTTTTTCCTGCTAATCCTAGCATGATAAAGAAGATTCAAAGAGAGTGAGATGCCAGCTCTTTTCATTCAGTCAGTAGCTTCAAACATTTCTGGACGTTTTTCAATGGCAAAAATCAATGAATATTGTAAATGCAGAAACAGTAATTTCTCCGCATTGCAAGGTGCAATTCTGAAATTTTTTGCTTTTTCCTACTAATCCTAGCATGATAAAGAAGATTCAAAGAGAGTGAGATGCCAGCTCTTTTCATTCAGTCAGTAGCTTCAAACATTTCTGGTATATGAATAACATGATGTTTTTCAATGGCAAAAATCAATGAATATTGTAAATGCACAAACAGTAATATCTCCGCATTGCAAGGTGCAATTCTGAAATTTTTTGCTTTTTCCTGCTAATCCTAGCATGATAAAGAAGATTCAAAGAGAGTGAGATGCCAGCTCCTTTCATTCAGTCAGTAGCTTCAAACATTTCTGGTATATGAATAACATGATGTTTTTCAATGGCAAAAATCAATGAATATTGTAAATGCACAAACAGTAATATCTCTGCATTGCAAGGTGCAATTCTGAAATTTTTTGATTTTTCCTGCTAATCCTAGCATGATAAAGAAGATTCAAAGAGAGTGAGATGCCAGCTCTTTTCATTCAGTCAGTAGCTTCAAACATTTCTGGACGTTTTTCAATGGCAAAAATCAATGAATATTGTAAATGCACAAACAGTAATTTCTCCGCATTGCAAGGTGCAATTCTGAAATTTTTTGCTTTTTCCTGCTAATCCTAGCATGATAAAGAAGATTCAAAGAGAGTGAGATGCCAGCTCTTTTCATTCAGTCAGTAGCTTCAAACATTCCTGGTATATGAATAACATGATGTTTTTCAATGGCAAAAATCAATGAATATTGTAAATGCACAAACAGTAATATCTCCACATTGCAAGGTGCAATTCTGAAATTTTTTGCTTTTTCCTGCTAATCCTAGCATGATAAAGAAGATTCAAAGAGAGTGAGATGCCAGCTCCTTTCATTCAGTCAGTAGCTTCAAACATTTCTGGACGTTTTTCAATGGCAAAAATCAATGAATATTGTAAATGCACAAACAGTAATTTCTCCGCATTGCAAGGTGCAATTCTGAAATTTTTTGCTTTTTCCTGCTAATCCTAGCATGATAAAGAAGATTCAAAGAGAGTGAGATGCCAGCTCTTTTCATTCAGTCAGTAGCTTCAAACATTTCTGGACGTTTTTCAATGGCAAAAATCAATGAATATTGTAAATGCACAAACAGTAATTTCTCCGCATTGCAAGGTGCAATTCTGAAATTTTTTGCTTTTTCCTGCTAATCCTAGCATGATAAAGAAGATTCAAAGAGAGTGAGATGCCAGCTCTTTTCATTCAGTCAGTAGCTTCAAACATTCCTGGTATATGAATAACATGATGTTTTTCAATGGCAAAAATCAATGAATATTGTAAATGCACAAACAGTAATATCTCCACATTGCAAGGTGCAATTCTGAAATTTTTTGCTTTTTCCTGCTAATCCTAGCATGATAAAGAAGATTCAAAGAGAGTGAGATGCCAGCTCCTTTCATTCAGTCAGTAGCTTCAAACATTTCTGGACGTTTTTCAATGGCAAAAATCAATGAATATTGTAAATGCACAAACAGTAATTTCTCCGCATTGCAAGGTGCAATTCTGAAATTTTTTGCTTTTTCCTGCTAATCCTAGCATGATAAAGAAGATTCAAAGAGAGTGAGATGCCAGCTCTTTTCATTCAGTCAGTAGCTTCAAACATTTCTGGTATATGAATAACATGATGTTTTTCAATGGCAAAAATCAATGAATATTGTAAATGCACAAACAGTAATATCTCCACATTGCAAGGTGCAATTCTGAAATTTTTTGCTTTTTCCTGCTAATCCTAGCATGATAAAGAAGATTCAAAGAGAGTGAGATGCCAGCTCCTTTCATTCAGTCAGTAGCTTCAAACATTTCTGGACGTTTTTCAATGGCAAAAATCAATGAATATTGTAAATGCACAAACAGTAATTTCTCCGCATTGCAAGGTGCAATTCTGAAATTTTTTGCTTTTTCCTGCTAATCCTAGCATGATAAAGAAGATTCAAAGAGAGTGAGATGCCAGCTCTTTTCATTCAGTCAGTAGCTTCAAACATTTCTGGACGTTTTTCAATGGCAAAAATCAATGAATATTGTAAATGCACAAACAGTAATTTCTCCGCATTGCAAGGTGCAATTCTGAAATTTTTTGCTTTTTCCTGCTAATCCTAGCATGATAAAGAAGATTCAAAGAGAGTGAGATGCCAGCTCTTTTCATTCAGTCAGTAGCTTCAAACATTTCTGGTATATGAATAACATGATGTTTTTCAATGGCAAAAATCAATGAATATTGTAAATGCACAAACAGTAATATCTCCGCATTGCAAGGTGCAATTCTGAAATTTTTTGCTTTTTCCTGCTAATCCTAGCATGATAAATAAGATTCAAAGAGAGTGAGATGCCAGCTCCTTTCATTCAGTCAGTAGCTTCAAACATTTCTGGTATATGAATAACATGATGTTTTTCAATGGCAAAAATCAATGAATATTGTAAATGCACAAACAGTAATATCTCCACATTGCAAGGTGCAATTCTGAAATTTTTTGCTTTTTCCTGCTAATCCTAGCATGATAAAGAAGATTCAAAGAGAGTGAGATGCCAGCTCCTTTCATTCAGTCAGTAGCTTCAAACATTTCTGGACGTTTTTCAATGGCAAAAATCAATGAATATTGTAAATGCACAAACAGTAATTTCTCCGCATTGCAAGGTGCAATTCTGAAATTTTTTGCTTTTTCCTGCTAATCCTAGCATGATAAAGAAGATTCAAAGAGAGTGAGATGCCAGCTCTTTTCATTCAGTCAGTAGCTTCAAACATTTCTGGTATATGAATAACATGATGTTTTTCAATGGCAAAAATCAATGAATATTGTAAATGCACAAACAGTAATATCTCTGCATTGCAAGGTGCAATTCTGAAATTTTTTGCTTTTTCCTGCTAATCCTAGCATGATAAAGAAGATTCAAAGAGAGTGAGATGCCAGCTCTTTTCATTCAGTCAGTAGCTTCAAACATTTCTGGACGTTTTTCAATGGCAAAAATCAATGAATATTGTAAATGCACAAACAGTAATTTCTCCGCATTGCAAGGTGCAATTCTGAAATTTTTTGCTTTTTCCTGCTAATCCTAGCATGATAAAGAAGATTCAAAGAGAGTGAGATGCCAGCTCTTTTCATTCAGTCAGTAGCTTCAAACATTCCTGGTATATGAATAACATGATGTTTTTCAATGGCAAAAATCAATGAATATTGTAAATGCACAAACAGTAATATCTCCACATTGCAAGGTGCAATTCTGAAATTTTTTGCTTTTTCCTGCTAATCCTAGCATAATAAAGAAGATTCAAAGAGAGTGAGATGCCAGCTCCTTTCATTCAGTCAGTAGCTTCAAACATTTCTGGACGTTTTTCAATGGCAAAAATCAATGAATATTGTAAATGCACAAACAGTAATTTCTCCGCATTGCAAGGTGCAATTCTGAAATTTTTTGCTTTTTCCTGCTAATCCTAGCATGATAAAGAAGATTCAAAGAGAGTGAGATGCCAGCTCTTTTCATTCAGTCAGTAGCTTCAAACATTTCTGGACGTTTTTCAATGGCAAAAATCAATGAATATTGTAAATGCAGAAACAGTAATTTCTCCGCATTGCAAGGTGCAATTCTGAAATTTTTTGCTTTTTCCTACTAATCCTAGCATGATAAAGAAGATTCAAAGAGAGTGAGATGCCAGCTCTTTTCATTCAGTCAGTAGCTTCAAACATTTCTGGTATATGAATAACATGATGTTTTTCAATGGCAAAAATCAATGAATATTGTAAATGCACAAACAGTAATATCTCCGCATTGCAAGGTGCAATTCTGAAATTTTTTGCTTTTTCCTGCTAATCCTAGCATGATAAAGAAGATTCAAAGAGAGTGAGATGCCAGCTCCTTTCATTCAGTCAGTAGCTTCAAACATTTCTGGTATATGAATAACATGATGTTTTTCAATGGCAAAAATCAATGAATATTGTAAATGCACAAACAGTAATATCTCTGCATTGCAAGGTGCAATTCTGAAATTTTTTGATTTTTCCTGCTAATCCTAGCATGATAAAGAAGATTCAAAGAGAGTGAGATGCCAGCTCTTTTCATTCAGTCAGTAGCTTCAAACATTTCTGGACGTTTTTCAATGGCAAAAATCAATGAATATTGTAAATGCACAAACAGTAATTTCTCCGCATTGCAAGGTGCAATTCTGAAATTTTTTGCTTTTTCCTGCTAATCCTAGCATGATAAAGAAGATTCAAAGAGAGTGAGATGCCAGCTCTTTTCATTCAGTCAGTAGCTTCAAACATTCCTGGTATATGAATAACATGATGTTTTTCAATGGCAAAAATCAATGAATATTGTAAATGCACAAACAGTAATATCTCCACATTGCAAGGTGCAATTCTGAAATTTTTTGCTTTTTCCTGCTAATCCTAGCATGATAAAGAAGATTCAAAGAGAGTGAGATGCCAGCTCCTTTCATTCAGTCAGTAGCTTCAAACATTTCTGGACGTTTTTCAATGGCAAAAATCAATGAATATTGTAAATGCACAAACAGTAATTTCTCCGCATTGCAAGGTGCAATTCTGAAATTTTTTGCTTTTTCCTGCTAATCCTAGCATGATAAAGAAGATTCAAAGAGAGTGAGATGCCAGCTCTTTTCATTCAGTCAGTAGCTTCAAACATTTCTGGACGTTTTTCAATGGCAAAAATCAATGAATATTGTAAATGCACAAACAGTAATTTCTCCGCATTGCAAGGTGCAATTCTGAAATTTTTTGCTTTTTCCTGCTAATCCTAGCATGATAAAGAAGATTCAAAGAGAGTGAGATGCCAGCTCTTTTCATTCAGTCAGTAGCTTCAAACATTTCTGGTATATGAATAACATGATGTTTTTCAATGGCAAAAATCAATGAATATTGTAAATGCACAAACAGTAATATCTCCGCATTGCAAGGTGCAATTCTGAAATTTTTTGCTTTTTCCTGCTAATCCTAGCATGATAAAGAAGATTCAAAGAGAGTGAGATGCCAGCTCCTTTCATTCAGTCAGTAGCTTCAAACATTTCTGGTATATGAATAACATGATGTTTTTCAATGGCAAAAATCATTGAATATTGTAAATGCACAAACAGTAATATCTCCACATTGCAAGGTGCAATTCTGAAATTTTTTGCTTTTTCCTGCTAATCCTAGCATGATAAAGAAGATTCAAAGAGAGTGAGATGCCAGCTCCTTTCATTCAGTCTGTAGCTTCAAACATTTCTGGACGTTTTTCAAAGGCAAAAATCAATGAATATTGTAAATGCACAAACAGTAATTTCTCCGCATTGCAAGGTGCAATTCTGAAATTTTTTGCTTTTTCCTGCTAATCCTAGCATGATAAAGAAGATTCAAAGAGAGTGAGATGCCAGCTCTTTTCATTCAGTCAGTAGCTTCAAACATTTCTGGACGTGTTTCAATGGCAAAAATCAATGAATATTGTAAATGCACAAACAGTAATTTCTCCGCATTGCAAGGTGCAATTCTGAAATTTTTTGCTTTTTCCTGCTAATCCTAGCATGATAAAGAAGATTCAAAGAGAGTGAGATGCCAGCTCTTTTCATTCAGTCAGTAGCTTCAAACATTTCTGGTATATGAATAACATGATGTTTTTCAATGGCAAAAATCAATGAATATTGTAAATGCACAAACAGTAATATCTCCGCATTGCAAGGTGCAATTCTGAAATTTTTTGCTTTTTCCTGCTAATCCTAGCATGATAAAGAAGATTCAAAGAGAGTGAGATGCCAGCTCCTTTCATTCAGTCAGTAGCTTCAAACATTTCTGGTATATGAATAACATGATGTTTTTCAATGGCAAAAATCAATGAATATTGTAAATGCACAAACAGTAATATCTCCACATTGCAAGGTGCAATTCTGAAATTTTTTGATTTTTCCTGCTAATCCTAGCATGATAAAGAAGATTCAAAGAGAGTGAGATGCCAGCTCCTTTCATTCAGTCAGTAGCTTCAAACATTTCTGGACGTTTTTCAATGGCAAAAATCAATGAATATTGTAAATGCACAAACAGTAATTTCTCCGCATTGCAAGGTGCAATTCTGAAATTTTTTGCTTTTTCCTGCTAATCCTGGCATGATAAAGAAGATTCAAAGAGAGTGAGATGCCAGCTCTTTTCATTCAGTCAGTAGCTTCAAACATTTCTGGTATATGAATAACATGATGTTTTTCAATGGCAAAAATCAATGAATATTGTAAATGCACAAACAGTAATATCTCTGCATTGCAAGGTGCAATTCTGAAATTTTTTGCTTTTTCCTGCTAATCCTAGCATGATAAAGAAGATTCGAAGAGAGTGAGATGCCAGCCCTTTTCATTCAGTCAGTAGCTTCAAACATTTCTGGACGTTTTTCAATGGCAAAAATCAATGAATATTGTAAATGCACAAACAGTAATTTCTCCGCATTGCAAGGTGCAATTCTGAAATTTTTTGCTTTTTCCTGCTAATCCTAGCATGATAAAGAAGATTCAAAGAGAGTGAGATGCCAGCTCTTTTCATTCAGTCAGTAGCTTCAAACATTTCTGGACGTTTTTCAATGGCAAAAATCAATGAATATTGTAAATGCACAAACAGTAATTTCTCCGCATTGCAAGGTGCAATTCTGAAATTTTTTGCTTTTTCCTGCTAATCCTAGCATGATAAAGAAGATTCAAAGAGAGTGAGATGCCAGCTCTTTTCATTCAGTCAGTAGCTTCAAACATTTCTGGTATATGAATAACATGATGTTTTTCAATGGCAAAAATCAATGAATATTGTAAATGCACAAACAGTAATATCTCCGCATTGCAAGGTGCAATTCTGAAATTTTTTGCTTTTTCCTGCTAATCCTAGCATGATAAAGAAGATTCAAAGAGAGTGAGATGCCAGCTCCTTTCATTCAGTCAGTAGCTTCAAACATTTCTGGTATATGAATAACATGATGTTTTTCAATGGCAAAAATCATTGAATATTGTAAATGCACAAACAGTAATATCTCCACATTGCAAGGTGCAATTCTGAAATTTTTTGCTTTTTCCTGCTAATCCTAGCATGATAAAGAAGATTCAAAGAGAGTGAGATGCCAGCTCCTTTCATTCAGTCAGTAGCTTCAAACATTTCTGGACGTTTTTCAAAGGCAAAAATCAATGAATATTGTAAATGCACAAACAGTAATTTCTCCGCATTGCAAGGTGCAATTCTGAAATTTTTTGCTTTTTCCTGCTAATCCTAGCATGATAAAGAAGATTCAAAGAGAGTGAGATGCCAGCTCTTTTCATTCAGTCAGTAGCTTCAAACATTTCTGGACGTTTTTCAATGGCAAAAATCAATGAATATTGTAAATGCACAAACAGTAATTTCTCCGCATTGCAAGGTGCAATTCTGAAATTTTTTGCTTTTTCCTGCTAATCCTAGCATGATAAAGAAGATTCAAAGAGAGTGAGATGCCAGCTCTTTTCATTCAGTCAGTAGCTTCAAACATTTCTGGTATATGAATAACATGATGTTTTTCAATGGCAAAAATCAATGAATATTGTAAATGCACAAACAGTAATATCTCCGCATTGCAAGGTGCAATTCTGAAATTTTTTGCTTTTTCCTGCTAGTCCTAGAATGATAAAGAAGATTCAAAGAGAGTGAGATGCCAGCTCCTTTTATTCAGTCAGTAGCTTCAAACATTTCTGGTATATGAATAACATGATGTTTTTCAATGGCAAAAATCATTGAATATTGTAAATGCACAAACAGTAATATCTCCACATTGCAAGGTGCAATTCTGAAATTTTTTGCTTTTTCCTGCTAATCCTAGCATGATAAAGAAGATTCAAAGAGAGTGAGATGCCAGCTCCTTTCATTCAGTCAGTAGCTTCAAACATTTCTGGACGTTTTTCAATGGCAAAAATCAATGAATATTGTAAATGCACAAACAGTAATTTCTCCGCATTGCAAGGTGCAATTCTGAAATTTTTTGCTTTTTCCTGCTAATCCTAGCATGATAAAGAAGATTCAAAGAGAGTGAGATGCCAGCTCTTTTCATTCAGTCAGTAGCTTCAAACATTTCTGGTATATGAATAACATGATGTTTTTCAATGGCAAAAATCAATGAATATTGTAAATGCACAAACAGTAATATCTCTGCATTGCAAGGTGCAATTCTGAAATTTTTTGCTTTTTCCCGCTAATCCTAGCATGATAAAGAAGATTCAAAGAGAGTGAGATGCCAGCTCTTTTCATTCAGTCAGTAGCTTCAAACATTTCTGGACGTTTTTCAATGGCAAAAATCAATGAATATTGTAAATGCACAAACAGTAATATCTCCGCATTGCAAGGTGCAATTCTGAAATTTTTTGCTTTTTCCTGCTAATCCTAGCATGATAAAGAAGATTCAAAGAGAGTGAGATGCCAGCTCTTTTCATTCAGTCAGTAGCTTCAAACATTTCTGGTATATGAATAACATGATGTTTTTCAATGGCAAAAATCAATGAATATTGTAAATGCACAAACAGTAATATCTCCGCATTGCAAGGTGCAATTCTGAAATTTTTTGCTTTTTCCTGCTAATCCTAGCATGATAAAGAATATTCAAAGAGAGTGAGATGCCAGCTCCTTTCATTCAGTCAGTAGCTTCAAACATTTCTGGACGTTTTTCAATGGCAAAAATCAATGAATATTGTAAATGCACAAACAGTAATTTCTCCGCATTGCAAGGTGCAATTCTGAAATTTTTTGCTTTTTCCTGCTAATCCTAGCATGATAAAGAAGATTCAAAGAGAGTGAGATGCCAGCTCTTTTCATTCAGTCAGTAGCTTCAAACATTTCTGGTATATGAATAACATGATGTTTTTCAATGGCAAAAATCAATGAATATTGTAAATGCACAAACACTAATATCTCCGCATTGCAAGGTGCAATTCTGAAATTTTTTGCTTTTTCCCGCTAATCCTAGCATGATAAAGAAGATTCAAAGAGAGTGAGATGCCAGCTCTTTTCATTCAGTCAGTAGCTTCAAACATTTCTGGACGTTTTTCAATGGCAAAAATCAATGAATATTGTAAATGCACAAACAGTAATATCTCCGCATTGCAAGGTGCAATTCTGAAATTTTTTGCTTTTTCCTGCTAATCCTAGCATGATAAAGAAGATTCAAAGAGAGTGAGATGCCAGCTCTTTTCAATCAGTCAGTAGCTTCAAACATTTCTGGTATATGAATAACATGATGTTTTTCAATGGCAAAAATCAATGAATATTGTAAATGCACAAACAGTAATATCTCCACATTGCAAGGTGCAATTCTGAAATTTTTTGCTTTTTCCTGCTCCTCTTAGCATGATAAAGAAGATTCAAAGAGAGTGAGATGCCAGCTCTTTTCATTCAGTCAGTAGCTTCAAACATTTCTGGTATATGAATAACATGATGTTTTTCAATGGCAAAAATCAATGAATATTGTAAATGCACAAACAGTAATATCTCCGCATTGCAAGGTGCAATTCTGAAATTTTTTGCTTTTTCCTGCTAATCCTAGCATGATAAAGAAGATTCAAAGAGAGTGAGATGCCAGCTCTTTTCATTCAGTCAGTAGCTTCAAACATTTCTGGACGTTTTTCAATGGCAAAAATCAATGAATATTGTAAATGCACAAACAGTAATATCTCCACATTGCAAGGTGCAATTCTGAAATTTTTTGCTTTTTCCTGCTAATCCTAGCATGATAAAGAAGATTCAAAGAGAGTGAGATGCCAGCTCTTTTCATTCAGTCAGTAGCTTCAAACATTTCTGGACGTTTTTCAATGGCAAAAATCAATGAATATTGTAAATGCACAAACAGTAATTTCTCCGCATTGCAAGGTGCAATTCTGAAATTTTTTGCTTTTTCCTGCTAATCCTAGCATGATAAAGAAGATTCAAAGAGAGTGAGATGCCAGCTCTTTTCATTCAGTCAGTAGCTTCAAACATTTCTGGTATATGAATAACATGATGTTTTTCAATGGCAAAAATCAATGAATATTGTAAATGCACAAACAGTAATATCTCCACATTGCAAGGTGCAATTCTGAAATTTTTTGCTTTTTCCTGCTCCTCTTAGCATGATAAAGAAGATTCAAAGAGAGTGAGATGCCAGCTCTTTTCATTCAGTCAGTAGCTTCAAACATTTCTGGTATATGAATAACATGATGTTTTTCAATGGCAAAAATCAATTAATATTGTAAATGCACAAACAGTAATATCTCCACATTGCAAGGTGCAATTCTGAAATTTTTTGCTTTTTCCTGCTAATCCTAGCATGATAAAGAAGATTCAAAGAGAGTGAGATGCCAGCTCTTTTCATTCAGTCAGTAGCTTCAAACATTTCTGGACGTTTTTCAATGGCAAAAATCAATGAATATTGTAAATGCACAAACAGTAATATCTCCACATTGCAAGGTGCAATTCTGAAATTTTTTGCTTTTTCCTGCTAATCCTAGCATGATAAAGAAGATTCAAAGAGAGTGAGATGCCAGCTCTTTTCATTCAGTCAGTAGCTTCAAACATTTCTGGTATATGAATAACATGATGTTTTTCAATGGCAAAAATCAATGAATATTGTAAATGCACAAACAGTAATATCTCCACATTGCAAGGTGCAATTCTGAAATGTTTTGCTTTTTCCTGCTAATCCTAGCATGATAAAGAAGATTCAAAGAGAGTGAGATGCCAGCTCCTTTCATTCAGTCAGTAGCTTCAAACATTTCTGGACGTTTTTCAATGGCAAAAATCAATGAATATTGTAAATGCACAAACAGTAATATCTCCGCATTGCAAGGTGCAATTCTGAAATTTTTTGCTTTTTCCTGCTAACCCTAGCATGATAAAGAAGATTCAAAGAGAGTGAGATGCCAGCTCTTTTCATTCAGTCAGTAGCTTCAAACATTTCTGGTATATGAATAACATGATGTTTTTCAATGGCAAAAATCAATGAATATTGTAAATGCACAAACAGTAATATCTCCGCATTGCAAGGTGCAATTCTGAAATTTTTTGGTTTTTCCTGCTAATCCTAGCATGATAAAGAAGATTCAAAGAGAGTGAGATGCCAGCTCTTTTCATTCAGTCAGTAGCTTCAAACATTTCTGGTACATGAATAACATGATGTTTTTCAATGGCAAAAATCAATGAATATTGTAAATGCACAAACAGTAATATCTCCACATTGCAAGGTGCAGTTCTGAAATTTTTTGCTTTTTCCTGCTAATCCTAGCATGATAAAGAAGATTCAAAGAGAGTGAGATGCCAGCTCCTTTCATTCAGTCAGTAGCTTCAAACATTTCTGGACGTTTTTCAATGGCAAAAATCAATGAATATTGTAAATGCACAAACAGTAATTTCTCCGCATTGCAAGGTGCAATTCTGAAATTTTTTGCTTTTTCCTGCTAATCCTAGCATGATAAAGAAGATTCAAAGAGAGTGAGATGCCAGCTCTTTTCATTGAGTCAGTAGCTTCAAACATTTCTGGTATATGAATAACATGATGTTTTTCAATGGCAAAAATCAATGAATATTGTAAATGCACAAACAGTAATATCTCCACATTGCAAGGTGCAATTCTGAAATTTTTTGCTTTTTCCTGCTAATCCTAGCATGATAAAGAAGATTCAAAGAGAGTGAGATGCCAGCTCTTTTCATTCAGTCAGTAGCTTCAAACATTTCTGGTATATGAATAACATGATGTTTTTCAATGGCAAAAATCAATGAATATTGTAAATGCACAAACAGTAATTTCTCCGCATTGCAAGGTGCAATTCTGAAATTTTTTGCTTTTTCCTGCTAATCCTAGCATGATAAAGAAGATTCAAAGAGAGTGAGATGCCATCTCTTTTCATTCAGTCAGTAGCTTCAAACATTTCTGGTATATGAATAACATGATGTTTTTCAATGGCAAAAATCAATGAATATTGTAAATGCACAAACAGTAATACCTCCACATTGCAAGGTGCAATTCTGAAATTTTTTGCTTTTTCCTGCTAATCCTAGCATGATAAAGAAGATTCAAAGAGAGTGAGATGCCAGCTCCTTTCATTCAGTCAGTAGCTTCAAACATTTCTGGACGTTTTTCAATGGCAAAAATCAATGAATATTGTAAATGCACAAACAGTAATTTCTCCGCATTGCAAGGAGCAATTCTGAAATTTTTTGCTTTTTCCTGCTAATCCTAGCATGATAAAGAATATTCAAAGAGAGTGAGATGCCAGCTCTTTTCATTCAGTCAGTAGCTTCAAATATTTCTGGTATATGAATAACATGATGTTTTTCAATGGCAAAAATCAATGAATATTGTAAATGCACAAACAGTAATTTCTCCGCATTGCAAGGTGCAATTCTGAAATTTTTTGCTTTTTCCTGCTAATCCTAGCATGATAAAGAAGATTCAAAGAGAGTGAGATGCCAGCTCTTTTCATTCAGTCAGTAGCTTCAAACATTTCTGGACGTTTTTCAATGGCAAAAATCAATGAATATTGTAAATGCACAAACAGTAATATCTCCGCATTGCAAGGTGCAATTCTGAAATTTTTTGCTTTTTCCTGCTAATCCTAGCATGATAAAGAAGATTCAAAGAGAGTGAGATGCCAGCTCTTTTCATTCAGTCAGTAGCTTCAAACATTTCTGGTATATGAATAACATGATGTTTTTCAATGGCAAAAATCAATGAATATTGTAAATGCACAAACAGTAATATCTCCACATTGCAAGGTGCAATTCAGAAATTTTTTGCTTTTTCCTGCTCCTCTTAGCATGATAAAGAAGATTCAAAGAGAGTGAGATGCCAGCTCTTTTCATTCAGTCAGTAGCTTCAAACATTTCTGGTATATGAATAACATGATGTTTTTCAATGGCAAAAATCAATGAATATTGTAAATGCACAAACAGTAATATCTCCGCATTGCAAGGTGCAATTCTGAAATATTTTGCTTTTTCCTGCTAATCCTAGCATGATAAAGAAGATTCAAAGAGCGTGAGATGCCAGCTCTTTTCATTCAGTCAGTAGCTTCAAACATTTCTGGACGTTTTTCAATGGCAAAAATCAATGAATATTGTAAATGCACAAACAGTAATATCTCCACATTGCAAGGTGCAATTCTGAAATTTTTTGCTTTTTCCTGCTAATCCTAGCATGATAAAGAAGATTCAAAGAGAGTGAGATGCCAGCTCTTTTTATTCAGTCAGTAGCTTCAAACATTTCTGGACGTTTTTCAATGGCAAAAATCAATGAATATTGTAAATGCACAAACAGTAATTTCTCCGCATTGCAAGGTTCAATTCTGAAATTTTTTGCTTTTTCCTGCTAATCCTAGCATGATAAAGAAGATTCAAAGAGAGTGAGATGCCAGCTCTTTTCATTCAGTCAGTAGCTTCAAACATTTCTGGACGTTTTTCAATGGCAAAAATCAATGAATATTGTAAATGCACAAACAGTAATTTCTCCGCATTGCAAGGTGCAATTCTGAAATTTTTTGCTTTTTCCTGCTAATCCTAGCATGATAAAGAAGATTCAAAGAGAGTGAGATGCCAGCTCTTTTCATTCAGTCAGTAGCTTCAAACATTTCTGGTATATGAATAACATGATGTTTTTCAATGGCAAAAATCAATGAATATTGTAAATGCACAAACAGTAATATCTCCACATTGCAAGGTGCAATTCTGAAATTTTTTGCTTTTTCCTGCTCCTCTTAGCATGATAAAGAAGATTCAAAGAGAGTGAGATGCCAGCTCTTTTCATTCAGTCAGTAGCTTCAAACATTTCTGGTATATGAATAACATGATGTTTTTCAATGGCAAAAATCAATGAATATTGTAAATGCACAAACAGTAATATCTCCACATTGCAAGGTGCAATTCTGAAATTTTTTGCTTTTTCCTGCTAATCCTAGCATGATAAAGAAGATTCAAAGAGAGTGAGATGCCAGCTCTTTTCATTCAGTCAGTAGCTTCAAACATTTCTGGACGTTTTTCAATGGCAAAAATCAATGAATATTGTAAATGCACAAACAGTAATATCTCCACATTGCAAGGTGCAATTCTGAAATTTTTTGCTTTTTCCTGCTAATCCTAGCATGATAAAGAAGATTCAAAGAGAGTGAGATGCCAGCTCTTTTCATTCAGTCAGTAGCTTCAAACATTTCTGGTATATGAATAACATGATGTTTTTCAATGGCAAAAATCAATGAATATTGTAAATGCACAAACAGTAATATCTCCACATTGCAAGGTGCAATTCTGAAATTTTTTGCTTTTTCCTGCTAATCCTAGCATGATAAAGAAGATTCAAAGAGAGTGAGATGCCAGCTCCTTTCATTCAGTCAGTAGCTTCAAACATTTCTGGACGTTTTTCAATGGCAAAAATCAATGAATATTGTAAATGCACAAACAGTAATATCTCCGCATTGCAAGGTGCAATTCTGAACTTTTTTGCTTTTTCTTGCTAATCCTAGCATGATAAAGAAGATTCAAAGAGAGTGAGATGCCAGCTCTTTTCATTCAGTCAGTAGCTTCAAACATTTCTGGTATATGAATAACATGATGTTTTTCAATGGCAAAAATCAATGAATATTGTAAATGCACAAACAGTAATATCTCCGCATTGCAAGGTGCAATTCTGAAATTTTTTGCTTTTTCCTGCTAATCCTAGCATGATAAAGAAGATTCAAAGAGAGTGAGATGCCAGCTCTTTTCATTCAGTCAGTAGCTTCAAACATTTCTGGTATATGAATAACATGATGTTTTTCAATGGCAAAAATCAATGAATATTGTAAATGCACAAACAGTAATATCTCCACATTGCAAGGTGCAATTCTGAAATTTTTTGCTTTTTCCTGCTAATCCTAGCATGATAAAGAAGATTCAAAGAGAGTGAGATGCCAGCTCCTTTCATTCAGTCAGTAGCTTCAAACATTTCTGGACGTTTTTCAATAGCAAAAATCAATGAATATTGTAAATGCACAAACAGTAATTTCTCCGCATTGCAAGGTGCAATTCTGAAATTTTTTGCTTTTTCCTGCTAATCCTAGCATGATAAAGAAGATTCAAAGAGAGTGAGATGCCAGCTCTTTTCATTCAGTCAGTAGCTTCAAACATTTCTGGTATATGAATAACATGATGTTTTTCAATGGCAAAAATCAATGAATATTGTAAATGCACAAACAGTAATTTCTCCGCATTGCAAGGTGCAATTCTGAAATTTTTTGCTTTTTCCTGCTAATCCTAGCATGATAAAGAAGATTCAAAGAGAGTGAGATGCCAGCTCTTTTCATTCAGTCAGTAGCTTCAAACATTTCTGGTATATGAATAACATGATGTTTTTCAATGGCAAAAATCAATGAATATTGTAAATGCACAAACAGTAATATCTCCGCATTGCAAGGTGCAATTCTGAAATTTTTTGCTTTTTCCTGCTAATCCTAGCATGATAAAGAAGATTCAAAGAGAGTGAGATGCCAGCTCTTTTCATTCAGTCAGTAGCTTCAAACATTTCTGGTATATGAATAACATGATGTTTTTCAATGGCAAAAATCAATGAATATTGTAAATGCACAAACAGTAATATCTCCACATTGCAAGGTGCAATTCTGAATTTTTTTGCTTTTTCCTGCTCCTCTTAGCATGATAAAGAAGATTCAAAGAGAGTGAGATGCCAGCTCCTTTCATTCAGTCAGTAGCTTCAAACATTTCTGGACGTTTTTCAATGGCAAAAATCAATGAATATTGTAAATGCACAAACAGTAATATCTCCGCATTGCAAGGTGCAATTCTGAAATTTTTTGCTTTTTCCTGCTAATCCTAGCATGATAAAGAAGATTCAAAGAGAGTGAGATGCCAGCTCCTTTCATTCAGTCAGTAGCTTCAAACATTTCTGGACGTTTTTCAATGGCAAAAATCAATGAATATTGTAAATGCACAAACAGTAATTTCTCCGCATTGCAAGGTGCAATTCTGAAATTTTTTGCTTTTTCCTGCTAATCCTAGCATGATAAAGAAGATTCAAAGAGAGTGAGATGCCAGCTCTTTTCATTCAGTCAGTAGCTTCAAACATTTCTGGTATATGAATAACATGATGTTTTTCAATGGCAAAAATCAATGAATATTGTAAATGCACAAACAGTAATATCTCCGCATTGCAAGGTGCAATTCTGAAATTTTTTGCTTTTTCCTGCTAATCCTAGCATGATAAAGAAGATTCAAAGAGAGTGAGATGCCAGCTCTTTTCATTCAGTCAGTAGCTTCAAACATTTCTGGTATATGAATAACATGATGTTTTTCAATGGCAAAAATCAATGAATATTGTAAATGCACAAACAGTAATATCTCCACATTGCAAGGTGCAATTCTGAATTTTTTTGCTTTTTCCTGCTCCTCTTAGCATGATAAAGAAGATTCAAAGAGAGTGAGATGCCAGCTCTTTTAATTCAGTCAGTAGCTTCAAACATTTCTGGTATATGAATAACATGATGTTTTTCAATGGCAAAAATCAATGAATATTGTAAATGCACAAACAGTAATATCTCCGCATTGCAAGGTGCAATTCTGAAATTTTTTGCTTTTTCCTGCTAATCCTAGCATGATAAAGAAGATTCAAAGAGAGTGAGATGCCAGCTCCTTTCATTCAGTCAGTAGCTTCAAACATTTCTGGACGTTTTTCAATGGCAAAAATCAATGAATATTGTAAATGCACAAACAGTAATTTCTCCGCATTGCAAGGTGCAATTCTGAAATTTTTTGCTTTTTCCTGCTAATCCTAGCATGATAAAGAAGATTCAAAGAGAGTGAGATGCCAGCTCTTTTCATTCAGTCAGTAGCTTCAAACATTTCTGGTATATGAATAACATGATGTTTTTCAATGGCAAAAATCAATGAATATTGTAAATGCACAAACAGTAATATCTCCGCATTGCAAGGTGCAATTCTGAAATTTTTTGCTTTTTCCTGCTAATCCTAGCATGATAAAGAAGATTCAAAGAGAGTGAGATGCCAGCTCTTTTCATTCAGTCAGTAGCTTCACACATTTCTGGTATATGAATAACATGATGTTTTTCAATGGCAAAAATCAATGAATATTGTAAATGCACAAACAGTAATATCTCCACATTGCAAGGTGCAATTCTGAAATTTTTTGCTTTTTCCTGCTCCTCTTAGCATGATAAAGAAGATTCAAAGAGAGTGAGATGCCAGCTCTTTTCATTCAGTCAGTAGCTTCAAACATTTCTGGTATATGAATAACATGATGTTTTTCAATGGCAAAAATCAATGAATATTGTAAATGCACAAACAGTAATATCTCCACATTGCAAGGTGCAATTCTGAAATTTTTTGCTTTTTCCTGCTAATCCTAGCATGATAAAGAAGATTCAAAGAGAGTGAGATGCCAGCTCTTTTCATTCAGTCAGTAGCTTCAAACATTTCTGGTATATGAATAACATGATGTTTTTCAATGGCAAAAATCAATGAATATTGTAAATGCACAAACAGTAATATCTCCACATTGCAAGGTGCAATTCTGAAATTTTTTGCTTTTTCCTGCTAATCCTAGCATGATAAAGAAGATTCAAAGAGAGTGAGATGCCAGCTCCTTTCATTCAGTCAGTAGCTTCAAACATTTCTGGACATTTTTCAATGGCAAAAATCAATGAATATTGTAAATGCACAAACAGTAATATCTCCGCATTGCAAGGTGCAATTCTGAAATTTTTTGCTTTTTCCTGCTAATCCTAGCATGATAAAGAAGATTCAAAGAGAGTGAGATGCCAGCTATTTTCATTCAGTCAGTAGCTTCAAACATTTCTGGTATATGAATAACATGATGTTTTTCAATGGCAAAAATCAATGAATATTGTAAATGCACAAACAGTAATATCTCCGCATTGCAAGGTGCAATTCTGAAATTTTTTGCTTTTTCCTGCTAATCCTAGCATGATAAAAAAGATTCAAAGAGAGTGAGATGCCAGCTCTTTTCATTCAGTCAGTAGCTTCAAACATTTCTGGTATATGAATAACATGATGTTTTTCAATGGCAAAAATCAATGAATATTGTAAATGCACAAACAGTAATATCTCCACATTGCAAGGTGCAATTCTGAAATTTTTTGCTTTTTCCTGCTAATCCTAGCATGATAAAGAAGATTCAAAGAGAGTGAGATGCCAGCTCCTTTCATTCAGTCAGTAGCTTCAAACATTTCTGGACGTTTTTCAATGGCAAAAATCAATGAATATTGTAAATGCACAAACAGTAATTTCTCCGCATTGCAAGGTGCAATTCTGAAATTTTTTGCTTTTTCCTGCTAATCCTAGCATGATAAAGAAGATTCAAAGAGAGTGAGATGCCAGCTCTTTTCATTCAGTCAGTAGCTTCAAACATTTCTGGTATATGAATAACATGATGTTTTTCAATGGCAAAAATCAATGAATATTGTAAATGCACAAACAGTAATATCTCCACATTGCAAGGTGCAATTCTGAAATTTTTTGCTTTTTCCTGCTAATCCTAGCATGATAAAGAAGATTCAAAGAGAGTGAGATGCCAGCTCTTTTCATTCAGTCAGTAGCTTCAAACATTTCTGGTATATGAATAACATGATGTTTTTCAATGGCAAAAATCAATGAATATTGTAAATGCACAAACAGTAATTTCTCCGCTTTGCAAGGTGCAATTCTGAAATTTTTTGCTTTTTCCTGCTAATCCTAGCATGATAAAGAAGATTCAAAGAGAGTGAGATGCCAGCTCTTTTCATTCAGTCAGTAGCTTCAAACATTTCTGGTATATGAATAACATGATGTTTTTCAATGGCAAAAATCAATGAATATTGTAAATGCACAAACAGTAATATCTCCACATTGCAAGGTGCAATTCTGAAATTTTTTGCTTTTTCCTGCTAATCCTAGCATGATAAAGAAGATTCAAAGAGAGTGAGATGCCAGCTCCTTTCATTCAGTCAGTAGCTTCAAACATTTCTGGATGTTTTTCAATGGCAAAAATCAATGAATATTGTAAATGCACAAACAGTAATTTCTCCGCATTGCAAGGAGCAATTCTGAAATTTTTTGCTTTTTCCTGCTAATCCTAGCATGATAAAGAAGATTCAAAGAGAGTGAGATGCCAGCTCTTTTCATTCAGTCAGCAGCTTCAAATATTTCTGGTATATGAATAACATGATGTTTTTCAATGGCAAAAATCAATGAATATTGTAAATGCACAAACAGTAATTTCTCCGCATTGCAAGGTGCAATTCTGAAATTTTTTGCTTTTTCCTGCTAATCCTAGCATGATAAAGAAGATTCAAAGAGAGTGAGATGCCAGCTCTTTTCATTCAGTCAGTAGCTTCAATCATTTCTGGACGTTTTTCAATGGCAAAAATCAATGAATATTGTAAATGCACAAACAGTAATATCTCCGCATTGCAAGGTGCAATTCTGAAATTTTTTGCTTTTTCCTGCTAATCCTAGCATGATAAAGAAGATTCAAAGAGAGTGAGATGCCAGCTCTTTTCATTCAGTCAGTAGCTTCACACATTTCTGGTATATGAATAACATGATGTTTTTCAATGGCAAAAATCAATGAATATTGTAAATGCACAAACAGTAATATCTCCACATTGCAAGGTGCAATTCTGAAATTTTTTGCTTTTTCCTGCTCCTCTTAGCATGATAAAGAAGATTCAAAGAGAGTGAGATGCCAGCTCTTTTCATTCAGTCAGTAGCTTCAAACATTTCTGGTATATGAATAACATGATGTTTTTCAATGGCAAAAATCAATGAATATTGTAAATGCACAAACAGTAATATCTCCACATTGCAAGGTGCAATTCTGAAATTTTTTGCTTTTTCCTGCTAATCCTAGCATGATAAAGAAGATTCAAAGAGAGTGAGATGCCAGCTCTTTTCATTCAGTCAGTAGCTTCAAACATTTCTGGTATATGAATAACATGATGTTTTTCAATGGCAAAAATCAATGAATATTGTAAATGCACAAACAGTAATATCTCCACATTGCAAGGTGCAATTCTGAAATTTTTTGCTTTTTCCTGCTAATCCTAGCATGATAAAGAAGATTCAAAGAGAGTGAGATGCCAGCTCCTTTCATTCAGTCAGTAGCTTCAAACATTTCTGGACGTTTTTCAATGGCAAAAATCAATGAATATTGTAAATGCACAAACAGTAATATCTCCGCATTGCAAGGTGCAATTCTGAAATTTTTTGCTTTTTCCTGCTAATCCTAGCATGATAAAGAAGATTCAAAGAGAGTGAGATGCCAGCTATTTTCATTCAGTCAGTAGCTTCAAACATTTCTGGTATATGAATAACATGATGTTTTTCAATGGCAAAAATCAATGAATATTGTAAATGCACAAACAGTAATATCTCCGCATTGCAAGGTGCAATTCTGAAATTTTTTGCTTTTTCCTGCTAATCCTAGCATGATAAAAAAGATTCAAAGAGAGTGAGATGCCAGCTCTTTTCATTCAGTCAGTAGCTTCAAACATTTCTGGTATATGAATAACATGATGTTTTTCAATGGCAAAAATCAATGAATATTGTAAATGCACAAACAGTAATATCTCCACATTGCAAGGTGCAATTCTGAAATTTTTTGCTTTTTCCTGCTAATCCTAGCATGATAAAGAAGATTCAAAGAGAGTGAGATGCCAGCTCCTTTCATTCAGTCAGTAGCTTCAAACATTTCTGGACGTTTTTCAATGGCAAAAATCAATGAATATTGTAAATGCACAAACAGTAATTTCTCCGCATTGCAAGGTGCAATTCTGAAATTTTTTGCTTTTTCCTGCTAATCCTAGCATGATAAAGAAGATTCAAAGAGAGTGAGATGCCAGCTCTTTTCATTCAGTCAGTAGCTTCAAACATTTCTGGTATATGAATAACATGATGTTTTTCAATGGCAAAAATCAATGAATATTGTAAATGCACAAACAGTAATATCTCCACATTGCAAGGTGCAATTCTGAAATTTTTTGCTTTTTCCTGCTAATCCTAGCATGATAAAGAAGATTCAAAGAGAGTGAGATGCCAGCTCTTTTCATTCAGTCAGTAGCTTCAAACATTTCTGGTATATGAATAACATGATGTTTTTCAATGGCAAAAATCAATGAATATTGTAAATGCACAAACAGTAATTTCTCCGCATTGCAAGGTGCAATTCTGAAATTTTTTGCTTTTTCCTGCTAATCCTAGCATGATAAAGAAGATTCAAAGAGAGTGAGATGCCAGCTCTTTTCATTCAGTCAGTAGCTTCAAACATTTCTGGTATATGAATAACATGATGTTTTTCAATGGCAAAAATCAATGAATATTGTAAATGCACAAACAGTAATATCTCCACATTGCAAGGTGCAATTCTGAAATTTTTTGCTTTTTCCTGCTAATCCTAGCATGATAAAGAAGATTCAAAGAGAGTGAGATGCCAGCTCCTTTCATTCAGTCAGTAGCTTCAAACATTTCTGGATGTTTTTCAATGGCAAAAATCAATGAATATTGTAAATGCACAAACAGTAATTTCTCCGCATTGCAAGGAGCAATTCTGAAATTTTTTGCTTTTTCCTGCTAATCCTAGCATGATAAAGAAGATTCAAAGAGAGTGAGATGCCAGCTCTTTTCATTCAGTCAGCAGCTTCAAATATTTCTGGTATATGAATAACATGATGTTTTTCAATGGCAAAAATCAATGAATATTGTAAATGCACAAACAGTAATTTCTCCGCATTGCAAGGTGCAATTCTGAAATTTTTTGCTTTTTCCTGCTAATCCTAGCATGATAAAGAAGATTCAAAGAGAGTGAGATGCCAGCTCTTTTCATTCAGTCAGTAGCTTCAATCATTTCTGGACGTTTTTCAATGGCAAAAATCAATGAATATTGTAAATGCACAAACAGTAATATCTCCGCATTGCAAGGTGCAATTCTGAAATTTTTTGCTTTTTCCTGCTAATCCTAGCATGATAAAGAAGATTCAAAGAGAGTGAGATGCCAGCTCTTTTCATTCAGTCAGTAGTTTCAAACATTTCTGGTATATGAATAACATGATGTTTTTCAATGGCAAAAATCAATGAATATTGTAACTGCACAAACAGTAATATCTCCACATTGCAAGGTGCAATTCTGAAATTTTTTGCTTTTTCCTGCCCCTCTTAGCATGATAAAGAAGATTCAAAGAGAGTGAGATGCCAGCTCTTTTCATTCAGTCAGTAGCTTCAAACATTTCTGGTATATGAATAACATGATGTTTTTCAATGGCAAAAATCAATGAATATTGTAAATGCACAAACAGTAATATCTCCGCATTGCAAGGTGCAATTCTGAAATATTTTGCTTTTTCCTGCTAATCCTAGCATGATAAAGAAGATTCAAAGAGAGTGAGATGCCAGCTCTTTTCATTCAGTCAGTAGCTTCAAACATTTCTGGACGTTTTTCAATGGCAAAAATCAATGAATATTGTAAATGCACAAACAGTAATATCTCCACATTGCAAGGTGCAATTCTGAAATTTTTTGCTTTTTCCTGCTAATCCTAGCATGATAAAGAAGATTCAAAGAGAGTGAGATGCCAGCTCTTTTTATTCAGTCAGTAGCTTCAAACATTTCTGGACGTTTTTCAATGGCAAAAATCAATGAATATTGTAAATGCACAAACAGTAATATCTCCGCATTGCAAGGTGCAATTCTGAAATTTTTTCCTTTTTCCTGCTAATCCTAGCATGATAAAGAAGATTCAAAGAGAGTGAGATGCCAGCTCTTTTCATTCAGTCAGTAGCTTCAAACATTTCTGGACGTTTTTCAATGGCAAAAATCAATGAATATTGTAAATGCACAAACAGTAATTTCTCCGCATTGCAAGGTGCAATTCTGAAATTTTTTGCTTTTTCCTGCTAATCCTAGCATGATAAAGAAGATTCAAAGAGAGTGAGATGCCAGCTCTTTTCATTCAGTCAGTAGCTTCAAACATTTCTGGTATATGAATAACATGATGTTTTTCAATGGCAAAAATCAATGAATATTGTAAATGCACAAACAGTAATATCTCCACATTGCAAGTTGCAATTCTGAAATTTTTTGCTTTTTCCTGCTCCTCTTAGCATGATAAAGAAGATTCAAAGAGAGTGAGATGCCAGCTCTTTTCATTCAGTCAGTAGCTTCAAACATTTCTGGTATATGAATAACATGATGTTTTTCAATGGCAAAAATCAATGAATATTGTAAATGCACAAACAGTAATATCTCCACATTGCAAGGTGCAATTCTGAAATTTTTTGCTTTTTCCTGCTAATCCTAGCATGATAAAGAAGATTCAAAGAGAGTGAGATGCCAGCTCTTTTCATTCAGTCAGTAGCTTCAAACATTTCTGGACGTTTTTCAATGGCAAAAATCAATGAATATTGTAAATGCACAAACAGTAATATCTCCACATTGCAAGGTGCAATTCTGAAATTTTTTGCTTTTTCCTGCTAATCCTAGCATGATAAAGAAGATTCAAAGAGAGTGAGATGCCAGCTCTTTTCATTCAGTCAGTAGCTTCAAACATTTCTGGTATATGAATAACATGATGTTTTTCAATGGCAAAAATCAATGAATATTGTAAATGCACAAACAGTAATATCTCCACATTGCAAGGTGCAATTCTGAAATTTTTTGCTTTTTCCTGCTAATCCTAGCATGATAAAGAAGATTCAAAGAGAGTGAGATGCCAGCTCCTTTCATTCAGTCAGTAGCTTCAAACATTTCTGGACGTTTTTCAATGGCAAAAATCAATGAATATTGTAAATGCACAAACAGTAATATCTCCGCATTGCAAGGTGCAATTCTGAAATTTTTTGCTTTTTCCTGCTAATCCTAGCATGATAAAGAAGATTCAAAGAGAGTGAGATGCCAGCTCTTTTCATTCAGTCAGTAGCTTCAAACATTTCTGGTATATGAATAACATGATGTTTTTCAATGGCAAAAATCAATGAATATTGTAAATGCACAAACAGTAATATCTCCACATTGCAAGGTGCAATTCTGAAATTTTTTGCTTTTTCCTGCTAATCCTAGCATGATAAAGAAGATTCAAAGAGAGTGAGATGCCAGCTCTTTTCATTCAGTCAGTAGCTTCAAACATTTCTGGTATATGAATAACATGATGTTTTTCAATGGCAAAAATCAATGAATATTGTAAATGCACAAACAGTAATATCTCCACATTGCAAGGTGCAATTCTGAAATTTTTTGCTTTTTCCTGCTAATCCTAGCATGATAAAGAAGATTCAAAGAGAGTGAGATGCCAGCTCCTTTCATTCAGTCAGTAGCTTCAAACATTTCTGGACGTTTTTCAATAGCAAAAATCAATGAATATTGTAAATGCACAAACAGTAATTTCTCCGCATTGCAAGGTGCAATTCTGAAATTTTTTGCTTTTTCCTGCTAATCCTAGCATGATAAAGAAGATTCAAAGAGAGTGAGATGCCAGCTCTTTTCATTCAGTCAGTAGCTTCAAACATTTCTGGTATATGAATAACATGATGTTTTTCAATGGCAAAAATCAATGAATATTGTAAATGCACAAACAGTAATATCTCCACATTGCAAGGTGCAATTCTGAAATTTTTTGCTTTTTCCTGCTAATCCTAGCATGATAAAGAAGATTCAAAGAGAGTGAGATGCCAGCTCTTTTCATTCAGTCAGTAGCTTCAAACATTTCTGGTATATGAATAACATGATGTTTTTCAATGGCAAAAATCAATGAATATTGTAAATGCACAAACAGTAATATCTCCACATTGCAAGGTGCAATTCTGAAATTTTTTGCTTTTTCCTGCTAATCCTAGCATGATAAAGAAGACTCAAAGAGAGTGAGATGCCAGCTCCTTTCATTCAGTCAGTAGCTTCAAACATTTCTGGACGTTTTTCAATGGCAAAAATCAATGAATATTGTAAATGCACAAACAGTAATTTCTCCCCATTGCAAGGTGCAATTCTGAAATTTTTTGCTTTTTCCTGCTAATCCTAGCATGATAAAGAAGATTCAAAGAGAGTGAGATGCCAGCTCTTTTCATTCAGTCAGTAGCTTCAAACATTTCTGGACGTTTTTCAATGGCAAAAATCAATGAATATTGTAAATGCACAAACAGTAATATCTCCGCATTGCAAGGTGCAATTCTGAAATTTTTTGCTTTTTCCTGCTAATCCTAGCATGATAAAGAAGATTCAAAGAGAGTGAGATACCAGCTCTTTTCATTCAGTCAGTAGCTTCAAACATTTCTGGACGTTTTTCAATGGCAAAAATCAATGAATATTGTAAATGCACAAACAGTAATATCTCCGCATTGCAAGGTGCAATTCTGAAATTTTTTGCTTTTTCCTGCTAATCCTAGCATGATAAAGAAGATTCAAAGTGAGTGAGATGCCAGCTCCTTTCATTCAGTCAGTAGCTTCAAACATTTCTGGACGTTTTTCAATGGCAAAAATCAATGAATATTGTAAATGCACAAACAGTAATATCTCCGCATTGCAAGGTGCAATTCTGAAATTTTTTGCTTTTTCCTGGTAATCCTAGCATGATAAAGAAGATTCAAAGAGAGTGAGATATCAGCTCCTTTCATTCAGTCAGTAGCTTCAAACATTTCTGGTATATGAATAACATGATGTTTTTCAATGGCAAAAATCAATGAATATTGTAAATGCACAAACAGTAATATCTCCACATTGCAAGGTGCAATTCTGAAATTTTTTGCTTTTTCCTGCTAATCCTAGCATGATAAAGAAGATTCAGAGAGAGTGAGATGCCAGCTCTTTTCATTCAGTCAGTAGCTTCAAACATTTCTGGACGTTTTTCAATGGCAAAAATCAATGAATATTGTAAATGCACAAACAGTAATTTCTCCGCATTGCAAGGTGCAATTCTGAAATTTTTTGCTTTCTCCTGCTAATCCTAGCATGATAAAGAAGATTCAAAGAGAGTGAGATGCCAGCTCTTTTCATTCAGTCAGTAGCTTCAAACATTTCTGGACGTTTTTCAATGGCAAAAATCAATGAATATTGTAAATGCACAAACAGTAATATCTCCGCATTGCAAGGTGCAATTCTGAAATTTTTTGCTTTTTCCTGCTAATCCTAGCATGATAAAGAAGATTCAAAGAGAGTGAGATGCCAGCACTTTTCATTCAGTCAGTAGCTTCAAACATTTCTGGTATATGAATAACATGATGTTTTTCAATGGCAAAAATCAATGAATATTGTAAATGCACAAACAGTAATATCTCCGCATTGCAAGGTGCAATTCTGAAATTTTTTGCTTTTTCCTGCTAATCCTAGCATGATAAAGAAGATTCAAAGAGAGTGAGATGCCAGCTCCTTTCATTCAGTCAGTAGCTTCAAACATTTCTGGTATAGGAATAACATGATGTTTTTCAATGGCAAAAATCAATGAATATTGTAAATGCACAAACAGTAATATCTCCACATTGCAAGGTGCAATTCTGAAATTTTATGCTTTTTCCTGCTAATCCTAGCATGATAAAGAAGATTCAAAGAGAGTGAGATGCCAGCTCCTTTCATTCAGTCAGTAGCTTCAAACATTTCTGGACGTTTTTCAATGGCAAAAATCAATGAATATTGTAAATGCACAAACAGTAATTTCTCCGCATTGCAAGGTGCAATTCTGAAATTTTTTGCTTTTTCCTGCTAATCCTAGCATGATAAAGAAGATTCAAAGAGAGTGAGATGCCAGCTCTTTTCATTCAGTCAGTAGCTTCAAAAATTTCTGGTATATGAATAACATGATGTTTTTCAATGGCAAAAATCAATGAATATTGTAAATGCACAAACAGTAATATCTCCGCATTGCAAGGTGCAATTCTGAAATTTTTTGCTTTTTCCTGCTAATCCTAGCATGATAAAGAAGATTCAAAGAGAGTGAGATGCCAGCTCTTTTCATTCAGTCAGTAGCTTCAAACATTTCTGGACGTTTTTCAATGGCAAAAATCAATGAATATTGTAAATGCACAAACAGTAATATCTCCACATTGCAAGGTGCAATTCTGAAATTTTTTGCTTTTTCCTGCTAATCCTAGCATGATAAAGAAGATTCAAAGAGAGTGAGATGCCAGCTCTTTTCATTCAGTCAGTAGCTTCAAACATTTCTGGACGTTTTTCAATGGCAAAAATCAATGAATATTGTAAATGCACAAACAGTAATTTCTCCGCATTGCAAGGTGCAATTCTGAAATTTTTTGCTTTTTCCTGCTAATCCTAGCATGATAAAGAAGATTCAAAGAGAGTGAGATGCCAGCTCTTTTCATTCAGTCAGTAGCTTCAAACATTTCTGGACGTTTTTCAATGGCAAAAATCAATGAATATTGTAAATGCACAAACAGTAATTTCTCCGCATTGCAAGGTGCAATTCTGAATTTTTTTGCTTTTTCCTGCTAATCCTAGCATGATAAAGAAGATTCAAAGAGAGTGAGATGCCAGCTCTTTTCATTCAGTCAGTAGCTTCAAACATTTCTGGTATATGAATAACATGATGTTTTTCAATGGCAAAAATCAATGAATATTGTAAATGCACAAACAGTAATATCTCCACATTGCAAGGTGCAATTCTGAAATTTTTTGCTTTTTCCTGCTAATCCTAGCATGATAAAGAAGATTCAAAGAGAGTGAGATGCCAGCTCTTTTCATTCAGTCAGTAGCTTCAAACATTTCTGGACGTTTTTCAATGGCAAAAATCAATGAATATTGTAAATGCACAAACAGTAATATCTCCACATTGCAAGGTGCAAATCTGAAATTTTTTGCTTTTTCCTGCTAATCCTAGCATGATAAAGAAGATTCAAAGAGAGTGAGATGCCAGCTCTTTTCATTCAGTCAGTAGCTTCAAACATTTCTGGACGTTTTTCAATGGCAAAAATCAATGAATATTGTAAATGCACAAACAGTAATATCTCCGCATTGCAAGGTGCAATTCTGAAATTTTTTGCTTTTTCCTGCTAATCCTAGCATGATAAAGAAGATTCAAAGAGAGTGAGATGCCAGCTCTTTTCATTCAGTCAGTAGCTTCAAACATTTCTGGTATATGAATAACATGATGTTTTTCAATGGCAAAAATCAATGAATATTGTAAATGCACAAACAGTAATATCTCCGCATTGCAAGGTGCAATTCTGAATTTTTTTGCTTTTTCCTGCTAATCCTAGCATGATAAAGAAGATTCAAAGAGAGTGAGATGCCAGCTCCTTTCATTCAGTCAGTAGCTTCAAACATTTCTGGTATAGGAATAACATGATGTTTTTCAATGGCAAAAATCAATGAATATTGTAAATGCACAAACAGTAATATCTCCACATTGCAAGGTGCAATTCTGAAATTTTATGCTTTTTCCTGCTAATCCTAGCATGATAAAGAAGATTCAAAGAGAGTGAGATGCCAGCTCCTTTCATTCAGTCAGTAGCTTCAAACATTTCTGGACGTTTTTCAATGGCAAAAATCAATGAATATTGTAAATGCACAAACAGTAATTTCTCCGCATTGCAAGGTGCAATTCTGAAATTTTTTGCTTTTTCCTGCTAATCCTAGCATGATAAAGAAGATTCAAAGAGAGTGAGATGCCAGCTCTTTTCATTCCGTCAGTAGCTTCAAACATTTCTGGTATATGAATAACATGATGTTTTTCAATGGCAAAAATCAATGAATATTGTAAATGCACAAACAGTAATATCTCCGCATTGCAAGGTGCAATTCTGAAATTTTTTGCTTTTTCCTGCTAATCCTAGCATGATAAAGAAGATTCAAAGAGAGTGAGATGCCAGCTCCTTTCATTCAGTCAGTAGCTTCAAACATTTATGGTATAGGAATAACATGATGTTTTTCAATGGCAAAAATCAATGAATATTGTAAATGCACAAACAGTAATATCTCCACATTGCAAGGTGCAATTCTGAAATTTTATGCTTTTTCCTGCTAATCCTAGCATGATAAAGAAGATTCAAAGAGAGTGAGATGCCAGCTCCTTTCATTCAGTCAGTAGCTTCAAACATTTCTGGACGTTTTTCAATGGCAAAAATCAATGAATATTGTAAATGCACAAACAGTAATTTCTCCGCATTGCAAGGTGCAATTCTGAAATTTTTTGCTTTTTCCTGCTAATCCTAGCATGATAAAGAAGATTCAAAGAGAGTGAGATGCCAGCTCTTTTCATTCAGTCAGTAGCTTCAAACATTTCTGGACGTTTTTCAATGGCAAAAATCAATGAATATTGTAAATGCACAAACAGTAATTTCTCCGCATTGCAAGGTGCAATTCTGAATTTTTTTGCTTTTTCCTGCTAATCCTAGCATGATAAAGAAGATTCAAAGAGAGTGAGATGCCAGCTCTTTTCATTCAGTCAGTAGCTTCAAACATTTCTGGTATATGAATAACATGATGTTTTTCAATGGCAAAAATCAATGAATATTGTAAATGCACAAACAGTAATATCTCCACATTGCAAGGTGCAATTCTGAAATTTTTTGCTTTTTCCTGCTCCTCTTAGCATGATAAAGAAGATTCAAAGAGAGTGAGATGCCAGCTCTTTTCATTCAGTCAGTAGCTTCAAACATTTCTGGTATATGAATAACATGATGTTTTTCAATGGCAAAAATCAATGAATATTGTAAATGCACAAACAGTAATATCTCCACATTGCAAGGTGCAATTCTGAAATTTTTTGCTTTTTCCTGCTAATCCTAGCATGATAAAGAAGATTCAAAGAGAGTGAGATGCCAGCTCTTTTCATTCAGTCAGTAGCTTCAAACATTTCTGGACGTTTTTCAATGGCAAAAATCAATGAATATTGTAAATGCACAAACAGTAATATCTCCACATTGCAAGGTGCAATTCTGAAATTTTTTGCTTTTTCCTGCTAATCCTAGCATGATAAAGAAGATTCAAAGAGAGTGAGATGCCAGCTCTTTTCATTCAGTCAGTAGCTTCAAACATTTCTGGTATATGAATAACATGATGTTTTTCAATGGCAAAAATCAATGAATATTGTAAATGCACAAACAGTAATATCTCCACATTGCAAGGTGCAATTCTGAAATTTTTTGCTTTTTCCTGCTAATCCTAGCATGATAAAGAAGATTCAAAGAGAGTGAGATGCCAGCTCCTTTCATTCAGTCAGTAGCTTCAAACATTTCTGGACGTTTTTCAATGGCAAAAATCAATGAATATTGTAAATGCACAAACAGTAATTTCTCCGCATTGCAAGGTGCAATTCTGAAATTTTTTGCTTTTTCCTGCTAATCCTAGCATGATAAAGAAGATTCAAAGAGAGTGAGATGCCAGCTCTTTTCATTCAGTCAGTAGCTTCAAACATTTCTGGACGTTTTTCAATGGCAAAAATCAATGAATATTGTAAATGCACAAACAGTAATATCTCCGCATTGCAAGGTGCAATTCTGAAATTTTTTGCTTTTTCCTGCTAATCCTAGCATGATAAAGAAGATTCAAAGAGAGTGAGATGCCAGCTCTTTTCATTCAGTCAGTAGCTTCAAACATTTCTGGTATATGAATAACATGATGTTTTTCAATGGCAAAAATCAATGAATATTGTAAATGCACAAACAGTAATATCTCCGCATTGCAAGGTGCAATTCTGAAATTTTTTGCTTTTTCCTGCTAATCCTAGCATGATAAAGAAGATTCAAAGAGAGTGAGATGCCAGCTCCTTTCATTCAGTCAGTAGCTTCAAACATTTCTGGTATAGGAATAACATGATGTTTTTCAATGGCAAAAATCAATGAATATTGTAAATGCACAAACAGTAATATCTCCACATTGCAAGGTGCAATTCTGAAATTTTATGCTTTTTCCTGCTAATCCTAGCATGATAAAGAAGATTCAAAGAGAGTGAGATGCCAGCTCCTTTCATTCAGTCAGTAGCTTCAAACATTTCTGGACGTTTTTCAATGGCAAAAATCAATGAATATTGTAAATGCACAAACAGTAATTTCTCCGCATTGCAAGGTGCAATTCTGAAATTTTTTGCTTTTTCCTGCTAATCCTAGCATGATAAAGAAGATTCAAAGAGAGTGAGATGCCAGCTCTTTTCATTCAGTCAGTAGCTTCAAACATTTCTGGTATATGAATAACATGATGTTTTTCAATGGCAAAAATCAATGAATATTGTAAATGCACAAACAGTAATATCTCCGCATTGCAAGGTGCAATTCTGAAATTTTTTGCTTTTTCCTGCTAATCCTAGCATGATAAAGAAGATTCAAAGAGAGTGAGATGCCAGCTCCTTTCATTCAGTCAGTAGCTTCAAACATTTCTGGTATAGGAATAACATGATGTTTTTCAATGGCAAAAATCAATGAATATTGTAAATGCACAAACAGTAATATCTCCACATTGCAAGGTGCAATTCTGAAATTTTATGCTTTTTCCTGCTAATCCTAGCATGATAAAGAAGATTCAAAGAGAGTGAGATGCCAGCTCCTTTCATTCAGTCAGTAGCTTCAAACATTTCTGGACGTTTTTCAATGGCAAAAATCAATGAATATTGTAAATGCACAAACAGTAATTTCTCCGCATTGCAAGGTGCAATTCTGAAATTTTTTGCTTTTTCCTGCTAATCCTAGCATGATAAAGAAGATTCAAAGAGAGTGAGATGCCAGCTCTTTTCATTCAGTCAGTAGCTTCAAACATTTCTGGTATATGAATAACATGATGTTTTTCAATGGCAAAAATCAATGAATATTGTAAATGCACAAACAGTAATATCTCCGCATTGCAAGGTGCAATTCTGAAATTTTTTGCTTTTTCCTGCTAATCCTAGCATGATAAAGAAGATTCAAAGAGAGTGATATGCCAGCTCTTTTCATTCAGTCAGTAGCTTCAAACATTTCTGGACCTTTTTCAATGGCAAAAATCAATGAATATTGTAAATGCACAAACAGTAATATCTCCGCATTGCAAGGTGCAATTCTGAAATTTTTTGCTTTTTCCTGCTAATCCTAGCATGATAAAGAAGATTCAAAGAGAGTGAGATGCCAGCTCTTTTCATTCAGTCAGTAGCTTCAAATATTTCTGGTATATGAATAACATGATGTTTTTCAATGGCAAAAATCAATGAATATTGTAAATGCACAAACAGTAATATCTCCACATTGCAAGGTGCAATTCTGAAATTTTTTGCTTTTTCCTGCTCCTCTTAGCATGATAAAGAAGATTCAAAGAGAGTGAGATGCCAGCTCTTTTCATTCAGTCAGTAGCTTCAAACATTTCTGGTATATGAATAACATGATGTTTTTCAATGGCAAAAATCAATGAATATTGTAAATGCACAAACAGTAATATCTCCGCATTGCAAGGTGCAATTCTGAAATTTTTTGCTTTTTCCTGCTAATCCTAGCATGATAAAGAAGATTCAAAGAGAGTGAGATGCCAGCTCTTTTCATTCAGTCAGTAGCTTCAAACATTTCTGGACGTTTTTCAATGGCAAAAATCAATGAATATTGTAAATGCACAAACAGTAATATCTCCACATTGCAAGGTGCAATTCTGAAATTTTTTGCTTTTTCCTGCTAATCCTAGCATGATAAAGAAGATTCAAAGAGAGTGAGATGCCAGCTCTTTTCATTCAGTCAGTAGCTTCAAACATTTCTGGACGTTTTTCAATGGCAAAAATCAATGAATATTGTAAATGCACAAACAGTAATTTCTCCGCATTGCAAGGTGCAATTCTGAAATTTTTTGCTTTTTCCTGCTAATCCTAGCATGATAAAGAAGATTCAAAGAGAGTGAGATGCCAGCTCTTTTCATTCAGTCAGTAGCTTCAAACATTTCTGGACGTTTTTCAATGGCAAAAATCAATGAATATTGTAAATGCACAAACAGTAATTTCTCCGCATTGCAAGGTGCAATTCTGAATTTTTTTGCTTTTTCCTGCTAATCCTAGCATGATAAAGAAGATTCAAAGAGAGTGAGATGCCAGCTCTTTTCATTCAGTCAGTAGCTTCAAACATTTCTGGTATATGAATAACATGATGTTTTTCAATGGCAAAAATCAATGAATATTGTAAATGCACAAACAGTAATATCTCCACATTGCAAGGTGCAATTCTGAAATTTTTTGCTTTTTCCTGCTCCTCTTAGCATGATAAAGAAGATTCAAAGAGAGTGAGATGCCAGCTCTTTTCATTCAGTCATTAGCTTCAAACATTTCTGGTATATGAATAACATGATGTTTTTCAATGGCAAAAATCAATGAATATTGTAAATGCACAAACAGTAATATCTCCACATTGCAAGGTGCAATTCTGAAATTTTTTGCTTTTTCCTGCTAATCCTAGCATGATAAAGAAGATTCAAAGAGAGTGAGATGCCAGCTCTTTTCATTCAGTCAGTAGCTTCAAACATTTCTGGACGTTTTTCAATGGCAAAAATCAATGAATATTGTAAATGCACAAACAGTAATATCTCCACATTGCAAGGTGCAATTCTGAAATTTTTTGCTTTTTACTGCTAATCCTAGCATGATAAAGAAGATTCAAAGAGAGTGAGATGCCAGCTCTTTTCATTCAGTCAGTAGCTTCAAACATTTCTGGTATATGAATAACATGATGTTTTTCAATGGCAAAAATCAATGAATATTGTAAATGCACAAACAGTAATATCTCCACATTGCAAGGTGCAATTCTGAAATTTTTTGCTTTTTCCTGCTAATCCTAGCATGATAAAGAAGATTCAAAGAGAGTGAGATGCCAGCTCCTTTCATTCAGTCAGTAGCTTCAAACATTTCTGGACGTTTTTCAATGGCAAAAATCAGTGAATATTGTAAATGCACAAACAGTAATATCTCCGCATTGCAAGGTGCAATTCTGAAATTTTTTGCTTTTTCCTGCTAATCCTAGCATGATAATGAAGATTCAAAGAGAGTGAGATGCCAGCTCTTTTCATTCAGTCAGTAGCTTCAAACATTTCTGGTATATGAATAACATGATGTTTTTCAATGGCAAAAATCAATGAATATTGTAAATGCACAAACAGTAATATCTCCGCATTGCAAGGTGCAATTCTGAAATTTTTTTCTTTTTCCTGCTAATCCTAGCATGATAAAGAAGATTCAAAGAGAGTGAGATGCCAGCTCTTTTCATTCAGTCAGTAGCTTCAAACATTTCTGGTATATGAATAACATGATGTTTTTCAATGGCAAAAATCAATGAATATTGTAAATGCACAAACAGTAATATCTCCACATTGCAAGGTGCAATTCTGAAATTTTTTGCTTTTTCCTGCTAATCCTAGCATGATAAAGAAGATTCAAAGAGAGTGAGATGCCAGCTCCTTTCATTCAGTCAGTAGCTTCAAACATTTCTGGACGTTTTTCAATAGCAAAAATCAATGAATATTGTAAATGCACAAACAGTAATTTCTCCGCATTGCAAGGTGCAATTCTGAAATTTTTTGCTTTTTCCTGCTAATCCTAGCATGATAAAGAAGATTCAAAGAGAGTGAGATGCCAGCTCTTTTCATTCAGTCAGTAGCTTCAAACATTTCTGGTATATGAATAACATGATGTTTTTCAATGGCAAAAATCAATGAATATTGTAAATGCACAAACAGTAATATCTCCACATTGCAAGGTGCAATTCTGAAATTTTTTGCTTTTTCCTGCTAATCCTAGCATGATAAAGAAGATTCAAAGAGAGTGAGATGCCAGCTCTTTTCATTCAGTCAGTAGCTTCAAACATTTCTGGTATATGAATAACATGATGTTTTTCAATGGCAAAAATCAATGAATATTGTAAATGCACAAACAGTAATATCTCCACATTGCAAGGTGCAATTCTGAAATTTTTTGCTTTTTCCTGCTAATCCTAGCATGATAAAGAAGATTCAAAGAGAGTGAGATGCCAGCTCCTTTCATTCAGTCAGTAGCTTCAAACATTTCTGGACGTTTTTCAATGGCAAAAATCAATGAATATTGTAAATGCACAAACAGTAATTTCTCCGCATTGCAAGGTGCAATTCTGAAATTTTTTGCTTTTTCCTGCTAATCCTAGCATGATAAAGAAGATTCAAAGAGAGTGAGATGCCAGCTCTTTTCATTCAGTCAGTAGCTTCAAACATTTCTGGACGTTTTTCAATGGCAAAAATCGATGAATATTGTAAATGCACAAACAGTAATATCTCCGCATTGCAAGGTGCAATTCTGAAATTTTTTGCTTTTTCCTGCTAATCCTAGCATGATAAAGAAGATTCAAAGAGAGTGAGATACCAGCTCTTTTCATTCAGTCAGTAGCTTCAAACATTTCTGGACGTTTTTCAATGGCAAAAATCAATGAATATTGTAAATGCACAAACAGTAATATCTCCGCATTGCAAGGTGCAATTCTGAAATTTTTTGCTTTTTCCTGCTAATCCTAGCATGATAAAGAAGATTCAAAGTGAGTGAGATGCCAGCTCCTTTCATTCAGTCAGTAGCTTCAAACATTTCTGGACGTTTTTCAATGGCAAAAATCAATGAATATTGTAAATGCACAAACAGTAATATCTCCGCATTGCAAGGTGCAATTCTGAAATTTTTTGCTTTTTCCTGCTAATCCTAGCATGATAAAGAAGATTCAAAGAGAGTGAGATATCAGCTCCTTTCATTCAGTCAGTAGCTTCAAACATTTCTGGTATATGAATAACATGATGTTTTTCAATGGCAAAAATCAATGAATATTGTAAATGCACAAACAGTAATATCTCCACATTGCAAGGTGCAATTCTGAAATTTTTTGCTTTTTCCTGCTAATCCTAGCATGATAAAGAAGATTCAGAGAGAGTGAGATGCCAGCTCTTTTCATTCAGTCAGTAGCTTCAAACATTTCTGGACGTTTTTCAATGGCAAAAATCAATGAATATTGTAAATGCACAAACAGTAATTTCTCCGCATTGCAAGGTGCAATTCTGAAATTTTTTGCTTTTTCCTGCTAATCCTAGCATGATAAAGAAGATTCAAAGAGAGTGAGATGCCAGCTCTTTTCATTCAGTCAGTAGCTTCAAACATTTCTGGACGTTTTTCAATGGCAAAAATCAATGAATATTGTAAATGCACAAACAGTAATATCTCCGCATTGCAAGGTGCAATTCTGAAATTTTTTGCTTTTTCCTGCTAATCCTAGCATGATAAAGAAGATTCAAAGAGAGTGAGATGCCAGCTCTTTTCATTCAGTCAGTAGCTTCAAACATTTCTGGTATATGAATAACATGATGTTTTTCAATGGCAAAAATCAATGAATATTGTAAATGCACAAACAGTAATATCTCCGCATTGCAAGGTGCAATTCTGAAATTTTTTGCTTTTTCCTGCTAATCCTAGCATGATAAAGAAGATTCAAAGAGAGTGAGATGCCAGCTCCTTTCATTCAGTCAGTAGCTTCAAACATTTCTGGTATAGGAATAACATGATGTTTTTCAATGGCAAAAATCAATGAATATTGTAAATGCACAAACAGTAATATCTCCACATTGCAAGGTGCAATTCTGAAATTTTATGCTTTTTCCTGCTAATCCTAGCATGATAAAGAAGATTCAAAGAGAGTGAGATGCCAGCTCCTTTCATTCAGTCAGTAGCTTCAAACATTTCTGGACGTTTTTCAATGGCAAAAATCAATGAATATTGTAAATGCACAAACAGTAATTTCTCCGCATTGCAAGGTGCAATTCTGAAATTTTTTGCTTTTTCCTGCTAATCCTAGCATGATAAAGAAGATTCAAAGTGAGTGAGATGCCAGCTCCTTTCATTCAGTCAGTAGCTTCAAACATTTCTGGACGTTTTTCAATGGCAAAAATCAATGAATATTGTAAATGCACAAACAGTAATATCTCCGCATTGCAAGGTGCAATTCTGAAATTTTTTGCTTTTTCCTGCTAATCCTAGCATGATAAAGAAGATTCAAAGAGAGTGAGATATCAGCTCCTTTCATTCAGTCAGTAGCTTCAAACATTTCTGGTATATGAATAACATGATGTTTTTCAATGGCAAAAATCAATGAATATTGTAAATGCACAAACAGTAATATCTCCACATTGCAAGGTGCAATTCTGAAATTTTTTGCTTTTTCCTGCTAATCCTAGCATGATAAAGAAGATTCAGAGAGAGTGAGATGCCAGCTCTTTTCATTCAGTCAGTAGCTTCAAACATTTCTGGACGTTTTTCAATGGCAAAAATCAATGAATATTGTAAATGCACAAACAGTAATTTCTCCGCATTGCAAGGTGCAATTCTGAAATTTTTTGCTTTTTCCTGCTAATCCTAGCATGATAAAGAAGATTCAAAGAGAGTGAGATGCCAGCTCTTTTCATTCAGTCAGTAGCTTCAAACATTTCTGGACGTTTTTCAATGGCAAAAATCAATGAATATTGTAAATGCACAAACAGTAATATCTCCGCATTGCAAGGTGCAATTCTGAAATTTTTTGCTTTTTCCTGCTAATCCTAGCATGATAAAGAAGATTCAAAGAGAGTGAGATGCCAGCTCTTTTCATTCAGTCAGTAGCTTCAAACATTTCTGGTATATGAATAACATGATGTTTTTCAATGGCAAAAATCAATGAATATTGTAAATGCACAAACAGTAATATCTCCGCATTGCAAGGTGCAATTCTGAAATTTTTTGCTTTTTCCTGCTAATCCTAGCATGATAAAGAAGATTCAAAGAGAGTGAGATGCCAGCTCCTTTCATTCAGTCAGTAGCTTCAAACATTTCTGGTATAGGAATAACATGATGTTTTTCAATGGCAAAAATCAATGAATATTGTAAATGCACAAACAGTAATATCTCCACATTGCAAGGTGCAATTCTGAAATTTTATGCTTTTTCCTGCTAATCCTAGCATGATAAAGAAGATTCAAAGAGAGTGAGATGCCAGCTCCTTTCATTCAGTCAGTAGCTTCAAACATTTCTGGACGTTTTTCAATGGCAAAAATCAATGAATATTGTAAATGCACAAACAGTAATTTCTCCGCATTGCAAGGTGCAATTCTGAAATTTTTTGCTTTTTCCTGCTAATCCTAGCATGATAAAGAAGATTCAAAGAGAGTGAGATGCCAGCTCTTTTCATTCAGTCAGTAGCTTCAAACATTTCTGGTATATGAATAACATGATGTTTTTCAATGGCAAAAATCAATGAATATTGTAAATGCACAAACAGTAATATCTCCGCATTGCAAGGTGCAATTTTGAAATTTTTTGCTTTTTCCTGCTAATCCTAGCATGATAAAGAAGATTCAAAGAGAGTGAGATGCCAGCTCTTTTCATTCAGTCAGTAGCTTCAAACATTTCTGGACCTTTTTCAATGGCAAAAATCAATGAATATTGTAAATGCACAAACAGTAATATCTCCTCATTGCAAGGTGCAATTCTGAAATTTTTTGCTTTTTCCTGCTAATCCTAGCATGATAAAGAAGATTCAAAGAGAGTGAGATGCCAGCTCTTTTCATTCAGTCAGTAGCTTCAAATATTTCTGGTATATGAATAACATGATGTTTTACAATGGCAAAAATCAATGAATATTGTAAATGCACAAACAGTAATATCTCCACATTGCAAGGTGCAATTCTGAAATTTTTTGCTTTTTCCTGCTCCTCTTAGCATGATAAAGAAGATTCAAAGAGAGTGAGATGCCAGCTCTTTTCATTCAGTCAGTAGCTTCAAACATTTCTGGTATATGAATAACATGATGTTTTTGAATGGCAAAAATCAATGAATATTGTAAATGCACAAACAGTAATATCTCCGCATTGCAAGGTGCAATTCTGAAATTTTTTGCTTTTTCCTGCTAATCCTAGCATGATAAAGAAGATTCAAAGAGAGTGAGATGCCAGCTCTTTTCATTCAGTCAGTAGCTTCAAACATTTCTGGACGTTTTTCAATGGCAAAAATCAATGAATATTGAAAATGCACAAACAGTAATATCTCCACATTGCAAGGTGCAATTCTGAAATTTTTTGCTTTTTCCTGCTAATCCTAGCATGATAAAGAAGATTCAAAGAGAGTGAGATGCCAGCTCTTTTCATTCAGTCAGTAGCTTCAAACATTTCTGGACGTTTTTCAATGGCAAAAATCAATGAATATTGTAAATGCACAAACAGTAATTTCTCCGCATTGCAAGGTGCAATTCTGAAATTTTTTGCTTTTTCCTGCTAATCCTAGCATGATAAAGAAGATTCAAAGAGAGTGAGATGCCAGCTCTTTTCATTCAGTCAGTAGCTTCAAACATTTCTGGACGTTTTTCAATGGCAAAAATCATTGAATATTGTAAATGCACAAACAGTAATTTCTCCGCATTGCAAGGTGCAATTCTGAATTTTTTTGCTTTTTCCTGCTAATCCTAGCATGATAAAGAAGATTCAAAGAGAGTGAGATGCCAGCTCTTTTCATTCAGTCAGTAGCTTCAAACATTTCTGGTATATGAATAACATGATGTTTTTCAATGGCAAAAATCAATGAATATTGTAAATGCACAAACAGTAATATCTCCACATTGCAAGGTGCAATTCTGAAATTTTTTGCTTTTTCCTGCTCCTCTTAGCATGATAAAGAAGATTCAAAGAGAGTGAGATGCCAGCTCTTTTCATTCAGTCAGTAGCTTCAAACATTTCTGGTATATGAATAACATGATGTTTTTCAATGGCAAAAATCAATGAATATTGTAAATGCACAAACAGTAATATCTCCACATTGCAAGGTGCAATTCTGAAATTTTTTGCTTTTTCCTGCTAATCCTAGCATGATAAAGAAGATTCAAAGAGAGTGAGATGCCAGCTCTTTTCATTCAGTCAGTAGCTTCAAACATTTCTGGACGTTTTTCAATGGCAAAAATCAATGAATATTGTAAATGCACAAACAGTAATATCTCCACATTGCAAGGTGCAATTCTGAAATTTTTTGCTTTTTCCTGCTAATCCTAGCATGATAAAGAAGATTCAAAGAGAGTGAGATGCCAGCTCTTTTCATTCAGTCAGTAGCTTCAAACATTTCTGGTATATGAATAACATGATGTTTTTCAATGGCAAAAATCAATGAATATTGTAAATGCACAAACAGTAATATCTCCACATTGCAAGGTGCAATTCTGAAATTTTTTGCTTTTTCCTGATAATCCTAGCATGATAAAGAAGATTCAAAGAGAGTGAGATGCCAGCTCCTTTCATTCAGTCAGTAGCTTCAAACATTTCTGGACGTTTTTCAATGGCAAAAATCAATGAATATTGTAAATGCACAAACAGTAATATCTCCGCATTGCAAGGTGCAATTCTGAAATTTTTTGCTTTTTCCTGCTAATCCTAGCATGATAAAGAAGATTCAAAGAGAGTGAGATGCCAGCTCTTTTCATTCAGTCAGTAGCTTCAAACATTTCTGGTATATGAATAACATGATGTTTTTCAATGGCAAAAATCAATGAATATTGTAAATGCACAAACAGTAATATCTCCGCATTGCAAGGTGCAATTCTGAAATTTTTTGCTTTTTCCTGCTAATCCTAGCATGATAAAGAAGATTCAAAGAGAGTGAGATGCCAGCTCTTTTCATTCAGTCAGTAGCTTCAAACATTTCTGGTATATGAATAACATGATGTTTTTCAATGGCAAAAATCAATGAATATTGTAAATGCACAAACAGTAATATCTCCGCATTGCAAGGTGCAATTCTGAAATTTTTTGCTTTTTCCTGCTAATCCTAGCATGATAAAGAAGATTCAAAGAGAGTGAGATGCCAGCTCTTTTCATTCAGTCAGTAGCTTCAAACATTTCTGGACGTTTTTCAATGGCAAAAATCAATGAATATTGAAAATGCACAAACAGTAATATCTCCACATTGCAAGGTGCAATTCTGAAATTTTTTGCTTTTTCCTGCTAATCCTAGCATGATAAAGAAGATTCAAAGAGAGTGAGATGCCAGCTCTTTTCATTCAGTCAGTAGCTTCAAACATTTCTGGACGTTTTTCAATGGCAAAAATCAATGAATATTGTAAATGCACAAACAGTAATTTCTCCGCATTGCAAGGTGCAATTCTGAAATTTTTTGCTTTTTCCTGCTAATCCTAGCATGATAAAGAAGATTCAAAGAGAGTGAGATGCCAGCTCTTTTCATTCAGTCAGTAGCTTCAAACATTTCTGGACGTTTTTCAATGGCAAAAATCAATGAATATTGTAAATGCACAAACAGTAATTTCTCCGCATTGCAAGGTGCAATTCTGAATTTTTTTGCTTTTTCCTGCTAATCCTAGCATGATAAAGAAGATTCAAAGAGAGTGAGATGCCAGCTCTTTTCATTCAGTCAGTAGCTTCAAACATTTCTGGTATATGAATAACATGATGTTTTTCAATGGCAAAAATCAATGAATATTGTAAATGCACAAACAGTAATATCTCCACATTGCAAGGTGCAATTCTGAAATTTTTTGCTTTTTCCTGCTCCTCTTAGCATGATAAAGAAGATTCAAAGAGAGTGAGATGCCAGCTCTTTTCATTCAGTCAGTAGCTTCAAACATTTCTGGTATATGAATAACATGATGTTTTTCAATGGCAAAAATCAATGAATATTGTAAATGCACAAACAGTAATATCTCCACATTGCAAGGTGCAATTCTGAAATTTTTTGCTTTTTCCTGCTAATCCTAGCATGATAAAGAAGATTCAAAGAGAGTGAGATGCCAGCTCTTTTCATTCAGTCAGTAGCTTCAAACATTTCTGGACGTTTTTCAATGGCAAAAATCAATGAATATTGTAAATGCACAAACAGTAATATCTCCACATTGCAAGGTGCAATTCTGAAATTTTTTGCTTTTTCCTGCTAATCCTAGCATGATAAAGAAGATTCAAAGAGAGTGAGATGCCAGCTCTTTTCATTCAGTCAGTAGCTTCAAACATTTCTGGTATATGAATAACATGATGTTTTTCAATGGCAAAAATCAATGAATATTGTAAATGCACAAACAGTAATATCTCCACATTGCAAGGTGCAATTCTGAAATTTTTTGCTTTTTCCTGCTAATCCTAGCATGATAAAGAAGATTCAAAGAGAGTGAGATGCCAGCTCCTTTCATTCAGTCAGTAGCTTCAAAAATTTCTGGACGTTTTTCAATGGCAAAAATCAATGAATATTGTAAATGCACAAACAGTAATATCTCCGCATTGCAAGGTGCAATTCTGAAATTTTTTGCTTTTTCCTGCTAATCCTAGCATGATAAAGAAGATTCAAAGAGAGTGAGATGCCAGCTCTTTTCATTCAGTCAGTAGCTTCAAACATTTCTGGTATATGAATAACATGATGTTTTTCAATGGCAAAAATCAATGAATATTGTAAATGCACAAACAGTAATATCTCCGCATTGCAAGGTGCAATTCTGAAATTTTTTGCTTTTTCCTGCTAATCCTAGCATGATAAAGAAGATTCAAAGAGAGTGAGATGCCAGCTCTTTTCATTCAGTCAGTAGCTTCAAACATTTCTGGTATATGAATAACATGATGTTTTTCAATGGCAAAAATCAATGAATATTGTAAATGCACAAACAGTAATATCTCCACATTGCAAGGTGCAATTCTGAAATTTTTTGCTTTTTCCTGCTAATACTAGCATGATAAAGAAGATTCAAAGAGAGTGAGATGCCAGCTCCTTTCATTCAGTCAGTAGCTTCAAACATTTCTGGACGTTTTTCAATGGCAAAAATCAATGAATATTGTAAATGCACAAACAGTAATTTCTCCGCATTGCAAGGTGCAATTCTGAAATTTTTTGCTTTTTCCTGCTAATCCTAGCATGATAAAGAAGATTCAAAGAGAGTGAGATGCCAGCTCTTTTCATTCAGTCAGTAGCTTCAAACATTTCTGGTATATGAATAACATGATGTTTTTCAATGGCAAAAATCAATGAATATTGTAAATGCACAAACAGTAATATCTCCACATTGCAAGGTGCAATTCTGAAATTTTTTGCTTTTTCCTGCTAATCCTAGCATGATAAAGAAGATTCAAAGAGAGTGAGATGCCAGCTCTTTTCATTCAGTCAGTAGCTTCAAACATTTCTGGTATATGAATAACATGATGTTTTTCAATGGCAAAAATCAATGAATATTGTAAATGCACAAACAGTAATATCTCCACATTGCAAGGTGCAATTCTGAAATTTTTTGCTTTTTCCTGCTAATCCTAGCATGATAAAGAAGATTCAAAGAGAGTGAGATGCCAGCTCCTTTCATTCAGTCAGTAGCTTCAAACATTTCTGGACGTTTTTCAATGGCAAAAATCAATGAATATTGTAAATGCACAAACAGTAATTTCTCCGCATTGCAAGGTGCAATTCTGAAATTTTTTGCTTTTTCCTGCTAATCCTAGCATGATAAAGAAGATTCAAAGAGAGTGAGATGCCAGCTCTTTTCATTCAGTCAGTAGCTTCAAACATTTCTGGTATATGAATAACATGATGTTTTCCAATGGCAAAAATCAATGAATATTGTAAATGCACAAACAGTAATATCTCCACATTGCAAGGTGCAATTCTGAAATTTTTTGCTTTTTCCTGCTAATCCTAGCATGATAAAGAAGATTCAAAGAGAGTGAGATGCCAGCTCTTTTCATTCAGTCAGTAGCTTCAAACATTTCTGGTATATGAATAACATGATGTTTTTCAATGGCAAAAATCAATGAATATTGTAAATGCACAAACAGTAATATCTCCACATTGCAAGGTGCAATTCTGAAATTTTTTGCTTTTTCCTGCTAATCCTAGCATGATAAAGAAGATTCAAAGAGAGTGAGATGCCAGCTCCTTTCATTCAGTCAGTAACTTCAAACATTTCTGGACGTTTTTCAATGGCAAAAATCAATGAATATTGTAAATGCACAAACAGTAATTTCTCCGCATTGCAAGGTGCAATTCTGAAATTTTTTGCTTTTTCCTGCTAATCCTAGCATGATAAAGAAGATTCAAAGAGAGTGAGATGCCAGCTCTTTTCATTCAGTCAGTAGCTTCAAACATTTCTGGTATATGAATAACATGATGTTTTTCAATGGCAAAAATCAATGAATATTGTAAATGCACAAACATTAATTTCTCCGCATTGCAAGGTGCAATTCTCAAATTTTTTGCTTTTTCCTGCTAATCCTAGCATGATAAAGAAGATTCAAAGAGAGTGAGATGCCAGCTCCTTTCATTCAGTCAGTAGCTTCAAACATTTCTGGACGTTTTTCAATGGCAAAAATCAATGAATATTGTAAATGCACAAACAGTAATTTCTCCGCATTGCAAGGTGCAATTCTGAAATTTTTTGCTTTTTCCTGCTAATCCTAGCATGATAAAGAAGATTCAAAGAGAGTGAGATGCCAGCTCTTTTCATTCAGTCAGTAGCTTCAAACATTTCTGGTATATGAATAACATGATGTTTTTCAATGGCAAAAATCAATGAATATTGTAAATGCACAAACAGTAATATCTCCACATTGCAAGGTGCAATTCTGAAATTTTTTGCTTTTTCCTGCTAATCCTAGCATGAGAAAGAAGATTCAAAGAGAGTGAGATGCCAGCTCCTTTCATTCAGTCAGTAGCTTCAAACATTTCTGGACGTTTTTCAATGGCAAAAATCAATGAATATTGTAAATGCACAAACAGTAATTTCTCCGCATTGCAAGGTGCAATTCTGAAATTTTTTGCTTTTTCCTGCTAATCCTAGCATGATAAAGAAGATTCAAAGAGAGTGAGATGCCAGCTCTTTTCATTCAGTCAGTAGCTTCAAACATTTCTGGACGTTTTTCAATGGCAAAAATCAATGAATATTGTAAATGCACAAACAGTAATATCTCCGCATTGCAAGGTGCAATTCTGAAATTTTTTGCTTTTTCCTGCTAATCCTAGCATGATAAAGAAGATTCAAAGAGAGTGAGATGCCAGCTCTTTTCATTCAGTCAGTAGCTTCAAACATTTCTGGACGTTTTTCAATTTCAAAAATAAATGAATATTGTAAATGCACAAACAGTAATTTCTCCGCATTGCAAGGTGCAATTCTGAAATTTTTTGCTTTTTCCTGCTAATCCTAGCATGATAAAGAAGATTCAAAGAGAGTGAGATGCCAGCTCTTTTCATTCAGTCAGTAGCTTCAAACATTTCTGGACGTTTTTCAATGGCAAAAATCAATGAATATTGTAAATGCACAAACAGTAATATCTCCGCATTGCAAGGTGCAATTCTGAAATTTTTTGCTTTTTCTTGCTAATCCTAGCATGATAAAGAAGATTCAAAGAGAGTGAGATGTCAGCTCCTTTCATTCAGTCAGTAGCTTCAAACATTTCTGGTATATGAATAACATGATGTTTTTCAATGGCAAAAATCAATGAATATTGTAAATGCACAAACAGTGATATCTCCACATTGCAAGGTGCAATTCTGAAATTTTTTGCTTTTTCCTGCTAATCCTAGCATGATAAAGAAGATTCAGAGAGAGTGAGATGCCAGCTCTTTTCATTCAGTCAGTAGCTTCAAACATTTCTGGACGTTTTTCAATGGCAAAAATCAATGAATATTGTAAATGCACAAACAGTAATTTCTCCGCATTGCAAGGTGCAATTCTGAAATTTTTTGCTTTTTCCTGCTAATCCTAGCATGATAAAGAAGATTCAAAGAGAGTGAGATGCCAGCTCCTTTCATTCAGTCAGTAGCTTCAAACATTTCTGGACGTTTTTCAATGGCAAAAATCAATGAATATTGTAAATGCACAAACAGTAATTTCTCTGCATTGCAAGCTGCAATTCTGAAATTTTTTGCTTTTTCCTGCTAATCCTAGCATGATAAAGAAGATTCAAAGAGAGTGAGATGCCAGCTCTTTTCATTCAGTCAGTAGCTTCAAACATTTGTGGTATATGAATAACATGATGTTTTTCAATGGCAAAAATCAATGAATATTGTAAATGCACAAACAGTAATATCTCCACATTGCAAGGTGCAATTCTGAAATTTTTTGCTTTTTCCTGCTAATCCTAGCATGATAAAGAAGATTCAAAGAGAGTGAGATGCCAGCTCCTTTCATTCAGTCAGTAGCTTCAAACATTTCTGGACGTTTTTCAATGGCAAAAATCAATGAATATTGTAAATGCACAAACAGTAATTTCTCCGCATTGCAAGGTGCAATTCTGAAATTTTTTGCTTTTTCCTGCTAATCCTAGCATGATAAAGAAGATTCAAAGAGAGTGAGATGCCAGCTCTTTTCATTCAGTCAGTAGCTTCAAACATTTCTGGTATATGAATAACATGATGTTTTCCAATGGCAAAAATCAATGAATATTGTAAATGCACAAACAGTGATATCTCCACATTGCAAGGTGCAATTCTGAAATTTTTTGCTTTTTCCTGCTAATCCTAGCATGATAAAGAAGATTCAGAGAGAGTGAGATGCCAGCTCTTTTCATTCAGTCAGTAGCTTCAAACATTTCTGGACGTTTTTCAATGGCAAAAATCAATGAATATTGTAAATGCACAAACAGTAATTTCTCCGCATTGCAAGGTGCAATTCTGAAATTTTTTGCTTTTTCCTGCTAATCCTAGCATGATAAAGAAGATTCAAAGAGAGTGAGATGCCAGCTCCTTTCATTCAGTCAGTAGCTTCAAACATTTCTGGACGTTTTTCAATGGCAAAAATCAATGAATATTGTAAATGCACAAACAGTAATTTCTCCGCATTGCAAGCTGCAATTCTGAAATTTTTTGCTTTTTCCTGCTAATCCTAGCATGATAAAGAAGATTCAAAGAGAGTGAGATGCCAGCTCTTTTCATTCAGTCAGTAGCTTCAAACATTTGTGGTATATGAATAACATGATGTTTTTCAATGGCAAAAATCAATGAATATTGTAAATGCACAAACAGTAATATCTCCACATTGCAAGGTGCAATTCTGAAATTTTTTGCTTTTTCCTGCTAATCCTAGCATGATAAAGAAGATTCAAAGAGAGTGAGATGCCAGCTCCTTTCATTCAGTCAGTAGCTTCAAACATTTCTGGACGTTTTTCAATGGCAAAAATCAATGAATATTGTAAATGCACAAACAGTAATTTCTCCGCATTGCAAGGTGCAATTCTGAAATTTTTTGCTTTTTCCTGCTAATCCTAGCATGATAAAGAAGATTCAAAGAGAGTGAGATGCCAGCTCTTTTCATTCAGTCAGTAGCTTCAAACATTTCTGGTATATGAATAACATGATGTTTTCCAATGGCAAAAATCAATGAATATTGTAAATGCACAAACAGTAATATCTCCACATTGCAAGGTGCAATTCTGAAATTTTTTGCTTTTTCCTGCTAATCCTAGCATGATAAAGAAGATTCAAAGAGAGTGAGATGCCAGCTCTTTTCATTCAGTCAGTAGCTTCAAACATTTCTGGTATATGAATAACATGATGTTTTTCAATGGCAAAAATCAATGAATATTGTAAATGCACAAACAGTAATATCTCCACATTGCAAGGTGCAATTCTGAAATTTTTTGCTTTTTCCTGCTAATCCTAGCATGATAAAGAAGATTCAAAGAGAGTGAGATGCCAGCTCCTTTCATTCAGTCAGTAACTTCAAACATTTCTGGACGTTTTTCAATGGCAAAAATCAATGAATATTGTAAATGCACAAACAGTAATTTCTCCGCATTGCAAGGTGCAATTCTGAAATTTTTTGCTTTTTCCTGCTAATCCTAGCATGATAAAGAAGATTCAAAGAGAGTGAGATGCCAGCTCTTTTCATTCAGTCAGTAGCTTCAAACATTTCTGGTATATGAATAACATGATGTTTTTCAATGGCAAAAATCAATGAATATTGTAAATGCACAAACATTAATTTCTCCGCATTGCAAGGTGCAATTCTCAAATTTTTTGCTTTTTCCTGCTAATCCTAGCATGATAAAGAAGATTCAAAGAGAGTGAGATGCCAGCTCCTTTCATTCAGTCAGTAGCTTCAAACATTTCTGGACGTTTTTCAATGGCAAAAATCAATGAATATTGTAAATGCACAAACAGTAATTTCTCCGCATTGCAAGGTGCAATTCTGAAATTTTTTGCTTTTTCCTGCTAATCCTAGCATGATAAAGAAGATTCAAAGAGAGTGAGATGCCAGCTCTTTTCATTCAGTCAGTAGCTTCAAACATTTCTGGTATATGAATAACATGATGTTTTTCAATGGCAAAAATCAATGAATATTGTAAATGCACAAACAGTAATATCTCCACATTGCAAGGTGCAATTCTGAAATTTTTTGCTTTTTCCTGCTAATCCTAGCATGAGAAAGAAGATTCAAAGAGAGTGAGATGCCAGCTCCTTTCATTCAGTCAGTAGCTTCAAACATTTCTGGACGTTTTTCAATGGCAAAAATCAATGAATATTGTAAATGCACAAACAGTAATTTCTCCGCATTGCAAGGTGCAATTCTGAAATTTTTTGCTTTTTCCTGCTAATCCTAGCATGATAAAGAAGATTCAAAGAGAGTGAGATGCCAGCTCTTTTCATTCAGTCAGTAGCTTCAAACATTTCTGGACGTTTTTCAATGGCAAAAATCAATGAATATTGTAAATGCACAAACAGTAATATCTCCGCATTGCAAGGTGCAATTCTGAAATTTTTTGCTTTTTCCTGCTAATCCTAGCATGATAAAGAAGATTCAAAGAGAGTGAGATGCCAGCTCTTTTCATTCAGTCAGTAGCTTCAAACATTTCTGGACGTTTTTCAATTTCAAAAATAAATGAATATTGTAAATGCACAAACAGTAATTTCTCCGCATTGCAAGGTGCAATTCTGAAATTTTTTGCTTTTTCCTGCTAATCCTAGCATGATAAAGAAGATTCAAAGAGAGTGAGATGCCAGCTCTTTTCATTCAGTCAGTAGCTTCAAACATTTCTGGACGTTTTTCAATGGCAAAAATCAATGAATATTGTAAATGCACAAACAGTAATATCTCCGCATTGCAAGGTGCAATTCTGAAATTTTTTGCTTTTTCTTGCTAATCCTAGCATGATAAAGAAGATTCAAAGAGAGTGAGATGTCAGCTCCTTTCATTCAGTCAGTAGCTTCAAACATTTCTGGTATATGAATAACATGATGTTTTTCAATGGCAAAAATCAATGAATATTGTAAATGCACAAACAGTGATATCTCCACATTGCAAGGTGCAATTCTGAAATTTTTTGCTTTTTCCTGCTAATCCTAGCATGATAAAGAAGATTCAGAGAGAGTGAGATGCCAGCTCTTTTCATTCAGTCAGTAGCTTCAAACATTTCTGGACGTTTTTCAATGGCAAAAATCAATGAATATTGTAAATGCACAAACAGTAATTTCTCCGCATTGCAAGGTGCAATTCTGAAATTTTTTGCTTTTTCCTGCTAATCCTAGCATGATAAAGAAGATTCAAAGAGAGTGAGATGCCAGCTCCTTTCATTCAGTCAGTAGCTTCAAACATTTCTGGACGTTTTTCAATGGCAAAAATCAATGAATATTGTAAATGCACAAACAGTAATTTCTCCGCATTGCAAGGTGCAATTCTGAAATTTTTTGCTTTTTCCTGCTAATCCTAGCATGATAAAGAAGATTCATAGAGAGTGAGATGCCAGCTCTTTTCATTCAGTCAGTAGCTTCAAACATTTCTGGTATATGAATAACATGATGTTTTCCAATGGCAAAAATCAATGAATATTGTAAATGCACAAACAGTAATATCTCCACATTGCAAGGTGCAATTCTGAAATTTTTTGCTTTTTCCTGCTAATCCTAGCATGATAAAGAAGATTCAAAGAGAGTGAGATGCCAGCTCTTTTCATTCAGTCAGTAGCTTCAAACATTTCTGGTATATGAATAACATGATGTTTTTCAATGGCAAAAATCAATGAATATTGTAAATGCACAAACAGTAATATCTCCACATTGCAAGGTGCAATTCTGAAATTTTTTGCTTTTTCCTGCTAATCCTAGCATGATAAAGAAGATTCAAAGAGAGTGAGATGCCAGCTCCTTTCATTCAGTCAGTAACTTCAAACATTTCTGGACGTTTTTCAATGGCAAAAATCAATGAATATTGTAAATGCACAAACAGTAATTTCTCCGCATTGCAAGGTGCAATTCTGAAATTTTTTGCTTTTTCCTGCTAATCCTAGCATGATAAAGAAGATTCAAAGAGAGTGAGATGCCAGCTCTTTTCATTCAGTCAGTAGCTTCAAACATTTCTGGTATATGAATAACATGATGTTTTTCAATGGCAAAAATCAATGAATATTGTAAATGCACAAACATTAATTTCTCCGCATTGCAAGGTGCAATTCTCAAATTTTTTGCTTTTTCCTGCTAATCCTAGCATGATAAAGAAGATTCAAAGAGAGTGAGATGCCAGCTCCTTTCATTCAGTCAGTAGCTTCAAACATTTCTGGACGTTTTTCAATGGCAAAAATCAATGAATATTGTAAATGCACAAACAGTAATTTCTCCGCATTGCAAGGTGCAATTCTGAAATTTTTTGCTTTTTCCTGCTAATCCTAGCATGATAAAGAAGATTCAAAGAGAGTGAGATGCCAGCTCTTTTCATTCAGTCAGTAGCTTCAAACATTTCTGGTATATGAATAACATGATGTTTTTCAATGGCAAAAATCAATGAATATTGTAAATGCACAAACAGTAATATCTCCACATTGCAAGGTGCAATTCTGAAATTTTTTGCTTTTTCCTGCTAATCCTAGCATGAGAAAGAAGATTCAAAGAGAGTGAGATGCCAGCTCCTTTCATTCAGTCAGTAGCTTCAAACATTTCTGGACGTTTTTCAATGGCAAAAATCAATGAATATTGTAAATGCACAAACAGTAATTTCTCCGCATTGCAAGGTGCAATTCTGAAATTTTTTGCTTTTTCCTGCTAATCCTAGCATGATAAAGAAGATTCAAAGAGAGTGAGATGCCAGCTCTTTTCATTCAGTCAGTAGCTTCAAACATTTCTGGACGTTTTTCAATGGCAAAAATCAATGAATATTGTAAATGCACAAACAGTAATATCTCCGCATTGCAAGGTGCAATTCTGAAATTTTTTGCTTTTTCCTGCTAATCCTAGCATGATAAAGAAGATTCAAAGAGAGTGAGATGCCAGCTCTTTTCATTCAGTCAGTAGCTTCAAACATTTCTGGACGTTTTTCAATTTCAAAAATAAATGAATATTGTAAATGCACAAACAGTAATTTCTCCGCATTGCAAGGTGCAATTCTGAAATTTTTTGCTTTTTCCTGCTAATCCTAGCATGATAAAGAAGATTCAAAGAGAGTGAGATGCCAGCTCTTTTCATTCAGTCAGTAGCTTCAAACATTTCTGGACGTTTTTCAATGGCAAAAATCAATGAATATTGTAAATGCACAAACAGTAATATCTCCGCATTGCAAGGTGCAATTCTGAAATTTTTTGCTTTTTCTTGCTAATCCTAGCATGATAAAGAAGATTCAAAGAGAGTGAGATGTCAGCTCCTTTCATTCAGTCAGTAGCTTCAAACATTTCTGGTATATGAATAACATGATGTTTTTCAATGGCAAAAATCAATGAATATTGTAAATGCACAAACAGTGATATCTCCACATTGCAAGGTGCAATTCTGAAATTTTTTGCTTTTTCCTGCTAATCCTAGCATGATAAAGAAGATTCAGAGAGAGTGAGATGCCAGCTCTTTTCATTCAGTCAGTAGCTTCAAACATTTCTGGACGTTTTTCAATGGCAAAAATCAATGAATATTGTAAATGCACAAACAGTAATTTCTCCGCATTGCAAGGTGCAATTCTGAAATTTTTTGCTTTTTCCTGCTAATCCTAGCATGATAAAGAAGATTCAAAGAGAGTGAGATGCCAGCTCCTTTCATTCAGTCAGTAGCTTCAAACATTTCTGGACGTTTTTCAATGGCAAAAATCAATGAATATTGTAAATGCACAAACAGTAATTTCTCCGCATTGCAAGCTGCAATTCTGAAATTTTTTGCTTTTTCCTGCTAATCCTAGCATGATAAAGAAGATTCAAAGAGAGTGAGATGCCAGCTCTTTTCATTCAGTCAGTAGCTTCAAACATTTGTGGTATATGAATAACATGATGTTTTTCAATGGCAAAAATCAATGAATATTGTAAATGCACAAACAGTAATATCACCACATTGCAAGGTGCAATTCTGAAATTTTTTGCTTTTTCCTGCTAATCCTAGCATGATAAAGAAGATTCAAAGAGAGTGAGATGCCAGCTCCTTTCATTCAGTCAGTAGCTTCAAACATTTCTGGACGTTTTTCAATGGCAAAAATCAATGAATATTGTAAATGCACAAACAGTAATATCTCCGCATTGCAAGGTGCAATTCTGAATTTTTTTGCTTTTTCCTGCTAATCCTAGCATGATAAAGAAGATTCAAAGAGAGTGAGATGCAAGCTCCTTTCATTCAGTCAGTAGCTTCAAACATTTCTGGACGTTTTTCAATGGCAAAAATCAATGAATATTGTAAATGCACAAACAGTAATATCTCCGCATTGCAAGGTGCAATTCTGAAATTTTTTGCTTTTTCCTGCTAATCCTAGCATGATAAAGAAGATTCAAAGAGAGTGAGATGCCAGCTCTTTTCATTCAGTCAGTAGCTTCAAACATTTCTGGTATATGAATAACATGATGTTTTTCAATGGCAAAAATCAATGAATATTGTAAATGCACAAACAGTAATATCTCCGCATTGCAAGGTGCAATTCTGAAATTTTTTGCTTTTTCCTGCTAATCCTAACATGATAAAGAAGATTCAAAGAGAGTGAGATGCCAGCTCTTTTCATTCAGTCAGTAGCTTCAAAATTTCTGGTATATGAATAACATGATGTTTTTCAATGGCAAAAATCAATGAATATTGTAAATGCACAAACAGTAATATCTCCACATTGCAAGGTGCAATTCTGAAATTTTTTGCTTTTTCCTGCTATTCCTTGCATGATAAAGAAGATTCAAAGAGAGTGAGATGCCAGCTCCTTTCATTCAGTCAGTAGCTTCAAACATTTCTGGACGTTTTTCAATGGCAAAAATCAATGAATATTGTAAATGCACAAACAGTAATTTCTCCGCATTGCAAGGTGCAATTCTGAAATTTTTTGCTTTTTCCTGCTAATCCTAGCATGATAAAGAAGATTCAAAGAGAGTGAGATGCCAGCTCTTTTCATTCAGTCAGTAGCTTCAAACATTTCTGGTATATGAATAACATGATGTTTTTCAATGGCAAAAATCAATGAATATTGTAAATGCACAAACAGTAATATCTCCACATTGCAAGGTGCAATTCTGAAATTTTTTGCTTTTTCCTGCTAATCCTAGCATGATAAAGAAGATTCAAAGAGAGTGAGATGCCAGCTCTTTTCATTCAGTCAGTAGCTTCAAACATTTCTGGTATATGAATAACATGATGTTTTTCAATGGCAAAAATCAATGAATATTGTAAATGCACAAACAGTAATATCTCCACATTGCAAGGTGCAATTCTGAAATTTTTTGCTTTTTCCTGCTAATCCTAGCATGATAAAGAAGATTCAAAGAGAGTGAGATGCCAGCTCCTTTCATTCAGTCAGTAGCTTCAAACATTTCTGGACGTTTTTCAATGGCAAAAATCAATGAATATTGTAAATGCACAAACAGTAATTTCTCCGCATTGCAAGGTGCAATTCTGACATTTTTTGCTTTTTCCTGCTAATCCTAGCATGATAAAGAAGATTCAAAGAGAATGAGATGCCAGCTCTTTTCATTCAGTCAGTAGCTTCAAACATTTCTGGTATATGAATAACATGATGTTTTTCAATGGCAAAAATCAATGAATATTGTAAATGCACAAACAGTAATTTCTCCGCATTGCAAGGTGCAATTCTGAAATTTTTTGCTTTTTCCTGCTAATCCTAGCATGATAAAGAAGATTCAAAGAGAGTGAGATGCCAGCTCCTTTCATTCAGTCAGTAGCTTCAAACATTTCTGGACGTTTTTCAATGGCAAAAATCAATGAATATTGTAAATGCACAAACAGTAATTTCTCCGCATTGCAAGGTGCAATTCTGAAATTTTTTGCTTTTTCCTTCTAATCCTAGCATGATAAAGAAGATTCAAAGAGAGTGAGATGCCAGCTCTTTTCATTCAGTCAGTAGCTTCAAACATTTCTGGTATATGAATAACTTGATGTTTTTCAATGGCAAAAATCAATGAATATTGTAAATGCACAAACAGTAATATCTCCACATTGCAAGGTGCAATTCTGAAATTTTTTGCTTTTTCCTGCTAATCCTAGCATGATAAAGAAGATTCAAAGAGAGTAAGATGCCAGCTCCTTTCATTCAGTCAGTAGCTTCAAACATTTCTGGACGTTTTTCAATGGCAAAAATCAGTGAATATTGTAAATGCACAAACAGTAATTTCTCCGCATTGCAAGGTGCAATTCTGAAATTTTTTGCTTTTTCCTGCTAATCCTAGCATGATAAAGAAGATTCAAAGAGAGTGAGATGCCAGCTCTTTTCATTCAGTCAGTAGCTTCAAACATTTCTGGACGTTTTTCAATGGCAAAAATCAATGAATATTGTAAATGCACAAACAGTAATATCTCCGCATTGCAAGGTGCAATTCTGAAATTTTTTGCTTTTTCCTGCTAATCCTAGCATGATAAAGAAGATTCAAAGAGAGTGAGATGCCAGCTCTTTTCATTCAGTCAGTAGCTTCAAACATTTCTGGACGTTTTTCAATGGCAAAAATCAATGAATATTGTAAATGCACAAACAGTAATTTCTCCGCATTGCAAGGTGCAATTCTGAATTTTTTTGCTTTTTCCTGCTAATCCTAGCATGATAAAGAAGATTCAAAGAGAGTGAGATGCCAGCTCTTTTCATTCAGTCAGTAGCTTCAAACATTTCTGGACGTTTTTCAATGGCAAAAATCAATGAATATTGTAAATGCACAAACAGTAATATCTCCGCATTGCAAGGTGCAATTCTGAAATTTTTTGCTTTTTCCTGCTAATACTAGCATGATAAAGAAGATTCAAAGAGAGTGAGATGTCAGCTCCTTTCATTCAGTCAGTAGCTTCAAACATTTCTGGTATATGAATAACATGATGTTTTTCAATGGCTAAAATCAATGAATATTGTAAATGCACAAACAGTAATATCTCCACATTGCAAGGTGCAATTCTGAAATTTTTTGCTTTTTCCTGCTAATTCTAGCATGATAAAGAAGATTCAGAGAGAGTGAGATGCCAGCTCTTTTCATTCAGTCAGTAGCTTCAAACATTTCTGGACGTTTTTCAATGGCAAAAATCAATGAATATTGTAAATGCACAAACAGTAATTTCTCCGCATTGCAAGGTGCAATTCTGAAATTTTTTGCTTTTTCCTGCTAATCCTAGCATGATAAAGAAGATTCAAAGAGAGTGAGATGCCAGCTCCTTTCATTCAGTCAGTAGCTTCAAACATTTCTGGACGTTTTTCAATGGCAAAAATCAATGAATATTGTAAATGCACAAACAGTAATTTCTCCGCATTGCAAGGTGCAATTCTGAAATTTTTTGCTTTTTTCTGCTAATCCTAGCATGATAAAGAAGATTCAAAGAGAGTGAGATGCCAGCTCTTTTCATTCAGTCAGTAGCTTCAAACATTTCTGGTATATGAATAACATGATGTTTTTCAATGGCAAAAATCAATGAATATTGTAAATGCACAAACAGTAATATCTCCACATTGCAAGGTGCAATTCTGAAATGTTTTGCTTTTTCCTGCTAATCCTAGCATGATAAAGAAGATTCAAAGAGAGTGAGATGCCAGCTCCTTTCATTCAGTCAGTAGCTTCAAACATTTCTGGACGTTTTTCAATGGCAAAAATCAATGAATATTGTAAATGCACAAACAGTAATTTCTCCGCACTGCAAGGTGCAATTCTGAAATTTTTTGCTTTTTCCTGCTAATCCTAGCATGATAAAGAAGATTCAAAGAGAGTGAGATGCCAGCTCTTTTCATTCAGTCAGTAGCTTCAAACATTTCTGGACGTTTTTCAATGGCAAAAATCAATGAATATTGTAAATGCACAAACAGTAATATCTCCGCATTGCAAGGTGCAATTCTGAAATTTTTTGCTTTTTCATGCTAATCCTAGCATGATAAAGAAGATTCAAAGAGAGTGAGATGCCAGCTCTTTTCATTCAGTCAGTAGCTTCAAACATTTCTGATATATGAATAACATGATGTTTTTCAATGGCAAAAATCAATGAATATTGTAAATGCACAAACAGTAATATCTCCGCATTGCAAGGTGCAATTCTGAAATTTTTTGCTTTTTCCTGCTAATCCTAGCATGATAAAGAAGATTCAAAGAGAGTGAGATGCCAGCTCCTTTCATTCAGTCAGTAGCTTCAAACATTTCTGGTATATGAATAACATGATGTTTTTCAATGGCAAAAATCAATGAATATTGTAAATGCACAAACAGTAATATCTCCACATTGCAAGGTGCAATTCTGAAATTTTTTGCTTTTTCCTGCTAATCCTAGCATGATAAAGAAGATTCAAAGAGAGTGAGATGCCAGCTCCTTTCATTCAGTCAGTAGCTTCAAACATTTCTGGACGTTTTTCAATGGCAAAAATCAATGAATATTGTAAATGCACAAACAGTAATTTCTCCGCATTGCAAGGTGCAATTCTGAAATTTTTTGCTTTTTCCTGCTAATCCTAGCATGATAAAGAAGATTCAAAGAGAGTGAGATGCCAGCTCTTTTCATTCAGTCAGTAGCTTCAAACATTTCTGGTATATGAATAACATGATGTTTTTCAATGGCAAAAATCAATGAATATTGTAAATGCACAAACAGTAATATCTCCGCATTGCAAGGTGCAATTCTGAAATTTTTTGCTTTTTCCTGCTCCTCTTAGCATGATAAAGAAGATTCAAAGAGAGTGAGATGCCAGCTCTTTTCATTCAGTCAGTAGCTTCAAACATTTCTGGTATATGAATAACATGATGTTTTTCAATGGCAAAAATCAATGAATATTGTAAATGCACAAACAGTAATATCTCCGCATTGCAAGGTGCAATTCTGAAATTTTTTGCTTTTTCCTGCTAATCCTAGCATGATAAAGAAGATTCAAAGAGAGTGAGATGCCAGCTCTTTTCATTCAGTCAGTAGCTTCAAACATTTCTGGACGTTTTTCAATGGCAAAAATCAATGAATATTGTAAATGCACAAACAGTAATATCTCCACATTGCAAGGTGCAATTCTGAAATTTTTTGCTTTTTCCTGCTAATCCTAGCATGATAAAGAAGATTCAAAGAGAGTGAGATGCCATCTCTTTTCATTCAGTCAGTAGCTTCAAACATTTCTGGTATATGAATAACATGATGTTTTTCAATGGCAAAAATCAATGAATATTGTAAATGCACAAACAGTAATATCTCCACATTGCAAGGTGCAATTCTGAAATTTTTTGCTTTTTCCTGCTAATCCTAGCATGATAAAGAAGATTCAAAGAGAGTGAGATGCCAGCTCCTTTCATTCAGACAGTAGCTTCAAACATTTCTGGACGTTTTTCAATGGCAAAAATCAATGAATATTGTAAATGCACAAACAGTAATTTCTCCGCATTGCAAGGTGCAATTCTGAAATTTTTTGCTTTTTCCTGCTAATCCTAGCATGATAAAGAAGATTCAAAGAGAGTGAGATGCCAGCTCTTTTCATTCAGTCAGTAGCTTCAAACATTTCTGGTATATGAATAACATGATGTTTTTCAATGGCAAAAATCAATGAATATTGTAAATGCACAAACAGTAATTTCTCCGCATTGCAAGGTGCAATTCTGAAATTTTTTGCTTTTTCCTGCTAATCCTAGCATGATAAAGAAGATTCAAAGAGAGTGAGATGCCAGCTCCTTTCATTCAGTCAGTAGCTTCAAACATTTCTGGACGTTTTTCAATGGCAAAAATCAATGAATATTGTAAATGCACAAACAGTAATATCTCCGCATTGCAAGGTGCAATTCTGAAATTTTTTGCTTTTTCCTGCTAATCCTAGCATGATAAAGAAGATTCAAAGAGAGTGAGATGTCAGCTCCTTTCATTCAGTCAGTAGCTTCAAACATTTCTGGTATATGAATAACATGATGTTTTTCAATGGCAAAAATCAATGAATATTGTAAATGCACAAACAGTAATATCTCCACATTGCAAGGTGCAATTCTGAAATTTTTTGCTTTTTCCTGCTAATCCTAGCATGATAAAGAAGATTCAGAGAGAGTGAGATGCCAGCTCTTTTCATTCAGTCAGTAGCTTCAAACATTTCTGGACGTTTTTCAATGGCAAAAATCAATGAATATTGTAAATGCACAAACAGTAATTTCTCCGCATTGCAAGGTGCAATTCTGAAATTTTTTGCTTTTTCCTGCTAATCCTAGCATGATAAAGAAGATTCAAAGAGAGTGAGATGCCAGCTCCTTTCATTCAGTCAGTAGCTTCAAACATTTCTGGACGTTTTTCAATGGCAAAAATCAATGAATATTGTAAATGCACAAACAGTAATTTCTCCGCATTGCAAGGTGCAATTCTGAAATTTTTTGCTTTTTCCTGCTAATCCTAGCATGATAAAGAAGATTCAAAGAGAGTGAGATGCCAGCTCCTTTCATTCAGTCAGTAGCTTCAAACATTTCTGGACGTTTTTCAATGGCAAAAATCAATGAATATTGTAAATGCACAAACAGTAATTTCTCCGCATTGCAAGGTGCAATTCTGAAATTTTTTGCTTTTTCCTGCTAATCCTAGCATGATAAAGAAGATTCAAAGAGAGTGAGATGCCAGCTCTTTTCATTCAGTCAGTAGCTTCAAACATTTCTGGTATATGAATAACATGATGTTTTTCAATGGCAAAAATCAATGAATATTGTAAATGCACAAACAGTAATATCTCCACATTGCAAGGTGCAATTCTGAAATTTTTTGCTTTTTCCTGCTAATCCTAGCATGATAAAGAAGATTCAAAGAGAGTGAGATGCCAGCTCCTTTCATTCAGTCAGTAGCTTCAAACATTTCTGGATGTTTTTCAATGGCAAAAATCAATGAATATTGTAAATGCACAAACAGTAATTTCTCCGCATTGCAAGGTGCAATTCTGAAATTTTTTGCTTTTTCCTGCTAATCCTAGCATGATAAAGAAGATTCAAAGAGAGTGAGATGCCAGCTCTTTTCATTCAGTCAGTAGCTTCAAGCATTTCTGGACGTTTTTCAATGGCAAAAATCAATGAATATTGTAAATGCACAAACAGTAATATCTCCGCATTGCAAGGTGCAATTCTGAAATTTTTTGCTTTTTCCTGCTAATCCTAGCATGATAAAGAAGATTCAAAGAGAGTGAGATGCCAGCTCTTTTCATTCAGTCAGTAGCTTCAAACATTTCTGGTATATGAATAACATGATGTTTTTCAATGGCAAAAATCAATGAATATTGTAAATGCACAAACAGTAATATCTCCGCATTGCAAGGTGCAATTCTGAAATTTTTTGCTTTTTCCAGCTAATCCTAGCATGATAAAGAAGATTCAAAGAGAGTGAGATGCCAGCTCTTTTCATTCAGTCAGTAGCTTCAAACATTTCTGGACGTTTTTCAATGGCAAAAATCAATGAATATTGTAAATGCACAAACAGTAATATCTCCACATTGCAAGGTGCAATTCTGAAATTTTTTGCTTTTTCCTGCTAATCCTAGCATGATAAAGAAGATTCAAAGAGAGTGAGATGCCAGCTCCTTTCATTCAGTCAGTAGCTTCAAACATTTCTGGACGTTTTTCAATGGCAAAAATCAATGAATATTGTAAATGCACAAACAGTAATTTCTCCGCATTGCAAGGTGCAATTCTGAAATTTTTTGCTTTTTCCTGCTAATCCTAGCATGATAAAGAAGATTCAAAGAGAGTGAGATGCCAGCTCTTTTCATTCAGTCAGTAGCTTCAAACATTTCTGGTATATGAATAACATGATGTTTTTCAATGGCAAAAATCAATGAATATTGTAAATGCACAAACAGTAATTTCTCCGCATTGCAAGGTGCAATTCTGAAATTTTTTGCTTTTTCCTGCTAATCCTAGCATGATAAAGAAGATTCAAAGAGAGTGAGATGCCAGCTCCTTTCATTCAGTCAGTAGCTTCAAACATTTCTGGACGTTTTTCAATGGCAAAAATCAATGAATATTGTAAATGCACAAACAGTAATATCTCCGCATTGCAAGGTGCAATTCTGAAATGTTTTGCTTTTTCCTGCTAATCCTAGCATGATAAAGAAGATTCAAAGAGAGTGAGATGTCAGCTCCTTTCATTCAGTCAGTAGCTTCAAACATTTCTGGTATATGAATAACATGATGTTTTTCAATGGCAAAAATCAATGAATATTGTAAATGCACAAACAGTAATATCTCCACATTGCAAGGTGCAATTCTGAAATATTTTGCTTTTTCCTGCTAATCCTAGCATGATAAAGAAGATTCAGAGAGAGTGAGATGCCAGCTCTTTTCATTCAGTCAGTAGCTTCAAACATTTCTGGACGTTTTTCAATGGCAAAAATCAATGAATATTGTAAATGCACAAACAGTAATTTCTCCGCATTGCAAGGTGCAATTCTGAAATTTTTTGCTTTTTCCTGCTAATCCTAGCATGATAAAGAAGATTCAAAGAGAGTGAGATGCCAGCTCCTTTCATTCAGTCAGTAGCTTCAAACATTTCTGGACTTTTTTCAATGGCAAAAATCAATGAATATTGTAAATGCACAAACAGTAATTTCTCCGCATTGCAAGGTGCAATTCTGAAATTTTTTGCTTTTTCCTGCTAATCCTAGCATGATAAAGAAGATTCAAAGAGAGTGAGATGCCAGCTCTTTTCATTCAGTCAGTAGCTTCAAACATTTCTGTTATATGAATAACATGATGTTTTTCAATGGCAAAAATCAATGAATATTGTAAATGCACAAACAGTAATATCTCCACATTGCAAGGTGCAATTCTGAAATTTTTTGCTTTTTCCTGCTAATCCTAGCATGATAAAGAAGATTCAAAGAGAGTGAGATGCCAGCTCCTTTCATTCAGTCAGTAGCTTCAAACATTTCTGGACGTTTTTCAATGGCAAAAATCTATGAATATTGTAAATGCACAAACAGTAATATCTCCGCATTGCAAGGTGCAATTCTGAAATTTTTTGCTTTTTCCTGCTAATCCTAGCATGATAAAGAAGATTCAAAGAGAGTGAGATGCCAGCTCTTTTCATTCAGTCAGTAGCTTCAAACATTTCTGGTATATGAATAACATGATGTTTTTCAGTGGCAAAAATCAATGAATATTGTAAATGCACAAACAGTAATATCTCCGCATTGCAAGGTGCAATTCTGAAATTTTTTGCTTTTTCCTGCTAATCCTAGCATGATAAAGAAGATTCAAAGAGAGTGAGATGCCAGCTCCTTTCATTCAGTCAGTAGCTTCAAACATTTCTGGTATATGAATAACATGATGTTTTTCAATGGCAAAAATCAATGAATATTGTAAATGCACAAACAGTAATATCTCCACATTGCAAGGTGCAATTCTGAAATTTTTTGCTTTTTCCTGCTAATCCTAGCATGATAAAGAAGATTCAAAGAGAGTGAGATGCCAGCTCTTTTCATTTAGTCAGTAGCTTCAAACATTTCTGGACGTTTTTCAATGGCAAAAATCAATGAATATTGTAAATGCACAAACAGTAATATCTCCGCATTGCAAGGTGCAATTCTGAAATTTTTTGCTTTTTCCTGCTAATCCTAGCATGATAAAGAAGATTCAAAGAGAGTGAGATGCCAGCTCTTTTCATTTAGTCAGTAGCTTCAAACATTTCTGGACGTTTTTCAATGGCAAAAATCAATGAATATTGTAAATGCACAAACAGTAATATCTCCGCATTGCAAGGTGCAATTCTGAAATTTTTTGCTTTTTCCTGCTAATCCTAGCATGATAAAGAAGATTCAAAGAGAGTGGGATGCCAGCTCTTTTCATTCAGTCAGTAGCTTCAAACATTTCTGGTATATGAATAACATGATGTTTTTCAATGGCAAAAATCAATGAATATTGTAAATGCACAAACAGTAATATCTCCACATTGCAAGGTGCAATTCTGAATTTTTTTGCTTTTTCCTGCTCCTCTTAGCATTATAAAGAAGATTCAAAGAGAGTGAGATGCCAGCTCTTTTCATTCAGTCAGTAGCTTCAAACATTTCTGTTATATGAATAACATGATGTTTTTCAATGGCAAAAATCAATGAATATTGTAAATGCACAAACAGTAATATCTCCACATTGCAAGGTGCAATTCTGAAATTTTTTGCTTTTTCCTGCTAATCCTAGCATGATAAAGAAGATTCAAAGAGAGTGAGATGCCAGCTCCTTTCATTCAGTCAGTAGCTTCAAACATTTCTGGACGTTTTTCAATGGCAAAAATCAATGAATATTGTAAATGCACAAACAGTAATATCTCCGCATTGCAAGGTGCAATTCTGAAATTTTTTGCTTTTTCCTGCTAATCCTAGCATGATAAAGAAGATTCAAAGAGAGTGAGATGCCAGCTCTTTTCATTCAGTCAGTAGCTTCAAACATTTCTGGTATATGAATAACATGATGTTTTTCAGTGGCAAAAATCAATGAATATTGTAAATGCACAAACAGTAATATCTCCGCATTGCAAGGTGCAATTCTGAAATTTTTTGCTTTTTCCTGCTAATCCTAGCATGATAAAGAAGATTCAAAGAGAGTGAGATGCCAGCTCCTTTCATTCAGTCAGTAGCTTCAAACATTTCTGGTATATGAATAACATGATGTTTTTCAATGGCAAAAATCAATGAATATTGTAAATGCACAAACAGTAATATCTCCACATTGCAAGGTGCAATTCTGAAATTTTTTGCTTTTTCCTGCTAATCCTAGCATGATAAAGAAGATTCAAAGAGAGTGAGATGCCAGCTCCTTTCATTCAGTCAGTAGCTTCAAACATTTCTGGACGTTTTTCAATGGCAAAAATCAATGAATATTGTAAATGCACAAACAGTAATTTCTCCGCATTGCAAGGTGCAATTCTGAAATTTTTTGCTTTTTCCTGCTAATCCTAGCATGATAAAGAAGATTCAAAGAGAGTGAGATGCCAGCTCTTTTCATTCAGTCAGTAGCTTCAAACATTTCTGGTATATGAATAACATGATGTTTTTCAATGGCAAAAATCAATGAATATTGTAAATGCACAAACAGTAATATCTCCGCATTGCAAGGTGCAATTCTGAAATTTTTTGCTTTTTCCTGCTAATCCTAGCATGATAAAGAAGATTCAAAGAGAGTGAGATGCCAGCTCTTTTCATTTAGTCAGTAGCTTCAAACATTTCTGGACGTTTTTCAATGGCAAAAATCAATGAATATTGTAAATGCACAAACAGTAATATCTCCGCATTGCAAGGTGCAATTCTGAAATTTTTTGCTTTTTCCTGCTAATCCTAGCATGATAAAGAAGATTCAAAGAGAGTGAGATGCCAGCTCTTTTCATTTAGTCAGTAGCTTCAAACATTTCTGGACGTTTTTCAATGGCAAAAATCAATGAATATTGTAAATGCACAAACAGTAATATCTCCGCATTGCAAGGTGCAATTCTGAAATTTTTTGCTTTTTCCTGCTAATCCTAGCATGATAAAGAAGATTCAAAGAGAGTGAGATGCCAGCTCTTTTCATTCAGTCAGTAGCTTCAAACATTTCTGGTATATGAATAACATGATGTTTTTCAATGGCAAAAATCAATGAATATTGTAAATGCACAAACAGTAATATCTCCACATTGCAAGGTGCAATTCTGAATTTTTTTGCTTTTTCCTGCTCCTCTTAGCATTATAAAGAAGATTCAAAGAGAGTGAGATGCCAGCTCTTTTCATTCAGTCAGTAGCTTCAAACATTTCTGGTATATGAATAACATGATGTTTTTCAATGGCAAAAATCAATGAATATTGTAAATGCACAAACAGTAATTTCTCCGCATTGCAAGGTGCAATTCTGAAATTTTTTGCTTTTTCCTGCTAATCCTAGCATGATAAAGAAGATTCAAAGAGAGTGAGATGCCAGCTCTTTTCATTCAGTCAGTAGCTTCAAACATTTCTGGACGTTTTTCATTGGCAAAAATCAATGAATATTGTAAATGCACAAACAGTAATATCTCCGCATTGCAAGGTGCAATTCTGAAATTTTTTGCTTTTTCCTGCTAATCCTAGCATGATAAAGAAGATTCAAAGAGAGTGAGATGCCAGCTCTTTTCATTCAGTCAGTAGCTTCAAACATTTCTGGACGTTTTTCAATGGCAAAAATCAATGAATATTGTAAATGCACAAACAGTAATTTCTCCGCATTGCAAGGTGCAATTCTGAAATTTTTTGCTTTTTCCTGCTAATCCTAGCATGATAAATAAGATTCAAAGAGAGTGAGATGCCAGCTCTTTTCATTCAGTCAGTAGCTTCAAACATTTCTGGACGTTTTTCAATGGCAAAAATCAATGAATATTGTAAATGCACAAACAGTAATATCTCCGCATTGCAAGGTGCAATTCTGAAATTTTTTGCTTTTTCCTGCTAATCCTAGCATGATAAAGAAGATTCAAAGAGAGTGAGATGTCAGCTCCTTTCATTCAGTCAGTAGCTTCAAACATTTCTGGTATATGAATAACATGATGTTTTTCAATGGCAAAAATCAATGAATATTGTAAATGCACAAACAGTAATATCTCCACATTGCAAGGTGCAATTCTGAAATTTTTTGCTTTTTCCTGCTAATCCTAGCATGATAAAGAAGATTCAGAGAGAGTGAGATGCCAGCTCTTTTCATTCAGTCAGTAGCTTCAAACATTTCTGGACGTTTTTCAATGGCAAAAATCAATGAATATTGTAAATGCACAAACAGTAATTTCTCCGCATTGCAAGGTGCAATTCTGAAATTTTTTGCTTTTTCCTGCTAATCCTAGCATGATAAAGAAGATTCAAAGAGAGTGAGATGCCAGCTCCTTTCATTCAGTCAGTAGCTTCAAACATTTCTGGACGTTTTTCAATGGCAAAAATCAATGAATATTGTAAATGCACAAACAGTAATTTCTCCACATTGCAAGGTGCAATTCTGAAATTTTTTGCTTTTTCCTGCTAATCCTAGCATAATAAAGAAGATTCAAAGAGAGTGAGATGCCAGCTCTTTTCATTCAGTCAGTAGCTTCAAACATTTCTGGTATATGAATAACATGATGTTTTTCAATGGCAAAAATCAATGAATATTGTAAATGCACAAACAGTAATATCTAGACATTGCAAGGTGCAATTCTGAAATTTTTTGCTTTTTCCTGCTAATCCTAGCATGATAAAGAAGATTCAAAGAGAGTGAGATGCCAGCTCCTTTCATTCAGTCAGTAGCTTCAAACATTTCTGGACGTTTTTCAATGGCAAAAATCAATGAATATTGTAAATGCACAAACAGTAATTTCTCCGCATTGCAAGGTGCAATTCTGAAATTTTTTGCTTTTTCCTGCTAATCCTAGCATGATAAAGAAGATTCAAAGAGAGTGAGATGCCAGCTCTTTTCATTCAGTGAGTAGCTTCAAACATTTCTGGTATATGAATAACATGATGTTTTTCAATGGCAAAAATCAATGAATATTGTAAATGCACAAACAGTAATTTCTCCGCATTGCAAGGTGCAATTCTGAAATTTTTTGCTTTTTCCTGCTAATCCTAGCATGATAAAGAAGATTCAAAGAGAGTGAGATGCCAGCTCCTTTCATTCAGTCAGTAGCTTCAAACATTTCTGGACGTTTTTCAATGGCAAAAATCAATGAATATTGTAAATGCACAAACAGTAATTTCTCCGCATTGCAAGGTGCAATTCTGAAATTTTTTGCTTTTTCCTGCTAATCCTAGCATGATAAAGAGGATTCAAAGAGAGTGAGATGCCAGCTCTTTTCATTCAGTCAGTAGCTTCAAACATTTCTGGTATATGAATAACATGATGTTTTTCAATGGCAAAAATCAAAGAATATTGTAAATGCACAAACAGTAATATCTCCACATTGCAAGGTGCAATTCTGAAATTTTTTGCTTTTTCCTGCTAATCCTAGCATGATAAAGAAGATTCAAAGAGAGTGAGATGCCAGCTCCTTTCATTCAGTCAGTAGCTTCAAACATTTCTGGACGTTTTTCAATGGCAAAAATCAATGAATATTGTAAATGCACAAACAGTAATTTCTCCGCATTGCAAGGTGCAATTCTGAAATTTTTTGCTTTTTCCTGCTAATCCTAGCATGATAAAGAAGATTCAAAGAGAGTGAGATGCCAGCTCTTTTCATTCAGTCAGTAGCTTCAAACATTTCTGGTATATGAATAACATGATGTTTTTCAATGGCAAAAATCAAAGAATATTGTAAATGCACAAACAGTAATATCTCCACATTGCAAGGTGCAATTCTGAAATTTTTTGCTTTTTCCTGCTAATCCTAGCATGATAAAGAAGATTCAAAGAGAGTGAGATGCCAGCTCCTTTCATTCAGTCAGTAGCTTCAAACATTTCTGGACGTTTTTCAATGGCAAAAATCAATGAATATTGTAAATGCACAAACAGTAATTTCTCCGCATTGCAAGGTGCAATTCTGAAATTTTTTGTTTTTCCTGCTAATCCTAGCATGATAAAGAAGATTCAAAGAGAGTGAGATGCCAGCTCTTTTCATTCAGTCAGTAGCTTCAAACATTTCTGGACGTTTTTCAATGGCAAAAATCAATGAATATTGTAAATGCACAAACAGTAATATCTCCGCATTGCAAGGTGCAATTCTGAAATTTTTTGCTTTTTCCTGCTAATCCTAGCATGATAAAGAAGATTCAAAGAGAGTGAGATGCCAGCTCTTTTCATTCAGTCAGTAGCTTCAAACATTTCTGGACGTTTTTCAATGGCAAAAATCAATGAATATTGTAAATGCACAAACAGTAATTTCTCCGCTTTGCAAGGTGCAATTCTGAATTTTTTTGCTTTTTCCTGCTAATCCTATCATGATAAAGAAGATTCAAAGAGAGTGAGATGCCAGCTCTTTTCATTCAGTCAGTAGCTTCAAACATTTCTGGACGTTTTTCAATGGCAAAAATCAATGAATATTGTAAATGCACAAACAGTAATATCTCCGCATTGCAAGGTGCAATTCTGAAATTTTTTGCTTTTTCCTGCTAATCCTAGCATGATAAAGAAGATTCAAAGAGAGTGAGATGTCAGCTCCTTTCATTCAGTCAGTAGCTTCAAACATTTCTGGTATATGAATAACATGATGTTTTTCAATGGCAAAAATCAATGAATATTGTAAATGCACAAACAGTAATATCTCCACATTGCAAGGTGCAATTCTGAAATTTTTTGCTTTTTCCTGCTAATCCTAGCATGATAAAGAAGATTCAGAGAGAGTGAGATGCCAGCTCTTTTCATTCAGTCAGTAGCTTCAAACATTTCTGGACGTTTTTCAATGGCAAAAATCAATGAATATTGTAAATGCACAAACAGTAATTGCTCCGCATTGCAAGGTGCAATTCTGAAATTTTTTGCTTTTTCCTGCTAATCCTAGCATGATAAAGAAGATTCAAAGAGAGTGAGATGCCAGCTCCTTTCATTCAGTCAGTAGCTTCAAACATTTCTGGACGTTTTTCAATGGCAAAAATCAATGAATATTGTAAATGCACAAACAGTAATTTCTCCGCATTGCAAGGTGCAATTCTGAAATTTTTTGCTTTTTCCTGCTAATCCTAGCATGATAAAGAAGATTCAAAGAGAGTGAGATGCCAGCTCTTTTCATTCAGTCAGTAGCTTCAAACATTTCTGGTATATGAATAACATGATGTTTTTCAATGGCAAAAATCAATGAATATTGTAAATGCACAAACATTAATATCTCCACATTGCAAGGTGCAATTCTGAAATTTTTTGCTTTTTCCTGCTAATCCTAGCATGATAAAGAAGATTCAAAGAGAGTGAGATGCCAGCTCCTTTCATTCAGTCAGTAGCTTCAAACATTTCTGGACGTTTTTCAATGGCAAAAATCAATGAATATTGTAAATGCACAAACAGTAATTTCTCCGCATTGCAAGGTGCAATTCTGAAATTTTTTGCTTTTTCCTGCTAATCCTAGCATGATAAAGAAGATTCAAAGAGAGTGAGATGCCAGCTCTTTTCATTCAGTCAGTAGCTTCAAACATTTCTGGACGTTTTTCAATGGCAAAAATCAATGAATATTGTAAATGCACAAACAGTAATATCTCCGCATTGCAAGGTGCAATTCTGAAATTTTTTGCTTTTTCCTGCTAATCCTAGCATGATAAAGAAGATTCAAAGAGAGTGAGATGCCAGCTCTTTTCATTCAGTCAGTAGCTTCAAACATTTCTGGTATATGAATAACATGATGTTTTTCAATGGCAAAAATCAATGAATATTGTAAATGCACAAACAGTAATATCTCCGCATTGCAAGGTGCAATTCTGAAATTTTTTGCTTTTTCCTGCTAATCCTAGCATGATAAAGAAGATTCAAAGAGAGTGAGATGCCAGCTCCTTTCATTCAGTCAGTAGCTTCAAACATTTCTGGTATATGAATAACATGATGTTTTTCAATGGCAAAAATCAATGAATATTGTAAATGCACAAACAGTAATATCTCCACATTGCAAGGTGCAATTCTGAAATTTTTTGCTTTTTCCTGCTAATCCTAGCATGATAAAGAAGATTCAAAGAGAGTGAGATGCCAGCTCCTTTCATTCAGTCAGTAGCTTCAAACATTTCTGGACGTTTTTCAATGGCAAAAATCAATGAATATTGTAAATGCACAAACAGTAATTTCTCCGCATTGCAAGGTGCAATTCTGAAATTTTTTGCTTTTTCCTGCTAATCCTAGCATGATAAAGAAGATTCAAAGAGATTGAGATGCCAGCTCTTTTCATTCAGTCAGTAGCTTCAAACATTTCTGGTATATGAATAACATGATGTTTTTCAATGGCAAAAATCAATGAATATTGTAAATGCACAAACAGTAATATCTCCGCATTGCAAGGTGCAATTCTGAAATTTTTTGCTTTTTCCTGCTAATCCTAGCATGATAAAGAAGATTCAAAGAGAGTGAGATGCCAGCTCTTTTCATTCAGTCAGTAGCTTCAAACATTTCTGGACGTTTTTCAATGTCAAAAATCAATGAATATTGTAAATGCACAAACAGTAATATCTCCGCATTGCAAGGTGCAATTCTGAAATTTTTTGTTTTTTCCTGCTAATCCTAGCATGATAAAGAAGATTCAAAGAGAGTGAGATGCCAGCTCTTTTCATTCAGTCAGTAGCTTCAAACATTTCTGGCATATGAATAACATGATGTTTTTCAATGGCAAAAATCAATGAATATTGTAAATGCACAAACAGTAATATCTCCACATTGCAAGGTGCAATTCTGAAATTTTTTGCTTTTTCCTGCTCCTCTTAGCATGATAAAGAAGATTCAAAGAGAGTGAGATGCCAGCTCTTTTCATTCAGTCAGTAGCTTCAAACATTTCTGGTATATGAATAACATGATGTTTTTCAATGGCAAAAATCAATGAATATTGTAAATGCACAAACAGTAATATCTCCGCATTGCAAGGTGCAATTCTGAAATTTTTTGCTTTTTCCTGCTAATCCTAGCATGATAAAGAAGATTCAAAGAGAGTGAGATGCCAGCTCTTTTCATTCAGTCAGTAGCTTCAAACATTTCTGGACATTTTTCAATGGCAAAAATCAATGAATATTGTAAATGCACAAACAGTAATATCTCCACATTGCAAGGTGCAATTCTGAAATGTTTTGCTTTTTCCTGCTAATCCTAGCATGATAAAGAAGATTCAATGAGAGTGAGATGCCAGCTCTTTTCATTCAGTCAGTAGCTTCAAACATTTCTGGACGTTTTTCAATGGCAAAAATCAATGAATATTGTAAATGCACAAACAGTAATTTCTCCGCACTGCAAGGTGCAATTCTGAAATTTTTTGCTTTTTACTGCTAATCCTAGCATGATAAAGAAGATTCAAAGAGAGTGAGATGCCAGCTCTTTTCATTCAGTCAGTAGCTTCAAACATTTCTGGACGTTTTTCAATGGCAAAAATCAATGAATATTGTAAATGCACAAACAGTAATTTCTCCGCATTGCAAGGTGCAATTCTGAAATTTTTTGCTTTTTCCTGCTAATCCTAGCATGATAAAGAAGATTCAAAGAGAGTGAGATGCCAGCTCTTTTCATTCAGTCAGTAGCTTCAAACATTTCTGGTATATGAATAACATGATGTTTTTCAATGGCAAAAATCAATGAATATTGTAAATGCACAAACAGTAATATCTCCACATTGCAAGGTGCAATTCTTAAATTTTTTGCTTTTTCCTGCTCCTCTTAGCATGATAAAGAAGATTCAAAGAGAGTGAGATGCCAGCTCTTTTCATTCAGTCAGTAGCTTCAAACATTTCTGGTATATGAATAACATGATGTTTTTCAATGGCAAAAATCAATGAATATTGTAAATGCACAAACAGTAATATCTCCACATTGCAAGGTGCAATTCTGAAATTTTTTGCTTTTTCCTGCTAATCCTAGCATGGTAAAGAAGATTCAGAGAGAGTGAGATGCCAGCTCTTTTCATTCAGTCAGTAGCTTCAAACATTTCTGGACGTTTTTCAATGGCAAAAATCAATGAATATTGTAAATGCACAAACAGTAATTGCTCCGCATTGCAAGGTGCAATTCTGAAATTTTTTGCTTTTTCCTGCTAATCCTAGCATGATAAAGAAGATTCAAAGAGAGTGAGATGCCAGCTCCTTTCATTCAGTCAGTAGCTTCAAACATTTCTGGACGTTTTTCAATGGCAAAAATCAATGAATATTGTAAATGCACAAACAGTAATTTCTCCGCATTGCAAGGTGCAATTCTGAAATTTTTTGCTTTTTCCTGCTAATCCTAGCATGATAAAGAAGATTCAAAGAGAGTGAGATGCCAGCTCTTTTCATTCAGTCAGTAGCTTCAAACATTTCTGGTATATGAATAACATGATGTTTTTCAATGGCAAAAATCAATGAATATTGTAAATGCACAAACAGTAATATCTCCACATTGCAAGGTGCAATTCTGAAATTTTTTGCTTTTTCCTGCTAATCCTAGCATGATAAAGAAGATTCAAAGAGAGTGAGATGCCAGCTCCTTTCATTCAGTCAGTAGCTTCAAACATTTCTGGACGTTTTTCAATGGCAAAAATCAATGAATATTGTAAATGCACAAACAGTAATTTCTCCGCATTGCAAGGTGCAATTCTGAAATTTTTTGCTTTTTCCTGCTAATCCTAGCATGATAAAGAAGATTCAAAGAGAGTGAGATGCCAGCTCTTTTCATTCAGTCAGTAGCTTCAAACATTTCTGGACGTTTTTCAATGGCAAAAATCAATGAATATTGTAAATGCACAAACAGTAATATCTCCGCATTGCAAGGTGCAATTCTGAAATTTTTTGCTTTTTCCTGCTAATCCTAGCATGATAAAGAAGATTCAAAGAGAGTGAGATGCCAGCTCTTTTCATTCAGTCAGTAGCTTCAAACATTTCTGGTATATGAATAACATGATGTTTTTCAATGGCAAAAATCAATGAATATTGTAAATGCACAAACAGTAATATCTTCGCATTGCAAGGTGCAATTCTGAAATTTTTTGCTTTTTCCTGCTAATCCTAGCATGATAAAGAAGATTCAAAGAGAGTGAGATGCCAGCTCCTTTCATTCAGTCAGTAGCTTCAAACATTTCTGGACGTTTTTCAATGGCAAAAATCAATGAATATTGTAAATGCACAAACAGTAATTTCTCCGCATTGCAAGGTGCAATTCTGAAATTTTTTGCTTTTTCCTGCTAATCCTAGCATGATAAAGAAGATTCAAAGAGATTGAGATGCCAGCTCTTTTCATTCAGTCAGCAGCTTCAAACATTTCTGGTATATGAATAACATGATGTTTTTCAATGGCAAAAATAAATGAATATTGTAAATGCACAAACAGTAATATCTCCGCATTGCAAGGTGCAATTCTGAAATTTTTTGCTTTTTCCTGCTAATCCTAGCATGATAAAGAAGATTCAAAGAGAGTGAGATGCCAGCTCTTTTCATTCAGTCAGTAGCTTCAAACATTTCTGGACGTTTTTCAATGGCAAAAATCAATGAATATTGTAAATGCACAAACAGTAATATCTCCGCATTGCAAGGTGCAATTCTGAAATTTTTTGTTTTTTCCTGCTAATCCTAGCATGATAAAGAAGATTCAAAGAGAGTGAGATGCCAGCTCTTTTCATTCAGTCAGTAGCTTCAAACATTTCTGGCATATGAATAACATGATGTATTTCAATGGCAAAAATCAATGAATATTGTAAATGCACAAACAGTAATATCTCCACATTGCAAGGTGCAATTCTGAAATTTTTTGCTTTTTCCTGCTCCTCTTAGCATGATAAAGAAGATTCAAAGAGAGTGAGATGCCAGCTCTTTTCATTCAGTCAGTAGCTTCAAACATTTCTGGTATATGAATAACATGATGTTTTTCAATGGCAAAAATCAATGAATATTGTAAATGCACAAACAGTAATATCTCCGCATTGCAAGGTGCAATTCTGAAATTTTTTGCTTTTTCCTGCTAATCCTAGCATGATAAAGAAGATTCAAAGAGAGTGAGATGCCAGCTCTTTTCATTCAGTCAGTAGCTTCAAACATTTCTGGACGTTTTTCAATGGCAAAAATCAATGAATATTGTAAATGCACAAACAGTAATATCTCCACATTGCAAGGTGCAATTCTGAAATGTTTTGCTTTTTCCTGCTAATCCTAGCATGATAAAGAAGATTCAAAGAGAGTGAGATGCCAGCTCTTTTCATTCAGTCAGTAGCTTCAAACATTTCTGGACGTTTTTCAATGGCAAAAATCAATGAATATTGTAAATGCACAAACAGTAATTTCTCCGCATTGCAAGGTGCAATTCTGAAATTTTTTGCTTTTTCCTGCTAATCCTAGCATGATAAAGAAGATTCAAAGAGAGTGAGATGCCAGCTCTTTTCATTCAGTCAGTAGCTTCAAACATTTCTGGACGTTTTTCAATGGCAAAAATCAATGAATATTGTAAATGCACAAACAGTAATTTCTCCGCATTGCAAGGTGCAATTCTGAAATTTTTTGCTTTTTCCTGCTAATCCTAGCATGATAAAGAAGATTCAAAGAGAGTGAGATGCCAGCTCTTTTCATTCAGTCAGTAGCTTCAAACATTTCTGGTATATGAATAACATGATGTTTTTCAATGGCAAAAATCAATGAATATTGTAAATGCACAAACAGTAATATCTCCACATTGCAAGGTGCAATTCTGAAATTTTTTGCTTTTTCCTGCTCCTCTTAGCATGATAAAGAAGATTCAAAGAGAGTGAGATGCCAGCTCTTTTCATTCAGTCAGTAGCTTCAAACATTTCTGGACGTTTTTCAAGGGCAAAAATCAATGAATATTGTAAATGCACAAACAGTAATTTCTCCGCATTGCAAGGTGCAATTCTGAAATTTTTTGCTTTTTCCTGCTAATCCTAGCATGATAAAGAAGATTCAAAGAGAGTGAGATGCCAGCTCTTTTCATTCAGTCAGTAGCTTCAAACATTTCTGGTATATGAATAACATGATGTTTTTCAATGGCAAAAATCAATGAATATTGTAAATGCACAAACAGTAATATTTCCACATTGCAAGGTGCAATTCTGAAATTTTTTGCTTTTTCCTGCTCCTCTTAGCATGATAAAGAAGATTCAAAGAGAGTGAGATGCCAGCTCTTTTCATTCAGTCAGTAGCTTCAAACATTTCTGGTATATGAATAACATGATGTTTTTCAATGGAAAAATCAATGAATATTGTAAATGCACAAACAGTAATATCTCCACATTGCAAGGTGCAATTCTGAAATTTTTTGCTTTTTCCTGCTAATCCTAGCATGATAAAGAAGATTCAAAGAGAGTGAGATGCCAGCTCTTTTCATTCAGTCAGTAGCTTCAAACATTTCTGGACGTTTTTCAATGGCAAAAATCAATGAATATTGTAAATGCACAAACAGTAATATCTCCACATTGCAAGGTGCAATTCTGAAATTTTTTGCTTTTTCCTGCTAATCCTAGCATGATAAAGAAGATTCAAAGAGAGTGAGATGCCAGCTCTTTTCATTCAGTCAGTAGCTTCAAACATTTCTGGTATATGAATAACATGATGTTTTTCAATGGCAAAAATCAATGAATATTGTAAATGCACAAACAGTAATATCTCCACATTGCAAGGTGCAATTCTGAAATTTTTTGCTTTTTCCTGCTAATCCTAGCATGGTAAAGAAGATTCAAAGAGAGTGAGATGCCAGCTCCTTTCATTCAGTCAGTAGCTTCAAACATTTCTGGACGTTTTTCAATGGCAAAAATCAATGAATATTGTAAATGCACAAACAGTAATATCTCCGCATTGCAAGGTGCAATTCTGAAATTTTTTGCTTTTTCCTGCTAATCCTAGCATGATAAAGAAGATTCAAAGAGAGTGAGATGCCAGCTCTTTTCATTCAGTCAGTAGCTTCAAACATTTCTGGTATATGAATAACATGATGTTTTTCAATGGCAAAAATCAATGAATATTGTAAATGCACAAACAGTAATATCTCCGCATTGCAAGGTGCAATTCTGAAATTTTTTGCTTTTTCCTGCTAATCCTAGCATGATAAAGAAGATTCAAAGAGAGTGAGATGCCAGCTCTTTTCATTCAGTCAGTAGCTTCAAACATTTCTGGTATATGAATAACATGATGTTTTTCAATGGCAAAAATCAATGAATATTGTAAATGCACAAACAGTAATATCTCCACATTGCAAGGTGCAATTCTGAAATTTTTTGCTTTTTCCTGCTAATCCTAGCATGATAAAGAAGAATCAAAGAGAGTGAGATGCCAGCTCCTTTCATTCAGTCAGTAGCTTCAAACATTTCTGGACGTTTTTCAATGGCAAAAATCAATGAATATTGTAAATGCACAAACAGTAATTTCTCCGCATTGCAAGGTGCAATTCTGAAATTTTTTGCTTTTTCCTGCTAATCCTAGCATGATAAAGAAGATTAAAAGAGAGTGAGATGCCAGCTCTTTTCATTCAGTCAGTAGCTTCAAACATTTCTGGTATATGAATAACATGATGTTTTTCAATGGCAAAAATCAATGAATATTGTAAATGCACAAACAGTAATATCTCCACATTGCAAGGTGCAATTCTGAAATTTTTTGCTTTTTCCTGCTAATCCTAGCATGATAAAGAAGATTCAAAGAGAGTGAGATGCCAGCTCCTTTCATTCAGTCAGTAGCTTCAAACATTTCTGGACGTTTTTCAATGGCAAAAATCAATGAATATTGTAAATGCACAAACAGTAATTTCTCCACATTGCAAGGTGCAATTCTGAAATTTTTTGCTTTTTCCTGCTAATCCTAGCATGATAAAGAAGATTCAAAGAGAGTGAGATGCCAGCTCTTTTCATTCAGTCAGTAGCTTCAAACATTTCTGGACGTTTTTCAATGGCAAAAATCAATGAATATTGTAAATGCACAAACAGTAATATCTCCGCATTGCAAGGTGCAATTCTGAAATTTTTTGTTTTTTCCTTCTAATCCTAGCATGATAAAGAAGATTCAAAGAGAGTGAGATGCCAGCTCTTTTCATTCAGTCAGTAGCTTCAAACATTTCTGGACGTTTTTCAATGGCAAAAATCAATGAATATTGTAAATGCACAAACAGTAATTTCTCCGCATTGCAAGGTGCAATTCTGAAATTTTTTGCTTTTTCCTGCTAATCCTAGCATGATAAAGAAGATTCAAAGAGAGTGAGATGCCAGCTCTTTTCATTCAGTCAGTAGCTTCAAACATTTCTGGACGTTTTTCAATGGCAAAAATCAATGAATATTGTAAATGCACAAACAGTAATATCTCCACATTGCAAGGTGCAATTCTGAAATTTTTTGCTTTTTCCTGCTAATCCTAGCATGATAAAGAAGATTCAAAGAGAGTGAGATGCCAGCTCCTTTCATTCAGTCAGTAGCTTCAAACATTTCTGGACGTTTTTCAATGGCAAAAATCAATGAATATTGTAAATGCACAAACAGTAATATCTCCGCATTGCAAGGTGCAATTCTGAAATTTTTTGCTTTTTCCTGCTAATCCTAGCATGATAAAGAAGATTCAAAGAGAGTGAGATGCCAGCTCTTTTCATTCAGTCAGTAGCTTCAAACATTTCTGGTATATGAATAACATGATGTTTTTCAATGGCAAAAATCAATGAATATTGTAAATGCACAAACAGTAATATCTCCGCATTGCAAGGTGCAATTCTGAAATTTTTTGCTTTTTCCTGCTAATCCTAGCATGATAAAGAAGATTCAAAGAGAGTGAGATGCCAGCTCTTTTCATTCAGTCAGTAGCTTCAAACATTTCTGGTATATGAATAACATGATGTTTTTCAAAGGCAAAAATCAATGAATATTGTAAATGCACAAACAGTAATATCTCCACATTGCAAGGTGCAATTCTGAAATTTTTTGCTTTTTCCTGCTAATCCTAGCATGATAAAGAAGATTCAAAGAGAGTGAGATGCCAGCTCCTTTCATTCAGTCAGTAGCTTCAAACATTTCTGGACGTTTTTCAATGGCAAAAATCAATGAATATTGTAAATGCACAAACAGTAATTTCTCCGCATTGCAAGGTGCAATTCTGAAATTTTTTACTTTTTCCTGCTAATCCTAGCATGATAAAGAAGATTCAAAGAGAGTGAGATGCCAGCTCTTTTCATTCAGTCAGTAGCTTCAAACATTTCTGGTATATGAATAACATGATGTTTTTCAATGGCAAAAATCAATGAATATTGTAAATGCACAAACAGTAATATCTCAACATTGCAAGGTGCAATTCTGAAATTTTTTGCTTTTTCCTGCTAATCCTAGCATGATAAAGAAGATTCAAAGAGAGTGAGATGCCAGCTCTTTTCATTCAGTCAGTAGCTTCAAACATTTCTGGTATATGAATAACATGATGTTTTTCAATGGCAAAAATCAATGAATATTGTAAATGCACAAACAGTAATATCTCCACATTGCAAGGTGCAATTCTGAAATTTTTTGCTTTTTCCTGCTAATCCTAGCATGATAAAGAAGATTCAAAGAGAGTGAGATGCCAGCTCCTTTCATTCAGTCAGTAGCTTCAAACATTTCTGGACGTTTTTCAATGGCAAAAATCAATGAATATTGTAAATGCACAAACAGTAATTTCTCCGCATTGCAAGGTGCAATTCTGAAATTTTTTGCTTTTTCCTGCAAATCCTAGCATGATAAAGAAGATTCAAGGAGAGTGAGATGCCCGCTCCTTTCATTCAGTCAGTAGCTTCAAACATTTCTGGACGTTTTTCAATGGCAAAAATCAATGAATATTGTAAATGCACAAACAGTAATTTCTCCGCATTGCAAGGTGCAATTCTGAAATTTTTTGCTTTTTCCTGCTAATCCTAGCATGATAAAGAAGATTCAAAGAGAGTGAGATGCCAGCTCTTTTCATTCAGTCAGTAGCTTCAAACATTTCTGGTATATGAATAACATGATGTTTTTCAATGGCAAAAATCAATGAATATTGTAAATGCACAAACAGTAATATCTCCACATTGCAAGGTGCAATTCTGAAATTTTTTGCTTTTTCCTGCTAATCCTAGCATGATAAAGAAGATTCAAAGAGAGTGAGATGCCAGCTCCTTTCATTCAGTCAGTAGCTTCAAACATTTCTGGACGTTTTTCAATGGCAAAAATCAATGAATATTGTAAATGCACAAACAGTAATTTCTCCGCATTGCAAGGTGCAATTCTAAAATTTTTTGCTTTTTCCTGCTAATCCTAGCATGATAAAGAAGATTCAAAGAGAGTGAGATGCCAGCTCTTTTCATTCAGTCAGTAGCTTCAAACATTTCTGGACGTTTTTCAATGGCAAAAATCAATGAATATTGTAAATGCACAAACAGTAATATCTACGCATTGCAAGGTGCAATTCTGAAATTTTTTGCTTTTTCCTGCTAATCATAGCATGATAAAGAAGATTCAAAGAGAGTGAGATGCCAGCTCTTTTCATTCAGTCAGTAGCTTCAAACATTTCTGGACGTTTTTCAATGGCAAAAATCAATGAATATTGTAAATGCACAAACAGTAATTTCTCCGCTTTGCAAGGTGCAATTCTGAAATTTTTTGCTTTTTCCTGCTAATCCTAGCATGATAAAGAAGATTCAAAGAGAGTGAGATGCCAGCTCTTTTCATTCCGTCAGTAGCTTCAAACATTTCTGGACGTTTTTCAATGGCAAAAATCAATGAATATTGTAAATGCACAAACAGTAATATCTCCGCATTGCAAGGTGCAATTCTGAAATTTTTTGCTTTTTCCTGCTAATCCTAGCATGATAAAGAAGATTCAAAGAGAGTGAGATGCCAGCTCTTTTCATTCAGTCAGTAGCTTCAAACATTTCTGGACGTTTTTCAATGGCAAAAATCAATGAATATTGTAAATGCACAAACAGTAATTTCTCCGCATTGCAAGGTGCAATTCTGAAATTTTTTGCTTTTTCCTGCTAATCCTAGCATGATAAAGAAGATTCAAAGAGAGTGAGATGCCAGCTCTTTTCATTCAGTCAGTAGCTTCAAACATTTCTGGACGTTTTTCAATGGCAAAAATCAATGAATATTGTAAATGCACAAACAGTAATATCTCCACATTGCAAGGTGCAATTCTGAAATTTTTTGCTTTTTCCTGCTAATCCTAGCATGATAAAGAACATTCAAAGAGAGTGAGATGCCAGCTCCTTTCATTCAGTCAGTAGCTTCAAACATTTCTGGACGTTTTTCAATGGCAAAAATCAATGAATATTGTAAATGCACAAACAGTAATATCTCCGCATTGCAAGGTGCAATTCTGAAATTTTTTGCTTTTTCCTGCTAATCCTAGCATGATAAAGAAGATTCAAGAGAGTGAGATGCCAGCTCTTTTCATTCAGTCAGTAGCTTCAAACATTTCTGGTATATGAATAACATGATGTTTTTCAATGGCAAAAATCAATGAATATTGTAAATGCACAAACAGTAATATCCTCCGCATTGCAAGGTGCAATTCTGAAATTTTTTGCTTTTTCCTGCTAATCCTAGCATGATAAAGAAGATTCAAAGAGAGTGAGATGCCAGCTCTTTTCATTCAGTCAGTAGCTTCAAACATTTCTGGTATATGAATAACATGATGTTTTTCAAAGGCAAAAATCAATGAATATTGTAAATGCACAAACAGTAATATCTCCACATTGCAAGGTGCAATTCTGAAATTTTTTGCTTTTTCCTGCTAATCCTAGCATGATAAAGAAGATTCAAAGAGAGTGAGATGCCAGCTCCTTTCATTCAGTCAGTAGCTTCAAACATTTCTGGACGTTTTTCAATGGCAAAAATCAATGAATATTGTAAATGCACAAACAGTAATATCTCCGCATTGCAAGGTGCAATTCTGAAATTTTTTGCTTTTTCCTGCTAATCCTAGCATGATAAAGAAGATTCAAAGAGAGTGAGATGCCAGCTCTTTTCATTCAGTCAGTAGCTTCAAACATTTCTGGTATATGAATAACATGATGTTTTTCAATGGCAAAAATCAATGAATATTGTAAATGCACAAACAGTAATATCTCCGCATTGCAAGGTGCAATTCTGAAATTTTTTGCTTTTTCCTGCTAATCCTAGCATGATAAAGAAGATTCAAAGAGAGTGAGATGCCAGCTCTTTTCATTCAGTCAGTAGCTTCAAACATTTCTGGACGTTTTTCAATGGCAAAAATCAATGAATATTGTAAATGCACAAACAGTAATTTCTCCGCATTGCAAGGTGCAATTCTGAAATTTTTTGCTTTTTCCTGCTAATCCTAGCATGATAAAGAAGATTCAAAGAGAGTGAGATGCCAGCTCTTTTCATTCAGTCAGTAGCTTCAAACATTTCTGGACGTTTTTCAATGGCAAAAATCAATGAATATTGTAAATGCACAAACAGTAATATCTCCACATTGCAAGGTGCAATTCTGAAATTTTTTGCTTTTTCCTGCTAATCCTAGCATGATAAAGAAGATTCAAAGAGAGTGAGATGCCAGCTCCTTTCATTCAGTCAGTAGCTTCAAACATTTCTGGACGTTTTTCAATGGCAAAAATCAATGAATATTGTAAATGCACAAACAGTAATATCTCCGCATTGCAAGGTGCAATTCTGAAATTTTTTGCTTTTTCCTGCTAATCCTAGCATGATAAAGAAGATTCAAAGAGAGTGAGATGCCAGCTCTTTTCATTCAGTCAGTAGCTTCAAACATTTCTGGTATATGAATAACATGATGTTTTTCAATGGCAAAAATCAATGAATATTGTAAATGCACAAACAGTAATATCTCCGCATTGCAAGGTGCAATTCTGAAATTTTTTGCTTTTTCCTGCTAATCCTAGCATGATAAAGAAGATTCAAAGAGAGTGAGATGCCAGCTTTTTTCATTCAGTCAGTAGCTTCAAACATTTCTGGTATATGAATAACATGATGTTTTTCAAAGGCAAAAATCAATGAATATTGTAAATGCACAAACAGTAATATCTCCACATTGCAAGGTGCAATTCTGAAATTTTTTGCTTTTTCCTGCTAATCCTAGCATGATAAAGAAGATTCAAAGAGAGTGAGATGCCAGCTCCTTTCATTCAGTCAGTAGCTTCAAACATTTCTGGACGTTTTTCAATGGCAAAAATCAATGAATATTGTAAATGCACAAACAGTAATTTCTCCGCATTGCAAGGTGCAATTCTGAAATTTTTTGCTTTTTCCTGCTAATCCTAGCATGATAAAGAAGATTCAAAGAGAGTGAGATGCCAGCTCTTTTCATTCAGTCAGTAGCTTCAAACATTTCTGGTATATGAATAACATGATGTTTTTCAATGGCAAAAATCAATGAATATTGTAAATGCACAAACAGTAATATCTCAACATTGCAAGGTGCAATTCTGAAATTTTTTGCTTTTTCCTGCTAATCCTAGCATGATAAAGAAGATTCAAAGAGAGTGAGATGCCAGCTCTTTTCATTCAGTCAGTAGCTTCAAACATTTCTGGTATATGAATAACATGATGTTTTTCAATGGCAAAAATCAATGAATATTGTAAATGCACAAACAGTAATTTCTCCGCATTGCAAGGTGCAATTCTGAAATTTTTTGCTTTTTCCTGCAAATCCTAGCATGATAAAGAAGATTCAAGGAGAGTGAGATGCCCGCTCCTTTCATTCAGTCAGTAGCTTCAAACATTTCTGGACGTTTTTCAATGGCAAAAATCAATGAATATTGTAAATGCACAAACAGTAATTTCTCCGCATTGCAAGGTGCAATTCTGAAATTTTTTGCTTTTTCCTGCTAATCCTAGCATGATAAAGAAGATTCAAAGAGAGTGAGATGCCAGCTCTTTTCATTCAGTCAGTAGCTTCAAACATTTCTGGTATATGAATAACATGATGTTTTTCAATGGCAAAAATCAATGAATATTGTAAATGCACAAACAGTAATATCTCCACATTGCAAGGTGCAATTCTGAAATTTTTTGCTTTTTCCTGCTAATCCTAGCATGATAAAGAAGATTCAAAGAGAGTGAGATGCCAGCTCCTTTCATTCAGTCAGTAGCTTCAAACATTTCTGGACGTTTTTCAATGGCAAAAATCAATGAATATTGTAAATGCACAAACAGTAATTTCTCCGCATTGCAAGGTGCAATTCTGAAATTTTTTGCTTTTTCCTGCTAATCCTAGCATGATAAAGAAGATTCAAAGAGAGTGAGATGCCAGCTCTTTTCATTCAGTCAGTAGCTTCAAACATTTCTGGACGTTTTTCAATGGCAAAAATCAATGAATATTGTAAATGCACAAACAGTAATATCTACGCATTGCAAGGTGCAATTCTGAAATTTTTTGCTTTTTCCTGCTAATCATAGCATGATAGAGAAGATTCAAAGAGAGTGAGATGCCAGCTCTTTTCATTCAGTCAGTAGCTTCAAACATTTCTGGACATTTTTCAATGGCAAAAATCAATGAATATTGTAAATGCACAAACAGTAATTTCTCCGCTTTGCAAGGTGCAATTCTGAAATTTTTTGCTTTTTCCTGCTAATCCTAGCATGATAAAGAAGATTCAAAGAGAGTGAGATGCCAGCTCTTTTCATTCCGTCAGTAGCTTCAAACATTTCTGGACGTTTTTCAATGGCAAAAATCAATGAATATTGTAAATGCACAAACAGTAATATCTCCGCATTGCAAGGTGCAATTCTGAAATTTTTTGCTTTTTCCTGCTAATCCTAGCATGATAAAGAAGATTCAAAGAGAGTGAGATGCCAGCTCTTTTCATTCAGTCAGTAGCTTCAAACATTTCTGGACGTTTTTCAATGGCAAAAATCAATGAATATTGTAAATGCACAAACAGTAATATCTCCGCATTGCAAGGTGCAATTCTGAAATTTTTTGCTTTTTCCTGCTAATCCTAGCATGATAAAGAAGATTCAAAGAGAGTGAGATGCCAGCTCCTTTCATTCAGTCAGTAGCTTCAAACATTTCTGGACGTTTTTCAATGGCAAAAATCAAGGAATATTGTAAATGCACAAACAGTAATATCTCCGCATTGCAAGGTGCAATTCTGAATTTTTTTGCTTTTTCCTGCTAATCCTAGCATGATAAAGAAGATTCAAAGAGAGTGAGATGCCAGCTCCTTTCATTCAGTCAGTAGCTTCAAACATTTCTGGTATATGAATAACATGATGTTTTTCAATGGTAAAAATCAATGAATATTGTAAATGCACAAACAGTAATATCTCCACATTGCAAGGTGCAATTCTGAAATTTTTTGCTTTTTCCTGCAAATCCTAGCATGATAAAGAAGATTCAGAGAGAGTGAGATGCCAGCTCTTTTCATTCAGTCAGTAGCTTCAAACATTTCTGGACGTTTTTCAATGGCAAAAATCAATGAATATTGTAAATGCACAAACAGTAATTTCTCCACATTGCAAGGTGCAATTCTGAAATTTTTTGCTTTTTCCTGCTAATCCTACCATGATAAAGAAGATTCAAAGATAGTGAGATGCCAGCTCTTTTCATTCAGTCAGTAGCTTCAAACATTTCTGGACGTTTTTCAATGGCAAAAATCAATGAATATTGTAAATGCACAAACAGTAATATCTCCGCATTGCAAGGTGCAATTCTGAAATTTTTTGCTTTTTCCTGCTAATCCTAGCATGATAAAGAAGATTCAAAGAGAGTGAGATGCCAGCTCTTTTCATTCAGTCAGTAGCTTCAAACATTTCTGGACGTTTTTCAATGGCAAAAATCAATGAATATTGTAAATGCACAAACAGTAATTTCTCCGCATTGCAAGGTGCAATTCTGAAATTTTTTGCTTTTTCCTGCTAATCCTAGCATGATAAAGAAGATTCAAAGAGAGTGAGATGCCAGCTCTTTTCATTCAGTCAGTAGCTTCAAACATTTCTGGACGTTTTTCAATGGCAAAAATCAATGAATATTGTAAATGCACAAACAGTAATATCTCCGCATTGCAAGGTGCAATTCTGAAATTTTTTGCTTTTTCCTGCTAATCCTAGCAGGATAAAGAAGATTCAAAGAGAGTGAGATGCCAGCTCCTTTCATTCAGTCAGTAGCTTCAAACATTTCTGGACATTTTTCAATGGCAAAAATCAATGAATATTGTAAATGCACAAACAGTAATATCTCCGCATTGCAAGGTGCAATTCTGAAATTTTTTGCTTTTTCCTGCTAATCCTAGCATGATAAAGAAGATTCAAAGAGAGTGAGATGCCAGCTCCTTTCATTCAGTCAGTAGCTTCAAACATTTCTGGTATATGAATAACATGATGTTTTTCAATGGCAAAAATCAATGAATATTGTAAATGCACAAACAGTAATATCTCCACATTGCAAGGTGCAATTCTGAAATTTTTTGCTTTTTCCTGCTAATCCTAGCATGATAAAGAAGATTCAGAGAGAGTGAGATGCCAGCTCTTTTCATTCAGTCAGTAGCTTCAAACATTTCTGGACGTTTTTCAATGGCAAAAATCAATGAATATTGTAAATGCACAAACAGTAATTTCTCCGCATTGCAAGGTGCAATTCTGAAATTTTTTGCTTTTTCCTGCTAATCCTAGCATGATAAAGAAGATTCAAAGAGAGTGAGATGCCAGCTCCTTTCATTCAGTCAGTAGCTTCAAACATTTCTGGACGTTTTTCAATGGCAAAAATCAATGAATATTGTAAATGCACAAACAGTAATTTCTCCGCATTGCAAGGTGCAATTCTGAAATTTTTTGCTTTTTCCTGCTAATCCTAGCATGATAAAGAAGATTCAAAGAGAGTGAGATGCCAGCTCTTTTCATTCAGTCAGTAGCTTCAAACATTTCTGGTATATGAATAACATGATGTTTTTCAATGGCAAAAATCAATGAATATTGTAAATGCACAAACAGTAATATCTCCACATTGCAAGGTGCAATTCTGAAATTTTTTGCTTTTTCCTGCTAATCCTAGCATGATAAAGAAGATTCAAAGAGAGTGAGATGCCAGCTCCTTTCATTCAGTCAGTAGCTTCAAACATTTCTGGACGTTTTTCAATGGCAAAAATCAATGAATATTGTAAATGCACAAACAGTAATTTCTCCGCATTGCAAGGTGCAATTCTGAAATTTTTTGCTTTTTCCTGCTAATCCTAGCATGATAAAGAAGATTCAAAGAGAGTGAGATGCCAGCTCTTTTCATTCAGTCAGTAGCTTCAAACATTTCTGGACGTTTTTCAATGGCAAAAATCAATGAATATTGTAAATGCACAAACAGTAATATCTCCGCATTGCAAGGTGCAATTCTGAAATTTTTTGCTTTTTCCTGCTAATCCTAGCATGATAATGAAGATTCAAAGAGAGTGAGATGCCAGCTCTTTTCATTCAGTCAGTAGCTTCAAACATTTCTGGACGTTTTTCAATGGCAAAAATCAATGAATATTGTAAATGCACAAACAGTAATTTCTCCGCATTGCAAGGTGCAATTCTGAAATTTTTTGCTTTTTCCTGCAAATCCTAGCATGATAAAGAAGATTCAAGGAGAGTGAGATGCCCGCTCCTTTCATTCAGTCAGTAGCTTCAAACATTTCTGGACGTTTTTCAATGGCAAAAATCAATGAATATTGTAAATGCACAAACAGTAATTTCTCCGCATTGCAAGGTGCAATTCTGAAATTTTTTGCTTTTTCCTGCTAATCCTAGCATGATAAAGAAGATTCAAAGAGAGTGAGATGCCAGCTCTTTTCATTCAGTCAGTAGCTTCAAACATTTCTGGTATATGAATAACATGATGTTTTTCAATGGCAAAAATCAATGAATATTGTAAATGCACAAACAGTAATATCTCCACATTGCAAGGTGCAATTCTGAAATTTTTTGCTTTTTCCTGCTAATCCTAGCATGATAAAGAAGATTCAAAGAGAGTGAGATGCCAGCTCCTTTCATTCAGTCAGTAGCTTCAAACATTTCTGGACGTTTTTCAATGGCAAAAATCAATGAATATTGTAAATGCACAAACAGTAATTTCTCCGCATTGCAAGGTGCAAATCTGAAATTTTTTGCTTTTTCCTGCTAATCCTAGCATGATAAAGAAGATTCAAAGAGAGTGAGATGCCAGCTCTTTTCATTCAGTCAGTAGCTTCAAACATTTCTGGACGTTTTTCAATGGCAAAAATCAATGAATATTGTAAATGCACAAACAGTAATATCTACGCATTGCAAGGTGCAATTCTGAAATTTTTTGCTTTTTCCTGCTAATCCTAGCATGATAAAGAAGATTCAAAGAGAGTGAGATGCCAGCTCCTTTCATTCAGTCAGTAGCTTCAAACATTTCTGGACGTTTTTCAATGGCAAAAATCAATGAATATTGTAAATGCACAAACAGTAATATCTCCGCATTGCAAGGTGCAATTCTGAAATTTTTTGCTTTTTCCTGCTAATCCTAGCATGATAAAGAAGATTCAAAGAGAGTGAGATGCCAGCTCCTTTCATTCAGTCAGTAGCTTCAAACATTTCTGGTATATGAATAACATGATGTTTTTCAATGGCAAAAATCAATGAATATTGTAAATGCACAAACAGTAATATCTCCACATTGCAAGGTGCAATTCTGAAATTTTTTGCTTTTTCCTGCTAATCCTAGCATGATAAAGAAGATTCAGAGAGAGTGAGATGCCAGCTCTTTTCATTCAGTCAGTAGCTTCAAACATTTCTGGACGTTTTTCAATGGCAAAAATCAATGAATATTGTAAATGCACAAACAGTAATTTCTCAGCATTGCAAGGTGCAATTCTGAAATTTTTTGCTTTTTCCTGCTAATCCTAGCATGATAAAGAAGATTCAAAGAGAGTGAGATGCCAGCTCTTTTCATTCAGTCAGTAGCTTCAAACATTTCTGGTATATGAATAACATGATATTTTTCAATGGCAAAAATCAATGAATATTGTAAATGCACAAACAGTAATTTCTCCACATTGCAAGGTGCAATTCTGAAATTTTTTGCTTTTTCCTGCTAATCCTAGCATGATAAAGAAGATTCAAAGAGAGTGAGATGCCAGCTCCTTTCATTCAGTCAGTAGCTTCAAACATTTCTGGTATATGAATAACATGATGTTTTTCAATGGCAAAAATCAATGAATATTGTAAATGCACAAACAGTAATATCTCCACATTGCAAGGTGCAATTCTGAAATTTTTTGCTTTTTCCTGCTAATCCTAGCATGATAAAGAAGATTCAAAGAGAGTGAGATGCCAGCTCTTTTCATTCAGTCAGTAGCTTCAAACATTTCTGGACGTTTTTCAATGGCAAAAATCAATGAATATTGTAAATGCACAAACAGTAATTTCTCCGCATTGCAAGGTGCAATTCTGAAATTTTTTGCTTTTTCCTGCTAATCCTAGCATGATAAAGAAGATTCAAAGAGAGTGAGATGCCAGCTCTTTTCATTCAGTCAGTAGCTTCAAACATTTCTGGACGTTTTTCAATGGCAAAAATCAATGAATATTGTAAATGCACAAACAGTAATATCTCCGCATTGCAAGGTGCAATTCTGAAATTTTTTGCTTTTTCCTGCTAATCCTAGCATGATAAAGAAGATTCAAAGAGAGTGAGATGCCAGCTCTTTTCATTCAGTCAGTAGCTTCAAACATTTCTGGACGTTTTTCAATGGCAAAAATCAATGAATATTGTAAATGCACAAACAGTAATTTCTCCGCATTGCAAGGTGCAATTCTGAAATTTTTTGCTTTTTCCTGCTAATCCTAGCATGATAAAGAAGATTCAAAGAGAGTGAGATGCCAGCTCTTTTCATTCAGTCAGTAGCTTCAAACATTTCTGGACGTTTTTCAATGGCAAAAATCAATGAATATTGTAAATGCACAAACAGTAATTTCTCCGCATTGCAAGGTGCAATTCTGAAATTTTTTGCTTTTTCCTGCTAATCCTAGCATGATAAAGAAGATTCAAAGAGAGTGAGATGCCAGCTCTTTTCATTCAGTCAGTAGCTTCAAACATTTCTGGACGTTTTTCAATGGCAAAAATCAATGAATATTGTAAATGCACAAACAGTAATATCTCCGCATTGCAAGGTGCAATTCTGAAATTTTTTGCTTTTTCCTGCTAATCCTAGCATGATAAAGAAGATTCAAAGAGAGTGAGATGCCAGCTCCTTTCATTCAGTCAGTAGCTTCAAACATTTCTGGACGTTTTTCAATGGCAAAAATCAATGAATATTGTAAATGCACAAACAGTAATATCTCCGCATTGCAAGGTGCAATTCTGAAATTTTTTGCTTTTTCCTGCTAATCCTAGCATGATAAAGAAGATTCAAAGAGAGTGAGATGCCAGCTCCTTTCATTCAGTCAGTAGCTTTAAACATTTCTGGTATATGAATAACATGATGTTTTTCAATGGCAAAAATCAATGAATATTGTAAATGCACAAACAGTAATATCTCCACATTGCAAGGTGCAATTCTGAAATTTTTTGCTTTTTCCTGCTAATCCTAGCATGATAAAGAAGATTCAGAGAGAGTGAGATGCCAGCTCTTTTCATTCAGTCAGTAGCTTCAAACATTTCTGGACATTTTTCAATGGCAAAAATCAATGAATATTGTAAATGCACAAACAGTAATTTCTCCGCTTTGCAAGGTGCAATTCTGAAATTTTTTGCTTTTTCCTGCTAATCCTAGCATGATAAAGAAGATTCAAAGAGAGTGAGATGCCAGCTCTTTTCATTCCGTCAGTAGCTTCAAACATTTCTGGACATTTTTCAATGGCAAAAATCAATGAATATTGTAAATGCACAAACAGTAATTTCTCCGCTTTGCAAGGTGCAATTCTGAAATTTTTTGCTTTTTCCTGCTAATCCTAGCATGATAAAGAAGATTCAAAGAGAGTGAGATGCCAGCTCTTTTCATTCCGTCAGTAGCTTCAAACATTTCTGGACGTTTTTCAATGGCAAAAATCAATGAATATTGTAAATGCACAAACAGTAATATCTCCGCATTGCAAGGTGCAATTCTGAAATTTTTTGCTTTTTCCTGCTAATCCTAGCATGATAAAGAAGATTCAAAGAGAGTGAGATGCCAGCTCTTTTCATTCAGTCAGTAGCTTCAAACATTTCTGGACGTTTTTCAATGGCAAAAATCAATGAATATTGTAAATGCACAAACAGTAATATCTCCGCATTGCAAGGTGCAATTCTGAAATTTTTTGCTTTTTCCTGCTAATCCTAGCATGATAAAGAAGATTCAAAGAGAGTGAGATGCCAGCTCCTTTCATTCAGTCAGTAGCTTCAAACATTTCTGGACGTTTTTCAATGGCAAAAATCAAGGAATATTGTAAATGCACAAACAGTAATATCTCCGCATTGCAAGGTGCAATTCTGAAATTTTTTGCTTTTTCCTGCTAATCCTAGCATGATAAAGAAGATTCAAAGAGAGTGAGATGCCAGCTCCTTTCATTCAGTCAGTAGCTTCAAACATTTCTGGTATATGAATAACATGATGTTTTTCAATGGTAAAAATCAATGAATATTGTAAATGCACAAACAGTAATATCTCCACATTGCAAGGTGCAATTCTGAAATTTTTTGCTTTTTCCTGCAAATCCTAGCATGATAAAGAAGATTCAGAGAGAGTGAGATGCCAGCTCTTTTCATTCAGTCAGTAGCTTCAAACATTTCTGGACGTTTTTCAATGGCAAAAATCAATGAATATTGTAAATGCACAAACAGTAATTTCTCCACATTGCAAGGTGCAATTCTGAAATTTTTTGCTTTTTCCTGCTAATCCTACCATGATAAAGAAGATTCAAAGATAGTGAGATGCCAGCTCTTTTCATTCAGTCAGTAGCTTCAAACATTTCTGGACGTTTTTCAATGGCAAAAATCAATGAATATTGTAAATGCACAAACAGTAATATCTCCGCATTGCAAGGTGCAATTCTGAAATTTTTTGCTTTTTCCTGCTAATCCTAGCATGATAAAGAAGATTCAAAGAGAGTGAGATGCCAGCTCTTTTCATTCAGTCAGTAGCTTCAAACATTTCTGGACGTTTTTCAATGGCAAAAATCAATGAATATTGTAAATGCACAAACAGTAATTTCTCCGCATTGCAAGGTGCAATTCTGAAATTTTTTGCTTTTTCCTGCTAATCCTAGCATGATAAAGAAGATTCAAAGAGAGTGAGATGCCAGCTCTTTTCATTCAGTCAGTAGCTTCAAACATTTCTGGACGTTTTTCAATGGCAAAAATCAATGAATATTGTAAATGCACAAACAGTAATATCTCCGCATTGCAAGGTGCAATTCTGAAATTTTTTGCTTTTTCCTGCTAATCCTAGCAGGATAAAGAAGATTCAAAGAGAGTGAGATGCCAGCTCCTTTCATTCAGTCAGTAGCTTCAAACATTTCTGGACATTTTTCAATGGCAAAAATCAATGAATATTGTAAATGCACAAACAGTAATATCTCCGCATTGCAAGGTGCAATTCTGAAATTTTTTGCTTTTTCCTGCTAATCCTAGCATGATAAAGAAGATTCAAAGAGAGTGAGATGCCAGCTCCTTTCATTCAGTCAGTAGCTTCAAACATTTCTGGTATATGAATAACATGATGTTTTTCAATGGCAAAAATCAATGAATATTGTAAATGCACAAACAGTAATATCTCCACATTGCAAGGTGCAATTCTGAAATTTTTTGCTTTTTCCTGCTAATCCTAGCATGATAAAGAAGATTCAGAGAGAGTGAGATGCCAGCTCTTTTCATTCAGTCAGTAGCTTCAAACATTTCTGGACGTTTTTCAATGGCAAAAATCAATGAATATTGTAAATGCACAAACAGTAATTTCTCCGCATTGCAAGGTGCAATTCTGAAATTTTTTGCTTTTTCCTGCTAATCCTAGCATGATAAAGAAGATTCAAAGAGAGTGAGATGCCAGCTCCTTTCATTCAGTCAGTAGCTTCAAACATTTCTGGACGTTTTTCAATGGCAAAAATCAATGAATATTGTAAATGCACAAACAGTAATTTCTCCGCATTGCAAGGTGCAATTCTGAAATTTTTTGCTTTTTCCTGCTAATCCTAGCATGATAAAGAAGATTCAAAGAGAGTGAGATGCCAGCTCTTTTCATTCAGTCAGTAGCTTCAAACATTTCTGGTATATGAATAACATGATGTTTTTCAATGGCAAAAATCAATGAATATTGTAAATGCACAAACAGTAATATCTCCACATTGCAAGGTGCAATTCTGAAATTTTTTGCTTTTTCCTGCTAATCCTAGCATGATAAAGAAGATTCAAAGAGAGTGAGATGCCAGCTCCTTTCATTCAGTCAGTAGCTTCAAACATTTCTGGACGTTTTTCAATGGCAAAAATCAATGAATATTGTAAATGCACAAACAGTAATTTCTCCGCATTGCAAGGTGCAATTCTGAAATTTTTTGCTTTTTCCTGCTAATCCTAGCATGATAAAGAAGATTCAAAGAGAGTGAGATGCCAGCTCTTTTCATTCAGTCAGTAGCTTCAAACATTTCTGGACGTTTTTCAATGGCAAAAATCAATGAATATTGTAAATGCACAAACAGTAATATCTCCGCATTGCAAGGTGCAATTCTGAAATTTTTTGCTTTTTCCTGCTAATCCTAGCATGATAATGAAGATTCAAAGAGAGTGAGATGCCAGCTCTTTTCATTCAGTCAGTAGCTTCAAACATTTCTGGACGTTTTTCAATGGCAAAAATCAATGAATATTGTAAATGCACAAACAGTAATTTCTCCGCATTGCAAGGTGCAATTCTGAAATTTTTTGCTTTTTCCTGCTAATCCTAGCATGATAAAGAAGATTCAAAGAGAGTGAGATGCCAGCTCTTTTCATTCAGTCAGTAGCTTCAAACATTTCTGGACGTTTTTCAATGGCAAAAATCAATGAATATTGTAAATGCACAAACAGTAATATCTCCGCATTGCAAGGTGCAATTCTGAAATTTTTTGCTTTTTCCTGCTAATCCTAGCATGATAAAGAAGATTCAAAGAGAGTGAGATGCCAGCTCTTTTCATTCAGTCAGTAGCTTCAAACATTTCTGGACGTTTTTCAATGGCAAAAATCAATGAATATTGTAAATGCACAAACAGTAATATCTCCGCATTGCAAGGTGCAATTCTGAAATTTTTTGCTTTTTCCTGCTAATCCTAGCATGATAAAGAAGATTCAAAGAGAGTGAAATGCCAGCTCCTTTCATTCAGTCAGTAGCTTCAAACATTTCTGGACGTTTTTCAATGGCAAAAATCAATGAATATTGTAAATGCACAAACAGTAATATCTCCGCATTGCAAGGTGCAATTCTGAAATTTTTTGCTTTTTCCTGCTAATCCTAGCATGATAAAGAAGATTCAAAGAGAGTGAGATGCCAGCTCCTTTCATTCAGTCAGTAGCTTCAAACATTTCCGGTATATGAATAACATGATGTTTTTCAATGGCAAAAATCAATGAATATTGTAAATGCACAAACAGTAATATCTCCACATTGCAAGGTGCAATTCTGAAATTTTTTGCTTTTTCCTGCTAATCCTAGCATGATAAAGAAGATTCAGAGAGAGTGAGATGCCAGCTCTTTTCATTCAGTCAGTAGCTTCAAACATTTCTGGACGTTTTTCAATGGCAAAAATCAATGAATATTGTAAATGCACAAACAGTAATTTCTCAGCATTGCAAGGTGCAATTCTGAAATTTTTTGCTTTTTCCTGCTAATCCTAGCATGATAAAGAAGATTCAAAGAGAGTGAGATGCCAGCTCTTTTCATTCAGTCAGTAGCTTCAAACATTTCTGGTATATGAATAACATGATATTTTTCAATGGCAAAAATCAATGAATATTGTAAATGCACAAACAGTAATTTCTCCACATTGCAAGGTGCAATTCTGAAATTTTTTGCTTTTTCCTGCTAATCCTAGCATGATAAAGAAGATTCAAAGAGAGTGAGATGCCAGCTCCTTTCATTCAGTCAGTAGCTTCAAACATTTCTGGTATATGAATAACATGATGTTTTTCAATGGCAAAAATCAATGAATATTGTAAATGCACAAACAGTAATATCTCCACATTGCAAGGTGCAATTCTGAAATTTTTTGCTTTTTCCTGCTAATCCTAGCATGATAAAGAAGATTCAAAGAGAGTGAGATGCCAGCTCTTTTCATTCAGTCAGTAGCTTCAAACATTTCTGGACGTTTTTCAATGGCAAAAATCAATGAATATTGTAAATGCACAAACAGTAATTTCTCCGCATTGCAAGGTGCAATTCTGAAATTTTTTGCTTTTTCCTGCTAATCCTAGCATGATAAAGAAGATTCAAAGAGAGTGAGATGCCAGCTCTTTTCATTCAGTCAGTAGCTTCAAACATTTCTGGACGTTTTTCAATGGCAAAAATCAATGAATATTGTAAATGCACAAACAGTAATATCTCCGCATTGCAAGGTGCAATTCTGAAATTTTTTGCTTTTTCCTGCTAATCCTAGCATGATAAAGAAGATTCAAAGAGAGTGAGATGCCAGCTCTTTTCATTCAGTCAGTAGCTTCAAACATTTCTGGACGTTTTTCAATGGCAAAAATCAATGAATATTGTAAATGCACAAACAGTAATTTCTCCGCATTGCAAGGTGCAATTCTGAAATTTTTTGCTTTTTCCTGCTAATCCTAGCATGATAAAGAAGATTCAAAGAGAGTGAGATGCCAGCTCTTTTCATTCAGTCAGTAGCTTCAAACATTTCTGGACGTTTTTCAATGGCAAAAATCAATGAATATTGTAAATGCACAAACAGTAATTTCTCCGCATTGCAAGGTGCAATTCTGAAATTTTTTGCTTTTTCCTGCTAATCCTAGCATGATAAAGAAGATTCAAAGAGAGTGAGATGCCAGCTCTTTTCATTCAGTCAGTAGCTTCAAACATTTCTGGACGTTTTTCAATGGCAAAAATCAATGAATATTGTAAATGCACAAACAGTAATATCTCCGCATTGCAAGGTGCAATTCTGAAATTTTTTGCTTTTTCCTGCTAATCCTAGCATGATAAAGAAGATTCAAAGAGAGTGAGATGCCAGCTCCTTTCATTCAGTCAGTAGCTTCAAACATTTCTGGACGTTTTTCAATGGCAAAAATCAATGAATATTGTAAATGCACAAACAGTAATATCTCCGCATTGCAAGGTGCAATTCTGAAATTTTTTGCTTTTTCCTGCTAATCCTAGCATGATAAAGAAGATTCAAAGAGAGTGAGATGCCAGCTCCTTTCATTCAGTCAGTAGCTTTAAACATTTCTGGTATATGAATAACATGATGTTTTTCAATGGCAAAAATCAATGAATATTGTAAATGCACAAACAGTAATATCTCCACATTGCAAGGTGCAATTCTGAAATTTTTTGCTTTTTCCTGCTAATCCTAGCATGATAAAGAAGATTCAGAGAGAGTGAGATGCCAGCTCTTTTCATTCAGTCAGTAGCTTCAAACATTTCTGGACGTTTTTCAATGGCAAAAATCAATGAATATTGTAAATGCACAAACAGTAATTTCTCAGCATTGCAAGGTGCAATTCTGAAATTTTTTGCTTTTTCCTGCTAATCCTAGCATGATAAAGATGATTCAAAGAGAGTGAGATGCCAGCTCTTTTCATTCAGTCAGTATCTTCAAACATTTCTGGTATATGAATAACATGATGTTTTTCAATGGCAAAAATCAATGAATATTGCAAATGCACAAACAGTAATTTCTCCACATTGCAAGGTGCAATTCTGAAATTTTTTGCTTTTTCCTGCTAATCCTAGCATGATAAAGAAGATTCAAAGAGAGTGAGATGCCAGCTCTTTTCATTCAGTCAGTAGCTTCAAACATTTCTGGTATATGAATAACATGATGTTTTTCAATGGCAAAAATCAATGAATATTGTAAATGCACAAACAGTAATATCTCCACATTGCAAGGTGCAATTCTGAAATTTTTTGCTTTTTCCTGCTAATCCTAGCATGATAAAGAAGATTCAAAGAGAGTGAGATGCCAGCTCTTTTCATTCAGTCAGTAGCTTCAAACATTTCTGGTATATGAATAAAATGATGTTTTTCAATGGCAAAAATCAATGAATATTGTAAATGCACAAACAGTAATTTCTCCGCATTGCAAGGTGCAATTCTGAAATTTTTTGCTTTTTCCTGCTAATCCTAGCATGATAAAGAAGATTCAAAGAGAGTGAGATGCCAGCTCTTTTCATTCAGTCAGTAGCTTCAAACATTTCTGGACGTTTTTCAATGGCAAAAATCAATGAATATTGTAAATGCACAAACAGTAATATCTCCGCATTGCAAGGTGCAATTCTGAAATTTTTTGCTTTTTCCTGCTAATCCTAGCATGATAAAGAAGATTCAAAGAGAGTGAGATGCCAGCTCTTTTCATTCAGTCAGTAGCTTCAAACATTTCTGGACGTTTTTCAATGGCAAAAATCAATGAATATTGTAAATGCACAAACAGTAATTTCTCCGCATTGCAAGGTGCAATTCTGAAATTTTTTGCTTTTTCCTGCTAATCCTAGCATGATAAAGAAGATTCAAAGAGAGTGAGATGCCAGCTCTTTTCATTCAGTCAGTAGCTTCAAACATTTCTGGACGTTTTTCAATGGCAAAAATCAATGAATATTGTAAATGCACAAACAGTAATTTCTCCGCATTGCAAGGTGCAATTCTGAAATTTTTTGCTTTTTCCTGCTAATCCTAGCATGATAAAGAAGATTCAAAGAGAGTGAGATGCCAGCTCTTTTCATTCAGTCAGTAGCTTCAAACATTTCTGGACGTTTTTCAATGGCAAAAATCAATGAATATTGTAAATGCACAAACAGTAATATCTCCGCATTGCAAGGTGCAATTCTGAAATTTTTTGCTTTTTCCTGCTAATCCTAGCATGATAAAGAAGATTCAAAGAGAGTGAGATGCCAGCTCCTTTCATTCAGTCAGTAGCTTCAAACATTTCTGGACGTTTTTCAATGGCAAAAATCAATGAATATTGTAAATGCACAAACAGTAATATCTCCGCATTGCAAGGTGCAATTCTGAAATTTTTTGCTTTTTCCTGCTAATCCTAGCATGATAAAGAAGATTCAAAGAGAGTGAGATGCCAGCTCCTTTCATTCAGTCAGTAGCTTTAAACATTTCTGGTATATGAATAACATGATGTTTTTCAATGGCAAAAATCAATGAATATTGTAAATGCACAAACAGTAATATCTCCACATTGCAAGGTGCAATTCTGAAATTTTTTGCTTTTTCCTGCTAATCCTAGCATGATAAAGAAGATTCAGAGAGAGTGAGATGCCAGCTCTTTTCATTCAGTCAGTAGCTTCAAACATTTCTGGACGTTTTTCAATGGCAAAAATCAATGAATATTGTAAATGCACAAACAGTAATTTCTCAGCATTGCAAGGTGCAATTCTGAAATTTTTTGCTTTTTCCTGCTAATCCTAGCATGATAAAGATGATTCAAAGAGAGTGAGATGCCAGCTCTTTTCATTCAGTCAGTATCTTCAAACATTTCTGGTATATGAATAACATGATGTTTTTCAATGGCAAAAATCAATGAATATTGCAAATGCACAAACAGTAATTTCTCCACATTGCAAGGTGCAATTCTGAAATTTTTTGCTTTTTCCTGCTAATCCTAGCATGATAAAGAAGATTCAAAGAGAGTGAGATGCCAGCTCTTTTCATTCAGTCAGTAGCTTCAAACATTTCTGGTATATGAATAACATGATGTTTTTCAATGGCAAAAATCAATGAATATTGTAAATGCACAAACAGGAATATCTCCACATTGCAAGGTGCAATTCTGAAATTTTTTGCTTTTTCCTGCTAATCCTAGCATGATAAAGAAGATTCAAAGAGAGTGAGATGCCAGCTCTTTTCATTCAGTCAGTAGCTTCAAACATTTCTGGTATATGAATAAAATGATGTTTTTCAATGGCAAAAATCAATGAATATTGTAAATGCACAAACAGTAATATCTCCACATTGCAAGGTGCAATTCTGAAATTTTTTGCTTTTTCCTGCTCCTCTTAGCATGATAAAGAAGATTCAAAGAGAGTGAGATGCCAGCTCTTTTCATTCAGTCAGTAGCTTCAAACATTTCTGGACATTTTTCAATGGCAAAAATCAATGAATATTGTAAATGCACAAACAGTAATATCTCCGCATTGCAAGGTGCAATTCTGAAATTTTTTGCTTTTTCCTGCTAATCCTAGCATGATAAAGAAGATTCAAAGAGAGTGAGATGCCAGCTCTTTTCATTCAGTCAGTAGCTTCAAACATTTCTGGTATATGAATAACATGATGTTTTTCAATGGCAAAAATCAATGAATATTGTAAATGCACAATCAGTAATATCTCCACATTGCAAGGTGCAATTCTGAAATTTTTTGCTTTTTCCTGCTAATCCTAGCATGATAAAGAAGATTCAAAGAGAGTGAGATGCCAGCTCCTTTCATTCAGTCAGTAGCTTCAAACATTTCTGGTATATGAATAACATGATGTTTTTCAATGGCAAAAATCAATGAATAATGTAAATGCGCAAACAGTAATTTCTCCGCATTGCAAGGTGCAATTCTGAAATTTTTTGCTTTTTCCTGCTAATCCTAGCATGATAAAGAAGATTCAAAGAGAGTGAGATGCCAGCTCCTTTCATTCAGTCAGTAGCTTCAAACATTTCTCGACGTTTTTCAATGGCAAAAATCAATGAATATTGTAAATGCACAAACAGTAATATCTCCGCATTGCAAGGTGCAATTCTGAAATTTTTTGCTTTTTCCTGCTAATCCTAGCATGATAAAGAAGATTCAAAGAGAGTGAGATGCCAGCTCTTTTCATTCAGTCAGTAGCTTCAAACATTTCTGGTATATGAATAACATGATGTTTTTCAATGGCAAAAATCAATGAATATTGTAAATGCACAAACAGTAATATCTCCGCATTGCAAGGTGCAATTCTGAAATTTTTTGCTTTTTCCTGCTAATCCTAGCATGATAAAGAAGATTCAAAGAGAGTGAGATGCCAGCTCTTTTCATTCAGTCAGTAGCTTCAAACATTTCTGGACGTTTTTCAATGGCAAAAATCAATGAATATTGTAAATGCACAAACAGTAATATCTCCGCATTGCAAGGTGCAATTCTGAAATTTTTTGCTTTTTCCTGCTAATCCTAGCATGATAAAGAAGATTCAAAGAGAGTGAGATGCCAGCTCCTTTCATTCAGTCAGTAGCTTCAAACATTTCTGGACGTTTTTCAATGGCAAAAATCAATGAATATTGTAAATGCACAAACAGTAATTTCTCCGCATTGCAAGGTGCAATTCTGAAATTTTTTGCTTTTTCCTGCTAATCCTAGCATGATAAAGAAGATTCAAAGAGAGTGAGATGCCAGCTCCTTTCATTCAGTCAGTAGCTTCAAACATTTCTGGACGTTTTTCAATGGCAAAAATCAATGAATATTGTAAATGCACAAACAGTAATATCTCCACATTGCAAGGTGCAATTCTGAAATTTTTTGCTTTTTCTGCTAATCCTAGCATGATAAAAAAGATTCAAAGAGAGTGAGATGCCAGCTCTTTTCATTCAGTCAGTAGCTTCAAACATTTCTGGTATATGAATAACATGATGTTTTTCAATGGCAAAAATCAATGAATATTGTAAATGCACAAACAGTAATTTCTCCGCATTGCAAGGTGCAATTCTGAAATTTTTTGCTTTTTCCTGCTAATCCTAGCATGATAAAGAAGATTCAAAGAGAGTGAGATGCCAGCTCCTTTCATTCAGTCAGTAGCTTCAAACATTTCTGGACGTTTTTCAATGGCAAAAATCAATGAATATTGTAAATGCACAAACAGTAATATCTCCACATTGCAAGGTGCAATTCTGAAATTTTTTGCTTTTTCCTGCTAATCCTAGCATGATAAAGAAGATTCAAAGAGAGTGAGATGCCAGCTCCTTTCATTCAGTCAGTAGCTTCAAACATTTCTGGTATATGAATAACATGATGTTTTTCAATGGCAAAAATCAATGAATATTGTAAATGCACAAACAGTAATATCTCCACATTGCAAGGTGCAATTCTGAAATTTTTTGCTTTTTCCTGCTAAATCCTAGCATGATAAAGAAGATTCAAAGAGAGTGAGATGCCAGCCTCCTTTCATTCAGTCAGTAGCTTCAAACATTTACTGACGTTTTTTCAATGGCAATCAATGAATATTGTAAATGCACAAACAGTAATTTCTCCGCATTGCAAGGTGCAATTCTGAAATTTTTTGCTTTTTCCTGCTAATCCTAGCATGATAAAGAAGATTCAAAGAGAGTGAGATGCAAGCTCTTTTCATTCAGTCAGTAGCTTCAAACATTTCTGGTATATGAATAACATGATGTTTTTCAATGGCAAAAATCAATGAATATTGTAAATGCACAAACAGTAATATCTCCACATTGCAAGGTGCAATTCTGAAATTTTTTGCTTTTTCCTGCTAATCCTAGCATGATAAAGAAGATTCAAAGAGAGTGAGATGCCAGCTCCTTTCATTCAGTCAGTAGCTTCAAACATTTCTGGACGTTTTTCATTGGCAAAAATCAATGAATATTGTAAATGCACAAACAGTGATTTCTCCGCATTGCAAGGTGCAATTCTGAAATTTTTTGCTTTTTCCTGCTAATCCTAGCATGATAAAGAAGATTCAAAGAGAGTGAGATGCCAGCTCCTTTCATTCAGTCAGTAGCTTCAAACATTTCTGGACGTTTTTCAATGGCAAAAATCAATGAATATTGTAAATGCACAAACAGTAATTTCTCCGCATTGCAAGGTGCAAATCTGAATTTTTTTGCTTTTTCCTGCTAATCCTAGCATGATAAAGAATATTCAAAGAGAGTGAGATGCCAGCTCCTTTCATTCAGTCAGTAGCTTCAAACATTTCTGGACGTTTTTCAATGGCAAAAATCAATGAATATTGTAAATGCACAAACAGTAATATCTCCACATTGCAAGGTGCAATTCTGAAATTTTTTGCTTTTTCCTGCTAATCCTAGCATGATAAAGAAGATTCAAAGAGAGTGAGATGCCAGCTCTTTTCATTCAGTCAGTAGCTTCAAACATTTCTGGTATATGAATAACATGATGTTTTTCAATGGCAAAAATCAATGAATATTGTAAATGCACAAAGAGTAATTTCACCGCATTGCAAGGTGCAATTCTGAATTTTTTTGCTTTTTCCTGCTAATCCTAGCATGATAAAGAAGATTCAAAGAGAGTGAGATGCCAGCTCTTTTCATTCAGTCAGTAGCTTCAAACATTTCTGGACGTTTTTCAATGGCAAAAATCAATGAATATTGTAAATGCACAAACAGTAATATCTCCGCATTGCAAGGTGCAATTCTGAAATTTTTTGCTTTTTCCTGCTAATCCTAGCATGATAAAGAAGATTCAAAGAGAGTGAGATGCCAGCTCCTTTCATTCAGTCAGTAGCTTCAAACATTTCTGGACGTTTTTCAATGGCAAAAATCAATGAATATTGCAAATGCACAAACAGTAATTTCTCCACATTGCAAGGTGCAATTCTGAAATTTTTTGCTTTTTCCTGCTAATCCTAGCATGATAAAGAAGATTCAAAGAGAGTGAGATGCCAGCTCTTTTCATTCAGTCAGTAACTTCAAACATTTCTGGTATATGAATAACATGATGTTTTTCAATGGCAAAAATCAATGAATATTGTAAATGCACAAACAGTAATATCTCCACATTGCAAGGTGCAATTCTGAAATTTTTTGCTTTTTCCTGCTAATCCTAGCATGATAAAGAAGATTCAAAGAGAGTGAGATGCCAGCTCTTTTCATTCAGTCAGTAGCTTCAAACATTTCTGGTATATGAATAAAATGATGTTTTTCAATGGCAAAAATCAATGAATATTGTAAATGCACAAACAGTAATATCTCCACATTGCAAGGTGCAATTCTGAAATTTTTTGCTTTTCCTGCTCCTCTTAGCATGATAAAGAAGATTCAAAGAGAGTGAGATGCCAGCTCTTTTCATTCAGTCAGTAGCTTCAAACATTTCTGGACGTTTTTCAATGGCAAAAATCAATGAATATTGTAAATGCACAAACAGTAATATCTCCGCATTGCAAGGTGCAATTCTGAAATTTTTTGCTTTTTCCTGCTAATCCTAGCATGATAAAGAAGATTCAAAGAGAGTGAGATGCGAGCTCTTTTCATTCAGTCAGTAGCTTCAAACATTTCTGGTATATGAATAACATGATGTTTTTCAATGGCAAAAATCAATGAATATTGTAAATGCACAATCAGTAATATCTCCACATTGCAAGGTGCAATTCTGAAATTTTTTGCTTTTTCCTGCTAATCCTAGCATGATAAAGAAGATTCAAAGAGAGTGAGATGCCAGCTTCTTTCATTCAGTCAGTAGCTTCAAACATTTCTGGTATATGAATAACATGATGTTTTTCAATGGCAAAAATCAATGAATAATGTAAATGCACAAACAGTAATTTCTCCGCATTGCAAGGTGCAATTCTGAAATTTTTTGCTTTTTCCTGCTAATCCTAGCATGATAAAGAAGATTCAAAGAGAGTGAGATGCCAGCTCCTTTCATTCAGTCAGTAGCTTCAAACATTTCTGGACGTTTTTCAATGGCAAAAATCAATGAATATTGTAAATGCACAAACAGTAATATCTCCGCATTGCAAGGTGCAATTCTGAAATTTTTTGCTTTTTCCTGCTAATCCTAGCATGATAAAGAAGATTCAAAGAGAGTGAGATGCCAGCTCTTTTCATTCAGTCAGTAGCTTCAAACATTTCTGGTATATGAATAACATGATGTTTTTCAATGGCAAAAATCAATGAATATTGTAAATGCACAAACAGTAATATCTCCGCATTGCAAGGTGCAATTCTGAAATTTTTTGCTTTTTCCTGCTAATCCTAGCATGATAAAGAAGATTCAAAGAGAGTGAGATGCCAGCTCTTTTCATTCAGTCAGTAGCTTCAAACATTTCTGGACGTTTTTCAATGGCAAAAATCAATGAATATTGTAAATGCACAAACAGTAATATCTCCGCATTGCAAGGTGCAATTCTGAAATTTTTTGCTTTTTCTGCTAATCCTAGCATGATAAAGAAGATTCAAAGAGAGTGAGATGCCAGCTCCTTTCATTCAGTCAGTAGCTTCAAACATTTCTGGACGTTTTTCAATGGCAAAAATCAATGAATATTGTAAATGCACAAACAGTAATTTCTCCGCATTGCAAGGTGCAATTCTGAAATTTTTTGCTTTTTCCTGCTAATCCTAGCATGATAAAGAAGATTCAAAGAGAGTGAGATGCCAGCTCCTTTCATTCAGTCAGTAGCTTCAAACATTTCTGGACGTTTTTCAATGGCAAAAATCAATGAATATTGTAAATGCACAAACAGTAATATCTCCACATTGCAAGGTGCAATTCTGAAATTTTTTGCTTTTTCTGCTAATCCTAGCATGATAAAAAAGATTCAAAGAGAGTGAGATGCCAGCTCTTTTCATTCAGTCAGTAGCTTCAAACATTTCTGGTATATGAATAACATGATGTTTTTCAATGGCAAAAATCAATGAATATTGTAAATGCACAAACAGTAATTTCTCCGCATTGCAAGGTGCAATTCTGAAATTTTTTGCTTTTTCCTGCTAATCCTAGCATGATAAAGAAGATTCAAAGAGAGTGAGATGCCAGCTCCTTTCATTCAGTCAGTAGCTTCAAACATTTCTGGACGTTTTTCAATGGCAAAAATCAATGAATATTGTAAATGCACAAACAGTAATATCTCCACATTGCAAGGTGCAATTCTGAAATTTTTTGCTTTTTCCTGCTAATCCTAGCATGATAAAGAAGATTCAAAGAGAGTGAGATGCCAGCTCCTTTCATTCAGTCAGTAGCTTCAAACATTTCTGGTATATGAATAACATGATGTTTTTCAATGGCAAAAATCAATGAATATTGTAAATGCACAAACAGTAATATCTCCACATTGCAAGGTGCAATTCTGAAATTTTTTGCTTTTTCCTGCTAATCCTAGCATGATAAAGAAGATTCAAAGAGAGTGAGATGCCAGCTCCTTTCATTCAGTCAGTAGCTTCAAACATTTCTGGACGTTTTTCAATGGCAAAAATCAATGAATATTGTAAATGCACAAACAGTAATTTCTCCGCATTGCAAGGTGCAATTCTGAAATTTTTTGCTTTTTCCTGCTAATCCTAGCATGATAAAGAAGATTCAAAGAGAGTGAGATGCAAGCTCTTTTCATTCAGTCAGTAGCTTCAAACATTTCTGGTATATGAATAACATGATTTTTTTCAATGGCAAAAATCAATGAATATTGTAAATGCACAAACAGTAATATCTCCACATTGCAAGGTGCAATTCTGAAATTTTTTGCTTTTTCCTGCTAATCCTAGCATGATAAAGAAGATTCAAAGAGAGTGAGATGCCAGCTCCTTTCATTCAGTCAGTAGCTTCAAACATTTCTGGACGTTTTTCATTGGCAAAAATCAATGAATATTGTAAATGCACAAACAGTGATTTCTCCGCATTGCAAGGTGCAATTCTGAAATTTTTTGCTTTTTCCTGCTAATCCTAGCATGATAAAGAAGATTCAAAGAGAGTGAGATGCCAGCTCCTTTCATTCAGTCAGTAGCTTCAAACATTTCTGGACGTTTTTCAATGGCAAAAATCAATGAATATTGTAAATGCACAAACAGTAATTTCTCCGCATTGCAAGGTGCAAATCTGAATTTTTTTGCTTTTTCCTGCTAATCCTAGCATGATAAAGAATATTCAAAGAGAGTGAGATGCCAGCTCTTTTCATTCAGTCAGTAGCTTCAAACATTTCTGGACGTTTTTCAATGGCAAAAATCAATGAATATTGTAAATGCACAAACAGTAATATCTCCGCATTGCAAGGTGCAATTCTGAAATTTTTTGCTTTTTCCTGCTAATCCTAGCATGATAAAGAAGATTCAAAGAGAGTGAGATGCCAGCTCTTTTCATTCAGTCAGTAGCTTCAAACATTTCTGGTATATGAATAACATGATGTTTTTCAATGGCAAAAATCAATGAATATTGTAAATGCACAATCAGTAATATCTCCACATTGCAAGGTGCAATTCTGAAATTTTTTGCTTTTTCCTGCTAATCCTAGCATGATAAAGAAGATTCAAAGAGAGTGAGATGCCAGCTTCTTTCATTCAGTCAGTAGCTTCAAACATTTCTGGTATATGAATAACATGATGTTTTTCAATGGCAAAAATCAATGAATAATGTAAATGCACAAACAGTAATTTCTCCGCATTGCAAGGTGCAATTCTGAAATTTTTTGCTTTTTCCTGCTAATCCTAGCATGATAAAGAAGATTCAAAGAGAGTGAGATGCCAGCTCCTTTCATTCAGTCAGTAGCTTCAAACATTTCTGGACGTTTTTCAATGGCAAAAATCAATGAATATTGTAAATGCACAAACAGTAATATCTCCGCATTGCAAGGTGCAATTCTGAAATTTTTTGCTTTTTCCTGCTAATCCTAGCATGATAAAGAAGATTCAAAGAGAGTGAGATGCCAGCTCTTTTCATTCAGTCAGTAGCTTCAAACATTTCTGGTATATGAATAACATGATGTTTTTCAATGGCAAAAATCAATGAATATTGTAAATGCACAAACAGTAATATCTCCGCATTGCAAGGTGCAATTCTGAAATTTTTTGCTTTTTCCTGCTAATCCTAGCATGATAAAGAAGATTCAAAGAGAGTGAGATGCCAGCTCTTTTCATTCAGTCAGTAGCTTCAAACATTTCTGGACGTTTTTCAATGGCAAAAATCAATGAATATTGTAAATGCACAAACAGTAATATCTCCGCATTGCAAGGTGCAATTCTGAAATTTTTTGCTTTTTCCTGCTAATCCTAGCATGATAAAGAAGATTCAAAGAGAGTGAGATGCCAGCTCCTTTCATTCAGTCAGTAGCTTCAAACATTTCTGGACGTTTTTCAATGGCAAAAATCAATGAATATTGTAAATGCACAAACAGTAATTTCTCCGCATTGCAAGGTGCAATTCTGAAATTTTTTGCTTTTTCCTGCTAATCCTAGCATGATAAAGAAGATTCAAAGAGAGTGAGATGCCAGCTCCTTTCATTCAGTCAGTAGCTTCAAACATTTCTGGACGTTTTTCAATGGCAAAAATCAATGAATATTGTAAATGCACAAACAGTAATATCTCCACATTGCAAGGTGCAATTCTGAAATTTTTTGCTTTTTCTGCTAATCCTAGCATGATAAAAAAGATTCAAAGAGAGTGAGATGCCAGCTCTTTTCATTCAGTCAGTAGCTTCAAACATTTCTGGTATATGAATAACATGATGTTTTTCAATGGCAAAAATCAATGAATATTGTAAATGCACAAACAGTAATTTCTCCGCATTGCAAGGTGCAATTCTGAAATTTTTTGCTTTTTCCTGCTAATCCTAGCATGATAAAGAAGATTCAAAGAGAGTGAGATGCCAGCTCCTTTCATTCAGTCAGTAGCTTCAAACATTTCTGGACGTTTTTCAATGGCAAAAATCAATGAATATTGTAAATGCACAAACAGTAATATCTCCACATTGCAAGGTGCAATTCTGAAATTTTTTGCTTTTTCCTGCTAATCCTAGCATGATAAAGAAGATTCAAAGAGAGTGAGATGCCAGCTCCTTTCATTCAGTCAGTAGCTTCAAACATTTCTGGACGTTTTTCATTGGCAAAAATCAATGAATATTGTAAATGCACAAACAGTGATTTCTCCGCATTGCAAGGTGCAATTCTGAAATTTTTTGCTTTTTCCTGCTAATCCTAGCATGATAAAGAAGATTCAAAGAGAGTGAGATGCCAGCTCCTTTCATTCAGTCAGTAGCTTCAAACATTTCTGGACGTTTTTCAATGGCAAAAATCAATGAATATTGTAAATGCACAAACAGTAATTTCTCCGCACTGCAAGGTGCAAATCTGAATTTTTTTGCTTTTTCCTGCTAATCCTAGCATGATAAAGAATATTCAAAGAGAGTGAGATGCCAGCTCCTTTCATTCAGTCAGTAGCTTCAAACATTTCTGGACGTTTTTCAATGGCAAAAATCAATGAATATTGTAAATGCACAAACAGTAATATCTCCACATTGCAAGGTGCAATTCTGAAATTTTTTGCTTTTTCCTGCTAATCCTAGCATGATAAAGAAGATTCAAAGAGAGTGAGATGCCAGCTCTTTTCATTCAGTCAGTAGCTTCAAACATTTCTGGTATATGAATAACATGATGTTTTTCAATGGCAAAAATCAATGAATATTGTAAATGCACAAAGAGTAATTTCACCGCATTGCAAGGTGCAATTCTGAATTTTTTTGCTTTTTCCTGCTAATCCTAGCATGATAAAGAAGATTCAAAGAGAGTGAGATGCCAGCTCTTTTCATTCAGTCAGTAGCTTCAAACATTTCTGGACGTTTTTCAATGGCAAAAATCAATGAATATTGTAAATGCACAAACAGTAATATCTCCGCATTGCAAGGTGCAATTCTGAAATTTTTTGCTTTTTCCTGCTAATCCTAGCATGATAAAGAAGATTCAAAGAGAGTGAGATGCCAGCTCCTTTCATTCAGTCAGTAGCTTCAAACATTTCTGGACGTTTTTCAATGGCAAAAATCAATGAATATTGTAAATGCACAAACAGTAATTTCTCCGCATTGCAAGGTGCAATTCTGAAATTTTTTGCTTTTTCCTGCTAATCCTAGCATGATAAAGAAGATTCAAAGAGAGTGAGATGCCAGCTCTTTTCATTCAGTCAGTAGCTTCAAACATTTCTGGTATATGAATAACATGATGTTTTTCAATGGCAAAAATCAATGAATATTGTAAATGCACAAACAGTAATATCTCCACATTGCAAGGTGCAATTCTGAAATTTTTTGCTTTTTCCTGCTAATCCTAGCATGATAAAGAAGATTCAAAGAGAGTGAGATGCCAGCTCCTTTCATTCAGTCAGTAGCTTCAAACATTTCTGGACGTTTTTCAATGGCAAAAATCAATGAATATTGTAAATGCACAAACAGTAATTTCTCCGCATTGCAAGGTGCAATTCTGAAATTTTTTGCTTTTTCCTGCTAATCCTAGCATGATAAAGAAGATTCAAAGAGAGTGAGATGCCAGCTCTTTTCATTCAGTCAGTAGCTTCAAACATTTCTGGTATATGAATAACATGATGTTTTTCAATGGCAAAAATCAATGAATATTGTAAATGCACAAACAGTAATATCTCCACATTGCAAGGTGCAATTCTGAAATTTTTTGCTTTTTCCTGCTAATCCTAGCATGATAAAGAAGATTCAAAGAGAGTGAGATGCCAGCTCCTTTCATTCAGTCAGTAGCTTCAAACATTTCTGGACGTTTTTCAATGGCAAAAATCAATGAATATTGTAAATGCACAAACAGTAATATCTCCGCATTGCAAGGTGCAATTCTGAAATTTTTTGCTTTTTCCTGCTAATCCTAGCATGATAAAGAAGATTCAAAGAGAGTGAGATGCCAGCTCTTTTCATTCAGTCAGTAGCTTCAAACATTTCTGGACATTTTTCAATGGCAAAAATCAATGAATATTGTAAATGCACAAACAGTAATTTCTCCGCATTGCAAGGTGCAATTCTGAAATTTTTTGCTTTTTCCTGCTAATGCTAGCATGATAAAGAAGATTCAAAGAGAGTGAGATGCCAGCTCCTTTCATTCAGTCAGTAGCTTCAAACATTTCTGGACGTTTTTCAATGGCAAAAATCAATGAATATTGTAAATGCACAAACAGTAATATCTCCGCATTGCAAGGTGCAATTCTGAAATTTTTTGCTTTTTCCTGCTAATCCTAGCATGATAAAGAAGATTCAAAGAGAGTGAGATGCCAGCTCTTTTCATTCAGTCAGTAGCTTCAAACATTTCTGGACGTTTTTCAATGGCAAAAATCAATGAATATTGTAAATGCACAAACAGTAATATCTCCGCATTGCAAGGTGCAATTCTGAAATTTTTTGCTTTTTCCTGCTAATCCTAGCATGATAAAGAAGATTCAAAGAGAGTGAGATGCCAGCTCTTTTCATTCAGTCAGTAGCTTCAAACATTTCTGGTATATGAATAACATGATGTTTTTCAATGGCAAAAATCAATGAATATTGTAAATGCACAAACAGTAATATCTCCACATTGCAAGGTGCAATTCTGAATTTTTTTGCTTTTTCCTGCTAATCCTAGCATGATAAAGAAGATTCAAAGAGAGTGAGATGCCAGCTCTTTTCATTCGGTCAGTAGCTTCAAACATTTATGGACGTTTTTCAATGGCAAAAATCAATGAATATTGTAAATGCACAAACAGTAATATCTCCGCATTGCAAGGTGCAATTCTGAAATTTTTTGCTTTTTCCTGCTAATCCTAGCATGATAAAGAAGATTCAAAGAGAGTGAGATGCCAGCTCTTTTCATTCAGTCAGTAGCTTCAAACATTTCTGGTATATGAATAACATGATGTTTTTCAATGGCAAAAATCAATGAATATTGTAAATGCACAAACAGTAATATCTCCACATTGCAAGGTGCAATTCTGAAATTTTTTGCTTTTTCCTGCTAATCCTAGCATGATAAAGAAGATTCAAAGAGAGTGAGATGCCAGCTCTTTTCATTCAGTCAGTAGCTTCAAACATTTCTGGACGTTTTTCAATGGCAAAAATCAATGAATATTGTAAATGCACAAACAGTAATATCTCCACATTGCAAGGTGCAATTCTGAAATTTTTTGCTTTTTCCTGCTAATCCTAGCATGATAAAGAAGATTCAAAGAGAGTGAGATGCCAGCTCTTTTCATTCAGTCAGTAGCTTCAAACATTTCTGGTATATGAATAACATGATGTTTTTCAATGGCAAAAATCAATGAATATTGTAAATGCACAAACAGTAATTTCTCCGCATTGCAAGGTGCAATTCTGAAATTTTTTGCTTTTTCCTGCTAATCCTAGCATGATAAAGAAGATTCAAAGAGAGTGAGATGCCAGCTCTTTTCATTCAGTCAGTAGCTTCAAACATTTCTGGTATATGAATAACATGATGTTTTTCAATGGCAAAAATCAATGAATATTGTAAATGCACAAACAGTAATATCTCCGCATTGCAAGGTGCAATTCTGAAATTTTTTGCTTTTTCCTGCTAATCCTAGCATGATAAAGAAGATTCAAAGAGAGTGAGATGCCAGCTCCTTTCATTCAGTCAGTAGCTTCAAACATTTCTGGTATATGAATAACTTGATGTTTTTCAATGGCAAACATCAATGAATATTGTAAGTGCACAAACAGTAATATCTCCGCATTGCAAGGTGCAATTCTGAAATTTTTTGCTTTTTCCTGCTAATCCTAGCATGATAAAGAAGATTCAAAAAGAGTGAGATGCCAGCTCTTTTCATTCAGTCAGTAGCTTCAAACATTTCTGGTATATGAATAACATGATGTTTTTCAATGGCAAAAATCAATGAATATTGTAAATGCACAAACAGTAATATCTCCGCATTGCAAGGTGCAATTCTGAAATTTTTTACTTTTTCCTGCTAATCCTAGCATGATAAAGAAGATTCAAAGAGAGTGAGATGCCAGCTTCTTTCATTCAGTCAGTAGCTTCAAACATTTCTGGACGTTTTTCAATGGCAAAAATCAATGAATATTGTAAATGCACAAACAGTAATTTCTCCGCATTGCAAGGTGCAATTCTGAATTTTTTTGCTTTTTCCTGCTAATCCTAGCATGATAAAGAAGATTCAAAGAGAGTGAGATGCCAGCTCTTTTCATTCAGTCAGTAGCTTCAAACATTTCTGGACGTTTTTCAATGGCAAAAATCAATGAATATTGTAAATGCACAAACAGTAATATCTCCGTATTGCAAGGTGCAATTCTGAAATTTTTTGCTTTTTCCTGCTAATCCTAGCATGATAAAGAAGATTCAAAGAGAGTGAGATGCCAGATCTTTTCATTCAGTCAGTAGCTTCAAACATTTCTGGACGTTTTTCAATGGCAAAAATCAATGAATATTGTAAATGCACAAACAGTAATATCTCCGCATTGCAAGGTGCAATTCTGAAATTTTTTGCTTTTTCCTGCTAATCCTAGCATGATAAAGAAGATTCAAAGAGAGTGAGATGCCAGATCTTTTCATTCAGTCAGTAGCTTCAAACATTTCTGGTATATGAATAACATGATGTTTTTCAATGGCAAAAATCAATGAATATTGTAAATGCACAAACAGTAATTTCTCCGCATTGCAAGGTGCAATTCTGAAATTTTTTGCTTTTTCCTGCTAATCCTAGCATGATAAAGAAGATTCAAAGAGAGTGAGATGCCAGCTCTTTTCATTCAGTCAGTAGCTTCAAACATTTCTGGTATATGAATAACATGATGTTTTTCAATGGCAAAAATCAATGAATATTGTAAATGCACAAACAGTAATATCTCCACATTGCAAGGTGCAATTCTGAAATTTTTTGCTTTTTCCTGCTAATCCTAGCATGATAAAGAAGATTCAAAGAGAGTGAGATGCCAGCTCTTTTCATTCAGTCAGTAGCTTCAAACATTTCTGGTATGTGAATAACATGATGTTTTTCAATGGCAAAAATCAATGAATATTGTAAATGGACAAACAGTAATTTCTCCGCATTGCAAGGTGCAATTCTGAAATTTTTTGCTTTTTCCTGCTAATCCTAGCATGATAAAGAAGATTCAAAGAGAGTGAGATGCCAGCTCTTTTCATTCAGTCAGTAGCTTCAAACATTTCTGGACATTTTTCAATGGCAAAAATCAATGAATATTGTAAATGCACAAACAGTAATATCTCCACATTGCAAGGTGCAATTCTGAAATTTTTTGCTTTTTCCTGCTAATCCTAGCATGATAAAGAAGATTCAAAGAGAGTGAGATGCCAGCTCTTTTCATTCAGTCAGTAGCTTCAAACATTTCTGGTATATGAATAACATGATGTTTTTCAATGGCAAAAATCAATGAATATTGTAAATGCACAAACAGTAATATCTCCGCATTGCAAGGTGCAATTCTGAAATTTTTTGCTTTTTCCTGCTAATCCTAGCATGATAAAGAAGATTCAAAGAGAGTGAGATGCCAGCTCTTTTCATTCAGTCAGTAGCTTCAAACATTTCTGGTATATGAATAACATGATGTTTTTCAATGGCAAAAATCAATGAATATTGTAAATGCACAAACAGTAATATCTCCACATTGCAAGGTGCAATTCTGAAATTTTTTGCTTTTTCCTGCTAATCCTAGCATGATAAAGAAGATTCAAAGAGAGTGAGATGCCAGCTCTTTTCATTCAGTCAGTAGCTTCAAACATTTCTGGTATATGAATAACATGATGTTTTTCAATGGCAAAAATCAATGAATATTGTAAATGCACAAACAGTAATTTCTCCGCATTGCAAGGTGCAATTCTGAAATTTTTTGCTTTTTCCTGCTAATCCTAGCATGATAAAGAAGATTCAAAGAGAGTGAGATGAAAGCTCTTTTCATTCAGTCAGTAGCTTCAAACATTTCTGGACGTTTTTCAAAGGCAAAAATCAATGAATATTGTAAATGCACAAACAGTAATATCTCCACATTGCAAGGTGCAATTCTGAAATTTTTTGCTTTTTCCTGCTAATCCTAGCATGATAAAGAAGATTCAAAGAGAGTGAGATGCCAGCTCTTTTCATTCAGTCAGTAGCTTCAAACATTTCTGGACGTTTTTCAATGGCAAAAATCAATGAATATTGTAAATGCACAAACAGTAATATCTCCACATTGCAAGGTGCAATTCTGAAATTTTTTGCTTTTTCCTGCTAATCCTAGCATGATAAAGAAGATTCAAAGAGAGTGAGATGCCAGCTCTTTTCATTCAGTCAGTAGCTTCAAACATTTCTGGTATATGAATAACATGATGTTTTTCAATGGCAAAAATCAATGAATATTGTAAATGCACAAACAATAATATCTCCGCATTGCAAGGTGCAATTCTGAAATTTTTTGCTTTTTCCTGCTAATCCTAGCATGATAAAGAAGATTCAAAGAGAGTGAGATGCCAGCTCTTTTCATTCAGTCAGTAGCTTCAAACATTTCTGGTATATGAATAACATGATGTTTTTCAATGGCAAAAATCAATGAATATTGTAAATGCACAAACAGTAATATCTCCACATTGCAAGGTGCAATTCTGAAATTTTTTGCTTTTTCCTGCTAATCCTAGCATGATAAAGAAGATTCAAAGAGAGTGAGATGCCAGCTCTTTTCATTCAGTCAGTAGCTTCAAACATTTCTGGTATATGAATAACATGATGTTTTTCAATGGCAAAAATCAATGAATATTGTAAATGCACAAACAGTAATTTCTCCGCATTGCAAGGTGCAATTCTGAAATTTTTTGCTTTTTCCTGCTAATCCTAGCATGATAAAGAAGATTCAAAGAGAGTGAGATGAAAGCTCTTTTCATTCAGTCAGTAGCTTCAAACATTTCTGGACTTTTTTCAATGGCAAAAATCAATGAATATTGTAAATGCACAAACAGTAATATCTCCACATTGCAAGGTGCAATTCTGAAATTTTTTGCTTTTTCCTGCTAATCCTAGCATGATAAAGAAGATTCAAAGAGAGTGAGATGCCAGCTCTTTTCATTCAGTCAGTAGCTTCAAACATTTCTGGTATATGAATAACATGATGTTTTTCAATGGCAAAAATCAATGAATATTGTAAATGCACAAACAGTAATATCTCCACATTGCAAGGTGCAATTCTGAATTTTTTTGCTTTTTCCTGCTAATCCTAGCATGATAAAGAAGATTCAAAGAGAGTGAGATGCCAGCTCTTTTCATTCAGTCAGTAGCTTCAAACATTTCTGGTATATGAATAACATGATGTTTTTCAATGGCAAAAATCAATGAATATTGTAAATGCACAAACAGTAATATCTCCGCATTGCAAGGTGCAATTCTGAAATTTTTTGCTTTTTCCTGCTAATCCTAGCATGATAAAGAAGATTCAAAGAGAGTGAGATGCCAGCTCCTTTCATTCAGTCAGTAGCTTCAAACATTTCTGGTATATGAATAACATGATGTTTTTCAATGGCAAAAATCAATGAATATTGTAAATGCACAAACAGTAATATCTCCGCATTGCAAGGTGCAATTCTGAAATTTTTTGCTTTTTCCTGCTAATCCTAGCATGATAAAGAAGATTCAAAAAGAGTGAGATGCCAGCTCTTTTTATTCAGTCAGTAGCTTCAAACATTTCTGGTATATGAATAACATGATGTTTTTCCATGGCAAAAATCAATGAATATTGTAAATGCACAAACAGTAATATCTCCGCATTGCAAGGTGCAATTCTGAAATTTTTTACTTTTTCCTGCTAATCCTAGCATGATAAAGAAGATTCAAAGAGAGTGAGATGCCAGCTCCTTTCATTCAGTCAGTAGCTTCAAACATTTCTGGACGTTTTTCAATGGCAAAAATCAATGAATATTGTAAATGCACAAACAGTAATTTCTCCGCATTGCAAGGTGCAATTCTGAATTTTTTTGCTTTTTCCTGCTAATCCTAGCATGATAAAGAAGATTCAAAGAGAGTGAGATGCCAGCTCTTTTCATTCAGTCAGTAGCTTCAAACATTTCTGGACGTTTTTCAATGGCAAAAATCAATGAATATTGTAAATGCACAAACAGTAATATCTCCGCATTGCAAGGTGCAATTCTGAAATTTTTTGCTTTTTCCTGCTAATCCTAGCATGATAAAGAAGATTCAAAGAGAGTGAGATGCCAGCTCTTTTCATTCAGTCAGTAGCTTCAAACATTTCTGGACGTTTTTCAATGGCAAAAATCAATGAATATTGTAAATGCACAAACAGTAATATCTCCGCATTGCAAGGTGCAATTCTGAAATTTTTTGCTTTTTCCTGCTAATCCTAGCATGATAAAGAAGATTCAAAGAGAGTGAGATGCCAGCTCTTTTCATTCAGTCAGTAGCTTCAAACATTTCTGGTATATGAATAACATGATGTTTTTCAATGGCAAAAATCAATGAATATTGTAAATGCACAAACAGTAATATCTCCGCATTGCAAGGTGCAATTCTGAAATTTTTTGCTTTTTCCTGCTAATCCTAGCATGATAAAGAAGATTCAAAGAGAGTGAGATGCCAGCTCTTTTCATTCAGTCAGTAGCTTCAAACATTTCTGGACGTTTTTCAATGGCAAAAATCAATGAATATTGTAAATGCACAAACAGTAATATCTCCGCATTGCAAGGTGCAATTCTGAAATTTTTTGCTTTTTCCTGCTAATCCTAGCATGATAAAGAAGATTCAAAGAGAGTGAGATGCCAGCTCTTTTCATTCAGTCAGTAGCTTCAAACATTTCTGGACGTTTTTCAATGGCAAAAATCAATGAATATTGTAAATGCACAAACAGTAATATCTCCACATTGCAAGGTGCAATTCTGAAATTTTTTGCTTTTTCCTGCTAATCCTAGCATGATAAAGAAGATTCAAAGAGAGTGAGATGCCAGCTCTTTTCATTCAGTCAGTAGCTTCAAACATTTCTGGTATATGAATAACATGATGTTTTTCAATGGCAAAAATCAATGAATATTGTAAATGCACAAAGAGTAATTTCACCGCATTGCAAGGTGCAATTCTGAATTTTTTTGCTTTTTCCTGCTAATCCTAGCATGATAAAGAAGATTCAAAGAGAGTGAGATGCCAGCTCTTTTCATTCAGTCAGTAGCTTCAAACATTTCTGGACGTTTTTCAATGGCAAAAATCAATGAATATTGTAAATGCACAAACAGTAATATCTCCGCATTGCAAGGTGCAATTCTGAAATTTTTTGCTTTTTCCTGCTAATCCTAGCATGATAAAGAAGATTCAAAGAGAGTGAGATGCCAGCTCCTTTCATTCAGTCAGTAGCTTCAAACATTTCTGGACGTTTTTCAATGGCAAAAATCAATGAATATTGTAAATGCACAAACAGTAATTTCTCCGCATTGCAAGGTGCAATTCTGAAATTCTTTGCTTTTTCCTGCTAATCCTAGCATGATAAAGAAGATTCAAAGAGAGTGAGATGCCAGCTCTTTTCATTCAGTCAGTAGCTTCAAACATTTCTGGTATATGAATAACATGATGTTTTTCAATGGCAAAAATCAATGAATATTGTAAATGCACAAACAGTAATATCTCCACATTGCAAGGTGCAATTCTGAAATTTTTTGCTTTTTCCTGCTAATCCTAGCATGATAAAGAAGATTCAAAGAGAGTGAGATGCCAGCTCCTTTCATTCAGTCAGTAGCTTCAAACATTTCTGGACGTTTATCCATGGCAAAAATCAATGAATATTGTAAATGCACAAACAGTAATTTCTCCGCATTGCAAGGTGCAATTCTGAAATTTTTTGCTTTTTCCTGCTAATCCTAGCATGATAAAGAAGATTCAAAGAGAGTGAGATGCCAGCTCTTTTCATTCAGTCAGTAGCTTCAAACATTTCTGGTATATGAATAACATGATGTTTTTCAATGGCAAAAATCAATGAATATTGTAAATGCACAAACAGTAATATCTCCACATTGCAAGGTGCAATTCTGAAATTTTTTGCTTTTTCCTGCTAATCCTAGCATGATAAAGAAGATTCAAAGAGAGTGAGATGCCAGCTCCTTTCATTCAGTCAGTAGCTTCAAACATTTCTGGACGTTTTTCAATGGCAAAAATCAATGAATATTGTAAATGCACAAACAGTAATATCTCCGCATTGCAAGGTGCAATTCTGAAATTTTTTGCTTTTTCCTGCTAATCCTAGCATGATAAAGAAGATTCAAAGAGAGTGAGATGCCACCTCTTTTCATTCAGTCAGTAGCTTCAAACATTTCTGGACATTTTTCAATGGCAAAAATCAATGAATATTGTAAATGCACAAACAGTAATTTCTCCGCATTGCAAGGTGCAATTCTGAAATTTTTTGCTTTTTCCTGCTAATGCTAGCATGATAAAGAAGATTCAAAGAGAGTGAGATGCCAGCTCCTTTCATTCAGTCAGTAGCTTCAAACATTTCTGGACGTTTTTCAATGGCAAAAATCAATGAATATTGTAAATGCACAAACTGTAATATCTCCGCATTGCAAGGTGCAATTCTGAAATTTTTTGCTTTTTCCTGCTAATCCTAGCATGATAAAGAAGATTCAAAGAGAGTGAGATGCCAGCTCTTTTCATTCAGTCAGTAGCTTCAAACATTTCTGGACGTTTTTCAATGGCAAAAATCAATGAATATTGTAAATGCACAAACAGTAATATCTCCGCATTGCAAGGTGCAATTCTGAAATTTTTTGCTTTTTCCTGCTAATCCTAGCATGATAAAGAAGATTCAAAGAGAGTGAGATGCCAGCTCTTTTCATTCAGTCAGTAGCTTCAAACATTTCTGGTATATGAATAACATGATGTTTTTCAATGGCAAAAATCAATGAATATTGTAAATGCACAAACAGTAATATCTCCACATTGCAAGGTGCAATTCTGAATTTTTTTGCTTTTTCCTGCTAATCCTAGCATGATAAAGAAGATTCAAAGAGAGTGAGATGCCAGCTCTTTTCATTCAGTCAGTAGCTTCAAACATTTCTGGACGTTTTTCAATGGCAAAAATCAATGAATATTGTAAATGCACAAACAGTAATATCTCCGCATTGCAAGGTGCAATTCTGAAATTTTTTGCTTTTTCCTGCTAATCCTAGCATGATAAAGAAGATTCAAAGAGAGTGAGATGCCAGCTCTTTTCATTCAGTCAGTAGCTTCAAACATTTCTGGTATATGAATAACATGATGTTTTTCAATGGCAAAAATCAATGAATATTGTAAATGCACAAACAGTAATATCTCCACATTGCAAGGTGCAATTCTGAAATTTTTTGCTTTTTCCTGCTAATCCTAGCATGATAAAGAAGATTCAAAGAGAGTGAGATGCCAGCTCCTTTCATTCAGTCAGTAGCTTCAAACATTTCTGGACGTTTTTCAATGGCAAAAATCAATGAATATTGTAAATGCACAAACAGTAATATCTCCGCATTGCAAGGTGCAATTCTGAAATTTTTTGTTTTTTCCTGCTAATCCTAGCATGATAAAGAAGATTCAAAGAGAGTGAGATGCCAGCTCTTTTCATTCAGTCAGTAGCTTCAAACATTTCTGGACGTTTTTCAATGGCAAAAATCAATGAATATTGTAAATGCACAAACAGTAATATCTCCACATTGCAAGGTGCAATTCTGAAATTTTTTGCTTTTTCCTGCTAATCCTAGCATGATAAAGAAGATTCAAAGAGAGTGAGATGCCAGCTCTTTTCATTCAGTCAGTAGCTTCAAACATTTCTGGTATATGAATAGCATGATGTTTTTCAATGGCAAAAATCAATGAATATTGTAAATGCACAAACAGTAATTTCTCCGCATTGCAAGGTGCAATTCTGAAATTTTTTGCTTTTTCCTGCTAATCCTAGCATGATAAAGAAGATTCAAAGAGAGTGAGATGCCAGCTCTTTTCATTCAGTCAGTAGCTTCAAACATTTCTGGTATATGAATAACATGATGTTTTTCAATGGCAAAAATCAATGAATATTGTAAATGCACAAACAGTAATATCTCCGCATTGCAAGGTGCAATTCTGAAATTTTTTGCTTTTTCCTGCTAATCCTAGCATGATAAAGAAGATTCAAAGAGAGTGAGATGCCAGCTTCTTTCATTCAGTCAGTAGCTTCAAACATTTCTGGTATATGAATAACTTGATGTTTTTCAATGGCAAACATCAATGAATATTGTAAATGCACAAACAGTAATATCTCCGCATTGCAAGGTGCAATTCTGAAATTTTTTGCTTTTTCCTGCTAATCCTAGCATGATAAAGAAGATTCAAAAAGAGTGAGATGCCAGCTCTTTTCATTCAGTCAGTAGCTTCAAACATTTCTGGTATATGAATAACATGATGTTTTTCAATGGCAAAAATCAATGAATATTGTAAATGGACAAACAGTAATATCTCCGCATTGCAAGGTGCAATTCTGAAATTTTTTACTTTTTCCTGCTAATCCTAGCATGATAAAGAAGATTCAAAGAGAGTGAGATGCCAGCTCCTTTCATTCAGTCAGTAGCTTCAAACATTTCTGGACGTTTTTCAATGGCAAAAATCAATGAATATTGTAAATGCACAAACAGTAATTTCTCCGCATTGCAAGGTGCAATTCTGAAATTTTTTGCTTTTTCCTGCTAATCCTAGCATGATAAAGAAGATTCAAAGAGAGTGAGATGCCAGCTCTTTTCATTCAGTCAGTAGCTTCAAACATTTCTGGACGTTTTTCAATGGCAAAAATCAATGAATATTGTAAATGCACAAACAGTAATATCTCCGCATTGCAAGGTGCAATTCTGAAATTTTTTGCTTTTTCCTGCTAATCCTAGCATGATAAAGAAGATTCAAAGAGAGTGAGATGCCAGATCTTTTCATTCAGTCAGTAGCTTCAAACATTTCTGGACGTTTTTCAATGGCAAAAATCAATGAATATTGTAAATGCACAAACAGTAATATCTCCGCATTGCAAGGTGCAATTCTGAAATTTTTTGCTTTTTCCTGCTAATCCTAGCATGATAAAGAAGATTCAAAGAGAGTGAGATGCCAGCTCTTTTCATTCAGTCAGTAGCTTCAAACATTTCTGGTATATGAATAACATGATGTTTTTCAATGGCAAAAATCAATGAATATTGTAAATGCACAAACAGTAATTTCTCCGCATTGCAAGGTGCAATTCTGAAATTTTTTGCTTTTTCCTGCTAATCCTAGCATGATAAAGAAGATTCAAAGAGAGTGAGATGCCAGCTCCTTTCATTCAGTCAGTAGCTTCAAACATTTCTGGACGTTTTTCAATGGCAAAAATCAATGAATATTGTAAATGCACAAACAGTAATTTCTCCGCATTGCAAGGTGCAATTCTGAAATTTTTTGCTTTTTCCTGCTAATCCTAGCATGATAAAGAAGATTCAAAGAGAGTGAGATGCCAGCTCTTTTCATTCAGTCAGTAGCTTCAAACATTTCTGGTATATGAATAACATGATGTTTTTCAATGGCAAAAATCAATGAATATTGTAAATGCACAAACAGTAATATCTCCACATTGCAAGGTGCAATTCTGAAATTTTTTGCTTTTTCCTGCTAATCCTAGCATGATAAAGAAGATTCAAAGAGAGTGAGATGCCAGCTCCTTTCATTCAGTCAGTAGCTTCAAACATTTCTGGACGTTTTTCAATGGCAAAAATCAATGAATATTGTAAATGCACAAACAGTAATATCTCCGCATTGCAAGGTGCAATTCTGAAATTTTTTGCTTTTTCCTGCTAATCCTAGCATGATAAAGAAGATTCAAAGAGAGTGAGATGCCAGCTCTTTTCATTCAGTCAGTAGCTTCAAACATTTCTGGACATTTTTCAATGGCAAAAATCATTGAATATTGTAAATGCACAAACAGTAATTTCTCCGCATTGCAAGGTGCAATTCTGAAATTTTTTGCTTTTTCCTGCTAATGCTAGCATGATAAAGAAGTTTCAAAGAGAGTGAGATGCCAGCTCTTTTCATTCAGTCAGTAGCTTCAAACATTTCTGGACGTTTTTCAATGGCAAAAATCAATGAATATTGTAAATGCACAAACAGTAATATCTCCGCATTGCAAGGTGCAATTCTGAAATTTTTTGCTTTTTCCTGCTAATCCTAGCATGATAAAGAAGATTCAAAGAGAGTGAGATGCCAGATCTTTTCATTCAGTCAGTAGCTTCAAACATTTCTGGTATATGAATAACATGATGTTTTTCAATGGCAAAAATCAATGAATATTGTAAATGCACAAACAGTAATATCTCCACATTGCAAGGTGCAATTCTGAATTTTTTTGCTTTTTCCTGCTAATCCTAGCATGATAAAGAAGATTCAAAGAGAGTGAGATGCCAGCTCTTTTCATTCAGTCAGTAGCTTCAAACATTTATGGACGTTTTTCAATGGCAAAAATCAATGAATATTGTAAATGCACAAACAGTAATATCTCCGCATTGCAAGGTGCAATTCTGAAATTTTTTGCTTTTTCCTGCTAATCCTAGCATGATAAAGAAGATTCAAAGAGAGTGAGATGCCAGCTCTTTTCATTCAGTCAGTAGCTTCAAACATTTCTGGTATATGAATAACATGATGTTTTTCAATGGCAAAAATCAATGAATATTGTAAATGCACAAACAGTAATATCTCCACATTGCAAGGTGCAATTCTGAAATTTTTTGCTTTTTCCTGCTAATCCTAGCATGATAAAGAAGATTCAAAGAGAGTGAGATGCCAGCTCCTTTCATTCAGTCAGTAGCTTCAAACATTTCTGGACGTTTTTCAATGGCAAAAATCAATGAATATTGTAAATGCACAAACAGTAATATCTCCGCATTGCAAGGGGCAATTCTGAAATTTTTTGTTTTTTCCTGCTAATCCTAGCATGATAAAGAAGATTCAAAGAGAGTGAGATGCCAGCTCTTTTCATTCAGTCAGTAGCTTCAAACATTTCTGGACGTTTTTCAATGGCAAAAATCAATGAATATTGTAAATGCACAAACAGTAATATCTCCACATTGCAAGGTGCAATTCTGAAATTTTTTGCTTTTTCCTGCTAATCCTAGCATGATAAAGAAGATTCAAAGAGAGTGAGATGCCAGCTCTTTTCATTCAGTCAGTAGCTTCAAACATTTCTGGTATATGAATAACATGATGTTTTTCAATGGCAAAAATCAATGAATATTGTAAATGCACAAACAGTAATTTCTCCGCATTGCAAGGTGCAATTCTGAAATTTTTTGCTTTTTCCTGCTAATCCTAGCATGATAAAGAAGATTCAAAGAGAGTGAGATGCCAGCTCTTTTCATTCAGTCAGTAGCTTCAAACATTTCTGGTATATGAATAACATGATGTTTTTCAATGGCAAAAATCAATGAATATTGTAAATGCACAAACAGTAATATCTCCGCATTGCAAGGTGCAATTCTGAAATTTTTTGCTTTTTCCTGCTAATCCTAGCATGATAAAGAAGATTCAAAGAGAGTGAGATGCCAGCTCCTTTCATTCAGTCAGTAGCTTCAAACATTTCTGGTATATGAATAACTTGATGTTTTTCAATGGCAAACATCAATGAATATTGTAAGTGCACAAACAGTAATATCTCCGCATTGCAAGGTGCAATTCTGAAATTTTTTGCTTTTTCCTGCTAATCCTAGCATGATAAAGAAGATTCAAAAAGAGTGAGATGCCAGCTCTTTTCATTCAGTCAGTAGCTTCAAACATTTCTGGTATATGAATAACATGATGTTTTTCAATGGCAAAAATCAATGAATATTGTAAATGCACAAACAGTAATATCTCCGCATTGCAAGGTGCAATTCTGAAATTTTTTACTTTTTCCTGCTAATCCTAGCATGATAAAGAAGATTCAAAGAGAGTGAGATGCCAGCTCCTTTCATTCAGTCAGTAGCTTCAAACATTTCTGGACGTTTTTCAATGGCAAAAATCAATGAATATTGTAAATGCACAAACAGTAATTTCTCCGCATTGCAAGGTGCAATTCTGAAATTTTTTGCTTTTTCCTGCTAATCCTAGCATGATAAAGAAGATTCAAAGAGAGTGAGATGCCAGCTCTTTTCATTCAGTCAGTAGCTTCAAACATTTCTGGACGTTTTTCAATGGCAAAAATCAATGAATATTGTAAATGCACAAACAGTAATATCTCCGCATTGCAAGGTGCAATTCTGAAATTTTTTGCTTTTTCCTGCTAATCCTAGCATGATAAAGAAGATTCAAAGAGAGTGAGATGCCAGCTCTTTTCATTCAGTCAGTAGCTTCAAACATTTCTGGTATATGAATAACATGATGTTTTTCAATGGCAAAAATCAATGAATATTGTAAATGCACAAACAGTAATTTCTCCGCATTGCAAGGTGCAATTCTGAAATTTTTTGCTTTTTCCTGCTAATCCTAGCATGATAAAGAAGATTCAAAGAGAGTGAGATGCCAGCTCTTTTCATTCAGTCAGTAGCTTCAAACATTTCTGGTATATGAATAACATGATGTTTTTCAATGGCAAAAATCAATGAATATTGTAAATGCACAAACAGTAATATCTCCACATTGCAAGGTGCAATTCTGAAATTTTTTGCTTTTTCCTGCTAATCCTAGCATGATAAAGAAGATTCAAAGAGAGTGAGATGCCAGCTCTTTTCATTCAGTCAGTAGCTTCAAACATTTCTGGTATGTGAATAACATGATGTTTTTCAATGGCAAAAATCAATGAATATTGTAAATGGACAAACAGTAATTTCTCCGCATTGCAAGGTGCAATTCTGAAATTTTTTGCTTTTTCCTGCTAATCCTAGCATGATAAAGAAGATTCAAAGAGAGTGAGATGCCAGCTCTTTTCATTCAGTCAGTAGCTTCAAACATTTCTGGACGTTTTTCAATGGCAAAAATCAATGAATATTGTAAATGCACAAACAGTAATATCTCCACATTGCAAGGTGCAATTCTGAAATTTTTTGCTTTTTCCTGCTAATCCTAGCATGATAAAGAAGATTCAAAGAGAGTGAGATGCCAGCTCTTTTCATTCAGTCAGTAGCTTCAAACATTTCTGGTATATGAATAACATGATGTTTTTCAATGGCAAAAATCAATGAATATTGTAAATGCACAAACAGTAATATCTCCGCATTGCAAGGTGCAATTCTGAAATTTTTTGCTTTTTCCTGCTAATCCTAGCATGATAAAGAAGATTCAAAGAGAGTGAGATGCCAGCTCTTTTCATTCAGTCAGTAGCTTCAAACATTTCTGGTATATGAATAACATGATGTTTTTCAATGGCAAAAATCAATGAATATTGTAAATGCACAAACAGTAATATCTCCACATTGCAAGGTGCAATTCTGAAATTTTTTGCTTTTTCCTGCTAATCCTAGCATGATAAAGAAGATTCAAAGAGAGTGAGATGCCAGCTCTTTTCATTCAGTCAGTAGCTTCAAACATTTCTGGTATATGAATAACATGATGTTTTTCAATGGCAAAAATCAATGAATATTGTAAATGCACAAACAGTAATTTCTCCGCATTGCAAGGTGCAATTCTGAAATTTTTTGCTTTTTCCTGCTAATCCTAGCATGATAAAGAAGATTCAAAGAGAGTGAGATGAAAGCTCTTTTCATTCAGTCAGTAGCTTCAAACATTTCTGGACGTTTTTCAAAGGCAAAAATCAATGAATATTGTAAATGCACAAACAGTAATATCTCCACATTGCAAGGTGCAATTCTGAATTTTTTTGCTTTTTCCTGCTAATCCTAGCATGATAAAGAAGATTCAAAGAGAGTGAGATGCCAGCTCTTTTCATTCAGTCAGTAGCTTCAAACATTTCTGGACGTTTTTCAATGGCAAAAATCAATGAATATTGTAAATGCACAAACAGTAATATCTCCACATTGCAAGGTGCAATTCTGAAATTTTTTGCTTTTTCCTGCTAATCCTAGCATGATAAAGAAGATTCAAAGAGAGTGAGATGCCAGCTCTTTTCATTCAGTCAGTAGCTTCAAACATTTCTGGTATATGAATAACATGATGTTTTTCAATGGCAAAAATCAATGAATATTGTAAATGCACAAACAGTAATATCTCCGCATTGCAAGGTGCAATTCTGAAATTTTTTGCTTTTTCCTGCTAATCCTAGCATGATAAAGAAGATTCAAAGAGAGTGAGATGCCAGCTCTTTTCATTCAGTCAGTAGCTTCAAACATTTCTGGTATATGAATAACATGATGTTTTTCAATGGCAAAAATCAATGAATATTGTAAATGCACAAACAGTAATATCTCCACATTGCAAGGTGCAATTCTGAAATTTTTTGCTTTTTCCTGCTAATCCTAGCATGATAAAGAAGATTCAAAGAGAGTGAGATGCCAGCTCTTTTCATTCAGTCAGTAGCTTCAAACATTTCTGGTATATGAATAACATGATGTTTTTCAATGGCAAAAATCAATGAATATTGTAAATGCACAAACAGTAATTTCTCCGCATTGCAAGGTGCAATTCTGAAATTTTTTGCTTTTTCCTGCTAATCCTAGCATGATAAAGAAGATTCAAAGAGAGTGAGATGAAAGCTCTTTTCATTCAGTCAGTAGCTTCAAACATTTCTGGACTTTTTTCAATGGCAAAAATCAATGAATATTGTAAATGCACAAACAGTAATATCTCCACATTGCAAGGTGCAATTCTGAAATTTTTTGCTTTTTCCTGCTAATCCTAGCATGATAAAGAAGATTCAAAGAGAGTGAGATGCCAGCTCTTTTCATTCAGTCAGTAGCTTCAAACATTTCTGGTATATGAATAACATGATGTTTTTCAATGGCAAAAATCAATGAATATTGTAAATGCACAAACAGTAATATCTCCACATTGCAAGGTGCAATTCTGAATTTTTTTGCTTTTTCCTGCTAATCCTAGCATGATAAAGAAGATTCAAAGAGAGTGAGATGCCAGCTCTTTTCATTCAGTCAGTAGCTTCAAACATTTCTGGTATATGAATAACATGATGTTTTTCAATGGCAAAAATCAATGAATATTGTAAATGCACAAACAGTAATATCTCCGCATTGCAAGGTGCAATTCTGAAATTTTTTGCTTTTTCCTGCTAATCCTAGCATGATAAAGAAGATTCAAAGAGAGTGAGATGCCAGCTCCTTTCATTCAGTCAGTAGCTTCAAACATTTCTGGTATATGAATAACATGATGTTTTTCAATGGCAAAAATCAATGAATATTGTAAATGCACAAACAGTAATATCTCCGCATTGCAAGGTGCAATTCTGAAATTTTTTGCTTTTTCCTGCTAATCCTAGCATGATAAAGAAGATTCAAAAAGAGTGAGATGCCAGCTCTTTTCATTCAGTCAGTAGCTTCTAACATTTCTGGTATATGAATAACATGATGTTTTTCCATGGCAAAAATCAATGAACATTGTAAATGCACAAACAGTAATATCTCCGCATTGCAAGGTGCAATTCTGAAATTTTTTACTTTTTCCTGCTAATCCTAGCAAGATAAAGAAGATTCAAAGAGAGTGAGATGCCAGCTCCTTTCATTCAGTCAGTAGCTTCAAACATTTCTGGACGTTTTTCAATGGCAAAAATCAATGAATATTGTAAATGCACAAACAGTAATTTCTCCGCATTGCAAGGTGCAATTCTGAAATTTTTTGCTTTTTCCTGCTAATCCTAGCATGATAAAGAAGATTCAAAGAGAGTGAGATGCCAGCTCTTTTCATTCAGTCAGTAGCTTCAAACATTTCTGGACGTTTTTCAATGGCAAAAATCAATGAATATTGTAAATGCACAAACAGTAATATCTCCGCATTGCAAGGTGCAATTCTGAAATTTTTTGCTTTTTCCTGCTAATCCTAGCATGATAAAGAAGATTCAAAGAGAGTGAGATGCCAGCTCTTTTCATTCAGTCAGTAGCTTCAAACATTTCTGGACGTTTTTCAATGGCAAAAATCAATGAATATTGTAAATGCACAAACAGTAATATCTCCGCATTGCAAGGTGCAATTCTGAAATTTTTTGCTTTTTCCTGCTAATCCTAGCATGATAAAGAAGATTCAAAGAGAGTGAGATGCCAGCTCTTTTCATTCAGTCAGTAGCTTCAAACATTTCTGGTATATGAATAACATGATGTTTTTCAATGGAAAAAATCAATGAATATTGTAAATGCACAAACAGTAATATCTCCGCATTGCAAGGTGCAATTCTGAAATTTTTTGCTTTTTCCTGCTAATCCTAGCATGATAAAGAAGATTCAAAGAGAGTGAGATGCCAGCTCTTTTCATTCAGTCAGTAGCTTCAAACATTTCTGGTATATGAATAACATGATGTTTTTCAATGGCAAAAATCAATGAATATTGTAAATGCACAAACAGTAATATCTCCGCATTGCAAGGTGCAATTCTGAAATTTTTTGTTTTTTCTTGCTAATCCTAGCATGATAAAGAAGATTCAAAGAGAGTGAGATGCCAGCTCTTTTCATTCAGTCAGTAGCTTCAAACATTTCTGGACGTTTTTCAATGGCAAAAATCAATGAATATTGTAAATGCACAAACAGTAATATCTCCGCATTGCAAGGTGCAATTCTGAAATTTTTTGCTTTTTCCTGCTAATCCTAGCATGATAAAGAAGATTCAAAGAGAGTGAGATGCCAGCTCTTTTCATTCAGTCAGTAGCTTCAAACATTTCTGGACGTTTTTCAATGGCAAAAATCAATGAATATTGTAAATGCACAAACAGTAATATCTCCACATTGCAAGGTGCAATTCTGAAATTTTTTGCTTTTTCCTGCTAATCCTAGCATGATAAAGAAGATTCAAAGAGAGTGAGATGCCAGCTCTTTTCATTCAGTCAGTAGCTTCAAACATTTCTGGTATATGAATAACATGATGTTTTTCAATGGCAAAAATCAATGAATATTGTAAATGCACAAAGAGTAATTTCACCGCATTGCAAGGTGCAATTCTGAATTTTTTTGCTTTTTCCTGCTAATCCTAGCATGATAAAGAAGATTCAAAGAGAGTGAGATGCCAGCTCTTTTCATTCAGTCAGTAGCTTCAAACATTTCTGGACGTTTTTCAATGGCAAAAATCAATGAATATTGTAAATGCACAAACAGTAATATCTCCGCATTGCAAGGTGCAATTCTGAAATTTTTTGCTTTTTCCTGCTAATCCTAGCATGATAAAGAAGATTCAAAGAGAGTGAGATGCCAGCTCCTTTCATTCAGTCAGTAGCTTCAAACATTTCTGGACGTTTTTCAATGGCAAAAATCAATGAATATTGTAAATGCACAAACAGTAATTTCTCCGCATTGCAAGGTGCAATTCTGAAATTCTTTGCTTTTTCCTGCTAATCCTAGCATGATAAAGAAGATTCAAAGAGAGTGAGATGCCAGCTCTTTTCATTCAGTCAGTAGCTTCAAACATTTCTGGTATATGAATAACATGATGTTTTTCAATGGCAAAAATCAATGAATATTGTAAATGCACAAACAGTAATATCTCCACATTGCAAGGTGCAATTCTGAAATTTTTTGCTTTTTCCTGCTAATCCTAGCATGATAAAGAAGATTCAAAGAGAGTGAGATGCCAGCTCCTTTCATTCAGTCAGTAGCTTCAAACATTTCTGGACGTTTTTCCATGGCAAAAATCAATGAATATTGTAAATGCACAAACAGTAATTTCTCCGCATTGCAAGGTGCAATTCTGAAATTCTTTGCTTTTTCCTGCTAATCCTAGCATGATAAAGAAGATTCAAAGAGAGTGAGATGCCAGCTCTTTTCATTCAGTCAGTAGCTTCAAACATTTCTGGTATATGAATAACATGATGTTTTTCAATGGCAAAAATCAATGAATATTGTAAATGCACAAACAGTAATTTCTCCGCATTGCAAGGTGCAATTCTGAAATTTTTTGCTTTTTCCTGCTAATCCTAGCATGATAAAGAAGATTCAAAGAGAGTGAGATGCCAGCTCTTTTCATTCAGTCAGTAGCTTCAAACATTTCTGGTATATGAATAACATGATGTTTTTCAATGGCAAAAATCAATGAATATTGTAAATGCACAAACAGTAATATCTCCACATTGCAAGGTGCAATTCTGAAATTTTTTGCTTTTTCCTGCTAATCCTAGCATGATAAAGAAGATTCAAAGAGAGTGAGATGCCAGCTCCTTTCATTCAGTCAGTAGCTTCAAACATTTCTGGATGTTTTTCAATGGCAAAAATCAATGAATATTGTAAATGCACAAACAGTAATATCTCCGCATTGCAAGGTGCAATTCTGAAATTTTTTGCTTTTTCCTGCTAATCCTAGCATGATAAAGAAGATTCAAAGAGAGTGATATGCCACCTCTTTTCATTCAGTCAGTAGCTTCAAACATTTCTGGACGTTTTTCAATGGCAAAAATCAATGAATATTGTAAATGCACAAACAGTAATATCTCCACATTGCAAGGTGCAATTCTGAAATTTTTTGCTTTTTCCTGCTAATCCTAGCATGATAAAGAAGATTCAAAGAGAGTGAGATGCCAGCTCTTTTCATTCAGTCAGTAGCTTCAAACATTTCTGGTATATGAATAACATGATGTTTTTCAATGGCAAAAATCAATGAATATTGTAAATGCACAAAGAGTAATTTCACCGCATTGCAAGGTGCAATTCTGAATTTTTTTGCTTTTTCCTGCTAATCCTAGCATGATAAAGAAGATTCAAAGAGAGTGAGATGCCAGCTCTTTTCATTCAGTCAGTAGCTTCAAACATTTCTGGACGTTTTTCAATGGCAAAAATCAATGAATATTGTAAATGCACAAACAGTAATATCTCCGCATTGCAAGGTGCAATTCTGAAATTTTTTGCTTTTTCCTGCTAATCCTAGCATGATAAAGAAGATTCAAAGAGAGTGAGATGCCAGCTCCTTTCATTCAGTCAGTAGCTTCAAACATTTCTGGACGTTTTTCAATGGCAAAAATCAATGAATATTGTAAATGCACAAACAGTAATTTCTCCGCATTGCAAGGTGCAATTCTGAAATTCTTTGCTTTTTCCTGCTAATCCTAGCATGATAAAGAAGATTCAAAGAGAGTGAGATGCCAGCTCTTTTCATTCAGTCAGTAGCTTCAAACATTTCTGGTATATGAATAACATGATGTTTTTCAATGGCAAAAATCAATGAATATTGTAAATGCACAAACAGTAATATCTCCACATTGCAATGTGCAATTCTGAAATTTTTTGCTTTTTCCTGCTAATCCTAGCATGATAAAGAAGATTCAAAGAGAGTGAGATGCCAGCTCCTTTCATTCAGTCAGTAGCTTCAAACATTTCTGGACGTTTTTCCATGGCAAAAATCAATGAATATTGTAAATGCACAAACAGTAATTTCTCCGCATTGCAAGGTGCAATTCTGAAATTTTTTGCTTTTTCCTGCTAATCCTAGCATGATAAAGAAGATTCAAAGAGAGTGAGATGCCAGCTCTTTTCATTCAGTCAGTAGCTTCAAACATTTCTGGTATATGAATAACATGATGTTTTTCAATGGCAAAAATCAATGAATATTGTAAATGCACAAACAGTAATATCTCCACATTGCAAGGTGCAATTCTGAAATTTTTTGCTTTTTCCTGCTAATCCTAGCATGATAAAGAAGATTCAAAGAGAGTGAGATGCCAGCTCCTTTCATTCAGTCAGTAGCTTCAAACATTTCTGGACGTTTTTCAATGGCAAAAATCAATGAATATTGTAAATGCACAAACAGTAATATCTCCGCATTGCAAGGTGCAATTCTGAAATTTTTTGCTTTTTCCTGCTAATCCTAGCATGATAAAGAAGATTCAAAGAGAGTGAGATGCCACCTCTTTTCATTCAGTCAGTAGCTTCAAACATTTCTGGACATTTTTCAATGGCAAAAATCAATGAATATTGTAAATGCACAAACAGTAATTTCTCCGCATTGCAAGGTGCAATTCTGAAATTTTTTGCTTTTTCCTGCTAATGCTAGCATGATAAAGAAGATTCAAAGAGAGTGAGATGCCAGCTCCTTTCATTCAGTCAGTAGCTTCAAACATTTCTGGACGTTTTTCAATGGCAAAAATCAATGAATATTGTAAATGCACAAACAGTAATATCTCCGCATTGCAAGGTGCAATTCTGAAATTTTTTGCTTTTTCCTGCTAATCCTAGCATGATAAAGAAGATTCAAAGAGAGTGAGATGCCAGCTCTTTTCATTCAGTCAGTAGCTTCAAACATTTCTGGACGTTTTTCAATGGCAAAAATCAATGAATATTGTAAATGCACAAACAGTAATATCTCCGCATTGCAAGGTGCAATTCTGAAATTTTTTGCTTTTTCCTGCTAATCCTAGCATGATAAAGAAGATTCAAAGAGAGTGAGATGCCAGCTCTTTTCATTCAGTCAGTAGCTTCAAACATTTCTGGTATATGAATAACATGATGTTTTTCAATGGCAAAAATCAATGAATATTGTAAATGCACAAACAGTAATATCTCCACATTGCAAGGTGCAATTCTGAATTTTTTTGCTTTTTCCTGCTAATCCTAGCATGATAAAGAAGATTCAAAGAGAGTGAGATGCCAGCTCTTTTCATTCAGTCAGTAGCTTCAAACATTTCTGGACGTTTTTCAATGGCAAAAATCAATGAATATTGTAAATGCACAAACAGTAATATCTCCGCATTGCAAGGTGCAATTCTGAAATTTTTTGCTTTTTCCTGCTAATCCTAGCATGATAAAGAAGATTCAAAGAGAGTGAGATGCCAGCTCTTTTCATTCAGTCAGTAGCTTCAAACATTTCTGGTATATGAATAACATGATGTTTTTCAATGGCAAAAATCAATGAATATTGTAAATGCACAAACAGTAATATCTCCACATTGCAAGGTGCAATTCTGAAATTTTTTAGCTTTTTCCTGCTAATCCTAGCATGATAAAGAAGATTCAAAGAGAGTGAGATGCCAGCTCCTTTCATTCAGTCAGTAGCTTCAAACATTTCTGGACGTTTTTCAATGGCAAAAATCAATGAATATTGTAAATGCACAAACAGTAATATCTCCGCATTGCAAGGTGCAATTCTGAAATTTTTTGTTTTTTCCTGCTAATCCTAGCATGATAAAGAAGATTCAAAGAGAGTGAGATGCCAGCTCTTTTCATTCAGTCAGTAGCTTCAAACATTTCTGGACGTTTTTCAATGGCAAAAATCAATGAATATTGTAAATGCACAAACAGTAATATCTCCACATTGCAAGGTGCAATTCTGAAATTTTTTGCTTTTTCCTGCTAATCCTAGCATGATAAAGAAGATTCAAAGAGAGTGAGATGCCAGCTCTTTTCATTCAGTCAGTAGCTTCAAACATTTCTGGTATATGAATAGCATGATGTTTTTCAATGGCAAAAATCAATGAATATTGTAAATGCACAAACAGTAATTTCTCCGCATTGCAAGGTGCAATTCTGAAATTTTTTGCTTTTTCCTGCTAATCCTAGCATGATAAAGAAGATTCAAAGAGAGTGAGATGCCAGCTCTTTTCATTCAGTCAGTAGCTTCAAACATTTCTGGTATATGAATAACATGATGTTTTTCAATGGCAAAAATCAATGAATATTGTAAATGCACAAACAGTAATATCTCCGCATTGCAAGGTGCAATTCTGAAATTTTTTGCTTTTTCCTGCTAATCCTAGCATGATAAAGAAGATTCAAAGAGAGTGAGATGCCAGCTTCTTTCATTCAGTCAGTAGCTTCAAACATTTCTGGTATATGAATAACTTGATGTTTTTCAATGGCAAACATCAATGAATATTGTAAATGCACAAACAGTAATATCTCCGCATTGCAAGGTGCAATTCTGAAATTTTTTGCTTTTTCCTGCTAATCCTAGCATGATAAAGAAGATTCAAAAAGAGTGAGATGCCAGCTCTTTTCATTCAGTCAGTAGCTTCAAACATTTCTGGTATATGAATAACATGATGTTTTTCAATGGCAAAAATCAATGAATATTGTAAATGCACAAACAGTAATATCTCCGCATTGCAAGGTGCAATTCTGAAATTTTTTACTTTTTCCTGCTAATCCTAGCATGATAAAGAAGATTCAAAGAGAGTGAGATGCCAGCTCCTTTCATTCAGTCAGTAGCTTCAAACATTTCTGGACGTTTTTCAATGGCAAAAATCAATGAATATTGTAAATGCACAAACAGTAATTTCTCCGCATTGCAAGGTGCAATTCTGAAATTTTTTGCTTTTTCCTGCTAATCCTAGCATGATAAAGAAGATTCAAAGAGAGTGAGATGCCAGCTCTTTTCATTCAGTCAGTAGCTTCAAACATTTCTGGACGTTTTTCAATGGCAAAAATCAATGAATATTGTAAATGCACAAACAGTAATATCTCCGCATTGCAAGGTGCAATTCTGAAATTTTTTGCTTTTTCCTGCTAATCCTAGCATGATAAAGAAGATTCAAAGAGAGTGAGATGCCAGATCTTTTCATTCAGTCAGTAGCTTCAAACATTTCTGGACGTTTTTCAATGGCAAAAATCAATGAATATTGTAAATGCACAAACAGTAATATCTCCGCATTGCAAGGTGCAATTCTGAAATTTTTTGCTTTTTCCTGCTAATCCTAGCATGATAAAGAAGATTCAAAGAGAGTGAGATGCCAGCTCTTTTCATTCAGTCAGTAGCTTCAAACATTTCTGGTATATGAATAACATGATGTTTTTCAATGGCAAAAATCAATGAATATTGTAAATGCACAAACAGTAATTTCTCCGCATTGCAAGGTGCAATTCTGAAATTTTTTGCTTTTTCCTGCTAATCCTAGCATGATAAAGAAGATTCAAAGAGAGTGAGATGCCAGCTCTTTTCATTCAGTCAGTAGCTTCAAACATTTCTGGACGTTTTTCAATGGCAAAAATCAATGAATATTGTAAATGCACAAACAGTAATATCTCCACATTGCAAGGTGCAATTCTGAAATTTTTTGCTTTTTCCTGCTAATCCTAGCATGATAAAGAAGATTCAAAGAGAGTGAGATGCCAGCTCTTTTCATTCAGTCAGTAGCTTCAAACATTTCTGGTATATGAATAACATGATGTTTTTCAATGGCAAAAATCAATGAATATTGTAAATGCACAAACAGTAATATCTCCGCATTGCAAGGTGCAATTCTGAAATTTTTTGCTTTTTCCTGCTAATCCTAGCATGATAAAGAAGATTCAAAGAGAGTGAGATGCCAGCTCTTTTCATTCAGTCAGTAGCTTCAAACATTTCTGGTATATGAATAACATGATGTTTTTCAATGGCAAAAATCAATGAATATTGTAAATGCACAAACAGTAATATCTCCACATTGCAAGGTGCAATTCTGAAATTTTTTGCTTTTTCCTGCTAATCCTAGCATGATAAAGAAGATTCAAAGAGAGTGAGATGCCAGCTCTTTTCATTCAGTCAGTAGCTTCAAACATTTCTGGTATATGAATAACATGATGTTTTTCAATGGCAAAAATCAATGAATATTGTAAATGCACAAACAGTAATTTCTCCGCATTGCAAGGTGCAATTCTGAAATTTTTTGCTTTTTCCTGCTAATCCTAGCATGATAAAGAAGATTCAAAGAGAGTGAGATGAAAGCTCTTTTCATTCAGTCAGTAGCTTCAAACATTTCTGGACGTTTTTCAATGGCAAAAATCAATGAATATTGTAAATGCACAAACAGTAATATCTCCACATTGCAAGGTGCAATTCTGAAATTTTTTGCTTTTTCCTGCTAATCCTAGCATGATAAAGAAGATTCAAAGAGAGTGAGATGCCAGCTCTTTTCATTCAGTCAGTAGCTTCAAACATTTCTGGACGTTTTTCAATGGCAAAAATCAATGAATATTGTAAATGCACAAACAGTAATATCTCCACATTGCAAGGTGCAATTCTGAAATTTTTTGCTTTTTCCTGCTAATCCTAGCATGATAAAGAAGATTCAAAGAGAGTGAGATGCCAGCTCTTTTCATTCAGTCAGTAGCTTCAAACATTTCTGGTATATGAATAACATGATGTTTTTCAATGGCAAAAATCAATGAATATTGTAAATGCACAAACAGTAATATCTCCGCATTGCAAGGTGCAATTCTGAAATTTTTTGCTTTTTCCTGCTAATCCTAGCATGATAAAGAAGATTCAAAGAGAGTGAGATGCCAGCTCTTTTCATTCAGTCAGTAGCTTCAAACATTTCTGGTATATGAATAACATGATGTTTTTCAATGGCAAAAATCAATGAATATTGTAAATGCACAAACAGTAATATCTCCACATTGCAAGGTGCAATTCTGAAATTTTTTGCTTTTTCCTGCTAATCCTAGCATGATAAAGAAGATTCAAAGAGAGTGAGATGCCAGCTCTTTTCATTCAGTCAGTAGCTTCAAACATTTCTGGTATATGAATAACATGATGTTTTTCAATGGCAAAAATCAATGAATATTGTAAATGCACAAACAGTAATATCTCCGCATTGCAAGGTGCAATTCTGAAATTTTTTACTTTTTCCTGCTAATCCTAGCATGATAAAGAAGATTCAAAGAGAGTGAGATGCCAGCTCCTTTCATTCAGTCAGTAGCTTCAAACATTTCTGGACGTTTTTCAATGGCAAAAATCAATGAATATTGTAAATGCACAAACAGTAATTTCTCCGCATTGCAAGGTGCAATTCTGAAATTTTTTGCTTTTTCCTGCTAATCCTAGCATGATAAAGAAGATTCAAAGAGAGTGAGATGCCAGCTCTTTTCATTCAGTCAGTAGCTTCAAACATTTCTGGACGTTTTTCAATGGCAAAAATCAATGAATATTGTAAATGCACAAACAGTAATATCTCCGCATTGCAAGGTGCAATTCTGAAATTTTTTGCTTTTTCCTGCTAATCCTAGCATGATAAAGAAGATTCAAAGAGAGTGAGATGCCAGATCTTTTCATTCAGTCAGTAGCTTCAAACATTTCTGGACGTTTTTCAATGGCAAAAATCAATGAATATTGTAAATGCACAAACAGTAATATCTCCGCATTGCAAGGTGCAATTCTGAAATTTTTTGCTTTTTCCTGCTAATCCTAGCATGATAAAGAAGATTCAAAGAGAGTGAGATGCCAGCTCTTTTCATTCAGTCAGTAGCTTCAAACATTTCTGGTATATGAATAACATGATGTTTTTCAATGGCAAAAATCAATGAATATTGTAAATGCACAAACAGTAATTTCTCCGCATTGCAAGGTGCAATTCTGAAATTTTTTGCTTTTTCCTGCTAATCCTAGCATGATAAAGAAGATTCAAAGAGAGTGAGATGCCAGCTCTTTTCATTCAGTCAGTAGCTTCAAACATTTCTGGACGTTTTTCAATGGCAAAAATCAATGAATATTGTAAATGCACAAACAGTAATATCTCCACATTGCAAGGTGCAATTCTGAAATTTTTTGCTTTTTCCTGCTAATCCTAGCATGATAAAGAAGATTCAAAGAGAGTGAGATGCCAGCTCTTTTCATTCAGTCAGTAGCTTCAAACATTTCTGGTATATGAATAACATGATGTTTTTCAATGGCAAAAATCAATGAATATTGTAAATGCACAAACAGTAATATCTCCGCATTGCAAGGTGCAATTCTGAAATTTTTTGCTTTTTCCTGCTAATCCTAGCATGATAAAGAAGATTCAAAGAGAGTGAGATGCCAGCTCTTTTCATTCAGTCAGTAGCTTCAAACATTTCTGGTATATGAATAACATGATGTTTTTCAATGGCAAAAATCAATGAATATTGTAAATGCACAAACAGTAATATCTCCACATTGCAAGGTGCAATTCTGAAATTTTTTGCTTTTTCCTGCTAATCCTAGCATGATAAAGAAGATTCAAAGAGAGTGAGATGCCAGCTCTTTTCATTCAGTCAGTAGCTTCAAACATTTCTGGTATATGAATAACATGATGTTTTTCAATGGCAAAAATCAATGAATATTGTAAATGCACAAACAGTAATTTCTCCGCATTGCAAGGTGCAATTCTGAAATTTTTTGCTTTTTCCTGCTAATCCTAGCATGATAAAGAAGATTCAAAGAGAGTGAGATGAAAGCTCTTTTCATTCAGTCAGTAGCTTCAAACATTTCTGGACGTTTTTCAATGGCAAAAATCAATGAATATTGTAAATGCACAAACAGTAATATCTCCACATTGCAAGGTGCAATTCTGAAATTTTTTGCTTTTTCCTGCTAATCCTAGCATGATAAAGAAGATTCAAAGAGAGTGAGATGCCAGCTCTTTTCATTCAGTCAGTAGCTTCAAACATTTCTGGACGTTTTTCAATGGCAAAAATCAATGAATATTGTAAATGCACAAACAGTAATATCTCCACATTGCAAGGTGCAATTCTGAAATTTTTTGCTTTTTCCTGCTAATCCTAGCATGATAAAGAAGATTCAAAGAGAGTGAGATGCCAGCTCTTTTCATTCAGTCAGTAGCTTCAAACATTTCTGGTATATGAATAACATGATGTTTTTCAATGGCAAAAATCAATGAATATTGTAAATGCACAAACAGTAATATCTCCGCATTGCAAGGTGCAATTCTGAAATTTTTTGCTTTTTCCTGCTAATCCTAGCATTATAAAGAAGATTCAAAGAGAGTGAGATGCCAGCTCTTTTCATTCAGTCAGTAGCTTCAAACATTTCTGGTATATGAATAACATGATGTTTTTCAATGGCAAAAATCAATGAATATTGTAAATGCACAAACAGTAATATCTCCACATTGCAAGGTGCAATTCTGAAATTTTTTGCTTTTTCCTGCTAATCCTAGCATGATAAAGAAGATTCAAAGAGAGTGAGATGCCAGCTCTTTTCATTCAGTCAGTAGCTTCAAACATTTCTGGTATATGAATAACATGATGTTTTTCAATGGCAAAAATCAATGAATATTGTAAATGCACAAACAGTAATTTCTCCGCATTGCAAGGTGCAATTCTGAAATTTTTTGCTTTTTCCTGCTAATCCTAGCATGATAAAGAAGATTCAAAGAGAGTGAGATGAAAGCTCTTTTCATTCAGTCAGTAGCTTCAAACATTTCTGGACTTTTTTCAATGGCAAAAATCAATGAATATTGTAAATGCACAAACAGTAATATCTCCACATTGCAAGGTGCAATTCTGAAATTTTTTGCTTTTTCCTGCTAATCCTAGCATGATAAAGAAGATTCAAAGAGAGTGAGATGCCAGCTCTTTTCATTCAGTCAGTAGCTTCAAACATTTCTGGTATATGAATAACATGATGTTTTTCAATGGCAAAAATCAATGAATATTGTAAATGCACAAACAGTAATATCTCCACATTGCAAGGTGCAATTCTGAATTTTTTTGCTTTTTCCTGCTAATCCTAGCATGATAAAGAAGATTCAAAGAGAGTGAGATGCCAGCTCTTTTCATTCAGTCAGTAGCTTCAAACATTTCTGGTATATGAATAACATGATGTTTTTCAATGGCAAAAATCAATGAATATTGTAAATGCACAAACAGTAATATCTCCGCATTGCAAGGTGCAATTCTGAAATTTTTTGCTTTTTCCTGCTAATCCTAGCATGATAAAGAAGATTCAAAGAGAGTGAGATGCCAGCTCCTTTCATTCAGTCAGTAGCTTCAAACATTTCTGGTATATGAATAACATGATGTTTTTCAATGGCAAAAATCAATGAATATTGTAAATGCACAAACAGTAATATCTCCGCATTGCAAGGTGCAATTCTGAAATTTTTTGCTTTTTCCTGCTAATCCTAGCATGATAAAGAAGATTCAAAAAGAGTGAGATGCCAGCTCTTTTCATTCAGTCAGTAGCTTCAAACATTTCTGGTATATGAATAACATGATGTTTTTCCATGGCAAAAATCAATGAATATTGTAAATGCACAAACAGTAATATCTCCGCATTGCAAGGTGCAATTCTGAAATTTTTTACTTTTTCCTGCTAATCCTAGCATGATAAAGAAGATTCAAAGAGAGTGAGATGCCAGCTCCTTTCATTCAGTCAGTAGCTTCAAACATTTCTGGACGTTTTTCAATGGCAAAAATCAATGAATATTGTAAATGCACAAACAGTAATTTCTCCGCATTGCAAGGTGCAATTCTGAAATTTTTTGCTTTTTCCTGCTAATCCTAGCATGATAAAGAAGATTCAAAGAGAGTGAGATGCCAGCTCTTTTCATTCAGTCAGTAGCTTCAAACATTTCTGGACGTTTTTCAATGGCAAAAATCAATGAATATTGTAAATGCACAAACAGTAATTTCTCCGCATTGCAAGGTGCAATTCTGAAATTTTTTGCTTTTTCCTGCTAATCCTAGCATGATAAAGAAGATTCAAAGAGAGTGAGATGAAAGCTCTTTTCATTCAGTCAGTAGCTTCAAACATTTCTGGACGTTTTTCAATGGCAAAAATCAATGAATATTGTAAATGCACAAACAGTAATATCTCCACATTGCAAGGTGCAATTCTGAAATTTTTTGCTTTTTCCTGCTAATCCTAGCATGATAAAGAAGATTCAAAGAGAGTGAGATGCCAGCTCTTTTCATTCAGTCAGTAGCTTCAAACATTTCTGGACGTTTTTCAATGGCAAAAATCAATGAATATTGTAAATGCACAAACAGTAATATCTCCACATTGCAAGGTGCAATTCTGAAATTTTTTGCTTTTTCCTGCTAATCCTAGCATGATAAAGAAGATTCAAAGAGAGTGAGATGCCAGCTCTTTTCATTCAGTCAGTAGCTTCAAACATTTCTGGTATATGAATAACATGATGTTTTTCAATGGCAAAAATCAATGAATATTGTAAATGCACAAACAGTAATATCTCCGCATTGCAAGGTGCAATTCTGAAATTTTTTGCTTTTTCCTGCTAATCCTAGCATTATAAAGAAGATTCAAAGAGAGTGAGATGCCAGCTCTTTTCATTCAGTCAGTAGCTTCAAACATTTCTGGTATATGAATAACATGATGTTTTTCAATGGCAAAAATCAATGAATATTGTAAATGCACAAACAGTAATATCTCCACATTGCAAGGTGCAATTCTGAAATTTTTTGCTTTTTCCTGCTAATCCTAGCATGATAAAGAAGATTCAAAGAGAGTGAGATGCCAGCTCTTTTCATTCAGTCAGTAGCTTCAAACATTTCTGGTATATGAATAACATGATGTTTTTCAATGGCAAAAATCAATGAATATTGTAAATGCACAAACAGTAATTTCTCCGCATTGCAAGGTGCAATTCTGAAATTTTTTGCTTTTTCCTGCTAATCCTAGCATGATAAAGAAGATTCAAAGAGAGTGAGATGAAAGCTCTTTTCATTCAGTCAGTAGCTTCAAACATTTCTGGACGTTTTTCAATGGCAAAAATCAATGAATATTGTAAATGCACAAACAGTAATATCTCCACATTGCAAGGTGCAATTCTGAAATTTTTTGCTTTTTCCTGCTAATCCTAGCATGATAAAGAAGATTCAAAGAGAGTGAGATGCCAGCTCTTTTCATTCAGTCAGTAGCTTCAAACATTTCTGGACGTTTTTCAATGGCAAAAATCAATGAATATTGTAAATGCACAAACAGTAATATCTCCACATTGCAAGGTGCAATTCTGAAATTTTTTGCTTTTTCCTGCTAATCCTAGCATGATAAAGAAGATTCAAAGAGAGTGAGATGCCAGCTCTTTTCATTCAGTCAGTAGCTTCAAACATTTCTGGTATATGAATAACATGATGTTTTTCAATGGCAAAAATCAATGAATATTGTAAATGCACAAACAGTAATATCTCCGCATTGCAAGGTGCAATTCTGAAATTTTTTGCTTTTTCCTGCTAATCCTAGCATTATAAAGAAGATTCAAAGAGAGTGAGATGCCAGCTCTTTTCATTCAGTCAGTAGCTTCAAACATTTCTGGTATATGAATAACATGATGTTTTTCAATGGCAAAAATCAATGAATATTGTAAATGCACAAACAGTAATATCTCCACATTGCAAGGTGCAATTCTGAAATTTTTTGCTTTTTCCTGCTAATCCTAGCATGATAAAGAAGATTCAAAGAGAGTGAGATGCCAGCTCTTTTCATTCAGTCAGTAGCTTCAAACATTTCTGGTATATGAATAACATGATGTTTTTCAATGGCAAAAATCAATGAATATTGTAAATGCACAAACAGTAATTTCTCCGCATTGCAAGGTGCAATTCTGAAATTTTTTGCTTTTTCCTGCTAATCCTAGCATGATAAAGAAGATTCAAAGAGAGTGAGATGAAAGCTCTTTTCATTCAGTCAGTAGCTTCAAACATTTCTGGACTTTTTTCAATGGCAAAAATCAATGAATATTGTAAATGCACAAACAGTAATATCTCCACATTGCAAGGTGCAATTCTGAAATTTTTTGCTTTTTCCTGCTAATCCTAGCATGATAAAGAAGATTCAAAGAGAGTGAGATGCCAGCTCTTTTCATTCAGTCAGTAGCTTCAAACATTTCTGGTATATGAATAACATGATGTTTTTCAATGGCAAAAATCAATGAATATTGTAAATGCACAAACAGTAATATCTCCACATTGCAAGGTGCAATTCTGAATTTTTTTGCTTTTTCCTGCTAATCCTAGCATGATAAAGAAGATTCAAAGAGAGTGAGATGCCAGCTCTTTTCATTCAGTCAGTAGCTTCAAACATTTCTGGTATATGAATAACATGATGTTTTTCAATGGCAAAAATCAATGAATATTGTAAATGCACAAACAGTAATATCTCCGCATTGCAAGGTGCAATTCTGAAATTTTTTGCTTTTTCCTGCTAATCCTAGCATGATAAAGAAGATTCAAAGAGAGTGAGATGCCAGCTCCTTTCATTCAGTCAGTAGCTTCAAACATTTCTGGTATATGAATAACATGATGTTTTTCAATGGCAAAAATCAATGAATATTGTAAATGCACAAACAGTAATATCTCCGCATTGCAAGGTGCAATTCTGAAATTTTTTGCTTTTTCCTGCTAATCCTAGCATGATAAAGAAGATTCAAAAAGAGTGAGATGCCAGCTCTTTTCATTCAGTCAGTAGCTTCAAACATTTCTGGTATATGAATAACATGATGTTTTTCCATGGCAAAAATCAATGAATATTGTAAATGCACAAACAGTAATATCTCCGCATTGCAAGGTGCAATTCTGAAATTTTTTACTTTTTCCTGCTAATCCTAGCATGATAAAGAAGATTCAAAGAGAGTGAGATGCCAGCTCCTTTCATTCAGTCAGTAGCTTCAAACATTTCTGGACGTTTTTCAATGGCAAAAATCAATGAATATTGTAAATGCACAAACAGTAATTTCTCCGCATTGCAAGGTGCAATTCTGAAATTTTTTGCTTTTTCCTGCTAATCCTAGCATGATAAAGAAGATTCAAAGAGAGTGAGATGCCAGCTCTTTTCATTCAGTCAGTAGCTTCAAACATTTCTGGACGTTTTTCAATGGCAAAAATCAATGAATATTGTAAATGCACAAACAGTAATATCTCCGCATTGCAAGGTGCAATTCTGAAATTTTTTGCTTTTTCCTGCTAATCCTAGCATGATAAAGAAGATTCAAAGAGAGTGAGATGCCAGCTCTTTTCATTCAGTCAGTAGCTTCAAACATTTCTGGACGTTTTTCAATGGCAAAAATCAATGAATATTGTAAATGCACAAACAGTAATATCTCCGCATTGCAAGGTGCAATTCTGAAATTTTTTGCTTTTTCCTGCTAATCCTAGCATGATAAAGAAGATTCAAAGAGAGTGAGATGCCAGCTCTTTTCATTCAGTCAGTAGCTTCAAACATTTCTGGTATATGAATAACATGATGTTTTTCAATGGCAAAAATCAATGAATATTGTAAATGCACAAACAGTAATATCTCCGCATTGCAAGGTGCAATTCTGAAATTTTTTGCTTTTTCCTGCTAATCCTAGCATGATAAAGAAGATTCAAAGAGAGTGAGATGCCAGCTCTTTTCATTCAGTCAGTAGCTTCAAACATTTCTGGTATATGAATAACATGATGTTTTTCAATGGCAAAAATCAATGAATATTGTAAATGCACAAACAGTAATATCTCCGCATTGCAAGGTGCAATTCTGAAATTTTTTGCTTTTTCCTGCTAATCCTAGCATGATAAAGAAGATTCAAAGAGAGTGAGATGCCAGCTCTTTTCATTCAGTCAGTAGCTTCAAACATTTCTGGACGTTTTTCAATGGCAAAAATCAATGAATATTGTAAATGCACAAACAGTAATATCTCCGCATTGCAAGGTGCAATTCTGAAATTTTTTGCTTTTTCCTGCTAATCCTAGCATGATAAAGAAGATTCAAAGAGAGTGAGATGCCAGCTCTTTTCATTCAGTCAGTAGCTTCAAACATTTCTGGACGTTTTTCAATGGCAAAAATCAATGAATATTGTAAATGCACAAACAGTAATATCTCCACATTGCAAGGTGCAATTCTGAAATTTTTTGCTTTTTCCTGCTAATCCTAGCATGATAAAGAAGATTCAAAGAGAGTGAGATGCCAGCTCTTTTCATTCAGTCAGTAGCTTCAAACATTTCTGGTATATGAATAACATGATGTTTTTCAATGGCAAAAATCAATGAATATTGTAAATGCACAAACAGTAATATCTCCACATTGCAAGGTGCAATTCTGAAATTTTTTGCTTTTTCCTGCTAATCCTAGCATGATAAAGAAGGTTCAAAGAGAGTGAGATGCCAGCTCCTTTCATTCAGTCAGTAGCTTCAAACATTTCTGGACGTTTTTCAATGGCAAAAATCAATGAATTTTGTAAATGCACAAACAGTAATATCTCCGCATTGCAAGGTGCAATTCTGAAATTTTTTGCTATTTCCTGCTAATCCTAGCATGATAAAGAAGATTCAAAGAGAGTGAGATGCCAGCTCTTTTCATTCAGTCAGTAGCTTCAAACATTTCTGGTATATGAATAACATGATGTTTTTCAATGGCAAAAATCAATGAATATTGTAAATGCACAAACAGTAATATCTCCGCATTGCAAGGTGCAATTCTGAAATTTTTTGCTTTTTCCTGCTAATCCTAGCATGATAAAGAAGATTCAAAGAGAGTGAGATGCCAGCTCCTTTCATTCAGTCAGTAGCTTCAAACATTTCTGGTATATGAATAACATGATGTTTTTCAAGGGCAAAAATCAATGAATATTGTAAATGCACAAACAGTAATATCTCCACATTGCAAGGTGCAATTCTGAAATTTTTTGCTTTTTCCTGCTAATCCTAGCATGATAAAGAAGATTCAAAGAGAGTGAGATGCCAGCTCCTTTCATTCAGTCAGTAGCTTCAAACATTTCTGGACGTTTTTCAATGGCAAAAATCAATGAATATTGTAAATGCACAAACAGTAATTTCTCCGCCTTGCAAGGTGCAATTCTGAAATTTTTTGCTTTTTCCTGCTAATCCTAGCATGATAAAGAAGATTCAAAGAGAGTGAGATGCCAGCTCTTTTCATTCAGTCAGTAGCTTCAAACATTTCTGGTATATGAATAACATGATGTTTTTCAATGGCAAAAATCAATGAATATTGTAAATGCACAAACAGTAATATCTCCACATTGCAAGGTGCAATTCTGAAATTTTTTGCTTTTTCCTGCTAATCCTAGCATGATAAAGAAGATTCAAAGAGAGTGAGATGCCAGCTCCTTTCATTCAGTCAGTAGCTTCAAACATTTCTGGACGTTTTTCAATGGCAAAAATCAATGAATATTGTAAATGCACAAACAGTATTATCTCCGCATTGCAAGGTGCAATTCTGAAATTTTTTGCTTTTTCCTGCTAATCCTAGCATGATAAAGAAGATTCAAAGAGAGTGAGATGCCACCTCTTTTCATTCAGTCAGTAGCTTCAAACATTTCTGGACATTTTTCAATGGCAAAAATCAATGAATATTGTAAATGCACAAACAGTAATTTCTCCGCATTGCAAGGTGCAATTCTGAAATTTTTTGCTTTTTCCTGCTAATGCTAGCATGATAAAGAAGATTCAAAGAGAGTGAGATGCCAGCTCCTTTCATTCAGTCAGTAGCTTCAAACATTTCTGGACGTTTTTCAATGGCAAAAATCAATGAATATTGTAAATGCACAAACAGTAATATCTCCGCATTGCAAGGTGCAATTCTGAAATTTTTTGCTTTTTCCTGCTAATCCTAGCATGATAAAGAAGATTCAAAGAGAGTGAGATGCCAGCTCTTTTCATTCAGTCAGTAGCTTCAAACATTTCAGGACGTTTTTCAATGGCAAAAATCAATGAATATTGTAAATGCACAAACAGTAATATCTCCGCATTGCAAGGTGCAATTCTGAAATTTTTTGCTTTTTCCTGCTAATCCTAGCATGATAAAGAAGATTCAAAGAGAGTGAGATGCCAGCTCTTTTCATTCAGTCAGTAGCTTCAAACATTTCTGGTATATGAATAACATGATGTTTTTCAATGGCAAAAATCAATGAATATTGTAAATGCACAAACAGTAATATCTCCACATTGCAAGGTGCAATTCTGAATTTTTTTGCTTTTTCCTGCTAATCCTAGCATGATAAAGAAGATTCAAAGAGAGTGAGATGCCAGCTCTTTTCATTCAGTCAGTAGCTTCAAACATTTCTGGACCTTTTTCAATGGCAAAAATCAATGAATATTGTAAATGCACAAACAGTAATATCTCCGCATTGCAAGGTGCAATTCTGAAATTTTTTGCTTTTTCCTGCTAATCCTAGCATGATAAAGAAGATTCAAAGAGAGTGAGATGCCAGCTCTTTTCATTCAGTCAGTAGCTTCAAACATTTCTGGTATATGAATAACATGATGTTTTTCAATGGCAAAAATCAATGAATATTGTAAATGCTCAAACAGTAATATCTCCACATTGCAAGGTGCAATTCTGAAATTTTTTGCTTTTTCCTGCTAATCCTAGCATGATAAAGAAGATTCAAAGAGAGTGAGATGCCAGCTCCTTTCATTCAGTCAGTAGCTTCAAACATTTCTGGACGTTTTTCAATGGCAAAAATCAATGAATATTGTAAATGCACAAACAGTAATATCTCCGCATTGCAAGGTGCAATTCTGAAATTTTTTGTTTTTTCCTGCTAATCCTAGCATGATAAAGAAGATTCAAAGAGAGTGAGATGCCAGCTCTTTTCATTCAGTCAGTAGCTTCAAACATTTCTGGACGTTTTTCAATGGCAAAAATCAATGAATATTGTAAATGCACAAACAGTAATATCTCCACATTGCAAGGTGCAATTCTGAAATTTTTTGCTTTTTCCTGCTAATCCTAGCATGATAAAGAAGATTCAAAGAGAGTGAGATGCCAGCTCTTTTCATTCAGTCAGTAGCTTCAAACATTTCTGGTATATGAATAGCATGATGTTTTTCAATGGCAAAAATCAATGAATATTGTAAATGCACAAACAGTAATTTCTCCGCATTGCAAGGTGCAATTCTGAAATTTTTTGCTTTTTCCTGCTAATCCTAGCATGATAAAGAAGATTCAAAGAGAGTGAGATGCCAGCTCTTTTCATTCAGTCAGTAGCTTCAAACATTTCTGGTATATGAATAACATGATGTTTTTTAATGGCAAAAATCAATGAATATTGTAAATGCACAAACAGTAATATCTCCGCATTGCAAGGTGCAATTCTGAAATTTTTTGCTTTTTCCTGCTAATCCTAGCATGATAAAGAAGATTCAAAGAGAGTGAGATGCCAGCTTCTTTCATTCAGTCAGTAGCTTCAAACATTTCTGGTATATGAATAACTTGATGTTTTTCAATGGCAAACATCAATGAATATTGTAAATGCACAAACAGTAATATCTCCGCATTGCAAGGTGCAATTCTGAAATTTTTTGCTTTTTCCTGCTAATCCTAGCATGATAAAGAAGATTCAAAAAGAGTGAGATGCCAGCTCTTTTCATTCAGTCAGTAGCTTCAAACATTTCTGGTATATGAATAACATGATGTTTTTCAATGGCAAAAATCAATGAATATTGTAAATGCACAAACAGTAATATCTCCGCATTGCAAGGTGCAATTCTGAAATTTTTTACTTTTTCCTGCTAATCCTAGCATGATAAAGAAGATTCAAAGAGAGTGAGATGCCAGCTCCTTTCATTCAGTCAGTAGCTTCAAACATTTCTGGACGTTTTTCAATGGCAAAAATCAATGAATATTGTAAATGCACAAACAGTAATTTCTCCGCATTGCAAGGTGCAATTCTGAAATTTTTTGCTTTTTCCTGCTAATCCTAGCATGATAAAGAAGATTCAAAGAGAGTGAGATGCCAGCTCTTTTCATTCAGTCAGTAGCTTCAAACATTTCTGGACGTTTTTCAATGGCAAAAATCAATGAATATTGTAAATGCACAAACAGTAATATCTCCGCATTGCAAGGTGCAATTCTGAAATTTTTTGCTTTTTCCTGCTAATCCTAGCATGATAAAGAAGATTCAAAGAGAGTGAGATGCCAGATCTTTTCATTCAGTCAGTAGCTTCAAACATTTCTGGACGTTTTTCAATGGCAAAAATCAATGAATATTGTAAATGCACAAACAGTAATATCTCCGCATTGCAAGGTGCAATTCTGAAATTTTTTGCTTTTTCCTGCTAATCCTAGCATGATAAAGAAGATTCAAAGAGAGTGAGATGCCAGCTCTTTTCATTCAGTCAGTAGCTTCAAACATTTCTGGTATATGAATAACATGATGTTTTTCAATGGCAAAAATCAATGAATATTGTAAATGCACAAACAGTAATTTCTCCGCATTGCAAGGTGCAATTCTGAAATTTTTTGCTTTTTCCTGCTAATCCTAGCATGATAAAGAAGATTCAAAGAGAGTGAGATGCCAGCTCTTTTCATTCAGTCAGTAGCTTCAAACATTTCTGGACGTTTTTCAATGGCAAAAATCAATGAATATTGTAAATGCACAAACAGTAATATCTCCACATTGCAAGGTGCAATTCTGAAATTTTTTGCTTTTTCCTGCTAATCCTAGCATGATAAAGAAGATTCAAAGAGAGTGAGATGCCAGCTCTTTTCATTCAGTCAGTAGCTTCAAACATTTCTGGTATATGAATAACATGATGTTTTTCAATGGCAAAAATCAATGAATATTGTAAATGCACAAACAGTAATATCTCCGCATTGCAAGGTGCAATTCTGAAATTTTTTGCTTTTTCCTGCTAATCCTAGCATGATAAAGAAGATTCAAAGAGAGTGAGATGCCAGCTCTTTTCATTCAGTCAGTAGCTTCAAACATTTCTGGTATATGAATAACATGATGTTTTTCAATGGCAAAAATCAATGAATATTGTAAATGCACAAACAGTAATATCTCCACATTGCAAGGTGCAATTCTGAAATTTTTTGCTTTTTCCTGCTAATCCTAGCATGATAAAGAAGATTCAAAGAGAGTGAGATGCCAGCTCTTTTCATTCAGTCAGTAGCTTCAAACATTTCTGGTATATGAATAACATGATGTTTTTCAATGGCAAAAATCAATGAATATTGTAAATGCACAAACAGTAATTTCTCCGCATTGCAAGGTGCAATTCTGAAATTTTTTGCTTTTTCCTGCTAATCCTAGCATGATAAAGAAGATTCAAAGAGAGTGAGATGAAAGCTCTTTTCATTCAGTCAGTAGCTTCAAACATTTCTGGACGTTTTTCAATGGCAAAAATCAATGAATATTGTAAATGCACAAACAGTAATATCTCCACATTGCAAGGTGCAATTCTGAAATTTTTTGCTTTTTCCTGCTAATCCTAGCATGATAAAGAAGATTCAAAGAGAGTGAGATGCCAGCTCTTTTCATTCAGTCAGTAGCTTCAAACATTTCTGGACGTTTTTCAATGGCAAAAATCAATGAATATTGTAAATGCACAAACAGTAATATCTCCACATTGCAAGGTGCAATTCTGAAATTTTTTGCTTTTTCCTGCTAATCCTAGCATGATAAAGAAGATTCAAAGAGAGTGAGATGCCAGCTCTTTTCATTCAGTCAGTAGCTTCAAACATTTCTGGTATATGAATAACATGATGTTTTTCAATGGCAAAAATCAATGAATATTGTAAATGCACAAACAGTAATATCTCCGCATTGCAAGGTGCAATTCTGAAATTTTTTGCTTTTTCCTGCTAATCCTAGCATGATAAAGAAGATTCAAAGAGAGTGAGATGCCAGCTCTTTTCATTCAGTCAGTAGCTTCAAACATTTCTGGTATATGAATAACATGATGTTTTTCAATGGCAAAAATCAATGAATATTGTAAATGCACAAACAGTAATATCTCCACATTGCAAGGTGCAATTCTGAAATTTTTTGCTTTTTCCTGCTAATCCTAGCATGATAAAGAAGATTCAAAGAGAGTGAGATGCCAGCTCTTTTCATTCAGTCAGTAGCTTCAAACATTTCTGGTATATGAATAACATGATGTTTTTCAATGGCAAAAATCAATGAATATTGTAAATGCACAAACAGTAATTTCTCCGCATTGCAAGGTGCAATTCTGAAATTTTTTGCTTTTTCCTGCTAATCCTAGCATGATAAAGAAGATTCAAAGAGAGTGAGATGAAAGCTCTTTTCATTCAGTCAGTAGCTTCAAACATTTCTGGACTTTTTTCAATGGCAAAAATCAATGAATATTGTAAATGCACAAACAGTAATATCTCCACATTGCAAGGTGCAATTCTGAAATTTTTTGCTTTTTCCTGCTAATCCTAGCATGATAAAGAAGATTCAAAGAGAGTGAGATGCCAGCTCTTTTCATTCAGTCAGTAGCTTCAAACATTTCTGGTATATGAATAACATGATGTTTTTCAATGGCAAAAATCAATGAATATTGTAAATGCACAAACAGTAATATCTCCACATTGCAAGGTGCAATTCTGAATTTTTTTGCTTTTTCCTGCTAATCCTAGCATGATAAAGAAGATTCAAAGAGAGTGAGATGCCAGCTCTTTTCATTCAGTCAGTAGCTTCAAACATTTCTGGTATATGAATAACATGATGTTTTTCAATGGCAAAAATCAATGAATATTGTAAATGCACAAACAGTAATATCTCCGCATTGCAAGGTGCAATTCTGAAATTTTTTGCTTTTTCCTGCTAATCCTAGCATGATAAAGAAGATTCAAAGAGAGTGAGATGCCAGCTCCTTTCATTCAGTCAGTAGCTTCAAACATTTCTGGTATATGAATAACATGATGTTTTTCAATGGCAAAAATCAATGAATATTGTAAATGCACAAACAGTAATATCTCCGCATTGCAAGGTGCAATTCTGAAATTTTTTGCTTTTTCCTGCTAATCCTAGCATGATAAAGAAGATTCAAAAAGAGTGAGATGCCAGCTCTTTTCATTCAGTCAGTAGCTTCAAACATTTCTGGTATATGAATAACATGATGTTTTTCCATGGCAAAAATCAATGAATATTGTAAATGCACAAACAGTAATATCTCCGCATTGCAAGGTGCAATTCTGAAATTTTTTACTTTTTCCTGCTAATCCTAGCATGATAAAGAAGATTCAAAGAGAGTGAGATGCCAGCTCCTTTCATTCAGTCAGTAGCTTCAAACATTTCTGGACGTTTTTCAATGGCAAAAATCAATGAATATTGTAAATGCACAAACAGTAATTTCTCCGCATTGCAAGGTGCAATTCTGAAATTTTTTGCTTTTTCCTGCTAATCCTAGCATGATAAAGAAGATTCAAAGAGAGTGAGATGCCAGCTCTTTTCATTCAGTCAGTAGCTTCAAACATTTCTGGACGTTTTTCAATGGCAAAAATCAATGAATATTGTAAATGCACAAACAGTAATATCTCCGCATTGCAAGGTGCAATTCTGAAATTTTTTGCTTTTTCCTGCTAATCCTAGCATGATAAAGAAGATTCAAAGAGAGTGAGATGCCAGCTCTTTTCATTCAGTCAGTAGCTTCAAACATTTCTGGACGTTTTTCAATGGCAAAAATCAATGAATATTGTAAATGCACAAACAGTAATATCTCCGCATTGCAAGGTGCAATTCTGAAATTTTTTGCTTTTTCCTGCTAATCCTAGCATGATAAAGAAGATTCAAAGAGAGTGAGATGCCAGCTCTTTTCATTCAGTCAGTAGCTTCAAACATTTCTGGTATATGAATAACATGATGTTTTTCAATGGCAAAAATCAATGAATATTGTAAATGCACAAACAGTAATATCTCCGCATTGCAAGGTGCAATTCTGAAATTTTTTGCTTTTTCCTGCTAATCCTAGCATGATAAAGAAGATTCAAAGAGAGTGAGATGCCAGCTCTTTTCATTCAGTCAGTAGCTTCAAACATTTCTGGTATATGAATAACATGATGTTTTTCAATGGCAAAAATCAATGAATATTGTAAATGCACAAACAGTAATATCTCCGCATTGCAAGGTGCAATTCTGAAATTTTTTGCTTTTTCCTGCTAATCCTAGCATGATAAAGAAGATTCAAAGAGAGTGAGATGCCAGCTCTTTTCATTCAGTCAGTAGCTTCAAACATTTCTGGACGTTTTTCAATGGCAAAAATCAATGAATATTGTAAATGCACAAACAGTAATATCTCCGCATTGCAAGGTGCAATTCTGAAATTTTTTGCTTTTTCCTGCTAATCCTAGCATGATAAAGAAGATTCAAAGAGAGTGAGATGCCAGCTCTTTTCATTCAGTCAGTAGCTTCAAACATTTCTGGACGTTTTTCAATGGCAAAAATCAATGAATATTGTAAATGCACAAACAGTAATATCTCCACATTGCAAGGTGCAATTCTGAAATTTTTTGCTTTTTCCTGCTAATCCTAGCATGATAAAGAAGATTCAAAGAGAGTGAGATGCCAGCTCTTTTCATTCAGTCAGTAGCTTCAAACATTTCTGGTATATGAATAACATGATGTTTTTCAATGGCAAAAATCAATGAATATTGTAAATGCACAAACAGTAATATCTCCACATTGCAAGGTGCAATTCTGAAATTTTTTGCTTTTTCCTGCTAATCCTAGCATGATAAAGAAGATTCAAAGAGAGTGAGATGCCAGCTCCTTTCATTCAGTCAGTAGCTTCAAACATTTCTGGACGTTTTTCAATGGCAAAAATCAATGAATTTTGTAAATGCACAAACAGTAATATCTCCGCATTGCAAGGTGCAATTCTGAAATTTTTTGCTATTTCCTGCTAATCCTAGCATGATAAAGAAGATTCAAAGAGAGTGAGATGCCAGCTCTTTTCATTCAGTCAGTAGCTTCAAACATTTCTGGTATATGAATAACATGATGTTTTTCAATGGCAAAAATCAATGAATATTGTAAATGCACAAACAGTAATATCTCCGCATTGCAAGGTGCAATTCTGAAATTTTTTGCTTTTTCCTGCTAATCCTAGCATGATAAAGAAGATTCAAAGAGAGTGAGATGCCAGCTCCTTTCATTCAGTCAGTAGCTTCAAACATTTCTGGTATATGAATAACATGATGTTTTTCAAGGGCAAAAATCAATGAATATTGTAAATGCACAAACAGTAATATCTCCACATTGCAAGGTGCAATTCTGAAATTTTTTGCTTTTTCCTGCTAATCCTAGCATGATAAAGAAGATTCAAAGAGAGTGAGATGCCAGCTCCTTTCATTCAGTCAGTAGCTTCAAACATTTCTGGACGTTTTTCAATGGCAAAAATCAATGAATATTGTAAATGCACAAACAGTAATTTCTCCGCATTGCAAGGTGCAATTCTGAAATTTTTTGCTTTTTCCTGCTAATCCTAGCATGATAAAGAAGATTCAAAGAGAGTGAGATGCCAGCTCTTTTCATTGTCAGTAGCTTCAAACATTTCTGGTATATGAATAACATGATGTTTTTCAATGGCAAAAATCAATGAATATTGTAAATGCACAAACAGTAATATCTCCACATTGCAAGGTGCAATTCTGAAATTTTTTGCTTTTTCCTGCTAATATTAGCATGATAAAGAAGATTCAAAGAGAGTGAGATGCCAGCTCCTTTCATTCAGTCAGTAGCTTCAAACATTTCTGGACGTTTTTCAATTGCAAAAATCAATGAATATTGTAAATGCACAAACAGTAATTTCTCCGCATTGCAAGGTGCAATTCTGAAATTTTTTGCTTTTTCCTGCTAATCCTAGCATGATAAAGAAGATTCAAAGAGAGTGAGATGCCAGCTCTTTTCATTCAGTCAGTAGCTTCAAACATTTCTGGACGTTTTTCAATGGCAAAAATCAATGAATATTGTAAATGCACAAACAGTAATTTCTCCGCATTGCAAGGTGCAATTCTGAAATTTTTTGCTTTTTCCTGCTAATCCTAGCATGATAAAGAAGATTCAAAGAGAGTGAGATGCCAGCTCCTTTCATTCAGTCAGTAGCTTCAAACATTTCTGGACGTTTTTCAATGGCAAAAATCAATGAATATTGTAAATGCACAAACAGTAATTTCTCCGCATTGCAAGGTGCAATTCTGAAATTTTTTGCTTTTTCCTGCTAATCCTAGCATGATAAAGAAGATTCAAAGAGAGTGAGATGCCAGCTCCTTTCATTCAGTCAGTAGCTTCAAACATTTCTGGACGTTTTTCAATGGCAAAAATCAATGAATATTGTAAATGCACAAACAGTAATATCTCCACAATGCAAGGTGCAATTCTGAAATTTTTTGCTTTTTCCTGCTAATCCTAGCATGATAAAGAAGATTCAAAGAGAGTGAGATGCCAGCTCTTTTCATTCAGTCACTAGCTTCAAACATTTCTGGTATATGAATAACATGATGTTTTTCAATGGCAAAAATCAATGAATATTGTAAATGCACAAACAGTAATTTCTCCGCATTGCAAGGTGCAATTCTGAAATTTTTTGCTTTTTCCTGCTAATCCTAGCATGATGAAGATTCAAAGAGAGTGAGATGCCAGCTCTTTTCATTGTCAGTAGCTTCAAACATTTCTGGACATTTTTCAATGGCAAAAATCAATGAATATTGTAAATGCACAAACAGTAATATCTCCGCATTGCAAGGTGCAATTCTGAATTTTTTTGCTTTTTCCTGCTAATCCTAGCATGATAAAGAAGATTCAAAGAGAGTGAGATGCCAGCTCCTTTCATTCAGTCAGTAGCTTCAAACATTTCTGGACGTTTTTCAATGGCAAAAATCAATGAATATTGTAAATGCACAAACAGTAATTTCTCCGCATTGCAAGGGGTATTCTGAAATTTTTTGCTTTTTCCTGCTAATCCTAGCATGATAAAGAAGATTCAAAGAGAGTGAGATGCCAGCTCTTTTCATTCAGTCAGTAGCTTCAAACATTTCTGGTATATGAATAACATGATGTTTTTCAATGGCAAAAATCAATGAATATTGTAAATGCACAAACAGTAATATCTCCACATTGCAAGGTGCAATTCTGAAATTTTTTGCTTTTTCCTGCTAATCCTAGCATGATAAAGAAGATTCAAAGAGAGTGAGATGCCAGCTCCTTTCATTCAGTCAGTAGCTTCAAACATTTCTGGACGTTTTTCAATGGCAAAAATCAATGAATATTGTAAATGCACAAACAGTAATATCTCCGCATTGCAAGGTGCAATTCTGAAATTTTTTGCTTTTTCCTGCTAATCCTAGCATGATAAAGAAGATTCAAAGAGAGTGAGATGCCAGCTCTTTTCATTCAGTCAGTAGCTTCAAACATTTCTGGACGTTTTTCAATGGCAAAAATCATTGAATATTGTAAATGCACAAACAGTAATTTCTCCGCATTGCAAGGTGCAATTCTGAAATTTTTTGCTTTTTCCTGCTAATCCTAGCATGATAAAGAAGATTCAAAGAGAGTGAGATGCCAGCTCTTTTCATTCAGTCAGTAGCTTCAAACATTTCTGGACGTTTTTCAATGGCAAAAATCAATGAATATTGTAAATGCACAATCAGTAATATCTCCGCATTGCAAGGTGCAATTCTGAAATTTTTTGCTTTTTCCTGCTAATCCTAGCATGATAAAGAAGATTCAAAGAGAGTGAGATGCCAGCTCTTTTCATTCAGTCAGTAGCTTCAAACATTTCTGGTATATGAATAACATGATGTTTTTCAATGGCAAAAATCAATGAATATTGTAAATGTACAAACAGTAATTTCTCCGCATTGCAAGGTGCAATTCTGAAATTTTTTGCTTTTTCCTACTAATCCTAGCATGATAAAGAAGATTCAAAGAGAGTGAGATGCCAGCTCTTTTCATTCAGTCAGTAGCTTCAAACATTTCTGGTATATGAATAACATGATGTTTTTCAATGGCAAAAATCAATGAATATTGTAAATGCACAAACAGTAATATCTCCACATTGCAAGGTGCAATTCTGAAATTTTTTGCTTTTTCCTGCTAATCCTAGCATGATAAAGAAGATTCAAAGAGAGTGAGATGCCAGCTAATTTCATTCAGTCAGTAGCTTCAAACATTTCTGGACGTTTTTCAATGGCAAAAATCAATGAATATTGTAAATGCACAAACAGTACTATCTCCGCATTGCAAGGTGCAATTCTGAAATTTTTTGCTTTTTCCTGCTAATCCTAGCATGATAAAGAAGATTCAAAGAGAGTGAGATGCCAGCTCTTTTCATTCAGTCAGTAGCTTCAAACATTTCTGGACGTTTTTCAATGGCAAAAATCAATGAATATTGTAAATGCACAAACAGTAATTTCTCCGCATTGCAAGGTGCAATTCTGAAATTTTTTGCTTTTTCCTGCTATACCTAGCATGATAAAGAAGATTCAAAGAGAGTGAGATGCCAGCTCTTTTCATTCAGTCAGTAGCTTCAAACATTTCTGGTATATGAATAACATCATGTTTTTCAATGGCAAAAATCAATGAATATTGTAAATGCACAAACAGTAATATCTCCACATTGCAAGGTGCAATTCTGAAATTTTTTGCTTTTTCCTGCTAATCCTAGCATGATAAAGAACATTCAAAGAGAGTGAGATGCCAGCTCCTTTCATTCAGTCAGTAGCTTCAAACATTTCTGGACGTTTTTCAATGGCAAAAATCAATGAATATTGTAAATGCACAAACAGTAATATCTCCGCATTGCAAGGTGCAATTCTGAAATTTTTTGCTTTTTCCTGCTAATCCTAGCATGATAAAGAAGATTCAAAGAGAGTGAGATGCCAGCTCTTTTCATTCAGTCAGTAGCTTCAAACATTTCTGGACGTTTTTCAATGGCAAAAATCAATGAATATTGTAAATGCACAAACAGTAATATCTCCGCATTGCAAGGTGCAATTCTGAAATTTTTTGCTTTTTCCTGCTAATCCTAGCATGATAAAGAAGATTCAAAGAGAGTGAGATGCCAGCTCTTTTCATTCAGTCAGTAGCTTCAAACATTTCTGGTATATGAATAACATGATGTTTTTCAATGGCAAAAATCAATGAATATTGTAAATGCACAAACAGTAATATCTCCGCATTGCAAGGTGCAATTCTGAAATTTTTTGCTTTTTCCTGCTAATCCTAGCCTGATAAAGAAGATTCAAAGAGAGTGAGATGCCAGCTCTTTTCATTCAGTCAGTAGCTTCAAACATTTCTGGTATATGAATAACATGATGTTTTTCAATGGCAAAAATCAATGAATATTGTAAATGCACAAACAGTAATATCTCCGCATTGCAAGGTGCAATTCTGAAATTTTTTTGCTTTTTCCTGCTAATCCTAGCATGATAAAGATTCAAAGAGAGTGAGATGCCAGCTCTTTTCATTCAGTCAGTAGCTTCAAACATTTCTGGTATATGAATAACATGATGTTTTTCAATGGCAAAAATCAATGAATATTGTAAATGCACAAACAGTAATATCTCCGCATTGCAAGGTGCAATTCTGAAATTTTTTGCTTTTTCCTGCTAATCCTAGCATGATAAAGAAGATTCAAAGAGAGTGAGATGCCAGCTCCTTTCATTCAGTCAGTAGCTTCAAACATTTCTGGACGTTTTTCAATGGCAAAAATCAATGAATATTGTAAATGCACAAACAGTAATATCTCCGCATTGCAAGGTGCAATTCTGAAATTTTTTGCTTTTTCCTGCTAATCCTAGCATGATAAAGAAGATTCAAAGAGAGTGAGATGCCAGCTCTTTTCATTCAGTCAGTAGCTTCAAACATTTCTGGACGTTTTTCAATGGCAAAAATCAATGAATATTGTAAATGCACAAACAGTAATATCTCCGCATTGCAAGGTGCAATTCTGAAATTTTTTGCTTTTTCCTGCTAATCCTAGCCTGATAAAGAAGATTCAAAGAGAGTGAGATGCCAGCTATTTTCATTCAGTCAGTAGCTTCAAACATTTCTGGTATATGAATAACATGATGTTTTTCAATGGCAAAAATCAATGAATATTGTAAATGCACAAACAGTAATATCTCCGCATTGCAAGGTGCAATTCTGAAATTTTTTGCTTTTTCCTGCTAATCCTAGCATGATAAAGAAGATTCAAAGAGAGTGAGATGCCAGCTCTTTTCATTCAGTCAGTAGCTTCAAACATTTCTGGTATATGAATAACATGATGTTTTTCAATGGCAAAAATCAATGAATATTGTAAATGCACAAACAGTAATATCTCCGCATTGCAAGGTGCAATTCTGAAATTTTTTGCTTTTTCCTGCTAATCCTAGCATGATAAAGATTCAAAGAGAGTGAGATGCCAGCTCTTTTCATTCAGTCAGTAGCTTCAAACATTTCTGGACGTTTTTCAATGGCAAAAATCAATGAATATTGTAAATGCACAAACAGTAATATCTCCGCATTGCAAGGTGCAATTCTGAAATTTTTTGCTTTTTCCTGCTAATCCTAGCATGATAAAGAAGATTCAAAGAGAGTGAGATGCCAGCTCTTTTCATTCAGTCAGTAGCTTCAAACATTTCTGGTATATGAATAACATGATGTTTTTCAATGGCAAAAATCAATGAATATTGTAAATGCACAAACAGTAATATCTCCACATTGCAAGCAGCAATTCCAAAATTTTTTGCTTTTTCCTGCTAATCCTAGCATGATAAAGAAGATTCAAAGAGAGTGAGATGCCAGCTCCTTTCATTCAGTCAGTAGCTTCAAACATTTCTGGACGTTTTTCAATGGCAAAAATCAATGAATATTGTAAATGCACAAACAGTAATTTCTCCGCATTGCAAGGTGCAATTCTGAAATTTTTTGCTTTTTCCTGCTAATCCTAGCATGATAAAGAAGATTCAAAGAGAGTGAGATGCCAGCTCCTTTCATTCAGTCAGTAGCTTCAAACATTTCTGGACGTTTTTCAATGGCAAAAATCAATGAATATTGTAAATGCACAAACAGTAATTTCTCCGCATTGCAAGGTGCAATTCTGAAATTTTTTGCTTTTTCCTGCTATACCTAGCATGATAAAGAAGATTCAAAGAGAGTGAGATGCCAGCTCTTTTCATTCAGTCAGTAGCTTCAAACATTTCTGGTATATGAATAACATCATGTTTTTCAATGGCAAAAATCAATGAATATTGTAAATGCACAAACAGTAATATCTCCACATTGCAAGGTGCAATTCTGAAATTTTTTGCTTTTTCCTGCTAATCCTAGCATGATAAAGAAGATTCAAAGAGAGTGAGATGCCAGCTCTTTTCATTCAGTCAGTAGCTTCAAACATTTCTGGTATATGAATAACATGATGTTTTTCAATGGCAAAAATCAATGAATATTGTAAATGCACAAACAGTAATATCTCCGCATTGCAAGGTGCAATTCTGAAATTTTTTGCTTTTTCCTGCTAATCCTAGCATGATAAAGAAGATTCAAAGAGAGTGAGATGCCAGCTCCTTTCATTCAGTCAGTAGCTTCAAACATTTCTGGACGTTTTTCAATGGCAAAAATCAATGAATATTGTAAATGCACAAACAGTAATATCTCCGCATTGCAAGGTGCAATTCTGAAATTTTTTGCTTTTTCCTGCTAATCCTAGCATGATAAAGAAGATTCAAAGAGAGTGAGATGCCAGCTCTTTTCATTCAGTCAGTAGCTTCAAACATTTCTGGACGTTTTTCAATGGCAAAAATCAATGAATATTGTAAATGCACAAACAGTAATATCTCCGCATTGCAAGGTGCAATTCTGAAATTTTTTGCTTTTTCCTGCTAATCCTAGCATGATAAAGAAGATTCAAAGAGAGTGAGATGCCAGCTCTTTTCATTCAGTCAGTAGCTTCAAACATTTCTGGTATATGAATAACATGATGTTTTTCAATGGCAAAAATCAATGAATATTGTAAATGCACAAACAGTAATATCTCCGCATTGCAAGGTGCAATTCTGAAATTTTTTGCTTTTTCCTGCTAATCCTAGCCTGATAAAGAAGATTCAAAGAGAGTGAGATGCCAGCTCTTTTCATTCAGTCAGTAGCTTCAAACATTTCTGGTATATGAATAACATGATGTTTTTCAATGGCAAAAATCAATGAATATTGTAAATGCACAAACAGTAATATCTCCGCATTGCAAGGTGCAATTCTGAAATTTTTTTGCTTTTTCCTGCTAATCCTAGCATGATAAAGATTCAAAGAGAGTGAGATGCCAGCTCTTTTCATTCAGTCAGTAGCTTCAAACATTTCTGGTATATGAATAACATGATGTTTTTCAATGGCAAAAATCAATGAATATTGTAAATGCACAAACAGTAATATCTCCGCATTGCAAGGTGCAATTCTGAAATTTTTTGCTTTTTCCTGCTAATCCTAGCATGATAAAGAAGATTCAAAGAGAGTGAGATGCCAGCTCCTTTCATTCAGTCAGTAGCTTCAAACATTTCTGGACGTTTTTCAATGGCAAAAATCAATGAATATTGTAAATGCACAAACAGTAATATCTCCGCATTGCAAGGTGCAATTCTGAAATTTTTTGCTTTTTCCTGCTAATCCTAGCATGATAAAGAAGATTCAAAGAGAGTGAGATGCCAGCTCTTTTCATTCAGTCAGTAGCTTCAAACATTTCTGGACGTTTTTCAATGGCAAAAATCAATGAATATTGTAAATGCACAAACAGTAATATCTCTGCATTGCAAGGTGCAATTCTGAAATTTTTTGCTTTTTCCTGCTAATCCTAGCATGATAAAGAAGATTCAAAGAGAGTGAGATGCCAGCTATTTTCATTCAGTCAGTAGCTTCAAACATTTCTGGTATATGAATAACATGATGTTTTTCAATGGCAAAAATCAATGAATATTGTAACTGCACAAACAGTAATATCTCCGCATTGCAAGGTGCAATTCTGAAATTTTTTGCTTTTTCCTGCTAATCCTAGCATGATAAAGAAGATTCAAAGAGAGTGAGATGCCAGCTCTTTTCATTCAGTCAGTAGCTTCAAACATTTCTGGTATATGAATAACATGATGTTTTTCAATGGCAAAAATCAATGAATATTGTAAATGCACAAACAGTAATATCTCCGCATTGCAAGGTGCAATTCTGAAATTTTTTGCTTTTTCCTGCTAATCCTAGCATGATAAAGATTCAAAGAGAGTGAGATGCCAGCTCTTTTCATTCAGTCAGTAGCTTCAAACATTTCTGGACGTTTTTCAATGGCAAAAATCAATGAATATTGTAAATGCACAAACAGTAATATCTCCGCATTGCAAGGTGCAATTCTGAAATTTTTTGCTTTTTCCTGCTAATCCTAGCATGATAAAGAAGATTCAAAGAGAGTGAGATGCCAGCTCTTTTCATTCAGTCAGTAGCTTCAAACATTTCTGGTATATGAATAACATGATGTTTTTCAATGGCAAAAATCAATGAATATTGTAAATGCACAAACAGTAATATCTCCACATTGCAAGGAGCAATTCCAAAATTTTTTGCTTTTTCCTGCTAATCCTAGCATGATAAAGAAGATTCAAAGAGAGTGAGATGCCAGCTCCTTTCATTCAGTCAGTAGCTTCAAACATTTCTGGACGTTTTTCAATGGCAAAAATCAATGAATATTGTAAATGCACAAACAGTAATTTCTCCGCATTGCAAGGTGCAATTCTGAAATTTTTTGCTTTTTCCTGCTAATCCTAGCATGATAAAGAAGATTCAAAGAGAGTGAGATGCCAGCTCTTTTCATTCAGTCAGTAGCTTCAAACATTTCTGGTATATGAATAACATGATGTTTTTCAATGGCAAAAATCAATGAATATTGTAAATGCACAAACAGTAATATCTCCACATTGCAAGGTGCAATTCTGAAATTTTTTGCTTTTTCCTGCTAATCCTAGCATGATAAAGAAGATTCAAAGAGAGTGAGATGCCAGCTCCTTTCATTCAGTCAGTAGCTTCAAACATTTCTGGACGTTTTTCAATGGCAAAAATCAATGAATATTGTAAATACACAAACAGTAATTTCTCCGCATTGCAAGGTGCAATTCTGAAATTTTTTGCTTTTTCCTGCTAATCCTAGCATGATAAAGAAGATTCAAAGAGAGTGAGATGCCAGCTCCTTTCATTCAGTCAGTAGCTTCAAACATTTCTGGACGTTTTTCAATGGCAAAAATCAATGAATATTGTAAATGCACAAACAGTAATTTCTCCGCATTGCAAGGTGCAATTCTGAAATTTTTTGCTTTTTCCTGCTAATCCTAGCATGATAAAGAAGATTCAAAGAGAGTGAGATGCCAGCTCCTTTCATTCAGTCAGTAGCTTCAAACATTTCTGGACGTTTTTCAATGGCAAAAATCAATGAATATTGTAAATGCACAAACAGTAATATCTCCACAATGCAAGGTGCAATTCTGAAATTTTTTGCTTTTTCCTGCTAATCCTAGCATGATAAAGAAGATTCAAAGAGAGTGAGATGCCAGCTCTTTTCATTCAGTCAGTAGCTTCAAACATTTCTGGTATATGAATAACATGATGTTTTTCAATGGCAAAAATCAATGAATATTGTAAATGCACAAACAGTAATATCTCCGCATTGCAAGGTGCAATTCTGAAATTTTTTGCTTTTTCCTGCTAATCCTAGCATGATAAAGATTCAAAGAGAGTGAGATGCCAGCTCTTTTCATTCAGTCAGTAGCTTCAAACATTTCTGGACGTTTTTCAATGGCAAAAATCAATGAATATTGTAAATGCACAAACAGTAATATCTCCGCATTGCAAGGTGCAATTCTGAAATTTTTTGCTTTTTCCTGCTAATCCTAGCATGATAAAGAAGATTCAAAGAGAGTGAGATGCCAGCTCTTTTCATTCAGTCAGTAGCTTCAAACATTTCTGGTATATGAATAACATGATGTTTTTCAATGGCAAAAATCAATGAATATTGTAAATGCACAAACAGTAATATCTCCACATTGCAAGGTGCAATTCTGAAATTTTTTGCTTTTTCCTGCTAATCCTAGCATGATAAAGAAGATTCAAAGAGAGTGAGATGCCAGCTCCTTTCATTCAGTCAGTAGCTTCAAACATTTCTGGACGTTTTTCAATGGCAAAAATCAATGAATATTGCAAATGCACAAACAGTAATTTCTCCGCATTGCAAGGTGCAATTCTGAAATTTTTTGCTTTTTCCTTCTAATCCTAGCATGATAAAGAAGATTCAAAGAGAGTGAGATGCCAGCTCCTTTCATTCAGTCAGTAGCTTCAAACATTTCTGGTATATGAATAACATGATGTTTTTCAATGGCAAAAATCAATGAATATTGTAAATGCACAAACAGTAATATCTCCACATTGCAAGGTGCAATTCTGAAATTTTTTGCTTTTTCCTGCTAATCCTAGCATGATAAAGAAGATTCAAAGAGAGTGAGATGCCAGCTCTTTTCATTCAGTCAGTAGCTTCAAACATTTCTGGACGTTTTTCAATGGCAAAAATCAATGAATATTGTAAATGCACAAACAGTAATATCTCCGCATTGCAAGGTGCAATTCTGAAATTTTTTGCTTTTTCCTGCTAATCCTAGCATGATAAAGAAGATTCAAAGAGAGTGAGATGCCAGCTCTTTTCATTCAGTCAGTAGCTTCAAACATTTCTGGTATATGAATAACATGATGTTTTTCAATGGCAAAAATCAATGAATATTGTAAATGCACAAACAGTAATATCTCCACATTGCAAGGTGCAATTCTGAAATTTTTTGCTTTTTCCTGCTAATCCTAGCATGATAAAGAAGATTAAAAGAGAGTGAGATGCCAGCTCCTTTCATTCAGTCAGTAGCTTCAAACATTTCTGGACGTTTTTCAATGGCAAAAATCAATGAATATTGTAAAAGCACAAACAGTAATTTCTCCGCATTGCAAGGTGCAATTCTGAAATTTTTTGCTTTTTCCTGCTAATCCTAGCATGATAAAGAAGATTCAAAGAGAGTGAGATGCCAGCTCCTTTCATTCAGTCAGTAGCTTCAAACATTTCTGGACGTTTTTCAATGGCAAAAATCAATGAATATTGTAAATGCACAAACAGTAATTTCTCCGCATTGCAAGGTGCAATTCTGAAATTTTTTGCTTTTTCCTGCTAATCCTAGCATGATAAAGAAGATTCAAAGAGAGTGAGATGCCAGCTCCTTTCATTCAGTCAGTAGCTTCAAACATTTCTGGACGTTTTTCAATGGCAAAAATCAATGAATATTGTAAATGCACAAACAGTAATATCTCCACAATGCAAGGTGCAATTCTGAAATTTTTTGCTTTTTCCTGCTATTCCTAGCATGATAAAGAAGATTCAAAGAGAGTGAGATGCCAGCTCTTTTCATTCAGTCAGTAGCTTCAAACATTTCTGGTATATGAATAACATGATGTTTTTCAATGGCAAAAATCAATGAATATTGTAAATGCACAAACAGTAATATCTCCGCATTGCAAGGTGCAATTCTGAAATTTTTTGCTTTTTCCTGCTAATCCTAGCATGATAAAGAAGATTCAAAGAGAGTGAGATGCCAGCTCTTTTCATTCAGTCAGTAGCTTCAAACATTTCTGGACGTTTTTCAATGGCAAAAATCAATGAATATTGTAAATGCACAAACAGTAATATCTCCGCATTGCAAGGTGCAATTCTGTAATTTTTTGCTTTTTCCTGCTAATCCTAGCATGATAAAGAAGATTCAAAGAGAGTGAGATGCCAGCTCTTTTCATTCAGTCAGTAGCTTCAAACATTTCTGGTATATGAATAACATGATGTTTTTCAATGGCAAAAATCAATGAATACTGTAAATGCACAAACAGTAATATCTCCACATTGCAAGGTGCAATTCTGAAATTTTTTGCTTTTTCCTGCTAATCCTAGCATGATAAAGAAGATTCAAAGAGAGTGAGATGCCAGCTCCTTTCATTCAGTCAGTAGCTTCAAACATTTCTGGACGTTTTTCAATGGCAAAAATCAATGAATATTGTAAATGCACAAACAGTAATTTCTCCGCATTGCAAGGTGCAATTCTAAAATTTTTTGCTATTTCCTGCTAATCCTAGCATGATAAAGAAGATTCAAAGAGAGTGAGATGCCAGCTCCTTTCATTCAGTCAGTAGCTTCAAACATTTCTGGTATATGAATAACATGATGTTTTTCAATGGCAAAAATCAATGAATATTGTAAATGCACAAACAGTAATATCTCCACATTGCAAGGTGCAATTCTGAAATTTTTTGCTTTTTCCTGCTAATCCTAGCATGATAAAGAAGATTCAAAGAGAGTGAGATGCCAGCTCCTTTCATTCAGTCAGTAGCTTCAAACATTTCTGGACGTTTTTCAATGGCAAAAATCAATGAATATTGTAAATGCACAAACAGTAATTTCTCCGCATTGCAAGGTGCAATTCTGAAATTTTTTGCTTTTTCCTGCTAATCCTAGCATGATAAAGAAGATTCAAAGAGAGTGAGATGCCAGCTCCTTTCATTCAGTCAGTAGCTTCAAACATTTCTGGACGTTTTTCAATGGCAAAAATCAATGAATATTGTAAATGCACAAACAGTAATTTCTCCGCATTGCAAGGTGCAATTCTGAAATTTTTTGCTTTTTCCTGCTAATCCTAGCATGATAAAGAAGATTCAAAGAGAGTGAGATGCCAGCTCCTTTCATTCAGTCAGTAGCTTCAAACATTTCTGGACGTTTTTCAATGGCAAAAATCAATGAATATTGTAAATGCACAAACAGTAATATCTCCACAATGCAAGGTGCAATTCTGAAATTTTTTGCTTTTTCCTGCTAATCCTAGCATGATAAAGAAGATTCAAAGAGAGTGAGATGCCAGCTCTTTTCATTCAGTCAGTAGCTTCAAACATTTCTGGTATATGAATAACATGATGTTTTTCAATGGCAAAAATCAATGAATATTGTAAATGCACAAACAGTAATTTCTCCGCATTGCAAGGTGCAATTCTGAAATTTTTTGCTTTTTCCTGCTAATCCTAGCATGATGAAGATTCAAAGAGAGTGAGATGCCAGCTCTTTTCATTCAGTCAGTAGCTTCAAACATTTCTGGACGTTTTTCAATGGCAAAAATCAATGAATATTGTAAATGCACAAACAGTAATATCTCCGCATTGCAAGGTGCAATTCTGAAATTTTTTGCTTTTTCCTGCTAATCCTAGCATGATAAAGAAGATTCAAAGAGAGTGAGATGCCAGCTCCTTTCATTCAGTCAGTAGCTTCAAACATTTCTGGACGTTTTTCAATGGCAAAAATCAATGAATATTGTAAATGCACAAACAGTAATTTCTCCGCATTGCAAGGTGCAATTCTGAAATTTTTTGCTTTTTCCTGCTAATCCTAGCATGATAAAGAAGATTCAAAGAGAGTGAGATGCCAGCTCTTTTCATTCATTCAGTAGCTTCAAACATTTCTGGTATATGAATAACATGATGTTTTTCAATGGCAAAAATCAATGAATATTGTAAATGCAGAAACAGTAATATCTCCACATTGCAAGGTGCAATTCTGAAATTTTTTGCTTTTTCCTGCTAATCCTAGCATGATAAAGAAGATTCAAAGAGAGTGAGATGCCAGCTCCTTTCATTCAGTCAGTAGCTTCAAACATTTCTGGACATTTTTCAATGGCAAAAATCAATGAATATTGTAAATGCACAAACAGTAATATCTCCGCATTGCAAGGTGCAATTCTGAAATTTTTTGCTTTTTCCTGCTAATCCTAGCATGATAAAGAAGATTCAAAGAGAGTGAGATGCCAGGTCTTTTCATTCAGTCAGTAGCTTCAAACATTTCTGGACGTTTTTCAATGGCAAAAATCAATGAATATTGTAAATGCACAAACAGTAATTTCTCCGCATTACAAGGTGCAATTCTGAAATTTTTTGCTTTTTCCTGCTAATCCTAGCATGATAAAGAAGATTCAAAGAGAGTGAGATGCCAGCTCCTTTCATTCAGTCAGTAGCTTCAAACATTTCTGGACGTTTTTCAATGGCAAAAATCAATGAATATTGTAAATGCACAAACAGTAATTTCACCGCATTGCAAGGTGCAATTCTGAAATTTTTTGCTTTTTCCTGCTAATCCTAGCATGATAAAGAAGATTCAAAGAGAGTGAGATGCCAGCTCTTTTCATTCAGTCAGTAGCTTCAAACATTTCTGGTATATGAATAACATGATGTTTTTCAATGGCAAAAATCAATGAATATTGTAAATGCACAAACAGTAATTTCTCCGCATTGCAAGGTGCAATTCTGAAATTTTTTGCTTTTTCCTTCTAATCCTAGCATGATAAAGAAGATTCAAAGAGAGTGAGATGCCAGCTCCTTTCATTCAGTCAGTAGCTTCAAACATTTCTGGTATATGAATAACATGATGTTTTTCAATGGCAAAAATCAATGAATATTGTAAATGCACAAACAGTAATATCTCCACATTGCAAGGTGCAATTCTGAAATTTTTTGCTTTTTCCTGCTAATCCTAGCATGATAAAGAAGATTCAAAGAGAGTGAGATGCCAGCTCCTTTCATTCAGTCAGTAGCTTCAAACATTTCTGGACGTTTTTCAATGGCAAAAATCAATGAATATTGTAAATGCACAAACAGTAATTTCTCCGCATTGCAAGGTGCAATTCTGAAATTTTTTGCTTTTTCCTGCTAATCCTAGCATGATAAAGAAGATTCAAAGAGAGTGAGATGCCAGCTCCTTTCATTCAGTCAGTAGCTTCAAACATTTCTGGACGTTTTTCAATGGCAAAAATCAATGAATATTGTAAATGCACAAACAGTAATATCTCCACAATGCAAGGTGCAATTCTGAAATTTTTTGCTTTTTCCTGCTAATCCTAGCATGATAAAGAAGATTCAAAGAGAGTGAGATGCCAGCTCTTTTCATTCAGTCAGTAGCTTCAAACATTTCTGGTATATGAATAACATGATGTTTTTCAATGGCAAAAATCAATGAATATTGTAAATGCACAAACAGTAATATCTCCGCATTGCAAGGTGCAATTCTGAAATTTTTTGCTTTTTCCTGCTAATCCTAGCATGATAAAGAAGATTCAAAGAGAGTGAGATGCCAGCTCTTTTCATTCAGTCAGTAGCTTCAAGCATTTCTGGACGTTTTTCAATGGCAAAAATCAATGAATATTGTAAATGCACAAACAGTAATATCTCCGCATTGCAAGGTGCAATTCTGAAATTTTTTGCTTTTTCCTGCTAATCCTAGCATGATAAAGAAGACTCAAAGAGAGTGAGATGCCAGCTCTTTTCATTCAGTCAGTAGCTTCAAACATTTCTGGTATATGAATAACATGATGTTTTTCAATGGCAAAAATCAATGAATATTGTAAATGCACAAACAGTAATATCTCCACATTGCAAGGTGCAATTCTGAAATTTTTTGCTTTTTCCTGCTAATCCTAGCATGATAAAGAAGATTCAAAGAGAGTGAGATGCCAGCTCCTTTCATTCAGTCAGTAGCTTCAAACATTTCTGGACGTTTTTCAATGGCAAAAATCAATGAATATTGTAAATGCACAAACAGTAATTTCTCCGCATTGCAAGGTGCAATTCTGAAATTTTTTGCTATTTCCTGCTAATCCTAGCATGATAAAGAAGATTCAAAGAGAGTGAGATGCCAGCTCCTTTCATTCAGTCAGTAGCTTCAAACATTTCTGGTATATGAATAACATGATGTTTTTCAATGGCAAAAATCAATGAATATTGTAAATGCACAAACAGTAATATCTCCACATTGCAAGGTGCAATTCTGAAATTTTTTGCTTTTTCCTGCTAATCCTAGCATGATAAAGAAGATTCAAAGAGAGTGAGATGCCAGCTCCTTTCATTCAGTCAGTAGCTTCAAACATTTCTGGACGTTTTTCAATGGCAAAAATCAATGAATATTGTAAATGCACAAACAGTAATTTCTCCGCATTGCAAGGTGCAATTCTGAAATTTTTTGCTTTTTCCTGCTAATCCTAGCATGATAAAGAAGATTCAAAGAGAGTGAGATGCCAGCTCCTTTCATTCAGTCAGTAGCTTCAAACATTTCTGACGTTTTTCAATGGCAAAAATCAATGAATATTGTAAATGCACAAACAGTAATTTCTCCGCATTGCAAGGTGCAATTCTGAAATTTTTTGCTTTTTCCTGCTAATCCTAGCATGATAAAGAAGATTCAAAGAGAGTGAGATGCCAGCTCCTTTCATTCAGTCAGTAGCTTCAAACATTTCTGGACGTTTTTCAATGGCAAAAATCAATGAATATTGTAAATGCACAAACAGTAATATCTCCACAATGCAAGGTGCAATTCTGAAATTTTTTGCTTTTTCCTGCTAATCCTAGCATGATAAAGAAGATTCAAAGAGAGTGAGATGCCAGCTCTTTTCATTCAGTCAGTAGCTTCAAACATTTCTGGTATATGAATAACATGATGTTTTTCAATGGCAAAAATCAATGAATATTGTAAATGCACAAACAGTAATTTCTCCGCATTGCAAGGTGCAATTCTGAAATTTTTTGCTTTTTCCTGCTAATCCTAGCATGATGAAGATTCAAAGAGAGTGAGATGCCAGCTCTTTTCATTCAGTCAGTAGCTTCAAACATTTCTGGTATATGAATAACATGATGTTTTTCAATGGCAAAAATCAATGAATATTGTAAATGCACAAACAGTAATTTCTCCGCATTGCAAGGTGCAATTCTGAAATTTTTTGCTTTTTCCTGCTAATCCTAGCATGATAAAGAAGATTCAAAGAGAGTGAGATGCCAGCTCTTTTCATTCATTCAGTAGCTTCAAACATTTCTGGTATATGAATAACATGATGTTTTTCAATGGCAAAAATCAATGAATATTGTAAATGCAGAAACAGTAATATCTCCACATTGCAAGGTGCAATTCTGAAATTTTTTGCTTTTTCCTGCTAATCCTAGCATGATAAAGAAGATTCAAAGAGAGTGAGATGCCAGCTCCTTTCATTCAGTCAGTAGCTTCAAACATTTCTGGACATTTTTCAATGGCAAAAATCAATGAATATTGTAAATGCACAAACAGTAATATCTCCGCATTGCAAGGTGCAATTCTGAAATTTTTTGCTTTTTCCTGCTAATCCTAGCATGATAAAGAAGATTCAAAGAGAGTGAGATGCCAGGTCTTTTCATTCAGTCAGTAGCTTCAAACATTTCTGGACGTTTTTCAATGGCAAAAATCAATGAATATTGTAAATGCACAAACAGTAATTTCTCCGCATTGCAAGGTGCAATTCTGAAATTTTTTGCTTTTTCCTGCTAATCCTAGCATGATAAAGAAGATTCAAAGAGAGTGAGATGCCAGCTCCTTTCATTCAGTCAGTAGCTTCAAACATTTCTGGACGTTTTTCAATGGCAAAAATCAATGAATATTGTAAATGCACAAACAGTAATATCTCCGCATTGCAAGGTGCAATTCTGAAATTTTTTGCTTTTTCCTGCTAATCCTAGCATGATAAAGAAGATTCAAAGAGAGTGAGATGCCAGCTCTTTTCATTCAGTCAGTAGCTTCAAACATTTCTGGACGTTTTTCAATGGCAAAAATCAATGAATATTGTAAATGCACAAACAGTAATATCTCCGCATTGCAAGGTGCAATTCTGAAATTTTTTGCTTTTTCCTGCTAATCCTAGCATGATAAAGAAGATTCAAAGAGAGTGAGATGCCAGCTCTTTTCATTCAGTCAGTAGCTTCAAACATTTCTGGTATATGAATAACATGATGTTTTTCAATGGCAAAAATCAATGAATATTGTAAATGCACAAACAGTAATATCTCCACATTGCAAGGTGCAATTCTGAAATTTTTTGCTTTTTCCTGCTAATCCTAGCATGATAAACAAGATTCAAAGAGAGTGAGATGCCAGCTCCTTTCATTCAGTCAGTAGCTTCAATCATTTCTGGACATTTTTCAATGGCAAAAATCAATGAATATTGTAAATGCACAAACAGTAATATCTCCGCATTGCAAGGTGCAATTCTGAAATTTTTTGCTTTTTCCTGCTAACCCTAGCATGATAAAGAAGATTCAAAGAGAGTGAGATGCCAGCTCTTTTCATTCAGTCAGTAGCTTCAAACATTTCTGGACGTTTTTCAATGGCAAAAATCAATGAATATTGTAAATGCACAAACAGTAATTTCACCGCATTGCAAGGTGCAATTCTGAAATTTTTTGCTTTTTCCTGCTAATCCTAGCATGATAAAGAAGATTCAAAGAGAGTGAGATGCCAGCTCTTTTCATTCAGTCAGTAGCTTCAAACATTTCTGGTATATGAATAACATGATGTTTTTCAATGGCAAAAATCAATGAATATTGTAAATGCACAAACAGTAATATCTCCACATTGCAAGGTGCAATTCTGAAATTTTTTGCTTTTTCCTGCTAATCCTAGCATGATAAAGAAGATTCAAAGAGAGTGAGATGCCATCTCCTTTCATTCAGTCAGTAGCTTCAAACATTTCTGGACGTTTTTCAATGGCAAAAATCAATGAATATTGTAAATGCACAAACAGTAATTTCTCCGCATTGCAAGGTGCAATTCTGAAATTTTTTGCTTTTTCCTGCTAATCCTAGCATGATAAAGAAGATTCAAAGAGAATGAGATGCCAGCTCCTTTCATTCAGTCAGTAGCTTCAAACATTTCTGGACGTTTTTCAATGGCAAAAATCAATGAATATTGTAAATGCACAAACAGTAATTTCTCCGCATTGCAAGGTGCAATTCTGAAATTTTTTGCTTTTTCCTGCTAATCCTAGCATGATAAAGAAGATTCAAAGAGAGTGAGATGCCAGCTCTTTTCATTCAGTCAGTAGCTTCAAACATTTCTGGTATATGAATAACATGATGTTTTTCAATGGCAAAAATCAATGAATATTGTAAATGCACAAACAGTAATTTCTCCGCATTGCAAGGTGCAATTCTGAAATTTTTTGCTTTTTCCTGCTAATCCAAGCATGATGAAGTTTCAAAGAGAGTGAGATGCCAGCTCTTTTCATTCAGTCAGTAGCTTCAAACATTTCTGGACGTTTTTCAATGGCAAAAATCAATGAATATTGTAAATGCACAAACAGTAATATCTCCGCATTGCAAGGTGCAATTCTGAAATTTTTTGCTTTTTCCTGCTAATCCTAGCATGATAAAGAAGATTCAAAGAGAGTGAGATGCCAGCTCCTTTCATTCAGTCAGTAGCTTCAAACATTTCTGGACGTTTTTCAATGGCAAAAATCAATGAATATTGTAAATGCACAAACAGTAATTTCTCCGCATTGCAAGGTGCAATTCTGAAATTTTTTGCTTTTTCCTGCTAATCCTAGCATGATAAAGAAGATTCAAAGAGAGTGAGATGCCAGCTCTTTTCATTCAGTCAGTAGCTTCAAACATTTCTGGTATATGAATAACATGATGTTTTTCAATGGCAAAAATCAATGAATATTGTAAATGGACAAACAGTAATATCTCCACATTGCAAGGTGCAATTCTGAAATTTTTTGCTTTTTCCTGCTAATCCTAGCATGATAAAGAAGATTCAAAGAGAGTGAGATGCCAGCTCCTTTCATTCAGTCAGTAGCTTCAAACATTTCTGGACATTTTTCAATGGCAAAAATCAATGAATATTGTAAATGCACAAACAGTAATATCTCCACATTGCAAGGTGCAATTCTGAAATTTTTTGCTTTTTCCTGCTAATCCTAGCACGATAAAGAAGATTCAAAGAGAGTGAGATGCCAGCTCTTTTCATTCAGTTAGTAGCTTCAAACATTTCTGGATGTTTTTCAATGGCAAAAATCAATGAATATTGTAAATGCACAAACAGTAATATCTCCGCATTGCAAGGTGCAATTCTGAAATTTTTTGCTTTTTCCTGCTAATCCTAGCATGATAAAGAAGATTCAAAGAGAGTGAGATGCCAGCTCTTTTCATTCAGTCAGTAGCTTCAAACATTTCTGGTATATGAATAACATGATGTTTTTCAATGGCAAAAATCAATGAATATTGTAAATGCACAAACAGTAATATCTCCACATTGCAAGGTGCAATTCTGAAATTTTTTGCTTTTTCCTGCTAATCCTAGCATGATAAAGAAGATTCAAAGAGAGTGAGATGCCAGCTCCTTTCATTCAGTCAGTAGCTTCAAACATTTCTGGACATTTTTCAATGGCAAAAATCAATGAATATTGTAAATGCACAAACAGTAATATCTCCGCATTGCAAGGTGCAATTCTGAAATTTTTTGCTTTTTCCTGCTAATCCTAGCATGATAAAGAAGATTCAAAGAGAGTGAGATGCCAGCTCTTTTCATTCAGTCAGTAGCTTCAAACATTTCTGGACGTTTTTCAATGGCAAAAATCAATGAATATTGTAAATGCACAAACAGTAATTTCTCCGCATTGCAATGTGCAATTCTGAAATTTTTTGCTTTTTCCTGCTAATCCTAGCATTATAAAGAAGATTCAAAGAGAGTGAGATGCCAGCTCCTTTCATTCAGTCAGTAGCTTCAAACATTTCTGTACGTTTTTCAATGGCAAAAATCAATGAATATTGTAAATGCACAAACAGTAATTTCTCCGCATTGCAAGGTGCAATTCTGAAATTTTTTGCTTTTTCCTGCTAATCCTAGCATGATAAAGAAGATTCAAAGAGAGTGAGATGCCAGCTCTTTTCATTCAGTCAGTAGCTTCAAACATTTCTGGACGTTTTTCAATGGCAAAAATCAATGAATATTGTAAATGCACAAACAGTAATATCTCCGCATTGCAAGGTGCAATTCTGAAATTTTTTGCTTTTTCCTGCTAATCCTAGCATGATAAAGAAGATTCAAAGAGAGTGAGATGCCATCTCTTTTCATTCAGTCAGTAGCTACAAACATTTCTGGTATATGAATAACATGATGTTTTTCAATGGCAAAAATCAATGAATATTGTAAATGCACAAACAGTAATATCTCCACATTGCAAGGTGCAATTCTGAAATTTTTTGCTTTTTCCTGCTCCTCTTAGCATGATAAAGAAGATTCAAAGAGAGTGAGATGCCAGCTCTTTTCATTCAGTCAGTAGCTTCAAACATTTCTGGTATATGAATAACATGATGTTTTTCAATGGCAAAAATCAATGAATATTGTAAATGCACAAACAGTAATTTCTCCGCATTGCAAGGTGCAATTCTGAAATTTTTTGCTTTTTCCTGCTAATCCTAGCATGATAAAGAAGATTCAAAGAGAGTGAGATGCCAGCTCCTTTCATTCAGTCAGTAGCTTCAAACATTTCTGGACGTTTTTCAATGGCAAAAATCAATGAATATTGTAAATGCACAAACAGTAATTTCTCCGCATTGCAAGGTGCAATTCTGAAATTTTTTGCTTTTTCCTGCTAATCCTAGCATGATAAAGAAGATTCAAAGAGAGTGAGATGCCAGCTCTTTTCATTCAGTCAGTAGCTTCAAACATTTCTGGTATATTAATAACATGATGTTTTTCAATGGCAAAAATCAATGAATATTGTAAATGCACAAACAGTAATATCTCCACATTGCAAGGTGCAATTCTGAAATTTTTTGCTTTTTCCTGCTAATCCTAGCATGATAAACAAGATTCAAAGAGAGTGAGATGCCAGCTCTTTTCATTCAGTCAGTAGCTTCAAACATTTCTGGACGTTTTTCAATGGCAAAAATCAATGAATATTGTAAATGCACAAACAGTAATATCTCCGCATTGCAAGGTGCAATTCTGAAATTTTTTGCTTTTTCCTGCTAATCCTAGCATGATAAAGAAGATTCAAAGAGAGTGAGATGCCAGCTCTTTTCATTCAGTCAGTAGCTTCAAACATTTCTGGACGTTTTTCAATGGCAAAAATCAATGAATATTGTAAATGCACAAACAGTAATTTCTCCGCTTTGCAAGGTGCAATTCTGAAATTTTTTGCTTTTTCCTGCTAATCCTAGCATGATAAAGAAGATTCAAAGAGAGTGAGATGCCAGCTCTTTTCATTCAGTCATTAGCTTCAAACATTTCTGGTATATGAATAACATGATGTTTTTCAATGGCAAAAATCAATGAATATTGTAAATGCACAAAGAGTAATATCTCCACATTGCAAGGTGCAATTCTGAAATTTTTTGCTTTTTCCTGCTAATCCTAGCATGATAAAGAAGATTCAAAGAGATTGAGATGCCAGCTCTTTTCATTCAGTCAGTAGCTTCAAACATTTCTGGTATATGAATAACATGATGTTTTTCAATGGCAAAAATCAATGAATATTGTAAATGCACAAACAGTAATTTCTCCGCATTGCAAGGTGCAATTCTGAATTTTTTTTGCTTTTTCCTGCTAATCCTAGCATGATAAAGAAGATTCAAAGAGAGTGAGATGCCAGCTCTTTTCATTCAGTCAGTAGCTTCAAACATTTCTGGACGTTTTTCAATGGCAAAAATCAATGAATATTGTAAATGCACAAACAGTAATATCTCCACATTGCAAGGTGCAATTCTGAAATTTTTTGCTTTTTCCTTCTAATACTAGCATGATAAAGAAGATTCAAAGAGAGTGAGATGCCAGCTCTTTTCATTCAGTCAGTAGCTTCAAACATTTCTGGTATATGAATAACATGATGTTTTTCAATGGCAAAAATCAATGAATATTGTAAATGCACAAACAGTAATATCTCCGCATTGCAAGGTGCAATTCTGAAATTTTTTGCTTTTTCCTGCTAATCCTAGCATGATAAAGAAGATTCAAAGAGAGTGAGATGCCAGCTCTTTTCATTCAGTCAGTAGCTTCAAACATTTCTGGTATATGAATAACATGATGTTTTTCAATGGCAAAAATCAATGAATATTGTAAATGCACAAACAGTAATATCTCCGCATTGCAAGGTGCAATTCTGAAATTTTTTGCTTTTTCCTGCTAATCCTAGCATGATAAAGAAGATTCAAAGAGAGTGAGATGCCAGCTCTTTTCATTCAGTCAGTAGCTTCAAACATTTCTGGACGTTTTTCAATGGCAAAAATCAATGAATATTGTAAATGCACAAACAGTAATATCTCCGCATTGCAAGGTGCAATTCTGAAATTTTTTGCTTTTTCCTACTAATCCTAGCATGATAAAGAAGATTCAAAGAGAGTGAGATGCCAGCTCTTTTCATTCAGTCAGTAGCTTCAAACATTTCTGGTATATGAATAACATGATGTTTTTCAATGGCAAAAATCAATGAATATTGTAAATGCACAAACAGTAATTTCTCCGCATTGCAAGGTGCAATTCTGAATTTTTTTTGCTTTTTCCTGCTAATCCTAGCATGATAAAGAAGATTCAAAGAGAGTGAGATGCCAGCTCTTTTCATCCAGTCAGTAGCTTCAAACATTTCTGGACGTTTTTCAATGGCAAAAATCAATGAATATTGTAAATGCACAAACAGTAATATCTCCACATTGCAATGTGCAATTCTGAAATTTTTTGCTTTTTCCTGCTAATCCTAGCATGATAAAGAAGATTCAAAGAGAGTGAGATGCCAGCTCTTTTCATTCAGTCAGTAGCTTCAAACATTTCTGGTATATGAATAACATGATGTTTTTCAATGGCAAAAATCAATGAATATTGTAAATGCACAAACAGTAATATCTCCGCATTGCAAGGTGCAATTCTGAAATTTTTTGCTTTTTCCTGCTAATCCTAGCATGATAAAGAAGATTCAAAGAGAGGGAGATGCCAGCTCTTTTCATTCAGTCAGTAGCTTCAAACATTTCTGGTATATGAATAACATGATGTTTTTCAATGGCAAAAATCAATGAATATTGTAAATGCACAAACAGTAATATCTCCGCATTGCAAGGTGCAATTCTGAAATTTTTAGCTTTTTCCTGCTAATCCTAGCATGATAAAGAAGATTCAAAGAGAGTGAGATGCCAGCTCCTTTCATTCAGTCAGTAGCTTCAAACATTTCTGGACGTTTTTCAATGGCAAAAATCAATGAATATTGTAAATGCACAAACAGTAATTTCTCCGCATTGCAAGGTGCAATTCTGAAATTTTTTGCTTTTTCCTGCTAATCCTAGCATGATAAAGAAGATTCAAAGAGAGTGAGATGCCAGCTCTTTTCATTCAGTCAGTAGCTTCAAACATTTCTGGACGTTTTTCAATGGCAAAAATCAATGAATATTGTAAATGCACAAACAGTAATATCTCCGCATTGCAAGGTGCAATTCTGAAATTTTTTGCTTTTTCCTGCTAATCCTAGCATGATAAAGAAGATTCAAAGAGAGTGAGATGCCAGCTCTTTTCATTCAGTCAGTAGCTTCAAACATTTCTGGACGTTTTTCAATGGCAAAAATCAATGAATATTGTAAATGCACAAACAGTAATATCTCCGCATTGCAAGGTGCAATTCTGAAATTTTTTGCTTTTTACTGCTAATCCTAGCATGATAAAGAAGATTCAAAGAGAGTGAGATGCCAGCTCTTTTCATTCAGTCAGTAGCTTCAAACATTTCTGGTATATGAATAACAAGATGTTTTTCAATGGCAAAAATCAATGAATATTGTAAATGCACAAGCAGTAATATCTCCGCATTGCAAGGTGCAATTCTGAAATTTTTTTGATTTTTCCTGCTAATCCTAGCATGATAAAGAAGATTCAAAGAGAGTGAGATGCCAGCTCTTTTCATTCAGTCAGTAGCTTCAAACATTTCTGGTATATGAATAACAAGATGTTTTTCAATGGCAAAAATCAATGAATATTGTAAATGCACAAGCAGTAATATCTCCGCATTGCAAGGTGCAATTCTGAAATTTTTTTGATTTTTCCTGCTAATCCTAGCATGATAAAGAAGATTCAAAGAGAGTGAGATGCCAGCTCTTTTCATTCAGTCAGTAGCTTCAAACATTTCTGGTATATGAATAACATGATGTTTTTCAATGGCAAAAATCAATGAATATTGTAAATGCACAAACAGTAATATCTCCGCATTGCAAGGTGCAATTCTGAAATTTTTTGCTTTTTCCTGCTAATCCTAGCATGATAAAGAAGATTCAAAGAGAGTGAGATGCCAGCTCCTTTCATTCAGTCAGTAGCTTCAAACATTTCTGGACGTTTTTCAATGGCAAAAATCAATGAATATTGTAAATGCACAAACAGTAATATCTCCACATTGCAAGGTGCAATTCTGAAATTTTTTGCTTTTTCCTGCTAATCCTAGCATGATAAAGAAGATTCAAAGAGAGTGAGATGCCAGCTCTTTTCATTCAGTCAGTAGCTTCAAACATTTCTGGACGTTTTTCAATGGCAAAAATCAATGAATATTGTAAATGCACAAACAGTAATATCTCCGCATTGCAAGGTGCAATTCTGAAATTTTTTGCTTTTTCCTGCTAATCCTAGCATGATAAAGAAGATTCAAAGAGAGTGAGATGCCAGCTCTTTTCATTCAGTCAGTAGTTTCAAACATTTCTGGACGTTTTTCAATGGCAAAAATCAATGAATATTGTAAATGCACAAACAGTAATTTCTCCGCATTGCAAGGTGCAATTCTGAATTTTTTTTGCTTTTTCCTGCTAATCCTAGCATGATAAAGAAGATTCAAAGAGAGTGAGATGCCAGCTCTTTCCATTCAGTCAGTAGCTTCAAACATTTCTGGACGTTTTTCAATGGCAAAAATCAATGAATATTGTAAATGCACAAACAGTAATATCTCCACATTGCAAGGTGCAATTCTGAAATTTTTTGCTTTTTCCTGCTAATACTAGCATGATAAAGAAGATTCAAAGAGAGTGAGATGCCAGCTCTTTTCATTCAGTCAGTAGCTTCAAACATTTCTGGTATATGAATAACATGATGTTTTTCAATGGCAAAAATCAATGAATATTGTAAATGCACAAACAGTAATATCTCCGCATTGCAAGGTGCAATTCTGAAATTTTTTGCTTTTTCCTGCTAATCCTAGCATGATAAAGAAGATTCAAAGAGAGTGAGATGCCAGCTCTTTTCATTCAGTCAGTAGCTTCAAACATTTCTGGTATATGAATAACATGATGTTTTTCAATGGCAAAAATCAATGAATATTGTAAATGCACAAACAGTAATATCTCCGCATTGCAAGGTGCAATTCTGAAATTTTTTGCTTTTTCCTGCTAATCCTAGCATGATAAAGAAGATTCAAAGAGAGTGAGATGCCAGCTCCTTTCATTCAGTCAGTAGCTTCAAACATTTCTGGACGTTTTTCAATGGCAAAAATCAATGAATATTGTAAATGCACAAACAGTAATTTCTCCGCATTGCAAGGTGCAATTCTGAAATTTTTTGCTTTTTCCTGCTAATCCTAGCATGATAAAGAAGATTCAAAGAGAGTGAGATGCCAGCTCTTTTCATTCAGTCAGTAGCTTCAAACATTTCTGGACGTTTTTCAATGGCAAAAATCAATGAATATTGTAAATGCACAAACAGTAATATCTCCGCATTGCAAGGTGCAATTCTGAAATTTTTTGCTTTTTCCTGCTAATCCTAGCATGATAAAGAAGATTCAAAGAGAGTGAGATGCCAGCTCTTTTCTTTCAGTCAGTAGCTTCAAACATTTCTGGACGTTTTTCAATGGCAAAAATCAATGAATATTGTAAATGCACAAACAGTAATATCTCCGCATTGCAAGGTGCAATTCTGAAATTTTTTGCTTTTTCCTGCTAATCCTAGCATGATAAAGAAGATTCAAAGAGAGTGAGATGCCAGCTCTTTTCATTCAGTCAGTAGCTTCAAACATTTCTGGTATATGAATAACATGATGTTTTTCAATGGCAAAAATCAATGAATATTGTAAATGCACAAACAGTAATTTCTCCGCATTGCAAGGTGCAATTCTGAATTTTTTTTGCTTTTTCCTTCTAATCCTAGCATGATAAAGAAGATTCAAAGAGAGTGAGATGCCAGCTCTTTTCATTCAGTCAGTAGCTTCAAACATTTCTGGACGTTTTTCAATGGCAAAAATCAATGAATATTGTAAATGCACAAACAGTAATATCTCCACATTGCAAGGTGCAATTCTGAAAGTTTTTGCTTTTTCCTGCTAATCCTAGCATGATAAAGAAGATTCAAAGAGAGTGAGATGCCAGCTCTTTTCATTCAGTCAGTAGCTTCAAACATTTCTGGTATATGAATAACATGATGTTTTTCAATGGCAAAAATCAATGAATATTGTAAATGCACAAACAGTAATATCTCCGCATTGCAAGGTGCAATTCTGAAATTTTTTGCTTTTTCCTGCTAATCCTAGCATGATAAAGAAGATTCAAAGAGAGTGAGATGCCAGCTCTTTTCATTCAGTCAGTAGCTTCAAACATTTCTGGTATATGAATAACATGATGTTTTTCAATGGCAAAAATCAATGAATATTGTAAATGCACAAACAGTAATATCTCCGCATTGCAAGGTGCAATTCTGAAATTTTTAGCTTTTTCCTGCTAATCCTAGCATGATAAAGAAGATTCAAAGAGAGTGAGATGCCAGCTCCTTTCATTCAGTCAGTAGCTTCAAACATTTCTGGACGTTTTTCAATGGCAAAAATCAATGAATATTGTAAATGCACAAACAGTAATTTCTCCGCATTGCAAGGTGCAATTCTGAAATTTTTTGCTTTTTCCTGCTAATCCTAGCATGATAAAGAAGATTCAAAGAGAGTGAGATGCCAGCTCTTTTCATTCAGTCAGTAGCTTCAAACATTTCTGGACGTTTTTCAATGGCAAAAATCAATGAATATTGAAAATGCACAAACAGTAATATCTCCGCATTGCAAGGTGAAATTCTGAAATTTTTTGCTTTTTCCTGCTAATCCTAGCATGATAAAGAAGATTCAAAGAGAGTGAGATGCCAGCTCTTTTCATTCAGTCAGTAGCTTCAAACATTTCTGGACGTTTTTCAATGGCAAAAATCAATGAATATTGTAAAAGCACAAACAGTAATATCTCCGCATTGCAAGGTGCAATTCTGAAATTTTTTGCTTTTTCCTGCTAATCCTAGCATGATAAAGAAGATTCAAAGAGAGTGAGATGCCAGCTCTTTTCATTCAGTCAGTAGCTTCAAACATTTCTGGTATATGAATAACAAGATGTTTTTCAATGGAAAAAATCAATGAATATTGTAAATGCACAAGCAGTAATATCTCCGCATTGCAAGGTGCAATTCTGAAATTTTTTTGATTTTTCCTGCTAATCCTAGCATGATAAAGAAGATTCAAAGAGAGTGAGATGCCAGCTCTTTTCATTCAGTCAGTAGCTTCAAACATTTCTGGTATATGAATAACATGATGTTTTTCAATGGCAAAAATCAATGAATATTGTAAATGCACAAACAGTAATATCTCCGCATTGCAAGGTGCAATTCTGAAATTTTTTGCTTTTTCCTGCTAATCCTAGCATGATAAAGAAGATTCAAAGAGAGTGAGATGCCAGCTCCTTTCATTCAGTCAGTAGCTTCAAACATTTCTGGACGTTTTTCAATGGCAAAAATCAATGAATATTGTAAATGCACAAACAGTAATATCTCCACATTGCAAGGTGCAATTCTGAAATTTTTTGCTTTTTCCTGCTAATCCTAGCATGATAAAGAAGATTCAAAGAGAGTGAGATGCCAGCTCCTTTCATTCAGTCAGTAGCTTCAAACATTTCTGGACGTTTTTCAATGGCAAAAATCAATGAATATTGTAAATGCACAAACAGTAATATCTCCGCATTGCAAGGTGCAATTCTGAAATTTTTTGCTTTTTCCTGCTAGTCCTAGCATGATAAAGAAGATTCAATGAGAGTGAGATGCCAGCTCTTTTCATTCAGTCAGTAGCTTCAAACATTTCTGGTATATGAATAACATGATGTTTTTCAATGGCAAAAATCAATGAATATTGTAAATGCACAAACAGTAATATCTCCACATTGCAAGGTGCAATTCTGAAATTTTTTGCTTTTTCCTGCTAATCCTAGCATGATAAAGAAGATTCAAAGAGAGTGAGATACCAGCTCCTTTCATTCAGTCAATAGCTTCAAACATTTCTGGACGTTTTTCAATGGCAAAAATCAATGAATATTGTAAATGCACAAACAGTAATATCTCCGCATTGCAAGGTGCAATTCTGAAATTTTTTGCTTTTTCCTGCTAATCCTAGCATGATAAAGAAGATTCAATGAGAGTGAGATGCCAGCTCTTTTCATTCAGTCAGTAGCTTCAAACATTTCTGGTATATGAATAACATGATGTTTTTCAATGGCAAAAATCAATGAATATTGTAAATGCACAAACAGTAATATCTCCGCATTGCAAGGTGCAATTCTGAAATTTTTTGCTTTTTCCTGCTAATCCTAGCATGATAAAGAAGATTCAAAGAGAGTGAGATGCCAGCTCTTTTCATTCAGTCAGTAGCTTCAAACATTTCTGGACGTTTTTCAATGGCAAAAATCAATGAATATTGTAAATGCACAAAAAGTAATATCTCCGCATTGCAAGGTGCAATTCTGAAATTTTTAGCTTTTTCCTGCTAATCCTAGCATGATAAAGAAGATTCAAAGAGCGTGAGATGCCAGCTCCTTTCATTCAGTCAGTAGCTTCAAACATTTCTGGACGTTTTTCAATGGCAAAAATCAATGAATATTGTAAATGCACAAACAGTAACATCTCCGCATTGCAAGGTGCAATTCTGAAATTTTTTGCTTTTTCCTGCTAATCCTAGCATGATAAAGAAGATTCAAAGAGAGTGAGATGCCAGCTCTTTTCATTCAGTCAGTAGCTTCAAACATTTCTGGACGTTTTTCAATGGCAAAAATCAATGAATATTGTAAATGCACAAACAGTAATATCTCCGCATTGCAAGGTGCAATTCTGAAATTTTTTGCTTTTTCCTGCTAATCCTAGCATGATAAAGAAGATTCAAAGAGAGTGAGATGCCAGCTCTTTTCATTCAGTCAGTAGCTTCAAACATTTCTGGTATATGAATAACATGATGTTTTTCAATGGCAAAAATCAATGAATATTGTAAATGCACAAACCATAATATCTCCGCATTGCAAAATGCAATTCTGAAATTTTTTGCTTTTTCCTGCTAATCCTAGCATGATAAAGAAGATTCAAAGAGAGTGAGATGTCAGCTCTTTTCATTCAGTCAGTAGCTACAAACATTTCTGGACGTTTTTCAATGGCAAAAATCAATGAATATTGTAAATGCACAAACAGTAATTTCTCCGCATTGCAAGGTGCAATTCTGAAATTTTTTGCTTTTTCCTGCTAATCCTAGCATGATAAAGAAGATTCAAAGAGAGTGAGATGCCAGCTCCTTTCATTCAGTCAGTAGCTTCAAACATTTCTGGACGTTTTTCAATGGCAAAAATCAATGAATATTGTAAATGCACAAACAGTAATTTCTCCGCATTGCAAGGTGCAATTCTGAAATTTTTTGATTTTTCCTGCTAATCCTAGCATGATAAAGAAGATTCAAAGAGAGTGAGATGCCAGCTCTTTTCATTCAGTCAGTAGCTTCAAACATTTCTGGTATATGAATAACATGATGTTTTTCAATGGCAAAAATCAATGAATATTGTAAATGTACCAACAGTAATATCTCCACATTGCAAGGTGCAATTCTGAAATTTTTTGCTTTTTCCTGCTAATCCTAGCATGATAAAGAAGATTCAAAGAGAGTGAGATGCCAGCTCTTTTCATTCAGTCAGTAGCTTCAAACATTTCTGGACGTTTTTCAATGGCAAAAATCAATGAATATTGTAAATGCACAAACAGTAATATCTCCGCATTGCAAGGTGCAATTCTGAAATTTTTTGCTTTTTCCTGCTAATCCTAGCATGATAAAGAAGATTCAAAGAGAGTGAGATGCCAGCTCCTTTCATTCAGTCAGTAGCTTCAAACATTTCTGGACGTTTTTCAATGGCAAAAATCAATGAATATTGTAAATGCACAAACAGTAATATCTCCGCATTGCAAGGTGCAATTCTGAAATTTTTTGCTTTTTCCTGCTAATCCTAGCATGATAAAGAAGAGTCAAAGAGAGTGAGATGCCAGCTCTTTTCATTCAGTCAGTAGCTTCAAACATTTCTGGACGTTTTTCAATGGCAAAAATCAATGAATATTGTAAATGCACAAACAGTAATATCTCCGCATTGCAAGGTGCAATTCTGAAATTTTTTGCTTTTTCCTGCTAATCCTAGCATGATAAAGAAGATTCAAAGAGAGTGAGATGCCAGCTCTTTTCATTCAGTCAGTAGCTTCAAACATTTCTGGACGTTTTTCAATGGCAAAAATCAATGAATATTGTAAATGCACAAACAGTAATATCTCCGCATTGCAAGGTGCAATTCTGAAATTTTTTGCTTTTTCCTGCTAATCCTAGCATGATAAAGAAGATTCAAAGAGAGTGAGATGCCAGCTCTTTTCATTCAGTCAGTAGCTTCAAACATTTCTGGACGTTTTTCAATGGCAAAAATGAATGAATATTGTAAATGCACAAACAGTAATATCTCCGCATTGCAAGGTGCAATTCTGAAATTTTTTGCTTTTTCCTGCTAATCCTAGCATGATAAAGAAGATTCAAAGAGAGTGAGATGTCAGCTCTTTTCATTCAGTCAGTAGCTTCAAACATTTCTGGACGTTTTTCAATGGCAAAAATCAATGAATATTGTAAATGCACAAACAGTAATTTCTCCGCATTGCAAGGTGCAATTCTGAAATTTTTTGCTTTTTCCTGCTAATCCTAGCATGATAAAGAAGATTCAAAGAGAGTGAGATGCCAGCTCCTTTCATTCAGTCAGTAGCTTCAAACATTTCTGGACGTTTTTCAATGGCAAAAATCAATGAATATTGTAAATGCACAAACAGTAATTTCTCCGCATTGCAAGGTGCAATTCTGAAATTTTTTGTTTTTTCCTGCTAATCCTAGCATGATAAAGAAGATTCAAAGAGAGTGAGATGCCAGCTCTTTTCATTCAGTCAGTAGCTTCAAACATTTCTGGTATATGAATAACATGATGTTTTTCAATGGCAAAAATCAATGAATATTGTGAATGCACCAACAGTAACATCTCCACATTGCAAGGTGCAATTCTGAAATTTTTTGCTTTTTCCTGCTAATCCTAGCATGATAAAGAAGATTCAAAGAGAGTGAGATGCCAGCTCTTTTCATTCAGTCAGTAGCTTCAAACATTTCTGGACGTTTTTCAATGGCAAAAATCAATGAATATTGTAAATGCACAAACAGTAATATCTCCGCATTGCAAGGTGCAATTCTGAAATTTTTTGCTTTTTCCTGCTAATCCTAGCATGATAAAGAAGATTCAAAGAGAGTGAGATGCCAGCTCCTTTCATTCAGTCAGTAGCTTCAAACATTTCTGGACGTTTTTCAATGGCAAAAATCAATGAATATTGTAAATGCACAAACAGTAATATCTCCGCATTGCAAGGTGCAATTCTGAAATTTTTTGCTTTTTCCTGCTAATCCTAGCATGATAAAGAAGATTCAAAGAGAGTGAGATGCCAGCTCTTTTCATTCAGTCAGTAGCTTCAAACATTTCTGGACGTTTTTCAATGGCAAAAATCAATGAATATTGTAAATGCACAAACAGTAATATCTCCGCATTGCAAGGTGCAATTCTGAAATTTTTTGCTTTTTCCTGCTAATCCTAGCATGATAAAGAAGATTCAAAGAGAGTGAGATGCCAGCTCTTTTCATTCAGTCAGTAGCTTCAAACATTTCTGGACGTTTTTCAATGGCAAAAATCAATGAATATTGTAAATGCACAAACAGTAATATCTCCGCATTGCAAGGTGCAATTCTGAAATTTTTTGCTTTTTCCTGCTAATCCTAGCATGATAAAGAAGATTCAAAGAGAGTGAGATGCCAGCTCTTTTCATTCAGTCAGTAGCTTCAAACATTTCTGGACGTTTTTCAATGGCAAAAATCAATGAATATTGTAAATGCACAAACAGTAATATCTCCGCATTGCAAGGTGCAATTCTGAAATTTTTTGCTTTTTCCTGCTAATCCTAGCATGATAAAGAAGATTCAAAGAGAGTGAGATGCCAGCTCTTTTCATTCAGTCAGTAGCTTCAAACATTTCTGGTATATGAATAACATGATGTTTTTCAATGGCAAAAATCAATGAATATTGTAAATGCACAAACAGTAATATCTCCACATTGCAAGGTGCAATTCTGAAATTTTTTGCTTTTTCCTGCTAATCCTAGCATGATAAAGAAGATTCAAAGAGAGTGAGATGCCAGCTCTTTTCATTCAGTCAGTAGCTTCAAACATTTCTGGTATATGAATAACATGATGTTTTTCAATGGCAAAAATCAATGAATATTGTAAATGCACAAACAGTAATATCTCCACATTGCAAGGTGCAATTCTGAAATTTTTTGCTTTTTCCTGCTCCTCTTAGCATGATAAAGAAGATTCAAAGAGAGTGAGATGCCAGCTCTTTTCATTCAGTCAGTAGCTTCAAACATTTCTGGACGTTTTTCAATGGCAAAAATCAATGAATATTGTAAATGCACAAACAGTAATATCTCCGCATTGCAAGGTGCAATTCTGAAATTTTTTGCTTTTTCCTGCTAATCCTAGCATGATAAAGAAGATTCAAAGAGAGTGAGATGCCAGCTCTTTTCATTCAGTCAGTAGCTTCAAACATTTCTGGTATATGAATAACATGATGTTTTTCAATGGCAAAAATCAATGAATATTGTAAATGCACAAACAGTAATATCTCCACATTGCAAGGTGCAATTCTGAAATTTTTTGCTTTTTCCTGCTAATCCTAGCATGATAAAGAAGATTCAAAGAGAGTGAGATGCCAGCTCTTTTCATTCAGTCAGTAGCTTCAAACATTTCTGGTATATGAATAACATGATGTTTTTCAATGGCAAAAATCAATGAATATTGTAAATGCACAAACAGTAATATCTCCACATTGCAAGGTGCAATTCTGAAATTTTTTGCTTTTTCCTGCTAATCCTAGCATGAAAAGAAGATTCAAAGAGAGTGAGATGCCAGCTCCTTTCATTCAGTCAGTAGCTTCAAACATTTCTGGTATATGAATAACATGATGTTTTTCAATGGCAAAAATCAATGAATATTGTAAATGCACAAACAGTAATTTCTCCGCATTGCAAGGTGCAATTCTGAAATTTTTTGCTTTTTCCTGCTAATCCTAGCATGATAAAGAAGATTCAAAGAGAGTGAGATGCCAGCTCCTTTCATTCAGTGAGTAGCTTCAAACATTTCTGGACGTTTTTCAATGGCAAAAATCAATGAATATTGTAAATGCACAAACAGTAATATCTCCGCATTGCAAGGTGCAATTCTGAAATTTTTTGCTTTTTCCTGCTAATCCTAGCATGATAAAGAAGATTCAAAGAGAGTGAGATGCCAGCTCTTTTCATTCAGTCAGTAGCTTCAAACATTTCTGGTATATGAATAACATGATGTTTTTCAATGGCAAAAATCAATGAATATTGTAAATGCACAAACAGTAATATCTCCGCATTGCAAGGTGCAATTCTGAAATTTTTTGCTTTTTCCTGCTAATCCTAGCATGATAAAGAAGATTCAAAGAGAGTGAGATGCCAGCTCTTTTCATTCAGTCAGTAGCTTCAAACATTTCTGGACGTTTTTCAATGGCAAAAATCAATGAATATTGTAAATGCACAAACAGTAATATCTCCGCATTGCAAGGTGCAATTCTGAAATTTTTTGCTTTTTCCTGCTAATCCTAGCATGATAAAGAAGATTCAAAGAGAGTGAGATGCCAGCTCCTTTCATTCAGTCAGTAGCTTCAAACATTTCTGGACGTTTTTCAATGGCAAAAATAAATGAATATTGTAAATGCACAAACAGTAATTTCTCCGCATTGCAAGGTGCAATTCTGAAATTTTTTGCCTTTTCCTGCTAATCCTAGCATGATAAAGAAGATTCAAAGAGAGTGAGATGCCAGCTCCTTTCATTCAGTCAGTAGCTTCAAACATTTCTGGACGTTTTTCAATGGCAAAAATAAATGAATATTGTAAATGCACAAACAGTAATTTCTCCGCATTGCAAGGTGCAATTCTGAAATTTTTTGCTTTTTCCTGCTAATCCTAGCATGACAAAGAAGATTCAAAGAGAGTGAGATGCCAGCTCTTTTCATTCAGTCAGTAGCTTCAAACATTTCTGGTATATGAATAACATGATGTTTTTCAATGGCAAAAATCAATGAATATTGTAAATGCACAAACAGTAATTTCTCCGCATTGCAAGGTGCAATTCTGAAATTTTTTGCTTTTTCCTGGTAATCCTAGCATGATAAAGAAGATTCAAAGAGAGTGAGATGCCAGCTCTTTTCATTCAGTCAGTAGCTTCAAACATTTCTGGACGTTTTTCAATGGCAAAAATCAATGAATATTGTAAATGCACAAACAGTAATATCTCCGCATTGCAAGGTGCAATTCTGAAATGTTTTGCTTTTTCCTGCTAATCCTAGCATGATAAAGAAGATTCAAAGAGAGTGAGATGCCAGCTCTTTTCATTCAGTCAGTAGCTTCAAACATTTCTGGTATATGAATAACATGATGTTTTTCAATGGCAAAAATCAATGAATATTGTAAATGCACAAACAGTAATATCTCCACATTGCAAGGTGCAATTCTGAAATTTTTCCTTTTTCCTGCTAATCCTAGCATGATAAAGAAGATTCAAAGAGAGTGAGATGCCAGCTCTTTTCATTCAGTCAGTAGCTTCAAACATTTCTGGACGTTTTTCAATGGCAAAAATCAATGAATATTGTAAATGCACAAACAGTAATTTCTCCGCATTGCAAGGTGCAATTCTGAAATTTTTTGCTTTTTCCTGCTAATCCTAGCATGATAAAGAAGATTCAAAGAGAATGAGATGCCAGCTCCTTTCATTCAGTCAGTAGCTTCAAACATTTCTGGACGTTTTTCAATGGCAAAAATCAATGAATATTGTAAATGCACAAACAGTAATATCTCCGCATTGCAAGGTGCAATTCTGAAATTTTTTGCTTTTTCCTGCTAATCCTAGCATGATAAAGAAGATTCAAAGAGAGTGAGATGCCAGCTCTTTTCATTCAGTCAGTAGCTTCAAACATTTCTGGACGTTTTTCAATGGCAAAAATCAATGAATATTGTAAATGCACAAACAGTAATATCTCCGCATTGCAAGGTGAAATTCTGAAATTTTTTCATTTTTCCTGCTAATCCTAGCATGATAAAGAAGATTCAAAGAGAGTGAGATGCCAGCTCTTTTCATTCAGTCAGTAGCTTCAAACATTTCTGGTATATGAATAACATGATGTTTTTCAATGGCAAAAATCAATGAATATTGTAAATGCACAAACAGTAATATCTCCGCATTGCAAGGTGCAATTCTGAAATTTTTTGCTTTTTCCTGCTAATCCTAGCATGATAAAGAAGATTCAAAGAGAGCGAGATGCCAGCTCTTTTCATTCAGTCAGTAGCTTCAAACATTTCTGGACGTTTTTCAATGGCAAAAATCAATGAATATTGTAAATGCACAAACAGTAATATCTCCTCATTGCAAGGTGCAATTCTGAAATTTTTTGCTTTTTCCTGCTAATCCTAGCATGATAAAGAAGATTCAAAGAGAGTGAGATGCCAGCTCTTTTCATTCAGTCAGTAGCTTCAAACATTTATGGTATATGAATAACATGATGTTTTTCAATGGCAAAAATCAATGAATATTGTAAATGCACAAACAGTAATATCTCCACATTGCAAGGTGCAATTCTGAAATTTTTTGCTTTTTCCTGCTAATACTAGCATGATAAAGAAGATTCAAAGAGAGTGAGATGCCAGCTCCTTTCATTCAGTCAGTAGCTTCAAACATTTCTGGATGTTTTTCAATGGCAAAAATCAATGAATATTGTAAATGCACAAACAGTAATTTCTCCGCATTGCAAGGTGCAATTCTGAAATTTTTTGCTTTTTCCTGCTAATCCTAGCATGATAAAGAAGATTCAAAGAGAGTGAGATGCCAGCTCTTTTCATTCAGTCAGTAGCTTCAAACATTTCTGGACGTTTTTCAATGGCAAAAATCAATGAATATTGTAAATGCACAAACAGTAATATCTCCGCATTGCAAGGTGCAATTCTGAAATTTTTCGCTTTTTCCTGCTAAACCTAGCATGATAAAGAAAATTCAAAGAGAGTGAGATGCCAGCTCCTTTCATTCAGTCAGTAGCTTCAAACATTTCTGGACGTTTTTCAATGGCAAAAATCAATGAATATTGTAAATGCACAAACAGTAATATCTCCGCATTGCATGGTGCAATTCTGAAATTTTTTGCTTTTTCCTGCTAATCCTAGCATGATAAAGAAGATTCAAAGAGAGTGAGATGCCAGCTCTTTTCATTCAGTCAGTAGCTTCAAATATTTCTGGTATATGAATAACATGATGTATTTCAATGGCAAAAATCAATGAATATTGTAAATGCACAAACAGTAATATCTCCACATTGTAAGGTGCAATTCTGAAATTTTTTGCTTTTTCCTGCTAATCCTAGCATGATAAAGAAGATTCAAAGAGAGTGAGATGCCAGCTCCTTTCATTCAGTCAGTAGCTTCAAACATTTCTGGTATATGAATAACATGATGTTTTTCAATGGCAAAAATCAATAAATATTGTAAATGCACAAACAGTAATATCTCCACATTGCAAGGTGCAATTCTGAAATTTTTTGCTTTTTCCTGCTAATCCTAGCATGATAAAGAAGATTCAAAGAGAGTGAGATGCCAGCTCCTTTCATTCAGTCAGTAGCTTCAAACATTTCTGGACGTTTTTCCATGGCAAAAATCAATGAATATTGTAAATGCACAAACAGTAATTTCTCCGCATTGCAAGGTGCAATTCTGAAATTTTTTGCTTTTTCCTGCTAATCCTAGCATGATAAAGAAGATTCAAAGAGAGTGAGATGCCAGCTCCTTTCATTCAGTCAGTAGCTTCAAACATTTCTGGACGTTTTTCAATGGCAAAAATCAATGAATATTGTAAATGCACAAACAGTAATATCTCCGCATTGCAAGGTGCAATTCTGAATTTTTTTGCTTTTTCCTGCTAATCCTAGCATGAAAAAGAAGATTCAAAGAGAGTGAGATGCCAGCTCTTTTAATTCAGTCAGTAGCTTCAAACATTTCTGGACGTTTTTCAATGGCAAAAATCAATGAATATTGTAAATGCACAAACAGTAATATCTCCGCATTGCAAGGTGCAATTCTGAAATTTTTTGCTTTTTCCTGCTAATCCTAGCATGATAAAGAAGATTCAAAGAGAGTGAGATGCCAGCTCTTTTCATTCAGTCAGTAGCTTCAAACATTTCTGGTATATGAATAACATGATGTTTTTCAATGGCAAAAATCAATGAATAATGTAAATGCACAAACAGTAATATCTCCGCATTGCAAGGTGCAATTCTGAAATTTTTTGCTTTTTCCTGCTAATCCTAGCATGATAAAGAAGATTCAAAGAGAGTGAGATGCCAGCTCTTTTCATTCAGTCAGTAGCTTCAAACATTTCTGGACGTTTTTCAATGGCAAAAATCAATGAATATTGTAAATGCACAAACAGTAATATCTCCGCATTGCAAGGTGCAATTCTGAAATTTTTTGCTTTTTCCTGCTAACCCTAGCATGATAAAGAAGATTCAAAGAGAGTGAGATGCCAGCTCTTTTCATTCAGTCAGTAGCTTCAAACATTTCTGGACGTTTTTCAATGGCAAAAATCAATGAATATTGTAAATGAACAAACAGTAATATCTCCGCATTGCAAGGTGCAATTCTGAAATTTTTAGCTTTTTCCTGCTAATCCTAGCATGATAAAGAAGATTCAAAGAGAGTGAGATGCCAGCTCTTTTCATTCAGTCAGTAGCTTCAAACATTTCTGGACGTTTTTCAATGGCAAAAATCAATGAATATTGTAAATGCACAAACAGTAATATCTCCGCATTGCAAGGTGCAATTCTGAAATTTTTTGCTTTTTCCTGCTAATTCTAGCATGGTAAAGAAGATTCAAAGAGAGTGAGATGCCAGCTCTTTTCATTCAGTCAGTAGCTTCAAACATTTCTGGTATATGAATAACATGATGTTTTTCAATGGCAAAAATCAATGAATATTGTAAATGCACAAACAGTAATATCTCCGCATTGCAAGGTGCAATTCTGAATTTTTTTGCTTTTTCCTGCTAATCCTAGCATGATAAAGAAGATTCAAAGAGAGTTAGATGCCAGCTCTTTTCATTCAGTCAGTAGCTTCAAACATTTCTGGACGTTTTTCAATGGCAAAAATCAATGAATATTGTAAATGCACAAACAGTAATTTCTCCGCATTGCAAGGTGCAATTCTGAAATTTTTTGCTTTTTCCTGCTAATCCTAGCATGATAAAGAAGATTCAAAGAGAGTGAGATGCCAGCTCTTTTCATTCAGTCAGTAGCTTCAAACATTTCTGGACGTTTTTCAATGGCAAAAATCAATGAATATTGTAAATGCACAAACAGTAATATCTCCGCATTGCAAGGTGCAATTCTGAAATTTTTTGCTTTTTCCTGCTAATCCTAGCATGATAAAAAAGATTCAAAGAGAGTGAGATGCCAGCTCTTTTCATTCAGTCAGTAGCTTCAAACATTTCTGGTATATGAATAACATGATGTTTTTCAATGGCAAAAATCAATGAATATTGTAAATGCACAAACAGTAATATCTCCGCATTGCAAGGTGCAATTCTGAAATTTTTTGCTTTTTCCTGCTAATCCTAGCATGATAAAGAAGATTCAAAGAGAGTGAGATGCCAGCTCCTTTCATTCAGTCAGTAGCTTCAAACATTTCTGGACGTTTTTCAATGGCAAAAATCAATGAATATTGTAAATCCACAAACAGTAATATCTCCGCATTGCAAGGTGCAATTCTGAAATTTTTTGCTTTTTCCTGCTAATCCTAGCATGATAAAGAAGATTCAAAGAGAGTGAGATGCCAGCTCTTTTCATTCAGTCAGTAGCTTCAAACATTTCTGGACGTTTTTCAATGGCAAAAATCAATGAATATTGTAAATCCACAAACAGTAATATCTCCGCATTGCAAGGTGCAATTCTGAAATTTTTTGCTTTTTCCTGCTAATCCTAGCATGATAAAGAAGATTCAAAGAGAGTGAGATGCCAGCTCTTTTCATTCAGTCAGTAGCTTCAAACATTTCTGGACGTTTTTCAATGGCAAAAATCAATGAATATTATAAATGCACAAACAGTATTATCTCCGCATTGCAAGGTGCAATTCTGAAATTTTTTGCTTTTTCCTGCTAATCCTAGCATGATAAAGAAGATTCAAAGAGAGTGAGATGCCAGCTCTTTTCATTCAGTCAGTAGCTTCAAACATTTCTGGTATATGAATAACATGATGTTTTTCAATGGCAAAAATCAATGAATATTGTAAATGCACAAACAGTAATATCTCCACATTGCAAGGTGCAATTCTGAAATTTTTTAGTTTTTCCTGCTCCTCTTAGCATGATAAAGAAGATTCAAAGAGAGTGAGATGCCAGCTCTTTTCATTCAGTCAGTAGCTTCAAACATTTCTGGAAGTTTTTCAATGGCAAAAATCAATGAATATTGTAAATGCACAAACAGTAATTTCTCCGCATTGCAAGGTGCAATTCTGAAATTTTTTGCTTTTTCCTGCTAATCCTAGCATGATAAAGAAGATTCAAAGAGAGTGAGATGCCAGCTCCTTTCATTCAGTCAGTAGCTTCAAACATTTCTGGACGTTTTTCAATGGCAAAAATCAATGAATATTGTAAATGCACAAACAGTAATATCTCCGCATTGCAAGGTGCAATTCTGAAATTTTTTGCTTTTTCCTGCTAATCCTAGCATGATAAAGAAGATTCAAAGAGAGTGAGATGCCAGCTCTTTTCATTCAGTCAGTAGCTTCAAACATTTCTGGACGTTTTTCAATGGCAAAAATCAATGAATATTGTAAATGCACAAACAGTAATATCTCCGCATTGCAAGGTGCAATTCTGAAATTTTTTGCTTTTTCCTGCTAATCCTAGCATGATAAAGAAGATTCAAAGAGAGTGAGATGCCAGCTCTTTTCATTCAGTCAGTAGCTTCAAACATTTCTGGTATATGAATAACATGATGTTTTTCAATGGCAAAAATCAATGAATATTGTAAATGCACAAACAGTAATATCTGCACATTGCAAGGTGCAATTCTGAAATTTTTTGCTTTTTCCTGCTAATCCTAGCATGATAAAGAAGATTCAAAGAGAGTGAGATGCCAGCTCCTTTCATTCAGTCAGTAGCTTCAAACATTTCTGGTATATGAATAACATGATGTTTTTCAAGGGCAAAAATCAATGAATATTGTAAATGCACAAATAGTAATATCTCCGCATTGCAAGGTGCAATTCTGAAATTTTTTGCTTTTTCCTGCTAATCCTAGCATGATAAAGAAGATTCAAAGAGAGTGAGATGCCAGCTCCTTTCATTCAGTCAGTAGCTTCAAACATTTCTGGACGTTTTTCAATGGCAAAAATCAATGAATATTGTAAATGCACAAACAGTAATTTCTCCGCATTGCAAGGTGCAATTCTGAAATTTTTTGCTTTTTCCTGCTAATCCTAGCATGATAAAGAAGATTCAAAGAGAGTGAGATGCCAGCTCCTTTCATTCAGTCAGTAGCTTCAAACATTTCTGGACGTTTTTCAATGGCAAAAATCAATGAATATTGTAAATGCACAAACAGTAATATCTCCGCATTGCAAGGTGCAATTCTGAAATTTTTTGCTTTTTCCTGCTAATCCTAGCATGATAAAGAAGATTCAAAGAGAGTGAGATGCCAGCTCTTTTCATTCAGTCAGTAGCTTCAAACATTTCTGGACGTTTTTCAATGGCAAAAATCAATGAATATTGTAAATGCACAAACAGTAATATCTCCGCATTGCAAGGTGCAATTCTGAAATTTTTTGCTTTTTCCTGCTAATCCTAGCATGATAAAGAAGATTCAAAGAGAGTGAGATGCCAGCTCTTTTTATTCAGTCAGTAGCTTCAAACATTTCTGGTATATGAATAACATGATGTTTTTCAAGGGCAAAAATCAATGAATATTGTAAATGCACAAACAGTAATATCTCCGCATTGCAAGGTGCAATTCTGAAATTTTTTGCTTTTTCCTGCTAATCCTAGCATGATAAAGAAGATTCAAAGAGAGTGAGATGCCAGCTCCTTTCATTCAGTCAGTAGCTTCAAACATTTCTGGACGTTTTTCAATGGCAAAAATCAATGAATATTGTAAATGCACAAACAGTAATTTCTCCGCATTGCAAGGTGCAATTCTGAAATTTTTTGCTTTTTCCTGCTAATCCTAGCATGATAAAGAAGATTCAAAGAGAGTGAGATGCCAGCTCCTTTCATTCAGTCAGTAGCTTCAAACATTTCTGGACGTTTTTCAATGGCAAAAATCAATGAATATTGTAAATGCACAAACAGTAATATCTCCGCATTGCAAGGTGCAATTCTGAAATTTTTTGCTTTTTCCTGCTAATCCTAGCATGATAAAGAAGATTCAAAGAGAGTGAGATGCCAGCTCTTTTCATTCAGTCAGTAGCTTCAAACATTTCTGGATGTTTTTCAATGGCAAAAATCAATGAATATTGTAAATGCACAAACAGTAATATCTCCGCATTGCAAGGTGCAATTCTGAAATTTTTTGCTTTTTCCTGCTAATCCTAGCATGATAAAGAAGATGCAAAGAGAGTGAGATGCCAGCTCTTTTTATTCAGTCAGTAGCTTCAAACATTTCTGGTATATGAATAACATGATGTTTTTCAATGGCAAAAATCAATGAATATTGTAAATGCACAAACAGTAATATCTCCGCATTGCAAGGTGCAATTCTGAAATTTTTTGCTTTTTCCTGCTAATCCTAGCATGATAAAGAAGATTCAAAGAGAGTGAGATGCCAGCTCTTTTCATTCAGTCAGTAGCTTCAAACATTTCTGGTATATGAATAACATGATGTTTTTCAATGGCAAAAATCAATGAATATTGTAAATGCACAAACAGTAATATCTCCGCATTGCAAGGTGCAATTCTGAAATTTTTTGCTTTTTCCTGCTAATCCTAGCATGATAAAGAAGATTCAAAGAGAGTGAGATGCCAGCTCTTTTCATTCAGTCAGTAGCTTCAAACATTTCTGGACGTTTTTCAATGGCAAAAATCAATGAATGTTGTAAATGCACAAACAGTAATATCTCCGCATTGCAAGGTGCAATTCTGAAATTTTTTGCTTTTTCCTGCTAATCCTAGCATGATAAAGAAGATTCAAAGAGAGTGAGATGCCAGCTCTTTTCATTCAGTCAGTAGCTTCAAACATTTCTGGACGTTTTTCAATGGCAAAAATCAATGAATATTGTAAATGCACAAACAGTAATATCTCCGCATTGCAAGGTGCAATTCTGATTTTTTTTGCTTTTTCCTGCTCATCCTAGCATGATAAAGAAGATTCAAAGAGAGTGAGATGCCAGCTCTTTTCATTCAGTCAGTAGCTTCAAACATTTCTGGACGTTTTTCAATGGCAAAAATCAATGAATATTGTAAATGCACAAACAGTAATATCTCCGCATTGCAAGGTGCAATTCTGAATTTTTTTGCTTTTTCCTGCTAATCCTAGCATGATAAAGAAGATTCAAAGAGAGTGAGATGCCAGCTCTTTTAATTCAGTCAGTAGCTTCAAACATTTCTGGACGTTTTTCAATGGCAAAAATCAATGAATATTGTAAATGCACAAACAGTAATTTCTCCGCATTGCAAGGTGCAATTCTGAAATTTTTTGCTTTTTCCTGCTAATCCTAGCATGATAAAGAAGATTCAAAGAGAGTGAGATGCCAGCTCTTTTCATTCAGTCAGTAGCTTCAAACATTTCTGGTATATGAATAACATGATGTTTTTCAATGGCAAAAATCAATGAATATTGTAAATGCACAAACAGTAATATCTCCACATTGCAAGGTGCAATTCTGAAATTTTTTGCTTTTTCCTGCTAATCCTAGCATGATAAAGAAGATTCAAAGAGAGTGAGATGCCAGCTCTTTTCATTCAGTCAGTAGCTTCAAACATTTCTGGACGTTTTTCAATGGCAAAAATCAATGAATATTGTAAATGCACAAACAGTAATATCTCCGCATTGCAAGGTGCAATTCTGAAATTTTTTGCTTTTTCCTGCTAATCCTAGCATGATAAAGAAGATTCAAAGAGAGTGAGATGCCAGCTCTTTTCATTCAGTCAGTAGCTTCAAACATTTCTGGTATATGAATAACATGATGTTTTTCAATGGCAAAAATCAATGAATATTGTAAATGCACAAACAGTAATATCTCCGCATTGCAAGGTGCAATTCTGAAATTTTTTGCTTTTTCCTGCTAATCCTAGCATGATAAAGAAGATTCAAAGAGAGTGAGATGCCAGCTCTTTTCATTCAGTCAGTAGCTTCAAACATTTCTGGACGTTTTTCAATGGCAAAAATCAATGAATATTGTAAATGCACAAACAGTAATATCTCCGCATTGCAAGGTGCAATTATGAAATTTTTAGCTTTTTCCTGCTAATCCTAGCATGATAAAGAAGATTCAAAGAGAGTGAGATGCCAGCTCTTTTCATTCAGTCAGTAGCTTCAAACATTTCTGGACGTTTTTCAATGGCAAAAATCAATGAATATTGTAAATGCACAAACAGTAATATCTCCGCATTGCAAGGTGCAATTCTGAAATTTTTTGCTTTTTCCTGCTAATCCTAGCATGATAAAGAAGATTCAAAGAGAGTGAGATGCCAGCTCTTTTCATTCAGTCAGTAGCTTCAAACATTTCTGGTATATGAATAACATGATGTTTTTCAATGGCAAAAATCAATGAATATTGTAAATGCACAAACAGTAATATCTCCACATTGCAAGGTGCAATTCTGAAATTTTTTGCTTTTTCCTGCTAATCCTAGCATAATAAAGAAGATTCAAAGAGAGTGAGATGCCAGCTCCTTTCATTCAGTCAGTAGCTTCAAACATTTCTGGACGTTTTTCAATGGCAAAAATCAATGAATATTGTAAATGCACAAACAGTAATATCTCCGCATTGCAAGGTGCAATTCTGAAATTTTTTGCTTTTTCCTGCTAATCCTAGCATGATAAAGAAGATTCAAAGAGAGTGAGATGCCAGCTCTTTTCATTCAGTCAGTAGCTTCAAACATTTCTGGTATATGAATAACATGATGTTTTTCAATGGCAAAAATCAATGAATATTGTAAATGCACAAACAGTAATATCTCCACATTGCAAGGTGCAATTCTGAAATTTTTTGCTTTTTCCTGCTAATCCTAGCATGATAAAGAAGATTCAAAGAGAGTGTGATGCCAGCTCCTTTCATTCAGTCAGTAGCTTCAAACATTTCTGGACGTTTTTCAATGGCAAAAATCAATGAATATTGTAAATGCACAAACAGTAATATCTCCGCATTGCAAGGTGCAATTCTGAAATTTTTTTGCTTTCTCCTGCTAATACTAGCATGATAAAGAAGATTCAAAGAGAGTGAGATGCCAGCTCTTTTCATTCAGTCAGTAGCTTCAAACATTTCTGGACGTTTTTCAATGGCAAAAATCAATGAATATTGTAAATGCACAAACAGTAATTTCTCCGCATTGCAAGGTGCAATTCTGAAATTTTTTGCTTTTTCCTGCTAATCCTAGCATGATAAAGAAGATTCAAAGAGAGTGAGATGCCAGCTCTTTTCATTCAGTCAGTAGCTTCAAACATTTCTGGACGTTTTTCAATGGCAAAAATCAATGAATATTGTAAATGCACAAACAGTAATATCTCCGCATTGCAAGGTGCAATTCTGAAATTTTTTGCTTTTTCCTGCTAATCCTAGCATGATAAAGAAGATTCAAAGAGAGTGAGATGCCAGCTCTTTTCATTCAGTCAGTAGCTTCAAACATTTCTGGTATATGAATAACATGATGTTTTTCAATGGCAAAAATCAATGAATATTGTAAATGCACAAACAGTAATATCTCCACATTGCAAGGTGCAATTCTGAAATTTTTTGCTTTTTCCTGCTAATCCTAGCATGATAAAGAAGATTCAAAGAGAGTGTGATGCCAGCTCCTTTCATTCAGTCAGTAGCTTCAAACATTTCTGGACGTTTTTCAATGGAAAAAATCAATGAATATTGTAAATGCACAAACAGTAATATCTCCGCATTGCAAGGTGCAATTCTGAAATTTTTTTGCTTTCTCCTGCTAATACTAGCATGATAAAGAAGATTCAAAGAGAGTGAGATGCCAGCTCTTTTCATTCAGTCAGTAGCTTCAAACATTTCTGGACGTTTTTCAATGGCAAAAATCAATGAATATTGTAAATGCACAAACAGTAATTTCTCCGCATTGCAAGGTGCAATTCTGAAATTTTTTGCTTTTTCCTGCTAATCCTAGCATGATAAAGAAGATTCAAAGAGAGTGAGATGCCAGCTCTTTTCATTCAGTCAGTAGCTTCAAACATTTCTGGACGTTTTTCAATGGCAAAAATCAATGAATATTGTAAATGCACAAACAGTAATATCTCCGCATTGCAAGGTGCAATTCTGAAATTTTTTGCTTTTTCCTGCTAATCCTAGCATGATAAAGAAGATTCAAAGAGAGTGAGATGCCAGCTCTTTTCATTCAGTCAGTAGCTTCAAACATTTCTGGTATATGAATAACATGATGTTTTTCAATGGCAAAAATCAATGAATATTGTAAATGCACAAACAGTAATATCTCCACATTGCAAGGTGCAATTCTGAAATTTTTTGCTTTTTCCTGCTAATCCTAGCATGATAAAGAAGATTCAAAGAGAGTGAGATGCCAGCTCCTTTCATTCAGTCAGTAGCTTCAAACATTTCTGGTATATGAATAACATGATGTTTTTCAAGGGCAAAAATCAATGAATATTGTAAATGCACAAACAGTAAAATCTCCGCATTGCAAGGTGCAATTCTGAAATTTTTTGCTTTTTCCTGCTAATCCTAGCATGATAAAGAAGATTCAAAGAGAGTGAGATGCCAGCTCCTTACATTCAGTCAGTAGCTTCAAACATTTCAGGACGTTTTTCAATGGCAAAAATCAATGAATATTGTAAATGCACAAACAGTAATTTCTCCGCATTGCAAGGTGCAATTCTGAAATTTTTTGCTTTTTCCTGCTAATCCTAGCATGATAAAGAAGATTCAAAGAGAGTGAGATGCCAGCTCCTTTCATTCAGTCAGTAGCTTCAAACATTTCTGGACGTTTTTCAATGGCAAAAATCAATGAATATTGTAAATGCACAAACAGTAATATCTCCGCATTGCAAGGTGCAATTCTGAAATTTTTTGTTTTTTCCTGCTAATCCTAGCATGATAAAGAAGATTCAAAGAGAGTGAGATGCCAGCTCTTTTCATTCAGTCAGTAGCTTCAAACATTTCTGGACGTTTTTCAATGGCAAAAATCAATGAATATTGTAAATGCACAAACAGTAATATCTCCGCATTGCAAGGTGCAATTCTGAAATTTCTTGCTTTTTCCTGCTAATCCTAGCATGATAAAGAAGATTCAAAGAGAGTGAGATGCCAGCTCTTTTCATTCAGTCAGTAGCTTCAAACATTTCTGGTATATGAATAACATGATGTTTTTCAATGGCAAAAATCAATGAATATTGTAAATGCACAAACAGTAATATCTCCGCATTGCAAGGTGCAATTCTGAAATTTTTTGCTTTTTCCTGCTAATACTAGCATGATAAAGAAGATTCAAAGAGAGTGAGATGCCAGCTCTTTTCATTCAGTCAGTAGCTTCAAACATTTCTGGTATATGAATAACATGATGTTTTTCAATGGCAAAAATCAATGAATATTGTAAATGCACAAACAGTAATATCTCCGCATTGCAAGGTGCAATTCTGAAATTTTTTGCTTTTTCCTGCTAATCCTAGCATGATAAATAAGATTCAAAGAGAGTGAGATGCCAGCTCTTTTCATTCAGTCAGTAGCTTCAAACATTTCTGGTATATGAATAACATGATGTTTTTCAATGGCAAAAATCAATGAATATTGTAAATGCACAAACAGTAATATCTCCACATTGCAAGGTGCAATTCTGAAATTTTTTGCTTTTTCCTGCTAATCCTAGCATGATAAAGAAGATTCAAAGAGAGTGAGATGCCAGCTCCTTTCATTCAGTCAGTAGCTTCAAACATTTCTGGTATATGAATAACATGATGTTTTTCAAGGGCAAAAATCAATGAATATTGTAAATGCACAAACAGTAAAATCTCCGCATTGCAAGGTGCAATTCTGAAATTTTTTGCTTTTTCCTGCTAATCCTAGCATGATAAAGAAGATTCAAAGAGAGTGAGATGCCAGCTCCTTACATTCAGTCAGTAGCTTCAAACATTTCTGGACGTTTTTCAATGGCAAAAATCAATGAATATTGTAAATGCACAAACAGTAATTTCTCCGCATTGCAAGGTGCAATTCTGAAATTTTTTGCTTTTTCCTGCTAATCCTAGCATGATAAAGAAGATTCAAAGAGAGTGAGATGCCAGCTCCTTTCATTCAGTCAGTAGCTTCAAACATTTCTGGACGTTTTTCAATGGCAAAAATCAATGAATATTGTAAATGCACAAACAGTAATATCTCCGCATTGCAAGGTGCAATTCTGAAATTTTTTGTTTTTTCCTGCTAATCCTAGCATGATAAAGAAGATTCAAAGAGAGTGAGATGCCAGCTCTTTTCATTCAGTCAGTAGCTTCAAACATTTCTGGACGTTTTTCAATGGCAAAAATCAATGAATATTGTAAATGCACAAACAGTAATATCTCCGCATTGCAAGGTGCAATTCTGAAATTTTTTGCTTTTTCCTGCTAATCCTAGCATGATAAAGAAGATTCAAAGAGAGTGAGATGCCAGCTCTTTTCATTCAGTCAGTAGCTTCAAACATTTCTGGTATATGAATAACATGATGTTTTTCAATGGCAAAAATCAATGAATATTGTAAATGCACAAACAGTAATATCTCCGCATTGCAAGGTGCAATTCTGAAATTTTTTGCTTTTTCCTGCTAATACTAGCATGATAAAGAAGATTCAAAGAGAGTGAGATGCCAGCTCTTTTCATTCAGTCAGTAGCTTCAAACATTTCTGGTATATGAATAACATGATGTTTTTCAATGGCAAAAATCAATGAATATTGTAAATGCACAAACAGTAATATCTCCGCATTGCAAGGTGCAATTCTGAAATTTTTTGCTTTTTCCTGCTAATCCTAGCATGATAAATAAGATTCAAAGAGAGTGAGATGCCAGCTCTTTTCATTCAGTCAGTAGCTTCAAACATTTCTGGACGTTTTTCAATGGCAAAAATCAATGAATATTGTAAATGCACAAACAGTAATATCTCCGCATTGCAAGGTGCAATTCTGAAATTTTTTGCTTTTTCCTGCTAATCCTAGCATGATAAATAAGATTCAAAGAGAGTGAGATGCCAGCTCTTTTCATTCAGTCAGTAGCTTCAAACATTTCTGGACGTTTTTCAATGGCAAAAATCAAAGAATATTGTAAATGCACAAACAGTAATATCTCCGCATTGCAAGGTGCAATTCTGAAATTTTTTGCTTTTTCCTGCTAATCCTAGCATGATAAAGAAGATTCAAAGAGAGTGAGATGCCAGCTCTTTTCATTCAGTCAGTAGCTTCAAACATTTCTGGACGTTTTTCAATGGCAAAAATCAATGAATATTGTAAATGCACAAACAGTAATATCTCCGCATTGCAAGGTGCAATTCTGAAATTTTTTGCTTTTTCCTGCTAATCCTAGCATGATAAAGAAGATTCAAAGAGAGTGAGACGCCAGCTCTTTTCATTCAGTCAGTAGCTTCAAACATTTCTGGTATATGAATAACATCATGTTTTTCAATGGCAAAAATCAATGAATATTGTAAATGCACAAACAGTAATATCTCCGCATTGCAAGGTGCAATTCTGAAATTTTTTGCTTTTTCCTGCTAATCCTAGCATGATAAAGAAGATTCAAAGAGAGTGAGATGCCAGCTCTTTTCATTCAGTCAGTAGCTTCAAACATTTCTGGACGTTTTTCAATGGCAAAAATCAATGAATATTGTAAATGCACAAACAGTAATATCTCCGCATTGCAAGGTGCAATTCTGAAATTTTTTGCTTTTTCCTGCTAATCCTAGCATGATAAAGATGATTCAAAGAGAGTGAGATGCCAGCTCTTTTCATTCAGTCAGTAGCTTCAAACATTTCTGGACGTTTTTCAATGGCAAAAATCAATGAATATTGTAAATGCACAAACAGTAATATCTCCGCATTGCAAGGTGCAATTCTGAAATTTTTTGCTTTTTCCTGCTAATCCTAGCATGATAAAGAAGATTCAAAGAGAGTGAGATGCCAGCTCTTTTCATTCAGTCAGTAGCTTCAAACATTTCTGGTATATGAATAACATCATGTTTTTCAATGGCAAAAATCAATGAAAATTGTAAATGCACAAACAGTAATATCTCCGCATTGCAAGGTGCAATTCTGAAATTTTTTGCTTTTTCCTGCTAATCCTAGCATGATAAAGAAGATTCAAAGAGAGTGAGATGCCAGCTCTTTTCATTCAGTCAGTAGCTTCAAACATTTCTGGTATATGAATAACATGATGTTTTTCAATGGCAAAAATCAATGAATATTGTAAATGCACAAACAGTAATATCTCCACATTGCAAGGTGCAATTCTGAAATTTTTTGCTTTTTCCTGCTAATCCTAGCATGATAAAGAAGATTCAAAGAGAGTGAGATGCCAGCTCCTTTCATTCAGTCAGTAGCTTCAAACATTTCTGGACGTTTTTCAATGGCAAAAATCAATGAATATTGTAAATGCACAAACAGTAATTTCTCCGCATTGCAATGTGCAATTCTGAAATTTTTTGCTTTTTCCTGCTAATCCTAGCATGATAAAGAAGATTCAAAGAGAGTGAGATGCCAGCTCCTTTCATTCAGTCAGTAGCTTCAAACATTTCTGGACGTTTTTCAATGGCAAAAATCAATGAATATTGTAAATGCACAAACAGTAATTTCTCCGCATTGCAAGGTGCAATTCTGAAATTTTTTGCTTTTTCCTGCTAATCCTAGCATGATAAAGAAGATTCAAAGAGAGTGAGATGCCAGCTCTTTTCATTCAGTCAGTAGCTTCAAACATTTCTGGTATATGAATAACATGATGTTTTTCAATGGCAAAAATCAATGAATATTGTAAATGCACAAACAGTAATATCTCCGCATTGCAAGGTGCAATTCTGAAATTTTTTGCTTTTTCCTGCTAATCCTAGCATGATAAAGAAGATTCAAAGAGAGTGAGATGCCAGCTCTTTTCATTCAGTCAGTAGCTTCAAACATTTCTGGTATATGAATAACATGATGTTTTTCAATGGCAAAAATCAATGAATATTGTAAATGCACAAACAGTAATATCTCCGCATTGCAAGGTGCAATTCTGAAATTTTTTGCTTTTCCTGCTAATCCTAGCATGATAAAGAAGATTCAAAGAGAGTGAGATGCCAGCTCTTTTCATTCAGTCAGTAGCTTCAAACATTTCTGGACGTTTTTCAATGGCAAAAATCAATGAATATTGTAAATGCACAAACAGTAATATCTCCGCATTGCAAGGTGCAATTCTGAAATTTTTTGCTTTTTCCTGCTAATCCTAGCATGATAAAGAAGATTCAAAGAGAGTGAGATGCCAGCTCTTTTCATTCAGTCAGTAGCTTCAAACATTTCTGGACGTTTTTCAATGGCAAAAATCAATGAATATTGTAAATGCACAAACAGTAATATCTCCGCATTGCAAGGTGTAATTCTGAAATTTTTTGCTTTTTCCTGCTAATCCTAGCATGATAAAGAAGATTCAAAGAGAGTGAGATGCCAGCTCTTTTCATTCAGTCAGTAGCTTCAAACATTTCTGGACGTTTTTCAATGGCAAAAATCAATGAATATTGTAAATGCACAAACAGTAATATCTCCGCATTGCAAGGTGCAATTCTGAAATTTTTTGCTTTTTCCTGCTAATCCTAGCATGATAAAGAAGATTCAAAGAGAGTGAGATGCCAGCTCTTTTCATTCAGTCAGTAGCTTCAAACATTTCTGGAATATGAATAACATCATGTTTTTCAATGGCAAAAATCAATGAATATTGTAAATGCACAAACAGTAATATCTCCGCATTGCAAGGTGCAATTCTGAATTTTTTTGCTTTTTCCTGCTAATCCTAGCATGATAAAGAAGATTCAAAGAGAGTGAGATGCCAGCTCTTTTCATTCAGTCAGTAGCTTCAAACATTTCTGGACGTTTTTCAATGGCAAAAATCAATGAATATTGTAAATGCACAAACAGTAATTTCTCCGCATTGCAAGGTGCAATTCTGAAATTTTTTGATTTTTCCTGCTAATCCTAGCATGATAAAGAAGACTCAAAGAGAGTGAGATGCCAGCTCTTTTCATTCAGTCAGTAGCTTCAAACATTTCTGGTATATGAATAACATGATGTTTTTCAATGGCAAAAATCAATGAATATTGTAAATGGACAAACAGTAATATCTCCACATTGCAAGGTGCAATTCTGAAATTTTTTGCTTTTTCCTGCTAATCCTAGCATGATAAAGAAGATTCAAAGAGAGTGAGATGCCAGCTCTTTTCATTCAGTCAGTAGCTTCAAACATTTCTGGATGTTTTTCAATGGCAAAAATCAATGAATATTGTAAATGCACAAACAGTAATATCTCCGCATTGCAAGGTGCAATTCTGAAATTTTTTGCTTTTTCCTGCTCCTCTTAGCATGATAAAGAAGATTCAAAGAGAGTGAGATGCCAGCTCTTTTCATTCAGTCAGTAGCTTCAAACATTTCTGGTATATGAATAACATGATGTTTTTCAATGGCAAAAATCAATGAATATTGTAAATGCACAAACAGTAATATCTCCGCATTGCAAGGTGCAATTCTGAAATTTTTTGCTTTTTCCTGCTAATCCTAGCATGATAAAGAAGATTCAAAGAGAGTGAGATGCCAGCTCTTTTCATTCAGTCAGTAGCTTCAAACATTTCTGGACGTTTTTCAATGGTAAAAATCAATGAATATTGTAAATGCACAAACAGTAATATCTCCGCATTGCAAGGTGCAATTCTGAAATTTTTAGCTTTTTCCTGCTAATCCTAGCATGATAAAGAAGATTCAAAGAGAGTGAGATGCCAGCTCTTTTCATTCAGTCAGTAGCTTCAAACATTTCTGGACGTTTTTCAATGGCAAAAATCAATGAATATTGTAAATGCACAAACAGTAATATCTCCGCATTGCAAGGTGCAATTCTGAAATTTTTTGCTTTTTCCTGCTAATCCTAGCATGATAAAGAAGATTCAAAGAGAGTGAGATGCCAGCTCTTTTCATTCAGTCAGTAGCTTCAAACATTTCTGGTATATGAAAAACATGATGTTTTTCAATGGCAAAAATCAATGAATATTGTAAATGCACAAACAGTAATATCTCCATATTGCAAGGTGCAATTCTGAAATTTTTTGCTTTTTCCTGCTCCTCTTAGCATGATAAAGAAGATTCAAAGAGAGTGAGATGCCAGCTCTTTTCATTCAGTCAGTAGCTTCAAACATTTCTGGACGTTTTTCAATGGCAAAAATCAATGAATATTGTAAATGCACAAACGGTAATTTCTCCGCATTGCAAGGTGCAATTCTGAAATTTTTTGCTTTTTCCTGCTAATCCTAGCATGATAAAGAAGATTCAAAGAGAGTGAGATGCCAGCTCCTTTCATTCAGTCAGTAGCTTCAAACATTTCTGGACGTTTTTCAATGGCAAAAATCAATGAATATTGTAAATGCACAAACAGGAATTTCTCCGCATTGCAAGGTGCAATTCTGAAATTTTTTGCTTTTTCCTGCTAATCCTAGCATGATAAAGAAGATTCAAAGAGAGTGAGATGCCAGCTCTTTTCATTCAGTCAGTAGCTTCAAACATTTCTGGACGTTTTTCAATGGCAAAAATCAATGAATATTGTAAATGCACAAACAGTAATATCTCCGCATTGCAAGGTGCAATTCTGAAATTTTTTGCTTTTTCCTGCTAATCCTAGCATGATAAAGAAGATTCAAAGAGAGTGAGATGCCAGCTCTTTTCATTCAGTCAGTAGCTTCAAACATTTCTGGACGTTTTTCAATGGCAAAAATCAATGAATATTGTAAATGCACAAACAGTAATATCTCCGCATTGCAAGGTGCAATTCTGAAATTTTTTGCTTTTTCCTGCTAATCCTAGCATGATAAAGAAGATTCAAAGAGAGTGAGATGCCAGCTCTTTTCATTCAGTCAGTAGCTTCAAACATTTCTGGTATATGAATAACATGATGTTTTTCAATGGCAAAAATCAATGAATATTGTAAATGCACAAACAGTAATATCTCTGCATTGCAAGGTGCAATTCTGAAATTTTTTGCTTTTTCCTGCTAATCCTAGCATGATAAAGAAGATTCAAAGAGTGTGAGATGCCAGCTCTTTTCATTCAGTCAGTAGCTTCAAACATTTCTGGACGTTTTTCAATGGCAAAAATCAATGAATATTGTAAATGCACAAACAGTAATATCTCCGCATTGCAAGGTGCAATTCTGAAATTTTTTGCTTTTTCCTGCTAATCCTAGCATGATAAAGAAGATTCAAAGAGAGTGAGATGCCAGCTCTTTTCTTTCAGTCAGTAGCTTCAAACATTTCTGGTATATGAATAACATGATGTTTTTCAATGGCAAAAATCAATGAATATTGTAAATGCACAAACAGTAATATCTCCACATTGCAAGGTGCAATTCTGAAATTTTTTGCTTTTTCCTGCTAATCCTAGCATGATAAAGAAGATTCAAAGAGAGTGAGATGCCAGCTCCTTTCATTCAGTCAGTAGCTTCAAACATTTCTGGACGTTTTTCAATGGCAAAAATCAATGAATATTGTAAATGCACAAACAGTAATATCTCCGCATTGCAAGGTGCAATTCTGAAATTTTTTGCTTTTTCCTGCTAATCCTAGCATGATAAAGAAGATTCAAAGAGAATGAGATGTCAGCTCTTTTCATTCAGTCAGTAGCTTCAAACATTTCTGGTATATGAATAACATGATGTTTTTCAATGGCAAAAATCAATGAATATTGTAAATGCACAAACAGTAATATCTCCGCATTGCAAGGTGCAATTCTGAAATTTTTTGCTTTTTCCTGCTAATCCTAGCATGATAAAGAAGATTCAAAGAGAGTGAGATGCCAGCTCTTTTCATTCAGTCAGTAGCTTCAAACATTTCTGGACGTTTTTCAATGGCAAAAATCAATGAATATTGTAAATGCACAAACAGTAATATCTCCGCATTGCAAGGTGCAATTCTGAAATTTTTAGCTTTTTCCTGCTAATCCTAGCATGATAAAGAAGATTCAAAGAGAGTGAGATGCCAGCTCTTTTCATTCAGTCAGTAGCTTCAAACATTTCTGGACGTTTTTCAATGGCAAAAATCAATGAATATTGTAAATGCACAAACAGTAATATCTCCGCATTGCAAGGTGCAATTCTGAAATTTTTTGCTTTTTCCTGCTAATCCTAGCATGATAAAGAAGATTCAAAGAGAGTGAGATGCCAGCTCTTTTCATTCAGTCAGTAGCTTCAAACATTTCTGGACGTTTTTCAATGGCAAAAATCAATAAATATTGTAAATGCACAAACAGTAATATCTCCGCATTGCAAGGTGCAATTCTGAAATTTTTTGCTTTTTCCTGCTAATCCTAGCATGATAAAGAAGATTCAAAGAGAGTGAGATGCCAGCTCTTTTCTTTCAGTCAGTAGCTTCAAACATTTCTGGTATATGAATAACATGATGTTTTTCAATGGCAAAAATCAATGAATATTGTAAATGCACAAACAGTAATATCTCCGCATTGCAAGGTGCAATTCTGAAATTTTTTGCTTTTTCCTGCTAATCCTAGCATGATAAAGAAGATTCAAAGAGAGTGAGATGCCAGCTCTTTTCATTCAGTCAGTAGCTTCAAACATTTCTGGACGTTTTTCAATGGCAAAAATCAATGAATATTGTAAATGCACAAACAGTAATATCTCCGCATTGCAAGGTGCAATTCTGAAATTTTTAGCTTTTTCCTGCTAATCCTAGCATGATAAAGAAGATTCAAAGAGAGTGAGATGCCAGCTCTTTTCATTCAGTCAGTAGCTTCAAACATTTCTGGACGTTTTTCAATGGCAAAAATCAATGAATATTGTAAATGCACAAACAGTAATATCTCCGCATTGCAAGGTGCAATTCTGAAATTTTTTGCTTTTTCCTGCTAATCCTAGCATGATAAAGAAGATTCAAAGAGAGTGAGATGCCAGCTCTTTTCATTCAGTCAGTAGCTTCAAACATTTCTGGTATATGAATAACATGATGTTTTTCAATGGCAAAAATCAATGAATATTGTAAATGCACAAACAGTAATATCTCCACATTGCAAGGTGCAATTCTGAAATTTTTTGCTTTTTCCTGCTCCTCTTAGCATGATAAAGAAGATTCAAAGAGAGTGAGATGCCAGCTCTTTTCATTCAGTCAGTAGCTTCAAACATTTCTGGATGTTTTTCAATGGCAAAAATCAATGAATATTGTAAATGCACAAACAGTAATTTCTCCGCATTGCAAGGTGCAATTCTGAAATTTTTTGCTTTTTCCTGCTAATCCTAGCATGATAAAGAAGATTCAAAGAGAGTGAGATGCCAGCTCCTTTCATTCAGTCAGTAGCTTCAAACATTTCTGGATGTTTTTCAATGGCAAAAATCAATGAATATTGTAAATGCACAAACAGTAATTTCTCCGCATTGCAAGGTGCAATTCTGAAATTTTTTGCTTTTTCCTGCTAATCCTAGCATGATAAAGAAGATTCAAAGAGAGTGAGATGCCAGCTCTTTTCATTCAGTCAGTAGCTTCAAACATTTCTGGACGTTTTTCAATGGCAAAAATCAATGAATATTGTAAATGCACAAACAGTAATATCTCCGCATTGCAAGGTGCAATTCTGAAATTTTTTGCTTTTTCCTGCTAATCCTAGCATGATAAAGAAGATTCAAAGAGAGTGAGATGCCAGCTCTTTTCATTCAGTCAGTAGCTTCAAACATTTCTGGACGTTTTTCAATGGCAAAAATCAATGAATATTGTAAATGCACAAACAGTAATATCTCCGCATTGCAAGGTGCAATTCTGAAATGTTTTGCTTTTTCCTGCTAATCCTAGCATGATAAAGAAGATTCAAAGAGAGTGAGATGCCAGCTCTTTTCATTCAGTCAGTAGCTTCAAACATTTCTGGTATATGAATAACATGATGTTTTTCAATGGCAAAAATCAATGAATATTGTAAATGCACAAACAGTAATATCTCCGCATTGCAAGGTGCAATTCTGAAATTTTTTGCTTTTTCCTGCTAATCCTAGCATGATAAAGAAGATTCAAAGAGAGTGAGATGCCAGCTCTTTTCATTCAGTCAGTAGCTTCAAACATTTCTGGACGTTTTTCAATGGCAAAAATCAATGAATATTGTAAATGCACAAACAGTAATATCTCCGCATTGCAAGGTGCAATTCTGAAATTTTTTGCTTTTTCCTGCTAATCCTAGCATGATAAAGAAGATTCAAAGAGAGTGAGATGCCAGCTCTTTTCTTTCAGTCAGTAGCTTCAAACATTTCTGGTAAATGAATAACATGATGTTTTTCAATGGCAAAAATCAATGAATAATTTAAATGCACAAACAGTAATATCTCCACATTGCAAGGTGCAATTCTGAAATTTTTTGCTTTTTCCTGCTAATCCTAGCATGATAAAGAAGATTCAAAGAGAGTGAGATGCCAGCTCCTTTCATTCAGTCAGTAGCTTCAAACATTTCTGGACGTTTTTCAATGGCAAAAATCAGTTAATATTGTAAATGCACAAACAGTAATATCTCCGCATTGCAAGGTGCAATTCTGAAATTTTTTGCTTTTTCCTGCTAATCCTAACATGATAAAGAAGATTCAAAGAGAGTGAGATGCCAGCTCTTTTCATTCAGTCAGTAGCTTCAAACATTTCTGGTATATGAATAACATGATGTTTTTCAATGGCAAAAATCAATGAATATTGTAAATGCACAAACAGTAATATCTCCACATTGCAAGGTGCAATTCTGAAATTTTTTGCTTTTTCCTGCTAATCCTAGCATGATAAAGAAGATTCAAAGAGAGATGCCAGCTCCTTTCATTCAGTCAGTAGCTTCAAACATTTCTGGACGTTTTTCAATGGCAAAAATCAATGAATATTGTAAATGCACAAACAGTAATATCTCCGCATTGCAAGGTGCAATTCTGAAATTTTTTTGCTTTTTCCTGCTAATCCTAGCATGATAAAGAAGATTCAAAGAGAGTGAGATGCCAGCTCTTTTCATTCAGTCAGTAGCTTCAAACATTTCTGGACGTTTTTCAATGGCAAAAATCAAAGAATATTGTAAATGCACAAACAGTAATTTCTCCGCATTGCAAGGTGCAATTCTGAAATTTTTTGCTTTTTCCTGCTAATCCTAGCATGATAAAGAAGATTCAAAGAGAGTGAGATGCCAGCACTTTTCATTCAGTCAGTAGCTTCAAACATTTCTGGACGTTTTTCAATGGCAAAAATCAATGAATATTGTAAATGCACAAACAGTAATATCTCCGCATTGCAAGGTGCAATTCTGAAATTTTTTGCTTTTTCCTGCTAATCCTAGCATGATAAAGAAGATTCAAAGAGTGAGATGCCAGCTCTTTTCATTCAGTCAGTAGCTTCAAACATTTCTGGTATATGAATAACATGATGTTTTTCAATGGCAAAAATCAATGAATATTGTAAATGCACAAACAGTAATATCTCCGCATTGCAAGGTGCAATTCTGAAATTTTTTGCTTTTTCCTGCTAATCCTAGCATGATAAAGAAGATTCAAAATGAGTGAGATGCCAGCTCTTTTCATTCAGTCAGTAGCTTCAAACATTTCTGGACGTTTTTCAATGGCAAAAATCAATGAATATTGTAAATTCACAAACAGTAATATCTCCGCATTGCAAGGTGCAATTCTGAAATTTTTTGCTTTTTCCTGCTAATCCTAGAATGATAAAGAAGATTCAAAGAGAGTGAGATGCCAGCTCTTTTCATTCAGTCAGTAGCTTCAAACATTTATGGTATATGAATAACATGATGTTTTTCAATGGCAAAAATCAATGAATATTGTAAATGCACAAACAGTAATATCTCCACATTGCAAGGTGCAATTCTGAAATTTTTTGCTTTTTCCTGCTAATCCTAGCATGATAAAGAAGATTCAAAGAGAGTGAGATGCCAGCTCTTTTCATTCAGTCAGTAGCTTCAAACATTTCTGGACGTTTTTCAATGGCAAAAATCAATGAATATTGTAAATGCACAAACAGTAATATCTCCACATTGCAAGGTGCAATTCTGAAATTTTTTGCTTTTTCCTGCTCCTCTTAGCATGATAAAGAAGATTCAAAGAGAGTGAGATGCCAGCTCTTTTCATTCAGTCAGTAGCTTCAAACATTTCTGGTATATGAATAACATGATGTTTTTCAATGGCAAAAATCAATGAATATTGTAAATGCACAAACAGTAATATCTCCGCATTGCAAGGTGCAATTCTGAAATTTTTTGCTTTTCCTGCTAATCCTAGCATGATAAAGAAGATTCAAAGAGAGTGAGATGCCAGCTCTTTTCATTCAGTCAGTAGCTTCAAACATTTCTGGACGTTTTTCAATGGCAAAAATCAATGAATATTGTAAATGCACAAACAGTAATATCTCTGCATTGCAAGGTGCAATTCTGAAATTTTTTGCTTTTTCCTGCTAATCCTAGCATGATAAAGAAGATTCAAAGAGTGTGAGATGCCAGCTCTTTTCATTCAGTCAGTAGCTTCAAACATTTCTGGACGTTTTTCAATGGCAAAAATCAATGAATATTGTAAATGCACAAACAGTAATATCTCCGCATTCCAAGGTGCAATTCTGAAATTTTTTGCTTTTTCCTGCTAATCCTAGCATGATAAAGAAGATTCAAAGAGAGTGAGATGCCAGCTCTTTTCATTCAGTCAGTAGCTTCAAACATTTCTGGACGTTTTTCAATGGCAAAAATCAATGAATATTATAAATGCACAAACAGTAATATCTCCGCATTGCAAGGTGCAATTCTGAAATTTTTTGCTTTTTCCTGCTAATCCTAGCATGATAAAGAAGATTCAAAGAGAGTGAGATGCCAGCTCTTTTCATTCAGTCAGTAGCTTCAAACATTTCTGGTATATGAATAACATGATGTTTTTCAATGGCAAAAATCAATGAATATTGTAAATGCACAAACAGTAATATCTCCGCATTGCAAGGTGCAATTCTGAAATTTTTTGCTTTTTCCTGCTAATCCTAGCATGATAAAGAAGATTCAAAGAGAGTGAGATGCCAGCTCTTTTCATTCAGTCAGTAGCTTCAAACATTTCTGGTATATGAATAACATGATGTTTTTCAATGGCAAAAATCAATGAATATTGTAAATGCACAAACAGTAATATCTCCACATTGCAAGGTGCAATTCTGAAATTTTTTTGCTTTTTCCTGCTAATCCTAGCATGATAAAGAAGATTCAAAGAGAGTGAGATGCCAGCTCTTTTCATTCAGTCAGTAGCTTCAAACATTTCTGGTATATGAATAACATGATGTTTTTCAATGGCAAAAATCAATGAATATTGTAAATGCACAAACAGTAATATCTCCACATTGCAAGGTGCAATTCTGAAATTTTTTGCTTTTTCCTGCTAATCCCAGCATGATAAAGAAGATTCAAAGAGAGTGAGATGCCAGCTCTTTTCATTCAGTCAGTAGCTTCAAACATTTCTGGACGTTTTTCAATGGCAAAAATCAATGAATATTGTAAATGCACAAACAGTAATATCTCCGCATTGCAAGGTGCAATTCTGAAATTTTTTGCTTTTTCCTGCTAATCCTAGCATGATAAAGAAGATTCAAAGAGAGTGAGATGCCAGCTCCTTTCATTCAGTCAGTAGCTTCAAACATTTCTGGACGTTTTTCAATGGCAAAAATCAATGAATATTGTAAATGCACAAACAGTAATATCTCCGCATTGCAAGGTGCAATTCTGAAATTTTTTGCTTTTTCCTGCTAATCCTAGCATGATAAAGAAGATTCAAAGAGAGTGAGATGCCAGCTCTTTTCATTCAGTCAGTAGCTTCAAACATTTCTGGACGTTTTTCAATGGCAAAAATCAATGAATATTGTAAATGCACAAACAGTAATATCTCCGCATTGCAAGGTGCAATTCTGAAATTTTTTGCTTTTTCCTGCTAATCCTAGCATGATAAAGAAGATTCAAAGAGAGTGAGATGCCAGCTCTTTTCATTCAGTCAGTAGCTTCAAACATTTCTGGACGTTTTTCAATGGCAAAAATCAATGAATATTGTAAATGCACAAAGAGTAATATCTCCGCATTGCAAGGTGCAATTCTGAAATTTTTTGCTTTTTCCTGCTAATCCTAGCATGATAAAGAAGATTCAAAGAGAGTGAGATGCCAGCTCTTTTCATTCAGTCAGTAGCTTCAAACATTTCTGGTATATGAATAACATGATGTTTTTCAATGGCAAAAATCAATGAATATTGTAAATGCACAAACAGTAATATCTCCGCATTGCAAGGTGCAATTCTGAAATTTTTTGCTTTTTCCTGCTAATCCTAGCATGATAAAGAAGATTCGAAGAGAGTGAGATGCCAGCTCTTTTCATTCAGTCAGTAGCTTCAAACATTTCTGGTATATGAATAACATGATGTTTTTCAATGGCAAAAATAAATGAATATTGTAAATGCACAAACAGTAATATCTCCACATTGCAAGGTGCAATTCTGAAATTTTTTGCTTTTTCCTGCTAATCCTAGCATGATAAAGAAGATTCAAAGAGAGTGAGATGCCAGCTCCTTTCATTCAGTCAGTAGCTTCAAACATTTCTGGACGTTTTTCAATGGCAAAAATCAATGAATATTGTAAATGCACAAACAGTAATATCTCCGCATTGCAAGGTGCAATTCTGAAATTTTTTGCTTTTTCCTGCTAATCCTAGCATGATAAAGAAGATTCAAAGAGAGTGAGATGCCAGCTCTTTTCATTCAGTCAGTAGCTTCAAACATTTCTGGACGTTTTTCAATGGCAAAAATCAATGAATATTGTAAATGCACAAACAGTAATATCTCCGCATTGCAAGGTGCAATTCTGAAATTTTTTGCTTTTTCCTGCTAATCCTAGCATGATAAAGAAGATTCAAAGAGAGTGAGATGCCAGCTCTTTTCATTCAGTCAGTAGCTTCAAACATTTCTGGTATATGAATAACATGATGTTTTTCAATGGCAAAAATCAATGAATATTGTAAATGCACAAACAGTAATATCTCCGCATTGCAAGGTGCAATTCTGAAATTTTTTGCTTTTTCCTGCTAATCCTAGCATGATAAAGAAGATTCAAAGAGAGTGAGATGCCAGCTCTTTTCATTCAGTCAGTAGCTTCAAACATTTCTGGACGTTTTTCAATGGCAAAAATCAATGAATATTGTAAATGCACAAGCAGTAATATCTCCGCATTGCAAGGTGCAATTCTGAAATTTTTTGCTTTTTCCTGCTAATCCTAGCATGATAAAGAAGATTCAAAGAGAGTGAGATGCCAGCTCTTTTCATTCAGTCAGTAGCTTCAAACATTTCTGGTATATGAATAACATGATGTTTTTCAATGGCAAAAATCAATGAATATTGTAAATGCACAAACAGTAATATCTCCGCATTGCAAGGTGCAATTCTGAAATTTTTTGCTCTTTCCTGCTAATCCTAGCATGATAAAGAAGATTCCAAGAGAGTGAGATGCCAGCTCTTTTCATTCAGTCAGTAGCTTCAAACATTTCTGGTATATGAATAACATGATGTTTTTCAATGGCAAAAATAAATGAATATTGTAAATGCACAAACAGTAATATCTCCACATTGCAAGGTGCAATTCTGAAATTTTTTGCTTTTTCCTGCTAATCCTAGCATGATAAAGAAGATTCAAAGAGAGTGAGATGCCAGCTCCTTTCATTCAGTCAGTAGCTTCAAACATTTCTGGACGTTTTTCAATGGCAAAAATCAATGAATATTGTAAATGCACAAACAGTAATATCTCCGCATTGCAAGGTGCAATTCTGAAATTTTTTGCTTTTTCCTGCTAATCCTAGCATGATAAAGAAGATTCAAAGAGAGTGAGATGCCAGCTCTTTTCATTCAGTCAGTAGCTTCAAACATTTCTGGACGTTTTTCAATGGCAAAAATCAATGAATATTGTAAATGCACAAACAGTAATATCTCCGCATTGCAAGGTGCAATTCTGAAATTTTTTGCTTTTTCCTGCTAATCCTAGCATGATAAAGAAGATTCAAAGAGAGTGAGATGCCAGCTCTTTTCATTCAGTCAGTAGCTTCAAACATTTCTGGTATATGAATAACATGATGTTTTTCAATGGCAAAAATCAATGAATATTGTAAATGCACAAACAGTAATATCTCCGCATTGCAAGGTGCAATTCTGAAATTTTTTGCTTTTTCCTGCTAATCCTAGCATGATAAAGAAGATTCAAAGAGAGTGAGATGCCAGCTCTTTTCATTCAGTCAGTAGCTTCAAACATTTCTGGACGTTTTTCAATGGCAAAAATCAATGAATATTGTAAATGCACAAACAGTAATATCTCCGCATTGCAAGGTGCAATTCTGAAATTTTTTGCTTTTTCCTGCTAATCCTAGCATGATAAAGAAGATTCAAAGAGAGTGAGATGCCAGCTCTTTTCATTCAGTCAGTAGCTTCAAACATTTCTGGTATATGAATAACATGATGTTTTTCAATGGCAAAAATCAATGAATATTGTAAATGCACAAACAGTAATATCTCCACATTGCAAGGTGCAATTCTGAAATGTTTTGCTTTTTCCTGTTAATCCTAGCATGATAAAGAAGATTCAAAGAGAGTGAGATGCCAGCTCCTTTCATTCAGTCAGTAGCTTCAAACATTTCTGGTATATGAAAAACATGTTTTTCAATGGCAAAAATCAATGAATATTGTAAATGCACAAACAGTAATATCTCCACATTGCAAGGTGCAATTCTGAAATTTTTTGCTTTTTCCTGCTAATCCTAGCATGATAAAGAAGATTCAAAGAGAGTGAGATGCCAGCTCCTTTCATTCAGTCAGTAGCTTCAAACATTTCTGGACGTTTTTCAATGGCAAAAATCAATGAATATTGTAAATGCACAAACAGTAATATCTCCGCATTGCAAGGTGCAATTCTGAAATTTTTTGCTTTTTCCTGCTAATCCTAGCATGATAAAGAAGATTCAAAGAGAGTGAGATGCCAGCTCTTTTCATTCAGTCAGTAGCTTCAAACATTTCTGGACGTTTTTCAATGGCAAAAATCAATGAATATTGTAAATGCACAAACAGTAATATCTCCGCATTGCAAGGTGCAATTCTGAAATTTTTTGCTTTTTCCTGCTAATCCTAGCATGATAAAGAAGATTCAAAGAGAGTGAGATGCCAGCTCTTTTCATTCAGTCAGTAGCTTCAAACATTTCTGGTATATGAATAACATGATGTTTTTCAATGGCAAAAATCAATGAATATTGTAAATGCACAAACAGTAATATCTCCACATTGCAAGGTGCAATTCTGAAATTTTTTGCTTTTTCCTGTTAATCCTAGCATGATAAAGAAGATTCAAAGAGAGTGAGATGCCAGCTCCTTTCATTCAGTCAGTAGCTTCAAACATTTCTGGTATATGAAAAACATGTTTTTCAATGGCAAAAATCAATGAATATTGTAAATGCACAAACAGTAATATCTCCACATTGCAAGGTGCAATTCTGAAATTTTTTGCTTTTTCCTGCTAATCCTAGCATGATAAAGAAGATTCAAAGAGAGTGAGATGCCAGCTCTTTTCATTCAGTCAGTAGCTTCAAACATTTCTGGACGTTTTTCAATGGCAAAAATCAATGAATATTGTAAATGCACAAACAGTAATATCTCCGCATTGCAAGGTGCAATTCTGAAATTTTTTGCTTTTTCCTGCTAATCCTAGCATGATAAAGAAGATTCAAAGAGAGTGAGATGCCAGCTCTTTTCATTCAGTCAGTAGCTTCAAACATTTCTGGACGTTTTTCAATGGCAAAAATCAATGAATATTGTAAATGCACAAACAGTAATATCTCCGCATTGCAAGGTGCAATTCTGAAATTTTTTGCTTTTTCCTGCTAATCCTAGCATGATAAAGAAGATTCAAAGAGAGTGAGATGCCAGCTCTTTTCATTCAGTCGGTAGCTTCAAACATTTCTGGACGTTTTTCAATGGCAAAAATCAATGAATATTGTAAATGCACAAACAGTAATATCTCCGCATTGCAAGGTGCAATTCTGAAATTTTTTGCTTTTTCCTGCTAATCCTAGCATGATAAAGAAGATTCAAAGAGAGTGAGATGCCAGCTCTTTTCATTCAGTCAGTAGCTTCAAACATTTCTGGTATATGAATAACATGATGTTTTTCAATGGCAAAAATCAATGAATATTGTAAATGCACAAACAGTAATATCTCCGCATTGCAAGGTGCAATTCTGAAATTTTTTGCTTTTTCCTGCTAATCCTAGCATGATAAAGAAGATTCGAAGAGAGTGAGATGCCAGCTCTTTTCATTCAGTCAGTAGCTTCAAACATTTCTGGTATATGAATAACATGATGTTTTTCAATGGCAAAAATAAATGAATATTGTAAATGCACAAACAGTAATATCTCCACATTGCAAGGTGCAATTCTGAAATTTTTTGCTTTTTCCTGCTAATCCTAGCATGATAAAGAAGATTCAAAGAGAGTGAGATGCCAGCTCCTTTCATTCAGTCAGTAGCTTCAAACATTTCTGGACGTTTTTCAATGGCAAAAATCAATGAATATTGTAAATGCACAAACAGTAGTATCTCCGCATTGCAAGGTGCAATTCTGAAATTTTTTGCTTTTTCCTGCTAATCCTAGCATGATAAAGAAGATTCAAAGAGAGTGAGATGCCAGCTCTTTTCATTCAGTCAGTAGCTTCAAACATTTCTGGTATATGAATAACATGATGTTTTTCAATGGCAAAAATCAATGAATATTGTAAATGCACAAACAGTAATATCTCCGCATTGCAAGGTGCAATTCTGAAATTTTTTGCTCTTTCCTGCTAATCCTAGCATGATAAAGAAGATTCGAAGAGAGTGAGATGCCAGCTCTTTTCATTCAGTCAGTAGCTTCAAACATTTCTGGTATATGAATAACATGATGTTTTTCAATGGCAAAAATAAATGAATATTGTAAATGCACAAACAGTAATATCTCCACATTGCAAGGTGCAATTCTGAAATTTTTTGCTTTTTCCTGCTAATCCTAGCATGATAAAGAAGATTCAAAGAGAGTGAGATGCCAGCTCCTTTCATTCAGTCAGTAGCTTCAAACATTTCTGGACGTTTTTCAATGGCAAAAATCAATGAATATTGTAAATGCACAAACAGTAATATCTCCGCATTGCAAGGTGCAATTCTGAAATTTTTTGCTTTTTCCTGCTAATCCTAGCATGATAAAGAAGATTCAAAGAGAGTGAGATGCCAGCTCTTTTCATTCAGTCAGTAGCTTCAAACATTTCTGGACGTTTTTCAATGGCAAAAATCAATGAATATTGTAAATGCACAAACAGTAATATCTCCGCATTGCAAGGTGCAATTCTGAAATTTTTTGCTTTTTCCTGCTAATCCTAGCATGATAAAGAAGATTCAAAGAGAGTGAGATGCCAGCTCTTTTCATTCAGTCAGTAGCTTCAAACATTTCTGGTATATGAATAACATGATGTTTTTCAATGGCAAAAATCAATGAATATTGTAAATGCACAAACAGTAATATCTCCGCATTGCAAGGTGCAATTCTGAAATTTTTTGCTTTTTCCTGCTAATCCTAGCATGATAAAGAAGATTCAAAGAGAGTGAGATGCCAGCTCTTTTCATTCAGTCAGTAGCTTCAAACATTTCTGGACGTTTTTCAATGGCAAAAATCAATGAATATTGTAAATGCACAAACAGTAATATCTCCGCATTGCAAGGTGCAATTCTGAAATTTTTTGCTTTTTCCTGCTAATCCTAGCATGATAAAGAAGATTCAAAGAGAGTGAGATGCCAGCTCTTTTCATTCAGTCAGTAGCTTCAAACATTTCTGGTATATGAATAACATGATGTTTTTCAATGGCAAAAATCAATGAATATTGTAAATGCACAAACAGTAATATCTCCACATTGCAAGGTGCAATTCTGAAATTTTTTGCTTTTTCCTGCTAATCCTAGCATGATAAAGAAGATTCAAAGAGAGTGAGATGCCAGCTCCTTTCATTCAGTCAGTAGCTTCAAACATTTCTGGACGTTTTTCAATGGCAAAAATCAATGAATATTGTAAATGCACAAACAGTAATATCTCCACATTGCAAGGTGCAATTCTGAAATTTTTTGCTTTTTCCTGCTAATCCTAGCATGATAAAGAAGATTCAAAGAGAGTGAGATGCCAGCTCCTTTCATTCAGTCAGTAGCTTCAAACATTTCTGGAGGTTTTTCAATGGCAAAAATCAATGAATATTGTAAATGCACAAACAGTAATATCTCCGCATTGCAAGGTGCAATTCTGAAATTTTTTGCTTTTTCCTGCTAATCCTAGCATGATAAAGAAGATTCAAAGAGAGTGAGATGCCAGCTCTTTTCATTCAGTCAGTAGCTTCAAACATTTCTGGACGTTTTTCAATGGCAAAAATCAATGAATATTGTAAATGCACAAACAGTAATATCTCCGCATTGCAAGGTGCAATTCTGAAATTTTTTGCTTTTTCCTGCTAATCCTAGCATGATAAAGAAGATTCAAAGAGAGTGAGATGCCAGCTCTTTTCATTCAGTCGGTAGCTTCAAACATTTCTGGACGTTTTTCAATGGCAAAAATCAATGAATATTGTAAATGCACAAACAGTAATATCTCCGCATTGCAAGGTGCAATTCTGAAATTTTTTGCTTTTTCCTGCTAATCCTAGCATGATAAAGAAGATTCAAAGAGAGTGAGAAGCCAGCTCTTTTCATTCAGTCAGTAGCTTCAAACATTTCTGGTATATGAATAACATGATGTTTTTCAATGGCAAAAATCAATGAATATTGTAAATGCACAAACAGTAATATCTCCGCATTGCAAGGTGCAATTCTGAAATTTTTTGCTTTTTCCTGCTAATCCTAGCATGATAAAGAAGATTCGAAGAGAGTGAGATGCCAGCTCTTTTCATTCAGTCAGTAGCTTCAAACATTTCTGGTATATGAATAACATGATGTTTTTTAATGGCAAAAATAAATGAATATTGTAAATGCACAAACAGTAATATCTCCACATTGCAAGGTGCAATTCTGAAATTTTTTGCTTTTTCCTGCTAATCCTAGCATGATAAAGAAGATTCAAAGAGAGTGAGATGCCCGCTCCTTTCATTCAGTCAGTAGCTTCAAACATTTCTGGACGTTTTTCAATGGCAAAAATCAATGAATATTGTAAATGCACAAACAGTAATATCTCCGCATTGCAAGGTGCAATTCTGAAATTTTTTGCTTTTTCCTGCTAATCCTAGCATGATAAAGAAGATTCAAAGAGAGTGAGATGCCAGCTCTTTTCATTCAGTCAGTAGCTTCAAACATTTCTGGACGTTTTTCAATGGCAAAAATCAATGAATATTGTAAATGCACAAACAGTAATATCTCCGCATTGCAAGGTGCAATTCTGAAATTTTTTGCTTTTTCCTGCTAATCCTAGCATGATAAAGAAGATTCAAAGAGAGTGAGATGCCAGCTCTTTTCATTCAGTCAGTAGCTTCAAACATTTCTGGTATATGAATAACATGATGTTTTTCAATGGCAAAAATCAATGAATATTGTAAATGCACAAACAGTAATATCTCCGCATTGCAAGGTGCAATTCTGAAATTTTTTGCTTTTTCCTGCTAATCCTAGCATGATAAAGAAGATTCAAAGAGAGTGAGATGCCAGCTCTTTTCATTCAGTCAGTAGCTTCAAACATTTCTGGACGTTTTTCAATGGCAAAAATCAATGAATATTGTAAATGCACAAACAGTAATATCTCCGCATTGCAAGGTGCAATTCTGAAATTTTTTGCTTTTTCCTGCTAATCCTAGCATGATAAAGAAGATTCAAAGAGAGTGAGATGCCAGCTCTTTTCATTCAGTCAGTAGCTTCAAACATTTCTGGTATATGAATAACATGATGTTTCTCAATGGCAAAAATAAATGAATATTGTAAATGCACAAACAGTAATATCTCCACATTGCAAGGTGCAATTCTGAAATTTTTTGCTTTTTCCTGCTAATCCTAGCATGATAAAGAAGATTCAAAGAGAGTGAGATGCCAGCTCCTTTCATTCAGTCAGTAGCTTCAAACATTTCTGGACGTTTTTCAATGGCAAAAATCAATGAATATTGTAAATGCACAAACAGTAATATCTCCGCATTGCAAGGTGCAATTCTGAAATTTTTTGCTTTTTCCTGCTAATCCTAGCATGATAAAGAAGATTCAAAGAGAGTGAGATGCCAGCTCTTTTCATTCAGTCAGTAGCTTCAAACATTTCTGGACGTTTTTCAATGGCAAAAATCAATGAATATTGTAAATGCACAAACAGTAATATCTCCGCATTGCAAGGTGCAATTCTGAAATTTTTTGCTTTTTCCTGCTAATCCTAGCATGATAAAGAAGATTCAAAGAGAGTGAGATGCCAGCTCTTTTCATTCAGTCAGTAGCTTCAAACATTTCTGGTATATGAATAACATGATGTTTTTCAATGGCAAAAATCAATGAATATTGTAAATGCACAAACAGTAATATCTCCGCATTGCAAGGTGCAATTCTGAAATTTTTTGCTTTTTCCTGCTAATCCTAGCATGATAAAGAAGATTCAAAGAGAGTGAGATGCCAGCTCTTTTCATTCAGTCAGTAGCTTCAAACATTTCTGGACGTTTTTCAATGGCAAAAATCAATGAATATTGTAAATGCACAAACAGTAATATCTCCGCATTGCAAGGTGCAATTCTGAAATTTTTTGCTTTTTCCTGCTAATCCTAGCATGATAAAGAAGATTCAAAGAGAGTGAGATGCCAGCTCTTTTCATTCAGTCAGTAGCTTCAAACATTTCTGGTATATGAATAACATGATGTTTTTCAATGGCAAAAATCAATGAATATTGTAAATGCACAAACAGTAATATCTCCACATTGCAAGGTGCAATTCTGAAATTTTTTGCTTTTTCCTGCTAATCCTAGCATGATAAAGAAGATTCAAAGAGAGTGAGATGCCAGCTCCTTTCATTCAGTCAGTAGCTTCAAACATTTCTGGACGTTTTTCAATGGCAAAAATCAATGAATATTGTAAATGCACAAACAGTAATATCTCCACATTGCAAGGTGCAATTCTGAAATTTTTTGCTTTTTCCTGCTAATCCTAGCATGATAAAGAAGATTCAAAGAGAGTGAGATGCCAGCTCCTTTCATTCAGTCAGTAGCTTCAAACATTTCTGGAGGTTTTTCAATGGCAAAAATCAATGAATATTGTAAATGCACAAACAGTAATTTCTCCGCATTGCAAGGTGCAATTCTGAAATTTTTTGCTTTTTCCTGCTAATCCTAGCATGATAAAGAAGATTCAAAGAGAGTGAGATGCCAGCTCTTTTCATTCAGTCAGTAGCTTCAAACATTTCTGGTATATGAATAACATGATGTTTTTCAATGGCAAAAATCAATGAATATTGTAAATGCACAAACAGTAATATCTCCGCATTGCAAGGTGCAATTCTGAAATTTTTTGCTTTTTCCTGCTAATCCTAGCATGATAAAGAAGATTCAAAGAGAGTGAGATGCCAGCTCCTTTCATTCAGTCAGTAGCTTCAAACATTTCTGGTATATGAATAACATGATGTTTTTCAATGGCAAAAATCAATGAATATTGTAAATGCACAAACAGTAATATCTCCGCATTGCAAGGCGCAATTCTGAAATTTTTTGCTTTTTCCTGCTAATCCTAGCATGATAAAGAAGATTCAAAGAGAGTGAGATGCCAGCTCCTTTCATTCAGTCAGTAGCTTCAAACATTTCTGGACGTTTTTCAATGGCAAAAATCAATGAATATTGTAAATGTACAAACAGTAATTTCTCCGCATTGCAAGGTGCAATTCTGAAATTTTTTGCTTTTTCCTGCTAATCCTAGCATGATAAAGAAGATTCTAAGAGAGTGAGATGCCAGCTCTTTTCATTCAGTCAGTAGCTTCAAACATTTCTGGACGTTTTTCAATGGCAAAAATCAATGAATATTGTAAATGCACAAACAGTAATATCTCCGCATTGCAAGGTGCAATTCTGAAATTTTTTGCTTTTTCCTGCTAATCCTAGCATGATAAAGAAGATTCAAAGAGAGTGAGATGCCAGCTCTTTTCATTCAGTCAGTAGCTTCAAACATTTCTGGACGTTTTTCAATGGCAAAAATCAATGAATATTGTAAATGCACAAACAGTAATATCTCCGCATTGCAAGGTGCAATTCTGAAATTTTTTGCTTTTTCCTGCTAATCCTAGCATGATAAAGAAGATTCAAAGAGAGTGAGATGCCAGCTCTTTTCATTCAGTCAGTAGCTTCAAACATTTCTGGTATATGAATAACATGATGTTTTTCAATGGCAAAAATCAATGAATATTGTAAATGCACAAACAGTAATATCTCCGCATTGCAAGGTGCAATTCTGAAATTTTTTGCTTTTTCCTGCTAATCCTAGCATGATAAAGAAGATTCAAAGAGAGTGAGATGCCAGCTCTTTTCATTCAGTCAGTAGCTTCAAACATTTCTGGACGTTTTTCAATGGCAAAAATCAATGAATATTGTAAATGCACAAACAGTAATATCTCCGCATTGCAAGGTGCAATTCTGAAATTTTTTGCTTTTTCCTGCTAATCCTAGCATGATAAAGAAGATTCAAAGAGAGTGAGATGCCAGCTCTTTTCATTCAGTCAGTAGCTTCAAACATTTCTGGTATATGAATAACATGATGTTTTTCAATGGCAAAAATCAATGAATATTGTAAATGCACAAACAGTAATATCTCCACATTGCAAGGTGCAATTCTGAAATTTTTTGCTTTTTCCTGCTAATCCTAGCATGATAAAGAAGATTCAAAGACAGTGAGATGCCAGCTCCTTTCATTCAGTCAGTAGCTTCAAACATCTCTGGACGTTTTTCAATGGCAAAAATCAATGAATATTGTAAATGCACAAACAGTAATATCTCCGCATTGCAAGGTGCAATTCTGAAATTTTTTGCTTTTTCCTGCTAATCCTAGCATGATAAAGAAGATTCAAAGAGAGCGAGATGCCAGCTCTTTTCATTCAGTCAGTAGCTTCAAACATTTCTGGACGTTTTTCAATGGCAAAAATCAATGAATATTGTAAATGCACAAACAGTAATTTCTCCGCATTGCAAGGTGCAATTCTGAAATTTTTTGCTTTTTCCTGCTAATCCTAGCATGATAAAGAAGATTCAAAGAGAGTGAGATGCCAGCTCTTTTCATTCAGTCAGTAGCTTCAAACATTTCTGGACGTTTTTCAATGGCAAAAATCAATGAATATTGTAAATGCACAAACAGTAATATCTCCGCATTGCAAGGTGCAATTCTGAAATTTTTTGCTTTTTCCTGCTAATCCTAGCATGATAAAGAATATTCAAAGAGAGTGAGATGCCAGCTCTTTTCATTCAGTCAGTAGCTTCAAACATTTCTGGACGTTTTTCAATGGCAAAAATCAATGAATATTGTAAATGCACAAACAGTAATATCTCCGCATTGCAAGGTGCAATTCTGAAATTTTTTGCTTTTTCCTGCTAATCCTAGCATGATAAAGAAGATTCAAAGAGAGTGAGATGCCAGCTCTTTTCATTCAGTCAGTAGCTTCAAACATTTCTGGTATATGAATAACATGATGTTTTTCAATGGCAAAAATCAATGAATATTGTAAATGCACAAACAGTAATATCTCCGCATTGCAAGGTGCAATTCTGAAATTTTTTGCTTTTTCCTGCTAATCCTAGCATGATAAAGAAGATTCAAAGAGAGTGAGATGCCAGCTCTTTTCATTCAGTCAGTAGCTTCAAACATTTCTGGACGTTTTTCAATGGCAAAAATCAATGAATATTGTAAATGCACAAACAGTAATATCTCCGCATTGCAAGGTGCAATTCTGAAATTTTTTGCTTTTTCCTGCTAATCCTAGCATGATAAAGAAGATTCAAAGAGAGTGAGATGCCAGCTCTTTTCATTCAGTCAGTAGCTTCAAACATTTCTGGTATATGAATAACATGATGTTTTTCAATGGCAAAAATCAATGAATATTGTAAATGCACAAACAGTAATATCTCCGCATTGCAAGGTGCAATTCTGAAATTTTTTGCTTTTTCCTGCTAATCCTAGCATGATAAAGAAGATTCGAAGAGAGTGAGATGCCAGCTCTTTTCATTCAGTCAGTAGCTTCAAACATTTCTGGTATATGAATAACATGATGTTTCTCAATGGCAAAAATAAATGAATATTGTAAATGCACAAACAGTAATATCTCCACATTGCAAGGTGCAATTCTGAAATTTTTTGCTTTTTCCTGCTAATCCTAGCATGATAAAGAAGATTCAAAGAGAGTGAGATGCCAGCTCCTTTCATTCAGTCAGTAGCTTCAAACATTTCTGGACGTTTTTCAATGGCAAAAATCAATGAATATTGTAAATGCACAAACAGTAATATCTCCGCATTGCAAGGTGCAATTCTGAAATTTTTTGCTTTTTCCTGCTAATCCTAGCATGATAAAGAAGATTCAAAGAGAGTGAGATGCCAGCTCTTTTCATTCAGTCAGTAGCTTCAAACATTTCTGGACGTTTTTCAATGGCAAAAATCAATGAATATTGTAAATGCACAAACAGTAATATCTCCGCATTGCAAGGTGCAATTCTGAAATTTTTTGCTTTTTCCTGCTAATCCTAGCATGATAAAGAAGATTCAAAGAGAGTGAGATGCCAGCTCTTTTCATTCAGTCAGTAGCTTCAAACATTTCTGGTATATGAATAACATGATGTTTTTCAATGGCAAAAATCAATGAATATTGTAAATGCACAAACAGTAATATCTCCGCATTGCAAGGTGCAATTCTGAAATTTTTTGCTTTTTCCTGCTAATCCTAGCATGATAAAGAAGATTCAAAGAGAGTGAGATGCCAGCTCTTTTCATTCAGTCAGTAGCTTCAAACATTTCTGGACGTTTTTCAATGGCAAAAATCAATGAATATTGTAAATGCACAAACAGTAATATCTCCGCATTGCAAGGTGCAATTCTGAAATTTTTTGCTTTTTCCTGCTAATCCTAGCATGATAAAGAAGATTCAAAGAGAGTGAGATGCCAGCTCTTTTCATTCAGTCAGTAGCTTCAAACATTTCTGGTATATGAATAACATGATGTTTTTCAATGGCAAAAATCAATGAATATTGTAAATGCACAAACAGTAATATCTCCACATTGCAAGGTGCAATTCTGAAATTTTTTGCTTTTTCCTGCTAATCCTAGCATGATAAAGAAGATTCAAAGAGAGTGAGATGCCAGCTCCTTTCATTCAGTCAGTAGCTTCAAACATTTCTGGACGTTTTTCAATGGCAAAAATCAATGAATATTGTAAATGCACAAACAGTAATATCTCCACATTGCAAGGTGCAATTCTGAAATTTTTTGCTTTTTCCTGCTAATCCTAGCATGATAAAGAAGATTCAAAGAGAGTGAGATGCCAGCTCCTTTCATTCAGTCAGTAGCTTCAAACATTTCTGGAGGTTTTTCAATGGCAAAAATCAATGAATATTGTAAATGCACAAACAGTAATTTCTCCGCATTGCAAGGTGCAATTCTGAAATTTTTTGCTTTTTCCTGCTAATCCTAGCATGATAAAGAAGATTCAAAGAGAGTGAGATGCCAGCTCTTTTCATTCAGTCAGTAGCTTCAAACATTTCTGGTATATGAATAACATGATGTTTTTCAATGGCAAAAATCAATGAATATTGTAAATGCACAAACAGTAATATCTCCGCATTGCAAGGTGCAATTCTGAAATTTTTTGCTTTTTCCTGCTAATCCTAGCATGATAAAGAAGATTCAAAGAGAGTGAGATGCCAGCTCCTTTCATTCAGTCAGTAGCTTCAAACATTTCTGGTATATGAATAACATGATGTTTTTCAATGGCAAAAATCAATGAATATTGTAAATGCACAAACAGTAATATCTCCGCATTGCAAGGCGCAATTCTGAAATTTTTTGCTTTTTCCTGCTAATCCTAGCATGATAAAGAAGATTCAAAGAGAGTGAGATGCCAGCTCCTTTCATTCAGTCAGTAGCTTCAAACATTTCTGGACGTTTTTCAATGGCAAAAATCAATGAATATTGTAAATGTACAAACAGTAATTTCTCCGCATTGCAAGGTGCAATTCTGAAATTTTTTGCTTTTTCCTGCTAATCCTAGCATGATAAAGAAGATTCTAAGAGAGTGAGATGCCAGCTCTTTTCATTCAGTCAGTAGCTTCAAACATTTCTGGACGTTTTTCAATGGCAAAAATCAATGAATATTGTAAATGCACAAACAGTAATATCTCCGCATTGCAAGGTGCAATTCTGAAATTTTTTGCTTTTTCCTGCTAATCCTAGCATGATAAAGAAGATTCAAAGAGAGTGAGATGCCAGCTCTTTTCATTCAGTCAGTAGCTTCAAACATTTCTGGACGTTTTTCAATGGCAAAAATCAATGAATATTGTAAATGCACAAACAGTAATATCTCCGCATTGCAAGGTGCAATTCTGAAATTTTTTGCTTTTTCCTGCTAATCCTAGCATGATAAAGAAGATTCAAAGAGAGTGAGATGCCAGCTCTTTTCATTCAGTCAGTAGCTTCAAACATTTCTGGTATATGAATAACATGATGTTTTTCAATGGCAAAAATCAATGAATATTGTAAATGCACAAACAGTAATATCTCCGCATTGCAAGGTGCAATTCTGAAATTTTTTGCTTTTTCCTGCTAATCCTAGCATGATAAAGAAGATTCAAAGAGAGTGAGATGCCAGCTCTTTTCATTCAGTCAGTAGCTTCAAACATTTCTGGACGTTTTTCAATGGCAAAAATCAATGAATATTGTAAATGCACAAACAGTAATATCTCCGCATTGCAAGGTGCAATTCTGAAATTTTTTGCTTTTTCCTGCTAATCCTAGCATGATAAAGAAGATTCAAAGAGAGTGAGATGCCAGCTCTTTTCATTCAGTCAGTAGCTTCAAACATTTCTGGTATATGAATAACATGATGTTTTTCAATGGCAAAAATCAATGAATATTGTAAATGCACAAACAGTAATATCTCCACATTGCAAGGTGCAATTCTGAAATTTTTTGCTTTTTCCTGCTAATCCTAGCATGATAAAGAAGATTCAAAGACAGTGAGATGCCAGCTCCTTTCATTCAGTCAGTAGCTTCAAACATCTCTGGACGTTTTTCAATGGCAAAAATCAATGAATATTGTAAATGCACAAACAGTAATATCTCCGCATTGCAAGGTGCAATTCTGAAATTTTTTGCTTTTTCCTGCTAATCCTAGCATGATAAAGAAGATTCAAAGAGAGTGAGATGCCAGCTCTTTTCATTCAGTCAGTAGCTTCAAACATTTCTGGACGTTTTTCAATGGCAAAAATCAATGAATATTGTAAATGCACAAACAGTAATTTCTCCGCATTGCAAGGTGCAATTCTGAAATTTTTTGCTTTTTCCTGCTAATCCTAGCATGATAAAGAAGATTCAAAGAGAGTGAGATGCCAGCTCTTTTCATTCAGTCAGTAGCTTCAAACATTTCTGGACGTTTTTCAATGGCAAAAATCAATGAATATTGTAAATGCACAAACAGTAATATCTCCGCATTGCAAGGTGTAATTCTGAAATTTTTTGCTTTTTCCTGCTAATCCTAGCATGATAAAGAAGATTCAAAGAAAGTGAGATGCCAGCTCTTTTCATTCAGTCAGTAGCTTCAAATATTTCTGGACGTTTTTCAATGGCAAAAATCAATGAATATTGTAAATGCACAAACAGTAATATCTCCGCATTGCAAGGTGCAATTCTGAAATTTTTTGTTTTTTCCTGCTAATCCTAGCATGATAAAGAAGATTCAAAGAGAGTGAGATGCCAGCTCTTTTCATTCAGTCAGTAGCTTCAAACATTTCTGGACGTTTTTCAATGGCAAAAATCAATGAATATTGTAAATGCACAAACAGTAATTTCTCCGCATTGCAAGGTGCAATTCTGAAATTTTTTGCTTTTTCCTGCTAATCCTAGCATGATAAAGAAGATTCAAAGAGAGTGAGATGCCACCTCTTTTCATTCAGTCAGTAGCTTCAAACATTTCTGGTATATGAATAACATGATGTTTTCAATGGCAAAAATCAATGAATATTGTAAATGCACAAACAGTAATATCTCCACATTGCAAGGTGCAATTCTGAAATTTTTTGCTTTTTCCTGCTAATCCTAGCATGATAAAGAAGATTCAAAGAGAGTGAGATGCCAGCTACTTTCATTCAGTCAGTAGCTTCAAACATTTCTGGACATTTTTCAATGGCAAAAATCAATGAATATTGTAAATGCACAAACAGTAATATCTCCGCATTGCAAGGTGCAATTCTGAAATTTTTTGCTTTTTCCTGCTAATCCTAGCATGATAAAGAAGATTCAAAGAGAGTGAGATGCCAGCTCTTTTCATTCAGTCAGTAGCTTCAAACATTTCTGGACGTTTTTCAATGGCAAAAATCAATGAATATTGTAAATGCACAAACAGTAATATCTCCGCATTGCAAGGTGCAATTCTGAAATTTTTTGCTTTTTCCTGCTAATCCTAGCATGATAAAGAAGATTCAAAGAGAGTGAGATGCCAGGTCTTTTCATTCAGTCAGTAGCTTCAAACATTTCTGGTATATGAATAACATGATGTTTTCAATGGCAAAAATCAATGAATATTGTAAATGCACAAACAGTAATATCTCCACATTGCAAGGTGCAATTCTGAAATTTTTTGCTTTTTCCTGCTAATCCTAGCATGATAAAGAAGATTCAAAGAGAGTGAGATGCCAGCTCCTTTCATTCAGTCAGTAGCTTCAAACATTTCTGGACGTTTTTCAATGGCAAAAATCAATGAATATTGTAAATGCACAAACAGTAACATCTCCGCATTGCAAGGTGCAATTCTGAAATTTTTTGCTTTTTCCTGCTAATCCTAGCATGATAAAGAAGATTCAAAGAGAGTGAGATGCCAGCTCTTTTCATTCAGTCAGTAGCTTCAAACATTTCTGGACGTTTTTCAATGGCAAAAATCAATGAATATTGTAAATGCACAAACAGTAATTTCTCCGCATTGCAAGGTGCAATTCTGAAATTTTTTGCTTTTTCCTGCTAATCCTAGCATGATAAAGAAGATTCAAAGAGAGTGAGATGCCAGCTCTTTTCATTCAGTCAGTAGCTTCAAACATTTCTGGTATATGAATAACATGATGTTTTTCAATGGCAAAAATCAATGAATATTGTAAATGCACAAACAGTAATATCTCCGCATTGCAAGGTGCAATTCTGAAATTTTTTGCTTTTTCCTGCTAATCCTAGCATGATAAAGAAGATTCAAAGAAAGTGAGATGCCAGCTCTTTTCATTCAGTAAGTAGCTTCAAACATTTCTGGTATATGAATAACATGATGTTTTTCAATGGCAAAAATCAATGAATATTGTAAATGCACAAACAGTAATATCTCCACATTGCAAGGTGCAATTCTGAATATTTTTGCTTTTTCCTGCTAATCCTAGCATGATAAAGAAGATTCAAAGAGAGTGAGATGCCAGCTCTTTTCATTCAGTCAGTAGCTTCAAACATTTCTGGACGTTTTTCAATGGCAAAAATCAATGAATATTGTAAATGCACAAACAGTAATATCTTCGCATTGCAAGGTGCAATTCTGAAATTTTTTGCTTTTTTCTGCTAATCCTAGCATGATAAAGAAGATTCAAAGAGAGTGAGATGCCAGCTCTTTTCATTCAGTCAGTAGCTTCAAACATTTCTGGTATATGAATAACATGATGTTTTTCAATGGCAAAAATCAATGAATATTGTAAATGCACAAACAGTAATATCTCCGCATTGCAAGGTGCAATTCTGAAATTTTTTGCTTTTTCCTGCTAAACCTAGCATGATAAAGAAGATTCAAAGAGAGTGAGATGCCAGCTCTTTTCATTCAGTCAGTAGCTTCAAACATTTCTGGACGTTTTTCAATGGCAAAAATCAATGAATATTGTAAATGCACAAACAGTAATATCTCCGCATTGCAAGGTGCAATTCTGAAATTTTTTGCTTTTTCCTGCTAATCCTAGCATGATAAAGAAGATTCAAAGAGAGTGAGATGCCAGCTCTTTTCATTCAGTCAGTAGCTTCAAACATTTCTGGTATATGAATAACATGATGTTTTCAATGGCAAAAATCAATGAATATTGTAAATGCACAAACAGTAATATCTCCACATTGCAAGGTGCAATTCTGAAATTTTTTGCTTTTTCCTGCTAATCCTAGCATGATAAAGAAGATTCAAAGAGAGTGAGATGCCAGCTACTTTCATTCAGTCAGTAGCTTCAAACATTTCTGGACATTTTTCAATGGCAAAAATCAATGAATATTGTAAATGCACAAACAGTAATATCTCCGCATTGCAAGGTGCAATTCTGAAATTTTTTGCTTTTTCCTGCTAATCCTAGCATGATAAAGAAGATTCAAAGAGAGTGAGATGCCAGCTCTTTTCATTCAGTCAGTAGCTTCAAACATTTCTGGACGTTTTTCAATGGCAAAAATCAATGAATATTGTAAATGCACAAACAGTAATTTCTCCGCATTGCAAGTTGCAATTCTGAAATTTTTTGCTTTTTCCTGCTAATCCTAGCATGATAAAGAAGATTCAAAGAGAGGGAGATGCCAGCTCTTTTCATTCAGTCAGTAGCTTCAAACATTTCTGGTATATGAATAACATGATGTTTTTCAATGGCAAAAATCAATGAATATTGTAAATGCACAAACAGTAATATCTCCGCATTGCAAGGTGCAATTCTGAAATTTTTTGCTTTTTCCTGCTAATCCTAGCATGATAAAGAAGATTCAAAGAGAGTGAGATGCCAGGTCTTTTCATTCAGTCAGTAGCTTCAAACATTTCTGGTATATGAATAACATGATGTTTTCAATGGCAAAAATCAATGAATATTGTAAATGCACAAACAGTAATATCTCCACATTGCAAGGTGCAATTCTGAAATTTTTTGCTTTTTCCTGCTAATCCTAGCATGATAAAGAAGATTCAAAGAGAGTGAGATGCCAGCTCCTTTCATTCAGTCAGTAGCTTCAAACATTTCTGGACGTTTTTCAATGGCAAAAATCAATGAATATTGTAAATGCACAAACAGTAACATCTCCGCATTGCAAGGTGCAATTCTGAAATTTTTTGCTTTTTCCTGCTAATCCTAGCATGATAAAGAAGATTCAAAGAGAGTGAGATGCCAGCTCTTTTCATTCAGTCAGTAGCTTCAAACATTTCTGGACGTTTTTCAATGGCAAAAATCAATGAATATTGTAAATGCACAAACAGTAATTTCTCCGCATTGCAAGGTGCAATTCTGAAATTTTTTGCTTTTTCCTGCTAATCCTAGCATGATAAAGAAGATTCAAAGAGAGTGAGATGCCAGCTCTTTTCATTCAGTCAGTAGCTTCAAACATTTCTGGTATATGAATAACATGATGTTTTTCAATGGCAAAAATCAATGAATATTGTAAATGCACAAACAGTAATATCTCCGCATTGCAAGGTGCAATTCTGAAATTTTTTGCTTTTTCCTGCTAATCCTAGCATGATAAAGAAGATTCAAAGAAAGTGAGATGCCAGCTCTTTTCATTCAGTCAGTAGCTTCAAACATTTCTGGTATATGAATAACATGATGTTTTTCAATGGCAAAAATCAATGAATATTGTAAATGCACAAACAGTAATATCTCCACATTGCAAGGTGCAATTCTGAATATTTTTGCTTTTTCCTGCTAATCCTAGCATGATAAAGAAGATTCAAAGAGAGTGAGATGCCAGCTCTTTTCATTCAGTCAGTAGCTTCAAACATTTCTGGACGTTTTTCAATGGCAAAAATCAATGAATATTGTAAATGCACAAACAGTAATATCTCCGCATTGCAAGGTGCAATTCTGAAATTTTTTGCTTTTTCCTGCTAATCCTAGCATGATAAAGAAGATTCAAAGAGAGTGAGATGCCAGCTCTTTTCATTCAGTCAGTAGCTTCAAACATTTCTGGTATATGAATAACATGATGTTTTTCAATGGCAAAAATCAATGAATATTGTAAATGCACAAACAGTAATATCTCCACATTGCAAGGTGCAATTCTGAAATTTTTTGCTTTTTCCTGCTAATCCTAGCATGATAAAGAAGATTCAAAGAGAGTGAGATGCCAGCTCCTTTCATTCAGTCAGTAGCTTCAAACATTTCTGGACGTTTTTCAATGGCAAAAAACAATGAATATTGTAAATGCACAAACAGTAATATCTCCGCATTGCAAGGTGCAATTCTGAAATTTTTTGCTTTTTCCTGCTAATCCTAGCATGATAAAGAAGATTCAAAGAGAGTGAGATGCCAGCTCTTTTCATTCAGTCAGTAGCTTCAAACATTTCTGGACGTTTTTCAATGGCAAAAATCAATGAATATTGTAAATGCACAAACAGTAATTTCTCCGCATTGCAAGGAGCAATTCTGAAATTTTTTCCTTTTTCCTGCTAATCCTAGCATGATAAAGAAGATTCAAAGAGAGTGAGATGCCAGCTCTTTTCATTCAGTCAGTAGCTTCAAACATTTCTGGACGTTTTTCAATGGCAAAAATCAATGAATATTGTAAATGCACAAACAGTAATATCTCCGCATTGCAAGGTGCAATTCTGAAATTTTTTGCTTTTTCCTGCTAATCTTAGCATGATAAAGAAGATTCAAAGAGAGTGAGATGCCAGCTCTTTTCATTCAGTCAGTAGCTTCAAACATTTCTGGACGTTTTTCAATGGCAAAAATCAATGAATATTGTAAATGCACAAACAGTAATATCTCCGCATTGCAAGGTGCAATTCTGAAATTTTTTGCTTTTTCCTGCTAATCCTAGCATGATAAAGAAGATTCAAAGAGAGTGAGATGCCAGCTCTTTTCATTCAGTCAGTAGCTTCAAACATTTCTGGTATATGAATAACATGATGTTTTTCAATGTCAAAAATCAATGAATATTGTAAATGCACAAACAGTAATATCTCCACATTGCAAGGTGCAATTCTGAAATTTTTTGCTTTTTCCTGCTAATCCTAGCATGATAAAGAAGATTCAAAGAGAGTGAGATGCCAGCTCTTTTCATTCAGTCAGTAGCTTCAAACATTTCTGGACGTTTTTCAATGGCAAAAATCAATGAATATTGTAAATGCACAAACAGTAATATCTCCGCATTGCAAGGTGCAATTCTGAAATTTTTTGCTTTTTCCTGCTAATCCTAGCATGATAAAGAAGATTCAAAGAGAGTGAGATGCCAGCTCCTTTCATTCAGTCAGTAGCTTCAAACATTTCTGGTATATGAATAACATGATGTTTTTCAATGGCAAAAATCAATGAATATTGTAAATGCACAAACAGTAATATCTCCACATTGCAAGGTGCAATTCTGAAATTTTTTGCTTTTTCCTGCTAATCCTAGCATGATAAAGAAGACTCAAAGAGAGTGAGATGCCAGCTCTTTTCATTCAGTCAGTAGCTTCAAACATTTCTGGACGTTTTTCAATGGCAAAAATCAATGAATATTGTAAATGCACAAACAGTAATATCTCCGCATTGCAAGGTGCAATTCTGAAATTTTTTGCTTTTTCCTGCTAATCCTAGCATGATAAAGAAGATTCAAAGAGAGTGAGATGCCAGCTCCTTTCATTCAGTCAGTAGCTTCAAACATTTCTGGACGTTTTTCAATGGCAAAAATCAATGAATATTGTAAATGCACAAACAGTAATATCTCCGCATTGCAAGGTGCAATTCTGAAATTTTTTGCTTTTTCCTGCTAATCCTAGCATGATAAAGAAGATTCAAAGAGAGTGATATGCCAGCTCTTTTCATTCAGTCAGTAGCTTCAAACATTTCTGGATGTTTTTCAATGGCAAAAATCAATGAATATTGTAAATGCACAAACAGTAATATCTCCGCATTGCAAGGTGCAATTCTGAAATTTTTTGCTTTTTCCTGCTAATCCTAGCATGATAAAGAAGACTCAATGAGAGTGAGATGCCAGCTCTTTTCATTCAGTCAGTAGCTTCAAACATTTCTGGTATATGAATAACATGATGTTTTTCAATGGCAAAAATCAATGAATATTGTAAATGCACAAACAGTAATATCTCCACATTGCAAGGTGCAATTCTGAAATTTTTTGCTTTTTCCTGCTAATCCTAGCATGATAAAGAAGATTCAAAGAGAGTGAGATGCCAGCTCCTTTCATTCAGTCAGTAGCTTCAAACATTTCTGGACGTTTTTCAATGGCAAAAATCAATGAATATTGTAAATGCACAAACAGTAATTTCTCCGCATTGCAAGGTGCAATTCTGAAATTTTTTGCTTTTTCCTGCTAATCCTAGCATGATAAAGAATATTCAAAGAGAGTGAGATTCCAGCTCTTTTCATTCAGTCAGTAGCTTCAAACATTTCTGGACGTTTTTCAATGGCAAAAATCAATGAATATTGTAAATGCACAAACAGTAATATCTCCACATTGCAAGGTGCAATTCTGAAATGTTTTGCTTTTTCCTGCTAATCCTAGCATGATAAAGAAGATTCAAAGAGAGTGAGATGCCAGCTCTTTTCATTCAGTCAGTAGCTTCAAACATTTCTGGTATATGAATAACATGATGTTTTTCAATGGCAAAAATCAATGAATATTGTAAATGCACAAACAGTAATATCTCCGCATTGCAAGGTGCAATTCTGAAATTTTTTGCTTTTTCCTGCTAATCCTAGCATGATAAAGAAGATTCAAAGAGAGTGAGATGCCAGCTCCTTTCATTCAGTCAGTAGCTTCAAACATTTCTGGACGTTTTTCAATGGCAAAAATCAATGAATATTGTAAATGCACAAACAGTAATTTCTCCGCATTGCAAGGTGCAATTCTGAAATTTTTTGCTTTTTCCTGCTAATCCTAGCATGATAAAGAAGATTCAAAGAGAGTGAGATGCCAGCTCTTTTCATTCAGTCAGTAGCTTCAAACATTTCTGGACGTTTTTCAATGGCAAAAATCAATGAATATTGTAAATGCACAAACAGTAATATCTCCGCATTGCAAGGTGCAATTCTGAAATTTTTTGCTTTTTCCTGCTAATCCTAGCATGATAAAGAAGATTCAAAGAGAGTGAGATGCCAGCTCTTTTCATTCAGTCAGTAGCTTCAAACATTTCTGGTATATGAATAACATGATGTTTTTCAATGGCAAAAATCAATGAATATTGTAAATGCACAAACAGTAATATCTCCACATTGCAAGGTGCAATTCTGAAATTTTTTGCTTTTTCCTGCTAATCCTAGCATGATAAAGAAGATTCAAAGAGAGTGAGATGCCAGCTCCTTTCATTCAGTCAGTAGCTTCAAACATTTCTGGACGTTTTTCAATGGCAAAAATCAATGAATATTGTAAATGCACAAACAGTAATTTCTCCGCATTGCAAGGTGCAATTCTGAAATTTTTTGCTTTTTCCTGCTAATCCTAGCATGATAAAGAAGATTCAAAGAGAGTGAGATGCCAGCTCTTTTCATTCAGTCAGTAGCTTCAAACATTTCTGGACATTTTTCAATGGCAAAAATCAATGAATATTGTAAATGCACAAACAGTAATATCTCCGCATTGCAAGGTGCAATTCTGAAATTTTTTGCTTTTTCCTGCTAATCCTAGCATGATAAAGAAGATTCAAAGAGAGTGAGATGCCAGCTCCTTTCATTCAGTCAGTAGCTTCAAACATTTCTGGACGTTTTTCAATGGCAAAAATCAATGAATATTGTAAATGCACAAACAGTAATTTCTCCGCATTGCAAGGTGCAATTCTGAAATTTTTTGCTTTTTCCTGCTAATCCTAGCATGATAAAGAAGATTCAAGGAGAGTGAGATGCCAGCTCCTTTCATTCAGTCAGTAGCTTCAAACATTTCTGGACGTTTTTCAATGGCAAAAATCAATAAATATTGTAAATGCACAAACAGTAATATCTCCACATTGCAAGGTGCAATTCTGAAATTTTTTGCTTTTTCCTGCTAATCCTAGCATGATAAAGAAGATTCAAAGAGAGTGAGATGCCAGCTCCTTTCATTCAGTCAGTAGCTTCAAACATTTCTGGACGTTTTTCAATGGCAAAAATCAATGAATATTGTAAATGCACAAACAGTAATATCTCCGCATTGCAAGGTGCAATTCTGAAATTTTTTGCTTTTTCCTGCTAATCCTAGCATGATAAAGAAGATTCAAAGAGAGTGAGATGCCAGCTCTTTTCATTCAGTCAGTAGCTTCATACATTTCTGGACGTTTTTCAATGGCAAAAATCAATGAATATTGTAAATGCACAAACAGTAATATCTCCGCATTGCAAGGTGCAATTCTGAAATGTTTTGCTTTTTCCTGCTAATCCTAGCATGATAAAGAAGATTCAAAGAGAGTGAGATGCCAGCTCTTTTCATTCAGTCAGTAGCTTCAAACATTTCTGGACGTTTTTCAATGGCAAAAATCAATGAATATTGTAAATGCACAAACAGTAATATCTCCGCATTGCAAGGTGCAATTCTGAAATTTTTTGCTTTTTCCTGCTAATCCTAGCATGATAAAGAAGATTCAAAGAGAGTGAGATGCCAGCTCCTTTCATTCAGTCAGTAGCTTCAAACATTTCTGGTATATGAATAACATGATGTTTTTCAATGGTAAAAATCAATGAATATTGTAAATGCACAAACAGTAATTTCTCCACATTGCAAGGTGCAATTCTGAAATTTTTTGCTTTTTCCTGCTAATCCTAGCATGATAAAGAAGATTCAAAGAGAGTGAGATGCCAGCTCTTTTCATTCAGTCAGTAGCTTCAAACATTTCTGGTATATGAATAACATGATGTTTTTCAATGGCAAAAATCAATGAATATTGTAAATGCACAAACAGTAATATCTCCGCATTGCAAGGTGCAATTCTGAAATTTTTTGCTTTTTCCTGCTAATCCTAGCATGATAAAGAAGACTCAAAGAGAGTGAGATGCCAGCTCTTTTCATTCAGTCAGTAGCTTCAAACTTTTCTGGTATATGAATAACATGATGTTTTTCAATGGCAAAAATCAATGAATATTGTAAATGCACAAACAGTAATATCTCCACATTGCAAGGTGCAATTCTGAAATTTTTTGCTTTTTCCTGCTAATCCTAGCATGATAAAGAAGATTCAAAGAGAGTAAGATGCCAGCTCCTTTCATTCAGTCAGTAGCTTCAAACATTTCTGGACGTTTTTCAATGGCAAAAATCAATGAATATTGTAAATGCACAAACAGTAATTTCTCCGCATTGCAAGGTGCAATTCTGAATTTTTTTGCTTTTTCCTGCTAATCCTAGCATGATAAAGAAGATTCAAAGAGAGTGAGATGCCAGCTCTTTTCATTCAGTCAGTAGCTTCAAACATTTCTGGACGTTTTTCAATGGCAAAAATCAATGAATATTGTAAATGCACAAACAGTAATATCTCCGCATTGCAAGGTGCAATTCTGAAATTTTTTGCTTTTTCCTGCTAATCCTAGCATGATAAAGAAGATTCAAAGAGAGTGAGATGCCAGCTCCTTTCATTCAGTCAGTAGCTTCAAACATTTCTGGACGTTTTTCAATGGCAAAAATCAATGAATATTGTAAATGCACAAACAGTAATTTCTCCGCATTGCAAGGTGCAATTCTGAAATTTTTTGCTTTTTCCTGCTAATCCTAGCATGATAAAGAAGATTCAAAGAGAGTGAGATGCCAGCTCTTTTCATTCAGTCAGTAGCTTCAAACATTTCTGGACGTTTTTCAATGGCAAAAATCAATGAATATTGTAAATGCACAAACAGTAATATCTCCGCATTGCAAGGTGCAATTCTGAAATTTTTTGCTTTTTCCTGCTAATCCTAGCATGATAAAGAAGATTCAAAGAGAGTGAGATGCCAGCTCCTTTCATTCAGTCAATAGCTTCAAACATTTCTGGACGTTTTTCAATGGCAAAAATCAATGAATATTGTAAATGCACAAACAGTAATTTCTCCGCATTGCAAGGTGCAATTCTGAAATTTTTTGCTTTTTCCTGCTAATCCTAGCATGATAAAGAAGATTCAAAGAGAGTGAGATGCCAGCTCCTTTCATTCAGTCAGTAGCTTCAAACATTTCTGGACGTTTTTCAATGGCAAAAATCAATGAATATTGTAAATGCACAAACAGTAATATCTCCACATTGCAAGGTGCAATTCTGAAATTTTTTGCTTTTTCCTGCTAATCCTAGCATGATAAAGAAGATTCAAAGAGAGTGAGATGCCAGCTCCTTTCATTCAGTCAGTAGCTTCAAACATTTCTGGACGTTTTTCAATGGCAAAAATCAATGAATATTGTAAATGCACAAACAGTAATATCTCCGCATTGCAAGGTGCAATTCTGAAATTTTTTGCTTTTTCCTGCTAATCCTAGCATGATAAAGAAGATTCAAAGAGAGTGAGATGCCAGCTCTTTTCATTCAGTCAGTAGCTTCAAACATTTCTGGACGTTTTTCAATGGCAAAAATCAATGAATATTGTAAATGCACAAACAGTAATATCTCCGCATTGCAAGGTGCAATTCTGAAATGTTTTGCTTTTTCCTGCTAATCCTAGCATGATAAAGAAGATTCAAAGAGAGTGAGATGCCAGCTCTTTTCATTCAGTCAGTAGCTTCAAACATTTCTGGACGTTTTTCAATGGCAAAAATCAATGAATATTGTAAATGCACAAACAGTAATATCTCCGCATTGCAAGGTGCAATTCTGAAATTTTTTGCTTTTTCCTGCTAATCCTAGCATGATAAAGAAGATTCAAAGAGAGTGAGATGCCAGCTCCTTTCATTCAGTCAGTAGCTTCAAACATTTCTGGTATATGAATAACATGATGTTTTTCAATGGTAAAAATCAATGAATATTGTAAATGCACAAACAGTAATTTCTCCACATTGCAAGGTGCAATTCTGAAATTTTTTGCTTTTTCCTGCTAATCCTAGCATGATAAAGAAGATTCAAAGAGAGTGAGATGCCAGCTCTTTTCATTCAGTCAGTAGCTTCAAACATTTCTGGTATATGAATAACATGATGTTTTTCAATGGAAAAATCAATGAATATTGTAAATGCACAAACAGTAATATCTCCGCATTGCAAGGTGCAATTCTGAAATTTTTTGCTTTTTCCTGCTAATCCTAGCATGATAAAGAAGACTCAAAGAGAGTGAGATGCCAGCTCTTTTCATTCAGTCAGTAGCTTCAAACTTTTCTGGTATATGAATAACATGATGTTTTTCAATGGCAAAAATCAATGAATATTGTAAATGCACAAACAGTAATATCTCCACATTGCAAGGTGCAATTCTGAAATTTTTTGCTTTTTCCTGCTAATCCTAGCATGATAAAGAAGATTCAAAGAGAGTGAGATGCCAGCTCCTTTCATTCAGTCAGTAGCTTCAAACATTTCTGGACGTTTTTCAATGGCAAAAATCAATGAATATTGTAAATGCACAAACAGTAATTTCTCCGCATTGCAAGGTGCAATTCTGAAATTTTTTGCTTTTTCCTGCTAATCCTAGCATGATAAAGAAGATTCAAAGAGAGTGAGATGCCAGCTCTTTTCATTCAGTCAGTAGCTTCAAACATTTCTGGACGTTTTTCAATGGCAAAAATCAATGAATATTGTAAATGCACAAACAGTAATATCTCCGCATTGCAAGGTGCAATTCTGAAATTTTTTGCTTTTTCCTGCTAATCCTAGCATGATAAAGAAGATTCAAAGAGAGTGAGATGCCAGCTCTTTTCATTCAGTCAGTAGCTTCAAACATTTCTGGACGTTTTTCAATGGCAAAAATCAATGAATATTGTAAATGCACAAACAGTAATATCTCCACATTGCAAGGTGCAATTCTGAAATTTTTTGCTTTTTCCTGCTAATCCTAGCATGATAAAGAAGATTCAAAGAGAGTGAGATGCCAGCTCTTTTCATTCAGTCAGTAGCTTCAAACATTTCTGGACGTTTTTCAATGGCAAAAATCAATGAATATTGTAACTGCACAAACAGTAATTTCTCCGCATTGCAAGGTGCAATTCTGAAATTTTTTGCTTTTTCCTGCTAATCCTAGCATGATAAAGAAGATTCAAAGAGAGTGAGATGCCAGCTCTTTTCATTCAGTCAGTAGCTTCAAACATTTCTGGACGTTTTTCAATGGCAAAAATCAATGAATATTGTAAATGCACAAACAGTAATATCTCCGCATTGCAAGGTGCAATTCTGAAATTTTTTGCTTTTTCCTGCTAATCCTAGCATGATAAAGAAGATTCAAAGAGAGTGAGATGCCAGCTCTTTTCATTCAGTCAGTAGCTTCAAACATTTCTGGTATATGAATAACATGATGTTTTTCAATGGCAAAAATCAATGAATATTGTAAATGCACAAACAGTAATATCTCCACATTGCAAGGTGCAATTCTGAAATTTTTTGCTTTTTCCTGCTAATCCTAGCATGATAAAAAAGATTCAAAGAGAGTGAGATGCCAGCTCCTTTCATTCAGTCAGTAGCTTCAAACATTTCTGGACGTTTTTCAATGGCAAAAATCAATGAATATTGTAAATGCACAAACAGTAATTTCTCCGCATTGCAAGGTGCAATTCTGAAATTTTTTGCTTTTTCCTGCTAATCCTAGCATGATAAAGAAGATTCAAAGAGAGTGAGATGCCAGCTCTTTTCATTCAGTCAGTAGCTTCAAACATTTCTGGACGTTTTTCAATGGCAAAAATCAATGAATATTGTAAATGCACAAACAGTAATATCTCCGCATTGCAAGGTGCAATTCTGAAATTTTTTGCTTTTTCCTGCTAATCCTAGCATGATAAAGAAGATTCAAAGAGAGTGAGATGCCAGCTCCTTTCATTCAGTCAGTAGCTTCAAACATTTCTGGACGTTTTTCAATGGCAAAAATCAATGAATATTGTAAATGCACAAACAGTAATTTCTCCGCATTGCAATGTGCAATTCTGAAATTTTTTGCTTTTTCCTGCTTATCCTAGCATGATAAAGAAGATTCAAAGAGAGTGAGATGCCAGCTCCTTTCATTCAGTCAGTAGCTTCAAACATTTCTGGACGTTTTTCAATGGCAAAAATCAATGAATATTGTAAATGCACAAACAGTAATATCTCCACATTGCAAGGTGCAATTCTGAAATTTTTTGCTTTTTCCTGCTAATCCTAGCATGATAAAGAAGATTCAAAGAGAGTGAGATGCCAGCTCCTTTCATTCAGTCAGTAGCTTCAAACATTTCTGGACGTTTTTCAATGGCAAAAATCAATGAATATTGTAAATGCACAAACAGTAATATCTCCGCATTGCAAGGTGCAATTCTGAAATTTTTTGCTTTTTCCTGCTAATCCTAGCATGATAAAGAAGATTCAAAGAGAGTGAGATGCCAGCTCTTTTCATTCAGTCAGTAGCTTCAAACATTTCTGGACGTTTTTCAATGGCAAAAATCAATGAATATTGTAAATGCACAAACAGTAATATCTCCGCATTGCAAGGTGCAATTCTGAAATTTTTTGCTTTTTCCTGCTAATCCTAGCATGATAAAGAAGATTCAAAGAGAGTGAGATGCCAGCTCCTTTCATTCAGTCAGTAGCTTCAAACATTTCTGGTATATGAATAACATGATGTTTTTCAATGGCAAAAATCAATGAATATTGTAAATGCACAAACAGTAATTTCTCCACATTGCAAGGTGCAATTCTGAAATTTTTTGCTTTTTCCTGCTAATCCTAGCATGATAAAGAAGATTCAAAGAGAGTGAGATGCCAGCTCTTTTCATTCAGTCAGTAGCTTCAAACATTTATGGTATATGAATAACATGATATTTTTCAATGGCAAAAATCAATGAATATTGTAAATGCACAAACAGTAATATCTCCACATTGCAAGGTGCAATTCTGAAATTTTTTGCTTTTTCCTGCTAATCCTAGCATGATAAAGAAGATTCAAAGAGAGTGAGATGCCAGCTCTTTTCATTCAGTCAGTAGCTTCAAACATTTCTGGTATATGAATAACATGATGTTTTTCAATGGCAAAAATCAATGAATATTGTAAATGCACAAACAGTAATATCTCCACATTGCAAGGTGCAATTCTGAAATTTTTTGCTTTTTCCTGCTAATCCTAGCATGATAAAGAAGATTCAAAGAGAGTGAGATGCCAGCTCTTTTCATTCAGTCAGTAGCTTCAAACATTTCTGGTATATGAATAACATGATGTTTTTCAATGGCAAAAATCAATGAATATTGTAAATGCACAAACAGTAATATCTCCACATTGCAAGGTGCAATTCTGAAATTTTTTGCTTTTTCCTGCTCCTCTGAGCATGATAAAGAAGATTCAAAGAGAGTGAGATGACAGCTCTTTTCATTCAGTCAGTAGCTTCAAACATTTCTGGACGTTTTTCAATGGCAAAAATCAATGAATATTGTAAATGCACAAACAGTAATATCTCCGCATTGCAAGGTGCATGTAACATACCTGGCGGCGTCCTTGCATAGTGGTCCATCTCCCACTGTGCAAGAGGGCGCACTTGATCTCCAGTCCAGAATGTCTCTCTGGCTTCCCTCCATGCTGTCTGTTTGTGTCTGTGTCTGTTTCTGCTGCTTAAGGGCGGCGCCCGATCACTTCCTGCTTTTTGTACCTGCTGTGGGTCACACCCCTTGTGCGTCCTCAGCCTATTGCTGTCTGTCACCTGGTATATAGCTCAGCCGCTCCCATCTTTCCCTGCCTGAGCATAGTGTTTCATTCAGTGTGTGCTTGCATTCTGAATGTGCCAGGTCCCGTTCTTTGTTCTCTTGTCTGCCTTTCCTGGAGGCTGTATTTCCAGGCCTGTCTGAACTCGCTCCTAGCCTGTTCCTCCTGCCTTCTAGGGGCCGATTTCCTAGATCCGTTCCTGTATCTTGTCTGTCCTGTCTGAACACGCTCCTTGCCTGTTTGTCCTGCCTCTCTGGGGGCGTTTACCCAGACCCGCTCCTGTATCCTGTCTGTCCAGTCTGAACACGCTCCTTGCCTGTTCGTCCTGCCTCTCTGGGGGCCGTATTCCCAGACCCGCTCCTGTATTTTGCTGCAGTGTCGGTCTCCTCCGTACACTCAGTTCCAGTCTGAACTCTCTCCTATTCTTTACCTGTTTTGCCTCTATGTCCGTTCCCTTCCTTATTCTGCAGAGTCTGAACTCGTACCTAACTCCTGCCTGTTGTCTCTGTACTCCCGTTTGTGAGTTTGTGGTCCACTCGCTTCTTCTCTGCAAGTACTCTGTGAGTATCTGGCTCTGTCTTTCCCTTCCTGTCTGTTCCGTGTGAACAGAGCCCTGTCCTCCCTGCTTAGCCTGGTCCGCACTCTAGCTGTGCTTGCCTGTACCCCTCTGCTTGTATTGTTCCTGAGTCCCAGTGTGTACTGGGTCCTATCCCGCCAGTGTTCCTACCTGCTAGTGCCCCCTGTCTGCACTCTAGCTGTGCTTGCCTGTACCCCTCTGCCTGTATTGTTCCTGAGTCCCGGTGTGTACTGGGTCCTATCCCGCCTGTGTTCCTACCTGCTAGTGCCTCCCTGTCTGCACTCTAGCTGTGCTTGCCTGTACCCCCCGGCCTGCATACCCGCCTGCCTGCATACCAGTCATGCCTGCCTATACCTACCAGTCTGTTCCTGTATTCCCCTGTGTGGGTCAACAGCCGTGTCCGGGGTCTGTCCTGGAGTAGCACCTGGTCCCTCTGCTCGGTTCCTCCTTGGTGCACTGGCGTCGTATGCCGTCGTGCGACCCTGGTCGGATCGGGTGAATACCTAGTTACGCCCCTCCAGGCATTCACTCTCCGGCACGGTCCAGTGGAATCACAACAATCACACGCACACGCCGTTCAGCCCGGGCGTGTGCATAACAGCATGCTCAGGCCATGGTTCCCGTTGAGCCCCACGGCCTTCGCTCTCTGAGAAGTTTTTCAGCGAATACATGCATTAAAATAAATAAATACATTTTTTTCCCTTTAGCTGAGTTCCAGGCGAATTACGCACCCGTCCAGATGGATCTATCAGCTCTCGTTCCTGCGGATCCGCCACGTTACTATGGGGATCCAAGACAGTGTCGTGCATTTGTGGAGCAATGCATGCTACACTTTAAGGCCTACCCTCTCTATTTTCCTTCCGATTGGGCTAAAGTGGCCTTTATGATTGACTACCTAGCGGGTGATGCCTTGAAATGGGTCACTCCCCTATGGGAAGCATGGGATCCTGTCGTCCTTGACCTGCAGGCCTTCCTTGTGGCCTTTCGTATGGTCTTCGAGGATCCTAACCCTGAAGCCCCTGCTGAAGCTTCACTTCCCAATATCCCGGAGCAGCCCCGACAGGTAATGTGTGTGGGTAGCGCAATAGTCCTCCAGCCCAATGAGACTACTGCCCACCCAGAATCCTCACAGGGTGACTACGCTTTCCGGAATACTTCTCCCAACCTCAAGAGGCAGTCCAGACGTGCTAGACTTAGAGGCAAGCAGTCACGCCAGGGTCTGTCCTCCCTGAGACCTCCTGAATCCTCCGGGATACCACTCGATGACAAATGGAGAGAGACTTCTCTACACCCGGTACTCGATACTTTGTCCGCTTCGTCCTGTGAGCCTGACAATGGGTACCCCAAAGTGGTAGTTACCCCCAAGTCTCTACACCCCTCCGACCAGGCGGAGGACCTCCAGTTGTCTCCTGAACCCTTCGGGGTGCTACCTGGTAGCGAAAGGACAGAGACTCTCCTATACTCTGTACCTGATACCTCGCTCGCTTCATCCAGTGAGTTCAACCTAGTGTACTCCGAAGCAGAGGTTACTCCCGAGTCTCTACACCCCTCTGACCAGGCAGAGGACCTCCAGTTGTCTCCTGAACCCTTCGGGGTGCTACCTGGTAGCGAAAGGACAGAGACTCTCCTATACTCTGTACCTGATACCTCGCTCGCTTCGTCCAGTGAGTCCAACCTAGTGTACTCCGAAGCAGAGGTTACTCCCGAGTCTCTACACCCCTCTGACCAGGCAGAGGACCTCCAGTTGTCTCCAGAACCCTTCGGGGTGCCACCTGGTGGTGAATGGACAGAGACTTTCCTATACTCGGTACCCGATACCTCGCCTGCTTCGTCCAGTGAGTCCGACCTAGTGTACTCTGAAGCAGATGTTTTCTCTGAGCCTCTGCACTCTTCTGACCCGGCGGAGGACCTCCAGTTGTTTCCTGAATCCTCCGGGGTACCACCAGATAACAAAGAGACAGTGACTTTTCCTCATTATGTACCCGATAACCCGTCTATTTCTTCCTGTGAGCTTGACAAGATGTACCTCGAAGCAGAGATTACCCTCAAGTCTCTGTTCCCCTCCAACCCGGTGAAGGACTTCCGGTTGTCTCCTGTACCCTCTGGGGTGCCACCTGAAAATATGTGGAGAAAGACTTCCTTGTGTGCTGTTCCTGGTATTCCACCCATTTCGTCTGTTGCTGAGGATGGCTGGATAGGAGGTAGCATTCTAGCTAACCAGATGAGATCAGTTTTTCCTGTGGACAGTGGAAGTGATCTCCTTGAAGTGAACGACTGGTCATCGAATTCCCTGCAGAAGGTTCTGGCAGGCCTGAAGAAGAGGGGGCGTAAGGGGGGAGGTACTGTAACATACCTGGCGGCGTCCTTGCATAGTGGTCCATCTCCCACTGTGCAAGAGGGCGCACTTGATCTCCAGTCCAGAATGTCTCTCTGGCTTCCCTCCATGCTGTCTGTTTGTGTCTGTGTCTGTTTCTGCTGCTTAAGGGCGGCGCCCGATCACTTCCTGCTTTTTGTACCTGCTGTGGGTCACACCCCTTGTGCGTCCTCAGCCTATTGCTGTCTGTCACCTGGTATATAGCTCAGCCGCTCCCATCTTTCCCTGCCTGAGCATAGTGTTTCATTCAGTGTGTGCTTGCACTCTGAATGTGCCAGGTCCCGTTCTTTGTTCTCTTGTCTGCCTTTCCTGGAGGCTGTATTTCCAGGCCTGTCTGAACTCGCTCCTAGCCTGTTCCTCCTGCCTTCTAGGGGCCGATTTCCTAGATCCGTTCCTGTATCTTGTCTGTCCTGTCTGAACACGCTCCTTGCCTGTTTGTCCTGCCTCTCTGGGGGCGTTTACCCAGACCCGCTCCTGTATCCTGTCTGTCCAGTCTGAACACGCTCCTTGCCTGTTCGTCCTGCCTCTCTGGGGGCCGTATTCCCAGACCCGCTCCTGTATTTTGCTGCAGTGTCGGTCTCCTCCGTACACTCAGTTCCAGTCTGAACTCTCTCCTATTCTTTACCTGTTTTGCCTCTATGTCCGTTCCCTTCCTTATTCTGCAGAGTCTGAACTCGTACCTAACTCCTGCCTGTTGTCTCTGTACTCCCGTTTGTGAGTTTGTGGTCCACTCGCTTCTTCTCTGCAAGTACTCTGTGAGTATCTGGCTCTGTCTTTCCCTTCCTGTCTGTTCCGTGTGAACAGAGCCCTGTCCTCCCTGCTTAGCCTGGTCTGCACTCTAGCTGTGCTTGCCTGTACCCCTCTGCCTGTATTGTTCCTGAGTCCCAGTGTGTACTGGGTCCTATCCCGCCAGTGTTCCTACCTGCTAGTGCCCCCTGTCTGCACTCTAGCTGTGCTTGCCTGTACCCCTCTGCCTGTATTGTTCCTGAGTCCCGGTGTGTACTGGGTCCTATCCCGCCTGTGTTCCTACCTGCTAGTGCCTCCCTGTCTGCACTCTAGCTGTGCTTGCCTGTACCCCCCGGCCTGCATACCCGCCTGCCTGCATACCAGTCGTGCCTGCCTATACCTACCAGTCTGTTCCTGTATTCCCCTGTGTGGGTCAACAGCCGTGTCCGGGGTCTGTCCTGGAGTAGCACCTGGTCCCTCTGCTCGGTTCCTCCTTGGTGCACTGGCGTCGTATGCCGTCGTGCGACCCTGGTCGGATCGGGTGAATACCTAGTTACGCCCCTCCAGGCATTCACTCTCCGGCACTGTCCAGTGGAATCACAACAATCACACGCACACGCCGTTCAGCCCGGGCGTGTGCATAACAGTGCAATTCTGAAATTTTTTGCTTTTTCCTGCTAATCCTAGCATGATAAAGAAGATTCAAAGAGAGTGAGATGCCAGCTCTTTTCATTCAGTCAGTAGCTTCAAACATTTCTGGTATATGAATAACATGACGTTTTTCAATGGCAAAAATCAATGAATATTGTAAATGCACAAACAGTAATATCTCCACATTGCAAGGTGCAATTCTGAAATTTTTTGCTTTTTCCTGCTAATCCTAGCATGATAAAGAAGATTCAAAGAGAGTGAGATGCCAGCTCTTTTCATTCAGTCAGTAGCTTCAAACATTTCTGGTATATGAATAACATGATGTTTTTCAATGGCAAAAATCAATGAATATTGTAAATGCACAAACAGTAATATCTCCACATTGCAAGGTGCAATTCTGAAATTTTTTGCTTTTTCCTGCTAATCCTAGCATGATAAAGAAGATTCAAAGAGAGTGAGATGCCAGCTCTTTTCATTCAGTCAGTAGCTTCAAACATTTCTGGTATATGAATAACATGATGTTTTTCAATGGCAAAAATCAATGAATATTGTAAATGCACAAACAGTAATTTCTCCGCATTGCAAGGTGCAATTCTGAAATTTTTTGCTTTTTCCTGCTAATCCTAGCATGATAAAGAAGATTCAAAGAAAGTGAGATGCCAGCTCTTTTCATTCAGTCAGTAGCTTCAAACATTTCTGGACGTTTTTCAATGGCAAAAATCAATGAATATTGTAAATGCACAAACAGTAATATCTCCGCATTGCAAGGTGCAATTCTGAAATTTTTTGCTTTTTCCTGCTAATCCTAGCATGATAAAGAAGATTCAAAGAGAGTGAGATGCCAGCTCCTTTCATTCAGTCAGTAGCTTCAAACATTTCTGGACGTTTTTCAATGGCAAAAATCAATGAATATTGTAAATGCACAAACAGTAATTTCTCCGCATTGCAAGGTGCAATTCTGAAATTTTTTGCTTTTTCCTGCTAATCCTAGCATGATAAAGAAGATTCAAAGAGAGTGAGATGCCAGCTCTTTTCATTCAGTCAGTAGCTTCAAACATTTCTGGTATATGAATAACATGATGTTTTTCAATGGCAAAAATCAATGAATATTGTAAATGCACAAACAGTAATATCTCCACATTGCAAGGTGCAATTCTGAAATTTTTTGCTTTTTCCTGCTAATCCTAGCATGATAAAGAAGATTCAAAGAGAGTGAGATGCCAGCTCCTTTCATTCAGTCAGTAGCTTCAAACATTTCTGGACGTTTTTCAATGGCAAAAATCAATGAATATTGTAAATGCACAAACAGTAATATCTCCGCATTGCAAGGTGCAATTCTGAAATTTTTTGCTTTTTCCTGCTAATCCTAGCATGATAAAGAAGATTCAAAGAGAGTGAGATGCCAGCTCTTTTCATTCAGTCAGTAGCTTCAAACATTTATGGTATATGAATAACATGATGTTTTTCAATGGCAAAAATCAATGAATATTGTAAATGCACAAACAGTAATATCTCCACATTGCAAGGTGCAATTCTGAAATTTTTTGCTTTTTCCTGCTAATCCTAGCATGATAAAGAAGATTCAAAGAGAGTGAGATGCCAGCTCTTTTCATTCAGTCAGTAGCTTCAAACATTTATGGTATATGAATAACATGATGTTTTTCAATGGCAAAAATCAATGAATATTGTAAATGTACAAACAGTAATATCTCCACATTGCAAGGTGCAATTCTGAAATTTTTTGCTTTTTCCTGCTAATCCTAGCATGATAAAGAAGATTCAAAGAGAGTGAGATGCCAGCTCTTTTCATTCAGTCAGTAGCTTCAAACATTTCTGGACGTTTTTCAATGGCAAAAATCAATGAATATTGTAAATGCACAAACAGTAATTTCTCCGCATTGCAAGGTGCAATTCTGAAATTTTTTGCTTTTTCCTGCTAATCCTAGCATGATAAAGAAGATTCAAAGAGAGTGAGATGCCAGCTCCTTTCATTCAGTCAGTAGCTTCAAACATTTCTGGACGTTTTTCAATGGCAAAAATCAATGAATATTGTAAATGCACAAACAGTAATATCTCCGCATTGCAAGGTGCAATTCTGAAATTTTTTGCTTTTTCCTGCTAATCCTAGCATGATAAAGAAGATTCAAAGAGAGTGAGATGCCAGCTCCTTTCATTCAGTCAGTAGCTTCAAACATTTCTGGACCTTTTTCAATGGCAAAAATCAATGAATATTGTAAATGCACAAACAGTAATATCTCCGCATTGCAAGGTGCAATTCTGAAATTTTTTGCTTTTTCCTGCTAATCCTAGCATGATAAAGAAGATTCAAAGAGAGTGAGATGCCAGCTCCTTTCATTCAGTCAGTAGCTGCAAACATTTCTGGACGTTTTTCAATGGCAAAAATCAATGAATATTGTAAATGCACAAACAGTAATTTCTCCACATTGCAAGGTGCAATTCTGAAATTTTTTGCTTTTTCCTGCTAATCCTAGCATGATAAAGAAGATTCAAAGAGAGTGAGATGCCAGCTCTTTTCATTCAGTCAGTAGCTTCAAACATTTCTGGTATATGAATAAAATGATGTTTTTCAATGGCAAAAATCAATGAATATTGTAAATGCACAAACAGTAATTTCTCCGCATTGCAAGGTGAAATTCTGAAATTTTTTGCTTTTTCCTGCTAATCCTAGCATGATAAAGAAGATTCAAAGAAAGTGAGATGCCAGCTCTTTTCATTCAGTCAGTAGCTTCAAACATTTCTGGACGTTTTTCAATGGCAAAAATCAATGAATATTGTAAATGCACAAACAGTAATATCTCCGCATTGCAAGGTGCAATTCTGAAATTTTTTGCTTTTTCCTGCTAATCCTAGCATGATAAAGAAGATTCAAAGAGAGTGAGATGCCAGCTCCTTTCATTCAGTCAGTAGCTTCAAACATTTCTGGACGTTTTTCAATGGCAAAAATCAATGAATATTGTAAATGCACAAACAGTAATTTCTCCGCATTGCAAGGTGCAATTCTGAAATTTTTTGCTTTTTCCTGCTAATCCTAGCATGATAAAGAAGATTCAAAGAGAGTGAGATGCCAGCTCTTTTCATTCAGTCAGTAGCTTCAAACATTTCTGGTATATGAATAACATGATGTTTTTCAATGGCAAAAATCAATGAATATTGTAAATGCACAAACAGTAATATCTCCACATTGCAAGGTGCAATTCTGAATTTTTTTGCTTTTTCCTGCTAATCCTAGCATGATAAAGAAGATTCAAAGAGAGTGAGATGCCAGCTCCTTTCATTCAGTCAGTAGCTTCAAACATTTCTGGATGTTTTTCAATGGCAAAAATCAATGAATATTGTAAATGCACAAACAGTAATATCTCCGCATTGCAAGGTGCAATTCTGAAATTTTTTGCTTTTTCCTGCTAATCCTAGCATGATAAAGAAGATTCAAAGAGAGTGAGATGCCAGCTCTTTTCATTCAGTCAGAAGCTTCAAACATTTATGGTATATGAATAACATGATGTTTTTCAATGGCAAAAATCAATGAATATTGTAAATGCACAAACAGTAATATCTCCACATTGCAAGGTGCAATTCTGAAATTTTTTGCTTTTTCCTGCTAATCCTAGCATGATAAAGAAGATTCAAAGAGAGTGAGATGCCAGCTCTTTTCATTCAGTCAGTAGCTTCAAACATTTATGGTATATGAATAACATGATGTTTTTCAATGGCAAAAATCAATGAATATTGTAAATGCACAAACAGTAATATCTCCACATTGCAAGGTGCAATTCTGAAATTTTTTGCTTTTTCCCGCTAATCCTAGCATGATAAAGAAGATTCAAAGAGAGTGAGATGCCAGCTCTTTTCATTCAGTCAGTAGCTTCAAACATTTTTGGACGTTTTTCAATGGCAAAAATCAATGAATATTGTAAATGCACAAACAGTAATTTCTCCGCATTGCAAGGTGCAATTCTGAAATTTTTTGCTTTTTCCTGCTAATCCTAGCATGATAAAGAAGATTCAAAGAGAGTGAGATGCCAGCTCCTTTCATTCAGTCAGTAGCTTCAAACATTTCTGGACGTTTTTCAATGGCAAAAATCAATGAATATTGTAAATTCACAAACAGTAATATCTCCGTATTGCAAGGTGCAATTCTGAAATTTTTTGCTTTTTCCTGCTAATCCTAGCATGATAAAGAAGATTCAAAGAGAGTGAGATGCCAGCTCTTTTCATTCAGTCAGTAGCTTCAAACATTTCTGGACGTTTTTCAATGGCAAAAATCAATGAATATTGTAAATGCACAAACAGTAATATCTCCGCATTGCAAGGTGCAATTCTGAAATTTTTTGCTTTTTCCTGCTAATCCTAGCATGATAAAGAAGATTCAAAGAGAGTGAGATGCCAGCTCTTTTCATTCAGTCAGTAGCTTCAAACATTTCTGGTATATGAATAACATGATGTTTTTCAATGGCAAAAATCAATGAATATTGTAAATGCACAAACAGTAATATCTCCGCATTGCAAGGTGCAATTCTGAAATTTTTTGCTTTTTCCTGCTAATCCTAGCATGATAAAGAAGATTCAAAGAGAGTGAGATGCCAGCTCTTTTCATGCAGTCAGTAGCTTCAAACATTTCTGGTATATGAATAACATGATGTTTTTCAATGGCAAAAATCAATGAATATTGTAAATGCACAAACAGTAATATCTCCGCATTGCAAGGTGCAATTCTGAAATTTTTTGCTTTTTCCTGCTAATCCTAGCATGATAAAGAAGATTCAAAGAGAGTGAGATGCCAGCTCTTTTCATTCAGTCAGTAGCTTCAAACATTTCTGGTATATGAATAACATGATGTTTTTCAATGGCAAAAATCAATGAATATTGTAAATGCACAGACAGTAATATCTCCGCATTGCAAGGTGCAATTCTGAAATTTTTTGCTTTTTCCTGCTAATCCTAGCATGATAAAGAAGATTCAAAGAGAGTGAGATGCCAGCTCTTTTCATTCAGTCAGTAGCTTCAAACATTTCTGGTATATGAATAACATGATGTTTTTCAATGGCAAAAATCAATGAATATTGTAAATGCACAAACAGTAATATCTCCGCATTGCAAGGTGCAATTCTGAAATTTTTTGCTTTTTCCTGCTAATCCTAGCATGATAAAGAAGATTCAAAGAGAGTGAGATGCCAGCTCCTTTCATTCAGTCAGTAGCTTCAAACATTTCTGGACGTTTTTCAATGGCAAAAATCAATGAATATTGTAAATTCACAAACAGTAATATCTCCGTATTGCAAGGTGCAATTCTGAAATTTTTTGCTTTTTCCTGCTAATCCTAGCATGATAAAGAAGATTCAAAGAGAGTGAGATGCCAGCTCTTTTCATTCAGTCAGTAGCTTCAAACATTTCTGGACGTTTTTCAATGGCAAAAATCAATGAATATTGTAAATGCACAAACAGTAATATCTCCGCATTGCAAGGTGCAATTCTGAAATTTTTTGCTTTTTCCTGCTAATCCTAGCATGATAAAGAAGATTCAAAGAGAGTGAGATGCCAGCTCTTTTCATTCAGTCAGTAGCTTCAAACATTTCTGGTATATGAATAACATGATGTTTTTCAATGGCAAAAATCAATGAATATTGTAAATGCACAAACAGTAATATCTCCGCATTGCAAGGTGCAATTCTGAAATTTTTTGCTTTTTCCTGCTAATCCTAGCATGATAAAGAAGATTCAAAGAGAGTGAGATGCCAGCTCTTTTCATGCAGTCAGTAGCTTCAAACATTTCTGGTATATGAATAACATGATGTTTTTCAATGGCAAAAATCAATGAATATTGTAAATGCACAAACAGTAATATCTCCGCATTGCAAGGTGCAATTCTGAAATTTTTTGCTTTTTCCTGCTAATCCTAGCATGATAAAGAAGATTCAAAGAGAGTGAGATGCCAGCTCTTTTCATTCAGTCAGTAGCTTCAAACATTTCTGGTATATGAATAACATGATGTTTTTCAATGGCAAAAATCAATGAATATTGTAAATGCACAAACAGTAATATCTCCGCATTGCAAGGTGCAATTCTGAAATTTTTTGCTTTTTCCTGCTAATCCTAGCATGATAAAGAAGATTCAAAGAGAGTGAGATGCCAGCTCTTTTCATTCAGTCAGTAGCTTCAAACATTTCTGGTATATGAATAACATGATGTTTTTCAATGGCAAAAATCAATGAATATTGTAAATGCACAAACAGTAATATCTCCGCATTGCAAGGTGCAATTCTGAAATTTTTTGCTTTTTCCTGCTAATCCTAGCATGATAAAGAAGATTCAAAGAGAGTGAGATGCCAGCTCCTTTCATTCAGTCAGTAGCTTCAAACATTTCTGGACGTTTTTCAATGGCAAAAATCAATGAATATTGTAAATGCACAAACAGTAATATCTCCACATTGCAAGGTGCAATTCTGAAATTTTTTGATTTTTCCTGCTAATCCTAGCATGATAAAGAAGATTCAAAGAGAGTGAGATGCCAGCTCTTTTCATTCAGTCAGTAGCTTCAAACATTTCTGGACGTTTTTCAATGGCAAAAATCAATGAATATTGTAAATGCACAAACAGTAATTTCTCCACATTGCAAGGTGCAATTCTGAAGTTTTTTGCTTTTTCCTGCTCCTCTTAGCATGATAAAGAAGATTCAAAGAGAGTGAGATGCCAGCTCTTTTCATTCAGTCAGTAGCTTCAAACATTTCTGGACGTTTTTCAATGGCAAAAATCAATGAATATTGTAAATGCACAAACAGTAATATCTCCACATTGCAAGGTGCAATTCTGAAATTTTTTGCTTTTTCCTGCTAATCCTAGCATGATAAAGAAGATTCAAAGAGAGTGAGATGCCAGCTCCTTTCATTCAGTCAGTAGCTTCAAACATTTCTGGAGGTTTTTCAATGGCAAAAATCAATGAATATTGTAAATGCACAAACAGTAATATCTCCACATTGCAAGGTTCAATTCTGAAATTTTTTGCTTTTTCCTGCTCCTCTTAGCATGATAAAGAACATTCAAAGAGAGTGAGATGCCAGCTCTTTTCATTCAGTCAGTAGCTTCAAACATTTCTGGTATATGAATAACATGATCTTTTTCAATGGCAAAAATCAATGAATATTGTAAATGCACAAACAGTAATATCTCCGCATTGCAAGGTGCAATTCTGAAATTTTTTGCTTTTTCCTGCTCCTCTTAGCATGATACAGAAGATTCAAAGAGAGTGAGATGCCAGCTCTTTTCATTCAGTCAGTAGCTACAAACATTTCTGGACGTTTTTCAATGGCAAAAATCAATGAATATTGTAAATGCACAAACAGTAATATCTCCACATTGCAAGGTGCAATTCTGAAATTTTTTGCTTTTTCCTGCTAATACTAGCATGATAAAGAAGATTCAAAGAGAGTGAGATGCCAGCTCCTTTCATTCAGTCAGTAGCTTCAAACATTTCTGGACGTTTTTCAATGGCAAAAATCAATGAATATTGTAAATGCACAAACAGTAATATCTCCACATTGCAAGGTGCAATTCTGAAATTTTTTGCTTTTTCCTGCTCCTCTTAGCATGATAAAGAAGATTCAAAGAGAGTGAGATGCCAGCTCTTTTCATTCAGTCAGTAGCTTCAAACATTTCTGGTATATGAATAACATGATGTTTTTCAATGGCAAAAATCAATGAATATTGTAAATGCACAAACAGTAATATCTCCGCATTGCAAGGTGCAATTCTGAAATTTTTTGCTTTTTCCTGCTAATCCTAGCATGATAAAGAAGATTCAAAGAGAGTGAGATGCCAGCTCTTTTCTTTCAGTCAGTAGCTTCAAACATTTCTGGTATATGAATAACATGATGTTTTTCAATGGCAAAAATCAATGAATATTGTAAATGCACAAACAGTAATATCTCCACATTGCAAGGTGCAATTCTGAAATTTTTTGCTTTTTCCTGCTAATCCTAGCATGATAAAGAAGATTCAAAGAGAGTGAGATGCCAGCTCCTTTCATTCAGTCAGTAGCTTCAAACATTTCTGGACGCTTTTCAATGGCAAAAATCAATGAATATTGTAAATGCACAAACAGTAATATCTCCGCATTGCAAGGTGCAATTCTGAATTTTTTTGCTTTTTCCTGCTAATCCTAGCATGATAAAGAAGATTCAAAGAGAGTGAGATGCCAGCTCTTTTCATTCAGTCAGTAGCTTCAAACATTTCTGGACGTTTTTCAGTGGCAAAAATCAATGAATATTGTAAATGCACAAACAGTAATATCTCCGCATTGCAAGGTGCAATTCTGAAATTTTTTGCTTTTTCCTGCTAATCCTAGCATGATAAAGAAGATTCAAAGAGAGTGAGATGCCAGCTCCTTTCATTCAGTCAGTAGCTTCAAACATTTCTAGACGTTTTTCAATGGCAAAAATCAATGAATATTGTAAATGCACAAACAGTAATTTCTCCGCATTGCAAGGTGCAATTCTGAAATTTTTTGCTTTTTCCTGCTAATCCTAGCATGATAAAGAAGATTGAAAGAGAGTGAGATGCCAGCTCTTTTCATTCAGTCAGTAGCTTCAAACATTTCTGGACGTTTTTCAATGGCAAAAATCAATGAATATTGTAAATGCACAAACAGTAATATCTCCACATTGCAAGGTGCAATTCTGAAATTTTTTGCTTTTTCCTGCTAATCCTAGCATGATAAAGAAGATTCAAAGAGAGTGAGATGCCAGCTCTTTTCATTCAGTCAGTAGCTTCAAACATTTCTGGTATATGAATAACATGATGTTTTTCAATGGCAAAAATCAATGAATATTGTAAATGCACAAACAGTAATTTCTCCGCATTGCAAGGTTCAATTCTGAAATTTTTTGCTTTTTCCTGCTCCTCTTAGCATGATAAAGAAGATTCAAAGAGAGTGAGATGCCAGCTCTTTTCATTCAGTCAGTAGCTACAAACATTTCTGGACGTTTTTCAATGGCAAAAATCAATGAATATTGTAAATGCACAAACAGTAATATCTCCACATTGCAAGGTGCAATTCTGAAATTTTTTGCTTTTTCCTGCTAATACTAGCATGATAAAGAAGATTCAAAGAGAGTGAGATGCCAGCTCCTTTCATTCAGTCAGTAGCTTCAAACATTTCTGGACGTTTTTCAATGGCAAAAATCAATGAATATTGTAAATGCACAAACAGTAATATCTCCACATTGCAAGGTGCAATTCTGAAATTTTTTGCTTTTTCCTGCTCCTCTTAGCATGATAAAGAAGATTCAAAGAGAGTGAGATGCCAGCTCTTTTCATTCAGTCAGTAGCTTCAAACATTTCTGGTATATGAATAACATGATGTTTTTCAATGGCAAAAATCAATGAATATTGTAAATGCACAAACAGTAATATCTCCGCATTGCAAGGTGCAATTCTGAAATTTTTTGCTTTTTCCTGCTAATCCTAGCATGATAAAGAAGATTCAAAGAGAGTGAGATGCCAGCTCTTTTCTTTCAGTCAGTAGCTTCAAACATTTCTGGTATATGAATAACATGATGTTTTTCAATGGCAAAAATCAATGAATATTGTAAATGCACAAACAGTAATATCTCCACATTGCAAGGTGCAATTCTGAAATTTTTTGCTTTTTCCTGCTAATCCTAGCATGATAAAGAAGATTCAAAGAGAGTGAGATGCCAGCTCCTTTCATTCAGTCAGTAGCTTCAAACATTTCTGGACGCTTTTCAATGGCAAAAATCAATGAATATTGTAAATGCACAAACAGTAATATCTCCGCATTGCAAGGTGCAATTCTGAATTTTTTTGCTTTTTCCTGCTAATCCTAGCATGATAAAGAAGATTCAAAGAGAGTGAGATGCCAGCTCTTTTCATTCAGTCAGTAGCTTCAAACATTTCTGGACGTTTTTCAGTGGCAAAAATCAATGAATATTGTAAATGCACAAACAGTAATATCTCCGCATTGCAAGGTGCAATTCTGAAATTTTTTGCTTTTTCCTGCTAATCCTAGCATGATAAAGAAGATTCAAAGAGAGTGAGATGCCAGCTCCTTTCATTCAGTCAGTAGCTTCAAACATTTCTAGACGTTTTTCAATGGCAAAAATCAATGAATATTGTAAATGCACAAACAGTAATTTCTCCGCATTGCAAGGTGCAATTCTGAAATTTTTTGCTTTTTCCTGCTAATCCTAGCATGATAAAGAAGATTGAAAGAGAGTGAGATGCCAGCTCTTTTCATTCAGTCAGTAGCTTCAAACATTTCTGGACGTTTTTCAATGGCAAAAATCAATGAATATTGTAAATGCACAAACAGTAATATCTCCACATTGCAAGGTGCAATTCTGAAATTTTTTGCTTTTTCCTGCTAATCCTAGCATGATAAAGAAGATTCAAAGAGAGTGAGATGCCAGCTCTTTTCATTCAGTCAGTAGCTTCAAACATTTCTGGTATATGAATAACATGATGTTTTTCAATGGCAAAAATCAATGAATATTGTAAATGCACAAACAGTAATTTCTCCGCATTGCAAGGTTCAATTCTGAAATTTTTTGCTTTTTCCTGCTAATCCTAGCATGATAAAGAAGATTCAAAGAAAGTGAGATGCCAGCTCTTTTCATTCAGTCAGTAGCTTCAAACATTTCTGGACGTTTTTCAATGGCAAAAATCAATGAATATTGTAAATGCACAAACAGTAATATCTCCGCATTGCAAGGTGCAATTCTGAAATTTTTTGCTTTTTCCTGCTAATCCTAGCATGATAAAGAAGATTCAAAGAGAGTGAGATGCCAGCTCCTTTCATTCAGTCAGTAGCTTCAAACATTTCTGGACGTTTTTCAATGGCAAAAATCAATGAATATTGTAAATGCACAAACAGTAATTTCTCCGCATTGCAAGGTGCAATTCTGAAATTTTTTGCTTTTTCCTGCTAATCCTAGCATGATAAAGAAGATTCAAAGAGAGTGAGATGCCAGCTCTTTTCATTCAGTCAGTAGCTTCAAACATTTCTGTTATATGAATAACATGATGTTTTTCAATGGCAAAAATCAGTGAATATTGTAAATGCACAAACAGTAATATCTCCACATTGCAAGGTGCAATTCTGAAATTTTTTGCTTTTTCCTGCTAATCCTAGCATGATAAAGAAGATTCAAAGAGAGTGAGATGCCAGCTCCTTTCATTCAGTCAGTAGCTTCAAACATTTCTGGACGTTTTTCAATGGCAAAAATCAATGAATATTGTAAATGTACAAACAGTAATATCTCCGCATTGCAAGGTGCAATTCTGAAATTTTTTGCTTTTTCCTGCTAATCCTAGCATGATAAAGAAGATTCAAAGAGAGTGAGATGCCAGCTCTTTTCATTCAGTCAGTAGCTTCAAACATTTCTGGTATATGAATAACATGATGTTTTTCAATGGCAAAAATCAATGAATATTGTAAATGCACAAACAGTAATATCTCCGCATTGCAAGGTGCAATTCTGAAATTTTTTGCTTTTTCCTGCTAATCCTAGCATGATAAAGAAGATTTAAAGAGAGTGAGATGCCAGCTCTTTTCATTCAGTCAGTAGCTTCAAACATTTCTGGTATATGAATAACATGATGTTTTTCAATGGCAAAAATCAATGAATATTGTAAATGCACAAACAGTAATATCTCCGCATTGCAAGGTGCAATTCTGAAATTTTTTGCTTTTTCCTGCTAATCCTAGCATGATAAAGAAGATTCAAAGAGAGTGAGATGCCAGCTCTTTTCATTCAGTCAGTAGCTTCAAACATTTCTGGTATATGAATAACATGATGTTTTTCAATGGCAAAAATCAATGAATATTGTAAATGCACAAACAGTAATATCTCCGCATTGCAAGGTGCAATTCTGAAATTTTTTGCTTTTTCCTGCTAATCCTAGCATGATAAAGAAGATTCAAAGAGAGTGAGATGCCAGCACTTTTCATTCAGTCAGTAGCTTCAAACATTTCTGGTATATGAATAACATGATGTTTTTCAATGGCAAAAATCAATGAATATTGTAAATGCACAAACAGTAATATCTCCACATTGCAAGGTGCAATTCTGAAATTTTTTGCTTTTTCCTGCTAATCCTAGCATGATAAAGAAGATTCAAAGAGAGTGAGATGCCAGCTCCTTTCATTCAGTCAGTAGCTTCAAACATTTCTGGTATATGAATAACATGATGTTTTTCAATGGCAAAAATCAATGAATATTGTAAATGCACAAACAGTAATTTCTCCGCATTGCAAGGTGCAATTCTGAAATTTTTTGCTTTTTCCTGCTAATCCTAGCATGATAAAGAAGATTCAAAGAGAGTGAGATGCCAGCTCCTTTCATTCAGTCAGTAGCTTCAAACATTTCTGGACGCTTTTCAATGGCAAAAATCAATGAATATTGTAAATGCACAAACAGTAATATCTCCGCATTGCAAGGTGCAATTCTGAATTTTTTTGCTTTTTCCTGCTAATCCTAGCATGATAAAGAAGATTCAAAGAGAGTGAGATGCCAGCTCTTTTCATTCAGTCAGTAGCTTCAAACATTTCTGGACGTTTTTCAGTGGCAAAAATCAATGAATATTGTAAATGCACAAACAGTAATATCTCCGCATTGCAAGGTGCAATTCTGAAATTTTTTGCTTTTTCCTGCTAATCCTAGCATGATAAAGAAGATTCAAAGAGAGTGAGATGCCAGCTCCTTTCATTCAGTCAGTAGCTTCAAACATTTCTAGACGTTTTTCAATGGCAAAAATCAATGAATATTGTAAATGCACAAACAGTAATTTCTCCGCATTGCAAGGTGCAATTCTGAAATTTTTTGCTTTTTCCTGCTAATCCTAGCATGATAAAGAAGATTCAAAGAGAGTGAGATGCCAGCTCTTTTCATTCAGTCAGTAGCTTCAAACATTTCTGGACGTTTTTCAATGGCAAAAATCAATGAATATTGTAAATGCACAAACAGTAATATCTCCACATTGCAAGGTGCAATTCTGAAATTTTTTGCTTTTTCCTGCTAATCCTAGCATGATAAAGAAGATTCAAAGAGAGTGAGATGCCAGCTCTTTTCATTCAGTCAGTAGCTTCAAACATTTCTGGTATATGAATAACATGATGTTTTTCAGTGGCAAAAATCAATGAATATTGTAAATGCACAAACAGTAATTTCTCCGCATTGCAAGGTTCAATTCTGAAATTTTTTGCTTTTTCCTGCTAATCCTAGCATGATAAAGAAGATTCAAAGAAAGTGAGATGCCAGCTCTTTTCATTCAGTCAGTAGCTTCAAACATTTCTGGACCTTTTTCAATGGCAAAAATCAATGAATATTGTAAATGCACAAACAGTAATATCTCCGCATTGCAAGGTGCAATTCTGAAATTTTTTGCTTTTTCCTGCTAATCCTAGCATGATAAAGAAGATTCAAAGAGAGTGAGATGCCAGCTCCTTTCATTCAGTCAGTAGCTTCAAACATTTCTGGACGTTTTTCAATGGCAAAAATCAATGAATATTGTAAATGCACAAACAGTAATTTCTCCGCATTGCAAGGTGCAATTCTGAAATTTTTTGCTTTTTCCTGCTAATCCTAGCATGATAAAGAAGATTCAAAGAGAGTGAGATGCCAGCTCTTTTCATTCAGTCAGTAGCTTCAAACATTTCTGTTATATGAATAACATGATGTTTTTCAATGGCAAAAATCAATGAATATTGTAAATGCACAAACAGTAATATCTCCACATTGCAAGGTGCAATTCTGAAATTTTTTGCTTTTTCCTGCTAATCCTAGCATGATAAAGAAGATTCAAAGAGAGTGAGATGCCAGCTCCTTTCATTCAGTCAGTAGCTTCAAACATTTCTGGACGTTTTTCAATGGCAAAAATCAATGAATATTGTAAATGCACAAACAGTAATTTCTCCGCATTGCAAGGTGCAATTCTGAAATTTTTTGCTTTTTCCTGCTAATCCTAGCATGATAAAGAAGATTCAAAGAGAGTGAGATGCCAGCTCTTTTCATTCAGTCAGTAGCTTCAAACATTTCTGGTATATGAATAACATGATGTTTTTCAATGGCAAAAATCAATGAATATTGTAAATGCACAAACAGTAATATCTCCACATTGCAAGGTGCAATTCTGAAATTTTTTGCTTTTTCCTGCTAATCCTAGCATGATAAAGAAGATTCAAAGAGAGTGAGATGCCAGCTCCTTTCATTCAGTCAGTAGCTTCAAACATTTCTGGATGTTTTTCAATGGCAAAAATCAATGAATATTGTAAATGCACAAACAGTAATATCTCCGCATTGCAAGGTGCAATTCTGAAATTTTTTGCTTTTTCCTGCTAATCCTAGCATGATAAAGAAGATTCAAAGAGAGTGAGATGCCAGCTCTTTTCATTCAGTCAGAAGCTTCAAACATTTATGGTATATGAATAACATGATGTTTTTCAATGGCAAAAATCAATGAATATTGTAAATGCACAAACAGTAATATCTCCACATTGCAAGGTGCAATTCTGAAATTTTTTGCTTTTTCCTGCTAATCCTAGCATGATAAAGAAGATTCAAAGAGAGTGAGATGCCAGCTCTTTTCATTCAGTCAGTAGCTTCAAACATTTATGGTATATGAATAACATGATGTTTTTCAATGGCAAAAATCAATGAATATTGTAAATGCACAAACAGTAATATCTCCACATTGCAAGGTGCAATTCTGAAATTTTTTGCTTTTTCCCGCTAATCCTAGCATGATAAAGAAGATTCAAAGAGAGTGAGATGCCAGCTCTTTTCATTCAGTCAGTAGCTTCAAACATTTTTGGACGTTTTTCAATGGCAAAAATCAATGAATATTGTAAATGCACAAACAGTAATTTCTCCGCATTGCAAGGTGCAATTCTGAAATTTTTTGCTTTTTCCTGCTAATCCTAGCATGATAAAGAAGATTCAAAGAGAGTGAGATGCCAGCTCCTTTCATTCAGTCAGTAGCTTCAAACATTTCTGGACGTTTTTCAATGGCAAAAATCAATGAATATTGTAAATTCACAAACAGTAATATCTCCGTATTGCAAGGTGCAATTCTGAAATTTTTTGCTTTTTCCTGCTAATCCTAGCATGATAAAGAAGATTCAAAGAGAGTGAGATGCCAGCTCTTTTCATTCAGTCAGTAGCTTCAAACATTTCTGGACGTTTTTCAATGGCAAAAATCAATGAATATTGTAAATGCACAAACAGTAATATCTCCGCATTGCAAGGTGCAATTCTGAAATTTTTTGCTTTTTCCTGCTAATCCTAGCATGATAAAGAAGATTCAAAGAGAGTGAGATGCCAGCTCTTTTCATTCAGTCAGTAGCTTCAAACATTTCTGGTATATGAATAACATGATGTTTTTCAATGGCAAAAATCAATGAATATTGTAAATGCACAAACAGTAATATCTCCGCATTGCAAGGTGCAATTCTGAAATTTTTTGCTTTTTCCTGCTAATCCTAGCATGATAAAGAAGATTCAAAGAGAGTGAGATGCCAGCTCTTTTCATGCAGTCAGTAGCTTCAAACATTTCTGGTATATGAATAACATGATGTTTTTCAATGGCAAAAATCAATGAATATTGTAAATGCACAAACAGTAATATCTCCGCATTGCAAGGTGCAATTCTGAAATTTTTTGCTTTTTCCTGCTAATCCTAGCATGATAAAGAAGATTCAAAGAGAGTGAGATGCCAGCTCTTTTCATTCAGTCAGTAGCTTCAAACATTTCTGGTATATGAATAACATGATGTTTTTCAATGGCAAAAATCAATGAATATTGTAAATGCACAGACAGTAATATCTCCGCATTGCAAGGTGCAATTCTGAAATTTTTTGCTTTTTCCTGCTAATCCTAGCATGATAAAGAAGATTCAAAGAGAGTGAGATGCCAGCTCTTTTCATTCAGTCAGTAGCTTCAAACATTTCTGGTATATGAATAACATGATGTTTTTCAATGGCAAAAATCAATGAATATTGTAAATGCACAAACAGTAATATCTCCGCATTGCAAGGTGCAATTCTGAAATTTTTTGCTTTTTCCTGCTAATCCTAGCATGATAAAGAAGATTCAAAGAGAGTGAGATGCCAGCTCCTTTCATTCAGTCAGTAGCTTCAAACATTTCTGGACGTTTTTCAATGGCAAAAATCAATGAATATTGTAAATTCACAAACAGTAATATCTCCGTATTGCAAGGTGCAATTCTGAAATTTTTTGCTTTTTCCTGCTAATCCTAGCATGATAAAGAAGATTCAAAGAGAGTGAGATGCCAGCTCTTTTCATTCAGTCAGTAGCTTCAAACATTTCTGGACGTTTTTCAATGGCAAAAATCAATGAATATTGTAAATGCACAAACAGTAATATCTCCGCATTGCAAGGTGCAATTCTGAAATTTTTTGCTTTTTCCTGCTAATCCTAGCATGATAAAGAAGATTCAAAGAGAGTGAGATGCCAGCTCTTTTCATTCAGTCAGTAGCTTCAAACATTTCTGGTATATGAATAACATGATGTTTTTCAATGGCAAAAATCAATGAATATTGTAAATGCACAAACAGTAATATCTCCGCATTGCAAGGTGCAATTCTGAAATTTTTTGCTTTTTCCTGCTAATCCTAGCATGATAAAGAAGATTCAAAGAGAGTGAGATGCCAGCTCTTTTCATGCAGTCAGTAGCTTCAAACATTTCTGGTATATGAATAACATGATGTTTTTCAATGGCAAAAATCAATGAATATTGTAAATGCACAAACAGTAATATCTCCGCATTGCAAGGTGCAATTCTGAAATTTTTTGCTTTTTCCTGCTAATCCTAGCATGATAAAGAAGATTCAAAGAGAGTGAGATGCCAGCTCTTTTCATTCAGTCAGTAGCTTCAAACATTTCTGGTATATGAATAACATGATGTTTTTCAATGGCAAAAATCAATGAATATTGTAAATGCACAAACAGTAATATCTCCGCATTGCAAGGTGCAATTCTGAAATTTTTTGCTTTTTCCTGCTAATCCTAGCATGATAAAGAAGATTCAAAGAGAGTGAGATGCCAGCTCTTTTCATTCAGTCAGTAGCTTCAAACATTTCTGGTATATGAATAACATGATGTTTTTCAATGGCAAAAATCAATGAATATTGTAAATGCACAAACAGTAATATCTCCGCATTGCAAGGTGCAATTCTGAAATTTTTTGCTTTTTCCTGCTAATCCTAGCATGATAAAGAAGATTCAAAGAGAGTGAGATGCCAGCTCCTTTCATTCAGTCAGTAGCTTCAAACATTTCTGGACGTTTTTCAATGGCAAAAATCAATGAATATTGTAAATGCACAAACAGTAATATCTCCACATTGCAAGGTGCAATTCTGAAATTTTTTGATTTTTCCTGCTAATCCTAGCATGATAAAGAAGATTCAAAGAGAGTGAGATGCCAGCTCTTTTCATTCAGTCAGTAGCTTCAAACATTTCTGGACGTTTTTCAATGGCAAAAATCAATGAATATTGTAAATGCACAAACAGTAATTTCTCCACATTGCAAGGTGCAATTCTGAAGTTTTTTGCTTTTTCCTGCTCCTCTTAGCATGATAAAGAAGATTCAAAGAGAGTGAGATGCCAGCTCTTTTCATTCAGTCAGTAGCTTCAAACATTTCTGGACGTTTTTCAATGGCAAAAATCAATGAATATTGTAAATGCACAAACAGTAATATCTCCACATTGCAAGGTGCAATTCTGAAATTTTTTGCTTTTTCCTGCTAATCCTAGCATGATAAAGAAGATTCAAAGAGAGTGAGATGCCAGCTCCTTTCATTCAGTCAGTAGCTTCAAACATTTCTGGACGTTTTTCAATGGCAAAAATCAATGAATATTGTAAATGCACAAACAGTAATATCTCCACATTGCAAGGTTCAATTCTGAAATTTTTTGCTTTTTCCTGCTCCTCTTAGCATGATAAAGAACATTCAAAGAGAGTGAGATGCCAGCTCTTTTCATTCAGTCAGTAGCTTCAAACATTTCTGGTATATGAATAACATGATCTTTTTCAATGGCAAAAATCAATGAATATTGTAAATGCACAAACAGTAATATCTCCGCATTGCAAGGTGCAATTCTGAAATTTTTTGCTTTTTCCTGCTCCTCTTAGCATGATAAAGAAGATTCAAAGAGAGTGAGATGCCAGCTCTTTTCATTCAGTCAGTAGCTACAAACATTTCTGGACGTTTTTCAATGGCAAAAATCAATGAATATTGTAAATGCACAAACAGTAATATCTCCACATTGCAAGGTGCAATTCTGAAATTTTTTGCTTTTTCCTGCTAATACTAGCATGATAAAGAAGATTCAAAGAGAGTGAGATGCCAGCTCCTTTCATTCAGTCAGTAGCTTCAAACATTTCTGGACGTTTTTCAATGGCAAAAATCAATGAATATTGTAAATGCACAAACAGTAATATCTCCACATTGCAAGGTGCAATTCTGAAATTTTTTGCTTTTTCCTGCTCCTCTTAGCATGATAAAGAAGATTCAAAGAGAGTGAGATGCCAGCTCTTTTCATTCAGTCAGTAGCTTCAAACATTTCTGGTATATGAATAACATGATGTTTTTCAATGGCAAAAATCAATGAATATTGTAAATGCACAAACAGTAATATCTCCGCATTGCAAGGTGCAATTCTGAAATTTTTTGCTTTTTCCTGCTAATCCTAGCATGATAAAGAAGATTCAAAGAGAGTGAGATGCCAGCTCTTTTCTTTCAGTCAGTAGCTTCAAACATTTCTGGTATATGAATAACATGATGTTTTTCAATGGCAAAAATCAATGAATATTGTAAATGCACAAACAGTAATATCTCCACATTGCAAGGTGCAATTCTGAAATTTTTTGCTTTTTCCTGCTAATCCTAGCATGATAAAGAAGATTCAAAGAGAGTGAGATGCCAGCTCCTTTCATTCAGTCAGTAGCTTCAAACATTTCTGGACGCTTTTCAATGGCAAAAATCAATGAATATTGTAAATGCACAAACAGTAATATCTCCGCATTGCAAGGTGCAATTCTGAATTTTTTTGCTTTTTCCTGCTAATCCTAGCATGATAAAGAAGATTCAAAGAGAGTGAGATGCCAGCTCTTTTCATTCAGTCAGTAGCTTCAAACATTTCTGGACGTTTTTCAGTGGCAAAAATCAATGAATATTGTAAATGCACAAACAGTAATATCTCCGCATTGCAAGGTGCAATTCTGAAATTTTTTGCTTTTTCCTGCTAATCCTAGCATGATAAAGAAGATTCAAAGAGAGTGAGATGCCAGCTCCTTTCATTCAGTCAGTAGCTTCAAACATTTCTAGACGTTTTTCAATGGCAAAAATCAATGAATATTGTAAATGCACAAACAGTAATTTCTCCGCATTGCAAGGTGCAATTCTGAAATTTTTTGCTTTTTCCTGCTAATCCTAGCATGATAAAGAAGATTGAAAGAGAGTGAGATGCCAGCTCTTTTCATTCAGTCAGTAGCTTCAAACATTTCTGGACGTTTTTCAATGGCAAAAATCAATGAATATTGTAAATGCACAAACAGTAATATCTCCACATTGCAAGGTGCAATTCTGAAATTTTTTGCTTTTTCCTGCTAATCCTAGCATGATAAAGAAGATTCAAAGAGAGTGAGATGCCAGCTCTTTTCATTCAGTCAGTAGCTTCAAACATTTCTGGTATATGAATAACATGATGTTTTTCAATGGCAAAAATCAATGAATATTGTAAATGCACAAACAGTAATTTCTCCGCATTGCAAGGTTCAATTCTGAAATTTTTTGCTTTTTCCTGCTAATCCTAGCATGATAAAGAAGATTCAAAGAAAGTGAGATGCCAGCTCTTTTCATTCAGTCAGTAGCTTCAAACATTTCTGGACGTTTTTCAATGGCAAAAATCAATGAATATTGTAAATGCACAAACAGTAATATCTCCGCATTGCAAGGTGCAATTCTGAAATTTTTTGCTTTTTCCTGCTAATCCTAGCATGATAAAGAAGATTCAAAGAGAGTGAGATGCCAGCTCCTTTCATTCAGTCAGTAGCTTCAAACATTTCTGGACGTTTTTCAATGGCAAAAATCAATGAATATTGTAAATGCACAAACAGTAATTTCTCCGCATTGCAAGGTGCAATTCTGAAATTTTTTGCTTTTTCCTGCTAATCCTAGCATGATAAAGAAGATTCAAAGAGAGTGAGATGCCAGCTCTTTTCATTCAGTCAGTAGCTTCAAACATTTCTGTTATATGAATAACATGATGTTTTTCAATGGCAAAAATCAATGAATATTGTAAATGCACAAACAGTAATATCTCCACATTGCAAGGTGCAATTCTGAAATTTTTTGCTTTTTCCTGCTAATCCTAGCATGATAAAGAAGATTCAAAGAGAGTGAGATGCCAGCTCCTTTCATTCAGTCAGTAGCTTCAAACATTTCTGGACGTTTTTCAATGGCAAAAATCAATGAATATTGTAAATGTACAAACAGTAATATCTCCGCATTGCAAGGTGCAATTCTGAAATTTTTTGCTTTTTCCTGCTAATCCTAGCATGATAAAGAAGATTCAAAGAGAGTGAGATGCCAGCTCTTTTCATTCAGTCAGTAGCTTCAAACATTTCTGGTATATGAATAACATGATGTTTTTCAATGGCAAAAATCAATGAATATTGTAAATGCACAAACAGTAATATCTCCGCATTGCAAGGTGCAATTCTGAAATTTTTTGCTTTTTCCTGCTAATCCTAGCATGATAAAGAAGATTTAAAGAGAGTGAGATGCCAGCTCTTTTCATTCAGTCAGTAGCTTCAAACATTTCTGGTATATGAATAACATGATGTTTTTCAATGGCAAAAATCAATGAATATTGTAAATGCACAAACAGTAATATCTCCGCATTGCAAGGTGCAATTCTGAAATTTTTTGCTTTTTCCTGCTAATCCTAGCATGATAAAGAAGATTCAAAGAGAGTGAGATGCCAGCTCTTTTCATTCAGTCAGTAGCTTCAAACATTTCTGGTATATGAATAACATGATGTTTTTCAATGGCAAAAATCAATGAATATTGTAAATGCACAAACAGTAATATCTCCGCATTGCAAGGTGCAATTCTGAAATTTTTTGCTTTTTCCTGCTAATCCTAGCATGATAAAGAAGATTCAAAGAGAGTGAGATGCCAGCACTTTTCATTCAGTCAGTAGCTTCAAACATTTCTGGTATATGAATAACATGATGTTTTTCAATGGCAAAAATCAATGAATATTGTAAATGCACAAACAGTAATATCTCCACATTGCAAGGTGCAATTCTGAAATTTTTTGCTTTTTCCTGCTAATCCTAGCATGATAAAGAAGATTCAAAGAGAGTGAGATGCCAGCTCCTTTCATTCAGTCAGTAGCTTCAAACATTTCTGGTATATGAATAACATGATGTTTTTCAATGGCAAAAATCAATGAATATTGTAAATGCACAAACAGTAATTTCTCCGCATTGCAAGGTGCAATTCTGAAATTTTTTGCTTTTTCCTGCTAATCCTAGCATGATAAAGAAGATTCAAAGAGAGTGAGATGCCAGCTCCTTTCATTCAGTCAGTAGCTTCAAACATTTCTGGACGTTTTTCAGTGGCAAAAATCAATGAATATTGTAAATGCACAAACAGTAATATCTCCGCATTGCAAGGTGCAATTCTGAATTTTTTTGCTTTTTCCTGCTAATCCTAGCATGATAAAGAAGATTCAAAGAGAGTGAGATGCCAGCTCTTTTCATTCAGTCAGTAGCTTCAAACATTTCTGGACGTTTTTCAGTGGCAAAAATCAATGAATATTGTAAATGCACAAACAGTAATATCTCCGCATTGCAAGGTGCAATTCTGAAATTTTTTGCTTTTTCCTGCTAATCCTAGCATGATAAAGAAGATTCAAAGAGAGTGAGATGCCAGCTCCTTTCATTCAGTCAGTAGCTTCAAACATTTCTAGACGTTTTTCAATGGCAAAAATCAATGAATATTGTAAATGCACAAACAGTAATTTCTCCGCATTGCAAGGTGCAATTCTGAAATTTTTTGCTTTTTCCTGCTAATCCTAGCATGATAAAGAAGATTCAAAGAGAGTGAGATGCCAGCTCTTTTCATTCAGTCAGTAGCTTCAAACATTTCTGGACGTTTTTCAATGGCAAAAATCAATGAATATTGTAAATGCACAAACAGTAATATCTCCACATTGCAAGGTGCAATTCTGAAATTTTTTGCTTTTTCCTGCTAATCCTAGCATGATAAAGAAGATTCAAAGAGAGTGAGATGCCAGCTCTTTTCATTCAGTCAGTAGCTTCAAACATTTCTGGTATATGAATAACATGATGTTTTTCAATGGCAAAAATCAATGAATATTGTAAATGCACAAACAGTAATTTCTCCGCATTGCAAGGTTCAATTCTGAAATTTTTTGCTTTTTCCTGCTAATCCTAGCATGATAAAGAAGATTCAAAGAAAGTGAGATGCCAGCTCTTTTCATTCAGTCAGTAGCTTCAAACATTTCTGGACGTTTTTCAATGGCAAAAATCAATGAATATTGTAAATGCACAAACAGTAATATCTCCGCATTGCAAGGTGCAATTCTGAAATTTTTTGCTTTTTCCTGCTAATCCTAGCATGATAAAGAAGATTCAAAGAGAGTGAGATGCCAGCTCCTTTCATTCAGTCAGTAGCTTCAAACATTTCTGGACGTTTTTCAATGGCAAAAATCAATGAATATTGTAAATGCACAAACAGTAATTTCTCCGCATTGCAAGGTGCAATTCTGAAATTTTTTGCTTTTTCCTGCTAATCCTAGCATGATAAAGAAGATTCAAAGAGAGTGAGATGCCAGCTCTTTTCATTCAGTCAGTAGCTTCAAACATTTCTGTTATATGAATAACATGATGTTTTTCAATGGCAAAAATCAATGAATATTGTAAATGCACAAACAGTAATATCTCCACATTGCAAGGTGCAATTCTGAAATTTTTTGCTTTTTCCTGCTAATCCTAGCATGATAAAGAAGATTCAAAGAGAGTGAGATGCCAGCTCCTTTCATTCAGTCAGTAGCTTCAAACATTTCTGGACGTTTTTCAATGGCAAAAATCAATGAATATTGTAAATGTACAAACAGTAATATCTCCGCATTGCAAGGTGCAATTCTGAAATTTTTTGCTTTTTCCTGCTAATCCTAGCATGATAAAGAAGATTCAAAGAGAGTGAGATGCCAGCTCTTTTCATTCAGTCAGTAGCTTCAAACATTTCTGGTATATGAATAACATGATGTTTTTCAATGGCAAAAATCAATGAATATTGTAAATGCACAAACAGTAATATCTCCGCATTGCAAGGTGCAATTCTGAAATTTTTTGCTTTTTCCTGCTAATCCTAGCATGATAAAGAAGATTCAAAGAGAGTGAGATGCCAGCTCTTTTCATTCAGTCAGTAGCTTCAAACATTTCTGGTATATGAATAACATGATGTTTTTCAATGGCAAAAATCAATGAATATTGTAAATGCACAAACAGTAATATCTCCGCATTGCAAGGTGCAATTCTGAAATTTTTTGCTTTTTCCTGCTAATCCTAGCATGATAAAGAAGATTCAAAGAGAGTGAGATGCCAGCTCTTTTCATTCAGTCAGTAGCTTCAAACATTTCTGGTATATGAATAACATGATGTTTTTCAATGGCAAAAATCAATGAATATTGTAAATGCACAAACAGTAATATCTCCGCATTGCAAGGTGCAATTCTGAAATTTTTTGCTTTTTCCTGCTAATCCTAGCATGATAAAGAAGATTCAAAGAGAGTGAGATGCCAGCTCTTTTCATTCAGTCAGTAGCTTCAAACATTTCTGGTATATGAATAACATGATGTTTTTCAATGGCAAAAATCAATGAATATTGTAAATGCACAAACAGTAATATCTCCGCATTGCAAGGTGCAATTCTGAAATTTTTTGCTTTTTCCTGCGAATCCTAGCATGATAAAGAAGATTCAAAGAGAGTGAGATGCCAGCTCCTTTCATTCAGTCAGTAGCTTCAAACATTTCTGGACGTTTTTCAATGGCAAAAATCAATGAATATTGTAAATGCACAAACAGTAATATCTCCACATTGCAAGGTGCAATTCTGAAATTTTTTGCTTTTTCCTGCTAATCCTAGCATGGTAAAGAAGATTCAAAGAGAGTGAGATGCCAGCGCTTTTCATTCAGTCAGTAGCTTCAAACATTTCTGGTATATGAATAACATGATGTTTTTCAATGGCAAAAATCAATGAATATTGTAAATGCACAAACAGTAATATCTCCGCATTGCAAGGTGCAATTCTGAAATTTTTTGCTTTTTCCTGCTAATCCTAGCATGATAAAGAAGATTCAAAGAGAGTGAGATGCCAGCTCTTTTCATTCAGTCAGTAGCTTCAAACATTTCTGAACGTTTTTCAATGGCAAAAATCAATGAATATTGTAAATGCACAAACAGTAATATCTCCGCATTGCAAGGTGCAATTCTGAAATTTTTTGCTTTTTCCTGCTCCTCTTAGCATGATAAAGAAGATTCAAAGAGAGTGAGATGCCAGCTCTTTTCATTCAGTCAGTAGCTTCAAACATTTCTGGACGTTTTTCAATGGCAAAAATCAATGAATATTGTAAATGCACAAACACTAATATCTCCACATTGCAAGGTGCAATTCTGAAATTTTTTGATTTTTCCTGCTAATCCTAGCATGATAAAGAAGATTCAAAGAGAGTGAGATGCCAGCTCCTTTCATTCAGTCAGTAGCTTCAAACATTTCTGGACGTTTTTCAATGGCAAAAATCAATGAATATTGTAAATGCACAAACAGTAATATCTCCACATTGCAAGGTGCAATTCTGAAATTTTTTGCTTTTTCCTGCTCCTCTTAGCATGATAAAGAAGATTCAAAGAGAGTGAGATGCCAGCTCTTTTCATTCAGTCAGTAGCTTCAAACATTTCTGGTATATGAATAACATGATGTTTTTCAATGGCAAAAATCAATGAATATTGTAAATGCACAAACAGTAATATCTCCGCATTGCAATGTGCAATTCTGAAATTTTTTGCTTTTTCCTGCTAATCCTAGCATGATAAAGAAGATTCAAAGAGAGTGAGATGCCAGCTCTTTTCATTCAGTCAGTAGCTTCAAACATTTCTGGACGTTTTTCAATGGCAAAAATCAATGAATATTGTAAATGCACAAACAGTAATTTCTCCGCATTGCAAGGTGCAATTCTGAAATTTTTTGCTTTTTCCTCCTAATCCTAGCATGATAAAGAAGATTCAAAGAGAGTGAGATGCCAGCTCTTTTCAATCAGTCACTAGCTTCAAACATTTCTGGTATATGAATAACATGATGTTTTTCAATGGCAAAAATCAATGAATATTGTAAATGCACAAACAGTAATATCTCCGCATTGCAAGGTGCAATTCTGAAATTTTTTGCTTTTTCCTGCTAATCCTAGCATGATAAAGAAGATTCAAAGAGAGTGAGATGCCAGCTCCTTTCATTCAGTCAGTAGCTTCAAACATTTCTGGACGTTTTTCAATGGCAAAAATCAATGAATATTGTAAATGAACAAACAGTAATATCTCCGCATTGCAAGGTGCAATTCTGAAATTTTTTGCTTTTTCCTGCTAATCCTAGCATGATAAAGAAGATTCAAAGAGAGTGAGATGCCAGCTCTTTTCATTCAGTCAGTAGCTTCAAACATTTCTGGTATATGAATAACATGATGTTTTTCAATGGCAAAAATCAATGAATATTGTAAATGCACAAACAGTAATATCTCCGCATTGCAAGGTGCAATTCTGAAATTTTTTGCTTTTTCCTGCTAATCCTAGCATGATAAAGAAGATTCAAAGAGAGTGAGATGCCAGCTCTTTTCATTCAGTCAGTAGCTTCAAACATTTCTGGTATATGAATAACATGATGTTTTTCAATGGCAAAAATCAATGAATATTGTAAATGCACAAACAGTAATATCTCCGCATTGCAAGGTGCAATTCTGAAATTTTTTGCTTTTTCCTGCTAATCCTAGCATGATAAAGAAGATTCAAAGAGAGTGAGATGCCAGCTCTTTTCATTCAGTCAGTAGCTTCAAACATTTCTGGTATATGAATAACATGATGTTTTTCAATGGCAAAAATCAATGAATATTGTAAATGCACAAACAGTAATATCTCCGCATTGCAAGGTGCAATTCTGAAATTTTTTGCTTTTTCCTGCTAATCCTAGCATGATAAAGAAGATTCAAAGAGAGTGAGATGCCAGCTCCTTTCATTCAGTCAGTAGCTTCAAACATTTCTGGACGTTTTTCAATGGCAAAAATCAATGAATATTGTAAATGCACAAACAGTAATATCTCCACATTGCAAGGTGCAATTCTGAAATTTTTTGATTTTTCCTGCTAATCCTAGCATGATAAAGAAGATTCAAAGAGAGTGAGATGCCAGCTCTTTTCATTCAGTCAGTAGCTTCAAACATTTCTGGACGTTTTTCAATGGCAAAAATCAATGAATATTGTAAATGCACAAACAGTAATTTCTCCACATTGCAAGGTGCAATTCTGAAGTTTTTTGCTTTTTCCTGCTCCTCTTAGCATGATAAAGAAGATTCAAAGAGAGTGAGATGCCAGCTCTTTTCATTCAGTCAGTAGCTTCAAACATTTCTGGACGTTTTTCAATGGCAAAAATCAATGAATATTGTAAATGCACAAACAGTAATATCTCCACACTGCAAGGTGCAATTCTGAAATTTTTTGCTTTTTCCTGCTAATCCTAGCATGATAAAGAAGATTCAAAGAGAGTGAGATGCCAGCTCCTTTCATTCAGTCAGTAGCTTCAAACATTTCTGGACGTTTTTCAATGGCAAAAATCAATGAATATTGTAAATGCACAAACAGTAATATCTCCGCATTGCAAGGTGCAATTCTGAAATTTTTTGCTTTTTCCTGCTAATCCTAGCATGATAAAGAAGATTCAAAGAGAGTGAGATGCCAGCTCCTTTCATTCAGTCAGTAGCTTCAAACATTTCTGGACGTTTTTCAATGGCAAAAATCAATGAATATTGTAAATGCACAAACAGTAATATCTCCGCATTGCAAGGTGCAATTCTGAAATTTTTTGCTTTTTCCTGCTAATCCTAGCATGATAAAGAAGATTCAAAGAGAGTGAGATGCCATCTCCTTTCATTCAGTCAGTAGCTTCAAACATTTCTGGACGTTTTTCAATGGCAAAAATCAATGAATATTGTAAATGCACAAACAGTAATATCTCCACATTGCAAGGTGCAATTCTGAAATTTTTTGCTTTTTCCTGCTAATCCTAGCATGGTAAAGAAGATTCAAAGAGAGTGAGATGCCAGCGCTTTTCATTCAGTCAGTAGCTTCAAACATTTCTGGTATATGAATAACATGATGTTTTTCAATGGCAAAAATCAATGAATATTGTAAATGCACAAACAGTAATATCTCCGCATTGCAAGGTGCAATTCTGAAATTTTTTGCTTTTTCCTGCTAATCCTAGCATGATAAAGAAGATTCAAAGAGAGTGAGATGCCAGCTCTTTTCATTCAGTCAGTAGCTTCAAACATTTCTGGACGTTTTTCAATGGCAAAAATCAATGAATATTGTAAATGCACAAACAGTAATATCTCCGCATTGCAAGGTGCAATTCTGAAATTTTTTGCTTTTTCCTGCTCCTCTTAGCATGATAAAGAAGATTCAAAGAGAGTGAGATGCCAGCTCTTTTCATTCAGTCAGTAGCTTCAAACATTTCTGGACGTTTTTCAATGGCAAAAATCAATGAATATTGTAAATGCACAAACAGTAATATCTCCACATTGCAAGGTGCAATTCTGAAATTTTTTGCTTTTTCCTGCTAATCCTAGCATGATAAAGAAGATTCAAAGAGAGTGAGATGCCAGCTCCTTTCATTCAGTCAGTAGCTTCAAACATTTCTGGACGTTTTTCAATGGCAAAAATCAATGAATATTGTAAATGCACAAACAGTAATATCTCCACATTGCAAGGTGCAATTCTGAAATTTTTTGCTTTTTCCTGCTCCTCTTAGCATGATAAAGAAGATTCAAAGAGAGTGAGATGCCAGCTCTTTTCAATCAGTCACTAGCTACAAACATTTCTGGTATATGAATAACATGATGTTTTTCAATGGCAAAAATCAATGAATATTGTAAATGCACAAACAGTAATATCTCCGCATTGCAAGGTGCAATTCTGAAATTTTTTGCTTTTTCCTGCTAATCCTAGCATGATAAAGAAGATTCAAAGAGAGTGAGATGCCAGCTCCTTTCATTCAGTCAGTAGCTTCAAACATTTCTGGACGTTTTTCAATGGCAAAAATCAATGAATATTGTAAATGAACAAACAGTAATATCTCCGCATTGCAATGTGCAATTCTGAAATTTTTTGCTTTTTCCTGCTAATCCTAGCATGATAAAGAAGATTCAAAGAGAGTGAGATGCCAGCTCTTTTCATTCAGTCAGTAGCTTCAAACATTTCTGGTATATGAATAACATGATGTTTTTCAATGGCAAAAATCAATGAATATTGTAAATGCACAAACAGTAATATCTCCGCATTGCAAGGTGCAATTCTGAAATTTTTTGCTTTTTCCTGCTAATCCTAGCATGATAAAGAAGATTCAAAGAGAGTGAGATGCCAGCTCTTTTCATTCAGTCAGTAGCTTCAAACATTTCTGGACGTTTTTCAATGGCAAAAATCAATGAATATTGTAAATGCACAAACAGTAATTTCTCCGCATTGCAAGGTGCAATTCTGAAATTTTTTGCTTTTTCCTGCTAATCCTAGCATGATAAAGAAGATTCAAAGAGAGTGAGATGCCAGCTCTTTTCAATCAGTCACTAGCTTCAAACATTTCTGGTATATGAATAACATGATGTTTTTCAATGGCAAAAATCAATGAATATTGTAAATGCACAAACAGTAATATCTCCGCATTGCAAGGTGCAATTCTGAAATTTTTTGCTTTTTCCTGCTAATCCTAGCATGATAAAGAAGATTCAAAGAGAGTGAGATGCCAGCTCCTTTCATTCAGTCAGTAGCTTCAAACATTTCTGGACGTTTTTCAATGGCAAAAATCAATGAATATTGTAAATGAACAAACAGTAATATCTCCGCATTGCAAGGTGCAATTCTGAAATTTTTTGCTTTTTCCTGCTAATCCTAGCATGATAAAGAAGATTCAAAGAGAGTGAGATGCCAGCTCTTTTCATTCAGTCAGTAGCTTCAAACATTTCTGGTATATGAATAACATGATGTTTTTCAATGGCAAAAATCAATGAATATTGTAAATGCACAAACAGTAATATCTCCGCATTGCAAGGTGCAATTCTGAAATTTTTTGCTTTTTCCTGCTAATCCTAGCATGATAAAGAAGATTCAAAGAGAGTGAGATGCCAGCTCTTTTCATTCAGTCAGTAGCTTCAAACATTTCTGGTATATGAATAACATGATGTTTTTCAATGGCAAAAATCAATGAATATTGTAAATGCACAAACAGTAATATCTCCGCATTGCAAGGTGCAATTCTGAAATTTTTTGCTTTTTCCTGCTAATCCTAGCATGATAAAGAAGATTCAAAGAGAGTGAGATGCCAGCTCTTTTCATTCAGTCAGTAGCTTCAAATATTTCTGGTATATGAATAACATGATGTTTTTCAATGGCAAAAATCAATGAATATTGTAAATGCACAAACAGTAATATCTCCGCATTGCAAGGTGCAATTCTGAAATTTTTTGCTTTTTCCTGCTAATCCTAGCATGATAAAGAAGATTCAAAGAGAGTGAGATGCCAGCTCCTTTCATTCAGTCAGTAGCTTCAAACATTTCTGGACGTTTTTCAATGGCAAAAATCAATGAATATTGTAAATGCACAAACAGTAATATCTCCACATTGCAAGGTGCAATTCTGAAATTTTTTGCTTTTTCCTGCTAATCCTAGCATGGTAAAGAAGATTCAAAGAGAGTGAGATGCCAGCGCTTTTCATTCAGTCAGTAGCTTCAAACATTTCTGGTATATGAATAACATGATGTTTTTCAATGGCAAAAATCAATGAATATTGTAAATGCACAAACAGTAATATCTCCGCATTGCAAGGTGCAATTCTGAAATTTTTTGCTTTTTCCTGCTAATCCTAGCATGATAAAGAAGATTCAAAGAGAGTGAGATGCCAGCTCTTTTCATTCAGTCAGTAGCTTCAAACATTTCTGGACGTTTTTCAATGGCAAAAATCAATGAATATTGTAAATGCACAAACAGTAATATCTCCGCATTGCAAGGTGCAATTCTGAAATTTTTTGCTTTTTCCTGCTCCTCTTAGCATGATAAAGAAGATTCAAAGAGAGTGAGATGCCAGCTCTTTTCATTCAGTCAGTAGCTTCAAACATTTCTGGACGTTTTTCAATGGCAAAAATCAATGAATATTGTAAATGCACAAACAGTAATATCTCCACATTGCAAGGTGCAATTCTGAAATTTTTTGCTTTTTCCTGCTAATCCTAGCATGATAAAGAAGATTCAAAGAGAGTGAGATGCCAGCTCCTTTCATTCAGTCAGTAGCTTCAAACATTTCTGGACGTTTTTCAATGGCAAAAATCAATGAATATTGTAAATGCACAAACAGTAATATCTCCACATTGCAAGGTGCAATTCTGAAATTTTTTGCTTTTTCCTGCTCCTCTTAGCATGATAAAGAAGATTCAAAGAGAGTGAGATGCCAGCTCTTTTCAATCAGTCACTAGCTACAAACATTTCTGGTATATGAATAACATGATGTTTTTCAATGGCAAAAATCAATGAATATTGTAAATGCACAAACAGTAATATCTCCGCATTGCAATGTGCAATTCTGAAATTTTTTGCTTTTTCCTGCTAATCCTAGCATGTTAAAGAAGATTCAAAGAGAGTGAGATGCCAGCTCCTTTCATTCAGTCAGTAGCTTCAAACATTTCTGGACGTTTTTCAATGGCAAAAATCAATGAATATTGTAAATGAACAAACAGTAATATCTCCGCATTGCAAGGTGCAATTCTGAAATTTTTTGCTTTTTCCTGCTAATCCTAGCATGATAAAGAAGATTCAAAGAGAGTGAGATGCCAGCTCTTTTCATTCAGTCAGTAGCTTCAAACATTTCTGGTATATGAATAACATGATGTTTTTCAATGGCAAAAATCAATGAATATTGTAAATGCACAAACAGTAATATCTCCGCATTGCAAGGTGCAATTCTGAAATTTTTTGCTTTTTCCTGCTAATCCTAGCATGATAAAGAAGATTCAAAGAGAGTGAGATGCCAGCTCTTTTCATTCAGTCAGTAGCTTCAAACATTTCTGGACGTTTTTCAATGGCAAAAATCAATGAATATTGTAAATGCACAAACAGTAATATCTCCGCATCGCAAGGTGCAATTCTGAAATTTTTTGCTTTTTCCGGGTAATCCTAGCATGATAAAGAAGATTCAAAGAGAGTGAGATGCCAGCTCTTTTCATTCAGTCAGTAGCTTCAAACATTTCTGGTATATGAATAACATGATGTTTTTCAATGGCAAAAAACAATGAATATTGTAAATGCACAAACAGTAATATCTCCACATTGCAAGGTGCAATTCTGAAATTTTTTGCTTTTTCCTGCTCCTCTTAGCATGATAAAGAAGATTCAAAGAGAGTGAGATGCCAGCTCTTTTCATTCAGTCAGTAGCTTCAAACATTTCTGGACGTTTTTCAATGGCAAAAATCAATGAATATTGTAAATACACAAACAGTAATATCTCCACATTGCAAGGTGCAATTCTGAAATTTTTTGCGTTTTCCTGCTAATCCTAGCATGATAAAGAAGATTCAAAGAGAGTGAGATGCCAGCTCCTTTCATTCAGTCAGTAGCTTCAAACATTTCTGGACGTTTTTCAATGGCAAAAATCAATGAATATTGTAAATGCACAAACAGTAATATCTCCACATTGCAAGGTGCAATTCTGAAATTTTTTGCTTTTTCCTGCTCCTCTTAGCATGATAAAGAAGATTCAAAGAGAGTGAGATGCCAGCTCTTTTCATTCAGTCAGTAGCTTCAAACATTTCTGGTATATGAATAACATGATGTTTTTCAATGGCAAAAATCAATGAATATTGTAAATGCACAAACAGTAATATCTCCGCATTGCAATGTGCAATTCTGAAATTTTTTGCTTTTTCCTGCTAATCCTAGCATGATAAAGAAGATTCAAAGAGAGTGAGATGCCAGCTCTTTTCATTCAGTCAGTAGCTTCAAACATTTCTGGACGTTTTTCAATGGCAAAAATCAATGAATATTGTAAATGCACAAACAGTAATTTCTCCGCATTGCAAGGTGCAATTCTGAAATTTTTTGCTTTTTCCTGCTAATCCTAGCATGATAAAGAAGATTCAAAGAGAGTGAGATGCCAGCTCTTTTCAATCAGTCACTAGCTTCAAACATTTCTGGTATATGAATAACATGATGTTTTTCAATGGCAAAAATCAATGAATATTGTAAATGCACAAACAGTAATATCTCCGCATTGCAAGGTGCAATTCTGAATTTTTTTGCTTTTTCCTGCTAATCCTAGCATGATAAAGAAGATTCAAAGAGAGTGAGATGCCAGCTCCTTTCATTCAGTCAGTAGCTTCAAACATTTCTGGACGTTTTTCAATGGCAAAAATCAATGAATATTGTAAATGAACAAACAGTAATATCTCCGCATTGCAAGGTGCAAATCTGAAATTTTTTGCTTTTTCCTGCTAATCCTAGCATGATAAAGAAGATTCAAAGAGAGTGAGATGCCAGCTCTTTTCATTCAGTCAGTAGCTTCAAACATTTCTGGTATATGAATAACATAATGTTTTTCAATGGCAAAAATCAATGAATATTGTAAATGCACAAACAGTAATTTCTCCGCATTGCAAGGTGCAATTCTGAAATTTTTTGCTTTTTCCTGCTAATCCTAGCATGATAAAGAAGATTCAAAGAGAGTGAGATGCCAGCTCTTTTCATTCAGTCAGTAGCTTCAAACATTTCTGGACGTTTTTCAATGGCAAAAATCAATGAATATTGTAAATGCACAAACAGTAATATCTCCGCATTGCAAGGTGCAATTCTGAAATTTTTTGCTTTTTCCTGCTCCTCTTAGCATGATAAAGAAGATTCAAAGAGAGTGAGATGCCAGCTCTTTTCATTCAGTAAGTAGCTTCAAACATTTCTGGACTTTTTTCAATGGCAAAAATCAATGAATATTGTAAATGCACAAACAGTAATATCTCCACATTGCAAGGTGCAATTCTGAAATTTTTTGCTTTTTCCTGCTAATCCTAGCATGATAAAGAAGATTCAAAGAGAGTGAGATGCCAGCTCCTTTCATTCAGTCAGTAGCTTCAAACATTTCTGGACGTTTTTCAATAGCAAAAATCAATGAATATTGTAAATGCACAAACAGTAATATCTCCACATTGCAAGGTGCAATTCTGAAATTTTTTGCTTTTTCCTGCTCCTCTTAGCATGATAAAGAAGATTCAAAGAGAGTGAGATGCCAGCTCTTTTCAATCAGTCACTAGCTTCAAACATTTCTGGTATATGAATAACATGATGTTTTTCAATGGCAAAAATCAATGAATATTGTAAATGCACAAACAGTAATATCTCCGCATTGCAAGGTGCAATTCTGAAATTTTTTGCTTTTTCCTGCTAATCCTAGCATGATAAAGAAGATTCAAAGAGAGTGAGATGCCAGCTCCTTTCATTCAGTCAGTAGCTTCAAACATTTCTGGACGTTTTTCAATGGCAAAAATCAATGAATATTGTAAATGAACAAACAGTAATATCTCCGCATTGCAAGGTGCAATTCTGAAATTTTTTGCTTTTTCCTGCTAATCCTAGCATGATAAAGAAGATTCAAAGAGAGTGAGATGCCAGCTCTTTTCATTCAGTCAGTAGCTTCAAACATTTCTGGTATATGAATAACATGATGTTTTTCAATGGCAAAAATCAATGAATATTGTAAATGCACAAACAGTAATATCTCCGCATTGCAAGGTGCAATTCTGAAATTTTTTGCTTTTTCCTGCTAATCCTAGCATGATAAAGAAGATTCAAAGAGAGTGAGATGCCAGCTCTTTTCATTCAGTCAGTAGCTTCAAACATTTCTGGTATATGAATAACATGATGTTTTTCAATGGCAAAAATCAATGAATATTGTAAATGCACAAACAGTAATATCTCCGCATTGCAAGGTGCAATTCTGAAATTTTTTGCTTTTTCCTGCTAATCCTAGCATGATAAAGAAGATTCAAAGAGAGTGAGATGCCAGCTCTTTTCATTCAGTCAGTAGCTTCAAACATTTCTGGTATATGAATAACATGATGTTTTTCAATGGCAAAAATCAATGAATATTGTAAATGCACAAACAGTAATATCTCCGCATTGCAAGGTGCAATTCTGAAATTTTTTGCTTTTTCCTGCTAATCCTAGCATGATAAAGAAGATTCAAAGAGAGTGAGATGCCAGCTCCTTTCATTCAGTCAGTAGCTTCAAACATTTCTGGACGTTTTTCAATGGCAAAAATCAATGAATATTGTAAATGCACAAACAGTAATATCTCCACATTGCAAGGTGCAATTCTGAAATTTTTTGCTTTTTCCTGCTCCTCTTAGCATGATAAAGAAGATTCAAAGAGAGTGAGATGCCAGCTCTTTTCAATCAGTCACTAGCTTCAAACATTTCTGGTATATGAATAACATGATGTTTTTCAATGGCAAAAATCAATGAATATTGTAAATGCACAAACAGTAATATCTCCGCATTGCAAGGTGCAATTCTGAAATTTTTTGCTTTTTCCTGCTAATCCTAGCATGATAAAGAAGATTCAAAGAGAGTGAGATGCCAGCTCCTTTCATTCAGTCAGTAGCTTCAAACATTTCTGGACGTTTTTCAATGGCAAAAATCAATGAATATTGTAAATGAACAAACAGTAATATCTCCGCATTGCAAGGTGCAATTCTGAAATTTTTTGCTTTTTCCTGCTAATCCTAGCATGATAAAGAAGATTCAAAGAGAGTGAGATGCCAGCTCTTTTCATTCAGTCAGTAGCTTCAAACATTTCTGGTATATGAATAACATGATGTTTTTCAATGGCAAAAATCAATGAATATTGTAAATGCACAAACAGTAATATCTCCGCATTGCAAGGTGCAATTCTGAAATTTTTTGCTTTTTCCTGCTAATCCTAGCATGATAAAGAAGATTCAAAGAGAGTGAGATGCCAGCTCTTTTCATTCAGTCAGTAGCTTCAAACATTTCTGGTATATGAATAACATGATGTTTTTCAATGGCAAAAATCAATGAATATTGTAAATGCACAAACAGTAATATCTCCGCATTGCAAGGTGCAATTCTGAAATTTTTTGCTTTTTCCTGCTAATCCTAGCATGATAAAGAAGATTCAAAGAGAGTGAGATGCCAGCTCTTTTCATTCAGTCAGTAGCTTCAAACATTTCTGGTATATGAATAACATGATGTTTTTCAATGGCAAAAATCAATGAATATTGTAAATGCACAAACAGTAATATCTCCGCATTGCAAGGTGCAATTCTGAAATTTTTTGCTTTTTCCTGCTAATCCTAGCATGATAAAGAAGATTCAAAGAGAGTGAGATGCCAGCTCCTTTCATTCAGTCAGTAGCTTCAAACATTTCTGGACGTTTTTCAATGGCAAAAATCAATGAATATTGTAAATGCACAAACAGTAATATCGACACATTGCAAGGTGCAATTCTGAAATTTTTTGCTTTTTCCTGCTAATCCTAGCATGGTAAAGAAGATTCAAAGAGAGTGAGATGCCAGCGCTTTTCATTCAGTCAGTAGCTTCAAACATTTCTGGTATATGAATAACATGATGTTTTTCAATGGCAAAAATCAATGAATATTGTAAATGCACAAACAGTAATATCTCCGCATTGCAAGGTGCAATTCTGAAATTTTTTGCTTTTTCCTGCTAATCCTAGCATGATAAAGAAGATTCAAAGAGAGTGAGATGCCAGCTCTTTTCATTCAGTCAGTAGCTTCAAACATTTCTGGACGTTTTTCAATGGCAAAAATCAATGAATATTGTAAATGCACAAACAGTAATATCTCCGCATTGCAAGGTGCAATTCTGAAATTTTTTGCTTTTTCCTGCTCCTCTTAGCATGATAAAGAAGATTCAAAGAGAGTGAGATGCCAGCTCTTTTCATTCAGTAAGTAGCTTCAAACATTTCTGGACGTTTTTCAATGGCAAAAATCAATGAATATTGTAAATGCACAAACAGTAATATCTCCACATTGCAAGGTGCAATTCTGAAATTTTTTGCTTTTTCCTGCTAATCCTAGCATGATAAAGAAGATTCAAAGAGAGTGAGATGCCAGCTCCTTTCATTCAGTCAGTAGCTTCAAACATTTCTGGACGTTTTTCAATAGCAAAAATCAATGAATATTGTAAATGCACAAACAGTAATATCTCCACATTGCAAGGTGCAATTCTGAAATTTTTTGCTTTTTCCTGCTCCTCTTAGCATGATAAAGAAGATTCAAAGAGAGTGAGATGCCAGCTCTTTTCAATCAGTCACTAGCTTCAAACATTTCTGGTATATGAATAACATGATGTTTTTCAATGGCAAAAATCAATGAATATTGTAAATGCACAAACAGTAATATCTCCGCATTGCAAGGTGCAATTCTGAAATTTTTTGCTTTTTCCTGCTAATCCTAGCATGATAAAGAAGATTCAAAGAGAGTGAGATGCCAGCTCCTTTCATTCAGTCAGTAGCTTCAAACATTTCTGGACGTTTTTCAATGGCAAAAATCAATGAATATTGTAAATGAACAAACAGTAATATCTCCGCATTGCAAGGTGCAATTCTGAAATTTTTTGCTTTTTCCTGCTAATCCTAGCATGATAAAGAAGATTCAAAGAGAGTGAGATGCCAGCTCTTTTCATTCAGTCAGTAGCTTCAAACATTTCTGGTATATGAATAACATGATGTTTTTCAATGGCAAAAATCAATGAATATTGTAAATGCACAAACAGTAATATCTCCGCATTGCAAGGTGCAACTCTGAAATTTTTTGCTTTTTCCTGCTAATCCTAGCATGATAAAGAAGATTCAAAGAGAGTGAGATGCCAGCTCTTTTCATTCAGTCAGTAGCTTCAAACATTTCTGGTATATGAATAACATGATGTTTTTCAATGGCAAAAATCAATGAATATTGTAAATGCACAAACAGTAATATCTCCGCATTGCAAGGTGCAATTCTGAAATTTTTTGCTTTTTCCTGCTAATCCTAGCATGATAAAGAAGATTCAAAGAGAGTGAGATGCCAGCTCTTTTCATTCAGTCAGTAGCTTCAAACATTTCTGGTATATGAATAACATGATGTTTTTCAATGGCAAAAATCAATGAATATTGTAAATGCACAAACAGTAATATCTCCGCATTGCAAGGTGCAATTCTGAAATTTTTTGCTTTTTCCTGCTAATCCTAGCATGATAAAGAAGATTCAAAGAGAGTGAGATGCCAGCTCCTTTCATTCAGTCAGTAGCTTCAAACATTTCTGGACGTTTTTCAATGGCAAAAATCAATGAATATTGTAAATGCACAAACAGTAATATCTCCACATTGCAAGGTGCAATTCTGAAATTTTATGCTTTTTCCTGCTAATCCTAGCATGGTAAAGAAGATTCAAAGAGAGTGAGATGCCAGCGCTTTTCATTCAGTCAGTAGCTTCAAACATTTCTGGTATATGAATAACATGATGTTTTTCAATGGCAAAAATCAATGAATATTGTAAATGCACAAACAGTAATATCTCCGCATTGCAAGGTGCAATTCTGAAATTTTTTGCTTTTTCCTGCTAATCCTAGCATGATAAAGAAGATTCAAAGAGAGTGAGATGCCAGCTCTTTTCATTCAGTCAGTAGCTTCAAACATTTCTGGACGTTTTTCAATGGCAAAAATCAATGAATATTGTAAATGCACAAACAGTAATATCTCCGCATTGCAAGGTGCAATTCTGAAATTTTTTGCTTTTTCCTGCTCCTCTTAGCATGATAAAGAAGATTCAAAGAGAGTGAGATGCCAGCTCTTTTCATTCAGTCAGTAGCTTCAAACATTTCTGGACGTTTTTCAATGGCAAAAATCAATGAATATTGTAAATGCACAAACAGTAATATCTCCACATTGCAAGGTGCAATTCTGAAATTTTTTGCTTTTTCCTGCTAATCCTAGCATGATAAAGAAGATTCAAAGAGAGTGAGATGCCAGCTCCTTTCATTCAGTCAGTAGCTTCAAACATTTCTGGACGTTTTTCAATGGCAAAAATCAATGAATATTGTAAATGCACAAACAGTAATATCTCCACATTGCAAGGTGCAATTCTGAAATTTTTTGCTTTTTCCTGCTCCTCTTAGCATGATAAAGAAGATTCAAAGAGAGTGAGATGCCAGCTCTTTTCAATCAGTCACTAGCTTCAAACATTTCTGGTATATGAATAACATGATGTTTTTCAATGGCAAAAATCAATGAATATTGTAAATGCACAAACAGTAATATCTCCGCATTGCAAGGTGCAATTCTGAAATTTTTTGCTTTTTCCTGCTAATCCTAGCATGATAAAGAAGATTCAAAGAGAGTGAGATGCCAGCTCCTTTCATTCAGTCAGTAGCTTCAAACATTTCTGGACGTTTTTCAATGGCAAAAATCAATGAATATTGTAAATGAACAAACAGTAATATCTCCGCATTGCAAGGTGCAATTCTGAAATTTTTTGCTTTTTCCTGCTAATCCTAGCATGATAAAGAAGATTCAAAGAGAGTGAGATGCCAGCTCTTTTCATTCAGTCAGTAGCTTCAAACATTTCTGGTATATGAATAACATGATGTTTTTCAATGGCAAAAATCAATGAATATTGTAAATGCACAAACAGTAATATCTCCGCATTGCAAGGTGCAATTCTGAAATTTTTTGCTTTTTCCTGCTAATCCTAGCATGATAAAGAAGATTCAAAGAGAGTGAGATGCCAGCTCTTTTCATTCAGTCAGTAGCTTCAAACATTTCTGGTATATGAATAACATGATGTTTTTCAATGGCAAAAATCAATGAATATTGTAAATGCACAAACAGTAATATCTCCGCATTGCAAGGTGCAATTCTGAAATTTTTTGCTTTTTCCTGCTAATCCTAGCATGATAAAGAAGATTCAAAGAGAGTGAGATGCCAGCTCTTTTCATTCAGTCAGTAGCTTCAAACATTTCTGGTATATGAATAACATGATGTTTTTCAATGGCAAAAATCAATGAATATTGTAAATGCACAAACAGTAATATCTCCGCATTGCAAGGTGCAATTCTGAAATTTTTTGCTTTTTCCTGCTAATCCTAGCATGATAAAGAAGATTCAAAGAGAGTGAGATGCCAGCTCCTTTCATTCAGTCAGTAGCTTCAAACATTTCTGGACGTTTTTCAATGGCAAAAATCAATGAATATTGTAAATGCACAAACAGTAATATCGACACATTGCAAGGTGCAATTCTGAAATTTTTTGCTTTTTCCTGCTAATCCTAGCATGGTAAAGAAGATTCAAAGAGAGTGAGATGCCAGCGCTTTTCATTCAGTCAGTAGCTTCAAACATTTCTGGTATATGAATAACATGATGTTTTTCAATGGCAAAAATCAATGAATATTGTAAATGCACAAACAGTAATATCTCCGCATTGCAAGGTGCAATTCTGAAATTTTTTGCTTTTTCCTGCTAATCCTAGCATGATAAAGAAGATTCAAAGAGAGTGAGATGCCAGCTCTTTTCATTCAGTCAGTAGCTTCAAACATTTCTGGACGTTTTTCAATGGCAAAAATCAATGAATATTGTAAATGCACAAACAGTAATATCTCCGCATTGCAAGGTGCAATTCTGAAATTTTTTGCTTTTTCCTGCTCCTCTTAGCATGATAAAGAAGATTCAAAGAGAGTGAGATGCCAGCTCTTTTCATTCAGTAAGTAGCTTCAAACATTTCTGGACGTTTTTCAATGGCAAAAATCAATGAATATTGTAAATGCACAAACAGTAATATCTCCACATTGCAAGGTGCAATTCTGAAATTTTTTGCTTTTTCCTGCTAATCCTAGCATGATAAAGAAGATTCAAAGAGAGTGAGATGCCAGCTCCTTTCATTCAGTCAGTAGCTTCAAACATTTCTGGACGTTTTTCAATAGCAAAAATCAATGAATATTGTAAATGCACAAACAGTAATATCTCCACATTGCAAGGTGCAATTCTGAAATTTTTTGCTTTTTCCTGCTCCTCTTAGCATGATAAAGAAGATTCAAAGAGAGTGAGATGCCAGCTCTTTTCAATCAGTCACTAGCTTCAAACATTTCTGGTATATGAATAACATGATGTTTTTCAATGGCAAAAATCAATGAATATTGTAAATGCACAAACAGTAATATCTCCGCATTGCAAGGTGCAATTCTGAAATTTTTTGCTTTTTTCCTGCTAATCCTAGCATGATAAAGAAGATTCAAAGAGAGTGAGATGCCAGCTCCTTTCATTCAGTCAGTAGCTTCAAACATTTCTGGACGTTTTTCAATGGCAAAAATCAATGAATATTGTAAATGAACAAACAGTAATATCTCCGCATTGCAAGGTGCAATTCTGAAATTTTTTGCTTTTTCCTGCTAATCCTAGCATGATAAAGAAGATTCAAAGAGAGTGAGATGCCAGCTCTTTTCATTCAGTCAGTAGCTTCAAACATTTCTGGTATATGAATAACATGATGTTTTTCAATGGCAAAAATCAATGAATATTGTAAATGCACAAACAGTAATATCTCCGCATTGCAAGGTGCAACTCTGAAATTTTTTGCTTTTTCCTGCTAATCCTAGCATGATAAAGAAGATTCAAAGAGAGTGAGATGCCAGCTCTTTTCATTCAGTCAGTAGCTTCAAACATTTCTGGTATATGAATAACATGATGTTTTTCAATGGCAAAAATCAATGAATATTGTAAATGCACAAACAGTAATATCTCCGCATTGCAAGGTGCAATTCTGAAATTTTTTGCTTTTTCCTGCTAATCCTAGCATGATAAAGAAGATTCAAAGAGAGTGAGATGCCAGCTCTTTTCATTCAGTCAGTAGCTTCAAACATTTCTGGTATATGAATAACATGATGTTTTTCAATGGCAAAAATCAATGAATATTGTAAATGCACAAACAGTAATATCTCCGCATTGCAAGGTGCAATTCTGAAATTTTTTGCTTTTTCCTGCTAATCCTAGCATGATAAAGAAGATTCAAAGAGAGTGAGATGCCAGCTCCTTTCATTCAGTCAGTAGCTTCAAACATTTCTGGACGTTTTTCAATGGCAAAAATCAATGAATATTGTAAATGCACAAACAGTAATATCTCCACATTGCAAGGTGCAATTCTGAAATTTTATGCTTTTTCCTGCTAATCCTAGCATGGTAAAGAAGATTCAAAGAGAGTGAGATGCCAGCGCTTTTCATTCAGTCAGTAGCTTCAAACATTTCTGGTATATGAATAACATGATGTTTTTCAATGGCAAAAATCAATGAATATTGTAAATGCACAAACAGTAATATCTCCGCATTGCAAGGTGCAATTCTGAAATTTTTTGCTTTTTCCTGCTAATCCTAGCATGATAAAGAAGATTCAAAGAGAGTGAGATGCCAGCTCTTTTCATTCAGTCAGTAGCTTCAAACATTTCTGGACGTTTTTCAATGGCAAAAATCAATGAATATTGTAAATGCACAAACAGTAATATCTCCGCATTGCAAGGTGCAATTCTGAAATTTTTTGCTTTTTCCTGCTCCTCTTAGCATGATAAAGAAGATTCAAAGAGAGTGAGATGCCAGCTCTTTTCATTCAGTCAGTAGCTTCAAACATTTCTGGACGTTTTTCAATGGCAAAAATCAATGAATATTGTAAATGCACAAACAGTAATATCTCCACATTGCAAGGTGCAATTCTGAAATTTTTTGCTTTTTCCTGCTAATCCTAGCATGATAAAGAAGATTCAAAGAGAGTGAGATGCCAGCTCCTTTCATTCAGTCAGTAGCTTCAAACATTTCTGGACGTTTTTCAATGGCAAAAATCAATGAATATTGTAAATGCACAAACAGTAATATCTCCACATTGCAAGGTGCAATTCTGAAATTTTTTGCTTTTTCCTGCTCCTCTTAGCATGATAAAGAAGATTCAAAGAGAGTGAGATGCCAGCTCTTTTCAATCAGTCACTAGCTACAAACATTTCTGGTATATGAATAACATGATGTTTTTCAATGGCAAAAATCAATGAATATTGTAAATGCACAAACAGTAATATCTCCGCATTGCAAGGTGCAATTCTGAAATTTTTTGCTTTTTCCTGCTAATCCTAGCATGATAAAGAAGATTCAAAGAGAGTGAGATGCCAGCTCCTTTCATTCAGTCAGTAGCTTCAAACATTTCTGGACGTTTTTCAATGGCAAAAATCAATGAATATTGTAAATGAACAAACAGTAATATCTCCGCATTGCAAGGTGCAATTCTGAAATTTTTTGCTTTTTCCTGCTAATCCTAGCATGATAAAGAAGATTCAAAGAGAGTGAGATGCCAGCTCTTTTCATTCAGTCAGTAGCTTCAAACATTTCTGGTATATGAATAACATGATGTTTTTCAATGGCAAAAATCAATGAATATTGTAAATGCACAAACAGTAATATCTCCGCATTGCAAGGTGCAACTCTGAAATTTTTTGCTTTTTCCTGCTAATCCTAGCATGATAAAGAAGATTCAAAGAGAGTGAGATGCCAGCTCTTTTCATTCAGTCAGTAGCTTCAAACATTTCTGGTATATGAATAACATGATGTTTTTCAATGGCAAAAATCAATGAATATTGTAAATGCACAAACAGTAATATCTCCGCATTGCAAGGTGCAATTCTGAAATTTTTTGCTTTTTCCTGCTAATCCTAGCATGATAAAGAAGATTCAAAGAGAGTGAGATGCCAGCTCTTTTCATTCAGTCAGTAGCTTCAAACATTTCTGGTATATGAATAACATGATGTTTTTCAATGGCAAAAATCAATGAATATTGTAAATGCACAAACAGTAATATCTCCGCATTGCAAGGTGCAATTCTGAAATTTTTTGCTTTTTCCTGCTAATCCTAGCATGATAAAGAAGATTCAAAGAGAGTGAGATGCCAGCTCCTTTCATTCAGTCAGTAGCTTCAAACATTTCTGGACGTTTTTCAATGGCAAAAATCAATGAATATTGTAAATGCACAAACAGTAATATCTCCACATTGCAAGGTGCAATTCTGAAATTTTTTGCTTTTTCCTGCTAATCCTAGCATGGTAAAGAAGATTCAAAGAGAGTGAGATGCCAGCGCTTTTCATTCAGTCAGTAGCTTCAAACATTTCTGGTATATGAATAACATGATGTTTTTCAATGGCAAAAATCAATGAATATTGTAAATGCACAAACAGTAATATCTCCGCATTGCAAGGTGCAATTCTGAAATTTTTTGCTTTTTCCTGCTAATCCTAGCATGATAAAGAAGATTCAAAGAGAGTGAGATGCCAGCTCTTTTCATTCAGTCAGTAGCTTCAAACATTTCTGGACGTTTTTCAATGGCAAAAATCAATGAATATTGTAAATGCACAAACAGTAATATCTCCGCATTGCAAGGTGCAATTCTGAAATTTTTTGCTTTTTCCTGCTCCTCTTAGCATGATAAAGAAGATTCAAAGAGAGTGAGATGCCAGCTCTTTTCATTCAGTCAGTAGCTTCAAACATTTCTGGACGTTTTTCAATGGCAAAAATCAATGAATATTGTAAATGCACAAACAGTAATATCTCCACATTGCAAGGTGCAATTCTGAAATTTTTTGCTTTTTCCTGCTAATCCTAGCATGATAAAGAAGATTCAAAGAGAGTGAGATGCCAGCTCCTTTCATTCAGTCAGTAGCTTCAAACATTTCTGGACGTTTTTCAATGGCAAAAATCAATGAATATTGTAAATGCACAAACAGTAATATCTCCACATTGCAAGGTGCAATTCTGAAATTTTTTGCTTTTTCCTGCTCCTCTTAGCATGATAAAGAAGATTCAAAGAGAGTGAGATGCCAGCTCTTTTCAATCAGTCACTAGCTACAAACATTTCTGGTATATGAATAACATGATGTTTTTCAATGGCAAAAATCAATGAATATTGTAAATGCACAAACAGTAATATCTCCGCATTGCAAGGTGCAATTCTGAAATTTTTTGCTTTTTCCTGCTAATCCTAGCATGATAAAGAAGATTCAAAGAGAGTGAGATGCCAGCTCCTTTCATTCAGTCAGTAGCTTCAAACATTTCTGGACGTTTTTCAATGGCAAAAATCAATGAATATTGTAAATGAACAAACAGTAATATCTCCGCATTGCAAGGTGCAATTCTGAAATTTTTTGCTTTTTCCTGCTAATCATAGCATGATAAAGAAGATTCAAAGAGAGTGAGATGCCAGCTCTTTTCATTCAGTCAGTAGCTTCAAACATTTCTGGTATATGAATAACATGATGTTTTTCAATGGCAAAAATCAATGAATATTGTAAATGCACAAACAGTAATATCTCCGCATTGCAAGGTGCAATTCTGAAATTTTTTGCTTTTTCCTGCTAATCCTAGCATGATAAAGAAGATTCAAAGAGAGTGAGATGCCAGCTTTTTTCATTCAGTCAGTAGCTTCAAACATTTCTGGACGTTTTTCAATGGCAAAAATCAATGAATATTGTAAATGCACAAACAGTAATATCTCCGCATCGCAAGGTGCAATTCTGAAATTTTTTACTTTTTCCGGGTAATCCTAGCATGATAAAGAAGATTCAAAGAGAGTGAGATGCCAGCTCTTTTCATTCAGTCAGTAGCTTCAAACATTTCTGGTATATGAATAACATGATGTTTTTCAATGGCAAAAAACAATGAATATTGTAAATGCACAAACAGTAATATCTCCACATTGCAAGGTGCAATTCTGAAATTTTTTGCTTTTTCCTGCTCCTCTTAGCATGATAAAGAAGATTCAAAGAGAGTGAGATGCCAGCTCTTTTCATTCAGTCAGTAGCTTCAAACATTTCTGGACGTTTTTCAATGGCAAAAATCAATGAATATTGTAAATGCACAAACAGTAATATCTCCACATTGCAAGGTGCAATTCTGAAATTTTTTGCTTTTTCCTGCTAATCCTAGCATGATAAAGAAGATTCAAAGAGAGTGAGATGCCAGCTCCTTTCATTCAGTCAGTAGCTTCAAACATTTCTGGACGTTTTTCAATGGCAAAAATCAATGAATATTGTAAATGCACAAACAGTAATATCTCCACATTGCAAGGTGCAATTCTGAAATTTTTTGCTTTTTCCTGCTCCTCTTAGCATGATAAAGAAGATTCAAAGAGAGTGAGATGCCAGCTCTTTTCATTCAGTCAGTAGCTTCAAACATTTCTGGTATATGAATAACATGATGTTTTTCAATGGCAAAAATCAATGAATATTGTAAATGCACAAACAGTAATATCTCCGCATTGCAATGTGCAATTCTGAAATTTTTTGCTTTTTCCTGCTAATCCTAGCATGATAAAGAAGATTCAAAGAGAGTGAGATGCCAGCTCTTTTCATTCAGTCAGTAGCTTCAAACATTTCTGGACGTTTTTCAATGGCAAAAATCAATGAATATTGTAAATGCACAAACAGTAATTTCTCCGCATTACAAGGTGCAATTCTGAAATTTTTTGCTTTTTCCTGCTAATCCTAGCATGATAAAGAAGATTCAAAGAGAGTGAGATGCCAGCTCTTTTCAATCAATCACTAGCTTCAAACATTTCTGGTATATGAATAACATGATGTTTTTCAATGGCAAAAATCAATGAATATTGTAAATGCACAAACAGTAATATCTCCGCATTGCAAGGTGCAATTCTGAATTTTTTTGCTTTTTCCTGCTAATCCTAGCATGATAAAGAAGATTCAAAGAGAGTGAGATGCCAGCTCCTTTCATTCAGTCAGTAGCTTCAAACATTTCTGGACATTTTTCAATGGCAAAAATCAATGAATATTGTAAATGAACAAACAGTAATATCTCCGCATTGCAAGGTGCAATTCTGAAATTTTTTGCTTTTTCCTGCTAATCCTAGCATGATAAAGAAGATTCAAAGAGAGTGAGATGCCAGCTCTTTTCATTCAGTCAGTAGCTTCAAACATTTCTGGTATATGAATAACATGATGTTTTTCAATGGCAAAAATCAATGAATATTGTAAATGCACAAACAGTAATATCTCCGCATTGCAAGGTGCAATTCTGAAATTTTTTGCTTTTTCCTGCTAATCCTAGCATGATAAAGAAGATTCAAAGAGAGTGAGATGCCAGCTCTTTTCATTCAGTCAGTAGCTTCAAACATTTCTGGACGTTTTTCAATGGCAAAAATCAATGAATATTGTAAATGCACAAACAGTAATATCTCCGCATTGCAAGGTGCAATTCTGAAATTTTTTGCTTTTTCCTGCTCCTCTTAGCATGATAAAGAAGATTCAAAGAGAGTGAGATGCCAGCTCTTTTCATTCAGTCAGTAGCTTCAAACATTTCTGGACGTTTTTCAATGGCAAAAATCAATGAATATTGTAAATGCACAAACAGTAATATCTCCACATTGCAAGGTGCAATTCTGAAATTTTTTGCTTTTTCCTGCTAATCCTAGCATGATAAAGAAGATTCAAAGAGAGTGAGATGCCAGCTCCTTTCATTCAGTCAGTAGCTTCAAACATTTCTGGACGTTTTTCAATGGCAAAAATCAATGAATATTTTAAATGCACAAACAGTAATATCTCCACATTGCAAGGTGCAATTCTGAAATTTTTTGCTTTTTCCTGCTCCTCTTAGCATGATAAAGAAGATTCAAAGAGAGTGAGATGCCAGCTCTTTTCAATCAGTCACTAGCTTCAAACATTTCTGGTATATGAATAACATGATGTTTTTCAATGGCAAAAATCAATGAATATTGTAAATGCACAAACAGTAATATCTCCGCATTGCAAGGTGCAATTCTGAAATTTTTTGCTTTTTCCTGCTAATCCTAGCATGATAAAGAAGATTCAAAGAGAGTGAGATGCCAGCTCCTTTCATTCAGTCAGTAGCTTCAAACATTTCTGGACGTTTTTCAATGGCAAAAATCAATGAATATTGTAAATGAACAAACAGTAATATCTCCGCATTGCAATGTGCAATTCTGAAATTTTTTGCTTTTTCCTGCTAATCCTAGCATGATAAAGAAGATTCAAAGAGAGTGAGATGCCAGCTCTTTTCATTCAGTCAGTAGCTTCAAACATTTCTGGTATATGAATAACATGATGTTTTTCAATGGCAAAAATCAATGAATTTTGTAAATGCACAAACAGTAATATCTCCGCATTGCAAGGTGCAATTCTGAAATTTTTTGCTTTTTCCTGCTAATCCTAGCATGATAAAGAAGATTCAAAGAGAGTGAGATGCCAGCTCTTTTCATTCAGTCAGTAGCTTCAAACATTTCTGGACGTTTTTCAATGGCAAAAATCAATGAATATTGTAAATGCACAAACAGTAATATCTCCGCATCGCAAGGTGCAATTCTGAAATTTTTTGCTTTTTCCGGGTAATCCTAGCATGATAAAGAAGATTCAAAGAGAGTGAGATGCCAGCTCTTTTCATTCAGTCAGTAGCTTCAAACATTTCTGGTATATGAATAACATGATGTTTTTCAATGGCAAAAATCAATGAATATTGTAAATGCACAAACAGTAATATCTCCACATTGCAAGGTGCAATTCTGAAATTTTTTGCTTTTTCCTGCTAATCCTAGCATGATAAAGAAGATTCAAAGAGAGTGAGATGCCAGCTCTTTTCATTCAGTCAGTAGCTTCAAACATTTCTGGACGTTTTTCAATGGCAAAAATCAATGAATATTGTAAATGCACAAACAGTAATTTCTCCGCATTGCAAGGTGCAATTCTGAAATTTTTTGCTTTTTCCTGCTAATCCTAGCATGATAAAGAAGATTCAAAGAGAGTGAGATGCCAGCTCTTTTCATTCAGTCAGTAGCTTCAAACATTTCTGGACGTTTTTCAATGGCAAAAATCAATGAATATTGTAAATGCATAAACAGTAATATCTCCGCATTGCAAGGTGCAATTCTGAAATTTTTTGCTTTTTCCTGCTAATCCTAGCATGATAAAGAAGATTCAAAGAGAGTGAGATGCCAGCTCTTTTCATTCAGTCAGTAGCTTCAAACATTTCTGGTATATGAATAACATGATGTTTTTCAATGGCAAAAATCAATGAATATTGTAAATGCACAAACAGTAATATCTCCACATTGCAAGGTGCAATTCTGAAATTTTTTGATTTTTCCTGCTAATCCTAGCATGATAAAGAAGATTCACAGAGAGTGAGATGCCAGCTCTTTTCATTCAGTCAGTAGATTCAAACATTTCTGGACGTTTTTCAATGGCAAAAATCAATGAATATTGTAAATGCACAAACAGTAATTTCTCCGCATTGCAAGGTGCAATTCTGAAATTTTTTGCTTTTTCCTGCTAATCCTAGCATGATAAAGAAGATTCAAAGAGAGTGAGATGCCAGCTCCTTTCATTCAGTCAGTAGCTTCAAACATTTCTGGACGTTTTTCAATGGCAAAAATCAATGAATATTGTAAATGCACAAACAGTAATATCTCCACACTGCAAGGTGCAATTCTGAAATTTTTTTCTTTTTCCTGCTCCTCTTAGCATGATAAAGAAGATTCAAAGAGAGTGAGATGCCAGCTCTTTTCATTCAGTCAGTAGCTTCAAACATTTCTGGACGTTTTTCAATGGCAAAAATCAATGAATATTGTAAATACACAAACAGTAATATCTCCACATTGCAAGGTGCAATTCTGAAATTTTTTGCTTTTTCCTGCTAATCCTAGCATGATAAAGAAGATTCAAAGAGAGTGAGATGCCAGCTCCTTTCATTCAGTCAGTAGCTTCAAACATTTCTGGACGTTTTTCAATGGCAAAAATCAATGAATATTGTAAATGCACAAACAGTAATATCTCCACATTGCAAGGTGCAATTCTGAAATTTTTTGCTTTTTCCTGCTCCTCTTAGCATGATAAAGAAGATTCAAAGAGAGTGAGATGCCAGCTCTTTTCATTCAGTCAGTAGCTTCAAACATTTCTGGTATATGAATAACATGATGTTTTTCAATGGCAAAAATCAATGAATATTGTAAATGCACAAACAGTAATATCTCCGCATTGCAAGGTGCAATTCTGAAATTTTTTGCTTTTTCCTGCTAATCCTAGCATGATAAAGAAGATTCAAAGAGAGTGAGATGCCAGCTCTTTTCATTCAGTCAGTAGCTTCAAACATTTCTGGACGTTTTTCAATGGCAAAAATCAATGAATATTGTAAATGCACAAACAGTAATATCTCCGCATTGCAAGGTGCAATTCTGAAATTTTTTGCTTTTTCCTGCTCCTCTTAGCATGATAAAGAAGATTCAAAGAGAGTGAGATGCCAGCTCTTTTCATTCAGTAAGTAGCTTCAAACATTTCTGGACGTTTTTCAATGGCAAAAATCAATGAATATTGTAAATGCACAAACAGTAATATCTCCACATTGCAAGGTGCAATTCTGAAATTTTTTGCTTTTTCCTGCTAATCCTAGCATGATAAAGAAGATTCAAAGAGAGTGAGATGCCAGCTCCTTTCATTCAGTCAGTAGCTTCAAACATTTCTGGACGTTTTTCAATGGCAAAAATCAATGAATATTGTAAATGCACAAACAGTAATATCTCCACATTGCAAGGTGCAATTCTGAAATTTTTTGCTTTTTCCTGCTCCTCTTAGCATGATAAAGAAGATTCAAAGAGAGTGAGATGCCAGCTCTTTTCAATCAGTCACTAGCTTCAAACATTTCTGGTATATGAATAACATGATGTTTTTCAATGGCAAAAATCAATGAATATTGTAAATGCACAAACAGTAATATCTCCGCATTGCAAGGTGCAATTCTGAAATTTTTTGCTTTTTCCTGCTAATCCTAGCATGATAAAGAAGATTCAAAGAGAGTGAGATGCCAGCTCCTTTCATTCAGTCAGTAGCTTCAAACATTTCTGGACGTTTTTCAATGGCAAAAATCAATGAATATTGTAAATGAACAAACAGTAATATCTCCGCATTGCAAGGTGCAATTCTGAAATTTTTTGCTTTTTCCTGTTAATCCTAGCATGATAAAGAAGATTCAAAGAGAGTGAGATGCCAGCTCTTTTCATTCAGTCAGTAGCTTCAAACATTTCTGGTATATGAATAACATGATGTTTTTCAATGGCAAAAATCAATGAATATTGTAAATGCACAAACAGTAATATCTCCGCATTGCAAGGTGCAATTCTGAAATTTTTTGCTTTTTCCTGCTAATCCTAGCATGATAAAGAAGATTCAAAGAGAGTGAGATGCCAGCTCTTTTCATTCAGTCAGTAGCTTCAAACATTTCTGGTATATGAATAACATGATGTTTTTCAATGGCAAAAATCAATGAATATTGTAAATGCACAAACAGTAATATCTCCGCATTGCAAGGTGCAATTCTGAAATTTTTTGCTTTTTCCTGCTAATCCTAGCATGATAAAGAAGATTCAAAGAGAGTGAGATGCCAGCTCTTTTCATTCAGTCAGTAGCTTCAAACAGTTCTGGTATATGAATAACATGATGTTTTTCAATGGCAAAAATCAATGAATATTGTAAATGCACAAACAGTAATATCTCCGCATTGCAAGGTGCAATTCTGAAATTTTTTGCTTTTTCCTGCTAATCCTAGCATGATAAAGAAGATTCAAAGAGAGTGAGATGCCAGCTCCTTTCATTCAGTCAGTAGCTTCAAACATTTCTGGACGTTTTTCAATGGCAAAAATCAATGAATATTGTAAATGCACAAACAGTAATATCTCCACATTGCAAGGTGCAATTCTGAAATTTTTTGCTTTTTCCTGCTAATCCTAGCATGGTAAAGAAGATTCAAAGAGAGTGAGATGCCAGCGCTTTTCATTCAGTCAGTAGCTTCAAACATTTCTGGTATATGAATAACATGATGTTTTTCAATGGCAAAAATCAATGAATATTGTAAATGCACAAACAGTAATATCTCCGCATTGCAAGGTGCAATTCTGAAATTTTTTGCTTTTTCCTGCTAATCCTAGCATGATAAAGAAGATTCAAAGAGAGTGAGATGCCAGCTCTTTTCATTCAGTCAGTAGCTTCAAACATTTCTGGACGTTTTTCAATGGCAAAAATCAATGAATATTGTAAATGCACAAACAGTAATATCTCCGCATTGCAAGGTGCAATTCTGAAATTTTTTGCTTTTTCCTGCTCCTCTTAGCATGATAAAGAAGATTCAAAGAGAGTGAGATGCCAGCTCTTTTCATTCAGTCAGTAGCTTCAAAAATTTCTGGACGTTTTTCAATGGCAAAAATCAATGAATATTGTAAATGCACAAACAGTAATATCTCCACATTGCAAGGTGCAATTCTGAAATTTTTTGCTTTTTCCTGCTAATCCTAGCATGATAAAGAAGATTCAAAGAGAGTGAGATGCCAGCTCCTTTCATTCAGTCAGTAGCTTCAAACATTTCTGGACGTTTTTCAATGGCAAAAATCAATGAATATTGTAAATGCACAAACAGTAATATCTCCACATTGCAAGGTGCAATTCTGAAATTTTTTGCTTTTTCCTGCTCCTCTTAGCATGATAAAGAAGATTCAAAGAGAGTGAGATGCCAGCTCTTTTCAATCAGTCACTAGCTACAAACATTTCTGGTATATGAATAACATGATGTTTTTCAATGGCAAAAATCAATGAATATTGTAAATGCACAAACAGTAATATCTCCGCATTGCAAGGTGCAATTCTGAAATTTTTTGCTTTTTCCTGCTAATCCTAGCATGATAAAGAAGATTCAAAGAGAGTGAGATGCCAGCTCCTTTCATTCAGTCAGTAGCTTCAAACATTTCTGGACGTTTTTCAATGGCAAAAATCAATGAATATTGTAAATGAACAAACAGTAATATCTCCGCATTGGAAGGTGCAATTCTGAAATTTTTTGCTTTTTCCTGCTAATCCTAGCATGATAAAGAAGATTCAAAGAGAGTGAGATGCCAGCTCTTTTCATTCAGTCAGTAGCTTCAAACATTTCTGGTATATGAATAACATGATGTTTTTCAATGGCAAAAATCAATGAATATTGTAAATGCACAAACAGTAATATCTCCGCATTGCAAGGTGCAATTCTGAAATTTTTTGCTTTTTCCTGCTAATCCTAGCATGATAAAGAAGATTCAAAGAGAGTGAGATGCCAGCTTTTTTCATTCAGTCAGTAGCTTCAAACATTTCTGGACGTTTTTCAATGGCAAAAATCAATGAATATTGTAAATGCACAAACAGTAATATCTCCGCATCGCAAGGTGCAATTCTGAAATTTTTTGCTTTTTCCGGGTAATCCTAGCATGATAAAGAAGATTCAAAGAGAGTGAGATGCCAGCTCTTTTCATTCAGTCAGTAGCTTCAAACATTTCTGGTATATGAATAACATGATGTTTTTCAATGGCAAAAAACAATGAATATTGTAAATGCACAAACAGTAATATCTCCACATTGCAAGGTGCAATTCTGAAATTTTTTGCTTTTTCCTGCTCCTCTTAGCATGATAAAGAAGATTCAAAGAGAGTGAGATGCCAGCTCTTTTCATTCAGTCAGTAGCTTCAAACATTTCTGGACGTTTTTCAATGGCAAAAATCAATGAATATTGTAAATGCACAAACAGTAATATCTCCACATTGCAAGGTGCAATTCTGAAATTTTTTGCTTTTTCCTGCTAATCCTAGCATGATAAAGAAGATTCAAAGAGAGTGAGATGCCAGCTCCTTTCATTCAGTCAGTAGCTTCAAACATTTCTGGACGTTTTTCAATGGCAAAAATCAATGAATATTGTAAATGCACAAACAGTAATATCTCCACATTGCAAGGTGCAATTCTGAAATTTTTTGCTTTTTCCTGCTCCTCTTAGCATGATAAAGAAGATTCAAAGAGAGTGAGATGCCAGCTCTTTTCATTCAGTCAGTAGCTTCAAACATTTCTGGTATATGAATAACATGATGTTTTTCAATGGCAAAAATCAATGAATATTGTAAATGCACAAACAGTAATATCTCCGCATTGCAATGTGCAATTCTGAAATTTTTTGCTTTTTCCTGCTAATCCTAGCATGATAAAGAAGATTCAAAGAGAGTGAGATGCCAGCTCTTTTCATTCAGTCAGTAGCTTCAAACATTTCTGGACGTTTTTCAATGGCAAAAATCAATGAATATTGTAAATGCACAAACAGTAATTTCTCCGCATTGCAAGGTGCAATTCTGAAATTTTTTGCTTTTTCCTGCTAATCCTAGCATGATAAAGAAGATTCAAAGAGAGTGAGATGCCAGCTCTTTTCAATCAGTCACTAGCTTCAAACATTTCTGGTATATGAATAACATGATGTTTTTCAATGGCAAAAATCAATGAATATTGTAAATGCACAAACAGTAATATCTCCGCATTGCAAGGTGCAATCCTGAATTTTTTTGCTTTTTCCTGCTAATCCTAGCATGATAAAGAAGATTCAAAGAGAGTGAGATGCCAGCTCCTTTCATTCAGTCAGTAGCTTCAAACATTTCTGGACGTTTTTCAATGGCAAAAATCAATGAATATTGTAAATGAACAAACAGTAATATCTCCGCATTGCAAGGTGCAATTCTGAAATTTTTTGCTTTTTCCTGCTAATCCTAGCATGATAAAGAAGATTCAAAGAGAGTGAGATGCCAGCTCTTTTCATTCAGTCAGTAGCTTCAAACATTTCTGGTATATGAATAACATGATGTTTTTCAATGGCAAAAATCAATGAATATTGTAAATGCACAAACAGTAATATCTCCGCATTGCAAGGTGCAATTCTGAAATTTTTTGCTTTTTCCTGCTAATCCTAGCATGATAAAGAAGATTCAAAGAGAGTGAGATGCCAGCTCTTTTCATTCAGTCAGTAGCTTCAAACATTTCTGGACGTTTTTCAATGGCAAAAATCAATGAATATTGTAAATGCACAAACAGTAATATCTCCGCATTGCAAGGTGCAATTCTGAAATTTTTTGCTTTTTCCTGCTCCTCTTAGCATGATAAAGAAGATTCAAAGAGAGTGAGATGCCAGCTCTTTTCATTCAGTCAGTAGCTTCAAACATTTCTGGACGTTTTTCAATGGCAAAAATCAATGAATATTGTAAATGCACAAACAGTAATATCTCCACATTGCAAGGTGCAATTCTGAAATTTTTTGCTTTTTCCTGCTAATCCTAGCATGATAAAGAAGATTCAAAGAGAGTGAGATGCCAGCTCCTTTCATTCAGTCAGTAGCTTCAAACATTTCTGGACGTTTTTCAATGGCAAAAATCAATGAATATTTTAAATGCACAAACAGTAATATCTCCACATTGCAAGGTGCAATTCTGAAATTTTTTGCTTTTTCCTGCTCCTCTTAGCATGATAAAGAAGATTCAAAGAGAGTGAGATGCCAGCTCTTTTCAATCAGTCACTAGCTTCAAACATTTCTGGTATATGAATAACATGATGTTTTTCAATGGCAAAAATCAATGAATATTGTAAATGCACAAACAGTAATATCTCCGCATTGCAAGGTGCAATTCTGAAATTTTTTGCTTTTTCCTGCTAATCCTAGCATGATAAAGAAGATTCAAAGAGAGTGAGATGCCAGCTCCTTTCATTCAGTCAGTAGCTTCAAACATTTCTGGACGTTTTTCAATGGCAAAAATCAATGAATATTGTAAATGAACAAACAGTAATATCTCCGCATTGCAAGGTGCAATTCTGAAATTTTTTGCTTTTTCCTGCTAATCCTAGCATGATAAAGAAGATTCAAAGAGAGTGAGATGCCAGCTCTTTTCATTCAGTCAGTAGCTTCAAACATTTCTGGTATATGAATAACATGATGTTTTTCAATGGCAAAAATCAATGAATATTGTAAATGCACAAACAGTAATATCTCCGCATTGCAAGGTGCAATTCTGAAATTTTTTGCTTTTTCCTGCTAATCCTAGCATGATAAAGAAGATTCAAAGAGAGTGAGATGCCAGCTCTTTTCATTCAGTCAGTAGCTTCAAACATTTCTGGACGTTTTTCAATGGCAAAAATCAATGAATATTGTAAATGCACAAACAGTAATATCTCCGCATTGCAAGGTGCAATTCTGAAATTTTTTGCTTTTTCCTGCTCCTCTTAGCATGATAAAGAAGATTCAAAGAGAGTGAGATGCCAGCTCTTTTCATTCAGTCAGTAGCTTCAAACATTTCTGGACGTTTTTCAATGGCAAAAATCAATGAATATTGTAAATGCACAAACAGTAATATCTCCACATTGCAAGGTGCAATTCTGAAATTTTTTGCTTTTTCCTGCTAATCCTAGCATGATAAAGAAGATTCAAAGAGAGTGAGATGCCAGCTCCTTTCATTCAGTCAGTAGCTTCAAACATTTCTGGACGTTTTTCAATGGCAAAAATCAATGAATATTTTAAATGCACAAACAGTAATATCTCCACATTGCAAGGTGCAATTCTGAAATTTTTTGCTTTTTCCTGCTCCTCTTAGCATGATAAAGAAGATTCAAAGAGAGTGAGATGCCAGCTCTTTTCAATCAGTCACTAGCTTCAAACATTTCTGGTATATGAATAACATGATGTTTTTCAATGGCAAAAATCAATGAATATTGTAAATGCACAAACAGTAATATCTCCGCATTGCAAGGTGCAATTCTGAAATTTTTTGCTTTTTCCTGCTAATCCTAGCATGATAAAGAAGATTCAAAGAGAGTGAGATGCCAGCTCCTTTCATTCAGTCAGTAGCTTCAAACATTTCTGGACGTTTTTCAATGGCAAAAATCAATGAATATTGTAAATGAACAAACAGTAATATCTCCGCATTGCAAGGTGCAATTCTGAAATTTTTTGCTTTTTCCTGCTAATCCTAGCATGATAAAGAAGATTCAAAGAGAGTGAGATGCCAGCTCTGTTCATTCAGTCAGTAGCTTCAAACATTTCTGGACGTTTTTCAATGGCAAAAATCAATGAATATTGTAAATGCACAAACAGTAATATCTCCGCATCGCAAGGTGCAATTCTGAAATTTTTTGCTTTTTCCGGGTAATCCTAGCATGATAAAGAAGATTCAAAGAGAGTGAGATGCCAGCTCTTTTCATTCAGTCAGTAGCTTCAAACATTTCTGGTATATGAATAACATGATGTTTTTCAATGGCAAAAATCAATGAATATTGTAAATGCACAAACAGTAATATCTCCACATTGCAAGGTGCAATTCTGAAATTTTTTGCTTTTTCCTGCTAATCCTAGCATGATAAAGAAGATTCAAAGAGAGTGAGATGCCAGCTCTTTTCATTCAGTCAGTAGCTTCAAACATTTCTGGACGTTTTTCAATGGCAAAAATCAATGAATATTGTAAATGCAGAAACAGTAATTTCTCCGCATTGCAAGGTGCAATTCTGAAATTTTTTGCTTTTTCCTGCTAATCCTAGCATGATAAAGAAGATTCAAAGAGAGTGAGATGCCAGCTCTTTTCATTCAGTCAGTAGCTTCAAACATTTCTGGACGTTTTTCAATGGCAAAAATCAATGAATATTGTAAATGCATAAACAGTAATATCTCCGCATTGCAAGGTGCAATTCTGAAATTTTTTGCTTTTTCCTGCTAATCCTAGCATGATAAAGAAGATTCAAAGAGAGTGAGATGCCAGCTCTTTTCATTCAGTCAGTAGCTTCAAACATTTCTGGTATATGAATAACATGATGTTTTTCAATGGCAAAAATCAATGAATATTGTAAATGCACAAACAGTAATATCTCCACATTGCAAGGTGCAATTCTGAAATTTTTTGATTTTTCCTGCTAATCCTAGCATGATAAAGAAGATTCAAAGAGAGTGAGATGCCAGCTCTTTTCATTCAGTCAGTAGATTCAAACATTTCTGGACGTTTTTCAATGGCAAAAATCAATGAATATTGTAAATGCACAAACAGTAATTTCTCCGCATTGCAAGGTGCAATTCTGAAATTTTTTGCTTTTTCCTGCTAATCCTAGCATGATAAAGAAGATTCAAAGAGAGTGAGATGCCAGCTCCTTTCATTCAGTCAGTAGCTTCAAACATTTCTGGACATTTTTCAATGGCAAAAATCAATGAATATTGTAAATGCACAAACAGTAATATGTCCACATTGCAAGGTGCAATTCTGAAATTTTTTTCTTTTTCCTGCTCCTCTTAGCATGATAAAGAAGATTCAAAGAGAGTGAGATGCCAGCTCTTTTCATTCAGTCAGTAGCTTCAAACATTTCTGGACGTTTTTCAATGGCAAAAATCAATGAATATTGTAAATACACAAACAGTAATATCTCCACATTGCAAGGTGCAATTCTGAAATTTTTTGCTTTTTCCTGCTAATCCTAGCATGATAAAGAAGATTCAAAGAGAGTGAGATGCCAGCTCCTTTCATTCAGTCAGTAGCTTCAAACATTTCTGGACGTTTTTCAATGGCAAAAATCAATGAATATTGTAAATGCACAAACAGTAATATCTCCACATTGCAAGGTGCAATTCTGAAATTTTTTGCTTTTTCCTGCTCCTCTTAGCATGATAAAGAAGATTCAAAGAGAGTGAGATGCCAGCTCTTTTCATTCAGTCAGTAGCTTCAAACATTTCTGGTATATGAATAACATGATGTTTTTCAATGGCAAAAATCAATGAATATTGTAAATGCACAAACAGTAATATCTCCGCATTGCAAGGTGCAATTCTGAAATTTTTTGCTTTTTCCTGCTAATCCTAGCATGATAAAGAAGATTCAAAGAGAGTGAGATGCCAGCTCTTTTCATTCAGTCAGTAGCTTCAAACATTTCTGGACGTTTTTCAATGGCAAAAATCAATGAATATTGTAAATGCACAAACAGTAATATCTCCGCATTGCAAGGTGCAATTCTGAAATTTTTTGCTTTTTCCTGCTCCTCTTAGCATGATAAAGAAGATTCAAAGAGAGTGAGATGCCAGCTCTTTTCATTCAGTCAGTAGCTTCAAACATTTCTGGACGTTTTTCAATGGCAAAAATCAATGAATATTGTAAATGCACAAACAGTAATATCTCCACATTGCAAGGTGCAATTCTGAAATTTTCTGCTTTTTCCTGCTAATCCTAGCATGATAAAGAAGATTCAAAGAGAGTGAGATGCCAGCTCCTTTCATTCAGTCAGTAGCTTCAAACATTTCTGGACGTTTTTCAATGGCAAAAATCAATGAATATTGTAAATGCACAAACAGTAATATCTCCACATTGCAAGGTGCAATTCTGAAATTTTTTGCTTTTTCCTGCTCCTCTTAGCATGATAAAGAAGATTCAAAGAGAGTGAGATGCCAGCTCTTTTCATTCAGTCAGAAGCTTCAAACATTTCTGGTATATGAATAACATGATGTTTTTCAATGGCAAAAATCAATGAATATTGTAAATGCACAAACAGTAATATCTCCGGATTGCAAGGTGCAATTCTGAAATTTTTTGCTTTTTCCTGCTAATCCTAGCATGATAAAGAAGATTCAAAGAGAGTGAGATGCCAGCTCCTTTCATTCAGTCAGTAGCTTCAAACATTTCTGGACGTTTTTCAATGGCAAAAATCAATGAATATTGTAAATGCGCAAACAGTAATATCTCCGCATTGCAAGGTGCAATTCTGAAATTTTTTGCTTTTTCCTGCTAATCCTAGCATGATAAAGAAGATTCAAAGAGAGTGAGATGCCAGCTCTTTTCATTCAGTCAGTAGCTTCAAACATTTCTGGACGTTTTTCAATGACAAAAATCAATGAATATTGTAAATGCACAAACAGTAATATCTCCGCATTGCAAGGTGCAATTCTGAAATTTTTTGCTTTTTCCTGCTAATCCTAGCATGATAAAGAAGATTCAAAGAGAGTGAGATGCCAGCTCTTTTCATTCAGTCAGTAGCTTCAAACATTTCTGGACGTTTTTCAATGGCAAAAATCAATGAATATTGTAAATGCACAAACATTAATATCTCCGCATTGCAAGGTGCAATTCTGAAATTTTTTGCTTTTTCCTGGTAATCCTAGCATGATAAAGAAGATTCAAAGAGAGTGAGATGCCAGCTCTTTTCATTCAGTCAGTAGCTTCAAACATTTCTGGTATATGAATAACATGATGTTTTTCAATGGCAAAAATCAATGAATATTGTAAATGCACAAACAGTAATATCTCCACATTGCAAGGTGCAATTCTGAAATTTTTTGCTTTTTCCTGCTAATCCTAGCATGATAAAGAAGATTCAAAGAGAGTGAGATGCCAGCTCTTTTCATTCAGTCAGTAGCTTCAAACATTTCTGGACGTTTTTCAATGGCAAAAATCAATGAATATTGTAAATGCACAAACAGTAATTTCTCCGCATTGCAAGGTGCAATTCTGAAATTTTTTGCTTTTTCCTGCTAATCCTAGCATGATAAAGAAGATTCAAAGAGAGTGAGATGCCAGCTCTTTTCATTCAGTCAGTAGCTTCAAACATTTCTGGACGTTTTTCAATGGCAAAAATCAATGAATATTGTAAATGCATAAACAGTAATATCTCCGCATTGCAAGGTGCAATTCTGAAATTTTTTGCTTTTTCCTGCTAATCCTAGCATGATAAAGAAGATTCAAAGAGAGTGAGATGCCAGCTCTTTTCATTCAATCAGTAGCTTCAAACATTTCTGGTATATGAATAACATGATGTTTTTCAATGGCAAAAATCAATGAATATTGTAAATGCACAAACAGTAATATCTCCACATTGCAAGGTGCAATTCTGAAATTTTTTGCTTTTTCCTGCTCCTCTTAGCATGATAAAGAAGATTCAAAGAGAGTGAGATGCCAGCTCTTTTCATTCAGTCAGTAGCTTCAAACATTTCTGGTATATGAATAACATGATGTTTTTCAATGGCAAAAATCAATGAATATTGTAAATGCACAAACAGTAATATCTCCACATTGCAAGGTGCAATTCTGAAATTTTTTGCTTTTTCCTGCTAATCCTAGCATGATAAAGAAGATTCAAAGAGAGTGAGATGCCAGCTCCTTTGATTCAGTCAGTAGCTTCAAACATTTCTGGACGTTTTTCAATGGCAAAAATCAATGAATATTGTAAATGCGCAAACAGTAATATCTCCGCATTGCAAGGTGCAATTCTGAAATTTTTTGCTTTTTCCTGCTAATCCTAGCATGATAAAGAAGATTCAAAGAGAGTGAGATGCCAGCTCTTTTCATTCAGTCAGTAGCTTCAAACATTTCTGGACGTTTTTCAATGGCAAAAATCAATGAATATTGTAAATGCACAAACAGTAATATCTCCGCATTGCAAGGTGCAATTCTGAAATTTTTTGCTTTTTCCTGCTAATCCTAGCATGATAAAGAAGATTCAAAGAGAGTGAGATGCCAGCTCTTTTCATTCAGTCAGTAGCTTCAAACATTTCTGGACGTTTTTCAATGGCAAAAATCAATGAATATTGTAAATGCACAAACAGTAATATCTCCGCATTGCAAGGTGCAATTCTGAAATTTTTTGCTTTTTCCTGGTAATCCTAGCATGATAAAGAAGATTCAAAGAGAGTGAGATGCCAGCTCTTTTCATTCAGTCAGTAGCTTCAAACATTTCTGGTATATGAATAACATGATGTTTTTCAATGGCAAAAATCAATGAATATTGTAAATGCACAAACAGTAATATCTCCACATTGCAAGGTGCAATTCTGAAATTTTTTGCTTTTTCCTGCTAATCCTAGCATGATAAAGAAGATTCAAAGAGAGTGAGATGCCAGCTCTTTTCATTCAGTCAGTAGCTTCAAACATTTCTGGACGTTTTTCAATGGCAAAAATCAATGAATATTGTAAATGCACAAACAGTAATTTCTCCGCATTGCAAGGTGCAATTCTGAAATTTTTTGCTTTTTCCTGCTAATCCTAGCATGATAAAGAAGATTCAAAGAGAGTGAGATGCCAGCTCTTTTCATTCAGTCAGTAGCTTCAAACATTTCTGGTATATGAATAACATGATGTTTTTCAATGGCAAAAATCAATGAATATTGTAAATGCACAAACAGTAATATCTCCACATTGCAAGGTGCAATTCTGAAATTTTTTGCTTTTTCCTGCTCCTCTTAGCATGATAAAGAAGATTCAAAGAGAGTGAGATGCCAGCTCTTTTCATTCAGTCAGTAGCTTCAAACATTTTTGGTATATGAATAACATGATGTTTTTCAATGGCAAAAATCAATGAATATTGTAAATGCACAAACAGTAATATCTCCACATTGCAAGGTGCAATTCTGAAATTTTTTGCTTTTTCCTGCTAATCCTAGCATGATAAAGAAGATTCAAAGAGAGTGAGATGCCAGCTCCTTTCATTCAGTCAGTAGCTTCAAACATTTCTGGACGTTTTTCAATGGCAAAAATCAATGAATATTGTAAATGCACAAACAGTAATTTCTCCGCATTGCAAGGTGCAATTCTGAAATTTTTTGCTTTTTCCTGCTAATCCTAGCATGATAAAGAAGATTCAAAGAGAGTGAGATGCCAGCTCTTTTCATTCAGTCAGTAGCTTCAAACATTTCTGGACGTTTTTCAATGGCAAAAATCAATGAATATTGTAAATGCACAAACAGTAATATCTCCGCATTGCAAGATGCAATTCTGAAATTTTTTGCTTTTTCCTGCTAATCCTAGCATGATAAAGAAGATTCAAAGAGAGTGACATGCCAGCTCCTTTCATTCAGTCAGTAGCTTCAAACATTTCTGGACGTTTTTCAATGGCAAAAATCAATGAATATTGTAAATGCACAAACAGTAATATCTCCGCATTGCAAGGTGCAATTCTGAAATTTTTTGCTTTTTCCTGCTAATCCTAGCATGATAAAGAAGATTCAAAGAGAGTGAGATGCCAGCTCTTTTCATTCAGTCAGTAGCTTCAAACATTTCTGGACGTTTTTCAATGGCAAAAATCAATGAATATTGTAAATGCACAAACAGTAATTTCTCCGCATTGCAAGGTGCAATTCTGAAATTTTTTGCTTTTTCCTGCTAATCCTAGCATGATAAAGAAGATTCAAAGAGAGTGAGATGCCAGCTCTTTTCATTCAGTCAGTAGCTTCAAACATTTCTGGTATATGAATAACATGATGTTTTTCAATGGCAAAAATCAATGAATATTGTAAATGCACAAACAGTAATTTCTCCGCATTGCAAGGTGCAATTCTGAAATTTTTTGCTTTTTCCTGCTAATCCTAGCATGATAAAGAAGATTCAAAGAGAGTGAGATGCCAGCTCCTTTCATTCAGTCAGTAGCTTCAAACATTTCTGGTATATGAATAACATGATGTTTTTCAATGGCAAAAATCAATGAATATTGTAAATGCACAAACAGTAATATCTCCGCATTGCAAGGTGCAATTCTGAAATTTTTTGCTTTTTCCTGCTAATCCTAGCATGATAAAGAAGATTCAAAGAGAGTGAGATGCCAGCTCCTTTCATTCAGTCAGTAGCTTCAAACATTTCTGGACGTTTTTCAATGGCAAAAATCAATGAATATTGTAAATGCGCAAACAGTAATATCTCCGCATTGCAAGGTGCAATTCTGAAATTTTTTGCTTTTTCCTGCTAATCCTAGCATGATAAAGAAGATTCAAAGAGAGTGAGATGCCAGCTCTTTTCATTCAGTCAGTAGCTTCAAACATTTCTGGACGTTTTTCAATGGCAAAAATCAATGAATATTGTAAATGCACAAACAGTAATATCTCCGCATTGCAAGGTGCAATTCTGAAATTTTTTGCTTTTTCCTGCTAATCCTAGCATGATAAAGAAGATTCAAAGAGAGTGAGATGCCAGCTCTTTTCATTCAGTCAGTAGCTTCAAACATTTCTGGACGTTTTTCAATGGCAAAAATCAATGAATATTGTAAATGCACAAACAGTAATATCTCCGCATTGCAAGGTGCAATTCTGAAATTTTTTGCTTTTTCCTGGTAATCCTAGCATGATAAAGAAGATTCAAAGAGAGTGAGATGCCAGCTCTTTTCATTCAGTCAGTAGCTTCAAACATTTCTGGTATATGAATAACATGATGTTTTTCAATGGCAAAAATCAATGAATATTGTAAATGCACAAACAGTAATATCTCCACATTGCAAGGTGCAATTCTGAAATTTTTTGCTTTTTCCTGCTAATCCTAGCATGATAAAGAAGATTCAAAGAGAGTGAGATGCCAGCTCTTTTCATTCAGTCAGTAGCTTCAAACATTTCTGGACGTTTTTCAATGGCAAAAATCAATGAATATTGTAAATGCACAAACAGTAATTTCTCCGCATTGCAAGGTGCAATTCTGAAATTTTTTGCTTTTTCCTGCTAATCCTAGCATGATAAAGAAGATTCAAAGAGAGTGAGATGCCAGCTCTTTTCATTCAGTCAGTAGCTTCAAACATTTCTGGACGTTTTTCAATGGCAAAAATCAATGAATATTGTAAATGCATAAACAGTAATATCTCCGCATTGCAAGGTGCAATTCTGAAATTTTTTGCTTTTTCCTGCTAATCCTAGCATGATAAAGAAGATTCAAAGAGATTGAGATGCCAGCTCTTTTCATTCAGTCAGTAGCTTCAAACATTTCTGGTATATGAATAACATGATGTTTTTCAATGGCAAAAATCAATGAATATTGTAAATGCACAAACAGTAATATCTCCACATTGCAAGGTGCAATTCTGAAATTTTTTGCTTTTTCCTGCTCCTCTTAGCATGATAAAGAAGATTCAAAGAGAGTGAGATGCCAGCTCTTTTCATTCAGTCAGTAGCTTCAAACATTTCTGGTATATGAATAACATGATGTTTTTCAATGGCAAAAATCAATGAATATTGTAAATGCACAAACAGTAATATCTCCACATTGCAAGGTGCAATTCTGAAATTTTTTGCTTTTTCCTGCTAATCCTAGCATGATAAAGAAGATTCAAAGAGAGTGAGATGCCAGCTCTTTTCATTCAGTCAGTAGCTTCAAACATTTCTGGACGTTTTTCAATGGCAAAAATCAATGAATATTGTAAATGCACAAACATTAATTTCTCCGCATTGCAAGGTGCAATTCTGAAATTTTTTGCTTTTTCCTGCTAATCCTAGCATGATAAAGAAGATTCAAAGAGAGTGAGATGCCAGCTCTTTTCATTCAGTCAGTAGCTTCAAACATTTCTGGACGTTTTTCAATGGCAAAAATCAATGAATATTGTAAATGCACAAACAGTAATATCTCCGCATTGCAAGATGCAATTCTGAAATTTTTTGCTTTTTCCTGCTAATCCTAGCATGATAAAGAAGATTCAAAGAGAGTGACATGCCAGCTCCTTTCATTCAGTCAGTAGCTTCAAACATTTCTGGACGTTTTTCAATGGCAAAAATCAATGAATATTGTAAATGCACAAACAGTAATATCTCCGCATTGCAAGGTGCAATTCTGAAATTTTTTGCTTTTTCCTGCTAATCCTAGCATGATAAAGAAGATTCAAAGAGAGTGAGATGCCAGCTCTTTTCATTCAGTCAGTAGCTTCAAACATTTCTGGTATATGAATAACATGATGTTTTTCAATGGCAAAAATCAATGAATATTGTAAATGCACAAACAGTAATATCTCCACATTGCAAGGTGCAATTCTGAAATTTTTTGCTTTTTCCTGCTCCTCTTAGCATGATAAAGAAGATTCAAAGAGAGTGAGATGCCAGCTCTTTTCATTCAGTCAGTAGCTTCAAACATTTCTGGTATATGAATAACATGATGTTTTTCAATGGCAAAAATCAATGAATATTGTAAATGCACAAACAGTAATATCTCCGCATTGCAAGGTGCAATTCTGAAATTTTTTGCTTTTTCCTGCTAATCCTAGCATGATAAAGAAGATTCAAAGAGAGTGAGATGCCAGCTCTTTTCATTCAGTCAGTAGCTTCAAACATTTCTGGACGTTTTTCAATGGCAAAAATCAATGAATATTGTAAATGCACAAACAGTAATATCTCCGCATTGCAAGGTGCAATTCTGAAATTTTTTGCTTTTTCCTGCTAATCCTAGCATGATAAAGAAGATTCAAAGAGACTGAGATGCCAGCTCTTTTCATTCAGTCAGTAGCTTCAAACATTTCTGGACGTTTTTCAATGGCAAAAATCAATGAATATTGTAAATGCACAAACAGTAATATCTCCGCATTGCAAGGTGCAATTCTGAAATTTTTTGCTTTTTCCTGCTAATCCTAGCATGATAAAGAAGATTCAAAGAGAGTGACATGCCAGCTCCTTTCATTCAGTCAGTAGCTTCAAACATTTCTGGACGTTTTTCAATGGCAAAAATCAATGAATATTGTAAATGCACAAACAGTAATATCTCCGCATTGCAAGGTGCAATTCTGAAATTTTTTGCTTTTTCCTGCTAATCCTAGCATGATAAAGAAGATTCAAAGAGAGTGAGATGCCAGCTCTTTTCATTCAGTCAGTATCTTCAAACATTTCTGGTATATGAATAACATGATGTTTTTCAATGGCAAAAATCAATGAATATTGTAAATGCACAAACAGTAATATCTCCGCATTGCAAGGTGCAATTCTGAAATTTTTTGCTTTTTCCTGCTAATCCTAGCATGATAAAGAAGATTCAAAGAGAGTGAGATGCCAGCTCTTTTCATTCAGTCAGTAGCTTCAAACATTTCTGGACGTTTTTCAATGGCAAAAATCAATGAATATTGTAAATGCACAAACAGTAATATCTCCGCATTGCAAGGTGCAATTCTGAAATTTTTTGCTTTTTCCTGCTAAGCCTAGCATGATAAAGAAGATTCAAAGAGAGTGAGATGCCAGCTCCTTTAATTCAGTCAGTAGCTTCAAACATTTCTGGTATATGAATAACATGATGTTTTTCAATGGCAAAAATCAATGAATATTGTAAATGCACAAACAGTAATATCTCCACATTGCAAGGTGCAATTCTGAAATTTTTTGCATTTTCCTGCTAATCCTAGCATGATAAAGAAGATTCAAAGAGAATGAGATGCCAGCTCTTTTCATTCAGTCAGTAGCTTCAAACATTTCTGGTATATGAATAACATGATGTTTTTCAATGGCAAAAATCAATGAATATTGTAAATGCACAAACAGTAATATCTCCACAATGCAAGGTGCAATTCTGAAATTTTTTGCTTTTTCCTGCTCCTCTTAGCATGATAAAGAAGATTCAAAGAGAGTGAGATGCCAGCTCTTTTCATTCAGTCAGTAGCTTCAAACATTTCTGGTATATGAATAACATGATGTTTTTCAATGGCAAAAATCAATGAATATTGTAAATGCACAAACAGTAATATCTCCGCATTGCAAGGTGCAATTCTGAAATTTTTTGCTTTTTCCTGCTAATCCTAGCATGATAAAGAAGATTCAAAGAGAGTGAGATGCCAGCTCTTTTCATTCAGTCAGTAGCTTCAAACATTTCTGGACGTTTTTCAATGGCAAAAATCAATGAATATTGTAAATGCACAAACAGTAATATCTCCGCATTGCAAGGTGCAATTCTGAAATTTTTTGCTTTTTCCTGCTAATCCTAGCATGATAAAGAAGATTCAAAGAGAGTGAGATGCCAGCTCTTTTCATTCAGTCAGTAGCTTCAAACATTTCTGGTATATGAATAACATGATGTTTTTCAATGGCAAAAATCAATGAATATTGTAAATGCACAAACAGTAATATCTCCACATTGCAAGGTGCAATTCTGAAATTTTTTGCTTTTTCCTGCTCCTCTTAGCATGATAAAGAAGATTCAAAGAGAGTGAGATGCCAGCTCTTTTCATTCAGTCAGTAGCTTCAAACATTTCTGGTATATGAATAACATGATGTTTTTCAATGGCAAAAATCAATGAATATTGTAAATGCACAAACAGTAATATCTCCGCATTGCAAGGTGCAATTCTGAAATTTTTTGCTTTTTCCTGCTAATCCTAGCATGATAAAGAAGATTCAAAGAGAGTGAGATGCCAGCTCTTTTCATTCAGTCAGTAGCTTCAAACATTTCTGGACGTTTTTCAATGGCAAAAATCAATGAATATTGTAAATGCACAAACAGTAATATCTCCGCATTGCAAGGTGCAATTCTGAAATTTTTTGCTTTTTCCTGCTAATCCTAGCATGATAAAGAAGATTCAAAGAGACTGAGATGCCAGCTCTTTTCATTCAGTCAGTAGCTTCAAACATTTCTGGACGTTTTTCAATGGCAAAAATCAATGAATATTGTAAATGCACAAACAGTAATATCTCCGCATTGCAAGGTGCAATTCTGAAATTTTTTGCTTTTTCCTGCTAATCCTAGCATGATAAAGAAGATTCAAAGAGAGTGACATGCCAGCTCCTTTCATTCAGTCAGTAGCTTCAAACATTTCTGGACGTTTTTCAATGGCAAAAATCAATGAATATTGTAAATGCACAAACAGTAATATCTCCGCATTGCAAGGTGCAATTCTGAAATTTTTTGCTTTTTCCTGCTAATCCTAGCATGATAAAGAAGATTCAAAGAGAGTGAGATGCCAGCTCTTTTCATTCAGTCAGTAGCTTCAAACATTTCTGGACGTTTTTCAATGGCAAAAATCAATGAATATTGTAAATGCACAAACATTAATTTCTCCGCATTGCAAGGTGCAATTCTGAAATTTTTTGCTTTTTCCTGCTAATCCTAGCATGATAAAGAAGATTCAAAGAGAGTGAGATGCCAGCTCTTTTCATTCAGTCAGTAGCTTCAAACATTTCTGGACGTTTTTCAATGGCAAAAATCAATGAATATTGTAAATGCACAAACAGTAATATCTCCGCATTGCAAGATGCAATTCTGAAATTTTTTGCTTTTTCCTGCTAATCCTAGCATGATAAAGAAGATTCAAAGAGAGTGACATGCCAGCTCCTTTCATTCAGTCAGTAGCTTCAAACATTTCTGGACGTTTTTCAATGGCAAAAATCAATGAATATTGTAAATGCACAAACAGTAATATCTCCGCATTGCAAGGTGCAATTCTGAAATTTTTTGCTTTTTCCTGCTAATCCTAGCATGATAAAGAAGATTCAAAGAGAGTGAGATGCCAGCTCTTTTCATTCAGTCAGTAGCTTCAAACATTTCTGGTATATGAATAACATGATGTTTTTCAATGGCAAAAATCAATGAATATTGTAAATGCACAAACAGTAATATCTCCACATTGCAAGGTGCAATTCTGAAATTTTTTGCTTTTTCCTGCTCCTCTTAGCATGATAAAGAAGATTCAAAGAGAGTGAGATGCCAGCTCTTTTCATTCAGTCAGTAGCTTCAAACATTTCTGGTATATGAATAACATGATGTTTTTCAATGGCAAAAATCAATGAATATTGTAAATGCACAAACAGTAATATCTCCGCATTGCAAGGTGCAATTCTGAAATTTTTTGCTTTTTCCTGCTAATCCTAGCATGATAAAGAAGATTCAAAGAGAGTGAGATGCCAGCTCTTTTCATTCAGTCAGTAGCTTCAAACATTTCTGGACGTTTTTCAATGGCAAAAATCAATGAATATTGTAAATGCACAAACAGTAATATCTCCGCATTGCAAGGTGCAATTCTGAAATTTTTTGCTTTTTCCTGCTAATCCTAGCATGATAAAGAAGATTCAAAGAGACTGAGATGCCAGCTCTTTTCATTCAGTCAGTAGCTTCAAACATTTCTGGACGTTTTTCAATGGCAAAAATCAATGAATATTGTAAATGCACAAACAGTAATATCTCCGCATTGCAAGGTGCAATTCTGAAATTTTTTGCTTTTTCCTGCTAATCCTAGCATGATAAAGAAGATTCAAAGAGAGTGACATGCCAGCTCCTTTCATTCAGTCAGTAGCTTCAAACATTTCTGGACGTTTTTCAATGGCAAAAATCAATGAATATTGTAAATGCACAAACAGTAATATCTCCGCATTGCAAGGTGCAATTCTGAAATTTTTTGCTTTTTCCTGCTAATCCTAGCATGATAAAGAAGATTCAAAGAGAGTGAGATGCCAGCTCTTTTCATTCAGTCAGTATCTTCAAACATTTCTGGTATATGAATAACATGATGTTTTTCAATGGCAAAAATCAATGAATATTGTAAATGCACAAACAGTAATATCTCCGCATTGCAAGGTGCAATTCTGAAATTTTTTGCTTTTTCCTGCTAATCCTAGCATGATAAAGAAGATTCAAAGAGAGTGAGATGCCAGCTCTTTTCATTCAGTCAGTAGCTTCAAACATTTCTGGACGTTTTTCAATGGCAAAAATCAATGAATATTGTAAATGCACAAACAGTAATATCTCCGCATTGCAAGGTGCAATTCTGAAATTTTTTGCTTTTTCCTGCTAAGCCTAGCATGATAAAGAAGATTCAAAGAGAGTGAGATGCCAGCTCCTTTAATTCAGTCAGTAGCTTCAAACATTTCTGGTATATGAATAACATGATGTTTTTCAATGGCAAAAATCAATGAATATTGTAAATGCACAAACAGTAATATCTCCACATTGCAAGGTGCAATTCTGAAATTTTTTGCATTTTCCTGCTAATCCTAGCATGATAAAGAAGATTCAAAGAGAATGAGATGCCAGCTCTTTTCATTCAGTCAGTAGCTTCAAACATTTCTGGTATATGAATAACATGATGTTTTTCAATGGCAAAAATCAATGAATATTGTAAATGCACAAACAGTAATATCTCCACAATGCAAGGTGCAATTCTGAAATTTTTTGCTTTTTCCTGCTCCTCTTAGCATGATAAAGAAGATTCAAAGAGAGTGAGATGCCAGCTCTTTTCATTCAGTCAGTAGCTTCAAACATTTCTGGTATATGAATAACATGATGTTTTTCAATGGCAAAAATCAATGAATATTGTAAATGCACAAACAGTAATATCTCCGCATTGCAAGGTGCAATTCTGAAATTTTTTGCTTTTTCCTGCTAATCCTAGCATGATAAAGAAGATTCAAAGAGAGTGAGATGCCAGCTCTTTTCATTCAGTCAGTAGCTTCAAACATTTCTGGACGTTTTTCAATGGCAAAAATCAATGAATATTGTAAATGCACAAACAGTAATATCTCCGCATTGCAAGGTGCAATTCTGAAATTTTTTGCTTTTTCCTGCTAATCCTAGCATGATAAAGAAGATTCAAAGAGAGTGAGATGCCAGCTCTTTTCATTCAGTCAGTAGCTTCAAACATTTCTGGTATATGAATAACATGATGTTTTTCAATGGCAAAAATCAATGAATATTGTAAATGCACAAACAGTAATATCTCCACATTGCAAGGTGCAATTCTGAAATTTTTTGCTTTTTCCTGCTCCTCTTAGCATGATAAAGAAGATTCAAAGAGAGTGAGATGCCAGCTCTTTTCATTCAGTCAGTAGCTTCAAACATTTCTGGTATATGAATAACATGATGTTTTTCAATGGCAAAAATCAATGAATATTGTAAATGCACAAACAGTAATATCTCCGCATTGCAAGGTGCAATTCTGAAATTTTTTGCTTTTTCCTGCTAATCCTAGCATGATAAAGAAGATTCAAAGAGAGTGAGATGCCAGCTCTTTTCATTCAGTCAGTAGCTTCAAACATTTCTGGACGTTTTTCAATGGCAAAAATCAATGAATATTGTAAATGCACAAACAGTAATATCTCCGCATTGCAAGGTGCAATTCTGAAATTTTTTGCTTTTTCCTGCTAATCCTAGCATGATAAAGAAGATTCAAAGAGACTGAGATGCCAGCTCTTTTCATTCAGTCAGTAGCTTCAAACATTTCTGGACGTTTTTCAATGGCAAAAATCAATGAATATTGTAAATGCACAAACAGTAATATCTCCGCATTGCAAGGTGCAATTCTGAAATTTTTTGCTTTTTCCTGCTAATCCTAGCATGATAAAGAAGATTCAAAGAGAGTGACATGCCAGCTCCTTTCATTCAGTCAGTAGCTTCAAACATTTCTGGACGTTTTTCAATGGCAAAAATCAATGAATATTGTAAATGCACAAACAGTAATATCTCCGCATTGCAAGGTGCAATTCTGAAATTTTTTGCTTTTTCCTGCTAATCCTAGCATGATAAAGAAGATTAAAAGAGAGTGAGATGCCAGCTCTTTTCATTCAGTCAGTAGCTTCAAACATTTCTGGACGTTTTTCAATGGCAAAAATCAATGAATATTGTAAATGCACAAACAGTAATATCTCCGCATTGCAAGGTGCAATTCTGAAATTTTTTGCTTTTTCCTGCTAATCCTAGCATGATAAAGAAGATTCAAAGAGAGTGAGATGCCAGCTCTTTTCATTCAGTCAGTAGCTTCAAACATTTCTGGACGTTTTTCAATGGCAAAAATCAATGAATATTGTAAATGCACAAACAGTAATATCTCTGCATTGCAAGGTGCAATTCTGAAATTTTTTGCTTTTTCCTGCTAATCCTAGCATGATAAAGAAGATTCAAAGAGAGTGAGATGCCAGCTCCTTTCATTCAGTCAGTAGCTTCAAACATTTCTGGTATATGAATAACATGATGTTTTTCAATGGCAAAAATCAATGAATATTGTAAATGCACAAACAGTAATATCTCCACATTGCAAGGTGCAATTCTGAAATTTTTTGCTTTTTCCTGCTAATCCTAGCATGATAAAGAAGATTCAAAGAAAGTGAGATGCCAGCTCTTTTCATTCAGTCAGTAGCTTCAAACATTTCTGGTATATGAATAACATGATGTTTTTCAATGGCAAAAATCAATGAATATTGTAAATGCACAAACAGTAATATCTCCACATTGCAAGGTGCAATTCTGAAATTTTTTGCTTTTTCCTGCTCCTCTTAGCATGATAAAGAAGATTCAAAGAGAGTGAGATGCCAGCTCTTTTCATTCAGTCAGTAGCTTCAAACATTTCTGGTATATGAATAACATGATGTTTTTCAATGGCAAAAATCAATGAATATTGTAAATGCACAAACAGTAATATCTCCGCATTGCAAGGTGCAATTCTGAAATTTTTTGCTTTTTCCTGCTAATCCTAGCATGATAAAGAAGATTCAAAGAGAGTGAGATGCCAGCTCTTTTCATTCAGTCAGTAGCTTCAAACATTTCTGGACGTTTTTCAATGGCAAAAATCAATGAATATTGTAAATGCACAAACAGTAATATCTCCGCATTGCAAGGTGCAATTCTGAAATTTTTTGCTTTTTCCTGCTAACCCTAGCATGATAAAGAAGATTCAAAGAGACTGAGATGCCAGCTCTTTTCATTCAGTCAGTAGCTTCAAACATTTCTGGACGTTTTTCAATGGCAAAAATCAATGAATATTGTAAATGCACAAACAGTAATATCTCCGCATTGCAAGGTGCAATTCTGAAATTTTTTGCTTTTTCCTGCTAATCCTAGCATGATAAAGAAGATTCAAAGAGAGTGAGATGCCAGCTCTTTTCATTCAGTCAGTAGCTTCAAACATTTCTGGACGTTTTTCAATGGCAAAAATCAATGAATATTGTAAATGCACAAACAGTAATATCTCCGCATTGCAAGGTGCAATTCTGAAATTTTTTGCTTTTTCCTGCTAATCCTAGCATGATAAAGAAGATTCAAAGAGAGTGAGATGCCAGCTCTTTTCATTCAGTCAGTAGCTTCAAACATTTCTGGACGTTTTTCAATGGCAAAAATCAATGAATATTGTAAATGCACAAACAGTAATATCTCCGCATTGCAAGGTGCAATTCTGAAATTTTTTGCTTTTTCCTGCTAATCCTAGCATGATAAAGAAGATTCAAAGAGACTGAGATGCCAGCTCTTTTCATTCAGTCAGTAGCTTCAAACATTTCTGGACGTTTTTCAATGGCAAAAATCAATGAATATTGTAAATGCACAAACAGTAATATCTCCGCATTGCAAGGTGCAATTCTGAAATTTTTTGCTTTTTCCTGCTAATCCTAGCATGATAAAGAAGATTCAAAAAGAGTGACATGCCAGCTCCTTTCATTCAGTCAGTAGCTTCAAACATTTCTGGACGTTTTTCAATGGCAAAAATCAATGAATATTGTAAATGCACAAACAGTAATATCTCCGCATTGCAAGGTGCAATTCTGAAATTTTTTGCTTTTTCCTGCTAATCCTAGCATGATAAAGAAGATTCAAAGAGAGTGAGATGCCAGCTCTTTTCATTCAGTCAGTATCTTCAAACATTTCTGGTATATGAATAACATGATGTTTTTCAATGGCAAAAATCAATGAATATTGTAAATGCACAAACAGTAATATCTCCGCATTGCAAGGTGCAATTCTGAAATTTTTTGCTTTTTCCTGCTAATCCTAGCATGATAAAGAAGATTCAAAGAGAGTGAGTTGCCAGCTCTTTTCATTCAGTCAGTAGCTTCAAACATTTCTGGACGTTTTTCAATGGCAAAAATCAATGAATATTGTAAATGCACAAACAGTAATATCTCCGCATTGCAAGGTGCAATTCTGAAATTTTTTGCTTTTTCCTGCTAAGCCTAGCATGATAAAGAAGATTCAAAGAGAGTGAGATGCCAGCTCCTTTAATTCAGTCAGTAGCTTCAAACATTTCTGGTATATGAATAACATGATGTTTTTCAATGGCAAAAATCAATGAATATTGTAAATGCACAAACAGTAATATCTCCACATTGCAAGGTGCAATTCTGAAATTTTTTGCTTTTTCCTGCTAATCCTAGCATGATAAAGAAGATTCAAAGAGAATGAGATGCCAGCTCTTTTCATTCAGTCAGTAGCTTCAAACATTTCTGGTATATGAATAACATGATGTTTTTCAATGGCAAAAATCAATGAATATTGTAAATGCACAAACAGTAATATCTCCACAATGCAAGGTGCAATTCTGAAATTTTTTGCTTTTTCCTGCTCCTCTTAGCATGATAAAGAAGATTCAAAGAGAGTGAGATGCCAGCTCTTTTCATTCAGTCAGTAGCTTCAAACATTTCTGGTATATGAATAACATGATGTTTTTCAATGGCAAAAATCAATGAATATTGTAAATGCACAAACAGTAATATCTCCGCATTGCAAGGTGCAATTCTGAAATTTTTTGCTTTTTCCTGCTAATCCTAGCATGATAAAGAAGATTCAAAGAGAGTGAGATGCCAGCTCTTTTCATTCAGTCAGTAGCTTCAAACATTTCTGGACGTTTTTCAATGGCAAAAATCAATGAATATTGTAAATGCACAAACAGTAATATCTCCGCATTGCAAGGTGCAATTCTGAAATTTTTTGCTTTTTCCTGCTAATCCTAGCATGATAAAGAAGATTCAAAGAGAGTGAGATGCCAGCTCTTTTCATTCAGTCAGTAGCTTCAAACATTTCTGGTATATGAATAACATGATGTTTTTCAATGGCAAAAATCAATGAATATTGTAAATGCACAAACAGTAATATCTCCACATTGCAAGGTGCAATTCTGAAATTTTTTGCTTTTTCCTGCTCCTCTTAGCATGATAAAGAAGATTCAAAGAGAGTGAGATGCCAGCTCTTTTCATTCAGTCAGTAGCTTCAAACATTTCTGGTATATGAATAACATGATGTTTTTCAATGGCAAAAATCAATGAATATTGTAAATGCACAAACAGTAATATCTCCGCATTGCAAGGTGCAATTCTGAAATTTTTTGCTTTTTCCTGCTAATCCTAGCATGATAAAGAAGATTCAAAGAGAGTGAGATGCCAGCTCTTTTCATTCAGTCAGTAGCTTCAAACATTTCTGGACGTTTTTCAATGGCAAAAATCAATGAATATTGTAAATGCACAAACAGTAATATCTCCGCATTGCAAGGTGCAATTCTGAAATTTTTTGCTTTTTCCTGCTAATCCTAGCATGATAAAGAAGATTCAAAGAGACTGAGATGCCAGCTCTTTTCATTCAGTCAGTAGCTTCAAACATTTCTGGACGTTTTTCAATGGCAAAAATCAATGAATATTGTAAATGCACAAACAGTAATATCTCTGCATTGCAAGGTGCAATTCTGAAATTTTTTGCTTTTTCCTGCTAATCCTAGCATGATAAAGAAGATTCAAAGAGAGTGAGATGCCAGCTCCTTTCATTCAGTCAGTAGCTTCAAACATTTCTGGTATATGAATAACATGATGTTTTTCAATGGCAAAAATCAATGAATATTGTAAATGCACAAACAGTAATATCTCCACATTGCAAGGTGCAATTCTGAAATTTTTTGCTTTTTCCTGCTAATCCTAGCATGATAAAGAAGATTCAAAGAAAGTGAGATGCCAGCTCTTTTCATTCAGTCAGTAGCTTCAAACATTTCTGGTATATGAATAACATGATGTTTTTCAATGGCAAAAATCAATGAATATTGTAAATGCACAAACAGTAATATCTCCACATTGCAAGGTGCAATTCTGAAATTTTTTGCTTTTTCCTGCTCCTCTTAGCATGATAAAGAAGATTCAAAGAGAGTGAGATGCCAGCTCTTTTCATTCAGTCAGTAGCTTCAAACATTTCTGGTATATGAATAACATGATGTTTTTCAATGGCAAAAATCAATGAATATTGTAAATGCACAAACAGTAATATCTCCGCATTGCAAGGTGCAATTCTGAAATTTTTTGCTTTTTCCTGCTAATCCTAGCATGATAAAGAAGATTCAAAGAGAGTGAGATGCCAGCTCTTTTCATTCAGTCAGTAGCTTCAAACATTTCTGGACGTTTTTCAATGGCAAAAATCAATGAATATTGTAAATGCACAAACAGTAATATCTCCGCATTGCAAGGTGCAATTCTGAAATTTTTTGCTTTTTCCTGCTAACCCTAGCATGATAAAGAAGATTCAAAGAGACTGAGATGCCAGCTCTTTTCATTCAGTCAGTAGCTTCAAACATTTCTGGACGTTTTTCAATGGCAAAAATCAATGAATATTGTAAATGCACAAACAGTAATATCTCCGCATTGCAAGGTGCAATTCTGAAATTTTTTGCTTTTTCCTGCTAATCCTAGCATGATAAAGAAGATTCAAAGAGAGTGAGATGCCAGCTCTTTTCATTCAGTCAGTAGCTTCAAACATTTCTGGACGTTTTTCAATGGCAAAAATCAATGAATATTGTAAATGCACAAACAGTAATATCTCCGCATTGCAAGGTGCAATTCTGAAATTTTTTGCTTTTTCCTGCTAATCCTAGCATGATAAAGAAGATTCAAAGAGAGTGAGATGCCAGCTCTTTTCATTCAGTCAGTAGCTTCAAACATTTCTGGACGTTTTTCAATGGCAAAAATCAATGAATATTGTAAATGCACAAACAGTAATATCTCCGCATTGCAAGGTGCAATTCTGAAATTTTTTGCTTTTTCCTGCTAATCCTAGCATGATAAAGAAGATTCAAAGAGAGTGACATGCCAGCTCCTTTCATTCAGTCAGTAGCTTCAAACATTTCTGGACGTTTTTCAATGGCAAAAATCAATGAATATTGTAAATGCACAAACAGTAATATCTCCGCATTGCAAGGTGCAATTCTGAAATTTTTTGCTTTTTCCTGCTAATCCTAGCATGATAAAGAAGATTCAAAGAGAGTGAGATGCCAGCTCTTTTCATTCAGTCAGTAGCTTCAAACATTTCTGGACGTTTTTCAATGGCAAAAATCAATGAATATTGTAAATGCACAAACAGTAATATCTCCGCATTGCAAGGTGCAAATCTGAAATTTTTTGCTTTTTCCTGCTAATCCTAGCATGATAAAGAAGATTCAAAGAGAGTGAGATGCCAGCTCTTTTCATTCAGTCAGTAGCTTCAAACATTTCTGGACGTTTTTCAATGGCAAAAATCAATGAATATTGTAAATGCACAAACAGTAATATCTCCGCATTGCAAGGTGCAATTCTGAAATTTTTTGCTTTTTCCTGCTAATCCTAGCATGATAAAGAAGACTCAAAGAGAGTGAGATGCCAGCTCCTTTCATTCAGTCAGTAGCTTCAAACATTTCTGGACGTTTTTCAATGGCAAAAATCAATGAATATTGTAAATGCACAAACAGTAATATCTCCGCATTGCAAAATGCAATTCTGAAATTTTTTGCTTTTTCCTGCTAATCCTAGCATGATAAAGAAGATTCAAAGAGAGTGAGATGCCAGCTCCTTTCATTCAGTCAGTAGCTTCAAACATTTCTGGTATATGAATAACATGATGTTTTTCAATGGCAAAAATCAATGAATATTGTAAATGCACAAACAGTAATATCTCCACATTGCAAGGTGCAATTCTGAAATTTTTTGCTTTTTCCTGCTAATCCTAGCATGATAAAGAAGATTCAAAGAGAGTGAGATGCCAGCTCTTTTCATTCAGTCAGTAGCTTCAAACATTTCTGGACGTTTTTCAATGGCAAAAATCAATGAATATTGTAAATGCACAAACAGTAATATCTCCGCATTGCAAGGTGCAATTCTGAAATTTTTTGCTTTTTCCTGCTAATCCTAGCATGATAAAGAAGATTCAAAGAGAGTGAGATGCCAGCTCTTTTCATTCAGTCAGTAGCTTCAAACATTTCTGGACGTTTTTCAATGGCAAAAATCAATGAATATTGTAAATGCACAAACAGTAATATCTCCGCATTGCAAGGTGCAATTCTGAAATTTTTTGCTTTTTCCTGCTAATCCTAGCATGATAAAGAAGATTCAAAGAGAGTGAGATGCCAGCTCCTTTCATTCAGTCAGTAGCTTCAAACATTTCTGGACGTTTTTCAATGGCAAAAATCAATGAATATTGTAAATGCACAAACAGTAATATCTCCGCATTGCAAGGTGCAATTCTGAAATTTTTTGCTTTTTCCTGCTAATCCTAGCATGATAAAGAAGATTCAAAGAGAGTGAGATGCCAGCTCCTTTCATTCAGTCAGTAGCTTCAAACATTTCTGGTATATGAATAACATGATGTTTTTCAATGGCAAAAATCAATGAATATTGTAAATGCACAAACAGTAATATCTCCACATTGCAAGGTGCAATTCTGAAATTTTTTGCTTTTTCCTGCTAATCCTAGCATGATAAAGAAGATTCAAAGAGAGTGAGATGCCAGCTCTTTTCATTCAGTCAGTAGCTTCAAACATTTCTGGTATATGAATAACATGATGTTTTTCAATGGCAAAAATCAATGAATATTGTAAATGCACAAACAGTAATATCTCCACATTCCAAGGTGCAATTCTGAAATTTTTTGCTTTTTCCTGCTCCTCTTAGCATGATAAAGAAGATTCAAAGAGAGTGAGAAGCCAGCTCTTTTCATTCAGTCAGTAGCTTCAAACATTTCTGGTATATGAATAACATGATGTTTTTCAATGGCAAAAATCAATGAATATTGTAAATGCACAAACAGTAATATCTCCGCATTGCAAGGTGCAATTCTGAAATTTTTTGCTTTTTCCTGCTAATCCTAGCATGATAAAGAAGATTCAAAGAGAGTGAGATGCCAGCTCTTTTCATTCAGTCAGTAGCTTCAAACATTTCTGGACGTTTTTCAATGGCAAAAATCAATGAATATTGTAAATGCACAAACAGTAATATCTCCGCATTGCAAGGTGCAATTCTGAAATTTTTTGCTTTTTCCTGCTAATCCTAGCATGATAAAGAAGATTCAAAGAGACTGAGATGCCAGCTCTTTTCATTCAGTCAGTAGCTTCAAACATTTCTGGACGTTTTTCAATGGCAAAAATCAATGAATATTGTAAATGCACAAACAGTAATATCTCCGCATTGCAAGGTGCAATTCTGAAATTTTTTGCTTTTTCCTGCTAATCCTAGCATGATAAAGAAGATTCAAAGAGAGTGACATGCCAGCTCCTTTCATTCAGTCAGTAGCTTCAAACATTTCTGGACGTTTTTCAATGGCAAAAATCAATGAATATTGTAAATGCACAAACAGTAATATCTCCGCATTGCAAGGTGCAATTCTGAAATTTTTTCTTTTTCCTGCTAATCCTAGCATGATAAAGAAGATTCAAAGAGAGTGAGATGCCAGCTCTTTTCATTCAGTCAGTAGCTTCAAACATTTCTGGACGTTTTTCAATGGCAAAAATCAATGAATATTGTAAATGCACAAACAGTAATATCTCCGCATTGCAAGGTGCAATTCTGAAATTTTTTGCTTTTTCCTGCTAATCCTAGCATGATAAAGAAGATTCAAAGAGAGTGAGATGCCAGCTCTTTTCATTCAGTCAGTAGCTTCAAACATTTCTGGACGTTTTTCAATGGCAAAAATCAATGAATATTGTAAATGCGCAAACAGTAATATCTCCGCATTGCAAGGTGCAATTCTGAAATTTTTTGCTTTTTCCTGCTAATCCTAGCATGATAAAGAAGATTCAAAGAGAGTGACATGCCAGCTCCTTTCATTCAGTCAGTAGCTTCAAACATTTCTGGACGTTTTTCAATGGCAAAAATCAATGAATATTGTAAATGCACAAACAGTAATATCTCCGCATTGCAAGGTGCAATTCTGAAATTTTTTGCTTTTTCCTGCTAATCCTAGCATGATAAAGAAGATTCAAAGAGAGTGAGATGCCAGCTCTTTTCATTCAGTCAGTAGCTTCAAACATTTCTGGACGTTTTTCAATGGCAAAAATCAATGAATATTGTAAATGCACAAACAGTAATATCTCCGCATTGCAAGGTGCAAATCTGAAATTTTTTGCTTTTTCCTGCTAATCCTAGCATGATAAAGAAGATTCAAAGAGAGTGAGATGCCAGCTCTTTTCATTCAGTCAGTAGCTTCAAACATTTCTGGACGTTTTTCAATGGCAAAAATCAATGAATATTGTAAATGCACAAACAGTAATATCTCCGCATTGCAAGGTGCAATTCTGAAATTTTTTGCTTTTTCCTGCTAATCCTAGCATGATAAAGAAGACTCAAAGAGAGTGAGATGCCAGCTCCTTTCATTCAGTCAGTAGCTTCAAACATTTCTGGACGTTTTTCAATGGCAAAAATCAATGAATATTGTAAATGCACAAACAGTAATATCTCCGCATTGCAAAATGCAATTCTGAAATTTTTTGCTTTTTCCTGCTAATCCTAGCATGATAAAGAAGATTCAAAGAGAGTGAGATGCCAGCTCCTTTCATTCAGTCAGTAGCTTCAAACATTTCTGGTATATGAATAACATGATGTTTTTCAATGGCAAAAATCAATGAATATTGTAAATGCACAAACAGTAATATCTCCACATTGCAAGGTGCAATTCTGAAATTTTTTGCTTTTTCCTGCTAATCCTAGCATGATAAAGAAGATTCAAAGAGAGTGAGATGCCAGCTCTTTTCATTCAGTCAGTAGCTTCAAACATTTCTGGACGTTTTTCAATGGCAAAAATCAATGAATATTGTAAATGCACAAACAGTAATATCTCCGCATTGCAAGGTGCAATTCTGAAATTTTTTGCTTTTTCCTGCTAATCCTAGCATGATAAAGAAGATTCAAAGAGAGTGAGATGCCAGCTCCTTTCATTCAGTCAGTAGCTTCAAACATTTCTGGTATATGAATAACATGATGTTTTTCAATGGCAAAAATCAATGAATATTGTAAATGCACAAACAGTAATATCTCCACATTGCAAGGTGCAATTCTGAAATTTTTTGCTTTTTCCTGCTAATCCTAGCATGATAAAGAAGATTCAAAGAGAGTGAGATGCCAGCTCTTTTCATTCAGTCAGTAGCTTCAAACATTTCTGGACGTTTTTCAATGGCAAAAATCAATGAATATTGTAAATGCACAAACAGTAATATCTCCGCATTGCAAGGTGCAATTCTGAAATTTTTTGCTTTTTCCTGCTAATCCTAGCATGATAAAGAAGATTCAAAGAGAGTGAGATGCCAGCTCCTTTCATTCAGTCAGTAGCTTCAAACATTTCTGGTATATGAATAACATGATGTTTTTCAATGGCAAAAATCAATGAATATTGTAAATGCACAAACAGTAATATCTCCACATTGCAAGGTGCAATTCTGAAATTTTTTGCTTTTTCCTGCTAATCCTAGCATGATAAAGAAGATTCAAAGAGAGTGAGATGCCAGCTCTTTTCATTCAGTCAGTAGCTTCAAACATTTCTGGTATATGAATAACATGATGTTTTTCAATGGCAAAAATCAATGAATATTGTAAATGCACAAACAGTAATATCTCCACATTCCAAGGTGCAATTCTGAAATTTTTTGCTTTTTCCTGCTCCTCTTAGCATGATAAAGAAGATTCAAAGAGAGTGAGAAGCCAGCTCTTTTCATTCAGTCAGTAGCTTCAAACATTTCTGGTATATGAATAACATGATGTTTTTCAATGGCAAAAATCAATGAATATTGTAAATGCACAAACAGTAATATCTCCGCATTGCAAGGTGCAATTCTGAAATTTTTTGCTTTTTCCTGCTAATCCTAGCATGATAAAGAAGATTCAAAGAGAGTGAGATGCCAGCTCTTTTCATTCAGTCAGTAGCTTCAAACATTTCTGGACGTTTTTCAATGGCAAAAATCAATGAATATTGTAAATGCACAAACAGTAATATCTCCGCATTGCAAGGTGCAATTCTGAAATTTTTTGCTTTTTCCTGCTAATCCTAGCATGATAAAGAAGATTCAAAGAGACTGAGATGCCAGCTCTTTTCATTCAGTCAGTAGCTTCAAACATTTCTGGACGTTTTTCAATGGCAAAAATCAATGAATATTGTAAATGCACAAACAGTAATATCTCCGCATTGCAAGGTGCAATTCTGAAATTTTTTGCTTTTTCCTGCTAATCCTAGCATGATAAAGAAGATTCAAAGAGAGTGACATGCCAGCTCCTTTCATTCAGTCAGTAGCTTCAAACATTTCTGGACGTTTTTCAATGGCAAAAATCAATGAATATTGTAAATGCACAAACAGTAATATCTCCGCATTGCAAGGTGCAATTCTGAAATTTTTTCTTTTTCCTGCTAATCCTAGCATGATAAAGAAGATTCAAAGAGAGTGAGATGCCAGCTCTTTTCATTCAGTCAGTAGCTTCAAACATTTCTGGACGTTTTTCAATGGCAAAAATCAATGAATATTGTAAATGCACAAACAGTAATATCTCCGCATTGCAAGGTGCAATTCTGAAATTTTTTGCTTTTTCCTGCTAATCCTAGCATGATAAAGAAGATTCAAAGAGAGTGAGATGCCAGCTCTTTTCATTCAGTCAGTAGCTTCAAACATTTCTGGACGTTTTTCAATGGCAAAAATCAATGAATATTGTAAATGCGCAAACAGTAATATCTCCGCATTGCAAGGTGCAATTCTGAAATTTTTTGCTTTTTCCTGCTAATCCTAGCATGATAAAGAAGATTCAAAGAGAGTGAGATGCCAGCTCCTTTCATTCAGTCAGTAGCTTCAAACATTTCTGGACGTTTTTCAATGGCAAAAATCAATGAATATTGTAAATGCACAAACAGTAATATCTCCGCATTGCAAGGTGCAATTCTGAAATTTTTTGCTTTTTCCTGCTAATCCTAGCATGATAAAGAAGATTCAAAGAGAGTGAGATGCCAGCTCCTTTCATTCAGTCAGTAGCTTCAAACATTTCTGGTATATGAATAACATGATGTTTTTCAATGGCAAAAATCAATTAATATTGTAAATGCACAAACAGTAATATCTCCACATTGCAAGGTGCAATTCTGAAATTTTTTGCTTTTTCCTGCTAATCCTAGCATGATAAAGAAGATTCAAAGAGAGTGAGATACCAGCTCTTTTCATTCAGTCAGTAGCTTCAAACATTTCTGGACGTTTTTCAATGGCAAAAATCAATGAATATTGTAAATGCACAAACAGTAATTTCTCCGCATTGCAAGGTGCAATTCTGAAATTTTTTGCTTTTTCCTGCTAATCCTAGCATGATAAAGAAGATTCAAAGAGAGTGAGATGCCAGCTCCTTTCATTCAGTCAGTAGCTTCAAACATTTCTGGACATTTTTCAATGGCAAAAATCAATGAATATTGTAAATGCACAAACAGTAATATCTCCGCATTGCAAGGTGCAATTCTGAAATTTTTTGCTTTTTCCTGCTAATCCTAGCATGATAAAGAAGATTCAAAGAGAGTGAGATGCCAGCTCTTTTCATTCAGTCAGTAGCTTCAAACATTTCTGGTATATGAATAACATGATGTTTTTCAATGGCAAAAATCAATGAATATTGTAAATGCACAAACAGTAATTTCTCCGCATTGCAAGGTGCAATTCTGAATTTTTTTGCTTTTTCCTGCTAATCCTAGCATGATAAAGAAGATTCAAAGAGAGTGAGATGCCAGCTCCTTTCATTTAGTCAGTAGCTTCAAACATTTCTGGACGTTTTTCAATGGCAAAAATCAATGAATATTGTAAATGCACAAACAGTAATATCTCCGCATTGCAAGGTGCAATTCTGAAATTTTTTGCTTTTTCCTGCTAATCCTAGCATGATAAAGAAGATTCAAAGAGAGTGAGATGCCATCTCTTTTCATTCAGTCAGTAGCTTCAAACATTTCTGGTATATGAATAACATGATGTTTTTCAATGGCAAAAATCAATGAATATTGTAAATGCACAAACAGTAATATCTCCGCATTTCAAGGTGCAATTCTGAAATTTTTTGCTTTTTCCTGCTAATCCTAGCATGATAAAGAAGATTCAAAGAGAGTGAGATGCCAGCTCTTTTCATTCAGTCAGTAGCTTCAAACATTTCTGGACGTTTTTCAATGGCAAAAATCAATGAATATTGTAAATGCACAAACAGTAATATCTCCGCATTGCAAGGTGCAATTCTGAAATTTTTTGCTTTTTCCTGCTCCTCTTAGCATGATAAAGAAGATTCAAAGAGAGTGAGATGCCAGCTCCTTTCATTCAGTCAGTAGCTTCAAACATTTCTGGACGTTTTTCAATGGCAAAAATCAATGAATATTGTAAATGCACAAACAGTAATATCTCCACATTGCAAGGTGCAATTCTGAAATTTTTTGCTTTTTCCTGCTAATCCTAGCATGATAAAGAAGATTCAAAGAAAGTGAGATGCCAGCTCTTTTCATTCAGTCAGTAGCTTCAAACATTTCTGGTATATGAATAACATGATGTTTTTCAATGGCAAAAATCAATGAATATTGTAAATGCACAAACAGTAATATCTCCACATTGCAAGGTGCAATTCTGAAATTTTTTGCTTTTTCCTGCTCCTCTTAGCATGATAAAGAAGATTCAAAAGAGTGAGATGCCAACTCTTTTCATTCAGTCAGTAGCTTCAAACATTTCTGGTATATGAATAACATGATGTTTTTCAATGGCAAAAATCAATGAATATTGTAAATGCACAAACAGTAATATCTCCGCATTGCAAGGTGCAATTCTGAAATTTTTTGCTTTTTCCTGCTAATCCTAGCATGATAAAGAAGATTCAAAGAGAGTGAGATGCCAGCTCCTTTCATTCAGTCAGTAGCTTCAAACATTTCTGGACGTTTTTCAATGGCAAAAATCAATGAATATTGTAAATGCACAAACAGTAATATCTCCGCATTGCAAGGTGCAATTCTGAAATTTTTTGCTTTTTCCTGCTAATCCTAGCATGATAAAGAAGATTCAAAGAGAGTGAGATGCCAGCTCTTTTCATTCAGTCAGCAGCTTCAAACATTTCTGGTATATGAATAACATGATGTTTTTCAATGGCAAAAATCAATGAATATTGTAAATGCACAAACAGTAATATCTCCGCATTGCAAGGTGCAATTCTGAAATTTTTTGCTTTTTCCTGCTAATCCTAGCATGATAAAGAAGATTCAAAGAGAGTGAGATGCCAGCTCTTTTCATTCAGTCAGTAGCTACAAACATTTCTGGTATATGAATAACATGTTGTTTTTCAATGGCAAAAATCAATGAATATTGTAAATGCACAAACAGTAATATCTCCACATTGCAAGGTGCAATTCTGAAATTTTTTGCTTTTTCCTGCTAATCCTAGCATGATAAAGAAGATTCAAAGAGAGTGAGATGCAAGCTCCTTTCATTCAGTCAGTAGCTTCAAACATTTCTGGACGTTTTTCAATGGCAAAAATCAATGAGTATTGTAAATGCACAAACAGTAATATCTCCGCATTGCAAGGTGCAATTCTGAAATTTTTTGCTTTTTCCTGCTAATCCTAGCATGATAAAGAAGATTCAAAGAGAGTGAGATGCCAGCTCTTTTCATTCAGTCAGTAGCTTCAAACATTTCTGGACGTTTTTCAATGGCAAAAATCAATGAATATTGTAAATGCACAAACAGTAATATCTCCGCATTGCAAGGTGCAATTCTGAAATTTTTAGCTTTTTCCTGCTAATCCTAGCATGATAAAGAAGATTCAAAGAGAGTGAGATGCCAGCTCCTTTCATTCAGTCAGTAGCTTCAAACATTTCTGGACGTTTTTCAATGGCAAAAATCAATGAATATTGTAAATGCACAAACAGTAATTTCTCCGCATTGCAAGGTGCAATTCTGAAATTTTTTGCTTTTTCCTGCTAATCCTAGCATGATAAAGAAGATTCAAAGAGAGTGAGATGCCAGCTCTTTTCATTCAGTCAGTAGCTTCAAACATTTCTGGTATATGAATAACATGATGTTTTTCAATGGCAAAAATCAATGAATATTGTAATTGCACAAACAGTAATTTCTCCGCATTGCAAGGTGCAATTCTGAAATTTTTTGCTTTTTCTTGCTAATCCTAGCATGATAAAGAAGATTCAAAGAGAGTGAGATGCCAGCTCTTTTCATTCAGTCAGTAGCTTCAAACATTTCTGGTATATGAATAACATGATTTTTTTCAATGGCAAAAATCAATGAATATTGTAAATGCACAAACAGTAATATCTCCGCATTGCAAGGTGCAATTCTGAATTTTTTTGCTTTTTCCTGCTAATCCTAGCATGATAAAGAAGATTCAAAGAGAGTGAGATGCCAGCTCTTTTCATTCAGTCAGTAGCTTCAAACATTTCTGGACGTTTTTCAATGGCAAAAATCAATGAATATTGTAAATGCACAAACAGTAATATCTCCGCATTGCAAGGTGCAATTCTGAAATTTTTTGCTTTTTCCTGCTAATCCTAGCATGATAAAGAAGATTCAAAGAGAGTGAGATGCCAGCTCTTTTCATTCAGTCAGTAGCTTCAAACATTTCTGGTATATGAATAACATGATGTTTTTCAATGGCAAAAATCAATGAATATTGTAAATGCACAAACAGTAATATCTCCACATTGCAAGGTGCAATTCTGAAATGTTTTGCTTTTTCCTGCTAATCCTAGCATGATAAAGAAGATTCAAAGAGAGTGAGATGCCAGCTCTTTTCATTCAGTCAGCAGCTTCAAACATTTCTGGTATATGAATAACATGATGTTTTTCAATGGCAAAAATCAATGAATATTGTAAATGCACAAACAGTAATATCTCCGCATTGCAAGGTGCAATTCTGAAATTTTTTGCTTTTTCCTGCTAATCCTAGCATGATAAAGAAGATTCAAAGAGAGTGAGATGCCAGCTCTTTTCATTCAGTCAGTAGCTTCAAACATTTCTGGTATATGAATAACATGATGTTTTTCAATGGCAAAAATCAATGAATATTGTAAATGCACAAACAGTAATATCTCCACATTGCAAGGTGCAATTCTGAAATTTTTTGCTTTTTCCTGCTAATCCTAGCATGATAAAGAAGATTCAAAGAGAGTGAGATGCCAGCTCCTTTCATTCAGTCAGTAGCTTCAAACATTTCTGGACGTTTTTCAATGGCAAAAATCAATGAGTATTGTAAATGCACAAACAGTAATATCTCCGCATTGCAAGGTGCAATTCTGAAATTTTTTGCTTTTTCCTGCTAATCCTAGCATGATAAAGAAGATTCAAAGAGAGTGAGATGCCAGCTCTTTTCATTCAGTCAGTAGCTTCAAACATTTCTGGACGTTTTTCAATGGCAAAAATCAATGAATATTGTAAATGCACAAACAGTAATATCTCCGCATTGCAAGGTGCAATTCTGAAATTTTTTGCTTTTTCCTTCTAATCCTAGCATGATAAAGAAGATTCAAAGAGAGTGAGATGCCAGCTCCTTTCATTCAGTCAGTAGCTTCAAACATTTCTGGACGTTTTTCAATGGCAAAAATCAATGAATATTGTAAATGCACAAATAGTAATTTCTCCGCATTGCAAGGTGCAATTCTGAAATTTTTTGCTTTTTCCTGCTAATCCTAGTATGATAAAGAAGATTCAAAGAGAGTGAGATGCCAGCTCTTTTCATTCAGTCAGTAGCTTCAAACATTTCTGGTATATGAATAACATGATGTTTTTCAATGGCAAAAATCAATGAATATTGTAATTGCACAAACAGTAATTTCTCCGCATTGCAAGGTGCAATTCTGAAATTTTTTGCTTTTTCCTGCTAATCCTAGCATGATAAAGAAGATTCAAAGAGAGTGAGATGCCAGCTCTTTTCATTCAGTTAGTAGCTTCAAACATTTCTGGTATATGAATAACATGATTTTTTTCAATGGCAAAAATCAATGAATATTGTAAATGCACAAACAGTAATATCTCCGCATTGCAAGGTGCAATTCTGAAATTTTTTGCTTTTTCCTGCTAATCCTAGCATGATAAAGAAGATTCAAAGAGAGTGAGATGCCAGCTCTTTTCATTCAGTCAGTAGCTTCAAACATTTCTGGACGTTTTTCAATGGCAAAAATCAATGAATATTGTAAATGCACAAACAGTAATATCTCCGCATTGCAAGGTGCAATTCTGAAATTTTTTGCTTTTTCCTGCTAATCCTAGCATGATAAAGAAGATTCAAAGAGAGTGAGATGCCAGCTCTTTTCATTCAGTCAGTAGCTTCAAACATTTCTGGTATATGAATAACATGATGTTTTTCAATGGCAAAAATCAATGAATATTGTAAATGCACAAACAGTAATATCTCCACATTGCAAGGTGCAATTCTGAATTTTTTTGCTTTTTCCTGCTCCTCTTAGCATGATAAAGAAGATTCAAAGAGAGTGAGATGCCAGCTCTTTTCATTCAGTCAGTAGCTTCAAACATTTCTGGTATATGAATAACATGATGTTTTTCAATGGCAAAAATCAATGAATATTGTAAATGCACAAACAGTAATATCTCCACATTGCAAGGTGCAATTCTGAAATGTTTTGCTTTTTCCTGCTAATCCTAGCATGATAAAGAAGATTCAAAGAGAGTGAGATGCCAGCTCCTTTCATTCAGTCAGTAGCTTCAAACATTTCTGGACGTTTTTCAATGGCAAAAATCAATGAATATTGTAAATGCACAAACAGTAATTTCTCCGCATTGCAAGGTGCAATTCTGAAATTTTTTGCTTTTTCCTGCTAATCCTAGCATGATAAAGAAGATTCAAAGAGAGTGAGATGCCAGCTCTTTTCATTCAGTCAGTAGCTTCAAACATTTCTGGTATATGAATAACATGATGTTTTTCAATGGCAAAAATCAATGAATATTGTAATTGCACAAACAGTAATTTCTCCGCATTGCAAGGTGCAATTCTGAAATTTTTTGCTTTTTCTTGCTAATCCTAGCATGATAAAGAAGATTCAAAGAGAGTGAGATGCCAGCTCTTTTCATTCAGTCAGTAGCTTCAAACATTTCTGGTATATGAATAACATGATTTTTTTCAATGGCAAAAATCAATGAATATTGTAAATGCACAAACAGTAATATCTCCGCATTGCAAGGTGCAATTCTGAATTTTTTTGCTTTTTCCTGCTAATCCTAGCATGATAAAGAAGATTCAAAGAGAGTGAGATGCCAGCTCTTTTCATTCAGTCAGTAGCTTCAAACATTTCTGGACGTTTTTCAATGGCAAAAATCAATGAATATTGTAAATGCACAAACAGTAATATCTCCGCATTGCAAGGTGCAATTCTGAAATTTTTTGCTTTTTCCTGCTAATCCTAGCATGATAAAGAAGATTCAAAGAGAGTGAGATGCCAGCTCTTTTCATTCAGTCAGTAGCTTCAAACATTTCTGGTATATGAATAACATGATGTTTTTCAATGGCAAAAATCAATGAATATTGTAAATGCACAAACAGTAATATCTCCACATTGCAAGGTGCAATTCTGAAATGTTTTGCTTTTTCCTGCTAATCCTAGCATGATAAAGAAGATTCAAAGAGAGTGAGATGCCAGCTCTTTTCATTCAGTCAGCAGCTTCAAACATTTCTGGTATATGAATAACATGATGTTTTTCAATGGCAAAAATCAATGAATATTGTAAATGCACAAACAGTAATATCTCCGCATTGCAAGGTGCAATTCTGAAATTTTTTGCTTTTTCCTGCTAATCCTAGCATGATAAAGAAGATTCAAAGAGAGTGAGATGCCAGCTCTTTTCATTCAGTCAGTAGCTTCAAACATTTCTGGTATATGAATAACATGATGTTTTTCAATGGCAAAAATCAATGAATATTGTAAATGCACAAACAGTAATATCTCCACATTGCAAGGTGCAATTCTGAAATTTTTTGCTTTTTCCTGCTAATCCTAGCATGATAAAGAAGATTCAAAGAGAGTGAGATGCCAGCTCCTTTCATTCAGTCAGTAGCTTCAAACATTTCTGGACGTTTTTCAATGGCAAAAATCAATGAGTATTGTAAATGCACAAACAGTAATATCTCCGCATTGCAAGGTGCAATTCTGAAATTTTTTGCTTTTTCCTGCTAATCCTAGCATGATAAAGAAGATTCAAAGAGAGTGAGATGCCAGCTCTTTTCATTCAGTCAGTAGCTTCAAACATTTCTGGACGTTTTTCAATGGCAAAAATCAATGAATATTGTAAATGCACAAACAGTAATATCTCCGCATTGCAAGGTGCAATTCTGAAATTTTTTGCTTTTTCCTTCTAATCCTAGCATGATAAAGAAGATTCAAAGAGAGTGAGATGCCAGCTCCTTTCATTCAGTCAGTAGCTTCAAACATTTCTGGACGTTTTTCAATGGCAAAAATCAATGAATATTGTAAATGCACAAATAGTAATTTCTCCGCATTGCAAGGTGCAATTCTGAAATTTTTTGCTTTTTCCTGCTAATCCTAGTATGATAAAGAAGATTCAAAGAGAGTGAGATGCCAGCTCTTTTCATTCAGTCAGTAGCTTCAAACATTTCTGGTATATGAATAACATGATGTTTTTCAATGGCAAAAATCAATGAATATTGTAATTGCACAAACAGTAATTTCTCCGCATTGCAAGGTGCAATTCTGAAATTTTTTGCTTTTTCCTGCTAATCCTAGCATGATAAAGAAGATTCAAAGAGAGTGAGATGCCAGCTCTTTTCATTCAGTTAGTAGCTTCAAACATTTCTGGTATATGAATAACATGATTTTTTTCAATGGCAAAAATCAATGAATATTGTAAATGCACAAACAGTAATATCTCCGCATTGCAAGGTGCAATTCTGAAATTTTTTGCTTTTTCCTGCTAATCCTAGCATGATAAAGAAGATTCAAAGAGAGTGAGATGCCAGCTCTTTTCATTCAGTCAGTAGCTTCAAACATTTCTGGACGTTTTTCAATGGCAAAAATCAATGAATATTGTAAATGCACAAACAGTAATATCTCCGCATTGCAAGGTGCAATTCTGAAATTTTTTGCTTTTTCCTGCTAATCCTAGCATGATAAAGAAGATTCAAAGAGAGTGAGATGCCAGCTCTTTTCATTCAGTCAGTAGCTTCAAACATTTCTGGTATATGAATAACATGATGTTTTTCAATGGCAAAAATCAATGAATATTGTAAATGCACAAACAGTAATATCTCCACATTGCAAGGTGCAATTCTGAATTTTTTTGCTTTTTCCTGCTCCTCTTAGCATGATAAAGAAGATTCAAAGAGAGTGAGATGCCAGCTCTTTTCATTCAGTCAGTAGCTTCAAACATTTCTGGTATATGAATAACATGATGTTTTTCAATGGCAAAAATCAATGAATATTGTAAATGCACAAACAGTAATATCTCCACATTGCAAGGTGCAATTCTGAAATGTTTTGCTTTTTCCTGCTAATCCTAGCATGATAAAGAAGATTCAAAGAGAGTGAGATGACAGCTCTTTTCATTCAGTCAGCAGCTTCAAACATTTCTGGTATATGAATAACATGATGTTTTTCAATGGCAAAAATCAATGAATATTGTAAATGCACAAACAGTAATATCTCCGCATTGCAAGGTGCAATTCTGAAATTTTTTGCTTTTTCCTGCTAATCCTAGCATGATAAAGAAGATTCAAAGAGAGTGAGATGCCAGCTCTTTTCATTCAGTCAGCAGCTTCAAACATTTCTGGTGTATGAATAACATGATGTTTTTCAATGGCAAAAATCAATGAATATTGTAAATGCACAAACAGTAATATCTCCGCATTGCAAGGTGCAATTCTGAAATTTTTTGCTTTTTCCTGCTAATCCTAGCATGATAAAGAAGATTCAAAGAGAGTGAGATGCCAGCTCTTTTCATTCAGTCAGTAGCTTCAAACATTTCTGGTATATGAATAACATGATGTTTTTCAATGGCAAAAATCAATGAATATTGTAAATGCACAAACAGTAATATCTCCACATTGCAAGGTGCAATTCTGAAATTTTTTGCTTTTTCCTGCTAATCCTAGCATGATAAAGAAGATTCAAAGAGAGTGAGATGCCAGCTCCTTTCATTCAGTCAGTAGCTTCAAACATTTCTGGACGTTTTTCAATGGCAAAAATCAATGAGTATTGTAAATGCACAAACAGTAATATCTCCGCATTGCAAGGTGCAATTCTGAAATTTTTTGCTTTTTCCTACTAATCCTAGCATGATAAAGAAAATTCAAAGAGAGTGAGATGCCAGCTCTTTTCATTCAGTCAGTAGCTTCAAACATTTCTGGACGTTTTTCAATGGCAAAAATCAATGAATATTGTAAATGCACAAACAGTAATATCTCCGCATTGCAAGGTGCAATTCTGAAATTTTTTGTTTTTCCTGCTAATCCTAGCATGATAAAGAAGATTCAAAGAGAGTGAGATGCCAGCTCTTTTCATTCAGTCAGTAGCTTCAAACATTTCTGGACGTTTTTCAATGGCAAAAATCAATGAATATTGTAAATGCACAAACAGTAATATCTCCGCATTGCAAGGTGCAATTCTGAAATTTTTTGCTTTTTCCTGCTAATCCTAGCATGATAAAGAAGATTCAAAGAGAGTGAGATGCCAGCTCTTTTCATTCAGTCAGTAGCTTCAAACATTTCTGGTATATGAATAACATGATGTTTTTCAATGGCAAAAATCAATGAATATTGTAAATGCACAAACAGTAATATCTCCACATTGCAAGGTGCAATTCTGAAATGTTTTGCTTTTTCCTGCTAATCCTAGCATGATAAAGAAGATTCAAAGAGAGTGAGTTGCCAGCTCCTTTCATTCAGTCAGTAGCTTCAAACATTTCTGGACGTTTTTCAATGGCAAAAATCAATGAATATTGTAAATGCACAAACAGTAATTTCTCCGCATTGCAAGGTGCAATTCTGAAATTTTTTGCTTTTTCATGCTAATCCTAGCATGATAAAGAAGATTCAAAGAGAGTGAGATGCCAGCTCTTTTCATTCAGTCAGTAGCTTCAAACATTTCTGGACGTTTTTCAATGGCAAAAATCAATGAATATTGTAAATGCACAAATAGTAATTTCTCCGCATTGCAAGGTGCAATTCTGAAATTTTTTGCTTTTTCCTGCTAATCCTAGTATGATAAAGAAGATTCAAAGAGAGTGAGATGCCAGCTCTTTTCATTCAGTCAGTAGCTTCAAACATTTCTGGTATATGAATAACATGATGTTTTTCAATGGCAAAAATCAATGAATATTGTAATTGCACAAACAGTAATTTCTCCGCATTGCAAGGTGCAATTCTGAAATTTTTTGCTTTTTCCTGCTAATCCTAGCATGATAAAGAAGATTCAAAGAGAGTGAGATGCCAGCTCTTTTCATTCAGTTAGTAGCTTCAAACATTTCTGGTATATGAATAACATGATTTTTTTCAATGGCAAAAATCAATGAATATTGTAAATGCACAAACAGTAATATCTCCGCATTGCAAGGTGCAATTCTGAAATTTTTTGCTTTTTCCTGCTAATCCTAGCATGATAAAGAAGATTCAAAGAGAGTGAGATGCCAGCTCTTTTCATTCAGTCAGTAGCTTCAAACATTTCTGGACGTTTTTCAATGGCAAAAATCAATGAATATTGTAAATGCACAAACAGTAATATCTCCGCATTGCAAGGTGCAATTCTGAAATTTTTTGCTTTTTCCTGCTAATCCTAGCATGATAAAGAAGATTCAAAGAGAGTGAGATGCCAGCTCTTTTCATTCAGTCAGTAGCTTCAAACATTTCTGGTATATGAATAACATGATGTTTTTCAATGGCAAAAATCAATGAATATTGTAAATGCACAAACAGTAATATCTCCACATTGCAAGGTGCAATTCTGAATTTTTTTGCTTTTTCCTGCTCCTCTTAGCATGATAAAGAAGATTCAAAGAGAGTGAGATGCCAGCTCTTTTCATTCAGTCAGTAGCTTCAAACATTTCTGGTATATGAATAACATGATGTTTTTCAATGGCAAAAATCAATGAATATTGTAAATGCACAAACAGTAATATCTCCACATTGCAAGGTGCAATTCTGAAATGTTTTGCTTTTTCCTGCTAATCCTAGCATGATAAAGAAGATTCAAAGAGAGTGAGATGCCAGCTCTTTTCATTCAGTCAGCAGCTTCAAACATTTCTGGTATATGAATAACATGATGTTTTTCAATGGCAAAAATCAATGAATATTGTAAATGCACAAACAGTAATATCTCCGCATTGCAAGGTGCAATTCTGAAATTTTTTGCTTTTTCCTGCTAATCCTAGCATGATAAAGAAGATTCAAAGAGAGTGAGATGCCAGCTCTTTTCATTCAGTCAGCAGCTTCAAACATTTCTGGTATATGAATAACATGATGTTTTTCAATGGCAAAAATCAATGAATATTGTAAATGCACAAACAGTAATATCTCCGCATTGCAAGGTGCAATTCTGAAATTTTTTGCTTTTTCCTGCTAATCCTAGCATGATAAAGAAGATTCAAAGAGAGTGAGATGCCAGCTCTTTTCATTCAGTCAGTAGCTTCAAACATTTCTGGTATATGAATAACATGATGTTTTTCAATGGCAAAAATCAATGAATATTGTAAATGCACAAACAGTAATATCTCCACATTGCAAGGTGCAATTCTGAAATTTTTTGCTTTTTCCTGCTAATCCTAGCATGATAAAGAAGATTCAAAGAGAGTGAGATGCCAGCTCCTTTCATTCAGTCAGTAGCTTCAAACATTTCTGGACGTTTTTCAATGGCAAAAATCAATGAGTATTGTAAATGCACAAACAGTAATATCTCCGCATTGCAAGGTGCAATTCTGAAATTTTTTGCTTTTTCCTGCTAATCCTAGCATGATAAAGAAGATTCAAAGAGAGTGAGATGCCAGCTCTTTTCATTCAGTCAGTAGCTTCAAACATTTCTGGTATATGAATAACATGATGTTTTTCAATGGCAAAAATCAATGAATATTGTAAATGCACAAACAGTAATATCTCCACATTGCAAGGTGCAATTCTGAAATTTTTTGCTTTTTCCTGCTAATCCTAGCATGATAAAGAAGATTCAAAGAGAGTGAGATGCCAGCTCCTTTCATTCAGTCAGTAGCTTCAAACATTTCTGGACGTTTTTCAATGGCAAAAATCAATGAGTATTGTAAATGCACAAACAGTAATATCTCCGCATTGCAAGGTGCAATTCTGAAATTTTTTGCTTTTTCCTGCTAATCCTAGCATGATAAAGAAAATTCAAAGAGAGTGAGATGCCAGCTCTTTTCATTCAGTCAGTAGCTTCAAACATTTCTGGACGTTTTTCAATGGCAAAAATCAATGAATATTGTAAATGCACAAACAGTAATATCTCCGCATTGCAAGGTGCAATTCTGAAATTTTTTGTTTTTCCTGCTAATCCTAGCATGATAAAGAAGATTCAAAGAGAGTGAGATGCCAGCTCTTTTCATTCAGTCAGTAGCTTCAAACATTTCTGGACGTTTTTCAATGGCAAAAATCAATGAATATTGTAAATGCACAAACAGTAATATCTCCGCATTGCAAGGTGCAATTCTGAAATTTTTTGCTTTTTCCTGCTAATCCTAGCATGATAAAGAAGATTCAAAGAGAGTGAGATGCCAGCTCTTTTCATTCAGTCAGTAGCTTCAAACATTTCTGGTATATGAATAACATGATGTTTTTCAATGGCAAAAATCAATGAATATTGTAAATGCACAAACAGTAATATCTCCACATTGCAAGGTGCAATTCTGAAATGTTTTGCTTTTTCCTGCTAATCCTAGCATGATAAAGAAGATTCAAAGAGAGTGAGTTGCCAGCTCCTTTCATTCAGTCAGTAGCTTCAAACATTTCTGGACGTTTTTCAATGGCAAAAATCAATGAATATTGTAAATGCACAAACAGTAATTTCTCCGCATTGCAAGGTGCAATTCTGAAATTTTTTGCTTTTTCATGCTAATCCTAGCATGATAAAGAAGATTCAAAGAGAGTGAGATGCCAGCTCTTTTCATTCAGTCAGTAGCTTCAAACATTTCTGGACGTTTTTCAATGGCAAAAATCAATGAATATTGTAAATGCACAAATAGTAATTTCTCCGCATTGCAAGGTGCAATTCTGAAATTTTTTGCTTTTTCCTGCTAATCCTAGTATGATAAAGAAGATTCAAAGAGAGTGAGATGCCAGCTCTTTTCATTCAGTCAGTAGCTTCAAACATTTCTGGTATATGAATAACATGATGTTTTTCAATGGCAAAAATCAATGAATATTGTAATTGCACAAACAGTAATTTCTCCGCATTGCAAGGTGCAATTCTGAAATTTTTTGCTTTTTCCTGCTAATCCTAGCATGATAAAGAAGATTCAAAGAGAGTGAGATGCCAGCTCTTTTCATTCAGTTAGTAGCTTCAAACATTTCTGGTATATGAATAACATGATTTTTTTCAATGGCAAAAATCAATGAATATTGTAAATGCACAAACAGTAATATCTCCGCATTGCAAGGTGCAATTCTGAAATTTTTTGCTTTTTCCTGCTAATCCTAGCATGATAAAGAAGATTCAAAGAGAGTGAGATGCCAGCTCTTTTCATTCAGTCAGTAGCTTCAAACATTTCTGGACGTTTTTCAATGGCAAAAATCAATGAATATTGTAAATGCACAAACAGTAATATCTCCGCATTGCAAGGTGCAATTCTGAAATTTTTTGCTTTTTCCTGCTAATCCTAGCATGATAAAGAAGATTCAAAGAGAGTGAGATGCCAGCTCTTTTCATTCAGTCAGTAGCTTCAAACATTTCTGGTATATGAATAACATGATGTTTTTCAATGGCAAAAATCAATGAATATTGTAAATGCACAAACAGTAATATCTCCACATTGCAAGGTGCAATTCTGAATTTTTTTGCTTTTTCCTGCTCCTCTTAGCATGATAAAGAAGATTCAAAGAGAGTGAGATGCCAGCTCTTTTCATTCAGTCAGTAGCTTCAAACATTTCTGGTATATGAATAACATGATGTTTTTCAATGGCAAAAATCAATGAATATTGTAAATGCACAAACAGTAATATCTCCACATTGCAAGGTGCAATTCTGAAATGTTTTGCTTTTTCCTGCTAATCCTAGCATGATAAAGAAGATTCAAAGAGAGTGAGATGCCAGCTCTTTTCATTCAGTCAGCAGCTTCAAACATTTCTGGTATATGAATAACATGATGTTTTTCAATGGCAAAAATCAATGAATATTGTAAATGCACAAACAGTAATATCTCCGCATTGCAAGGTGCAATTCTGAAATTTTTTGCTTTTTCCTGCTAATCCTAGCATGATAAAGAAGATTCAAAGAGAGTGAGATGCCAGCTCTTTTCATTCAGTCAGCAGCTTCAAACATTTCTGGTATATGAATAACATGATGTTTTTCAATGGCAAAAATCAATGAATATTGTAAATGCACAAACAGTAATATCTCCGCATTGCAAGGTGCAATTCTGAAATGTTTTGCTTTTTCCTGCTAATCCTAGCATGATAAAGAAGATTCAAAGAGAGTGAGATGCCAGCTCTTTTCATTCAGTCAGTAGCTTCAAACATTTCTGGTATATGAATAACATGATGTTTTTCAATGGCAAAAATCAATGAATATTGTAAATGCACAAACAGTAATATCTCCACATTGCAAGGTGCAATTCTGAAATTTTTTGCTTTTTCCTGCTAATCCTAGCATGATAAAGAAGATTCAAAGAGAGTGAGATGCCAGCTCCTTTCATTCAGTCAGTAGCTTCAAACATTTCTGGACGTTTTTCAATGGCAAAAATCAATGAGTATTGTAAATGCACAAACAGTAATATCTCCGCATTGCAAGGTGCAATTCTGAAATTTTTTGCTTTTTCCTGCTAATCCTAGCATGATAAAGAAGATTCAAAGAGAGTGAGATGCCAGCTCTTTTCATTCAGTCAGTAGCTTCAAACATTTCTGGACGTTTTTCAATGGCAAAAATCAATGAATATTGTAAATGCACAAACAGTAATATCTCCGCATTGCAAGGTGCAATTCTGAAATTTTTTGCTTTTTCCTGCTAATCCTAGCATGATAAAGAAGATTCAAAGAGAGTGAGATGCCAGCTCTTTTCATTCAGTCAGTAGCTTCAAACATTTCTGGACGTTTTTCAATGGCAAAAATCAATGAATATTGTAAATGCACAAACAGTAATATCTCCGCATTGCAAGGTGCAATTCTGAAATTTTTTGCTTTTTCCTGCTAATCCTAGCATGATAAAGAAGATTCAAAGAGAGTGAGATGCCAGCTCTTTTCATTCAGTCAGCAGCTTCAAACATTTCTGGTATATGAATAACATGATGTTTTTCAATGGCAAAAATCAATGAATATTGTAAATGCACAAACAGTAATATCTCCGCATTGCAAGGTGCAATTCTGAAATTTTTTGCTTTTTCCTGCTAATCCTAGCATGATAAAGAAGATTCAAAGAGAGTGAGATGCCAGCTCTTTTCATTCAGTCAGTAGCTTCAAACATTTCTGGTATATGAATAACATGATGTTTTTCAATGGCAAAAATCAATGAATATTGTAAATGCACAAACAGTAATATCTCCACATTGCAAGGTGCAATTCTGAAATTTTTTGCTTTTTCCTGCTAATCCTAGCATGATAAAGAAGATTCAAAGAGAGTGAGATGCCAGCTCCTTTCATTCAGTCAGTAGCTTCAAACATTTCTGGACGTTTTTCAATGGCAAAAATCAATGAGTATTGTAAATGCACAAACAGTAATATCTCTGCATTGCAAGGTGCAATTCTGAAATTTTTTGCTTTTTCCTGCTAATCCTAGCATGATAAAGAAGATTCAAAGAGAGTGAGATGCCAGCTCTTTTCATTCAGTCAGTAGCTTCAAACATTTCTGGACGTTTTTCAATGGCAAAAATCAATGAATATTGTAAATGCACAAACAGTAATATCTCCGCATTGCAAGGTGCAATTCTGAAATTTTTTGCTTTTTCCTGCTAATCCTAGCATGATAAAGAAGATTCAAAGAGAGTGAGATGCCAGCTCTTTTCATTCAGTCAGTAGCTTCAAACATTTCTGGACGTTTTTCAATGGCAAAAATCAATGAATATTGTAAATGCACAAACAGTAATATCTCCGCATTGCAAGGTGCAATTCTGAAATTTTTTGCTTTTTCCTGCTAATCCTAGCATGATAAAGAAGATTCAAAGAGAGTGAGATGCCAGCTCTTTTCATTCAGTCAGTAGCTTCAAACATTTCTGGTATATGAATAACATGATGTTTTTCAATGGCAAAAATCAATGAATATTGTAAATGCACAAACAGTAATATCTCCACATTGCAAGGTGCAATTCTGAAATGTTTTGCTTTTTCCTGCTAATCCTAGCATGATAAAGAAGATTCAAAGAGAGTGAGTTGCCAGCTCCTTTCATTCAGTCAGTAGCTTCAAACATTTCTGGACGTTTTTCAATGGCAAAAATCAATGAATATTGTAAATGCACAAACAGTAATTTCTCCGCATTGCAAGGTGCAATTCTGAAATTTTTTGCTTTTTCATGCTAATCCTAGCATGATAAAGAAGATTCAAAGAGAGTAAGATGCCAGCTCTTTTCATTCAGTCAGTAGCTTCAAACATTTCTGGACATTTTTCAATGGCAAAAATCAATGAATATTGTAAATGCACAAACAGTAATATCTCCGCATTGCAAGGTGCAATTCTGAAATTTTTTGCTTTTTCCTGCTAATCCTAGCATGATAAAGAAGATTCAAAGAGAGTGAGATGCCAGCTCTTTTCATTCAGTCAGTAGCTTCAAACATTTCTGGTATATGAATAACATGATGTTTTTCAATGGCAAAAATCAATGAATATTGTAAATGCACAAACAGTAATATCTCCGCATTGCAAGGTGCAATTCTGAAATTTTTTGCTTTTTCCTGCTAATCCTAGCATGATAAAGAAGATTCAAAGAGAGTGAGATGCCAGCTCTTTTCATTCAGTCAGTAGCTTCAAACATTTCTGGTATATGAATAACATGATGTTTTTCAATGGCAAAAATCAATGAATATTGTAAATGCACAAACAGTAATATCTCCGCATTGCAAGGTGCAATTCTGAAATTTTTTGCTTTTTCCTGCTAATCCTAGCATGATAAAGAAGATTCATAGAGAGTGAGATGCCAGCTCTTTTCATTCAGTCAGTAGCTTCAAACATTTCTGGACGTTTTTCAATGGCAAAAATCAGTGAGTATTGTAAATGCACAAACAGTAATATCTCCGCATTGCAAGGTGCAATTCTGAAATTTTTTGCTTTTTCCTGCTAATCCTAGCATGATAAAGAAGATTCAAAGAGAGTGAGATGCCAGCTCTTTTCATTCAGTCAGTAGCTTCAAACATTTCTGGACGTTTTTCAATGGCAAAAATCAATGAATATTGTAAATGCACAAACAGTAATATCTCCGCATTGCAAGGTGCAATTCTGAAATTTTTTGCTTTTTCCTGCTAATCCTAGCATGATAAAGAAGATTCAAAGAGAGTGAGATGCCAGCTCTTTTCATTCAGTCAGTAGCTTCAAACATTTCTGGACGTTTTTCAATGGCAAAAATCAATGAATATTGTAAATGCACAAACAGTAATATCTCCGCATTGCAAGGTGCAATTCTGAAATTTTTTGCTTTTTCCTGCTAATCCTAGCATGATAAAGAAGATTCAAAGAGAGTGAGATGCCAGCTCTTTTCATTCAGTCAGTAGCTTCAAACATTTCTGGTATATGAATAACATGATGTTTTTCAATGGCAAAAATCAATGAATATTGTAAATGCACAAACAGTAATATCTCCACATTGCAAGGTGCAATTCTGAATTTTTTTGCTTTTTCCTGCTCCTCTTAGCATGATAAAGAAGATTCAAAGAGAGTGAGATGCCAGCTCTTTTCATTCAGTCAGTAGCTTCAAACATTTCTGGTATATGAATAACATGATGTTTTTCAATGGCAAAAATCAATGAATATTGTAAATGCACAAACAGTAATATCTCCACATTGCAAGGTGCAATTCTGAAATGTTTTGCTTTTTCCTGCTAATCCTAGCATGATAAAGAAGATTCAAAGAGAGTGAGTTGCCAGCTCCTTTCATTCAGTCAGTAGCTTCAAACATTTCTGGACGTTTTTTAATGGCAAAAATCAATGAATATTGTAAATGCACAAACAGTAATTTCTCCGCATTGCAAGGTGCAATTCTGAAATTTTTTGCTTTTTCATGCTAATCCTAGCATGATAAAGAAGATTCAAAGAGAGTGAGATGCCAGCTCTTTTCATTCAGTCAGTAGCTTCAAACATTTCTGGACATTTTTCAATGGCAAAAATCAATGAATATTGTAAATGCACAAACAGTAATATCTCCGCATTGCAAGGTGCAATTCTGAAATTTTTTGCTTTTTCCTGCTAATCCTAGCATGATAAAGAAGATTCAAAGAGAGTGAGATGCCAGCTCTTTTCATTCAGTCAGTAGCTTCAAACATTTCTGGTATATGAATAACATGATGTTTTTCAATGGCAAAAATCAATGAATATTGTAAATGCACAAACAGTAATATCTCCGCATTGCAAGGTGCAATTCTGAAATTTTTTGCTTTTTCCTGCTAATCCTAGCATGATAAAGAAGATTCAAAGAGAGTGAGATGCCAGCTCTTTTCATTCAGTCAGTAGCTTCAAACATTTCTGGTATATGAATAACATGATGTTTTTCAATGGCAAAAATCAATGAATATTGTAAATGCACAAACAGTAATATCTCCGCATTGCAAGGTGCAATTCTGAAATTTTTTGCTTTTTCCTGCTAATCCTAGCATGATAAAGAAGATTCATAGAGAGTGAGATGCCAGCTCTTTTCATTCAGTCAGTAGCTTCAAACATTTCTGGACGTTTTTCAATGGCAAAAATCAATGAATATTGTAAATGCACAAACAGTAATATCTCCGCATTGCAAGGTGCAATTCTGAAATTTTTTGCTTTTTCCTGCTAATCCTAGCATGATAAAGAAGATTCAAAGAGAGTGAGATGCCAGCTCTTTTCATTCAGTCAGTAGCTTCAAACATTTCTGGACGTTTTTCAATGGCAAAAATCAATGAATATTGTAAATGCACAAACAGTAATATCTCCGCATTGCAAGGTGCAATTCTGAAATTTTTTGCTTTTTCCTGCTAATCCTAGCATGATAAAGAAGATTCAAAGAGAGTGAGATGCCAGCTCTTTTCATTCAGTCAGTAGCTTCAAACATTTCTGGTATATGAATAACATGATGTTTTTCAATGGCAAAAATCAATGAATATTGTAAATGCACAAACAGTAATATCTCCACATTGCAAGGTGCAATTCTGAATTTTTTTGCTTTTTCCTGCTCCTCTTAGCATGATAAAGAAGATTCAAAGAGAGTGAGATGCCAGCTCTTTTCATTCAGTCAGTAGCTTCAAACATTTCTGGTATATGAATAACATGATGTTTTTCAATGGCAAAAATCAATTAATATTGTAAATGCACAAACAGTAATATCTCCACATTGCAAGGTGCAATTCTGAAATGTTTTGCTTTTTCCTGCTAATCCTAGCATGATAAAGAAGATTCAAAGAGAGTGAGATGCCAGCTCTTTTCATTCAGTCAGCAGCTTCAAACATTTCTGGTATATGAATAACATGATGTTTTTCAATGGCAAAAATCAATGAATATTGTAAATGCACAAAAAATAATATCTCCGCATTGCAAGGTGCAATTCTGAAATTTTTTGCTTTTTCCTGCTAATCCTAGCATGATAAAGAAGATTCAAAGAGAGTGAGATGCCAGCTCTTTTCATTCAGTCAGTAGCTTCAAACATTTCTGGTATATGAATAACATGATGTTTTTCAATGGCAAAAATCAATGAATATTGTAAATGCACAAACAGTAATATCTCCACATTGCAAGGTGCAATTCTGAAATTTTTTGCTTTTTCCTGCTAATCCTAGCATGATAAAGAAGATTCAAAGAGAGTGAGATGCCAGCTCCTTTCATTCAGTCAGTAGCTTCAAACATTTCTGGATGTTTTTCAATGGCAAAAATCAATGAGTATTGTAAATGCACAAACAGTAATATCTCCGCATTGCAAGGTGCAATTCTGAAATTTTTTGCTTTTTCCTGCTAATCCTAGCATGATAAAGAAGATTCAAAGAGAGTGAGATGCCAGCTCTTTTCATTCAGTCAGTAGCTTCAAACATTTCTGGACGTTTTTCAATGGCAAAAATCAATGAATATTGTAAATGCACAAACAGTAATATCTCCGCATTGCAAGGTGCAATTCTGAAATTTTTCGCTTTTTCCTGCTAATCCTAGCATGATAAAGAAGATTCAAAGAGAGTGAGATGCCAGCTCCTTTCATTCAGTCAGTAGCTTCAAACATTTCTGGACGTTTTTCAATGGCAAAAATCAATGAATATTGTAAATGCACAAACAGTAATTTCTCCGCATTGCAAGGTGCAATTCTGAAATTTTTTGCTTTTTCCTGCTAATCCTAGCATGATAAAGAAGATTCAAAGAGAGTGAGATGCCAGCTCTTTTCATTCAGTCAGTAGCTTCAAACATTTCTGGTATATGAATAACATGATGTTTTTCAATGGCAAAAATCAATGAATATTGTAAATGCACAAACAGTAATTTCTCCGCATTGCAAGGTGCAATTCTGAAATTTTTTGCTTTTTCCTGCTAATCCTAGCATGATAAAGAAGATTCAAAGAGAGTGAGATGCCAGCTCTTTTCATTCAGTCAGTAGCTTCAAACATTTCTGGTATATGAATAACATGATTTTTTTCAATGGCAAAAATCAATGAATATTGTAAATGCACAAACAGTAATATCTCCGCATTGCAAGGTGCAATTCTGAAATTTTTTGCTTTTTCCTGCTAATCCTAGCATGATAAAGAAGATTCAAAGAGAGTGAGATGCCAGCTCTTTTCATTCAGTCAGTAGCTTCAAACATTTCTGGACGTTTTTCAATGGCAAAAATCAATGAATATTGTAAATGCACAAACAGTAATATCTCCGCATTGCAAGGTGCAATTCTGAAATTTTTTGCTTTTTCCTGCTAATCCTAGCATGATAAAGAAGATTCAAAGAGAGTGAGATGCCAGCTCTTTTCATTCAGTCAGTAGCTTCAAACATTTCTGGACGTTTTTCAATGGCAAAAATCAATGAATATTGTAAATGCACAAACAGTAATATCTCCGCATTGCAAGGTGCAATTCTGAAATTTTTTGCTTTTTCCTGCTAATCCTAGCATGATAAAGAAGATTCAAAGAGAGTGAGATGCCAGCTCTTTTCATTCAGTCAGTAGCTTCAAACATTTCTGGTATATGAATAACATGATGTTTTTCAATGGCAAAAATCAATGAATATTGTAAATGCACAAACAGTAATATCTCCACATTGCAAGGTGCAATTCTGAATTTTTTTGCTTTTTCCTGCTCCTCTTAGCATGATAAAGAAGATTCAAAGAGAGTGAGATGCCAGCTCTTTTCATTCAGTCAGTAGCTTCAAACATTTCTGGTATATGAATAACATGATGTTTTTCAATGGCAAAAATCAATGAATATTGTAAATGCACAAACAGTAATTTCTCCGCATTGCAAGGTGCAATTCTGAAATTTTTTGCTTTTTCATGCTAAACTCAGCATGATAAAGAAGATTCAAAGAGAGTGAGATGCCAGCTCTTTTCATTCAGTCAGTAGCTTCAAACATTTCTGGACATTTTTCAATGGCAAAAATCTATGAATATTGTAAATGCACAAACAGTAATATCTCCGCATTGCAAGGTGCAATTCTGAAATTTTTTGCTTTTTCCTGCTAATCCTAGCATGATAAAGAAGATTCAAAGAGAGTGAGATGCCAGCTCTTTTCATTCAGTCAGTAGCTTCAAACATTTCTGGTATATGAATAACATGATGTTTTTCAATGGCAAAAATCAATGAATATTGTAAATGCACAAACAGTAATATCTCCGCATTGCAAGGTGCAATTCTGAAATTTTTTGCTTTTTCCTGCTAATCCTAGCATGATAAAGAAGATTCAAAGAGAGTGAGATGCCAGCTCTTTTCATTCAGTCAGTAGCTTCAAACATTTCTGGTATATGAATAACATGATGTTTTTCAATGGCAAAAATCAATGAATATTGTAAATGCACAAACAGTAATATCTCCGCATTGCAAGGTGCAATTCTGAAATTTTTTGCTTTTTCCTGCTAATCCTAGCATGATAAAGAAGATTCATAGAGAGTGAGATGCCAGCTCTTTTCATTCAGTCAGTAGCTTCAAACATTTCTGGACGTTTTTCAATGGCAAAAATCAATGAATATTGTAAATGCACAAACAGTAATATCTCCGCATTGCAAGGTGCAATTCTGAAATTTTTTGCTTTTTCCTGCTAATCCTAGCATGATAAAGAAGATTCAAAGAGAGTGAGATGCCAGCTCTTTTCATTCAGTCAGTAGCTTCAAACATTTCTGGTATATGAATAACATGATGTTTTTCAATGGCAAAAATCAATGAATATTGTAAATGCACAAACAGTAATATCTCCACATTGCAAGGTGCAATTCTGAAATTTTTTGCTTTTTCCTGCTCCTCTTAGCATGATAAAGAAGATTCAAAGAGAGTGAGATGCCAGCTCTTTTCATTCAGTCAGTAGCTTCAAACATTTCTGGTATATGAATAACATGATGTTTTTCAATGGCAAAAATCAATGAATATTGTAAATGCACAAACAGTAATATCTCCACATTGCAAGGTGCAATTCTGAAATTTTTTGCTTTTTCCTGCTAATCCTAGCATGATAAAGAAGATTCAAAGAGAGTGAGATGCCAGCTCCTTTCATTCAGTCAGTAGCTTCAAACATTTCTGGACGTTTTTCAATGGCAAAAATCAATGAATATTGTAAATGCACAAACAGTAATTTTTCCGCATTGCAAGGTGCAATTCTGAAATTTTTTACTTTATCCTGCTAATCCTAGCATGATAAAGAAGATTCAAAGAGAGTGAGATGCCAGCTCTTTTCATTCAGTCAGTAGCTTCAAACATTTATGGACGTTTTTCAATGGCAAAAATCAATGAATATTGTAAATGCACAAACAGTAATATCTCCGCATTGCAAGGTGCAATTCTGAAATTTTTTGCTTTTTCCTGCTAATCCTAGCATGATAAAGAAGATTCAAAGAGAGTGAGATGCCAGCTCCTTTCATTCAGTCAGTAGCTTCAAACATTTGTGGACGTTTTTCAATGGCAAAAATCAATGAATATTGTAAATGCACAAACAGTAATATCTCCGCATTGCAAGGTGCAATTCTGAAATTTTTTGCTTTTTCCTGCTAATCCTAGCATGATAAAGAAGATTCAAAGAGAGTGAGATGCCAGCTCTTTTCATTCAGTCAGTAGCTTCAAACATTTCTGGACGTTTTTCAATGGCAAAAATCAATGAATATTGTAAATGCACAAACAGTAATATCTTCGCATTGCAAGGTGCAATTCTGAAATTTTTTGCTTTTTCCTGCTAATCCTAGCATGATAAAGAAGATTCAAAGAGAGTGAGATGCCAGCTCCTTTCATTCAGTCAGTAGCTTCAAACATTTCTGGACGTTTTTCAATGGCAAAAATCAATGAATATTGTAAATGCACAAACAGTAATTTCTCCGCATTGCAAGGTGCAATTCTGAAATTTTTTGCTTTTTCCTGCTAATCCTAGCATGATAAAGAAGATTCAAAGAGAGTGAGATGCCAGCTCTTTTCATTCAGTCAGTAGCTTCAAACATTTCTGGTATATGAATAACATGATGTTTTTCAATGGCAAAAATCAATGAATATTGTAAATGCACAAACAGTAATATCTCCGCATTGCAAGGTGCAATTCTGAAATTTTTTGCTTTTTCCTGCTAATCCTAGCATGATAAAGAAGATTCAAAGAGAGTGAGATGCCAGCTCTTTTCATTCAGTCAGTAGCTTCAAACATTTCTGGACGTTTTTCAATGGCAAAAATCAATGAATATTGTAAATGCACAAACAGTAATATCTCCGCATTGCAAGGTGCAATTCTGAAATTTTTTGCCTTTTCCTGCTAATCCTAGCATGATAAAGAAGATTCAAAGAGAGTGAGATGCCAGCTCCTTTCATTCAGTCAGTAGCTTCAAACATTTCTGGACGTTTTTCAATGGCAAAAATCAATGAATATTGTAAATGCACAAACAGTAATATCTCCACATTGCAAGGTGCAATTCTGAAATTTTTTGCTTTTTCCTGCTAATCCTAGCATGATAAAGAAGATTCAAAGAGAGTGAGATGCCAGCTCCTTTCATTCAGTCAGTAGCTTCAAACATTTCTGGACGTTTTTCAATGGCAAAAATCAATGAATATTGTAAATGCACAAACAGTAATATCTCCGCATTGCAAGGTGCAATTCTGAAATTTTTTGCTTTTTCCTGCTAATCCTAGCAGGATAAAGAAGATTCAAAGAGAGTGAGATGCCAGCTCTTTTCATTCAGTCAGTAGCTTCAAACATTTCTGGTATATGAATAACATGATGTTTTTCAATGGCAAAAATCAATGAATATTGTAAATGCACAAACAGTAATATCTCCACATTGCAAGGTGCAATTCTGAAATTTTTTGCTTTTTCCTGCTAATCCTAGCATGATAAAGAAGATTCAAAGAGAGTGAGATGCCAGCTCCTTTTATTCAGTCAGTAGCTTCAAACATTTCTGGACGTTTTTCAATGGCAAAAATCAATGAATATTGTAAATGCACAAACAGTAATATCTCCGCATTGCAAGGTGCAATTCTGAAATTTTTTGCTTTTTCCTGCTAATCCTAGCATGATAAAGAAGATTCAAAGAGAGTGAGATGCCAGCTCTTTTCATTCAGTCAGTAGCTACAAACATTTCTGGACGTTTTTCAATGGCAAAAATCAATGAATATTGTAAATGCACAAACAGTAATTTCTCCGCATTGCAAGGTGCAATTCTGAAATTTTTTGCTTTTTCCTGCTAATCCTAGCATGATAAAGAAGATTCAAAGAGAGTGAGATGCCAGCTCTTTTCATTCAGTCAGTAGCTTCAAACATTTCTGGTATATGAATAACATGATGTTTTTCAATGGCAAAAATCAATGAATATTGTAAATGCACAAACAGTAATTTCTCCGCATTGCAAGGTGCAATTCTGAAATTTTTTGCTTTTTCCTGCTAATCCTAGCATGATAAAGAAGATTCAAAGAGAGTGAGATGCCAGCTCTTTTCATTCAGTCAGTAGCTTCAAACATTTCTGGTATATGAATAACATTATGTTTTTCAATGGCAAAAATCAATGAATATTGTAAATGCACAAACAGTAATATCTCCGCATTGCAAGGTGCAATTCTGAAATTTTTTGCTTTTTCCTGCTAATCCTAGCATGATAAAGAAGATTCAAAGAGAGTGAGATGCCAGCTCTTTTCATTCAGTCAGTAGCTTCAAACATTTCTGGACGTTTTTCAATGGCAAAAATCAATGAATATTGTAAATGCACAAATAGTAATATCTCCGCATTGCAAGGTGCAATTCTGAAATTTTTTGCTTTTTCCTGCTAATCCTAGCATGATAAAGAAGATTCAAAGAGAGTGAGATGCCAGCTCTTTTCATTCAGTCAGTAGCTTCAAACATTTCTGGTATATGAATAACATGATGTTTTTCAATGGCAAAAATCAATGAATATTGTAAATGCACAAACAGTAATATCTCCACATTGCAAGGTGCAATTCTGAAATTTTTTGCTTTTTCCTGCTCCTCTTAGCATGATAAAGAAGATTCAAAGAGAGTGAGATGCCAGCTCTTTTCATTCAGTCAGTAGCTTCAAACATTTCTGGTATATGAATAACATGATGTTTTTCAATGGCAAAAATCAATGAATATTGTAAATGCACAAACAGTAATATCTCCACATTGCAAGGTGCAATTCTGAAATTTTTTGCTTTTTCCTGCTAATCCTAGCATGATAAAGAAGATTCAAAGAGAGTGAGATGCCAGCTCCTTTCATTCAGTCAGTAGCTTCAAACATTTCTGGACGTTTTTCAATGGCAAAAATCAATGAATATTGTAAATGCACAAACAGTAATTTTTCCGCATTGCAAGGTGCAATTCTGAAATTTTTTGCTTTTTCCTGCTAATCCTAGCATGATAAAGAAGATTCAAAGAGAGTGAGATGCCAGCTCTTTTCATTCAGTCAGTAGCTTCAAACATTTCTGGACGTTTTTCAATGGCAAAAATCAATGAATATTGTAAATGCACAAACAGTAATATCTCCGCATTGCAAGGTGCAATTCTGAAATTTTTTGCTTTTTCCTGCTAATCCTAGCATGATAAAGAAGATTCAAAGAGAGTGAGATGCCAGCTCCTTTCATTCAGTCAGTAGCTTCAAACATTTCTGGACGTTTTTCAATGGCAAAAATCAATGAATATTGTAAATGCACAAACAGTAATATCTCCGCATTGCAAGGTGCAATTCTGAAATTTTTTGCTTTTTCCTGCTAATCCTAGCATGATAAAGAAGATTCAAAGAGAGTGAGATGCCAGCTCTTTTCATTCAGTCAGTAGCTTCAAACATTTCTGGACGTTTTTCAATGGCAAAAATCAATGAATATTGTAAATGCACAAACAGTAATATCTCCGCATTGCAAGGTGCAATTCTGAAATTTTTTGCTTTTTCCTGCTAATCCTAGCATGATAAAGAAGATTCAAAGAGAGTGAGATGCCAGCTCCTTTCATTCAGTCAGTAGCTTCAAACATTTCTGGACGTTTTTCAATGGCAAAAATCAATGAATATTGTAAATGCACAAACAGTAATTTCTCCGCATTGCAAGGTGCAATTCTGAAATTTTTTGCTTTTTCCTGCTAATCCTAGCATGATAAAGAAGATTCAAAGAGAGTGAGATGCCAGCTCTTTTCATTCAGTCAGTAGCTTTAAACATTTCTGGTATATGAATAACATGATGTTTTTCAATGGCAAAAATCAATGAATATTGTAAATGCACAAACAGTAATATCTCCGCATTGCAAGGTGCAATTCTGAAATTTTTTGCTTTTTCCTGCTAATCCTAGCATGATAAAGAAGATTCAAAGAGAGTGAGATGCCAGCTCTTTTCATTCAGTCAGTAGCTTCAAACATTTCTGGACGTTTTTCAATGGCAAACATCAATGAATATTGCAAATGCACAAACAGTAATATCTCCGCATTGCAAGGTGCAATTCTGAATTTTTTTGCTTTTTCCTGCTAATCCTAGCATGATAAAGAAGATTCAAAGAGAGTGAGATGCCAGCTCTTTTCATTCAGTCAGTAGCTTCAAACATTTCTGGTATATGAATAACATGATGTTTTTCAATGGCAAAAATCAATGAATATTGTAAATGCACAAACAGTAATATCTCCACATTGCAAGGTGCAATTCTGAAATTTTTTGCTTTTTCCTGCTCCTCTTAGCATGATAAAGAAGATTCAAAGAGAGTGAGATGCCAGCTCTTTTCATTCAGTCAGTAGCTTCAAACATTTCTGGTATATGAATAACATCATGTTTTTCAATGGCAAAAATCAATGAATATTGTAAATGCACAAACAGTAATATCTCCACATTGCAAGGTGCAATTCTGAAATTTTTTGCTTTTTCCTGCTAATCCTAGCATGATAAAGAAGATTCAAAGAGAGTGAGATGCCAGCTCCTTTCATTCAGTCAGTAGCTTCAAACATTTCTGGACATTTTTCAATGGCAACAATCAATGAATATTGTAAATGCACAAACAGTAATATCTCCGCATTGCAAGGTGCAATTCTGAAATTTTTTGCTTTTTCATGCTAATCCTAGCATGATAAAGAAGATTCAAAGAGAGTGAGATGCCAGCTCCTTTCATTCAGTCAGTAGCTTCAAACATTTCTGGACGTTTTTCAATGGCAAAAATCAATGAATATTGTAAATGCACAAACAGTAATATCTCCGCATTGCAAGGTGCAATTCTGAAATTTTTTGCTTTTTCCTGCTAATTCTAGCATGATAAAGAAGATTCAAAGAGAGTGAGATGCCAGCTCCTTTCATTCAGTCAGTAGCTTCAAACATTTCTGGACGTTTTTCAATGGCAAAAATCAATGAATATTGTAAATGCACAAACAGTAATATCTCCGCATTGCAAGGTGCAATTCTGAAATTTTTTGCTTTTTCCTGCTAATCCTAGCATGATAAAGAAGATTCAAAGAGAGTGAGATGCCAGCTCTTTTCATTCAGTCAGTAGCTTCAAACATTTCTGGTATATGAATAACATGATGTTTTTCAATGGCAAAAATCAATGAATATTGTAAATGCACAAACAGTAATATCTCCGCATTGCAAGGTGCAATTCTGAAATTTTTTGCTTTTTCCTGCTAATCCTAGCATGATAAAGAAGATTCAAAGAGAGTGAGATGCCAGCTCTTTTCATTCAGTCAGTAGCTTCAAACATTTCTGGACGTTTTTCAATGGCAAAAATCAATGAATATTGTAAATGCACAAATAGTAATATCTCCGCATTGCAAGGTGCAATTCTGAAATTTTTTGCTTTTTCCTGCTAATCCTAGCATGATAAAGAAGATTCAAAGAGAGTGAGATGCCAGCTCTTTTCATTCAGTCAGTAGCTTCAAACATTTCTGGTATATGAATAACATGATGTTTTTCAATGGCAAAAATCAATGAATATTGTAAATGCACAAACAGTAATATCTCCACATTGCAAGGTGCAATTCTGAAATTTTTTGCTTTTTCCTGCTCCTCTTAGCATGATAAAGAAGATTCAAAGAGAGTGAGATGCCAGCTCTTTTCATTCAGTCAGTAGCTTCAAACATTTCTGGTATATGAATAACATGATGTTTTTCAATGGCAAAAATCAATGAATATTGTAAATGCACAAACAGTAATATCTCCACATTGCAAGGTGCAATTCTGAAATTTTTTGCTTTTTCCTGCTAATCCTAGCATGATAAAGAAGATTCAAAGAGAGTGAGATGCCAGCTCCTTTCATTCAGTCAGTAGCTTCAAACATTTCTGGACGTTTTTCAATGGCAAAAATCAATGAATATTGTAAATGCACAAACAGTAATTTTTCCGCATTGCAAGGTGCAATTCTGAAATTTTTTGCTTTTTCCTGCTAATCCTAGCATGATAAAGAAGATTCAAAGAGAGTGAGATGCCAGCTCTTTTCATTCAGTCAGTAGCTTCAAACATTTCTGGACGTTTTTCAATGGCAAAAATCAATGAATATTGTAAATGCACAAACAGTAATATCTCCGCATTGCAAGGTGCAATTCTGAAATTTTTTGCTTTTTCCTGCTAATCCTAGCATGATAAAGAAGATTCAAAGAGAGTGAGATGCCAGCTCCTTTCATTCAGTCAGTAGCTTCAAACATTTCTGGACGTTTTTCAATGGCAAAAATCAATGAATATTGTAAATGCACAAACAGTAATATCTCCGCATTGCAAGGTGCAATTCTGAAATTTTTTGCTTTTTCCTGCTAATCCTAGCATGATAAAGAAGATTCAAAGAGAGTGAGATGCCAGCTCTTTTCATTCAGTCAGTAGCTTCAAACATTTCTGGACGTTTTTCAATGGCAAAAATCAATGAATATTGTAAATGCACAAACAGTAATATCTCCGCATTGCAAGGTGCAATTCTGAAATTTTTTGCTTTTTCCTGCTAATCCTAGCATGATAAAGAAGATTCAAAGAGAGTGAGATGCCAGCTCCTTTCATTCAGTCAGTAGCTTCAAACATTTCTGGACGTTTTTCAATGGCAAAAATCAATGAATATTGTAAATGCACAAACAGTAATTTCTCCGCATTGCAAGGTGCAATTCTGAAATTTTTTGCTTTTTCCTGCTAATCCTAGCATGATAAAGAAGATTCAAAGAGAGTGAGATGCCAGCTCTTTTCATTCAGTCAGTAGCTTTAAACATTTCTGGTATATGAATAACATGATGTTTTTCAATGGCAAAAATCAATGAATATTGTAAATGCACAAACAGTAATATCTCCGCATTGCAAGGTGCAATTCTGAAATTTTTTGCTTTTTCCTGCTAATCCTAGCATGATAAAGAAGATTCAAAGAGAGTGAGATGCCAGCTCTTTTCATTCAGTCAGTAGCTTCAAACATTTCTGGACGTTTTTCAATGGCAAACATCAATGAATATTGCAAATGCACAAACAGTAATATCTCCGCATTGCAAGGTGCAATTCTGAATTTTTTTGCTTTTTCCTGCTAATCCTAGCATGATAAAGAAGATTCAAAGAGAGTGAGATGCCAGCTCTTTTCATTCAGTCAGTAGCTTCAAACATTTCTGGTATATGAATAACATGATGTTTTTCAATGGCAAAAATCAATGAATATTGTAAATGCACAAACAGTAATATCTCCACATTGCAAGGTGCAATTCTGAAATTTTTTGCTTTTTCCTGCTCCTCTTAGCATGATAAAGAAGATTCAAAGAGAGTGAGATGCCAGCTCTTTTCATTCAGTCAGTAGCTTCAAACATTTCTGGTATATGAATAACATGATGTTTTTCAATGGCAAAAATCAATGAATATTGTAAATGCACAAACAGTAATATCTCCGCATTGCAAGGTGCAATTCTGAAATTTTTTGCTTTTTCATGCTAATCCTAGCATGATAAAGAAGATTCAAAGAGAGTGAGATGCCAGCTCCTTTCATTCAGTCAGTAGCTTCAAACATTTCTGGACGTTTTTCAATGGCAAAAATCAATGAATATTGTAAATGCACAAACAGTAATATCTCCGCATTGCAAGGTGCAATTCTGAAATTTTTTGCTTTTTCCTGCTAATTCTAGCATGATAAAGAAGATTCAAAGAGAGTGAGATGCCAGCTCCTTTCATTCAGTCAGTAGCTTCAAACATTTCTGGACGTTTTTCAATGGCAAAAATCAATGAATATTGTAAATGCACAAACAGTAATATCTCCGCATTGCAAGGTGCAATTCTGAAATTTTTTGCTTTTTCCTGCTAATCCTAGCATGATAAAGAAGATTCAAAGAGAGTGAGATGCCAGCTCTTTTCATTCAGTCAGTAGCTTCAAACATTTCTGGTATATGAATAACATGATGTTTTTCAATGGCAAAAATCAATGAATATTGTAAATGCACAAACAGTAATATCTCCACATTGCAAGGTGCAATTCTGAAATTTTTTGCTTTTTCCTGCTAATCCTAGCATGATAAAGAAGATTCAAAGAGAGTGAGATGCCAGCTCCTTTCATTCAGTCAGTAGCTTCAAACATTTCTGGACGTTTTTCAATGGCAAAAATCAATGAATATTGTAAATGCACAAACAGTAATTTTTCCGCATTGCAAGGTGCAATTCTGAAATTTTTTGCTTTATTCTGCTAATCCTAGCATGATAAAGAAGATTCAAAGAGAGTGAGATGCCAGCTCTTTTCATTCAGTCAGTAGCTTCAAACATTTCTGGACATTTTTCAATGGCAAAAATCAATGAATATTGTAAATGCACATACAGTAATATCTCCGCATTGCAAGGTGCAATTCTGAAATTTTTTGCTTTTTCATGCTAATCCTAGCATGATAAAGAAGATTCAAAGAGAGTGAGATGCCAGCTCCTTTCATTCAGTCAGTAGCTTCAAACATTTCTGGACGTTTTTCAATGGCAAAAATCAATGAATATTGTAAATGCACAAACAGTAATATCTCCGCATTGCAAGGTGCAATTCTGAAATTTTTTGCTTTTGTCTGCTAATTCTAGCATGATAAAGAAGATTCAAAGAGAGTGAGATGCCAGCTCCTTTCATTCAGTCAGTAGCTTCAAACATTTCTGGACGTTTTTCAATGGCAAAAATCAATGAATATTGTAAATGCACAAACAGTAATATCTCCGCATTGCAAGGTGCAATTCTGAAATTTTTTGCTTTTTCCTGCTAATCCTAGCATGATAAAGAAGATTCAAAGAGAGTGAGATGCCAGCTCTTTTCATTCAGTCAGTAGCTTCAAACATTTCTGGTATATGAATAACATGATGTTTTTCAATGGCAAAAATCAATGAATATTGTAAATGCACAAACAGTAATATCTCCGCATTGCAAGGTGCAATTCTGAAATTTTTTGCTTTTTCCTGCTAATCCTTGCATGATAAAGAAGATTCAAAGAGAGTGAGATGCCAGCTCTTTTCATTCAATCAGTAGCTTCAAACATTTCTGGTATATGAATAACATGATGTTTTTCAATGGCAAAAATCAATGAATATTGTAAATGCACAAACAGTAATATCTCCACATTGCAAGGTGCAATTCTGAAATTTTTTGCTTTTTCCTGCTAATCCTAGCATGATAAAGAAGATTCAAAGAGAGTGAGATGCCAGCTCCTTTCATTCAGTCAGTAGCTTCAAACATTTCTGGACGTTTTTCAATGGCAAAAATCAATGAATATTGTAAATGCACAAGCAGTAATATCTCCGAATTGCAAGGTGCAATTCTGAAATTTTTTGCTTTTTCCTGCTAATCCTAGCATGATAAAGAAGATTCAAAGAGAGTGAGATGCCAGCTCTTTTCATTCAGTCAGTAGCTTCAAACATTTCTGGTATATGAATAACATGATGTTTTTCAATGGCAAAAATCAATGAATATTGTAAATGCACAAACAGTAATATCTCCACATTGCAAGGTGCAATTCTGAAATTTTTTGCTTTTTCCTGCTAATCCTAGCATGATAAAGAAGATTCAAAGAGAGTGAGATGCCAGCTCCTTTCATTCAGTCAGTAGCTTCAAACATTTCTGGACGTTTTTCAATGGCAAAAATCAATGAATATTGTAAATGCACAAACAGTAATTTCTCCGCATTGCAAGGTGCAATTCTGAAATTTTTTGCTTTTTCCTGCTAATCCTAGCATGATAAAGAAGATTCAAAGAGAGTGAGATGCCAGCTCTTTTCATTCAGTCAGTAGCTTTAAACATTTCTGGTATATGAATAACATGATGTTTTTCAATGGCAAAAATCAATGAATATTGTAAATGCACAAACAGTAATATCTCCGCATTGCAAGGTGCAATTCTGAAATTTTTTGCTTTTTCCTGCTAATCCTAGCATGATAAAGAAGATTCAAAGAGAGTGAGATGCCAGCTCTTTTCATTCAGTCAGTAGCTTCAAACATTTCTGGACGTTTTTCAATGGCAAACATCAATGAATATTGCAAATGCACAAACAGTAATATCTCCGCATTGCAAGGTGCAATTCTGAATTTTTTTGCTTTTTCCTGCTAATCCTAGCATGATAAAGAAGATTCAAAGAGAGTGAGATGCCAGCTCTTTTCATTCAGTCAGTAGCTTCAAACATTTCTGGTATATGAATAACATGATGTTTTTCAATGGCAAAAATCAATGAATATTGTAAATGCACAAACAGTAATATCTCCACATTGCAAGGTGCAATTCTGAAATTTTTTGCTTTTTCCTGCTCCTCTTAGCATGATAAAGAAGATTCAAAGAGAGTGAGATGCCAGCTCTTTTCATTCAGTCAGTAGCTTCAAACATTTCTGGTATATGAATAACATGATGTTTTTCAATGGCAAAAATCAATGAATATTGTAAATGCACAAACAGTAATATCTCCACATTGCAAGGTGCAATTCTGAAATTTTTTGCTTTTTCCTGCTAATCCTAGCATGATAAAGAAGATTCAAAGAGAGTGAGATGCCAGCTCCTTTCATTCAGTCAGTAGCTTCAAACATTTCTGGACGTTTTTCAATGGCAAAAATCAATGAATATTGTAAATGCACAAACAGTAATTTTTCCGCATTGCAAGGTGCAATTCTGAAATTTTTTGCTTTATCCTGCTAATCCTAGCATGATAAAGAAGATTCAAAGAGAGTGAGATGCCAGCTCTTTTCATTCAGTCAGTAGCTTCAAACATTTCTGGACATTTTTCAATGGCAACAATGAATGAATATTGTAAATGCACAAACGGTAATATCTCCGCATTGCAAGGTGCAATTCTGAAATTTTTTGCTTTTTCATGCTAATCCTAGCATGATAAAGAAGATTCAAAGAGAGTGAGATGCCAGCTCCTTTCATTTAGTCAGTAGCTTCAAACATTTCTGGACGTTTTTCAATGGCAAAAATCAATGAATATTGTAAATGCACAAACAGTAATATCTCCGCATTGCAAGGTGCAATTCTGAAATTTTTTGCTTTTTCCTGCTAATTCTAGCATGATAAAGAAGATTCAAAGAGAGTGAGATGCCAGCTCCTTTCATTCAGTCAGTAGCTTCAAACATTTCTGGACGTTTTTCAATGGCAAAAATCAATGAATATTGTAAATGCACAAACAGTAATATCTCCGCATTGCAAGGTGCAATTCTGAAATTTTTTGCTTTTTCCTGCTAATCCTAGCATGATAAAGAAGATTCAAAGAGAGTGAGATGCCAGCTCTTTTCATTCAGTCAGTAGCTTCAAACATTTCTGGTATATGAATAACATGATGTTTTTCAATGGCAAAAATCAATGAATATTGTAAATGCACAAACAGTAATATCTCCACATTGCAAGGTGCAATTCTGAAATTTTTTGCTTTTTCCTGCTAATCCTAGCATGATAAAGAAGATTCAAAGAGAGTGAGATGCCAGCTCCTTTCATTCAGTCAGTAGCTTCAAACATTTCTGGACGTTTTTCAATGGCAAAAATCAATGAATATTGTAAATGCACAAACAGTAATTTTTCCGCATTGCAAGGTGCAATTCTGAAATTTTTTGCTTTATTCTGCTAATCCTAGCATGATAAAGAAGATTCAAAGAGAGTGAGATGCCAGCTCTTTTCATTCAGTCAGTAGCTTCAAACATTTCTGGACATTTTTCAATGGCAAAAATCAATGAATATTGTAAATGCACATACAGTAATATCTCCGCATTGCAAGGTGCAATTCTGAAATTTTTTGCTTTTTCATGCTAATCCTAGCATGATAAAGAAGATTCAAAGAGAGTGAGATGCCAGCTCCTTTCATTCAGTCAGTAGCTTCAAACATTTCTGGACGTTTTTCAATGGCAAAAATCAATGAATATTGTAAATGCACAAACAGTAATATCTCCGCATTGCAAGGTGCAATTCTGAAATTTTTTGCTTTTGTCTGCTAATTCTAGCATGATAAAGAAGATTCAAAGAGAGTGAGATGCCAGCTCCTTTCATTCAGTCAGTAGCTTCAAACATTTCTGGACGTTTTTCAATGGCAAAAATCAATGAATATTGTAAATGCACAAACAGTAATATCTCCGCATTGCAAGGTGCAATTCTGAAATTTTTTGCTTTTTCCTGCTAATCCTAGCATGATAAAGAAGATTCAAAGAGAGTGAGATGCCAGCTCTTTTCATTCAGTCAGTAGCTTCAAACATTTCTGGTATATGAATAACATGATGTTTTTCAATGGCAAAAATCAATGAATATTGTAAATGCACAAACAGTAATATCTCCGCATTGCAAGGTGCAATTCTGAAATTTTTTGCTTTTTCCTGCTAATCCTTGCATGATAAAGAAGATTCAAAGAGAGTGAGATGCCAGCTCTTTTCATTCAATCAGTAGCTTCAAACATTTCTGGTATATGAATAACATGATGTTTTTCAATGGCAAAAATCAATGAATATTGTAAATGCACAAACAGTAATATCTCCACATTGCAAGGTGCAATTCTGAAATTTTTTGCTTTTTCCTGCTAATCCTAGCATGATAAAGAAGATTCAAAGAGAGTGAGATGCCAGCTCCTTTCATTCAGTCAGTAGCTTCAAACATTTCTGGACGTTTTTCAATGGCAAAAATCAATGAATATTGTAAATGCACAAACAGTAATATCTCCGAATTGCAAGGTGCAATTCTGAAATTTTTTGCTTTTTCCTGCTAATCCTAGCATGATAAAGAAGATTCAAAGAGAGTGAGATGCCAGCTCTTTTCATTCAGTCAGTAGCTTCAAACATTTCTGGTATATGAATAACATGATGTTTTTCAATGGCAAAAATCAATGAATATTGTAAATGCACAAACAGTAATATCTCCACATTGCAAGGTGCAATTCTGAAATTTTTTGCTTTTTCCTGCTAATCCTCGCATGATAAAGAAGATTCAAAGAGAGTGAGATGCCAGCTCCTTTCATTCAGTCAGTAGCTTCAAACATTTCTGGACGTTTTTCAATGGCAAAAATCAATGAATATTGTAAATGCACAAACAGTAATATCTCCGCATTGCAAGGTGCAATTCTGAAATTTTTTGCTTTTTCCTGCTAATCCTAGCATGATAAGGAAGATTCAAAGAGAGTGAGATGCCAGCTCTTTTCATTCAGTCAGTAGCTTCAAACATTTCTGGTATATGAATAACATGATGTTTTTCAATGGCAAAAATCAATGAATATTGTAAATGCACAAACAGTAATATCTCCGCATTGCAAGGTGCAATTCTGAAATTTTTTGCTTTTTCCTGCTAATCCTAGCATGATAAAGAAGATTCAAAGAGAGTGAGATGCCAGCTCTTTTCATTCAGTCAGTAGCTTCAAACATTTCTGGACGTTTTTCAATGGCAAACATCAATGAATATTGCAAATGCACAAACAGTAATATCTCCGCATTGCAAGGTGCAATTCTGAATTTTTTTGCTTTTTCCTGCTAATCCTAGCATGATAAAGAAGATTCAAAGAGAGTGAGATGCCAGCTCTTTTCATTCAGTCAGTAGCTTCAAACATTTCTGGTATATGAATAACATGATGTTTTTCAATGGCAAAAATCAATGAATATTGTAAATGCACAAACAGTAATATCTCCACATTGCAAGGTGCAATTCTGAAATTTTTTGCTTTTTCCTGCTCCTCTTAGCATGATAAAGAAGATTCAAAGAGAGTGAGATGCCAGCTCTTTTCATTCAGTCAGTAGCTTCAAACATTTCTGGTATATGAATAACATGATGTTTTTCAATGGCAAAAATCAATGAATATTGTAAATGCACAAACAGTAATATCTCCACATTGCAAGGTGCAATTCTGAAATTTTTTGCTTTTTCCTGCTAATCCTAGCATGATAAAGAAGATTCAAAGAGAGTGAGATGCCAGCTCCTTTCATTCAGTCAGTAGCTTCAAACATTTCTGGACGTTTTTCAATGGCAAAAATCAATGAATATTGTAAATGCACAAACAGTAATTTTTCCGCATTGCAAGGTGCAATTCTGAAATTTTTTGCTTTATCCTGCTAATCCTAGCATGATAAAGAAGATTCAAAGAGAGTGAGATGCCAGCTCTTTTCATTCAGTCAGTAGCTTCAAACATTTCTGGACATTTTTCAATGGCAACAATCAATGAATATTGTAAATGCACAAACAGTAATATCTCCGCATTGCAAGGTGCAATTCTGAAATTTTTTGCTTTTTCATGCTAATCCTAGCATGATAAAGAAGATTCAAAGAGAGTGAGATGCCAGCTCCTTTCATTTAGTCAGTAGCTTCAAACATTTCTGGACGTTTTTCAATGGCAAAAATCAATGAATATTGTAAATGCACAAACAGTAATATCTCCGCATTGCAAGGTGCAATTCTGAAATTTTTTGCTTTTTCCTGCTAATTCTAGCATGATAAAGAAGATTCAAAGAGAGTGAGATGCCAGCTCCTTTCATTCAGTCAGTAGCTTCAAACATTTCTGGACGTTTTTCAATGGCAAAAATCAATGAATATTGTAAATGCACAAACAGTAATATCTCCGCATTGCAAGGTGCAATTCTGAAATTTTTTGCTTTTTCCTGCTAATCCTAGCATGATAAAGAAGATTCAAAGAGAGTGAGATGCCAGCTCTTTTCATTCAGTCAGTAGCTTCAAACATTTCTGGTATATGAATAACATGATGTTTTTCAATGGCAAAAATCAATGAATATTGTAAATGCACAAACAGTAATATCTCCACATTGCAAGGTGCAATTCTGAAATTTTTTGCTTTTTCCTGCTAATCCTAGCATGATAAAGAAGATTCAAAGAGAGTGAGATGCCAGCTCCTTTCATTCAGTCAGTAGCTTCAAACATTTCTGGACGTTTTTCAATGGCAAAAATCAATGAATATTGTAAATGCACAAACAGTAATTTTTCCGCATTGCAAGGTGCAATTCTGAAATTTTTTGCTTTATTCTGCTAATCCTAGCATGATAAAGAAGATTCAAAGAGAGTGAGATGCCAGCTCTTTTCATTCAGTCAGTAGCTTCAAACATTTCTGGACATTTTTCAATGGCAAAAATCAATGAATATTGTAAATGCACATACAGTAATATCTCCGCATTGCAAGGTGCAATTCTGAAATTTTTTGCTTTTTCATGCTAATCCTAGCATGATAAAGAAGATTCAAAGAGAGTGAGATGCCAGCTCCTTTCATTCAGTCAGTAGCTTCAAACATTTCTGGACGTTTTTCAATGGCAAAAATCAATGAATATTGTAAATGCACAAACAGTAATATCTCCGCATTGCAAGGTGCAATTCTGAAATTTTTTGCTTTTGTCTGCTAATTCTAGCATGATAAAGAAGATTCAAAGAGAGTGAGATGCCAGCTCCTTTCATTCAGTCAGTAGCTTCAAACATTTCTGGACGTTTTTCAATGGCAAAAATCAATGAATATTGTAAATGCACAAACAGTAATATCTCCGCATTGCAAGGTGCAATTCTGAAATTTTTTGCTTTTTCCTGCTAATCCTAGCATGATAAAGAAGATTCAAAGAGAGTGAGATGCCAGCTCTTTTCATTCAGTCAGTAGCTTCAAACATTTCTGGTATATGAATAACATGATGTTTTTCAATGGCAAAAATCAATGAATATTGTAAATGCACAAACAGTAATATCTCCGCATTGCAAGGTGCAATTCTGAAATTTTTTGCTTTTTCCTGCTAATCCTTGCATGATAAAGAAGATTCAAAGAGAGTGAGATGCCAGCTCTTTTCATTCAATCAGTAGCTTCAAACATTTCTGGTATATGAATAACATGATGTTTTTCAATGGCAAAAATCAATGAATATTGTAAATGCACAAACAGTAATATCTCCACATTGCAAGGTGCAATTCTGAAATTTTTTGCTTTTTCCTGCTAATCCTAGCATGATAAAGAAGATTCAAAGAGAGTGAGATGCCAGCTCCTTTCATTCAGTCAGTAGCTTCAAACATTTCTGGACGTTTTTCAATGGCAAAAATCAATGAATATTGTAAATGCACAAACAGTAATATCTCCGAATTGCAAGGTGCAATTCTGAAATTTTTTGCTTTTTCCTGCTAATCCTAGCATGATAAAGAAGATTCAAAGAGAGTGAGATGCCAGCTCTTTTCATTCAGTCAGTAGCTTCAAACATTTCTGGTATATGAATAACATGATGTTTTTCAATGGCAAAAATCAATGAATATTGTAAATGCACAAACAGTAATATCTCCACATTGCAAGGTGCAATTCTGAAATTTTTTGCTTTTTCCTGCTAATCCTCGCATGATAAAGAAGATTCAAAGAGAGTGAGATGCCAGCTCCTTTCATTCAGTCAGTAGCTTCAAACATTTCTGGACGTTTTTCAATGGCAAAAATCAATGAATATTGTAAATGCACAAACAGTAATATCTCCGCATTGCAAGGTGCAATTCTGAAATTTTTTGCTTTTTCCTGCTAATCCTAGCATGATAAGGAAGATTCAAAGAGAGTGAGATGCCAGCTCTTTTCATTCAGTCAGTAGCTTCAAACATTTCTGGTATATGAATAACATGATGTTTTTCAATGGCAAAAATCAATGAATATTGTAAATGCACAAACAGTAATTTCTCCGCATTGCAAGGTGCAATTCTGAAATTTTTTGCTTTTTCCTGCTAATCCTAGCATGATAAAGAAGATTCAAAGAGAGTGAGATGCCAGCTCTTTTCATTCAGTCAGTAGCTTCAAACATTTCTGGACGTTTTTCAATGGCAAAAATCAATGAATATTGTAAATGCACAAACAGTAATATCTCCGCATTGCAAGGTGCAATTCTGAAATTTTTTGCTTTTTCCTGCTAATCCTAGCATGATAAAGAAGATTCAAAGAGAGTGAGATGCCAGCTCTTTTCATTCAGTCAGTAGCTTCAAACATTTCTGGTATATGAATAACATGATGTTTTTCAATGGCAAAAATCAATGAATATTGTAAATGCACAAACAGTAATATCTCCACATTGCAAGGTGCAATTCTGAAATTTTTTGCTTTTTCCTGCTAATCCTAGCATGATAAAGAAGATTCAAAGAGAGTGAGATGCCAGCTCCTTTCATTCAGTCAGTAGCTTCAAACATTTCTGGACGTTTTTCAATGGCAAAAATCAATGAATATTGTAAATGCACAAACAGTAATATCTCCGCATTGCAAGGTGCAATTCTGAAATTTTTTGCTTTTTCCTGCTAATCCTAGCATGATAAAGAAGATTCAAAGAGAGTGAGATGCCAGCTCTTTTCATTCAGTCAGTAGCTTCAAACATTTCTGGACGTTTTTCAATGGCAAAAATCAATGAATATTGTAAATGCACAAACAGTAATATCTCCGCATTGCAAGGTGCAATTCTGAAATTTTTTGCTTTTTCTTGCTAATCCTAGCATGATAAAGAAGATTCAAAGAGAGTGAGATGCCAGCTCCTTTCATTCAGTCAGTAGCTTCAAACATTTCTGGACGTTTTTCAATGGCAAAAATCAATGAATATTGTAAATGCACAAACAGTAATTTCTCCGCATTGCAAGGTGCAATTCTGAAATTTTTTGCTTTTTCCTGCTAATCCTAGCATGATAAAGAAGATTCAAAGAGAGTGAGATGCCAGCTCTTTTCATTCAGTCAGTAGCTTCAAACATTTCTGGTATATGAATAACATGATGTTTTTCAATGGCAAAAATCAATGAATATTGTAAATGCACAAACAGTAATTTCTCCGCATTGCAAGGTGCAATTCTGAAATTTTTTGCTTTTTCCTGCTAATCCTAGCATGATAAAGAAGATTCAAAGAGAGTGAGATGCCAGCTCTTTTCATTCAGTCAGTAGCTTCAAACATTTCTGGTATATGAATAACATGATGTTTTTCAATGGCAAAAATCAATGAATATTGTAAATGCACAAACAGTAATATCTCCGCATTGCAAGGTGCAATTCTGAATTTTTTTGCTTTTTCCTGCTAATCCTAGCATGATAAAGAAGATTCAAAGAGAGTGAGATGCCAGCTCTTTTCATTCAGTCAGTAGCTTCAAACATTTCTGGACGTTTTTCAATGGCAAAAATCAATGAATATTGTAAATGCACAAACAGTAATATCTCCGCATTGCAAGGTGCAATTCTGAAATTTTTTGCTTTCTCCTGCTAATCCTAGCATGATAAAGAAGATTCAAAGAGAGTGAGATGCCAGCTCTTTTCATTCAGTCAGTAGCTTCAAACATTTCTGGTATATGAATAACATGATGTTTTTCAATGGCAAAAATCAATGAATATTGTAAATGCACAAACAGTAATATCTCCACATTGCAAGGTGCAATTCTGAAATTTTTTGCTTTTTCCTGCTCCTCTTAGCATGATAAAGAAGATTCAAAGAGAGTGAGATGCCAGCTCTTTTCATTCAGTCAGTAGCTTCAAACATTTCTGGTATATGAATAACATGATGTTTTTCAATAGCAAAAATCAATGAATATTGTAAATGCACAAACAGTAATATCTCCACATTGCAAGGTGCAATTCTGAAATTTTTTGCTTTTTCCTGCTAATCCTAGCATGATAAAGAAGATTCAAAGAGAGTGAGATGCCAGCTCCTTTCATTCAGTCAGTAGCTTCAAACATTTCTGGACGTTTTTCAATGGCAAAAATCAATGAATATTGTAAATGCACAAACAGTAATATCTCCGCATTGCAAGGTGCAATTCTGAAATTTTTTGCTTTTTCCTGCTAATCCTAGCATGATAAAGAAGATTCAAAGAGAGTGAGATGCCAGCTCTTTTCATTCAGTCAGTAGCTTCAAACATTTCTGGTATATGAATAACATGATGTTTTTCAATGGCAAAAATCAATGAATATTGTAAATGCACAAACAGTAATATCTCCACATTGCAAGGTGCAATTCTGAAATTTTTTGCTTTTTCCTGCTAATCCTAGCATGATAAAGAAGATTCAAAGAGAGTGAGATGCCAGCTCCTTTCATTCAGTCAGTAGCTTCAAACATTTCTGGACGTTTTTCAATGGCAAAAATCAATGAATATTGTAAATGCACAAACAGTAATATCTCCGCATTGCAAGGTGCAATTCTGAAATTTTTTGCTTTTTCCTGCTAATCCTAGCATGATAAAGAAGATTCAAAGAGAGTGAGATGCCAGCTCTTTTCATTCAGTCAGTAGCTTCAAACATTTCTGGACGTTTTTCAATGGCATAAATCAATGAATATTGTAAATGCACAAACAGTAATATCTCCGCATTGCAAGGTGCAATTCTGAAATTTTTTGCTTTTTCCTGCTAATCCTAGCATGATAAAGAAGATTCAAAGAGAGTGAGATGCCAGCTCCTTTCATTCAGTCAGTAGCTTCAAACATTTCTGGACGTTTTTCAATGGCAAAAATCAATGAATATTGTAAATGCACAAACAGTAATTTCTCCGCATTGCAAGGTGCAATTCTGAAATGTTTTGCTTTTTCCTGCTAATCCTAGCATGATAAAGAAGATTCAAAGAGAGTGAGATGCCAGCTCTTTTCATTCAGTCAGTAGCTTCAAACATTTCTGGTATATGAATAACATGATGTTTTTCAATGGCAAAAATCAATGAATATTGTAAATGCACAAACAGTAATATCTCCGCATTGCAAGGTGCAATTCTGAATTTTTTTGCTTTTTCCTGCTAATCCTAGCATGATAAAGAAGATTCAAAGAGAGTGAGATGCCAGCTCTTTTCATTCAGTCAGTAGCTTCAAACATTTCTGGACGTTTTTCAATGGCAAAAATCAATGAATATTGTAAATGCACAAATAGTAATATCTCCGCAATGCAAGGTGCAATTCTGAAATTTTTTGCTTTTTCCTGCTAATCCTAGCATGATAAAGAAGATTCAAAGAGAGTGAGATGCCAGCTCTTTTCATTCAGTCAGTAGCTTCAAACATTTCTGGTATATGAATAACATGATGTTTTTCAATGGCAAAAATCAATGAATATTGTAAATGCACAAACAGTAATATCTCCACATTGCAAGGTGCAATTCTGAAATTTTTTGCTTTTTCCTGCTCCTCTTAGCATGATAAAGAAGATTCAAAGAGAGTGAGATGCCAGCTCTTTTCATTCAGTCAGTAGCTTCAAACATTTCTGGTATATGAATAACATGATGTTTTTCAATGGCAAAAATCAATGAATATTGTAAATGCACAAACAGTAATATCTCCACATTGCAAGGTGCAATTCTGAAATTTTTTGCTTTTTCCTGCTAATCCTAGCATGATAAAGAAGATTCAAAGAGAGTGAGATGCCAGCTCCTTTCATTCAGTCAGTAGCTTCAAACATTTCTGGACGTTTTTCAATGGCAAAAATCAATGAATATTGTAAATGCACAAACAGTAATATCTCCGCATTGCAAGGTGCAATTCTGAAATTTTTTGCTTTTTCCTGCTAATCCTAGCATGATAAAGAAGATTCAAAGAGAGTGAGATGCCAGCTCTTTTCATTCAGTCAGTAGCTTCAAACATTTCTGGTATATGAATAACATGATGTTTTTCAATGGCAAAAATCAATGAATATTGTAAATGCACAAACAGTAATATCTCCACATTGCAAGGTGCAATTCTGAAATTTTTTGCTTTTTCCTGCTAATCCTAGCATGATAAAGAAGATTCAAAGAGAGTGAGATGCCAGCTCCTTTCATTCAGTCAGTAGCTTCAAACATTTCTGGACGTTTTTCAATGGCAAAAATCAATGAATATTGTAAATGCACAAACAGTAATATCTCCGCATTGCAAGGTGCAATTCTGAAATTTTTTGCTTTTTCCTGCTAATCCTAGCATGATAAAGAAGATTCAAAGAGAGTGAGATGCCAGCTCTTTTCATTCAGTCAGTAGCTTCAAACATTTCTGGACGTTTTTCAATGGCAAAAATCAATGAATATTGTAAATGCACAAACAGTAATATCTCCGCATTGCAAGGTGCAATTCTGAAATTTTTTGCTTTTTCCTGCTAATCCTAGCATGATAAAGAAGATTCAAAGAGAGTGAGATGCCAGCTCCTTTCATTCAGTCAGTAGCTTCAAACATTTCTGGACGTTTTTCAATGGCAAAAATCAATGAATATTGTAAATGCACAAACAGTAATTTCTCCGCATTGCAAGGTGCAATTCTGAAATGTTTTGCTTTTTCCTGCTAATCCTAGCATGATAAAGAAGATTCAAAGAGAGTGAGATGCCAGCTCTTTTCATTCAGTCAGTAGCTTCAAACATTTCTGGTATATGAATAACATGATGTTTTTCAATGGCAAAAATCAATGAATATTGTAAATGCACAAACAGTAATATCTCCGCATTGCAAGGTGCAATTCTGAATTTTTTTGCTTTTTCCTGCTAATCCTAGCATGATAAAGAAGATTCAAAGAGAGTGAGATGCCAGCTCTTTTCATTCAGTCAGTAGCTTCAAACATTTCTGGTATATGAATAACATGATGTTTTTCAATGGCAAAAATCAATGAATATTGTAAATGCACAAACAGTAATATCTCCACATTGCAAGGTGCAATTCTGAAATTTTTTGCTTTTTCCTGCTCCTCTTAGCATGATAAAGAAGATTCAAAGAGAGTGAGATGCCAGCTCTTTTCATTCAGTCAGTAGCTTCAAACATTTCTGGTATATGAATAACATGATGTTTTTCAATGGCAAAAATCAATGAATATTGTAAATGCACAAACAGTAATATCTCCACATTGCAAGGTGCAATTCTGAAATTTTTTGCTTTTTCCTGCTAATCCTAGCATGATAAAGAAGATTCAAAGAGAGTGAGATGCCAGCTCCTTTCATTCAGTCAGTAGCTTCAAACATTTCTGGATGTTTTTCAATGGCAAAAATCAATGAATATTGTAAATGCACAAACAGTAATTTCTCCGCATTGCAAGGTGCAATTCTGAAATTTTTTGCTTTTTCCTGCTAATCCTAGCATGATAAAGAAGATTCAAAGAGAGTGAGATGCCAGCTCTTTTCATTCAGTCAGTAGCTTCAAACATTTCTGGACGTTTTTCAATGGCAAAAATCAATGAATATTGTAAATGCACAAACAGTAATATCTCCGCATTGCAAGGTGCAATTCTGAAATTTTTTGCTTTTTCCTGCTAATCCTAGCATGATAAAGAAGATTCAAAGAGAGTGAGATGCCAGCTCCTTTCATTCAGTCAGTAGCTTCAAACATTTCTGGACGTTTTTCAATGGCAAAAATCAATGAATATGGTAAATGCACAAACAGTAATATCTCCGCATTGCAAGGTGCAATTCTGAAATTTTTTGCTTTTTCCTGCTAATCCTAGCATGATAAAGAAGATTCAAAGAGAGTGAGATGCCAGCTTTTTCATTCAGTCAGTAGCTTCAAACATTTCTGGTATATGAATAACATGATGTTTTTCAATGGCAAAAATCAATGAATATTGTAAATGCACAAACAGTAATATCTCCGCATTGCAAGGTGCAATTCTGAAATTTTTTGCTTTTTCCTGCTAATCCTTGCATGATAAAGAAGATTCAAAGAGAGTGAGATGCCAGCTCTTTTCATTCAGTCAGTAGCTTCAAACATTTCTGGTATATGAATAACATGATGTTTTTCAATGTCAAAAATCAATGAATATTGTAAATGCACAAACAGTAATATCTCCACATTGCAAGGTGCAATTCTGAAATTTTTTGCTTTTTCCTGCTAATCCTAGCATGATAAAATAGATTCAAAGAGAGTGAGATGCCAGCTCCTTTCATTCAGTCAGTAGCTTCAAACATTTCTGGACGTTTTTCAATGGCAAAAATCAATGAATATTGTAAATGCACAAACAGTAATATCTCCGCATTGCAAGGTGCAATTCTGAAATTTTTTGCTTTTTCCTGCTAATCCTAGCATGATAAAGAAGATTCAAAGAGAGTGAGATGCCAGCTCTTTTCATTCAGTGAGTAGCTTCAAACATTTCTGGTATATGAATAACATGATGTTTTTCAATGGCAAAAATCAATGAATATTGTAAATGCACAAACAGTAATATCTCCACATTGCAAGGTGCAATTCTGAAATTTTTTGCTTTTTCCTGCTAATCCTAGCATGATAAAGAAGATTCAAAGAGAGTGAGATGCCAGCTCCTTTCATTCAGTCAGTAGCTTCAAACATTTCTGGACGTTTTTCAATGGCAAAAATCAATGAATATTGTAAATGCACAAACAGTAATATCTCCGCATTGCAAGGTGCAATTCTGAAATTTTTTGCTTTTTCCTGCTAATCCTAGCATGATAAAGAAGATTCAAAGAGAGTGAGATGCCAGCTCTTTTCATTCAGTCAGTAGCTTCAAACATTTCTGGACGTTTTTCATTGGCAAAAATCAATGAATATTGTAAATGCACAAACAGTAATATCTCCGCATTGCAAGGTGCAATTCTGAAATTTTTTGCTTTTTCCTGCTAATCCTAGCATGATAAAGAAGATTCAAAGAGAGTGAGATGCCAGCTCCTTTCATTCAGTCAGCAGCTTCAAACATTTCTGGACGTTTTTCAATGGCAAAAATCAATGAATATTGTAAATGCACAAACAGTAATTTCTACGCATTGCAAGGTGCAATTCTGAAATTTTTTGCTTTTTCCTGCCAATCCTAGCATGATAAAGAAGATTCAAAGAGAGTGAGATGCCAGCTCTTTTCATTCAGTCAGCAGCTTCAAACATTTCTGGTATATGAATAACATGATGTTTTTCAATGGCAAAAATCAATGAATATTGTAAATGCACAAACAGTAATTTCTCCGCATTGCAAGGTGCAATTCTGAAATTTTTTGCTTTTTCCTGCTAATCCTAGCATGATAAAGAAGATTCAAAGAGAGTGAGATGCCAGCTCTTTTCATTCAGTCAGTAGCTTCAAACATTTCTGGTATATGAATAACATGATGTTTTTCAATGGCAAAAATCAATGAATATTGTAAATGCACAAACAGTAATATCTCCGCATTGCAAGGTGCAATTCTGAATTTTTTTGCTTTTTCCTGCTAATCCTAGCATGATAAAGAAGATTCAAAGAGAGTGAGATGCCAGCTCTTTTCATTCAGTCAGTAGCTTCAAACATTTCTGGACGTTTTTCAATGGCAAAAATCAATGAATATTGTAAATGCACAAACAGTAATATCTCCGCATTGCAAGGTGCAATTCTGAAATTTTTTGCTTTTTCCTGCTAATCCTAGCATGATAAAGAAGATTCAAAGAGAGTGAGATGCCAGCTCTTTTCATTCAGTCAGTAGCTTCAAACATTTCTGGTATATGAATAACATGATGTTTTTCAATGGCAAAAATCAATGAATATTGTAAATGCACAAACAGTAATATCTCCACATTGCAAGGTGCAATTCTGAAATTTTTTGCTTTTTCCTGCTCCTCTTAGCATGATAAAGAAGATTCAAAGAGAGTGAGATGCCAGCTCTTTTCATTCAGTCAGTAGCTTCAAACATTTCTGGTATATGAATAACATGATGTTTTTCAATGGCAAAAATCAATGAATATTGTAAATGCACAAACAGTAATATCTCAACATTGCAAGGTGCAATTCTGAAATTTTTTGCTTTTTCCTGCTAATCCTAGCATGATAAAGAAGATTCAAAGAGAGTGAGATGCCAGCTCCTTTCATTCAGTCAGTAGCTTCAAACATTTCTGGACGTTTTTCAATGGCAAAAATCAATGAATATTGTAAATGCACAAACAGTAATATCTCCGCATTGCAAGGTGCAATTCTGAAATTTTTTGCTTTTTCCTGCTAATCCTAGCATGATAAAGAAGATTCAAAGAGAGTGAGATGCCAGCTCTTTTCATTCAGTCAGTAGCTTCAAACATTTCTGGTATATGAATAACATGATGTTTTTCAATGGCAAAAATCAATGAATATTGTAAATGCACAAACAGTAATATCTCCACATTGCAAGGTGCAATTCTGAAATTTTTTGCTTTTTCCTGCTAATCCTAGCATGATAAAGAAGATTCAAAGAGAGTGAGATGCCAGCTCCTTTCCTTCAGTCAGTAGCTTCAAACATTTCTGGACGTTTTTCAATGGCAAAAATCAATGAATATTGTAAATGCACAAACAGTAATATCTCCGCATTGCAAGGTGCAATTCTGAAATTTTTTGCTTTTTCCTGCTAATCCTAGCATGATAAAGAAGATTCAAAGAGAGTGAGATGCCAGCTCTTTTCATTCAGTCAGTAGCTTCAAACATTTCTGGACGTTTTTCAATGGCAAAAATCAATGAATATTGTAAATGCACAAACAGTAATATCTCCGCATTGCAAGGTGCAATTCTGAAATTTTTTGCTTTTTCCTGCTAATCCTAGCATGATAAAGAAGATTCAAAGAGAGTGAGATGCCAGCTCCTTTCATTCAGTCAGTAGCTTCAAACATTTCTGGACATTTTTCAATGGCAAAAATCAATGAATATTGTAAATGCACAAACAGTAATTTCTCCGCATTGCAAGGTGCAATTCTGAAATTTTTTGCTTTTTCCTGCTAATCCTAGCATGATAAAGAAGATTCAAAGAGAGTGAGATGCCAGCTCTTTTCATTCAGTCAGTAGCTTCAAACATTTCTGGTATATGAATAACATGATGTTTTTCAATGGCAAAAATCAATGAATATTGTAAATGCACAAACAGTAATTTCTCCGCATTGCAAGGTGCAATTCTGAAATTTTTTGCTTTTTCCTGCTAATCCTAGCATGATAAAGAAGATTCAAAGAGAGTGAGATGCCAGCTCTTTTCATTCAGTCAGTAGCTTCAAACATTTCTGGTATATGAATAACATGATGTTTTTCAATCTCAAAAATCAATGAATATTGTAAATGCACAAACAGTAATATCTCCGCATTGCAAGGTGCAATTCTGAATTTTTTTGCTTTTTCCTGCTAATCCTAGCATGATAAAGAAGATTCAAAGAGAGTGAGATGCCAGCTCCTTTCATTCAGTCAGTAGCTTCAAACATTTCTGGACGTTTTTCAATGGCAAAAATCAATGAATATTGTAAATGCACAAACAGTAATATCTCCGCATTGCAAGGTGCAATTCTGAAATTTTTTGCTTTTTCCTGCTAATCCTAGCATGATAAAGAAGATTCAAAGAGAGTGAGATGCCAGCTCTTTTCATTCACTCAGTAGCTTCAAACATTTCTGGTATATGAATAACATGATGTTTTTCAATGGCAAAAATCAATGAATATTGTAAATGCACAAACAGTAATATCTCCGCATTACAAGGTGCAATTCTGAAATTTTTTGCTTTTTCCTGCTAATCCTTGCATGATAAAGAAGATTCAAAGAGAGTGAGATGCCAGCTCTTTTCATTCAGTCAGTAGCTTCAAACATTTCTGGTATATGAATAACATGATGTTTTTCAATGTCAAAAATCAATGAATATTGTAAATGCACAAACAGTAATATCTCCACATTGCAAGGTGCAATTCTGAAATTTTTTGCTTTTTCCTGCTAATCCTAGCATGATAAAGAAGATTCAAAGAGAGTGAGATGCCAGCTCCTTTCATTCAGTCAGTAGCTTCAAACATTTCTGGACGTTTTTCAATGGCAAAAATCAATGAATATTGTAAATGCACAAACAGTAATATCTCCGCATTGCAAGGTGCAATTCTGAAATTTTTTGCTTTTTCCTGCTAATCCTAGCATGATAAAGAAGATTCAAAGACAGTGAGATGCCAGCTCTTTTCATTCAGTCAGTAGCTTCAAACATTTCTGGTATATGAATAACATGATGTTTTTCAATGGCAAAAATCAATGAATATTGTAAATGCACAAACAGTAATATCTCCACATTGCAAGGTGCAATTCTGAAATTTTTTGCTTTTTCCTGCTAATCCTAGCATGATAAAGAAGATTCAAAGAGAGTGAGATGCCAGCTCCTTTCATTCAGTCAGTAGCTTCAAACATTTCTGGACGTTTTTCAATGGCAAAAATCAATGAATATTGTAAATGCACAAACAGTAATATCTCCGCATTGCAAGGTGCAATTCTGAAATTTTTTGCTTTTTCCTGCTAATCCTAGCATGATAAAGAAGATTCAAAGAGAGTGAGATGCCAGCTCTTTTCATTCAGTCAGCAGCTTCAAACATTTCTGGTATATGAATAACATGATGTTTTTCAATGGCAAAAATCAATGAATATTGTAAATGCACAAACAGTAATTTCTCCGCATTGCAAGGTGCAATTCTGAAATTTTTTGCTTTTTCCTGCTAATCCTAGCATGATAAAGAAGATTCAAAGAGAGTGAGATGCCAGATCTTTTCATTCAGTCAGTAGCTTCAAACATTTCTGGTATATGAATAACATGATGTTTTTCAATGGCAAAAATCAATGAATATTGTAAATGCACAAACAGTAATATCTCCGCATTGCAAGGTGCAATTCTGAATTTTTTTGCTTTTTCCTGCTAATCCTAGCATGATAAAGAAGATTCAAAGAGAGTGAGATGCCAGCTCTTTTCATTCAGTCAGTAGCTTCAAACATTTCTGGACGTTTTTCAATGGCAAAAATCAATGAATATTGTAAATGCACAAACAGTAATATCTCCGCATTGCAAGGTGCAATTCTGAAATTTTTTGCTTTTTCCTGCTAATCCTATCATGATAAAGAAGATTCAAAGAGAGTGAGATGCCAGCTCTTTTCATTCAGTCAGTAGCTTCAAACATTTCTGGTATATGAATAACATGATGTTTTTCAATGGCAAAAATCAATGAATATTGTAAATGCACAAACAGTAATATCTCCACATTGCAAGGTGCAATTCTGAAATTTTTTGCTTTTTCCTGCTCCTCTTAGCATGATAAAGAAGATTCAAAGAGAGTGAGATGCCAGCTCTTTTCATTCAGTCAGTAGCTTCAAACATTTCTGGTATATGAATAACATGATGTTTTTCAATGGCAAAAATCAATGAATATTGTAAATGCACAAACAGTAATATCTCCACATTGCAAGGTGCAATTCTGAAATTTTTTGCTTTTTCCTGCTAATCCTAGCATGATAAAGAAGATTCAAAGAGAGTGAGATGCCAGCTCCTTTCATTCAGTCAGTAGCTTCAAACATTTCTGGACGTTTTTCAATGGAAAAAATCAATGAATATTGTAAATGCACAAACAGTAATATCTCCGCATTGCAAGGTGCAATTCTGAAATTTTTTGCTTTTTCCTGCTAATCCTAGCATGATAAAGAAGATTCAAAGAGAGTGAGATGCCAGCTCTTTTCATTCAGTCAGTAGCTTCAAACATTTCTGGTATATGAATAACATGATGTTTTTCAATGGCAAAAATCAATGAATATTGTAAATGCACAAACAGTAATATCTCCACATTGCAAGGTGCAATTCTGAAATTTTTTGCTTTTTCCTGCTAATCCTAGCATGATAAAGAAGATTCAAAGAGAGTGAGATGCCAGCTCCTTTCCTTCAGTCAGTAGCTTCAAACATTTCTGGACGTTTTTCAATGGCAAAAATCAATGAATATTGTAAATGCACAAACAGTAATATCTCCGCATTGCAAGGTGCAATTCTGAAATTTTTTGCTTTTTCCTGCTAATCCTAGCATGATAAAGAAGATTCAAAGAGAGTGAGATGCCAGCTCTTTTCATTCAGTCAGTAGCTTCAAACATTTCTGGACGTTTTTCAATGGCAAAAATCAATGAATATTGTAAATGCACAAACAGTAATATCTCCGCATTGCAAGGTGCAATTCTGAAATTTTTTGCTTTTTCCTGCTTATCCTAGCATGATAAAGAAGATTCAAAGAGAGTGAGATGCCAGCTCCTTTCATTCAGTCAGTAGCTTCAAACATTTCTGGACATTTTTCAATGGCAAAAATCAATGAATATTGTAAATGCACAAACAGTAATTTCTCCGCATTGCAAGGTGCAATTCTGAAATTTTTTGCTTTTTCCTGCTAATCCTAGCATGATAAAGAAGATTCAAAGAGAGTGAGATGCCAGCTCTTTTCATTCAGTCAGTAGCTTCAAACATTTCTGGTATATGAATAACATGATGTTTTTCAATGGCAAAAATCAATGAATATTGTAAATGCACAAACAGTAATTTCTCCGCATTGCAAGGTGCAATTCTGAAATTTTTTGCTTTTTCCTGCTAATCCTAGCATGATAAAGAAGATTCAAAGAGAGTGAGATGCCAGCTCTTTTCATTCAGTCAGTAGCTTCAAACATTTCTGGTATATGAATAACATGATGTTTTTCAATCTCAAAAATCAATGAATATTGTAAATGCACAAACAGTAATATCTCCGCATTGCAAGGTGCAATTCTGAATTTTTTTGCTTTTTCCTGCTAATCCTAGCATGATAAAGAAGATTCAAAGAGAGTGAGATGCCAGCTCTTTTCATTCAGTCAGTAGCTTCAAACATTTCTGGACGTTTTTCAATGGCAAAAATCAATGAATATTGTAAATGCACAAACAGTAATATCTCCGCATTGCAAGGTGCAATTCTGAAATTTTTTGCTTTTTCCTGCTAATCCTAGCATGATAAAGAAGATTCAAAGAGAGTGAGATGCCAGCTCTTTTCATTCAGTCAGTAGCTTCAAACATTTCTGGTATATGAATAACATGATGTTTTTCAATGGCAAAAATCAATGAATATTGTAAATGCACAAACAGTAATATCTCCACATTGCAAGGTGCAATTCTGAAATTTTTTGCTTTTTCCTGCTCCTCTTAGCATGATAAAGAAGATTCAAAGAGAGTGAGATGCCAGCTCTTTTCATTCAGTCAGTAGCTTCAAACATTTCTGGTATATGAATAACATGATGTTTTTCAATGGCAAAAATCAATGAATATTGTAAATGCACAAACAGTAATATCTCCACATTGCAAGGTGCAAATCTGAAATTTTTTGCTTTTTCCTGCTAATCCTAGCATGATAAAGAAGATTCAAAGAGAGTGAGATGCCAGCTCCTTTCATTCAGTCAGTAGCTTCAAACATTTCTGGACGTTTTTCAATGGCAAAAATCAATGAATATTGTAAATGCACAAACAGTAATTTCTCCGCATTGCAAGGTGCAATTCTGAAATTTTTTGCTTTTTCCTGCTAATCCTAGCATGATAAAGAAGATTCAAAGAGAGTGAGATGCCAGCTCTTTTCATTCAGTCAGTAGCTTCAAACATTTCTGGACGTTTTTCAATGGCAAAAATCAATGAATATTGTAAATGCACAAACAGTAATATCTCCGCATTGCAAGGTGCAATTCTGAAATTTTTTGCTTTTTCCTGCTAATCCTAGCATGATAAAGAAGATTCAAAGAGAGTGAGATGCCAGCTCCTTTCATTCAGTCAGTAGCTTCAAACATTTCTGGACGTTTTTCAATGGCAAAAATCAATGAATATTGTAAATGCACAAACAGTAATATCTCCGCATTGCAAGGTGCAATTCTGAAATTTTTTGCTTTTTCCTGCTAATCCTAGCATGATAAAGAAGATTCAAAGAGAGTGAGATGCCAGCTCTTTTCATTCAGTCAGTAGCTTCAAACATTTCTGGACGTTTTTCAATGGCAAAAATCAATGAATATTGTAAATGCACAAACAGTAATATCTCCGCATTGCAAGGTGCAATTCTGAAATTTTTTGCTTTTTCCTGCTAATCCTAGCATGATAAAGAAGATTCAAAGAGAGTGAGATGCCAGCTCTTTTCATTCAGTCAGTAGCTTCAAACATTTCTGGTATATGAATAACATGATGTTTTTCAATGGCAAAAATCAATGAATATTGTAAATGCACAAACAGTAATATCTCCACATTGCAAGGTGCAATTCTGAAATTTTTTGCTTTTTCCTTCTCCTCTTAGCATGATAAAGAAGATTCAAAGAGAGTGAGATGCCAGCTCTTTTCATTCAGTCAGTAGCTTCAAACATTTCTGGTATATGAATAACATGATGTTTTTCAATGGCAAAAATCAATGAATATTGTAAATGCACAAACAGTAATATCTCCACATTGCAAGGTGCAATTCTGAAATTTTTTGCTTTTTCCTGCTAATCCTAGCATGATAAAGAAGATTCAAAGAGAGTGAGATGCCAGATCCTTTCATTCAGTCAGTAGCTTCAAACATTTCTGGACGTTTTTCAATGGCAAAAATCAATGAATATTGTAAATGCACAAACAGTAATTTCTCCGCATTGCAAGGTGCAATTCTGAAATTTTTTGCTTTTTCCTGCTAATCCTAGCATGATAAAGAAGATTCAAAGAGAGTGAGATGCCAGCTCTTTTCATTCAGTCAGTAGCTTCAAACATTTCTGGACGTTTTTCAATGGCAAAAATCAATGAATATTGTAAATGCACAAACAGTAATATCTCCGCATTGCAAGGTGCAATTCTGAAATTTTTTGCTTTTTCCTGCTAATCCTAGCATGATAAAGAAGATTCAAAGAGAGTGAGATGCCAGCTCCTTTCATTCAGTCAGTAGCTTCAAACATTTCTGGACGTTTTTCAATGGCAAAAATCAATGAATATTGTAAATGCACAAACAGTAATATCTCCGCATTGCAAGGTGCAATTCTGAAATTTTTTGCTTTTTCCTGCTAATCCTAGCATGATAAAGAAGATTCAAAGAGAGTGAGATGCCAGCTCTTTTCATTCAGTCAGTAGCTTCAAACATTTCTGGACGTTTTTCAATGGCAAAAATCAATGAATATTGTAAATGCACAAACAGTAATTTCTCCGCATTGCAAGGTGCAATTCTGAAATTTTTTGCTTTTTCCTGCTAATCCTAGCATGATAAAGAAGATTCAAAGAGAGTGAGATGCCAGCTCTTTTCATTCAGTCAGTAGCTTCAAACATTTCTGGTATATGAATAACATGATGTTTTTCAATGGCAAAAATCAATGAATATTGTAAATGCACAAACAGTAATTTCTCCGCATTGCAAGGTGCAATTCTGAAATTTTTTGCTTTTTCCTGCTAATCCTAGCATGATAAAGAAGATTCAAAGAGAGTGAGATGCCAGCTCCTTTCATTCAGTCAGTAGCTTCAAACATTTCTGGACGTTTTTCAATGGCAAAAATCAATGAATATTGTAAATGCACAAACAGTAATTTCTCCGCATTGCAAGGTGCAATTCTGAAATTTTTTGCTTTTTCCTGCTAATCCTAGCATGATAAAGAAGATTCAAAGAGAGTGAGATGCCAGCTCTTTTCATTCAGTCAGTAGCTTCAAACATTTCTGGACGTTTTTCAATGGCAAAAATCAATGAAAATTGTAAATGCACAAACAGTAATTTCTCCGCATTGCAAGGTGCAATTCTGAAACTTTTTGCTTTTTCCTGCTAATCCTAGCATGATAAAGAAGATTCAAAGAGATTGAGATGTCAGCTCTTTTCATTCAGTCAGTAGCTTCAAACATTTCTGGTATATGAATAACATGATGTTTTTCAATGGCAAAAATCAATGAATATTGTAAATGCACAAACAGTAATATCTCCGCATTGCAAGGTGCAATTCTGAAATTTTTTGCTTTTTCCTGCTAATCCTAGCATGATAAAGAAGATTCAAAGAGAGTGAGATGCCAGCTCTTTTCATTCAGTCAGTAGCTTCAAACATTTCTGGACGTTTTTCAATGGCAAAAATCAATGAATATTGTAAATGCACAAACAGTAATATCTCCGCATTGCAAGGTGCAATTCTGAAATTTTTTGCTTTTTCCTGCTAATCCTAGCATGATAAAGAAGATTCAAAGAGAGTGAGATGCCAGCTCTTTTCATTCAGTCAGTAGCTATAAACATTTCTGGACGTTTTTCAATGGCAAAAATCAATGAATATTGTAAATGCACAAACAGTAATTTTTCCGCATTGCAAGGTGCAATTCTGAAATTTTTTGCTTTTTCCTGCTAATCCTAGCATGATAAAGAAGATTCAAAGAGAGTGAGATGCCAGCTCCTTTCATTCAGTCAGTAGCTTCAAACATTTCTGGACGTTTTTCAATGGCAAAAATCAATGAATATTGTAAATGCACAAACAGTAATTTCTCCGCATTGCAAGGTGCAATTCTGAAATTTTTTGCTTTTTCCTGCTAATCCTAGCATGATAAAGAAGATTCAAAGAGAGTGAGATGCCAGCTCTTTTCATTCAGTCAGTAGCTTCAAACATTTCTGGTATATGAATAACATGATGTTTTTCAATGGCAAAAATCAATGAATATTGTAAATGCACAAACAGTAATATCTCCGCATTGCAAGGTGCAATTCTGAAATTTTTTGCTTTTTCCTGCTAATCCTAGCATGATAAAGAAGATTCAAAGAGAGTGAGATGCCAGCTCTTTTCATTCAGTCAGTAGCTTCAAACATTTCTGAACGTTTTTCAATGGCAAAAATCAATGAATATTGTAAATGCACAAACAGTAATTTCTCCGCATTGCAAGGTGCAATTCTGAAATTTTTTGCTTTTTCCTGCTAATCCTAGCATGATAAAGAAGATTCAAAGAGAGTGAGATGCCAGCTCTTTTCATTCAGTCAGTAGCTTCAAACATTTCTGGTATATGAATAACATGATGTTTTTCAATGGCAAAAATCAATGAATATTGTAAATGCACAAACAGTAATTTCTCCGCATTGCAAGGTGCAATTCTGAAAATTTTTGCTTTTTCCTGCTAATCCTAGCATGATAAAGAAGATTCAAAGAGAGTGAGATGCCAGCTCCTTTCATTCAGTCAGTAGCTTCAAACATTTCTGGACGTTTTTCAATGGCAAAAATCAATGAATATTGTAAATGCACAAACAGTAATTTCTCCGCATTGCAAGGTGCAATTCTGAAATTTTTTGCTTTTTCCTGCTAATCCTAGCATGATAAAGAAGATTCAAAGAGAGTGAGATGCCAGCTCTTTTCATTCAGTCAGTAGCTTCAAACATTTCTGGTATATGAATAACATGATGTTTTTCAATGGCAAAAATCAATGAATATTGTAAATGCACAAACAGTAATATCTCCGCATTGCAAGGTGCAATTCTGAAATTTTTTGCTTTTTCCTGCTAATCCTAGCATGATAAAGAAGATTCAAAGAGAGTGAGATGCCAGCTCTTTTCATGCAGTCAGTAGCTTCAAACATTTCTGGACGTTTTTCAATGGCAAAAATCAATGAAAATTGTAAATGCACAAACAGTAATATCTCCGCATTGCAAGGTGCAATTCTGAAATTTTTTGCTTTTTCCTGCTCCTCTTAGCATGATAAAGAAGATTCAAAGAGAGTGAGATGCCAGCTCTTTTCATTCAGTCAGTAGCTTCAAACATTTCTGAACGTTTTTCAATGGCAAAAATCAATGAATATTGTAAATGCACAAACAGTAATTTCTCCGCATTGCAAGGTGCAATTCTGAAATTTTTTGCTTTTTCCTGCTAATCCTAGCATGATAAAGAAGATTCAAAGAGAGTGAGATGCCAGCTCTTTTCATTCAGTCAGTAGCTTCAAACATTTCTGGTATATGAATAACATGATGTTTTTCAATGGCAAAAATCAATGAATATTGTAAATGCACAAACAGTAATTTCTCCGCATTGCAAGGTGCAATTCTGAAAATTTTTGCTTTTTCCTGCTAATCCTAGCATGATAAAGAAGATTCAAAGAGAGTGAGATGCCAGCTCCTTTCATTCAGTCAGTAGCTTCAAACATTTCTGGACGTTTTTCAATGGCAAAAATCAATGAATATTGTAAATGCACAAACAGTAATTTCTCCGCATTGCAAGGTGCAATTCTGAAATTTTTTGCTTTTTCCTGCTAATCCTAGCATGATAAAGAAGATTCAAAGAGAGTGAGATGCCAGCTCTTTTCATTCAGTCAGTAGCTTCAAACATTTCTGGTATATGAATAACATGATGTTTTTCAATGGCAAAAATCAATGAATATTGTAAATGCACAAACAGTAATATCTCCGCATTGCAAGGTGCAATTCTGAAATTTTTTGCTTTTTCCTGCTAATCCTAGCATGATAAAGAAGATTCAAAGAGAGTGAGATGCCAGCTCTTTTCATTCAGTCAGTAGCTTCAAACATTTCTGGACGTTTTTCAATGGCAAAAATCAATGAATATTGTAAATGCACAAACAGTAATATCTCCGCATTGCAAGGTGCAATTCTGAAATTTTTTGCTTTTTCCTGCTCCTCTTAGCATGATAAAGAAGATTCAAAGAGAGTGAGATGCCAGCTCCTTTCATTCAGTCAGTAGCTTCAAACATTTCTGGACGTTTTTCAATGCCAAAAATCAATGAATATTGTAAATGCACAAACAGTAATATCTTCGCATTGCAAGGTGCAATTCTGAAATTTTTTGCTTTTTCCTGCTAATCCTAGCATGATAAAGAAGATTCAAAGAGAGTGAGATGCCAGCTCTTTTCATTCAGTCAGTAGCTTCAAACATTTCTGGACGTTTTTCAATGACAAAAATCAATGAATATTGTAAATGCACAAACAGTAATATCTCCGCATTGCAAGGTGCAATTCTGAAATTTTTTGCTTTTTCCTGCTAATCCTAGCATGATAAAGAAGATTCAAAGAGAGTGAGATGCCAGCTCTTTTCATTCAGTCAGTAGCTATAAACATTTCTGGACGTTTTTCAATGGCAAAAATCAATGAATATTGTAAATGCACAAACAGTAATTTTTCCGCATTGCAAGGTGCAATTCTGAAATTTTTTGCTTTTTCCTGCTAATCCTAGCATGATAAAGAAGATTCAAAGAGAGTGAGATGCCAGCTCCTTTCATTCAGTCAGTAGCTTCAAACATTTCTGGACGTTTTTCAATGGCAAAAATCAATGAATATTGTAAATGCACAAACAGTAATTTCTCCGCATTGCAAGGTGCAATTCTGAAATTTTTTGCTTTTTCCTGCTAATCCTAGCATGATAAAGAAGATTCAAAGAGAGTGAGATGCCAGCTCTTTTCATTCAGTCAGTAGCTTCAAACATTTCTGGTATATGAATAACATGATGTTTTTCAATGGCAAAAATCAATGAATATTGTAAATGCACAAACAGTAATATCTCCGCATTGCAAGGTGCAATTCTGAAATTTTTTGCTTTTTCCTGCTAATCCTAGCATGATAAAGAAGATTCAAAGAGAGTGAGATGCCAGCTCTTTTCATTCAGTCAGTAGCTTCAAACATTTCTGAACGTTTTTCAATGGCAAAAATCAATGAATATTGTAAATGCACAAACAGTAATTTCTCCGCATTGCAAGGTGCAATTCTGAAATTTTTTGCTTTTTCCTGCTAATCCTAGCATGATAAAGAAGATTCAAAGAGAGTGAGATGCCAGCTCTTTTCATTCAGTCAGTAGCTTCAAACATTTCTGGTATATGAATAACATGATGTTTTTCAATGGCAAAAATCAATGAATATTGTAAATGCACAAACAGTAATTTCTCCGCATTGCAAGGTGCAATTCTGAAAATTTTTGCTTTTTCCTGCTAATCCTAGCATGATAAAGAAGATTCAAAGAGAGTGAGATGCCAGCTCCTTTCATTCAGTCAGTAGCTTCAAACATTTCTGGACGTTTTTCAATGGCAAAAATCAATGAATATTGTAAATGCACAAACAGTAATTTCTCCGCATTGCAAGGTGCAATTCTGAAATTTTTTGCTTTTTCCTGCTAATCCTAGCATGATAAAGAAGATTCAAAGAGAGTGAGATGCCAGCTCTTTTCATTCAGTCAGTAGCTTCAAACATTTCTGGTATATGAATAACATGATGTTTTTCAATGGCAAAAATCAATGAATATTGTAAATGCACAAACAGTAATATCTCCGCATTGCAAGGTGCAATTCTGAAATTTTTTGCTTTTTCCTGCTAATCCTAGCATGATAAAGAAGATTCAAAGAGAGTGAGATGCCAGCTCTTTTCATTCAGTCAGTAGCTTCAAACATTTCTGGACGTTTTTCAATGGCAAAAATCAATGAATATTGTAAATGCACAAACAGTAATATCTCCGCATTGCAAGGTGCAATTCTGAAATTTTTTGCTTTTTCCTGCTCCTCTTAGCATGATAAAGAAGATTCAAAGAGAGTGAGATGCCAGCTCTTTTCATTCAGTCAGTAGCTTCAAACATTTCTGAACGTTTTTCAATGGCAAAAATCAATGAATATTGTAAATGCACAAACAGTAATTTCTCCGCATTGCAAGGTGCAATTCTGAAATTTTTTGCTTTTTCCTGCTAATCCTAGCATGATAAAGAAGATTCAAAGAGAGTGAGATGCCAGCTCTTTTCATTCAGTCAGTAGCTTCAAACATTTCTGGTATATGAATAACATGATGTTTTTCAATGGCAAAAATCAATGAATATTGTAAATGCACAAACAGTAATTTCTCCGCATTGCAAGGTGCAATTCTGAAAATTTTTGCTTTTTCCTGCTAATCCTAGCATGATAAAGAAGATTCAAAGAGAGTGAGATGCCAGCTCCTTTCATTCAGTCAGTAGCTTCAAACATTTCTGGACGTTTTTCAATGGCAAAAATCAATGAATATTGTAAATGCACAAACAGTAATTTCTCCGCATTGCAAGGTGCAATTCTGAAATTTTTTGCTTTTTCCTGCTAATCCTAGCATGATAAAGAAGATTCAAACAGAGTGAGATGCCAGCTCTTTTCATTCAGTCAGTAGCTTCAAACATTTCTGGTATATGAATAACATGATGTTTTTCAATGGCAAAAATCAATGAATATTGTAAATGCACAAACAGTAATATCTCCGCATTGCAAGGTGCAATTCTGAAATTTTTTGCTTTTTCCTGCTAATCCTAGCATGATAAAGAAGATTCAAAGAGAGTGAGATGCCAGCTCTTTTCATTCAGTCAGTAGCTTCAAACATTTCTGGACGTTTTTCAATGGCAAAAATCAATGAATATTGTAAATGCACAAACAGTAATATCTCCGCATTGCAAGGTGCAATTCTGAAATTTTTTGCTTTTTCCTGCTCCTCTTAGCATGATAAAGAAGATTCAAAGAGAGTGAGATGCCAGCTCCTTTCATTCAGTCAGTAGCTTCAAACATTTCTGGACGTTTTTCAATGGCAAAAATCAATGAATATTGTAAATGCACAAACAGTAATATCTCCGCATTGCAAGGTGCAATTCTGAAATTTTTTGCTTTTTCCTGCTAATCCTAGCATGATAAAGAAGATTCAAAGAGAGTGAGATGCCAGCTCTTTTCATTCAGTCAGTAGCTTCAAACATTTCTGGACGTTTTTCAATGACAAAAATCAATGAATATTGTAAATGCACAAACAGTAATATCTCCGCATTGCAAGGTGCAATTCTGAAATTTTTTGCTTTTTCCTGCTAATCCTAGCATGATAAAGAAGATTCAAAGAGAGTGAGATGCCAGCTCTTTTCATTCAGTCAGTAGCTTCAAACATTTCTGGTATATGAATAACATGATGTTTTTCAATGGCAAAAATCAATGAATATTGTAAATGCACAAACAGTAATATCTCCACATTGCAAGGTGCAATTCTGAAATTTTTTGCTTTTTCCTGCTCCTCTTAGCATGATAAAGAAGATTCAAAGAGAGTGAGATGCCAGCTCTTTTCATTCAGTCAGTAGCTTCAAACATTTCTGGTATATGAATAACATGATGTTTTTCAATGGCAAAAATCAATGAATATTGTAAATGCACAAACAGTAATTTCTCCGCATTGCAAGGTGCAATTCTGAAATTTTTTGCTTTTTCCTGCTAATCCTAGCATGATAAAGAAGATTCAAAGAGAGTGAGATGCCAGGTCCTTTCATTCAGTCAGTAGCTTCAAACATTTCTGGACGTTTTTCAATGGCAAAAATCAATGAATATTGTAAATGCACAAACAGTAATTTCTCCGCATTGCAAGGTGCAATTCTGAAATTTTTTGCTTTTTCCTGCTAATCCTAGCATGATAAAGAAGATTCAAAGAGAGTGAGATGCCAGCTCTTTTCATTCAGTCAGTAGCTTCAAACATTTCTGGTATATGAATAACATGATGTTTTTCAATGGCAAAAATCAATGAATATTGTAAATGCACAAACAGTAATATCTCCACATTGCAAGGTGCAATTCTGAAATTTTTTGCTTTTTCCTGCTAATCCTAGCATGATAAAGAAGATTCAAAGAGAGTGAGATGCCAGCTCCTTTCATTCAGTCAGTAGCTTCAAACATTTCTGGACGTTTTTCAATGGCAAAAATCAATGAATATTGTAAATGCACAAACAGTAATATCTCCGCATTGCAAGGTGCAATTCTGAAATTTTTTGCTTTTTCCTGCTAATCCTAGCATGATAAAGAAGATTCAAAGAGAGTGAGATGCCAGCTCTTTTCATTCAGTCAGTAGCTTCAAACATTTCTGGTATATGAATAACATGATGTTTTTCAATGGCAAAAATCAATGAATATTTTAAATGCACAAACAGTAATTTCTCCGCATTGCAAGGTGCAATTCTGAAATTTTTTGCTTTTTCCTGCTAATCTTAGCATGATAAAGAAGATTCAAAGAGAGTGAGATGCCAGCTCCTTTCATTCAGTCAGTAGCTTCAAACATTTCTGGACGTTTTTCAATGGCAAAAATCAATGAATATTGTAAATGCACAAACAGTAATATCTCCGCATTGCAAGGTGCAATTCTGAAATTTTTTGCTTTTTCCTGCTAATCCTAGCATGATAAAGAAGATTCAAAGAGAGTGAGATGCCAGCTCTTTTCATTCAGTCAGTAGCTTCAAACATTTCTGGACGTTTTTCAATGGCAAAAATCAATGAATATTGTAAATGCACAAACAGTAATATCTCCGCATTGCAAGGTGCAATTCTGAAATTTTTTGCTTTTTCCTGCTAATCCTAGCATGATAAAGAAGATTCAAAGAGAGTGAGATGCCAGCTCTTTTCATTCAGTCAGTAGCTTCAAACATTTCTGGTATATGAATAACATGATGTTTTTCAATGGCAAAAATCAATGAATATTGTAAATGCACAAACAGTAATATCTCCACATTGCAAGGTGCAATTCTGAAATTTTTTGCTTTTTCCTGCTAATACTAGCATGATAAAGAAGATTCAAAGAGAGTGAGATGCCAGCTCCTTTCATTCAGTCAGTAGCTTCAAACATTTCTGGACATTTTTCAATGGCAAAAATCAATGAATATTGTAAATGCACAAACAGTAATTTCTCCGCATTGCAAGGTGCAATTCTGAAATTTTTTGCTTTTTCCTGCTAATCCTAGCATGATAAAGAAGATTCAAAGAGAGTGAGATGCCAGCTCTTTTCATTCAGTCAGTAGCTTCAAACATTTCTGGTATATGAATAACATGATGTTTTTCAATGGCAAAAATCAATGAATATTGTAAATGCACAAACAGTAATATCTCCACATTGCAAGGTGCAATTCTGAAATTTTTTGCTTTTTCCTGCTAATCCTAGCATGATAAAGAAGACTCAAAGAGAGTGAGATGCCAGCTCTTTTCATTCAGTCAGTAGCTTCAAACATTTCTGGTATATGAATAACATGATGTTTTTCAATGGCAAAAATCAATGAATATTGTAAATGCACAAACAGTAATATCTCCACATTGCAAGGTGCAATTCTGAAATTTTTTGCTTTTTCCTGCTCCTCTTAGCATGATAAAGAAGATTCAAAGAGAGTGAGATGCCAGCTCTTTTCATTCAGTCAGTAGCTTCAAACATTTCTGGTATATGAATAACATGATGTTTTTCAATGGCAAAAATCAATGAATATTGTAAATGCACAAACAGTAATATCTCCGCATTGCAAGGTGCAATTCTGAAATTTTTTGCTTTTTCCTGCTAATCCTAGCATGATAAAGAAGATTCAAAGAGAGTGAGATGCCAGCTCTTTTCATTCAGTCAGTAGCTTCAAACATTTCTGGACGTTTTTCAATGGCAAAAATCAATGAATATTGTAAATGCACAAACAGTAATATCTCCGCATTGCAAGGTGCAATTCTGAAATTTTTTGCTTTTTCCTGCTAATCCTAGCATGATAAAGAAGATTCAAAGAGAGTGAGATGCCAGCTCCTTTCATTCAGTCAGTAGCTTCAAACATTTCTGGTATATGAATAACATGATGTTTTTCAATGGCAAAAATCAATGAATATTGTAAATGCACAAACAGTAATATCTCCACATTGCAAGGTGCAATTCTGAAATTTTTTGCTTTTTCCTGCTAATCCTAGAATGATAAAGAAGATTCAAAGAGAGTGAGATGCCAGCTCTTTTCATTCAGTCAGTAGCTTCAAACATTTCTGGTATATGAATAACATGATGTTTTTCAATGGCAAAAATCAATGAATATTGTAAATGCACAAACAGTAATATCTCCGCATTGCAAGGTGCAATTCTGAAATTTTTTGCTTTTTCCTGCTAATCCTAGCATGATAAAGAAGATTCAAAGAGAGTGAGATGCCAGCTCTTTTCATTCAGTCAGTAGCTTCAAACATTTCTGGACGTTTTTCAATGGCAAAAATCAATGAATATTGTAAATGCACAAACAGTAATATCTCCGCATTGCAAGGTGCAATTCTGAAATTTTTTGCTTTTTCCTGCTAATCCTAGCATGATAAAGAAGATTCAAAGAGAGTGAGATGCCAGCTCTAATCATTCAGTCAGTAGCTTCAAACATTTCTGGACGTTTTTCAATGGCAAAAATCAATGAATATTGTAAATGCACAAACAGTAATATCTCCGCATTGCAAGGTGCAATTCTGAAATTTTTTGCTTTTTCCTGCTAATCCTAGCATGATAAAGAAGACTCAAAGAGAGTGACATGCCAGCTCCTTTCATTCAGTCAGTAGCTTCAAACATTTCTGGACGTTTTTCAATGGCAAAAATCAATGAATATTGTAAATGCACAAACAGTAATATCTCCACATTGCAAGGTGCAATTCTGAAATTTTTTGCTTTTTCCTGCTAATCCTAGCATGATAAAGAAGATTCAAAGAGAGTGAGATGCCAGCTCTTTTCATTCAGTCAGTAGCTTCAAACATTTCTGGACGTTTTTCAATGGCAAAAATCAATGAATATTGTAGATGCACAAACAGTAATATCTCCGCATTGCAAGGTGCAATTCTGAAATTTTTTGCTTTTTCCTGCTAATCCTAGCATGATAAAGAAGATTCAAAGAGAGTGAGATGCCAGCTCTTTTCATTCAGTCAGTAGCTTCAAACATTTCTGGACGTTTTTCAATGGCAAAAATCAATGAATATTGTAAATGCACAAACAGTAATATCTCCGCATTGCAAGGTGCAATTCTGAAATTTTTTGCTTTTTCCTGCTAATCCTAGCATGATAAAGAAGATTCAAAGAGAGTGAGATGCCAGCTCCTTTCATTCAGTCAGTAGCTTCAAACATTTCTGGACATTTTTCAATGGCAAAAATCAATGAATATTGTAAATGCACAAACAGTAATATTTCCGCATTGCAAGGTGCAATTCTGAAATTTTTTGCTTTTTCCTGCTAATCCTAGCATGATAAAGAAGATTCAAAGAGAGTGAGATGCCAGCTCTTTTCATTCAGTCAGTAGCTTCAAACATTTCTGGACGTTTTTCAATGGCAAAAATCAATGAATATTGTAAATGCACAAACAGTAATATCTCCGCATTGCAAGGTGCAATTCTGAAATTTTTTGCTTTTTCCTGCTAATCCTAGCATGATAAAGAAGATTCAAAGAGAGTGAGATGCCAGCTCCTTTCATTCAGTCAGTAGCTTCAAACATTTCTGGACGTTTTTCAATGGCAAAAATCAATGAATATTGTAAATGCACAAACAGTAATATCTCCGCATTGCAAGGTGCAATTCTGAAATTTTTTGCTTTTTCCTGCTAATCCTAGCATGATAAAGAAGATTCAAAGAGAGTGAGATGCCAGCTCTTTTCATTCAGTCATTAGCTTCAAACATTTCTGTACGTTTTTCAATGGCAAAAATCAATGAATATTGTAAATGCACAAACAGTAATTTCTCCGCATTGCAAGGTGCAATTCTGAAATTTTTTGCTTTTTCCTGCTAATCCTAGCATGATAAAGAAGATTCAAAGAGAGTGAGATGCCAGCTCTTTTCATTCAGTCAGTAGCTTCAAACATTTCTGGTATATGAATAACATGATGTTTTTCAATGGCAAAAATCAATGAATATTGTAAATGCACAAACAGTAATTTCTCCGCATTGCAAGGTGCAATTCTGAATTTTTTTGCTTTTTCCTGCTAATCCTAGCATGATAAAGAAGATTCAAAGAGAGTGAGATGCCAGCTCTTTTCATTCAGTCAGTAGCTTCAAACATTTCTGGTATATGAATAACATGATGTTTTTCAATGGCAAAAATCAATGAATATTGTAAATGCACAAACAGTAATATCTCCGCATTGCAAGGTGCAATTCTGAAATTTTTTGCTTTTTCCTGCTAATCCTAGCATGATAAAGAAGATTCAAAGAGAGTGAGATGCCATCTCTTTTCATTCAGTCAGTAGCTTCAAACATTTCTGGACGTTTTTCAATGGCAAAAATCAATGAATATTGTAAATGCACAAACAGTAATATCTCCGCATTGCAAGGTGCAATTCTGAAATTTTTTGCTTTTTCCTGCTAATCCTAGCATGATAAAGAAGATTCAAAGAGAGTGACATGCCAGCTCCTTTCATTCAGTCAGTAGCTTCAAACATTTCTGGACGTTTTTCAATGGCAAAAATCAATGAATATTGTAAATGCACAAACAGTAATATCTCCGCATTGCAAGGTGCAATTCTGAAATTTTTTGCTTTTTCCTGCTAATCCTAGCATGATAAAGAAGATTCAAAGAGAGTGAGATGCCAGCTCTTTTCATTCAGTCAGTAGCTTCAAACATTTCTGGACGTTTTTCAATGGCAAAAATCAATGAATATTGTAAATGCACAAACAGTAATATCTCCGCATTGCAAGGTGCAATTCTGAAATTTTTTGCTTTTTCCTGCTAATCCTAGCATGATAAAGAAGATTCAAAGAGAGTGAGATGCCAGCTCTTTTCATTCAGTCAGTAGCTTCAAACATTTCTGGACGTTTTTCAATGGCAAAAATCAATGAATATTGTAAATGCACAAACAGTAATATCTCCGCATTGCAAGGTGCAATTCTGAGATTTTTTGCTTTTTCCTGCTAATCCTAGCATGATAAAGAAGATTCAAAGAGAGTGAGATGCCAGCTCCTTTCATTCAGTCAGTAGCTTCAAACATTTCTGGACGTTTTTCAATGGCAAAAATCAATGAATATTGTAAATGCACAAACAGTAAAATTTCCGCATTGCAAGGTGCAATTCTGAAATTTTTTGCTTTTTCCTGCTAATCCTAGCATGATAAAGAAGATTCAAAGAGAGTGAGATGCCAGCTCCTTTCATTCAGTCAGTAGCTTCAAACATTTCTGGACGTTTTTCAATGGCAAAAATCAATGAATATTGTAAATGCACAAACAGTAATTTCTCCGCATTGCAAGGTGCAATTCTGAAATTTTTTGCTTTTTCCAGCTAATCCTAGCATAGTAAAGAAGATTCAAAGAGAGTGAGATGCCAGCTCTTTTCATTCAGTCAGTAGCTTCAAACATTTCTGGACGTTTTTCAATGGCAAAAATCAATGAATATTGTAAATGCACAAACAGTAATATCTCCGCATTGCAAGGTGCAATTCTGAAATTTTTTGCTTTTTCCTGCTAATCCTAGCATGATAAAGAAGATTCAAAGAGAGTGAGATGCCAGCTCCTTTCATTCAGTCAGTAGCTTCAAACATTTCTGGACGTTTTTCAATGGCAAAAATCAATGAATATTGTAAATGCACAAACAGTAATATCTCCGCATTGCAAGGTGCAATTCTGAAATTTTTTGCTTTTTCCTGCTAATCCTAGCATGATAAAGAAGATTCAAAGAGAGTGAGATGCCAGCTCTTTTCATTCAGTCAGTAGCTTCAAACATTTCTGTACGTTTTTCAATGGCAAAAATCAATGAATATTGTAAATGCACAAACAGTAATATCTCCGCATTGCAAGGTGCAATTCTGAAATTTTTTGCTTTTTCCTGCTAATCCTAGCATGATAAAGAAGATTCAAAGAGAGTGAGATGCCAGCTCTTTTCATTCAGTCAGTAGCTTCAAACATTTCTGGACGTTTTTCAATGGCAAAAATCAATGAATATTGTAAATGCACAAACAGTAATATCTCCGCATTGCAAGGTGCAATTCTGAAATTTTTTGATTTTTCCTGCTAAACCTAGCATGATAAAGAAGATTCAAAGAGAGTGACATGCCAGCTCCTTTCATTCAGTCAGTAGCTTCAAACATTTCTGGACGTTTTTCAATGGCAAAAATCAATGAATATTGTAAATGCACAAACAGTAATATCTCCGCATTGCAAGGTGCAATTCTGAAATTTTTTGCTTTTTCCTGCTAATCCTAGCATGATAAAGAAGATTCAAAGAGAGTGAGATGCCAGCTCTTTTCATTCAGTCAGTAGCTTCAAACATTTCTGGACGTTTTTCAATGGCAAAAATCAATGAATATTGTAAATGCACAAACAGTAATATCTCCGCATTGCAAGGTGCAATTCTGAAATTTTTTGCTTTTTCCTGCTAATCCTAGCATGATAAAGAAGATTCAAAGAGAGTGAGATGCCAGCTCTTTTCATTCAGTCAGTAGCTTCAAACATTTCTGGACGTTTTTCAATGGCAAAAATCAATGAATATTGTAAATGCACAAACAGTAATATCTCCGCATTGCAAGGTGCAATTCTGAAATTTTTTGCTTTTTCCTGCTAATCCTAGCATGATAAAGAAGATTCAAAGAGAGTGAGATGCCAGCTCCTTTCATTCAGTCAGTAGCTTCAAACATTTCTGGACGTTTTTCAATGGCAAAAATCAATGAATATGGTAAATGCACAAACAGTAATATTTCCGCATTGCAAGGTGCAATTCTGAAATTTTTTGCTTTTTCCTGCTAATCCTAGCATGATAAAGAAGATTCAAAGAGAGTGAGATGCCAGCTCCTTTCATTCAGTCAGTAGCTTCAAACATTTCTGGACGTTTTTCAATGGCAAAAATCAATGAATATTGTAAATGCACAAACAGTAATTTCTCCGCATTGCAAGGTGCAATTCTGAAATTTTTTGCTTTTTCCTGCTAATCCTAGCATGATAAAGAAGATTCAAAGAGAGTGAGATGCCAGCTCTTTTCATTCAGTCAGTAGCTTCAAACATTTCTGGACGTTTTTCAATGGCAAAAATCAATGAATATTGTAAATGCACAAACAGTAATATCTCCGCATTGCAAGGTGCAATTCTGAAATTTTTTGCTTTTTCCTGCTAATCCTAGCATGATAAAGAAGATTCAAAGAGAGTGAGATGCCAGCTCCTTTCATTCAGCCACTAGCTTCAAACATTTCTGGACGTTTTTCAATGGCAAAAATCAATGAATATTGTAAATGCACAAACAGTAATATCTCCGCATTGCAAGGTGCAATTCTGAAATTTTTTGCTTTTTCCTGCTAATCCTAGCATGATAAAGAAGATTCAAAGAGAGTGAGATGCCAGCTCTTTTCATTCAGTCAGTAGCTTCAAACATTTCTGTTCGTTTTTCAATGGCAAAAATCAATGAATATTGTAAATGCACAAACAGTAATTTCTCCGCATTGCAAGGTGCAATTCTGAAATTTTTTGCTTTTTCCTGCTAATCCTAGCATGATAAAGAAGATTCAAAGAGAGTGAGATGCCAGCTCCTTTCATTCAGTCAGTAGCTTCAAACATTTCTGGACGTTTTTCAATGGCAAAAATCAATGAATATTGTAAATGCACAAACAGTAATATCTCCGCTTTGCAAGGTGCAATTCTGAAATTTTTTGCTTTTTCCTGCTAATCCTAGCATGATAAAGAAGATTCAAAGAGAGTGAGATGCTAGCTCTTTTCATTCAGTCAGTAGCTTCAAACATTTCTGTACGTTTTTCAATGGCAAAAATCAATGAATATTGTAAATGCACAAACAGTAATTTCTCCGCATTGCAAGGTGCAATTCTGAAATTTTTTGCTTTTTCCTGCTAATCCTAGCATGATAAAGAAGATTCAAAGAGAGTGAGATGCCAACTCTTTTCATTCGGTCAGTAGCTTCAAACATTTCTGGTATATGAATAACATGATGTTTTTCAATGGCAAAAATCAATGAATATTGTAAATGCACAAACAGTAATTTCTCCGCATTGCAAGGTGCAATTCTGAAATTTTTTGCTTTTTCCTGCTAATCCTAGCATGATAAAGAAGATTCAAAGAGAGTCAGATGCCAGCTCTTTTCATTCAGTCGGTAGCTTCAAACATTTCTGGTATATGAATAACATGATGTTTTTCAATGGCAAAAATCAATGAATATTGTAAATGCACAAACAGTAATATCTCCGCATTGCAAGGTGCAATTCTGAAATATTTTGCTTTTTCCTGCTAATCCTAGCATGATAAAGAAGATTCAAAGAGAGTGAGATGCCAGCTCTTTTCATTCAGTCAGTAGCTTCAAACATTTCTGGACGTTTTTCAATGGCAAAAATCAATGAATATTGTAAATGCACAAACAGTAATATCTCCGCATTGCAAGGTGCAATTCTGAAATTTTTTGCTTTTTCCTGCTAATCCTAGCATGATAAAGAAGATTCAAAGAGAGTGACATGCCAGCTCCTTTCATTCAGTCAGTAGCTTCAAACATTTCTGGACGTTTTTCAATGGCAAAAATCAATGAATATTGTAAATGCACAAACAGTAATATCTCCGCATTGCAAGGTGCAATTCTGAAATTTTTTGCTTTTTCCTGCTAATCCTAGCATGATAAAGAAGATTCAAAGAGAGTGAGATGCCAGCTCTTTTCATTCAGTCAGTAGCTTCAAACATTTCTGGACGTTTTTCAATGGCAAAAATCAATGAATATTGTAAATGCACAAACAGTAATATCTCCGCATTGCAAGGTGCAATTCTGAAATTTTTTGCTTTTTCCTGCTAATCCTAGCATGATAAAGAAGATTCAAAGAGAGTGAGATGCCAGCTCTTTTCATTCAGTCAGTAGCTTCAAACATTTCTGGACGTTTTTCAATGGCAAAAATCAATGAATATTGTAAATGCACAAACAGTAATATCTCCGCATTGCAAGGTGCAATTCTGAAATTTTTTGCTTTTTCCTGCTAATCCTAGCATGATAAAGAAGATTCAAAGAGAGTGAGATGCCAGCTCCTTTCATTCAGTCAGTAGCTTCAAACATTTCTGGACGTTTTTCAATGGCAAAAATCAATGAATATTGTAAATGCTCAAACAGTAATATTTCCGCATTGCAAGGTGCAATTCTGAAATTTTTTGCTTTTTCCTGCTAATCCTAGCATGATAAAGAAGATTCAAAGAGAGTGAGATGCCAGCTCCTTTCATTCAGTCAGTAGCTTCAAACATTTCTGGACGTTTTTCAATGGCAAAAATCAATGAATATTGTAAATGCACAAACAGTAATTTCTCCGCATTGCAAGGTGCAATTCTGAAATTTTTTGCTTTTTCCTGCTAATCCTAGCATGATAAAGAAGATTCAAAGAGAGTGAGATGCCAGCTCTTTTCATTCAGTCAGTAGCTTCAAACATTTCTGGACGTTTTTCAATGGCAAAAATCAATGAATATTGTAAATGCACAAACAGTAATATCTCCGCATTGCAAGGTGCAATTCTGAAATTTTTTGCTTTTTCCTGCTAATCCTAGCATGATAAAGAAGATTCAAAGAGAGTGAGATGCCAGCTCCTTTCATTCAGTCAGTAGCTTCAAACATTTCTGGACGTTTTTCAATGGCAAAAATCAATGAATATTGTAAATGCACAAACAGTAATATCTCCGCATTGTAAGGTGCAATTCTGAAATTTTTTGCTTTTTCCTGCTAATCCTAGCATGATAAAGAAGATTCAAAGAGAGTGAGATGCCAGCTCTTTTCATTCAGTCAGTAGCTTCAAACATTTCTGGACGTTTTTCAATGGCAAAAATCAATGAATATTGTAAATACACAAACAGTAATTTCTCCGCATTGCAAGGTGCAATTCTGAAATTTTTTGCTTTTTCCTGCTAATCCTAGCATGATAAAGAAGTTTCAAAGAGAGTGAGATGCCAGCTCTTTTCATTCAGTCAGTAGCTTCAAACATTTCTGGACGTTTTTCAATGGCAAAAATCAATGAATATTATAAATGCACAAACAGTAATATCTCCGCATTGCAAGGTGCAATTCTGAAATTTTTTGCTTTTTCCTGCTAATCCTAGCATGATAAAGAAGATTCAAAGAGAGTGAGATGCCAGCTCTTTTCATTCAGTCAGTAGCTTCAAACATTTCTGGACGTTTTTCAATGGCAAAAATCAATGAATATTGTAAATGCACAAACAGTAATATCTCCGCATTGCAAGGTGCAATTCTGAAATTTTTTGCTTTTTCCTGCTAATCCTAGCATGATAAAGAAGATTCAAAGAGAGTGAGATGCCAGCTCCTTTCATTCAGTCAGTAGCTTCAAACATTTCTGGACGTTTTTCAATGGCAAAAATCAATGAATATTGTAAATGCTCAAACAGTAATATTTCCGCATTGCAAGGTGCAATTCTGAAATTTTTTGCTTTTTCCTGCTAATCCTAGCATGATAAAGAAGATTCAAAGAGAGTGAGATGCCAGCTCCTTTCATTCAGTCAGTAGCTTCAAACATTTCTGGACGTTTTTCAATGGCAAAAATCAATGAATATTGTAAATGCACAAACAGTAATTTCTCCGCATTGCAAGGTGCAATTCTGAAATTTTTTGCTTTTTCCTGCTAATCCTAGCATGATAAAGAAGATTCAAAGAGAGTGAGATGCCAGCTCTTTTCATTCAGTCAGTAGCTTCAAACATTTCTGGACGTTTTTCAATGGCAAAAATCAATGAATATTGTAAATGCACAAACAGTAATATCTCCGCATTGCAAGGTGCAATTCTGAAATTTTTTGCTTTTTCCTGCTAATCCTAGCATGATAAAGAAGATTCAAAGAGAGTGAGATGCCAGCTCCTTTCATTCAGTCAGTAGCTTCAAACATTTCTGGACGTTTTTCAATGGCAAAAATCAATGAATATTGTAAATGCACAAACAGTAATATCTCCGCATTGTAAGGTGCAATTCTGAAATTTTTTGCTTTTTCCTGCTAATCCTAGCATGATAAAGAAGATTCAAAGAGAGTGAGATGCCAGCTCTTTTCATTCAGTCAGTAGCTTCAAACATTTCTGTACGTTTTTCAATGGCAAAAATCAATGAATATTGTAAATACACAAACAGTAATTTCTCCGCATTGCAAGGTGCAATTCTGAAATTTTTTGCTTTTTCCTGCTAATCCTAGCATGATAAAGAAGTTTCAAAGAGAGTGAGATGCCAGCTCTTTTCATTCAGTCAGTAGCTTCAAACATTTCTGGTATATGAATAACATGATGTTTTTCAATGGCAAAAATCAATGAATATTGTAAATGCACAAACAGTAATTTCTCCGCATTGCAAGGTGCAATTCTGAAATTTTTTGCTTTTTCCTGCTAATCCTAGCATGATAAAGAAGATTCAAAGAGAGTGAGATGCCAGCTCTTTTCATTCAGTCAGTAGCTTCAAACATTTCTGGTATATGAATAACATGATGTTTTTCAATGGCAAAAATCAATGAATATTGTAAATGCACAAACAGTAATATCTCCGCATTGCAAGGTGCAATTCTGAAATTTTTTGCTTTTTCCTGCTAATCCTAGCATGATAAAGAAGATTCAAAGAGAGTGAGATGCCAGCTCTTTTCATTCAGTCAGTAGCTTCAAACATTTCTGGACGTTTTTCAATGGCAAAAATCAATGAATATTGTAAATGCACAAACAGTAATATCTCCGCATTGCAAGGTGCAATTCTGAAATTTTTTGCTTTTTCCTGCTAATCCTAGCATGATAAAGAAGATTCAAAGAGAGTGACATGCCAGCTCCTTTCATTCAGTCAGTAGCTTCAAACATTTCTGGACGTTTTTCAATGGCAAAAATCAATGAATATTGTAAATGCACAAACAGTAATATCTCCGCATTGCAAGGTGCAATTCTGAAATTTTTTGCTTTTTCCTGCTAATCCTAGCATGATAAAGAAGATTCAAAGAGAGTGAGATGCCAGCTCTTTTCATTCAGTCAGTAGCTTCAAACATTTCTGGACGTTTTTCAATGGCAAAAATCAATGAATATTGTAAATGCACAAACAGTAATATCTCCGCATTGCAAGGTGCAATTCTGAAATTTTTTGCTTTTTCCTGCTAATCCTAGCATGATAAAGAAGATTCAAAGAGAGTGAGATGCCAGCTCTTTTCATTCAGTCAGTAGCTTCAAACATTTCTGGACGTTTTTCAATGGCAAAAATCAATGAATATTGTAAATGCACAAACAGTAATATCTCCGCATTGCAAGGTGCAATTCTGAAATTTTTTGCTTTTTCCTGCTAATCCTAGCATGATAAAGAAGATTCAAAGAGAGTGAGATGCCAGCTCCTTTCATTCAGTCAGTAGCTTCAAACATTTCTGGACGTTTTTCAATGGCAAAAATCAATGAATATTGTAAATGCACAAACAGTAATATTTCCGCATTGCAAGGTGCAATTCTGAAATTTTTTGCTTTTTCCTGCTAATCCTAGCATGATAAAGAAGATTCAAAGAGAGTGAGATGCCAGCTCCTTTCATTCAGTCAGTAGCTTCAAACATTTCTGGACGTTTTTCAATGGCAAAAATCAATGAATATTGTAAATGCACAAACAGTAATTTCTCCGCATTGCAAGGTGCAATTCTGAAATTTTTTGCTTTTTCCTGCTAATCCTAGCATGATAAAGAAGATTCAAAGAGAGTGAGATGCCAGCTCTTTTCATTCAGTCAGTAGCTTCAAACATTTCTGGACGTTTTTCAATGGCAAAAATCAATGAATATTGTAAATGCACAAACAGTAATATCTCCGCATTGCAAGGTGCAATTCTGAAATTTTTTGCTTTTTCCTGCTAATCCTAGCATGATAAAGAAGATTCAAAGAGAGTGAGATGCCAGCTCCTTTCATTCAGTCAGTAGCTTCAAACATTTCTGGACGTTTTTCAATGGCAAAAATCAATGAATATTGTAAATGCACAAACAGTAATATCTCCGCATTGCAAGGTGCAATTCTGAAATTTTTTGCTTTTTCCTGCTAATCCTAGCATGATAAAGAAGATTCAAAGAGAGTGAGATGCCAGCTCTTTTCATTCAGTCAGTAGCTTCAAACATTTCTGTACGTTTTTCAATGGCAAAAATCAATGAATATTGTAAATGCACAAACAGTAATTTCTCCGCATTGCAAGGTGCAATTCTGAAATTTTTTGCTTTTTCCTGCTAATCCTAGCATGATAAAGAAGATTCAAAGAGAGTGAGATGCCAGCTCTTTTCATTCAGTCAGTAGCTTCAAACATTTCTGGTATATGAATAACATGATGTTTTTCAATGGCAAAAATCAATGAATATTGTAAATGCACAAACAGTAATATCTCCGCATTGCAAGGTGCAATTCTGAAATTTTTTGCTTTTTCCTGCTAATCCTAGCATGATAAAGAAGATTCAAAGAGAGTGAGATGCCAGCTCTTTTCATTCAGTCAGTAGCTTCAAACATTTCTGGACGTTTTTCAATGGCAAAAATCAATGAATATTGTAAATGCACAAACAGTAATATCTCCGCATTGCAAGGTGCAATTCTGAAATTTTTTGCTTTTTCCTGCTAATCCTAGCATGATAAAGAAGATTCAAAGAGAGTGAGATGCCAGCTCTTTTCATTCAGTCAGTAGCTTCAAACATTTCTGGACGTTTTTCAATGGCAAAAATCAATGAATATTGTAAATGCACAAACAGTAATTTCTCCGCATTGCAAGGTGCAATTCTGAAATTTTTTGCTTTTTCCTGCTAATCCTAGCATGATAAAGAAGATTCAAAGAGAGTGAGATGCCAGCTCTTTTCATTCAGTCAGTAGCTTCAAACATTTCTGGTATATGAATAACATGATGTTTTTCAATGGCAAAAATCAATGAATATTGTAAATGCACAAACAGTAATATCTCCACATTGCAAGGTGCAATTCTGAAATTTTTTGCTTTTTCCTGCTAATCCTAGCATGATAAAGAAGATTCAAAGAGAGTGAGATGCCAGCTCCTTTCATTCAGTCAGTAGCTTCAAACATTTCTGGACGTTTTTCAATGGCAAAAATCAATGAATATTGTAAATGCACAAACAGTAATTTCTCCGCATTGCAAGGTGCAATTCTGAAATTTTTTGCTTTTTCCTGCTAATCCTAGCATGATAAAGAAGATTCAAAGAGAGTGAGATGCCAGCTCCTTTCATTCAGTCAGTAGCTTCAAACATTTCTGGTATATGAATAACATGATGTTTTTCAATGGCAAAAATCAATGAATATTGTAAATGCACAAACAGTAATATCTCCACATTGCAAGGTGCAATTCTGAAATTTTTTGCTTTTTCCTGCTAATCCTAGCATGATAAAGAAGATTCAAAGAGAGTGAGATGCCAGCTCTTTTCATTCAGTCAGTAGCTTCAAACATTTCTGGTATATGAATAACATGATGTTTTTCAATGGCAAAAATCAATGAATATTGTAAATGCACAAACAGTAATATCTCCACATTGCAAGGTGCAATTCTGAAAATTTTTGCTTTTTCCTGCTCCTATTAGCATGATAAAGAAGATTCAAAGAGAGTGAGATGCCAGCTCTTTTCATTCAGTCAGTAGCTTCAAACATTACTGGTATATGAATAACATGATGTTTTTCAATGGCAAAAATCAATGAATATTGTAAATGCACAAACAGTAATATCTCCGCATTGCAAGGTGCAATTCTGAAATTTTTTGCTTTTTCCGCTAATCCTAGCATGATAAAGAAGATTTAAAGAGAGTGAGATGCCAGCTCTTTTCATTCAGTCAGTAGCTTCAAACATTTCTGGACGTTTTTCAAAGGCAAAAATCAATGAATATTGTAAATGCACAAACAGTAATATCTCCGCATTGCAACGTGCAATTCTGAAATTTTTTGCTTTTTCCTGCTAATCCTAGCATGATAAAGAAGATTCAAAGAGAGTGAGATGCCAGCTCTTTTCATTCAGTCAGTAGCTTCAAACATTTCTGGACGTTTTTCAATGGCAAAAATCAATGAATATTGTAAATGCACAAACAGTAATATCTCCGCATTGCAAGGTGCAATTCTGAAATTTTTTGCTTTTTCCTGCTAATCCTAGCATGATAAAGAAGATTCAAAGAGAGTGAGATGCCAGCTCCTTTCATTCAGTCAGTAGCTTCAAACATTTCTGGACGTTTTTCAATGGCAAAAATCAATGAATATTGTAAATGCACAAACAGTAATATCTCCGCATTGCAAGGTGCAATTCTGAAATTTTTTGCTTTTTCCGCTAATCCTAGCATGATAAAGAAGATTTAAAGAGAGTGAGATGCCAGCTCTTTTCATTCAGTCAGTAGCTTCAAACATTTCTGGACGTTTTTCAAAGGCAAAAATCAATGAATATTGTAAATGCACAAACAGTAATATCTCCGCATTGCAACGTGCAATTCTGAAATTTTTTGCTTTTTCCTGCTAATCCTAGCATGATAAAGAAGATTCAAAGAGAGTGAGATGCCAGCTCTTTTCATTCAGTCAGTAGCTTCAAACATTTCTGGACGTTTTTCAATGGCAAAAATCAATGAATATTGTAAATGCACAAACAGTAATATCTCCGCATTGCAAGGTGCAATTCTGAAATTTTTTGCTTTTTCCTGCTAATCCTAGCATGATAAAGAAGATTCAAAGAGAGTGAGATGCCAGCTCCTTTCATTCAGTCAGTAGCTTCAAACATTTCTGGACGTTTTTCAATGGCAAAAATCAATGAATATTGTAAATGCACAAACAGTAATATCTCCGCATTGCAAGGTGCAATTCTGAAATTTTTTGCTTTTTCCTGCTAATCCTAGCATGATAAAGAAGATTCAAAGAGAGTGAGATGCCAGCTCTTTTCATTCAGTCAGTAGCTTCAAACATTTCTGTACGTTTTTCAATGGCAAAAATCAATGAATATTGTAAATGCACAAACAGTAATTTCTCCGCATTGCAAGGTGCAATTCTGAAATTTTTTGCTTTTTCCTGCTAATCCTAGCATGATAAAGAAGATTCAAAGAGAGTGAGATGCCAGCTCTTTTCATTCAGTCAGTAGCTTCAAACATTTCTGGTATATGAATAACATGATGTTTTTCAATGGCAAAAATCAATGAATATTGTAAATGCACAAACAGTAATATCTCCGCATTGCAAGGTGCAATTCTGAAATTTTTTGCTTTTTCCTGCTAATCCTAGCATGATAAAGAAGATTCAAAGAGAGTGAGATGCCAGCTCTTTTCATTCAGTCAGTAGCTTCAAACATTTCTGGACGTTTTTCAATGGCAAAAATCAATGAATATTGTAAATGCACAAACAGTAATATCTCCGCATTGCAAGGTGCAATTCTGAAATTTTTTGCTTTTTCCTGCTAATCCTAGCATGATAAAGAAGATTCAAAGAGTGTGAGATGCCAGCTCTTTTCATTCAGTCAGTAGCTTCAAACATTTCTGGACGTTTTTCAATGGCAAAAATCAATGAATATTGTAAATGCACAAACAGTAATTTCTCCGCATTGCAAGGTGCAATTCTGAAATTTTTTGCTTTTTCCTGCTAATCCTAGCATGATAAAGAAGATTCAAAGAGAGTGAGATGCCAGCTCTTTTCATTCAGTCAGTAGCTTCAAACATTTCTGGTATATGAATAACATGATGTTTTTCAATGGCAAAAATCAATGAATATTGTAAATGCACAAACAGTAATATCTCCACATTGCAAGGTGCAATTCTGAAATTTTTTGCTTTTTCCTGCTAATCCTAGCATGATAAAGAAGATTCAAAGAGAGTGAGATGCCAGCTCCTTTCATTCAGTCAGTAGCTTCAAACATTTCTGGACGTTTTTCAATGGCAAAAATCAATGAATATTGTAAATGCACAAACAGTAATTTCTCCGCATTGCAAGGTGCAATTCTGAAATTTTTTGCTTTTTCCTGCTAATCCTAGCATGATAAAGAAGATTCAAAGAGAGTGAGATGCCAGCTCCTTTCATTCAGTCAGTAGCTTCAAACATTTCTGGTATATGAATAACATGATGTTTTTCAATGGCAAAAATCAATGAATATTGTAAATGCACAAACAGTAATATCTCCACATTGCAAGGTGCAATTCTGAAATTTTTTGCTTTTTCCTGCTAATCCTAGCATGATAAAGAAGATTCAAAGAGAGTGAGATGCCAGCTCTTTTCATTCAGTCAGTAGCTTCAAACATTTCTGGTATATGAATAACATGATGTTTTTCAATGGCAAAAATCAATGAATATTGTAAATGCACAAACAGTAATATCTCCACATTGCAAGGTGCAATTCTGAAAATTTTTGCTTTTTCCTGCTCCTATTAGCATGATAAAGAAGATTCAAAGAGAGTGAGATGCCAGCTCTTTTCATTCAGTCAGTAGCTTCAAACATTACTGGTATATGAATAACATGATGTTTTTCAATGGCAAAAATCAATGAATATTGTAAATGCACAAACAGTAATATCTCCGCATTGCAAGGTGCAATTCTGAAATTTTTTGCTTTTTCCGCTAATCCTAGCATGATAAAGAAGATTTAAAGAGAGTGAGATGCCAGCTCTTTTCATTCAGTCAGTAGCTTCAAACATTTCTGGACGTTTTTCAAAGGCAAAAATCAATGAATATTGTAAATGCACAAACAGTAATATCTCCGCATTGCAACGTGCAATTCTGAAATTTTTTGCTTTTTCCTGCTAATCCTAGCATGATAAAGAAGATTCAAAGAGAGTGAGATGCCAGCTCTTTTCATTCAGTCAGTAGCTTCAAACATTTCTGGACGTTTTTCAATGGCAAAAATCAATGAATATTGTAAATGCACAAACAGTAATATCTCCGCATTGCAAGGTGCAATTCTGAAATTTTTTGCTTTTTCCTGCTAATCCTAGCATGATAAAGAAGATTCAAAGAGAGTGACATGCCAGCTCCTTTCATTCAGTCAGTAGCTTCAAACATTTCTGGACATTTTTCAATGGCAAAAATCAATGAATATTGTAAATGCACAAACAGTAATATCTCCGCATTGCAAGGTGCAATTCTGAAATTTTTTGCTTTTTCCTGCTAATCCTAGCATGATAAAGAAGATTCAAAGAGAGTGAGATGCCAGCTCTTTTCATTCAGTCAGTAGCTTCAAACATTTCTGGACGTTTTTCAATGGCAAAAATCAATGAATATTGTAAATGCACAAACAGTAATATCTCCGCATTGCAAGGTGCAATTCTGAAATTTTTTGCTTTTTCCTGCTAATCCCAGCATGATAAAGAAGATTCAAAGAGAGTGAGATGCCAGCTCTTTTCATTCAGTCAGTAGCTTCAAACATTTCTGGACGTTTTTCAATGGCAAAAATCAATGAATATTGTAAATGCACAAACAGTAATATCTCCGCATTGCAAGGTGCAATTCTGAAATTTTTTGCTTTTTCCTGCTAATCCTAGCATGATAAAGAAGATTCAAAGAGAGTGAGATGCCAGCTCCTTTCATTCAGTCAGTAGCTTCAAACATTTCTGGACGTTTTTCAATGGCAAAAATCAATGAATATTGTAAATGCACAAACAGTAATATTTCCGCATTGCAAGGGGCAATTCTGAAATTTTTTGCTTTTTCCTGCTAATACTAGCATGATAAAGAAGATTCAAAGAGAGTGAGATGCCAGCTCCTTTCATTCAGTCAGTAGCTTCAAACATTTCTGGACGTTTTTCAATGGCAAAAATCAATGAATATTGTAAATGCACAAACAGTAATTTCTCCGCATTGCAAGGTGCAATTCTGAAATTTTTTGCTTTTTCCTGCTAATCCTAGCATGATAAAGAAGATTCAAAGAGAGTGAGATGCCAGCTCTTTTCATTCAGTCAGTAGCTTCAAACATTTCTGGACGTTTTTCAATGGCAAAAATCAATGAATATTGTAAATGCACAAACAGTAATATCTCCGCATTGCAAGGTGCAATTCTGAAATTTTTTGCTTTTTCCTGCTAATCCTAGCATGATAAAGAATATTCAAAGAGAGTGAGATGCCAGCTCCTTTCATTCAGTCAGTAGCTTCAAACATTTCTGGACGTTTTTCAATGGCAAAAATCAATGAATATTGTAAATGCACAAACAGTAATATCTCCGCATTGCAAGGTGCAATTCTGAAATTTTTTGCTTTTTCCTGCTAATCCTAGCATGATAAAGAAGATTCAAAGAGAGTGAGATGCCAGCTCTTTTCATTCAGTCAGTAGCTTCAAACATTTCTGTACGTTTTTCAATGGCAAAAATCAATGAATATTGTAAATGCACAAACAGTAATTTCTCCGCATTGCAAGGTGCAATTCTGAAATTTTTTGCTTTTTCCTGCTAATCCTAGCATGATAAAGAAGATTCAAAGAGAGTGAGATGCCAGCTCTTTTCATTCAGTCAGTAGCTTCAAACATTTCTGGTATATGAATAACATGATGTTTTTCAATGGCAAAAATCAATGAATATTGTAAATGCACAAACAGTAATTTCTTCGCATTGCAAGGTGCAATTCTGAAATTTTTTGCTTTTTCCTGCTAATCCTAGCATGATAAAGAAGATTCAAAGAGAGTGAGATGCCAGCTCATTTCATTCAGTCAGTAGCTTCAAACATTTCTGGACGTTTTTCAATGGCAAAAATCAATGAATATTGTAAATGCACAAACAGTAATTTCTCCGCATTGCAAGGTGCAATTCTGAAATTTTTTGCTTTTTCCTGATAATCCTAGCATGATAAAGAAGATTCAAAGAGAGTGAGATGCCAGCTCCTTTCATTCAGTCAGTAGCTTCAAACATTTCTGGTATATGAATAACATGATGTTTTTCAATGGCAAAAATCAATGAATATTGTAAATGCACAAACAGTAATATCTCCACATTGCAAGGTGCAATTCTGAAATTTTTTGCTTTTTCCTGCTAATCCTAGCATGATAAAGAAGATTCAAAGAGAGTGAGATGCCAGCTCCTTTCATTCAGTCAGTAGCTTCAAACATTTCTGGATGTTTTTCAATGGCAAAAATCAATGAATATTGTAAATGCACAAACAGTAATCTCTCCGCATTGCAAGGTGCAATTCTGAAATTTTTTGCTTTTTCCTGCTAATCCTAGCATGATAAAGAAGATTCAAAGAGAGTGAGATACCAGCTCTTTTAATTCAGTCAGTAGCTTCAATCATTTCTGGTATATGAATAACATGATGTTTTTCAATGGCAAAAATCAATGAATATTGTAAATGCACAAACAGTAATATCTCCACATTGCAAGGTGCAATTCTGAAATTTTTTGCTATTTCCTGCTAATCCTAGCATGATAAAGAAGATTCAAAGAGAGTGAGATGCCAGCTCTTTTCATTCAGTCAGTAGCTTCAAACATTTCTGGTATATGAATAACATGATGTTTTTCAATGGCAAAAATCAATGAATATTGTAAATGCACAAACAGTAATATCTCCACATTGCAAGGTGCAATTCTGAAATTTTTTGCTTTTTCCTGCTCCTCTTAGCATGATAAAGAAGATTCAAAGAGAGTGAGATGCCAGCTCTTTTCATTCAGTCAGTAGCTTCAAACATTTCTGGTATATGAATAACATGATGTTTTTCAATGGCAGAAATCAATGAATATTGTAAATGCACAAACAGTAATATCTCCGCATTGCAAGGTGCAATTCTGAAATTTTTTGCTTTTTCCTGCTAATCCTAGCATGATAAAGAAGATTCAAAGAGAGTGAGATGCCAGCTCTTTTCACTCAGTCAGTAGCTTCAAACATTTCTGGACGTTTTTCAATGGCAAAAATCAATGAATATTGTAAATGCACAAACAGTAATATCTCCGCATTGCAAGGTGCAATTCTGAAATTTTTTGCTTTTTCCTGCTAATCCTAGCATGATAAAGAAGATTCAAAGAGAGTGAGATGCCAGCTCCTTTCTTTCAGTCAGTAGCTTCAAACATTTCTGGTATATGAATAACATGATGTTTTTCAATGGCAAAAATCAATGAATATTGTAAATGCACAAACAGTAATATCTCCACATTGCAAGGTGCAATTCTGAAATTTTTTGCTTTTTCCTGCTAATTCTAGCATGATAAAGAAGATTCAAAGAGAGTGAGATGCCAGCTCTTTTCATTCAGTCAGTAGCTTCAAACATTTCTGGTATATGAATAACATGATGTTTTTCAATGGCAAAAATCAATGAATATTGTAAATGCACAAACAGTAATATCTCCACATTGCAAGGTGCAATTCTGAAACTTTTTGCTTTTTCCTGCTCCTCTTAGCATGATAAAGAAGATTCAAAGAGAGTGAGATGCCAGCTCTTTTCATTCAGTCAGTAGCTTCAAACATTTCTGGTATATGAATAACATGATGTTTTTCAATGGCAAAAATCAATGAATATTGTAAATGCGCAAACAGTAATATTTCCGCATTGCAAGGTGCAATTCTGAAATTTTTTGCTTTTTCCTGCTAATCCTAGCATGATAAAGAAGATTCAAAGAGAGTGAGATGCCAGCTCTTTTCATTCAGTCAGTAGCTTCAAACATTTCTGGACGTTTTTCAATGGCAAAAATCAATGAATATTGTAAATGCACAAACAGTAATATCTCCGCATTGCAAGGTGCAATTCTGAAATTTTTTGCTTTTTCCTGCTAATCCTAGCATGATAAAGAAGATTCAAAGAGAGTGAGATGCCAGCTCTTTTCATTCAGTCAGTAGCTTCAAACATTTCTGGACGTTTTTCAATGGCAAAAATCAATGAATATTGTAAATGCACAAACAGTAATATCTCCGCATTGCAAGGTGCAATTCTGAAATTTTTTGCTTTTTCCTGCTAATCCTAGCATGATAAAGAAGATTCAAAGAGAGTGACATGCCAGCTCCTTTCATTCAGTCAGTAGCTTCAAACATTTCTGGACGTTTTTCAATGGCAAAAATCAATGAATATTGTAAATGCACAAACAGTAATATCTCCGCATTGCAAGGTGCAATTCTGAAATTTTTTGCTTTTTCCTGCTAATCCTAGCATGATAAAGAAGATTCAAAGAGATTGAGATGCCAGCTCTTTTCATTCAGTCAGTAGCTTCAAACATTTCTGGACGTTTTTCAATGGCAAAAATCAATGAATATTGTAAATGCACAAACAGTAATATCTCCGCATTGCAAGGTGCAATTCTGAAATTTTTTGCTTTTTCCTGCTAATCCTAGCATGATAAAGAAGATTCAAAGAGAGTGAGATGCCAGCTCTTTTCATTCAGTCAGTAGCTTCAAACATTTCTGGACGTTTTTCAATGGCAAAAATCAATGAATATTGTAAATGCACAAACAGTAATATCTCCGCATTGCAAGGTGCAATTCTGAAATTTTTTGCTTTTTCCTGCTAATCCTGGCATGATAAAGAAGATTCAAAGAGAGTGAGATGCCAGCTCCTTTCATTCAGTCAGTAGCTTCAAACATTTCTGGACGTTTTTCAATGGCAAAAATCAATGAATATTGTAAATGCACAAACAGTAATATCTCCGCATTGCAAGGTGCAATTCTGAAATTTTTTGCTTTTTCCTGCTAATCCTAGCATGATAAAGAAGATTCAAAGAGAGTGAGATGCCAGCTCCTTTCATTCAGTCAGTAGCTTAAAACATTTCTGGTATATGAATAACATGATGTTTTTCAATGGCAAAAATCAATGAATATTGTAAATGCACAAACAGTAATATCTCCACATTGCAAGGTGCAATTCTGACATTTTTTGCTTTTTCCTGCTAATCCTAGCATGATAAAGAAGATTCAAAGAGAGTGAGATGCCAGCTCTTTTCATTCAGTCAGTAGCTTCAAACATTTCTGGACGTTTTTCAATGGCAAAAATCAATGAATATTGTAAATGCACAAACAGTAATTTCTCCGCATTGCAAGGTGCAATTCTGAAATTGTTTTGCTTTTTCCTGCTTATCCTAGCATGATAAAGAAGATTCAAAGAGAGTGAGATGCCAGCTCCTTTCATTCAGTCAGTAGCTTCAAACATTTCTGGACGTTTTTCAATGGCAAAAATCAATGAATATTGTAAATGCACAAACAGTAATATCTCCGCATTGCAAGGTGCAATTCTGAAATTTTTTGCTTTTTCCTGCTAATCCTAGCATGAAAAAGAAGATTCAAAGAGAGTGAGATGCCAGGTCCTTTCATTCAGTCAGTAGCTTCAAACATTTCTGGATGTTTTTCAATGGCAAAAATCAATGAATATTGTAAATGCACAAACAGTAATTTCTCCGCATTGCAAGGTGCAATTCTGAAATTTTTTGCTTTTTCCTGCTAATCCTAGCATGATAAAGAAGATTCAAAGAGAGTGAGATACCAGCTCTTTTAATTCAGTCAGTAGCTTCAATCATTTCTGGTATATGAATAACATGATGTTTTTCAATGGCAAAAATCAATGAATATTGTAAATGCACAAACAGTAATATCTCCACATTGCAAGGTGCAATTCTGAAATTTTTTGCTTTTTCCTGCTAATCCTAGCATGATAAAGAAGATTCAAAGAGAGTGAGATGCCAGCTCTTTTCATTCAGTCAGTAGCTTCAAACATTTCTGGTATATGAATAACATGATGTTTTTCAATGGCAAAAATCAATGAATATTGTAAATGCACAAACAGTAATATCTCCACATTGCAAGGTGCAATTCTGAAATTTTTTGCTTTTTCCTGCTCCTCTTAGCATGATAAAGAAGATTCAAAGAGAGTGAGATGCCAGCTCTTTTCATTCAGTCAGTAGCTTCAAACATTTCTGGTATATGAATAACATGATGTTTTTCAATGGCAGAAATCAATGAATATTGTAAATGCACAAACAGTAATATCTCCGCATTGCAAGGTGCAATTCTGAAATTTTTTGCTTTTTCCTGCTAATCCTAGCATGATAAAGAAGATTCAAAGAGAGTGAGATGCCAGCTCTTTTCACTCAGTCAGTAGCTTCAAACATTTCTGGACGTTTTTCAATGGCAAAAATCAATGAATATTGTAAATGCACAAACAGTAATATCTCCGCATTGCAAGGTGCAATTCTGAAATTTTTTGCTTTTTCCTGCTAATCCTAGCATGATAAAGAAGATTCAAAGAGAGTGAGATGCCAGCTCCTTTCTTTCAGTCAGTAGCTTCAAACATTTCTGGTATATGAATAACATGATGTTTTTCAATGGCAAAAATCAATGAATATTGTAAATGCACAAACAGTAATATCTCCACATTGCAAGGTGCAATTCTGAAATTTTTTGCTTTTTCCTGCTAATTCTAGCATGATAAAGAAAATTCAAAGAGAGTGAGATGCCAGCTCTTTTCATTCAGTCAGTAGCTTCAAACATTTCTGGTATATGAATAACATGATGTTTTTCAATGGCAAAAATCAATGAATATTGTAAATGCACAAACAGTAATATCTCCACATTACAAGGTGCAATTCTGAAATTTTTTGCTTTTTCCTGCTCCTCTTAGCATGATAAAGAAGATTCAAAGAGAGTGAGATGCCAGCTCTTTTCATTCATTCAGTAGCTTCAAACATTTCTGGTATATGAATAACATGATGTTTTTCAATGGCAGAAATCAATGAATATTGTAAATGCACAAACAGTAATATATCCGCATTGCAAGGTGCAATTCTGAAATTTTTTGCTTTTTCCTGCTAATCCTAGCATGATAAAGAAGATTCAAAGAGAGTGAGATGCCAGCTCTTTTCACTCAGTCAGTAGCTTCAAACATTTCTGGACGTTTTTCAATGGCAAAAATCAATGAATATTGTAAATGCACAAACAGTAATATCTCCGCATTGCAAGGTGCAATTCTGAAATTTTTTGCTTTTTCCTGCTAATCCTAGCATGATAAAGAAGATTCAAAGAGAGTGAGATGCCAGCTCCTTTCTTTCAGTCAGTAGCTTCAAACATTTCTGGTATATGAATAACATGATGTTTTTCAATGGCAAAAATCAATGAATATTGTAAATGCACAAACAGTAATATCTCCACATTGCAAGGTGCAATTCTGAAATTTTTTGCTTTTTCCTGCTAATTCTAGCATGATAAAGAAAATTCAAAGAGAGTGAGATGCCAGCTCTTTTCATTCAGTCAGTAGCTTCAAACATTTCTGGTATATGAATAACATGATGTTTTTCAATGGCAAAAATCAATGAATATTGTAAATGCACAAACAGTAATATCTCCACATTACAAGGTGCAATTCTGAAATTTTTTGCTTTTTCCTGTTCCTCTTAGCATGATAAAGAAGATTCAAAGAGAGTGAGATGCCAGCTCTTTTCATTCAGTCAGTAGCTTCAAACATTTCTGGTATATGAATAACATGATGTTTTTCAATGGCAAAAATCAATGAATATTGTAAATGCACAAACAGTAATATCTCCGCATTGCAAGGTGCAATTCTGAAATTTTTTGCTTTTTCCTGCTAATCCTAGCATGATAAAGAAGATTCAAAGAGAGTGAGATGCCAGCTCTTTTCATTCAGTCAGTAGCTTCAAACATTTCTGGACGTTTTTCAATGGCAAAAATCAATGAATATTGTAAATGCACAAACAGTAATATCTCCGCATTGCAAGGTGCAATTCTGAAATTTTTTGCTTTTTCCTGCTAATCCTAGCATGATAAAGAAGATTCAAAGAGAGTGACATGCCAGCTCCTTTCATTCAGTCAGTAGCTTCAAACATTTCTGGACGTTTTTCAATGGCAAAAATCAATGAATATTGTAAATGCACAAACAGTAATATCTCCGCATTGCAAGGTGCAATTCTGAAATTTTTTGCTTTTTCCTGCTAATCCTAGCATGATAAAGAAGATTCAAAGAGAGTGAGATGCCAACTCTTTTCATTCAGTCAGTAGCTTCAAACATTTCTGGACGTTTTTCAATGGCAAAAATCAATGAATATTGTAAATGCACAAACAGTAATATCTCCGCATTGCAAGGTGCAATTCTGAAATTTTTTGCTTTTTCCTGCTAATCCTAGCATGATAAAGAAGATTCAAAGAGAGTGAGATGCCAGCTCTTTTCATTCAGTCAGTAGCTTCAAACATTTCTGGACGTTTTTCAATGGCAAAAATCAATGAATATTGTAAATGCACAAACAGTAATATCTCCGCATTGCAAGGTGCAATTCTGAAATTTTTTGCTTTTTCCTGCTAATCCTAGCATGATAAAGAAGATTCAAAGAGAGTGAGATGCCAGCTCCTTTCATTCAGTCAGTAGCTTCAAACATTTCTGGACGTTTTTCAATGGCAAAAATCAATGAATATTGTAAATGCACAAACAGTAATATCTCCGCATTGCAAGGTGCAATTCTGAAATTTTTTGCTTTTTCCTGCTAATCCTAGCATGATAAAGAATATTCAAAGAGAGTGAGATGCCAGCTCCTTTCATTCAGTCAGTAGCTTCAAACATTTCTGGTATATGAATAACATGATGTTTTTCAATGGCAAAAATCAATGAATATTGTAAATGCACAAACAGTAATATCTCCACATTGCAAGGTGCAATTCTGACATTTTTTGCTTTTTCCTGCTAATCCTAGCATGATAAAGAAGATTCAAAGAGAGTGAGATGCCAGCTCTTTTCATTCAGTCAGTAGCTTCAAACATTTCTGGACGTTTTTCAATGGCAAAAATCAATGAATATTGTAAATGCACAAACAGTAATTTCTCGGCATTGCAAGGTGCAATTCTGAAATTTTTTTGCTTTTTCCTGCTTATCCTAGCATGATAAAGAAGATTCAAAGAGAGTGAGATGCCAGCTCCTTTCATTCAGTCAGTAGCTTCAAACATTTCTGGACGTTTTTCAATGGCAAAAATCAATGAATATTGTAAATGCACAAACAGTAATATCTCCGCATTGCAAGGTGCAATTCTGAAATTTTTTGCTTTTTCCTGCTAATCCTAGCATGAAAAAGAAGATTCAAAGAGAGTGAGATGCCAGCTCCTTTCATTCAGTCAGTAGCTTCAAACATTTCTGGTATATGAATAACATGATGTTTTTCAATGGCAAAAATCAATGAATATTGTAAATGCACAAACAGTAATATCTCCACATTGCAAGGTGCAATTCTGAAATTTTTTGCTTTTTCCTGCTAATCCTAGCATGATAAAGAAGATTCAAAGAGAGTGAGATGCCAGCTCTTTTCATTCAGTCAGTAGCTTCAAACATTTCTGTACGTTTTTCAATGGCAAAAATCAATGAATATTGTAAATGCACAAACAGTAATTTCTCCGCATTGCAAGGTGCAATTCTGAAATTTTTTGCTTTTTCCTGCTAATCCTAGCATGATAAAGAAGATTCAAAGAGAGTGAGATGCCAGCTCCTTTCATTCAGTCAGTAGCTTCAAACATTTCTGGACGTTTTTCAATGGCAAAAATCAATGAATATTGTAAATGCACAAACAGTAATATCTCCGCATTGCAAGGTGCAATTCTGAAATTTTTTGCTTTTTCCTGCTAATCCTAGCATGATAAAGAAGATTCAAAGAGAGTGAGATGTCAGCTCTTTTCATTCAGTCAGTAGCTTCAAACATTTCTGGACGTTTTTCAATGGCAAAAATCAATGAATATTGTAAATGCACAAACAGTAATTTCTCCGCATTGCAAGGTGCAATTCTGAAATTTTTTGCTTTTTCCTGCTAATTCTAGCATGATAAAGAAGATTCAAAGAGAGTGAGATGCCAGCTCTTTTCATTCAGTCAGTAGCTTCAAACATTTCTGGTATATGAATAACATGATGTTTTTCAATGGCAAAAATCAATGAACATTGTAAATGCACAAACAGTAATTTCTCCGCATTGCAAGGTGCAATTCTGAAATTTTTTGCTTTTTCCTGCTAATCCTAGCATGATAAAGAAGATTCAAAGAGAGTGAGATGCCAGCTCCTTTCATTCAGTCAGTAGCTTCAAACATTTCTGGACGTTTTTCAATGTCAAAAATCAATGAATATTGTAAATGCACAAACAGTAATTTCTCCGCATTGCAAGGTGCAATTCTGAAATTTTTTGCTTTTTCCTGCTAATCGTAGCATGATAAAGAAGATTCAAAGAGAGTGAGATGCCAGCTCTTTTCATTCAGTCAGTAGCTTCAAACATTTCTGGACGTTTTTCAATGGCAAAAATCAATGAATATTGTAAATGCACAAACAGTAATTTCTCCGCATTGCAAGGTGCAATTCTGAAATTTTTTGCTTTTTCCTGCTAATCCTAGCATGATAAAGAAGATTCAAAGAGAGTGACATGCCAGCTCTTTTCATTCAGTCAGTAGCTTCAAACATTTCTGGTATATGAATAACATGATGTTTTTCAATGGCAAAAATCAATGAATATTGTAAATGCACAAACAGTAATATCTCCGCATTGCAAGGTGCAATTCTGAAATTTTTTGATTTTTCCTGCTAATCCTAGCATGATAAAGAATATTCAAAGAGAGTGAGATGCCAGCTCTTTTCATTCAGTCAGTAGCTTCAAACATTTCTGGACGTTTTTCAATGGCAAAAATCAATGAATATTGTAAATGCACAAACAGTAATTTCTCCGCATTGCAAGGTGCAATTCTGAAATTTTTTGCTTTTTCCTGCTAATCCTAGCATGATAAAGAAGATTCAAAGAGAGTGAGATGCCAGCTCTTTTCATTCAGTCAGTAGCTTCAAACATTTCTGGTATATGAATAACATGATGTTTTTCAATGGCAAAAATCAATGAATATTGTAAATACACAAACAGTAATTTCTCCGTATTGCAAAGTGCAATTCTGAAATTTTTTGCTTTTTCCTGCTTATCCTAGCATGATAAAGAAGATTCAAAGAGAGTGAGATGCCAGCTCCTTTCATTCAGTCAGTAGCTTCAAACATTTCTGGACGTTTTTCAATGGCAAAAATCAATGAATATTGTAAATGCACAAACAGTAATTTCTCCGCATTGCAAGGTGCAATTCTGAAATTTTTTGCTTTTTCCTGCTAATCGTAGCATGATAAAGAAGATTCAAAGAGAGTGAGATGCCAGCTCTTTTCATTCAGTCAGTAGCTTCAAACATTTCTGGTATATGAATAACATGATGTTTTTCAATGGCAAAAATCAATGAATATTGTAAATGCACAAACAATAATATCTCCGCATTGCAAGGTGCAATTCTGAAATTTTTTGCTTTTTCCTGCTAATCCTAGCATGATAAAAAAGATTCAAAGAGAGTGAGATGCCAGCTCTTTTCATTCAGTCAGTAGCTTCAAACATTTCTGGACGTTTTTCAATGGCAAAAATCAATGAATATTGTAAATGCACAAACAGTAATATCTCCGCATCGCAAGGTGCAATTCTGAAATTTTTTGCTTTTTCCTGCTCCTCTTAGCATGATAAAGAAGATTCAAAGAGAGTGAGATGCCAGCTCTTTTCATTCAGTCAGTAGCTTCAAACATTTCTGGTATATGAATAACATGATGTTTTCAATGGCAAAAATCAATGAATATTGTAAATGCACAAACAGTAATATCTCCACATTGCAAGGTGCAATTCTGAAATTCTTTGCTTTTTCCTGCTAAGCCTAGCATGATAAAGAAGATTCAAAGAGAGTGAGATGCCAGCTCCTTTCATTCAGTCAGTAGCTTCAAACATTTCTGGACGTTTTTCAATGGCAAAAATCAATGAATATTGTAAATGCACAAACAGTAATTTCTCCGCATTGCAAGGTGCAATTCTGAAATTTTTTGCTTTTTCCTGCTAATCCTAGCATGATAAAGAAGATTCAAAGAGAGTGAGATGCCAGCTCTTTTCATTCAGTCAGTAGCTTCAAACATTTCTGGACGTTTTTCAATGGCAAAAATCAATGAATATTGTAAATGCACAAACAGTAATATCTCCGCATTGCAAGGTGCAATTCTGAAATTTTTTGCTTTTTCCTGCTAATCCTAGCATGATAAAGAAGATTCAAAGAGAGTGAGATGCCAGCTCCTTTCATTCAGTCAGTAGCTTCAAACATTTCTGGACGTTTTTCAATGGCAAAAATCAATGAATATTGTAAATGCACAAACAGTAATTTCTCCGCATTGCAAGGTGCAATTCTGAAATTTTTTGCTTTTTCCTGCTAATCCTAGCATGAAAAAGAAGATTCAAAGAGAGTGAGATGCCAGCTCTTTTCATTCAGTCAGTAGCTTCAAACATTTCTGGTATATGAATAACATGATGTTTTTCAATGGCAAAAATCAATGAATATTGTAAATGCACAAACAGTAATTTCTCCGCATTGCAAGGTGCAATTCTGAAATTTTTTGCTTTTTCCTGCTAATCCTAGCATGATAAAGAAGATTCAAAGAGAGTGAGATGCCAGCTCTTTTCATTCAGTCAGTAGCTTCAAACATTTCTGGTATATGAATAACATGATGTTTTTCAATGGCAAAAATCAATGAATATTGTAAATGCACAAACAGTAATATCTCCGCATTGCAAGGTGCAATTCTGAAATTTTTTGCTTTTTCCTGCTAATCCTAGCATGATAAAGAAGATTCAAAGAGAGTGAGATGCCAGCTCTTTTCATTCAGTCAGTAGCTTCAAACATTTCTGGACGTTTTTCAATGGCAAAAATCAATGAATATTGTAAATGCACAAACAGTAATATCTCCGCATTGCAAGGTGCAATTCTGAAATTTTTTGCTTTTTCCTGCTAATCCTAGCATGATAAAGAAGATTCAAAGAGAGTGAGATGCCAGCTCTTTTCATTCAGTCAGTAGCTTCAAACATTTCTGGTATATGAATAACATGATGTTTTTCAATGGCAAAAATCAATGAATATTGTAAATGCACAAACAGTAATATCTCCACATTGCAAGGTGCAATTCTGAAATTTTTTGCTTTTTCCTGCTCCTCTTAGCATGATAAAGAAGATTCAAAAAGAGTGAGATGCCAGCTCTTTTCATTCAGTCAGTAGCTTCAAACATTTCTTGTATATGAATAACATGATGTTTTTCAATGGCAAAAATCAATGAATATTGTAAATGCACAAACATTAATATCTCCACATTGCAAGGTGCAATTCTGAAATTTTTTGCTTTTTCCTGCTAATCCTAGCATGATAAAGAAGATTCAAAGAGAGTGAGATGCCAGCTCCTTTCATTCAGTCAGTAGCTTCAAACATTTCTGGACGTTTTTCAATGGCAAAAATCAATGAATATTGTAAATGCACAAACAGTAATTTCTCCGCATTGCAAGGTGCAATTCTGAAATTTTTTGCTTTTTCCTGCTAATCCTAGCATGATAAAGAAGATTCAAAGAGAGTGAGATGCCAGCTCTTTTCATTCAGTCAGTAGCTTCAAACATTTCTGGACGTTTTTCAATGGCAAAAATCAATGAATATTGTAAATGCACAAACAGTAATATCTCCGCATTGCAAGGTGCAATTCTGAAATTTTTTGCTTTTTCCTGCTAATCCTAGCATTATAAAGAAGATTCAAAGAGAGTGAGATGCCAGCTCCTTTCATTCAGTCAGTAGCTTCAAACATTTCTGGACGTTTTTCAATGGCAAAAATCAATGAATATTGTAAATGCACAAACAGTAATATCTCCGCATTGCAAGGTGCAATTCTGAAATTTTTTGCTTTTTCCTGCTAATCCTAGCATGATAAAGAAGATTCAAAGAGAGTGAGATGCCAGCTCTTTTCATTCAGTCAGTAGCTTCAAACATTTCTGTACGTTTTTCAATGGCAAAAATCAATGAATATTGTAAATGCACAAACAGTAATTTCTACGCATTGCAAGGTGCAATTCTGAAATTTTTTGCTTTTTCCTGCTAATCCTAGCATGATAAAGAAGATTCAAAGAGAGTGAGATGCCAGCTCTTTTCATTCAGTCAGTAGCTTCAAACATTTCTGGTATATGAATAACATGATGTTTTTCAATGGCAAAAATCAATGAATATTGTAAATGCACAAACAGTAATTTCTCCGCATTGCAAGGTGCAATTCTGAAATTTTTTGCTTTTTCCTGCTAATCCTAGCATGATAAAGAAGATTCAAAGAGAGTGAGATGCCAGCTCCTTTCATTCAGTCAGTAGCTTCAAACATTTCTGGACGTTTTTCAATGGCAAAAATCAATGAATATTGTATATGCACAAACAGTAATATCTCCGCATTGCAAGGTGCAATTCTGAAATTTTTTGCTTTTTCCTGCTAATCCTAGCATGATAAAGAAGATTCAAAGAGAGTGAGATGCCAGCTCTTTTCATTCAGTCAGTAGCTTCAAACATTTCTGGTATATGAATAACATGATGTTTTTCAATGGCAAAAATCAATGAATATTGTAAATGCACAAACAGTAATATCTCCACATTGCAAGGTGCAATTCTGAAATTTTTTGCTTTTTCCTGCTAATCCTAGCATGATAAAGAAGATTCAAAGAGAGTGAGATGCCAGCTCCTTTCATTCAGTCAGTAGCTTCAAACATTTCTGGACGTTTTTCAATGGCAAAAATCAATGAATATTGTAAATGCACAAACAGTAATTTCTCCGCATTGCAAGGTGCAATTATGAAATTTTTTGCTTTTTCCTGCTAATCCTAGCATGATAAAGAAGATTCAAAGAGAGTGAGATGCCAGCTCTTTTCATTCAGTCAGTAGCTTCAAACATTTCTGGTATATGAATAACATGAAGTTTTTCAATGGCAAAAATCAATGAATATTGTAAATGCACAAACAGTAATATCTCCACATTGCAAGGTGCAATTCTGAAATTTTTTGCTTTTTCCTGCTAATCCTAGCATGATAAAGAAGATTCAAAGAGAGTGAGATGCCAGCTCTTTTCATTCAGTCAGTAGCTTCAAACATTTCTGGTATATGAATAACATGATGTTTTTCAATGGCAAAAATCAATGAATATTGTAAATGCACAAACAGTAATATCTGCACATTGCAAGGTGCAATTCTGAAATTTTTTGCTTTTTCCTGCTAATCCTAGCATGATAAAGAAGATTCAAAGAGAGTGAGATGCCAGCTCTTTTCATTCAGTCAGTAGCTTCAAACATTTCTGGTATATGAATAACATGATGTTTTTCAATGGCAAAAATCAATAAATATTGTAAATGCACAAACAGTAATATCTCCACATTGCAAGGTGCAATTCTGAAATTTTTTGCTTTTTCCTGCTAATCCTAGCATGATAAAGAAGATTCAAAGAGAGTGAGATGCCAGCTCTTTTCATTCAGTCAGTAGCTTCAAACATTTCTGGTATATGAATAACATGATGTTTTTCAATGGCAAAAATCAATGAATATTGTAAATGCACAAACAGTAATATCTCCACATTGCAAGGTGCAATTCTGAAATTTTTTGCTTTTTCCTGCTCCTCTTAGCATGATAAAGAAGATTCAAAAAGAGTGAGATGCCAGCTCTTTTCATTCAGTCAGTAGCTTCAAACATTTCTGGTATATGAATAACATGATGTTTTTCAATGGCAAAAATCAATGAATATTGTAAATGCACAAACAGTAATATCTCCACATTGCAAGGTGCAATTCTGAAATTTTTTGCTTTTTCCTGCTAATCCTAGCATGATAAAGAAGATTCAAAGAGAGTGAGATGCCAGCTCCTTTCATTCAGTCAGTAGCTTCAAACATTTCTGGACGTTTTTCAATGGCAAAAATCAATGAATATTGTAAATGCACAAACAGTAATTTCTCCGCATTGCAAGGTGCAATTCTGAAATTTTTTGCTTTTTCCTGCTAATCCTAGCATGATAAAGAAGATTCAAAGAGAGTGAGATGCCAGCTCTTTTCATTCAGTCAGTAGCTTCAAACATTTCTGGACGTTTTTCAATGGCAAAAATCAATGAATATTGTAAATGCACAAACAGTAATATCTCCGCATTGCAAGGTGCAATTCTGAAATTTTTTGCTTTTTCCTGCTAATCCTAGCATGATAAAGAAGATTCAAAGAGAGTGAGATGCCAGCTCCTTTCATTCAGTCAGTAGCTTCAAACATTTCTGGACGTTTTTCAATGGCAAAAATCAATGAATATTGTAAATGCACAAACAGTAATATCTCCGCATTGCAAGGTGCAATTCTGAAATTTTTTGCTTTTTCCTGCTAATCCTAGCATGATAAAGAAGATTCAAAGAGAGTGAGATGCCAGCTCTTTTCATTCAGTCAGTAGCTTCAAACATTTCTGTACGTTTTTCAATGGCAAAAATCAATGAATATTGTAAATGCACAAACAGTAATTTCTCCGCATTGCAAGGTGCAATTCTGAAATTTTTTGCTTTTTCCTGCTAATCCTAGCATGATAAAGAAGATTCAAAGAGAGTGAGATGCCAGCTCTTTTCATTCAGTCAGTAGCTTCAAACATTTCTGGTATATGAATAACATGATGTTTTTCAATGGCAAAAATCAATGAATATTGTAAATGCACAAACAGTAATTTTTCCGCATTGCAAGGTGCAATTCTGAAATTTTTTGCTTTTTCCTGCTAATCCTAGCATGATAAAGAAGATTCAAAGAGAGTGAGATGCCAGCTCCTTTCATTCAGTCAGTAGCTTCAAACATTTCTGGACGTTTTTCAATGGCAAAAATCAATGAATATTGTAAATTCACAAACAGTAATATCTCCGCATTGCAAGGTGCAATTCTGAAATTTTTTGCTTTTTCCTGCTAATCCTAGCATGATAAAGAAGATTCAAAGAGAGTGAGATGCCAGCTCTTTTCATTCAGTCAGTAGCTTCAAACATTTCTGGTATATGAATAACATGATGTTTTTCAATGGCAAAAATCAATGAATATTGTAAATGCACAAACAGTAATATCTCCACATTGCAAGGTGCAATTCTGAAATTTTTTGCTTTTTCCTGCTAATCCTAGCATGATAAAGAAGATTCAAAGAGAGTGAGATGCCAGCTCCTTTCATTCAGTCAGTAGCTTCAAACATTTCTGGACGTTTTTCAATGGCAAAAATCAATGAATATTGTAAATGCACAAACAGTAATTTCTCCGCATTGCAAGGTGCAATTATGAAATTTTTTGCTTTTTCCTGCTAATCCTAGCATGATAAAGAAGATTCAAAGAGAGTGAGATGCCAGCTCTTTTCATTCAGTCAGTAGCTTCAAACATTTCTGGTATATGAATAACATGAAGTTTTTCAATGGCAAAAATCAATGAATATTGTAAATGCACAAACAGTAATATCTCCACATTGCAAGGTGCAATTCTGAAATTTTTTGCTTTTTCCTGCTAATCCTAGCATGATAAAGAAGATTCAAAGAGAGTGAGATGCCAGCTCTTTTCATTCAGTCAGTAGCTTCAAACATTTCTGGTATATGAATAACATGATGTTTTTCAATGGCAAAAATCAATGAATATTGTAAATGCACAAACAGTAATATCTGCACATTGCAAGGTGCAATTCTGAAATTTTTTGCTTTTTCCTGCTAATCCTAGCATGATAAAGAAGATTCAAAGAGAGTGAGATGCCAGCTCTTTTCATTCAGTCAGTAGCTTCAAACATTTCTGGACGTTTTTCAATGGCAAAAATCAATGAATATTGTAAATGCACAAACAGTAATATCTCCGCATTGCAAGGTGCAATTCTGAAATTTTTTGCTTTTTCCTGCTAATCCTAGCATGATAAAGAAGATTCAAAGAGAGTGAGATGCCAGCTCCTTTCATTCAGTCAGTAGCTTCAAACATTTCTGGACGTTTTTCAATGGCAAAAATCAATGAATATTGTAAATGCACAAACAGTAATATCTCCGCATTGCAAGGTGCAATTCTGAAATTTTTTGCTTTTTCCTGCTAATCCTAGCATGATAAAGAAGATTCAAAGAGAGTGAGATGCCAGCTCTTTTCATTCAGTCAGTAGCTTCAAACATTTCTGTACGTTTTTCAATGGCAAAAATCAATGAATATTGTAAATGCACAAACAGTAATTTCTCCGCATTGCAAGGTGCAATTCTGAAATTTTTTGCTTTTTCCTGCTAATCCTAGCATGATAAAGAAGATTCAAAGAGAGTGAGATGCCAGCTCTTTTCATTCAGTCAGTAGCTTCAAACATTTCTGGTATATGAATAACATGATGTTTTTCAATGGCAAAAATCAATGAATATTGTAAATGCACAAACAGTAATTTTTCCGCATTGCAAGGTGCAATTCTGAAATTTTTTGCTTTTTCCTGCTAATCCTAGCATGATAAAGAAGATTCAAAGAGAGTGAGATGCCAGCTCCTTTCATTCAGTCAGTAGCTTCAAACATTTCTGGACGTTTTTCAATGGCAAAAATCAATGAATATTGTAAATTCACAAACAGTAATATCTCCGCATTGCAAGGTGCAATTCTGAAATTTTTTGCTTTTTCCTGCTAATCCTAGCATGATAAAGAAGATTCAAAGAGAGTGAGATGCCAGCTCTTTTCATTCAGTCAGTAGCTTCAAACATTTCTGGTATATGAATAACATGATGTTTTTCAATGGCAAAAATCAATGAATATTGTAAATGCACAAACAGTAATATCTCCACATTGCAAGGTGCAATTCTGAAATTTTTTGCTTTTTCCTGCTAATCCTAGCATGATAAAGAAGATTCAAAGAGAGTGAGATGCCAGCTCCTTTCATTCAGTCAGTAGCTTCAAACATTTCTGGACGTTTTTCAATGGCAAAAATCAATGAATATTGTAAATGCACAAACAGTAATTTCTCCGCATTGCAAGGTGCAATTATGAAATTTTTTGCTTTTTCCTGCTAATCCTAGCATGATAAAGAAGATTCAAAGAGAGTGAGATGCCAGCTCTTTTCATTCAGTCAGTAGCTTCAAACATTTCTGGTATATGAATAACATGAAGTTTTTCAATGGCAAAAATCAATGAATATTGTAAATGCACAAACAGTAATATCTGCACATTGCAAGGTGCAATTCTGAAATTTTTTGCTTTTTCCTGCTAATCCTAGCATGATAAAGAAGATTCAAAGAGAGTGAGATGCCAGCTCTTTTCATTCAGTCAGTAGCTTCAAACATTTCTGGTATATGAATAACATGATGTTTTTCAATGGCAAAAATCAATAAATATTGTAAATGCACAAACAGTAATATCTCCACATTGCAAGGTGCAATTCTGAAATTTTTTGCTTTTTCCTGCTAATCCTAGCATGATAAAGAAGATTCAAAGAGAGTGAGATGCCAGCTCTTTTCATTCAGTCAGTAGCTTCAAACATTTCTGGTATATGAATAACATGATGTTTTTCAATGGCAAAAATCAATGAATATTGTAAATGCACAAACAGTAATATCTCCACATTGCAAGGTGCAATTCTGAAATTTTTTGCTTTTTCCTGCTCCTCTTAGCATGATAAAGAAGATTCAAAAAGAGTGAGATGCCAGCTCTTTTCATTCAGTCAGTAGCTTCAAACATTTCTGGTATATGAATAACATGATGTTTTTCAATGGCAAAAATCAATGAATATTGTAAATGCACAAACAGTAATATCTCCACATTGCAAGGTGCAATTCTGAAATTTTTTGCTTTTTCCTGCTAATCCTAGCATGATAAAGAAGATTCAAAGAGAGTGAGATGCCAGCTCCTTTCATTCAGTCAGTAGCTTCAAACATTTCTGGACGTTTTTCAATGGCAAAAATCAATGAATATTGTAAATGCACAAACAGTAATTTCTCCGCATTGCAAGGTGCAATTCTGAAATTTTTTGCTTTTTCCTGCTAATCCTAGCATGATAAAGAAGATTCAAAGAGAGTGAGATGCCAGCTCTTTTCATTCAGTCAGTAGCTTCAAACATTTCTGGTATATGAATAACATGATGTTTTTCAATGGCAAAAATCAATGAATATTGTAAATGCACAAACAGTAATTTTTCCGCATTGCAAGGTGCAATTCTGAAATTTTTTGCTTTTTCCTGCTAATCCTAGCATGATAAAGAAGATTCAAAGAGAGTGAGATGCCAGCTCCTTTCATTCAGTCAGTAGCTTCAAACATTTCTGGACGTTTTTCAATGGCAAAAATCAATGAATATTGTAAATTCACAAACAGTAATATCTCCGCATTGCAAGGTGCAATTCTGAAATTTTTTGCTTTTTCCTGCTAATCCTAGCATGATAAAGAAGATTCAAAGAGAGTGAGATGCCAGCTCTTTTCATTCAGTCAGTAGCTTCAAACATTTCTGGTATATGAATAACATGATGTTTTTCAATGGCAAAAATCAATGAATATTGTAAATGCACAAACAGTAATATCTCCACATTGCAAGGTGCAATTCTGAAATTTTTTGCTTTTTCCTGCTAATCCTAGCATGATAAAGAAGATTCAAAGAGAGTGAGATGCCAGCTCCTTTCATTCAGTCAGTAGCTTCAAACATTTCTGGACGTTTTTCAATGGCAAAAATCAATGAATATTGTAAATGCACAAACAGTAATTTCTCCGCATTGCAAGGTGCAATTATGAAATTTTTTGCTTTTTCCTGCTAATCCTAGCATGATAAAGAAGATTCAAAGAGAGTGAGATGCCAGCTCTTTTCATTCAGTCAGTAGCTTCAAACATTTCTGGTATATGAATAACATGAAGTTTTTCAATGGCAAAAATCAATGAATATTGTAAATGCACAAACAGTAATATCTGCACATTGCAAGGTGCAATTCTGAAATTTTTTGCTTTTTCCTGCTAATCCTAGCATGATAAAGAAGATTCAAAGAGAGTGAGATGCCAGCTCTTTTCATTCAGTCAGTAGCTTCAAACATTTCTGGTATATGAATAACATGATGTTTTTCAATGGCAAAAATCAATAAATATTGTAAATGCACAAACAGTAATATCTCCACATTGCAAGGTGCAATTCTGAAATTTTTTGCTTTTTCCTGCTAATCCTAGCATGATAAAGAAGATTCAAAGAGAGTGAGATGCCAGCTCTTTTCATTCAGTCAGTAGCTTCAAACATTTCTGGTATATGAATAACATGATGTTTTTCAATGGCAAAAATCAATGAATATTGTAAATGCACAAACAGTAATATCTCCACATTGCAAGGTGCAATTCTGAAATTTTTTGCTTTTTCCTGCTCCTCTTAGCATGATAAAGAAGATTCAAAAAGAGTGAGATGCCAGCTCTTTTCATTCAGTCAGTAGCTTCAAACATTTCTGGTATATGAATAACATGATGTTTTTCAATGGCAAAAATCAATGAATATTGTAAATGCACAAACAGTAATATCTCCACATTGCAAGGTGCAATTCTGAAATTTTTTGCTTTTTCCTGCTAATCCTAGCATGATAAAGAAGATTCAAAGAGAGTGAGATGCCAGCTCCTTTCATTCAGTCAGTAGCTTCAAACATTTCTGGACGTTTTTCAATGGCAAAAATCAATGAATATTGTAAATGCACAAACAGTAATTTCTCCGCATTGCAAGGTGCAATTCTGAAATTTTTTGCTTTTTCCTGCTAATCCTAGCATGATAAAGAAGATTCAAAGAGAGTGAGATGCCAGCTCTTTTCATTCAGTCAGTAGCTTCAAACATTTCTGGACGTTTTTCAATGGCAAAAATCAATGAATATTGTAAATGCACAAACAGTAATATCTCCGCATTGCAAGGTGCAATTCTGAAATTTTTTGCTTTTTCCTGCTAATCCTAGCATGATAAAGAAGATTCAAAGAGAGTGAGATGCCAGCTCCTTTCATTCAGTCAGTAGCTTCAAACATTTCTGGACGTTTTTCAATGGCAAAAATCAATGAATATTGTAAATGCACAAACAGTAATATCTCCGCATTGCAAGGTGCAATTCTGAAATTTTTTGCTTTTTCCTGCTAATCCTAGCATGATAAAGAAGATTCAAAGAGAGTGAGATGCCAGCTCTTTTCATTCAGTCAGTAGCTTCAAACATTTCTGTACGTTTTTCAATGGCAAAAATCAATGAATATTGTAAATGCACAAACAGTAATTTCTCCGCATTGCAAGGTGCAATTCTGAAATTTTTTGCTTTTTCCTGCTAATCCTAGCATGATAAAGAAGATTCAAAGAGAGTGAGATGCCAGCTCTTTTCATTCAGTCTGTAGCTTCAAACATTTCTGGTATATGAATAACATGATGTTTTTCAATGGCAAAAATCAATGAATATTGTAAATGCACAAACAGTAATATCTCCACATTGCAAGGTGCAATTCTGAAATTTTTTGCTTTTTCCTGCTAATCCTAGCATGATAAAGAAGATTCAAAGAGAGTGAGATGCCAGCTCTTTTCATTCAGTCAGTAGCTTCAAACATTTCTGGTATATGAATAACATGATGTTTTTCAATGGCAAAAATCAATAAATATTGTAAATGCACAAACAGTAATATCTCCACATTGCAAGGTGCAATTCTGAAATTTTTTGCTTTTTCCTGCTCCTCTTAGCATGATAAAGAAGATTCAAAGAGGGTGAGATGCCAGCTATTTTCATTCAGTCAGTAGCTTCAAACATTTCTGGTATATGAATAACATGATGTTTTTCAATGGCAAAAATCAATGAATATTGTAAATGCACAAACAGTAATATCTCCACATTGCAAGGTGCAATTCTGAAATTTTTTGCTTTTTCCTGCTAATCCTAGCATGATAAAGAAGATTCAAAGAGAATGAGATGCCAGCTCTTTTCATTCAGTCAGTAGCTTCAAACATTTCTGGACGTTTTTCAATGGCAAAAATCAATGAATATTGTAAATGCACAAACAGTAATATCTCCGCATTGCAAGGTGCAATTCTGAAATTTTTTGCTTTTTCCTGCTAATCCTAGCATGATAAAGAAGATTCAAAGAGAGTGAGATGCCAGCTCCTTTCATTCAGTCAGTAGCTTCAAACATTTCTGGTATATGAATAACATGATGTTTTTCAATGGCAAAAATCAATGAATATTGTAAATGCACAAACAGTAATATCTCCACATTGCAAGGTGCAATTCTGAAATTTTTTGCTTTTTCCTGCTAATCCTAGCATGATAAAGAAGATTCAAAGAGAGTGAGATGCCAGCTCTTTTCATTCAGTCAGTAGCTTCAAACATTTCTGATATATGAATAACATGATGTTTTTCAATGGCAAAAATCAATGAATATTGTAAATGCACAAACAGTAATATCTCCACATTGCAAGGTGCAATTCTGAAATTTTTTGCTTTTTCCTGCTCCTCTTAGCATGATAAAGAAGATTCAAAGAGAGTGAGATGCCAGCTCTTTCATTCAGTCAGTAGCTTCAAACATTTCTGGTATATGAATAACATGATGTTTTTCAATGGCAAAAATCAATGAATATTGTAAATGCACAAACAGTAATATCTCCGCATTGCAAGGTGCAATTCTGAAATTTTTTGCTTTTTCCTGCTAATCCTAGCATGATAAAGAAGATTCAAAGAGAGTGAGATGCCAGCTCTTTTCTTTCAGTCAGTAGCTTCAAACATTTCTGGACGTTTTTCAATGGCAAAAATCAATGAATATTGTAAATGCACAAACAGTAATATCTCCGCATTGCAAGGTGCAATTCTGAAATTTTTTGCTTTTTCCTGCTAATCCTAAGATGATAAAGAAGATTCAAAGAGAGTGAGATGCCAGCTCTTTTCATTCAGTCAGTAGCTTCAAACATTTCTGGACGTTTTTCAATGGCAAAAATCAATGAATATTGTAAATGCACAAACTAATATCTCCGCATTGCAAGGTGCAATTCTGAAATTTTTTGCTTTTTCCTGCTAATCCTAGCATGATAAAGAAGATTCAAAGAGAGTGACATGCCAGCTCCTTTCATTCAGTCAGTAGCTTCAAACATTTCTGGACGTTTTTCAATGGCAAAAATCAATGAATATTGTAAATGCACAAACAGTAATTTCTCCGCATTGCAAGGTGCAATTCTGAAATTTTTTGCTTTTTCCTGCTAATCCTAGCATGATAAAGAAGATTCAAAGAGAGTGAGATGCCAGCTCTTTTCATTCAGTCAGTAGCTTCAAACATTTCTGGACGTTTTTCAATGGCAAAAATCAATGAATATTGTAAATGCACAAACAGTAATATCTCCGCATTGCAAGGTGCAATTCTGAAATTTTTTGCTTTTTCCTGCTAATCCTAGCATGATAAAGAAGATTCAAAGAGAGTGAGATGCCAGCTCCTTTCATTCAGTCAGTAGCTTCAAACATTTCTGGACGTTTTTCAATGGCAAAAATCAATGAATATTGTAAATGCACAAACAGTAATTTCTCCGCATTGCAAGGTGCAATTCTGAAATTTTTTTGCTTTTTCCTGCTAATCCTAGCATGATAAAGAAGATTCAAAGAGAGTGAGATGCCAGCTCTTTTCATTCAGTCAGTAGCTTCAAACATTTCTGGTATATGAATAACATGATGTTTTTCAATGGCAAAAATCAATGAATATTGTAAATGCACAAACAGTAATTTCTCCGCATTGCAAGGTGCAATTCTGAAATTTTTTGCTTTTTCCTGCTAATCCTAGCATGATAAAGAAGATTCAAAGAGAGTGAGATGCCAGCTCTTTTCATTCAGTCAGTAGCTTCAAACATTTCTGGTATATGAATAACATGATGTTTTTCAATGGCAAAAATCAATGAATATTGTAAATGCACAAACAGTAATATCTCCGCATTGCAAGGTGCAATTCTGAAATTTTTTGCTTTTTCCTGCTATTCCTAGCATGATAAAGAAGATTCAAAGAGAGTGAGATGCCAGCTCTTTTCATTCAGTCAGTAGCTTCAAACATTTCTGGTATATGAATAACATGATGTTTTTCAATGGCAAAAATCAATGAATATTGTAAATGCACAAACAGTAATATCTCCACATTGCAAGGTGCAATTCTGAAATGTTTTGCTTTTTCCTGCTCCTCTTAGCATGATAAAGAAGATTCAAAAAGAGTGAGATGCCAGCTCTTTTCATTCAGTCAGTAGCTTCAAACATTTCTGGTATATGAATAACATGATGTTTTTCAATGGCAAAAATCAATGAATATTGTAAATGCACAAACAGTAATATCTCCACATTGCAAGGTGCAATTCTGAAATTTTTTGCTTTTTCCTGCTCCTCTTAGCATGATAAAGAAGATTCAAAAAGAGTGAGATGCCAGCTCTTTTCATTCAGTCAGTAGCTTCAAACATTTCTGGTATATGAATAACATGATGTTTTTCAATGGCAAAAATCAATGAATATTGTAAATGCACAAACAGTAATATCTCCACATTGCAAGGTGCAATTCTGAAATTTTTTGCTTTTTCCTGCTAATCCTAGCATGATAAAGAAGATTCAAAGAGAGTGAGATGCCAGCTCCTTTCATTCAGTCAGTAGCTTCAAACATTTCTGGACGTTTTTCAATGGCAAAAATCAATGAATATTGTAAATGCACAAACAGTAATTTCTCCGCATTGCAAGGTGCAATTCTGAAATTTTTTGCTTTTTCCTGCTAATCCTAGCATGATAAAGAAGATTCAAAGAGAGTGAGATGCCAGCTCTTTTCATTCAGTCAGTAGCTTCAAACATTTCTGGACGTTTTTCAATGGCAAAAATCAATGAATATTGTAAATGCACAAACAGTAATATCTCCGCATTGCAATGTGCAATTCTGAAATTTTTTGCTTTTTCCTGCTAATCCTTGCATGATAAAGAAGATTCAAAGAGAGTGAGATGCCAGCTCCTTTCATTCAGTCAGTAGCTTCAAACATTTCTGGACGTTTTTCAATGGCAAAAATCAATGAATATTGTAAATGCACAAACAGTAATATCTCCGCATTGCAAGGTGCAATTCTGAAATTTTTTGCTTTTTCCTGCTAATCCTAGCATGATAAAGAAGATTCAAAGAGAGTGAGATGCCAGCTCCTTTCATTCAGTCAGTAGCTTCAAACATTTCTGGACGTTTTTCAATGGCAAAAATCAATGAATATTGTAAATGCACAAACAGTAATATCTCCGCATTGCAAGGTGCAATTCTGAAATTTTTTGCTTTTTCCTGCTAATCCTAGCATGATAAAGAAGATTCAAAGAGAGTGAGATGCCAGCTCTTTTCATTCAGTCAGTAGCTTCAAACATTTCTGGTATATGAATAACATGATGTTTTTCAATGGCAAAAATCAATGAATATTGTAAATGCACAAACAGTAATATCTCCACATTGCAAGGTGCAATTCTGAAATTTTTTGCTTTTTCCTGCTAATCCTAGCATGATAAAGAAGATTCAAAGAGAGTGAGATGCCAGCTCTTTTCATTCAGTCAGTAGCTTCAAACATTTCTGGTATATGAATAACATGATGTTTTTTCAATGGCAAAAATCAATAAATATTGTAAATGCACAAACAGTAATATCTCCACATTTCAAGGTGCAATTCTGAAATTTTTTGCTTTTTCCTGCTCCTCTTAGCATGATAAAGAAGATTCAAAGAGAGTGAGATGCCAGCTCTTTTCATTCAGTCAGTAGCTTCAAACATTTCTGGTATATGAATAACATGATGTTTTTCAATGGCAAAAATCAATGAATATTGTAAATGCACAAACAGTAATATCTCCGCATTGCAAGGTGCAATTCTGAAATTTTTTGCTTTTTCCTGCTAATCCTAGCATGATAAAGAAGATTCAAAGAGAATGAGATGCCAGCTCTTTTCATTCAGTCAGTAGCTTCAAACATTTCTGGACGTTTTTCAATGGCAAAAATCAATGAATATTGTAAATGCACAAACAGTAATATCTCCGCATTGCAAGGTGCAATTCTGAAATTTTTTGCTTTTTCCTGCTAATCCTAGCATGATAAAGAAGATTCAAAGAGAGTGAGATGCCAGCTCATTTCATTCAGTCAGTAGCTTCAAACATTTCTGGTATATGAATAACATGATGTTTTTCAATGGCAAAAATCAATGAATATTGTAAATGCACAAACAGTAATATCTCCACATTGCAAGGTGCAATTCTGAAATTTTTTGCTTTTTCCTGCTAATCCTAGCATGATAAAGAAGATTCAAAGAGAGTGAGATGCCAGCTCTTTTCATTCAGTCAGTAGCTTCAAACATTTCTGGTATATGAATAACATGATGTTTTTCAATGGCAAAAATCAATGAATATTGTAAATGCACAAACAGTAATATCTCCACATTGCAAGGTGCAATTCTGAAATTTTTTGCTTTTTCCTGCTCCTCTTAGCATGATAAAGAAGATTCAAAGAGAGTGAGATGCCAGCTCTTTTCATTCAGTCAGTAGCTTCAAACATTTCTGGTATATGAATAACATGATGTTTTTCAATGGCAAAAATCAATGAATATTGTAAATGCACAAACAGTAATATCTCCGCATTGCAAGGTGCAATTCTGAAATTTTTTGCTTTTTCCTGCTAATCCTAGCATGATAAAGAAGATTCAAAGAGAGTGAGATGCCACCTCTTTTCATTCAGTCAGTAGCTTCAAACATTTCTGGACGTTTTTCAATGGCAAAAATCAATGAATATTGCAAATGCACAAACAGTAATATCTCCGCATTGCAAGGTGCAATTCTGAAATTTTTTGCTTTTTCCTGCTAATCCTAGCATGATAAAGAAGATTCAAAGAGAGTGAGATGCCAGCTCTTTTCATTCAGTCTGTAGCTTCAAACATTTCTGGACGTTTTTCAATGGCAAAAATCAATGAATATTGTAAATGCACAAACTAATATCTCCGCATTGCAAGGTGCAATTCTGAAATTTTTTGCTTTTTCCTGCTAATCCTAGCATGATAAAGAAGATTCAAAGAGAGTGACATGCCAGCTCCTTTCATTCAGTCAGTAGCTTCAAACATTTCTGGACGTTTTTCAATGGCAAAAATCAATGAATATTGTAAATGCACAAACAGTAATATCTCCGCATTGCAAGGTGCAATTCTGAAATTTTTTGCTTTTTCCTGCTAATCCTAGCATGATAAAGAAGATTCAAAGAGAGTGAGATGCCAGCTCTTTTCATTCAGTCAGTAGCTTCAAACATTTCTGGACATTTTTCAATGGCAAAAATCGATGAATATTGTAAATGCACAAATAGTAATATCTCCGCATTGCAAGGTGCAATTCTGAAATTTTTTGCTTTTTCCTGCTAATCCTAGCATGATAAAGAAGATTCAAAGAGAGTGAGATGCCAGCTCTTTTCATTCAGTCAGTAGCTTCAAACATTTCTGGACGTTTTTCAATGGCAAAAATCAGTGAATATTGTAAATGCACAAACAGTAATATCTCCGCATTGCAAGGTGCAATTCTGAAATTTTTTGCTTTTTCCTGCTAATCCTAGCATGATAAAGAAGATTCAAAGAGAGTAAGATGCCAGCTCCTTTCATTCAGTCAGTAGCTTCAAACATTTCTGGACGTTTTTCAATGGCAAAAATCAATGAATATTGTAAATGCACAAACAGTAATATTTCCGCATTGCAAGGTGCAATTCTGAAATTTTTTGCTTTTTCTTGCTAATCCTAGCATGATAAAGAAGATTCAAAGAGAGTGAGATGCCAGCTCCTTTCATTCAGTCAGTAGCTTCAAACATTTCTGGACGTTTTTCAATGGCAAAAATCAATGAATATTGTAAATGCACAAACAGTAATTTCTCCGCATTGCAAGGTGCAATTCTGAAATTTTTTGCTTTTTCCTGCTAATCCTAGCATGATAAAGAAGATTCAAAGAGAGTGAGATGCCAGCTCTTTTCATTCAGTCAGTAGCTTCAAACATTTCTGGACGTTTTTCAATGGCAAAAATCAATGAATATTGTAAATGCACAAACAGTAATTTCTCCGCATTGCAAGGTGCAATTCTGAAATTTTTTGCTTTTTCCTGCTAATCCTAGCATGATAAAGAAGATTCAAAGAGAGTGAGATGCCAGCTCCTTTCATTCAGTCAGTAGCTTCAAACATTTCTGGACGTTTTTCAATGGCAAAAATCAATAAATATTGTAAATGCACAAACAGTAATATCTCCGCATTGCAAGGTGCAATTCTGAAATTTTTTGCTTTTTCCTGCTAATCCTAGCATGATAAAGAAGATTCAAAGAGAGTGAGATGCCAGCTCTTTTCATTCAGTCAGTAGCTTCAAACATTTCTGTACGTTTTTCAATGGCAAAAATCAAAGAATATTGTAAATGCACAAACAGTAATTTCTCCGCATTGCAAGGTGCAATTCTGAAATTTTTTGCTTTTTCCTGCTAATCCTAGCATGATAAAGAAGATTCAAAGAGAGTGAGATGCCAGCTCTTTTCATTCAGTCAGTAGCTTCAAACATTTCTGGTATATGAATAACATGATGTTTTTCAATGGCAAAAATCAATGAATATTGTAAATGCACAAACAGTAATTTCTCCGCATTGCAAGGTGCAATTCTGAAATTTTTTGCTTTTTCCTGCTAATCCTAGCATGATAAAGAAGATTCAAAGAGAGTGAGATGCCAGCTCCTTTCATTCAGTCAGTAGCTTCAAACATTTCTGGACGTTTTTCAATGGCAAAAATCAATGAATATTGTAAATGCACAAACAGTAATTTCTCCGCATTGCAAAGTGCAATTCTGAAATTTTTTGCTTTTTCCTGCTAATCCTAGCATGATAAAGAAGATTCAAAGAGAGTGAGATACCAGCTCTTTTCATTCAGTCAGTAGCTTCAAACATTTCTGGTATATGAATAACATGATGTTTTTCAATGGCAAAAATCAATGAATATTGTAAATGCACAAACAGTAATATCTCCACATTGCAAGGTGCAATTCTGAAATTTTTTGCTTTTTCCTGCTAATCCTAGCATGATAAAGAAGATTCAAAGAGAGTGAGATGCCAGCTCATTTCATTCAGTCAGTAGCTTCAAACATTTCTGGACGTTTTTCAATGGCAAAAATCAATGAATATTGTAAATGCACAAACAGTAATTTCTCCGCATTGCAAGGTGCAATTCTGAAATTTTTTGCTTTTTCCTGCTAATCCTAGCATGATAAAGAAGATTCAAAGAGAGTGAGATGCCAGCTCTTTTCATTCAGTCAGTAGCTTCAAACATTTCTGGTATATGAATAACATGATGTTTTTCAATGGCAAAAATCAATGAATATTGTAAATGCGCAAACAGTAATATCTCCGCATTGCAAGGTGCAATTCTGAAATTTTTTGCTTTTTCCTGCTAAACCTAGCATGATAAAGAAGATTCAAAGAGAGTGAGATGCCAGCTCTTTTCATTCAGTCAGTAGCTTCAAACATTTCTGGACGTTTTTCAATGGCAAAAATCAATGAATATTGTAAATGCACAAACAGTAATATCTCCGCATTGCAAGGTGCAATTCTGAAATTTTTTGCTTTTTCCTGCTAATCCTAGCATGATAAAGAAGATTCAAAGAGAGTGAGATGCCAGCTCTTTTCATTCAGTCAGTAGCTTCAAACATTTCTGGACGTTTTTCAATGGCAAAAATCAATGAATATTGTAAATGCACAAACAGTAATATCTCCGCATTGCAAGGTGCAATTCTGAAATTTTTTGCTTTTTCCTGCTAATCCTAGCATGATAAAGAAGATTCAAAGAGAGTGAGATGCCAGCTCCTTTCATTCAGTCAGTAGCTTCAAACATTTCTGGACGTTTTTCAATGGCAAAAATCAATGAATATTGTAAATGCACAAACAGTAATTTCTCCGCATTGCAAGGTGCAATTCTGAAATTTTTTGCTTTTTCCTGCTAATCCTAGCATAATAAAGAAGATTCAAAGAGAGTGAGATGCCAGCTCCTTTCATTCAGTCAGTAGCTTCAAACATTTCTGGACGTTTTTCAATGGCAAAAATCAATGAATATTGTAAATGCACAAACAGTAATTTCTCCGCATTGCAAAGTGCAATTCTGAAATTTTTTGCTTTTTCCTGCTAATCCTAGCATGATAAAGAAGATTCAAAGAGAGTGAGATACCAGCTCTTTTCATTCAGTCAGTAGCTTCAAACATTTCTGGTATATGAATAACATGATGTTTTTCAATGGCAAAAATCAATGAATATTGTAAATGCACAAACAGTAATATCTCCACATTGCAAGGTGCAATTCTGAAATTTTTTGCTTTTTCCTGCTAATCCTAGCATGATAAAGAAGATTCAAAGAGAGTGAGATGCCAGCTCCTTTCATTCAGTCAGTAGCTTCAAACATTTCTGGACGTTTTTCAATGGCAAAAATCAATGAATATTGTAAATGCACAAACAGTAATTTCTCCGCATTGCAAGGTGCAATTCTGAAATTTTTTGCTTTTTCCTGCTAATCCTAGCATGATAAAGAAGATTCAAAGAGAGTGAGATGCCAGCTCTTTTCATTCAGTCAGTAGCTTCAAACATTTCTGGTATATGAATAACATGATGTTTTTCAATGGCAAAAATCAATGAATATTGTAAATGCGCAAACAGTAATATCTCCGCATTGCAAGGTGCAATTCTGAAATTTTTTGCTTTTTCCTGCTAAACCTAGCATGATAAAGAAGATTCAAAGAGAGTGAGATGCCAGCTCTTTTCATTCAGTCAGTAGCTTCAAACATTTCTGGACGTTTTTCAATGGCAAAAATCAATGAATATTGTAAATGCACAAACAGTAATATCTCCGCATTGCAAGGTGCAATTCTGAAATTTTTTGCTTTTTCCTGCTAATCCTAGCATGATAAAGAAGATTCAAAGAGAGTGACATGCCAGCTCCTTTCATTCAGTCAGTAGCTTCAAACATTTCTGGACGTTTTTCAATGGCAAAAATCAATGAATATTGTAAATGCACAAACAGTAATATCTCCGCATTGCAAGGTGCAATTCTGAAATTTTTTGCTTTTTCCTGCTAATCCTAGCATGATAAAGAAGATTCAAAGAGAGTGAGATGCCAGCTCTTTTCATTCAATCAGTAGCTTCAAACATTTCTGGACATTTTTCAATGGCAAAAATCGATGAATATTGTAAATGCACAAATAGTAATATCTCCGCATTGCAAGGTGCAATTCTGAAATTTTTTGCTTTTTCCTGCTAATCCTAGCATGATAAAGAAGATTCAAAGAGAGTGAGATGCCAGCTCTTTTCATTCAGTCAGTAGCTTCAAACATTTCTGGACGTTTTTCAATGGCAAAAATCAGTGAATATTGTAAATGCACAAACAGTAATATCTCCGCATTGCAAGGTGCAATTCTGAAATTTTTTGCTTTTTCCTGCTAATCCTAGCATGATAAAGAAGATTCAAAGAGAGTAAGATGCCAGCTCCTTTCATTCAGTCAGTAGCTTCAAACATTTCTGGACGTTTTTCAATGGCAAAAATCAATGAATATTGTAAATGCACAAACAGTAATATTTCCGCATTGCAAGGTGCAATTCTGAAATTTTTTGCTTTTTCTTGCTAATCCTAGCATGATAAAGAAGATTCAAAGAGAGTGAGATGCCAGCTCCTTTCATTCAGTCAGTAGCTTCAAACATTTCTGGACGTTTTTCAATGGCAAAAATCAATGAATATTGTAAATGCACAAACAGTAATTTCTCCGCATTGCAAGGTGCAATTCTGAAATTTTTTGCTTTTTCCTGCTAATCCTAGCATGATAAAGAAGATTCAAAGAGAGTGAGATGCCAGCTCTTTTCATTCAGTCAGTAGCTTCAAACATTTCTGGACGTTTTTCAATGGCAAAAATCAATGAATATTATAAATGCACAAACAGTAATATCTCCGCATTGCAAGGTGTAATTCTGAAATTTTTTGCTTTTTCCTGCTAATCCTAGCATGATAAAGAAGATTCAAAGAGAGTGAGATGCCAGCTCCTTTCATTCAGTCAGTAGCTTCAAACATTTCTGGACGTTTTTCAATGGCAAAAATCAATAAATATTGTAAATGCACAAACAGTAATATCTCCGCATTGCAAGGTGCAATTCTGAAATTTTTTGCTTTTTCCTGCTAATCCTAGCATGATAAAGAAGATTCAAAGAGAGTGAGATGCCAGCTCTTTTCATTCAGTCAGTAGCTTCAAACATTTCTGTACGTTTTTCAATGGCAAAAATCAAAGAATATTGTAAATGCACAAACAGTAATTTCTCCGCATTGCAAGGTGCAATTCTGAAATTTTTTGCTTTTTCCTGCTAATCCTAGCATGATAAAGAAGATTCAAAGAGAGTGAGATGCCAGCTCTTTTCATTCAGTCAGTAGCTTCAAACATTTCTGGTATATGAATAACATGATGTTTTTCAATGGCAAAAATCAATGAATATTGTAAATGCACAAACAGTAATTTCTCCGCATTGCAAGGTGCAATTCTGAAATTTTTTGCTTTTTCCTGCTAATCCTAGCATGATAAAGAAGATTCAAAGAGAGTGAGATGCCAGCTCCTTTCATTCAGTCAGTAGCTTCAAACATTTCTGGACGTTTTTCAATGGCAAAAATCAATGAATATTGTAAATGCACAAACAGTAATTTCTCCGCATTGCAAAGTGCAATTCTGAAATTTTTTGCTTTTTCCTGCTAATCCTAGCATGATAAAGAAGATTCAAAGAGAGTGAGATACCAGCTCTTTTCATTCAGTCAGTAGCTTCAAACATTTCTGGTATATGAATAACATGATGTTTTTCAATGGCAAAAATCAATGAATATTGTAAATGCACAAACAGTAATATCTCCACATTGCAAGGTGCAATTCTGAAATTTTTTGCTTTTTCCTGCTAATCCTAGCATGATAAAGAAGATTCAAAGAGAGTGAGATGCCAGCTCATTTCATTCAGTCAGTAGCTTCAAACATTTCTGGACGTTTTTCAATGGCAAAAATCAATGAATATTGTAAATGCACAAACAGTAATTTCTCCGCATTGCAAGGTGCAATTCTGAAATTTTTTGCTTTTTCCTGCTAATCCTAGCATGATAAAGAAGATTCAAAGAGAGTGAGATGCCAGCTCTTTTCATTCAGTCAGTAGCTTCAAACATTTCTGGTATATGAATAACATGATGTTTTTCAATGGCAAAAATCAATGAATATTGTAAATGCGCAAACAGTAATATCTCCGCATTGCAAGGTGCAATTCTGAAATTTTTTGCTTTTTCCTGCTAAACCTAGCATGATAAAGAAGATTCAAAGAGAGTGAGATGCCAGCTCTTTTCATTCAGTCAGTAGCTTCAAACATTTCTGGACGTTTTTCAATGGCAAAAATCAATGAATATTGTAAATGCACAAACAGTAATATCTCCGCATTGCAAGGTGCAATTCTGAAATTTTTTGCTTTTTCCTGCTAATCCTAGCATGATAAAGAAGATTCAAAGAGAGTGACATGCCAGCTCCTTTCATTCAGTCAGTAGCTTCAAACATTTCTGGACGTTTTTCAATGGCAAAAATCAATGAATATTGTAAATGCACAAACAGTAATATCTCCGCATTGCAAGGTGCAATTCTGAAATTTTTTGCTTTTTCCTGCTAATCCTAGCATGATAAAGAAGATTCAAAGAGAGTGAGATGCCAGCTCTTTTCATTCAATCAGTAGCTTCAAACATTTCTGGACGTTTTTCAATGGCAAAAATCAATGAATATTGTAAATGCACAAACAGTAATATCTCCGCATTGCTAGGTGCAATTCTGAAATTTTTTGCTTTTTCCTGCTAATCCTAGCATGATAAAGAAGATTCAAAGAGAGTGAGATGCCAGCTCTTTTCATTCAGTCAGTAGCTTCAAACATTTCTGGACGTTTTTCAATGGCAAAAATCAATGAATATTGTAAATGCACAAACAGTAATATCTCCGCATTGCAAGGTGCAATTCTGAAATTTTTTGCTTTTTCCTGCTAATCCTAGCATGATAAAGAAGATTCAAAGAGAGTGAGATGCCAGCTCCTTTCATTCAGTCAGTAGCTTCAAACATTTCTGGACGTTTTTCAATGGCAAAAATCAATGAATATTGTAAATGCACAAACAGTAATTTCTCCGCATTGCAAGGTGCAATTCTGAAATTTTTTGCTTTTTCCTGCTAATCCTAGCATAATAAAGAAGATTCAAAGAGAGTGAGATGCCAGCTCCTTTCATTCAGTCAGTAGCTTCAAACATTTCTGGACGTTTTTCAATGGCAAAAATCAATGAATATTGTAAATGCACAAACAGTAATTTCTCCGCATTGCAAAGTGCAATTCTGAAATTTTTTGCTTTTTCCTGCTAATCCTAGCATGATAAAGAAGATTCAAAGAGAGTGAGATACCAGCTCTTTTCATTCAGTCAGTAGCTTCAAACATTTCTGGTATATGAATAACATGATGTTTTTCAATGGCAAAAATCAATGAATATTGTAAATGCACAAACAGTAATATCTCCACATTGCAAGGTGCAATTCTGAAATTTTTTGCTTTTTCCTGCTAATCCTAGCATGATAAAGAAGATTCAAAGAGAGTGAGATGCCAGCTCCTTTCATTCAGTCAGTAGCTTCAAACATTTCTGGACGTTTTTCAATGGCAAAAATCAATGAATATTGTAAATGCACAAACAGTAATTTCTCCGCATTGCAAGGTGCAATTCTGAAATTTTTTGCTTTTTCCTGCTAATCCTAGCATGATAAAGAAGATTCAAAGAGAGTGAGATGCCAGCTCTTTTCATTCAGTCAGTAGCTTCAAACATTTCTGGTATATGAATAACATGATGTTTTTCAATGGCAAAAATCAATGAATATTGTAAATGCGCAAACAGTAATATCTCCGCATTGCAAGGTGCAATTCTGAAATTTTTTGCTTTTTCCTGCTAAACCTAGCATGATAAAGAAGATTCAAAGAGAGTGAGATGCCAGCTCTTTTCATTCAGTCAGTAGCTTCAAACATTTCTGGACGTTTTTCAATGGCAAAAATCAATGAATATTGTAAATGCACAAACAGTAATATCTCCGCATTGCAAGGTGCAATTCTGAAATTTTTTGCTTTTTCCTGCTAATCCTAGCATGATAAAGAAGATTCAAAGAGAGTGACATGCCAGCTCCTTTCATTCAGTCAGTAGCTTCAAACATTTCTGGACGTTTTTCAATGGCAAAAATCAATGAATATTGTAAATGCACAAACAGTAATATCTCCGCATTGCAAGGTGCAATTCTGAAATTTTTTGCTTTTTCCTGCTAATCCTAGCATGATAAAGAAGATTCAAAGAGAGTGAGATGCCAGCTCTTTTCATTCAATCAGTAGCTTCAAACATTTCTGGACGTTTTTCAATGGCAAAAATCAATGAATATTGTAAATGCACAAACAGTAATATCTCCGCATTGCTAGGTGCAATTCTGAAATTTTTTGCTTTTTCCTGCTAATCCTAGCATGATAAAGAAGATTCAAAGAGAGTGAGATGCCAGCTCTTTTCATTCAGTCAGTAGCTTCAAACATTTCTGGACGTTTTTCAATGGCAAAAATCAATGAATATTGTAAATGCACAAACAGTAATATCTCCGCATTGCAGGGTGCAATTCTGAAATTTTTTGCTTTTTCCTGCTAATCCTAGCATGATAAAGAAGATTCAAAGAGAGTGAGATGCCAGCTCCTTTCATTCAGTCAGTAGCTTCAAACATTTCTGGACGTTTTTCAATGGCAAAAATCAATGAATATTGTAAATGCACAAACAGTAATTTCTCCGCATTGCAAGGTGCAATTCTGAAATTTTTTGCTTTTTCCTGCTAATCCTAGCATGATAAAGAAGATTCAATGAGAGTGAGATACCAGCTCTTTTCATTCAGTCAGTAGCTTCAAACATTTCTGGTATATGAATAACATGATGTTTTTCAATGGCAAAAATCAATGAATATTGTAAATGCACAAACAGTAATATCTCCACATTGCAAGGTGCAATTTCGAAATTTTTTGCTTTTTCCTGCTAATCCTAGCATGATAAAGAAGATTCAAAGAGAGTGAGATGCCAGCTCCTTTCATTCAGTCAGTAGCTTCAAACATTTCTGGACGTTTTTCAATGGCAAAAATCAATGAATATTGTAAATGCACAAACAGTAATTTCTCCGCATTGCAAGGTGCAATTCTGAAATTTTTTGCTTTTTCCTGCTAATCCTAGCATGATAAAGAAGATTCAAAGAGAGTGAGATGCCAGCTCCTTTCATTCAGTCAGTAGCTTCAATCATTTCTGGTATATGAATAACATGATGTTTTTCAATGGCAAAAATCAATGAATATTGTAAATGCACAAACAGTAATATCTCCACATTGCAAGGTGCAATTCTGAAATTTTTTGCTTTTTCCTGCTAATCCTAGCATGATAAAGAAGATTCAAAGAGAGTGAGATGCCAGCTCTTTTCATTCAGTCAGTAGCTTCAAACATTTCTGGTATATGAATAACATGATGTTTTTCAATGGCAAAAATCAATGAATATTGTAAATGCACAAACAGTAATATCTCCACATTGCAAGGTGCAATTCTGAAATTTTTTGCTTTTTACTGCTCCTCTTAGCATGATAAAGAAGATTCAAAGAGAGTGAGATGCCAGCTCTTTTCATTCAGTCAGTAGCTTCAAACATTTCTGGTATATGAATAACATGATGTTTTTCAATGGCAAAAATCAATGAATATTGTAAATGCACAAACAGTAATATCTCCGCATTGCAAGGTGCAATTCTGAAATTTTTTGCTTTTTCCTGCTAATCCTAGCATGATAAAGAAGATTCAAAGAGAGTGAGATGCCAGCTCTTTTCATTCAGTCAGTAGCTTCAAACATTTCTGGATGTTTTTCAATGGCAAAAATCAATGAATATTGTAAATGCACAAACAGTAATATCTCCGCATTGCAAGGTGCAATTCTGAAATTTTTTGCTTTTTCCTGCTAATCCTAGCATGATAAAGAAGATTCAAAGAGAGTGAGATGCCAGCTCCTTTCATTCAGTCAGTAGCTTCAAACATTTCTGGTATATGAATAACATGATGTTTTTCAATGGCAAAAATCAATGAATATTGTAAATGCACAAACAGTAATATCTCCACATTGCAAGGTGCAATTCTGAAATTTTTTGCTTTTTCCTGCTAATCCTAGCATGATAAAGAAGATTCAAAGAGAGTGAGATGCTAGCTCTTTTCATTCAGTCAGTAGCTTCAAACATTTCTGGTATATGAATAACATGATGTTTTTCAATGGCAAAAATCAATGAATATTGTAAATGCACAAACAGTAATATCTCCACATTGCAAGGTGCAATTCTGAAATTTTTTGCTTTTTCCTGCTCCTCTTAGCATGATAAAGAAGATTCAAAGAGAGTGAGATGCCAGCTATTTTCATTCAGTCAGTAGCTTCAAACATTTCTGGTATATGAATAACATGATGTTTTTCAATGGCAAAAATCAATGAATATTGTAAATGCGCAAACAGTAATATCTCCGCATTGCAAGGTGCAATTCTGAAATTTTTTGCTTTTTCCTGCTAATCCTAGCATGATAAAGAAGATTCAAAGAGAGTGAGATGCCAGCTCTTTTCATTCAGTCAGTAGCTTCAAACATTTCTGGACGTTTTTCAATGGCAAAAATCAATGAATATTGTAAATGCACAAACAGTAATATCTCCGCATTGCAAGGTGCAATTCTGAAATTTTTTGCTTTTTCCTGCTAATCCTAGCATGATAAAGAAGATTCAAAGAGAGTGAGATGCCAGCTCTTTTCATTCAGTCAGTAGCTTCAAACATTTCTGGACGTTTTTCAATGGCAAAAATCAATGAATATTGTAAATGCACAAACAGTAATATCTCCGCATTGCAAGGTGCAATTCTGAAATTTTTTGCTTTTTCCTGCTAATCCTAGCATCATAAAGAAGATTCAAAGAGAGTGACATGCCAGCTCCTTTCATTCAGTCAGTAGCTTCAAACATTTCTGGACGTTTTTCAATGGCAAAAATCAATGAATATTGTAAATGCACAAACAGTAATATCTCCGCATTGCAAGGTGCAATTCTGAAATTTTTTGCTTTTTCCTGCTAATCCTAGCATGATAAAGAAGATTCAAAGAGAGTGAGATGCCAGCTCTTTTCATTCAGTCAGTAGCTTCAAACATTTCTGGACGTTTTTCAATGGCAAAAATCAATGAATATTGTAAATGCACAAACAGTAATATCTCCGCATTGCTAGGTGCAATTCTGAAATTTTTTGCTTTTTCCTGCTAATCCTAGCATGATAAAGAAGATTCAAAGAGAGTGAGATGTCAGCTCTTTTCATTCAGTCAGTAGCTTCAAACATTTCTGGACGTTTTTCAATGGCAAAAATCAATGAATATTGTAAATGCACAAACAGTAATATCTCCGCATTGCAAGGTGCAATTCTGAAATTTTTTGCTTTTTCCTGCTAATCCTAGCATGATAAAGAAGATTCAAAGAGAGTGAGATGCCAGCTCCTTTCATTCAGTCAGTAGCTTCAAACATTTCTGGACGTTTTTCAATGGCAAAAATCAATGAATATTGTAAATGCACAAACAGTAATATCTCCGCATTGCAAGGTGCAATTCTGAAATTTTTTGCTTTTTCCTGCTAATCCTAGCATGATAAAGAAGATTCAAAGAGAGTGAGATGCCAGCTCCTTTCATTCAGTCACTAGCTTCAAACATTTCTGGTATATGAATAACATGATGTTTTTCAATGGCAAAAATCAATGAATATTGTAAATGCACAAACAGTAATATCTCCACATTGCAAGGTGCAATTCTGAAATTTTTTGCTTTTTCCTGCTAATCCTAGCATGATAAAGAAGATTCAAAGAGAGTGAGATGCCAGCTCTTTTCATTCAGTCAGTAGCTTCAAACATTTCTGGACGTTTTTCAATGGCAAAAATCAATGAATATTGTAAATGCACAAACAGTAATATCTCCGCATTGCAAGGTGCAATTCTGAAATTTTTTGCTTTTTCCTGCTAATCCTAGCATGATAAAGAAGATTCAAAGAGAGTGAGATGCCAGCTCCTTTCATTCAGTCAGTAGCTTCAAACATTTCTGGTATATGAATAACATGATGTTTTTCAATGGCAAAAATCAATGAATATTGTAAATGCACAAACAGTAATATCTCCACATTGCAAGGTGCAATTCTGAAATTTTTTGCTTTTTCCTGCTAATCCTAGCATGATAAAGAAGATTCAAAGAGAGTGAGATGCCAGCTCTTTTCATTCAGTCAGTAGCTTCAAACATTTCTGGACGTTTTTCAATGGCAAAAATCAATGAATATTGTAAATGCACAAACAGTAATTTCTCCGCATTGCAAGGTGCAATTCTGAAATTTTTTGCTTTTTCCTGCTAATCCTAGCATGATAAAGAAGATTCAAAGAGGGTGAGATGCCAGCTCCTTTCATTCAGTCAGTAGCTTCAAACATTTCTGGACGTTTTTCAATGGCAAAAATCAATGAATATTGTAAATGCACAAACAGTAATATCTCCGCATTGCAAGGTGCAATTCTGAAATTTTTTGCTTTTTCCTGCTAATCCTAGCATGATAAAGAAAATTCAAAGAGAGTGAGATGCCAGCTCTTTTCATTCAGTCAGTAGCTTCAAACATTTCTGGTATATGAATAACATGATGTTTTTCAATGGCAAAAATCAATGAATATTGTAAATGCACAAATAGTAATATCTCCACATTGCAAGGTGCAATTCTGAAATTTTTTGCTTTTTCCTGCTCCTCTTAGCATGATAAAGAAGATTCAAAGAGAGTGAGATGCCAGCTCTTTTCATTCAGTCAGTAGCTTCAAACATTTCTGGTATATGAATAACATGATGTCTTTCAATGGCAAAAATCAATGAATATTGTAAATGCGCAAACAGTAATATCTCCGCATTGCAAGGTGCAATTCTGAAATTTTTTGCTTTTTCCTGCTAATCCTAGCATGATAAAGAAGATTCAAAGAGAGTGAGATGCCAGCTCTTTTCATTCAGTCAGTAGCTTCAAACATTTCTGGACGTTTTTCAATGGCAAAAATCAATGAATATTGTAAATGCACAAACAGTAATATCTCCGCATTGCAAGGTGCAATTCTGAAATTTTTTGCTTTTTCCTGCTAATCCTAGCATGATAAAGAAGATTCAAAGAGAGTGAGATGCCAGCTCTTTTCATTCAGTCAGTAGCTTCAAACATTTCTGGACGTTTTTCAATGGCAAAAATCAATGAATATTGTAAATGCACAAACAGTAATATCTCCGCATTGCAAGGTGCAATTCTGAAATTTTTTGCTTTTTCCTGCTAATCCTAGCATGATAAAGAAGATTCAAAGAGAGTGACATGCCAGCTCCTTTCATTCAGTCAGTAGCTTCAAACATTTCTGGACGTTTTTCAATGGCAAAAATCAATGAATATTGTAAATGCACAAACAGTAATATCTCCGCATTGCTAGGTGCAATTCTAAAATTTTTTGCTTTTTCCTGCTAATCCTAGCATGATAAAGAAGATTCAAAGAGAGTGAGATGCCAGCTCTTTTCATTCAGTCAGTAGCTTCAAACATTTCTGGACATTTTTCAATGGCAAAAATCAATGAATTTTGTAAATGCACAAACAGTAATATCTCCGCATTGCAAGGTGCAATTCTGAAATTTTTTGCTTTTTCCTGCTAATCCTAGCATGATAAAGAAGATTCAAAGAGAGTGAGATGCCAGCTCCTTTCATTCAGTCAGTAGCTTCAAACATTTCTGGACTTTTTTCAATGGCAAAAATCAATGAATATTGTAAATGCACAAACAGTAATATCTCCGCATTGCAAGGTGCAATTCTGAAATTTTTTGCTTTTTCCTGCTAATCCTAGCATGATAAAGAAGATTCAAAGAGAGTGAGATGCCAGCTCCTTTCATTCAGTCAGTAGCTTCAAACATTTCTGGTATATGAATAACATGATGTTTTTCAATGGCAAAAATCAATGAATATTGTAAATGCACAAACAGTAATATCTCCACATTGCAAGGTGCAATTCTGAAATTTTTTGCTTTTTCCTGCTAATCCTAGCATGATAAAGAAGATTCAAAGAGAGTGAGATGCCAGCTCTTTTCATTCAGTCAGTAGCTTCAAACATTTCTGGACGTTTTTCAATGGCAAAAATCAATGAATATTGTAAATGCACAAACAGTAATTTCTCCGCATTGCAAGGTGCAATTCTGAAATTTTTTGCTTTTTCCTGCTAATCCTAGCATGATAAAGAAGATTCAAAGAGAGTGAGATGCCAGCTCCTTTCATTCAGTCAGTAGCTTCAAACATTTCTGGACGTTTTTCAATGGCAAAAATCAATGAATATTGTAAATGCACAAACAGTAATATCTCCGCATTGCAAGGTGCAATTCTGAAATTTTTGCTTTTTCCTGCTAATCCTAGCATGATAAAGAAGATTCAAAGAGAGTGAGATGCCAGCTCTTTTCATTCAGTCAGTAGCTTCAAACATTTCTGGTATATGAATAACATGATGTTTTTCAATGGCAAAAGTCAATGAATATTGTAAATGCACAAACAGTAATTTCTCCGCATTGCAAGGTGCAATTCTGAAATTTTTTGCTTTTTCCTGCTAATCCTAGCATGATAAAGAAAATTCAAAGAGAGTGAGATGCCAGCTCCTTTCATTCAGTCAGTAGCTTCAAACATTTCTGGTATATGGATAACATGATGTTTTTCAATGGCAAAAATCAATGAATATTGTAAATGCACAAACAGTAATATCTCCACATTGCAAGGTGCAATTCTGAAATGTTTTGCTTTTTCCTGCTAATCCTAGCATGATAAAGAAGATTCAAAGAGAGTGAGATGCCAGCTCTTTTCATTCAGTCAGTAGCTTCAAACATTTCTGGTATATGAATAACATGATGTTTTTCAATGGCAAAAATCAATGAATATTGTAAATGCACAAACAGTAATATCTCCGCATTGCAAGGTGCAATTCTGAAATTTTTTGCTTTTTCCTGCTAATCCTAGCATGATAAAGAAGATTCAAAGAGAGTGAGATGCCAGCTCTTTTCATTCAGTCAGTAGCTTCAAACATTTCTGGACGTTTTTCAATGGCAAAAATCAATGAATATTGTAAATGCACAAACAGTAATATCTCCGCATTGCAAGGTGCAATTCTGAAATTTTTTGCTTTTTCCTGCTAATCCTAGCATGATAAAGAAGATTCAAAGAGAGTGAGATGCCAGCTCTTTTCATTCAGTCAGTAGCTTCAAACATTTCTGGACGTTTTTCAATGGCAAAAATCAATGAATATTGTAAATGCACAAACAGTAATATCTCCGCATTGCAAGGTGCAATTCTGAAATTTTTTGCTTTTTCCTGCTAATCCTAGCATGATAAAGAAGATTCAAAGAGAGTGACATGCCAGCTCCTTTCATTCAGTCAGTAGCTTCAAACATTTCTGGACGTTTTTCAATGGCAAAAATCAATGAATATTGTAAATGCACAAACAGTAATATCTCCGCATTGCAAGGTGCAATTCTGAAATTTTTTGCTTTTTCCTGCTAATCCTAGCATGATAAAGAAGATTCAAAGAGAGTGAGATGCCAGCTCCTTTCATTCAGTCAGTAGCTTCAAACATTTCTGGACGTTTTTCAATGGCAAAAATCAATGAATATTGTAAATGCACAAACAGTAATATCTCCACATTGCAAGGTGCAATTCTGAAATGTTTTGCTTTTTCCTGCTAATCCTAGCATGATAAAGAAGATTCAAAGAGAGTGAGATGCCAGCTCTTTTCATTCAGTCAGTAGCTTCAAACATTTCTGGTATATGAATAACATGATGTTTTTCAATGGCAAAAATCAATGAATATTGTAAATGCACAAACAGTAATATCTCCGCATTGCAAGGTGCAATTCTGAAATTTTTTGCTTTTTCCTGCTAATCCTAGCATGATAAAGAAGATTCAAAGAGAGTGAGATGCCAGCACTTTTCATTCAGTCAGTAGCTTCAAACATTTCTGGACGTTTTTCAATGGCAAAAATCAATGAATATTGTAAATGCACAAACAGTAATATCTCCGCATTGCAAGGTGCAATTCTGAAATTTTTTGCTTTTTCCTGCTAATCCTAGCATGATAAAGAAGATTCAAAGAGAGTGAGATGCCAGCTCTTTTCATTCAGTCAGTAGCTTCAAACATTTCTGGACGTTTTTCAATGGCAAAAATCAATGAATATTGTAAATGCACAAACAGTAATATCTCCGCATTGCAAGGTGCAATTCTGAAATTTTTTGCTTTTTCCTGCTAATCCTAGCATGATAAAGAAGATTCAAAGAGAGTGACATGCCAGCTCCTTTCATTCAGTCAGTAGCTTCAAACATTTCTGGACGTTTTTCAATGGCAAAAATCAATGAATATTGTAAATGCACAAACAGTAATATCTCCGCATTGCAAGGTGCAATTCTGAAATTTTTTGCTTTTTCCTGCTAATCCTAGCATGATAAAGAAGATTCAAAGAGAGTGAGATGCCAGCTCTTTTCATTCAGTCAGTAGCTTCAAACATTTCTGGACGTTTTTCAATGGCAAAAATCAATGAATATTGTAAATGCACAAACAGTAATGTCTCCGCATTGCAAGGTGCAATTCTGAAATTTTTTGCTTTTTCCTGCTAATCCTAGCATGATAAAGAAGATTCAAAGAGAGTGAGATGCCAGCTCTTTTCATTCAGTCAGTAGCTTCAAACATTTCTGGACGTTTTTCAATGGCAAAAATCAATGAATATTGTAAATGCACAAACAGTAATATCTCCGCATTGCAAGGTGCAATTCTGAAATTTTTTGCTTTTTCCTGCTAATCCTAGCATGATAAAGAAGATTCAAAGAGAGTGAGATGCCAGCTCCTTTCATTCAGTCAGTAGCTTCAAACATTTCTGGTATATGAATAACATGATGTTTTTCAATGGCAAAAATCAATGAATATTGTAAATGCACAAACAGTAATATCTCCACATTGCAAGGTGCAATTCTGAAATTTTTTGCTTTTTCCTGCTAATCCTAGCATGATAAAGAAGATTCAAAGAGAGTGAGATGCCAGCTCTTTTCATTCAGTCAGTAGCTTCAAACATTTCTGGACGTTTTTCAATGGCAAAAATCAATGAATATTGTAAATGCACAAACAGTAATTTCTCCGCATTGCAAGGTGCAATTCTGAAATTTTTTGCTTTTTCCTGCTAATCCTAGCATGATAAAGAAGATTCAAAGAGAGTGAGATGCCAGCTCCTTTCATTCAGTCAGTAGCTTCAAACATTTCTGGACGTTTTTCAATGGCAAAAATCAATGAATATTGTAAATGCACAAACAGTAATATCTCCGCATTGCAAGGTGCAATTCTGAAATTTTTTGCTTTTTCCTGCTAATCCTAGCATGACAAAGAAGATTCAAAGAGAGTGAGATGCCAGCTCCTTTCATTCAGTCAGTAGCTTCAAACATTTCTGGACGTTTTTCAATGGCAAAAATCAATGAATATTGTAAATGCACAAACAGTAATATCTCCGCATTGCAAGGTGCAATTCTGAAATTTTTTGCTTTTTCCTGCTAATCCTAGCATGATAAAGAAGATTCAAAGAGAGTGATATGCCAGCTCTTTTCATTCAGTCAGTAGCTTCAAACATTTCTGGTATATGAATAACATGATGTTTTTCAATGGCAAAAATCAATGAATATTGTAAATGCACAAACAGTAATTTCTCCGCATTGCAAGGTGCAATTCTGAAATTTTTTGCTTTTTCCTGCTAATCCTAGCATGACAAAGAAGATTCAAAGAGAGTGAGATGCCAGCTCCTTTCATTCAGTCAGTAGCTTCAAACATTTCTGGACGTTTTTCAATGGCAAAAATCAATGAATATTGTAAATGCACAAACAGTAATATCTCCGCATTGCAAGGTGCAATTCTGAAATTTTTTGCTTTTTCCTGCTAATCCTAGCATGATAAAGAAGATTCAAAGAGAGTGAGATGCCAGCTCTTTTCATTCAGTCAGTAGCTTCAAACATTTCTGGTATATGAATAACATGATGTTTTTCAATGGCAAAAATCAATGAATATTGTAAATGCACAAACAGTAATATCTCCGCATTGCAAGGTGCAATTCTGAAATTTTTTGCTTTTTCCTGCTAATCCTAGCATGATAAAGAAGATTCAAAGAGAGTGAGATGCCAGCTCTTTTCATTCAGTCAGTAGCTTCAAACATTTCTGGACGTTTTTCAATGGCAAAAATCAATGAATATTGTAAATGCACAAACAGTAATATCTCCGCATTGCAAGGTGCAATTCTGAAATTTTTTGCTTTTTCCTGCTCCTCTTAGCATGATAAAGAAGACTCAAAGAGAGTGAGATGCCAGCTCTTTTCATTCAGTCAGTAGCTTCAAACATTTCTGGTATATGAATAACATGATGTTTTTCAATGGCAAAAATCAATGAATATTGTAAATGCACAAACAGTAATATCTCCACATTGCAAGGTGCAATTCTGAAATTTTTTGCTTTTTCCTGCTAATCCTAGCATGATAAAGAAGATTCAAAGAGAGTGAGATGCCAGCTCTTTTCATTCAGTCAGTAGCTTCAAACATTTCTGGACGTTTTTCAATGGCAAAAATCAATGAATATTGTAAATGCACAAACAGTAATTTCTCCGCATTGCAAGGTGCAATTCTGAAATTTTTTGCTTTTTCCTGCTAATCCTAGCATGATAAAGAAGATTCAAAGAGAGTGAGATGCCAGCTCCTTTCATTCAGTCAGTAGCTTCAAACATTTCTGGACGTTTTTCAATGGCAAAAATCAATGAATATTGTAAATGCACAAACAGTAATATCTCCGCATTGCAAGGTGCAATTCTGAAATTTTTGCTTTTTCCTGCTAATCCTAGCATGATAAAGAAGATTCAAAGAGAGTGAGATGCCAGCTCTTTTCATTCAGTCAGTAGCTTCAAACATTTCTGGTATATGAATAACATGATGTTTTTCAATGGCAAAAGTCAATGAATATTGTAAATGCACAAACAGTAATTTCTCCGCATTGCAAGGTGCAATTCTGAAATTTTTTGCTTTTTCCTGCTAATCCTAGCATGATAAAGAAGATTCAAAGAGAGTGAGATGCCAGCTCCTTTCATTCAGTCAGTAGCTTCAAACATTTCTGGTATATGAATAACATGATGTATTTCAATGGCAAAAATCAATGAATATTGTAAATGCACAAACAGTAATATCTCCACATTGCAAGGTGCAATTCTGAAATGTTTTGCTTTTTCCTGCTAATCCTAGCATGATAAAGAAGATTCAAAGAGAGTGAGATGCCAGCTCTTTTCATTCAGTCAGTAGCTTCAAACATTTCTGGTATATGAATAACATGATGTTTTTCAATGGCAAAAATCAATGAATATTGTAAATGCACAAACAGTAATATCTCCGCATTGCAAGGTGCAATTCTAAATTTTTTTGCTTTTTCCTGCTAATCCTAGCATGATAAAGAAGATTCAAAGAGAGTGAGATGCCAGCTCTTTTCATTCAGTCAGTAGCTTCAAACATTTCTGGACGTTTTTCAATGGCAAAAATCAATGAATATTGTAAATGCACAAACAGTAATATCTCCGCATTGCAAGGTGCAATTCTGAAATTTTTTGCTTTTTCCTGCTCCTCTTAGCATGATAAAGAAGACTCAAAGAGAGTGAGATGCCAGCTCTTTTCATTCAGTCAGTAGCTTCAAACATTTCTGGTATATGAATAACATGATGTTTTTCAATGGCAAAAATCAATGAATATTGTAAATGCACAAACAGTAATATCTCCACATTGCAAGGTGCAATTCTGAAATTTTTTGCTTTTTCCTGCTAATCCTAGCATGATAAAGAAGATTCAAAGAGAGTGAGATGCCAGCTCCTTTCATTCAGTCAGTAGCTTCAAACATTTCTGGACGTTTTTCAATGGCAAAAATCAATGAATATTGTAAATGCATAAACAGTAATGTCTCCGCATTGCAAGGTGCAATTCTGAAATTTTTTGCTTTTTCCTGCTAATCCTAGCATGATAAAGAAGATTCAAAGAGAGTGAGATGCCAGCTCCTTTCATTCAGTCAGTAGCTTCAAACATTTCTGGTATATGAATAACATGATGTTTTTCAATGGCAAAAATCAATGAATATTGTAAATGCACAAACAGTAATATCTCCACATTGCAAGGTGCAATTCTGAAATTTTTTGCTTTTTCCTGCTAATCCTAGCATGATAAAGAAGATTCAAAGAGAGTGAGATGCCAGCTCTTTTCATTCAGTCAGTAGCTTCAAACATTTCTGGACGTTTTTCAATGGCAAAAATCAATGAATATTGTAAATGCACAAACAGTAATTTCTCCGCATTGCAAGGTGCAATTCTGAAATTTTTTGCTTTTTCCTGCTAATCCTAGCATGATAAAGAAGATTCAAAGAGAGTGAGATGCCAGCTCCTTTCATTCAGTCAGTAGCTTCAAACATTTCTGGACGTTTTTCAATGGCAAAAATCAATGAATATTGTAAATGCACAAACAGTAATATCTCCGCATTGCAAGGTGCAATTCTGAAATTTTTGCTTTTTCCTGCTAATCCTAGCATGATAAAGAAGATTCAAAGAGAGTGAGATGCCAGCTCTTTTCATTCAGTCAGTAGCTTCAAACATTTCTGGTATATGAATAACATGATGTTTTTCAATGGCAAAAGTCAATGAATATTGTAAATGCACAAACAGTAATTTCTCCGCATTGCAAGGTGCAATTCTGAAATTTTTTGCTTTTTCCTGCTAATCCTAGCATGATAAAGAAGATTCAAAGAGAGTGAGATGCCAGCTCCTTTCATTCAGTCAGTAGCTTCAAACATTTCTGGTATATGAATAACATGATGTTTTTCAATGGCAAAAATCAATGAATATTGTAAATGCACAAACAGTAATATCTCCACATTGCAAGGTGCAATTCTGAAATGTTTTGCTTTTTCCTGCTAATCCTAGCATGATAAAGAAGATTCAAAGAGAGTGAGATGCCAGCTCTTTTCATTCAGTCAGTAGCTTCAAACATTTCTGGTATATGAATAACATGATGTTTTTCAATGGCAAAAATCAATGAATATTGTAAATGCACAAACAGTAATATCTCCGCATTGCAAGGTGCAATTCTGAATTTTTTTGCTTTTTCCTGCTAATCCTAGCATGATAAAGAAGATTCAAAGAGAGTGAGATGCCAGCTCTTTTCATTCAGTCAGTAGCTTCAAACATTTCTGGACGTTTTTCAATGGCAAAAATCAATGAATATTGTAAATGCACAAACAGTAATATCTCCGCATTGCAAGGTGCAATTCTGAAATTTTTTGCTTTTTCCTGCTAATCCTAGCATGATAAAGAAGATTCAAAGAGAGTGAGATGCCAGCTCTTTTCATTCAGTCAGTAGCTTCAAACATTTCTGGACGTTTTTCAATGGCAAAAATCAATGAATATTGTAAATGCACAAACAGTAATATCTCCGCATTGCAAGGTGCAATTCTGAAATTTTTTGCTTTTTCCTGCTAATCCTAGCATGATAAAGAAGATTCAAAGAGAGTGACATGCCAGCTCCTTTCATTCAGTCAGTAGCTTCAAACATTTCTGGACGTTTTTCAATGGCAAAAATCAATGAATATTGTAAATGCACAAACAGTAATATCTCCGCATTGCAAGGTGCAATTCTGAAATTTTTTGCTTTTTCCTGCTAATCCTAGCATGATAAAGAAGATTCAAAGAGAGTGAGATGCCAGCTCTTTTCATTCAGTCAGTAGCTTCAAACATTTCTGGACGTTTTTCAATGGCAAAAATCAATGAATATTGTAAATGCACAAACAGTAATGTCTCCACATTGCAAGGTGCAATTCTGAAATTTTTTGCTTTTTCCTGCTAATCCTAGCATGATAAAGAAGATTCAAAGAGAGTGAGATGCCAGCTCTTTTCATTCAGTCAGTAGCTTCAAACATTTCTGGACGTTTTTCAATGGCAAAAATCAATGAATATTGTAAATGCACAAACAGTAATATCTCCGCATTGCAAGGTGCAATTCTGAAATTTTTTGCTTTTTCCTGCTAATCCTAGCATGATAAAGAAGATTCAAAGAGAGTGAGATGCCAGCTCCTTTCATTCAGTCAGTAGCTTCAAACATTTCTGGTATATGAATAACATGATGTTTTTCAATGGCAAAAATCAATGAATATTGTAAATGCACAAACAGTAATATCTCCACATTGCAAGGTGCAATTCTGAAATTTTTTGCTTTTTCCTGCTAATCCTAGCATGATAAAGAAGATTCAAAGAGAGTGAGATGCCAGCTCTTTTCATTCAGTCAGTAGCTTCAAACATTTCTGGACGTTTTTCAATGGCAAAAATCAATGAATATTGTAAATGCACAAACAGTAATTTCTCCGCATTGCAAGGTGCAATTCTGAAATTTTTTGCTTTTTCCTGCTAATCCTAGCATGATAAAGAAGATTCAAAGAGAGTGAGATGCCAGCTCCTTTCATTCAGTCAGTAGCTTCAAACATTTCTGGACGTTTTTCAATGGCAAAAATCAATGAATATTGTAAATGCACAAACAGTAATATCTCCGCATTGCAAGGTGCAATTCTGAAATTTTTTGCTTTTTCCTGCTAATCCTAGCATGACAAAGAAGATTCAAAGAGAGTGAGATGCCAGCTCCTTTCATTCAGTCAGTAGCTTCAAACATTTCTGGACGTTTTTCAATGGCAAAAATCAATGAATATTGTAAATGCACAAACAGTAATATCTCCGCATTGCAAGGTGCAATTCTGAAATTTTTTGCTTTTTCCTGCTAATCCTAGCATGATAAAGAAGATTCAAAGAGAGTGATATGCCAGCTCTTTTCATTCAGTCAGTAGCTTCAAACATTTCTGGTATATGAATAACATGATGTTTTTCAATGGCAAAAATCAATGAATATTGTAAATGCACAAACAGTAATTTCTCCGCATTGCAAGGTGCAATTCTGAAATTTTTTGCTTTTTCCTGCTAATCCTAGCATGACAAAGAAGATTCAAAGAGAGTGAGATGCCAGCTCCTTTCATTCAGTCAGTAGCTTCAAACATTTCTGGACGTTTTTCAATGGCAAAAATCAATGAATATTGTAAATGCACAAACAGTAATATCTCCGCATTGCAAGGTGCAATTCTGAAATTTTTTGCTTTTTCCTGCTAATCCTAGCATGATAAAGAAGATTCAAAGAGAGTGAGATGCCAGCTCTTTTCATTCAGTCAGTAGCTTCAAACATTTCTGGTATATGAATAACATGATGTTTTTCAATGGCAAAAATCAATGAATATTGTAAATGCACAAACAGTAATATCTCCGCATTGCAAGGTGCAATTCTGAAATTTTTTGCTTTTTCCTGCTAATCCTAGCATGATAAAGAAGATTCAAAGAGAGTGAGATGCCAGCTCTTTTCATTCAGTCAGTAGCTTCAAACATTTCTGGACGTTTTTCAATGGCAAAAATCAATGAATATTGTAAATGCACAAACAGTAATATCTCCGCATTGCAAGGTGCAATTCTGAAATTTTTTGCTTTTTCCTGCTAATCCTAGCATGATAAAGAAGATTCAAAGAGAGTGAGATGCCAGCTCTTTTCATTCAGTCAGTAGCTTCAAACATTTCTGGAATGATGTTTTTCAATGGCAAAAATCAATGAATATTGTAAATGCACAAACAGTAATATCTCCACATTGCAAGGTGCAATTCTGAAATTTTTTGCTTTTTCCTGCTAATCCTAGCATGATAAAGAAGATTCAAAGAGAGTGAGATGCCAGCTCTTTTCATTCAGTCAGTAGCTTCAAACATTTCTGGACGTTTTTCAATGGCAAAAATCAATGAATATTGTAAATGCACAAACAGTAATTTCTCCGCATTGCAAGGTGCAATTCTGAAATTTTTTGCTTTTTCCTGCTAATCCTAGCATGATAAAGAAGATTCAAAGAGAGTGAGATGCCAGCTCCTTTCATTCAGTCAGTAGCTTCAAACATTTCTGGACGTTTTTCAATGGCAAAAATCAATGAATATTGTAAATGCACAAACAGTAATATCTCCGCATTGCAAGGTGCAATTCTGAAATTTTTTGCTTTTTCCTGCTAATCCTAGCATGATAAAGAAGATTCAAAGAGAGTGAGATGCCAGCTCTTTTCATTCAGTCAGTAGCTTCAAACATTTCTGGTATATGAATAACATGATGTTTTTCAATGGCAAAAATCAATGAATATTGTAAATGCACAAACAGTAATTTCTCCGCATTGCAAGGTGCAATTCTGAAATTTTTTGCTTTTTCCTGCTAATCCTAGCATGATAAAGAAGATTCAAAGAGAGTGAGATGCCAGCTCCTTTCATTCAGTCAGTAGCTTCAAACATTTCTGGATACATGATGTTTTTCAATGGCAAAAATCAATGAATATTGTAAATGCACAAACAGTAATATCTCCGCATTGCAAGGTGCAATTCTGAAATGTTTTGCTTTTTCCTGCTAATCCTAGCATGATAAAGAAGATTCAAAGAGAGTGAGATGCCAGCTCTTTTCATTCAGTCAGTAGCTTCAAACATTTCTGGTATATGAATAACATGATGTTTTTCAATGGCAAAAATCAATGAATATTGTAAATGCACAAACAGTAATATCTCCGCATTGCAAGGTGCAATTCTGAAATTTTTTGCTTTTTCCTGCTAATCCTAGCATGATAAAGAAGATTCAAAGAGAGTGAGATGCCAGCTCCTTTTCATTCAGTCAGTAGCTTCAAACATTTCTGGACGTTTTTCAATGGCAAAAATCAATGAATATTGTAAATGCACAAACAGTAATATCTCCGCATTGCAAGGTGCAATTCTGAAATTTTTTGCTTTTTCCTGCTAATCCTAGCATGATAAAGAAGATTCAAAGAGAGTGAGATGCCAGCTCTTTTCATTCAGTCAGTAGCTTCAAACATTTCTGGTATATGAATAACATGATGTTTTTCAATGGCAAAAATCAATGAATATTGTAAATGCACAAACAGTAATATCTCCGCATTGCAAGGTGCAATTCTGAAATTTTTTGCTTTTTCCTGCTAATCCTAGCATGATAAAGAAGATTCAAAGAGAATGAGATGCCAGCTCCTTTCATTCAGTCAGTAGCTTCAAACATTTCTGGACGTTTTTCAATGGCAAAAATCAATGAATATTGTAAATGCACAAACAGTAATATCTCCGCATTGCAAGGTGCAATTCTGAAATTTTTTGCTTTTTCCTGCTAATCCTAGCATGATAAAGAAGATTCAAAGAGAGTGAGATGCCAGCTCCTTTCATTCAGTCAGTAGCTTCAAACATTTCTGGTATATGAATAACATGATGTTTTTCAATGGCAAAAATCAATGAATATTGTAAATGCACAAACAGTAATATCTCCACATTGCAAGGTGCAATTCTGAAATTTTTTGCTTTTTCCTGCTAATCCTAGCATGATAAAGAAGATTCAAAGAGAGTGAGATGCCAGCTCTTTTCATTCAGTCAGTAGCTTCAAACATTTCTGGACGTTTTTCAATGGCAAAAATCAATGAATATTGTAAATGCACAAACAGTAATTTCTCCGCATTGCAAGGTGCAATTCTGAAATTTTTTGCTTTTTCCTGCTAATCCTAGCATGATAAAGAAGATTCAAAGAGAGTGAGATGCCAGCTCCTTTCATTCAGTCAGTAGCTTCAAACATTTCTGGACGTTTTTCAATGGCAAAAATCAATGAATATTGTAAATGCACAAACAGTAATATCTCCGCATTGCAAGGTGCAATTCTGAAATTTTTTGCTTTTTCCTGCTAATCCTAGCATGATAAAGAAGATTCAAAGAGAGTGAGATGCCAGCTCTTTTCATTCAGTCAGTAGCTTCAAACATTTCTGGTATATGAATAACATGATGTTTTTCAATGGCAAAAGTCAATGAATATTGTAAATGCACAAACAGTAATTTCTCCGCATTGCAAGGTGCAATTCTGAAATTTTTTGCTTTTTCCTGCTAATCCTAGCATGATAAAGAAGATTCAAAGAGAGTGAGATGCCACCTCCTTTCATTCAGTCAGTAGCTTCAAACATTTCTGGTATATGAATAACATGATGTTTTTCAATGGCAAAAATCAATGAATATTGTAAATGCACAAACAGTAATATCTCCACATTGCAAGGTGCAATTCTGAATTTTTGCTTTTTCCTGCTAATCCCTAGCATGATAAAGAAGATTCAAAGAGAGTGAGATGCCAGCTCTTTTCATTCAGTCAGTAGCTTCAAACATTTCTGGTATATGAATAACATGATGTTTTTCAATGGCAAAAATCAATGAATATTGTAAATGCACAAACAGTAATATCTCCGCATTGCAAGGTGCAATTCTGAAATTTTTTGCTTTTTCCTGCTAATCCTAGCATGATAAAGAAGATTCAAAGAGAGTGAGATGCCAGCTCTTTTCATTCAGTCAGTAGCTTCAAACATTTCTGGACGTTTTTCAATGGCAAAAATCAATGAATATTGTAAATGCACAAACAGTAATATCTCCGCATTGCAAGGTGCAATTCTGAAATTTTTTGCTTTTTCCTGCTAATCCTAGCATGATAAAGAAGATTCAAAGAGAGTGAGATGCCAGCTCTTTTCATTCAGTCAGTAGCTTCAAACATTTCTGGTATATGAATAACATGTTTTTCAATGGCAAAAATCAATGAATATTGTAAATGCACAAACAGTAATATCTCCGCATTGCAAGGTGCAATTCTGAAATTTTTTGCTTTTTCCTGCTAATCCTAGCATGATAAAGAAGATTCAAAGAGAGTGAGATGCCAGCTCCTTTCATTCAGTCAGTAGCTTCAAACATTTCTGGACGTTTTTCAATGGCAAAAATCAATGAATATTGTAAATGCACAAACAGTAATGTCTCCGCATTGCAAGGTGCAATTCTGAAATTTTTGCTTTTTCCTGCTATCCTAGCATGATAAAGAAGATTCAAAGAGAGTGAGATGCCAGCTCTTTCATTCAGTCAGTAGCTTCAAACATTTCTGGACGTTTTTCAATGGCAAAAATCAATGAATATTGTAAATGCACAAACAGTAATATCTCGGCATTGCAAGGTGCAATTCTGAAATTTTTTGCTTTTTCCTGCTAATCCTAGCATGATAAAGAAGATTCAAAGAGAGGAGATGCCAGCTCTTTCATTCAGTCAGTAGCTTCAACATTTCTGGACGTTTTCAATGGAAAAATCAATGAATATTGTAAATGCACAAACAGTAATATCTCCGCATTGCAAGGTGCAATTCTGAAATTTTTTGCTTTTTCCTGCTAATCCTAGCATGATAAAGAAGATTCAAAGAGAGTGAGATGCCAGCTCCTTTCATTCAGTCAGTAGCTTCAAACATTTCTGGACGTTTTTCAATGGCAAAAATCAATGAATATTGTAAATGCACAAACAGTAATATCTCCACATTGCAAGGTGCAATTCTGAAATTTTTGCTTTTTCCCTGCTAATCCCTAGCATGATAAAGAAGATTCAAAGAGAGTGAGATGCCAGCTCTTTCATTCAGTCAGTAGCTTCAAACATTTCTGGAAGTTTTCAATGGCAAAAAGTCAATGAATAATGTAAATGCACAAACAGTAATTTCTCCGCATTGCAAGGTGCAATTCTGAAATTTTTTGCTTTTTCCTGCTAATCCTAGCATGATAAGAAGATTCAAAGAGAGTGAGATGCCAGCTCCTTTCATTCAGTCAGTAGCTTCCCAGCTCCTTTCATTCAGTCAGTAGCTTCAAACATTTCTGGACGTTTTTCAATGGCAAAAATCAATGAATATTGTAAATGCACAAACAGTAATATCTCCGCATTGCAAGGTGCAATTCTGAAATTTTTTTGCTTTTTCCTGCTAATCCTAGCATGATAAAGAAGATTCAAAGAGAGTGAGATGCCAGCTCTTTTCATTCAGTCAGTAGCTTCAAACATTTCTGGTATATGAATAACATGATGTTTTTCAATGGCAAAAATCAATGAATATTGTAAATGCACAAACAGTAATTTCTCCGCATTGCAAGGTGCAATTCTGAAATTTTTTGCTTTTTCCTGCTAATCCTAGCATGACAAAGAAGATTCAAAGAGAGTGAGATGCCAGCTCCTTTCATTCAGTCAGTAGCTTCAAACATTTCTGGACGTTTTTCAATGGCAAAAATCAATGAATATTGTAAATGCACAAACAGTAATATCTCCGCATTGCAAGGTGCAATTCTGAAATTTTTTGCTTTTTCCTGCTAATCCTAGCATGATAAAGAAGATTCAAAGAGAGTGAGATGCCAGCTCTTTTCATTCAGTCAGTAGCTTCAAACATTTCTGGTATATGAATAACATGATGTTTTTCAATGGCAAAAATCAATGAATATTGTAAATGCACAAAAAGTAATATCTCCGCATTGCAAGGTGCAATTCTGAAATTTTTTGCTTTTTCCTGCTAATCCTAGCATGATAAAGAAGATTCAAAGAGAGTGAGATGCCAGCTCTTTTCATTCAGTCAGTAGCTTCAAACATTTCTGGACGTTTTTCAATGGCAAAAATCAATGAATATTGTAAATGCACAAACAGTAATATCTCCGCATTGCAAGGTGCAATTCTGAAATTTTTTGCTTTTTCCTGCTCCTCTTAGCATGATAAAGAAGACTCAAAGAGAGTGAGATGCCAGCTCTTTTCATTCAGTCAGTAGCTTCAAACATTTCTGGTATATGAATAACATGATGTTTTTCAATGGCAAAAATCAATGAATATTATAAATGCACAATCAGTAATATCTCCACATTGCAAGGTGGAATTCTGAAATTTTTTGCTTTTTCCTGCTAATCCTAGCATGATAAAGAAGATTCAAAGAGAGTGAGATGCGAGCTCCTTTCATTCAGTCAGTAGCTTCAAACATTTCTGGACGTTTTTCAATGGCAAAAATCAATGAATATTGTAAATGCACAAACAGTAATATCTCCACATTGCAAGGTGCAATTCTGAAATTTTTTGCTTTTTCCTGCTAATCCTAGCATGATAAAGAAGATTCAAAGAGAGTGAGATGCCAGCTCTTTTCATTCAGTCAGTAGCTTCAAACATTTCTGGTATATGAATAACATGATGTTTTTCAATGGCAAAAATCAATGAATATTGTAAATGCACAAACAGTAATATCTCCGCATTGCAAGGTGCAATTCTGAAATTTTTTGCTTTTTCCTGCTAATCCTAGCATGATAAAGAAGATTCAAAGAGAGTGAGATGCCAGCTCTTTTCATTCAGTCAGTAGCTTCAAACATTTCTGGTATATGAATAACATGATGTTTTTCAATGGCAAAAATCAATGAATATTGTAAATGCACAAACAGTAATTTCTCCGCATTGCAAGGTGCAATTCTGAAATTTTTTGCTTTTTCCTGCTAATCCTAGCATGACAAAGAAGATTCAAAGAGAGTGAGATGCCAGCTCCTTTCATTCAGTCAGTAGCTTCAAACATTTCTGGACATTTTTCAATGGCAAAAATCAATGAATATTGTAAATGCACAAACAGTAATATCTCCGCATTGCAAGGTGCAATTCTGAAATTTTTTGCTTTTTCCTGCTAATCCTAGCATGATAAAGAAGATTCAAAGAGACTGAGATGCCAGCTCTTTTCATTCAGTCAGTAGCTTCAAACATTTCTGGTATATGAATAACATGATGTTTTTCAATGGCAAAAATCAATGAATATTGTAAATGCACAAACAGTAATATCTCCACATTGCAAGGTGCAATTCTGAAATTTTTTGCTTTTTCCTGCTAATCCTAGCATGATAAAGAAGATTCAAAGAGAGTGAGATGCCAGCTCTTTTCATTCAGTCAGTAGCTTCAAACATTTCTGGACGTTTTTCAATGGCAAAAATCAATGAATATTGTAAATGCACAAACAGTAATATCTCCGCATTGCAAGGTGCAATTCTGAAATTTTTTGCTTTTTCCTGCTCCTCTTAGCATGATAAAGAAGATTCAAAGAGAGTGAGATGCCAGCTCTTTTCATTCAGTCAGTAGCATCAAACATTTCTGGTATATGAATAACATGATGTTTTTCAATGGCAAAAATCAATGAATATTGTAAATGCACAAACAGTAATATCTCCACATTGCAAGGTGCAATTCTGAAATTTTTTGCTTTTTCCTGCTAATCCTAGCATGATAAAGAAGATTCAAAGAGAGTGAAATGCCAGCTCCTTTCATTCAGTCAGTAGCTTCAAACATTTCTGGACGTTTTTCAATGGCAAAAATCAATGAATATTGTAAATGCACAAACAGTAATATCTCCACATTGCAAGGTGCAATTCTGAAATTTTTTGCTTTTTCCTGCTAATCCTAGCATGATAAAGAAGATTCAAAGAGAGTGAGATGCCAGCTCTTTTCATTCAGTCAGTAGCTTCAAACATTTCTGGTATATGAATAACATGATGTTTTTCAATGGCAAAAATCAATGAATATTGTAAATGCACAAACAGTAATATCTCCGCATTGCAAGGTGCAATTCTGAAATTTTTTGCTTATTCCTGCTAATCCTAGCATGATAAAGAAGATTCAAAGAGAGTGAGATGCCAGCTCTTTTCATTCAGTCAGTAGCTTCAAACATTTCTAGTATATGAATAACATGATGTTTTTCAATGGCAAAAATCAATGAATATTGTAAATGCACAAACAGTAATATCTCCACATTGCAAGGTGCAATTCTGAAATTTTTTGCTTTTTCCTGCTAATCCTAGCATGATAAAGAAGATTCAAAGAGAGTGAGATGCCAGCTCCTTTCATTCAGTCAGTAGCTTCAAACATTTCTGGACGTTTTTCAATGGCAAAAATCAATGAATATTGTAAATGCACAAACAGTAATATCTCCGCATTGCAAGGTGCAATTCTGAAATTTTTTGCTTTTTCCTGCTAATCCTAGCATGATAAAGAAGATTCAAAGAGAGTGAGATGCCAGCTCTTTTCATTCAGTCAGTAGCTTCAAACATTTCTGGTATATGAATAACATGATGTTTTTCAATGGCAAAAATCAATGAATATTGTAAATGCACAAACAGTAATATCTCCGCATTGCAAGGTGCAATTCTGAAATTTTTTGCTTTTTCCTGCTAATCCTAGCATGATAAAGAAGATTCAAAGAGAGTGAGATGCCAGCTCCTTTCATTCAGTCAGTAGCTTCAAACATTTCTGGACATTTTTCAATGGCAAAAATCAATGAATATTGTAAATGCACAAACAGTAATATCTCCGCATTGCAAGGTGCAATTCTGAAATTTTTTGCTTTTTCCTGCTAATCCTAGCATGATAAAGAAGATTCAAAGAGAGTGAGATGCCAGCTCTTTTCATTCAGTCAGTAGCTTCAAACATTTCTGGTATATGAATAACATGATGTTTTTCAATGGCAAAAATCAATGAATATTGTAAATGCACAAACAGTAATATCTCCGCATTGCAAGGTGCAATTCTGAAATTTTTTGCTTTTTCCTGCTAATCCTAGCATGATAAAGAAGATTCAAAGAGAGTGAGATGCCAGCTCTTTTCATTCAGTCAGTAGCTTCAAACATTTCTAGTATATGAATAACATGATGTTTTTCAATGGCAAAAATCAATGAATATTGTAAATGCACAAACAGTAATATCTCCACATTGCAAGGTGCAATTCTGAAATTTTTTGCTTTTTCCTGCTAATCCTAGCATGATAAAGAAGATTCAAAGAGAGTGAGATGCCAGCTCCTTTCATTCAGTCAGTAGCTTCAAACATTTCTGGACGTTTTTCAATGGCAAAAATCAATGAATATTGTAAATGCACAAACAGTAATATCTCCGCATTGCAAGGTGCAATTCTGAAATTTTTTGCTTTTTCCTGCTAATCCTAGCATGATAAAGAAGATTCAAAGAGAGTGAGATGCCAGCTCTTTTCATTCAGTCAGTAGCTTCAAACATTTCTGGACGTTTTTCAATGGCAAAAATCAATGAATATTGTAAATGCACAAACAGTAATATCTCCGCATTGCAAGGTGCAATTCTGAAATTTTTTGCTTTTTCCTGCTAATCCTAGCATGATAAAGAAGATTCAAAGAGAGTGAGTTGCCAGCTCCTTTCATTCAGTCAGTAGCTTCAAACATTTCTGGACGTTTTTCAATGGCAAAAATCAATGAATATTGTAAATGCACAAACAGTAATTTATCCGCATTGCAAGGTGCAATTCTGAAATTTTTTGCTTTTTCCTGCTAATCCTAGCATGATAAAGAAGATTCAAAGAGAGTGAGATGCCAGCTCTTTTCATTCAGTCAGTAGCTTCAAACATTTCTGGTATATGAATAACATGATGTTTTTCAATGGCAAAAATCAATGAATATTGTAAATGCACAAACAGTAATATCTCCGCATTGCAAGGTGCAATTCTGAAATTTTTTGCTTTTTCCTGCTAATCCTAGCATGATAAAGAAGATTCAAAGAGAGTGAGATGCCAGCTCCTTTCATTCAGTCAGTAGCTTCAAACATTTCTGGACGTTTTTCAATGGCAAAAATCAATGAATATTGTAAATGCACAAACAGTAATATCTCCGCATTGCAAGGTGCAATTCTGAAATTTTTTGCTTTTTCCTGCTAATCCTAGCATGATAAAGAAGATTCAAAGAGAGTGAGATGCCAGCTCTTTTCATTCAGTCAGTAGCTTCAAACATTTCTGGACGTTTTTCAATGGCAAAAATCAATGAATATTGTAAATGCACAAACAGTAATATCTCCGCATTGCAAGGTGCAATTCTGAAATTTTTTGCTTTTTCCTGCTAATCCTAGCATGATAAAGAAGATTCAAAGAGAGTGAGTTGCCAGCTCCTTTCATTCAGTCAGTAGCTTCAAACATTTCTGGACGTTTTTCAATGGCAAAAATCAATGAATATTGTAAATGCACAAACAGTAATTTATCCGCATTGCAAGGTGCAATTCTGAAATTTTTTGCTTTTTCCTGCTAATCCTAGCATGATAAAGAAGATTCAAAGAGAGTGAGATGCCAGCTCTTTTCATTCAGTCAGTAGCTTCAAACATTTCTGGTATATGAATAACATGATGTTTTTCAAGGGCAAAAATCAATGAATATTGTAAATGCACAAACAGTAATATCTCCGCATTGCAAGGTGCAATTCTGAAATTTTTTGCTTTTTCCTGCTAATCCTAGTATGATAAAGAAGATTCAAAGAGAGTGAGATGCCAGCTCTTTTCATTCAGTCAGTAGCTTCAAACATTTCTGGACGTTTTTCAATGGCAAAAATCAATGAATATTGTAAATGCACAAACAGTAATTTTTCCGCATTGCAAGGTGCAATTCTGAAATTTTTTGCTTTATCCTGCTAATCCTAGCATGATAAAGAAGATTCAAAGAGAGTGAGATGCCAGCTCTTTTCATTCAGTCAGTAGCTTCAAACATTTCTGGACGTTTTTCAATGGCAAAAATCAATGAATATTGTAAATGCACAAACAGTAATATCTCCGCATTGCAAGGTGCAATTCTGAAATTTTTTGCTTTTTCCTGCTAATCCTAGCATGATAAAGAAAATTCAAAGAGAGTGAGATGCCAGCTCCTTTCATTCAGTCAGTAGCTTCAAACATTTCTGGACGTTTTTCAATGGCAAAAATCAATGAATATTGTAAATGCACAAACAGTAATATCTCCGCATTGCAAGGTGCAATTCTGAAATTTTTTGCTTTTTCCTGCTAATCCTAACATGATAAAGAAGATTCAAAGAGAGTGAGATGCCAGCTCTTTTCATTCAGTCAGTAGCTTCAAACATTTCTGGTATATGAATAACATGATGTTTTTCAATGGCAAAAATCAATGAATATTGTAAATGCACAAACAGTAATATCTCCACATTGCAAGGTGCAATTCTGAAATTTTTTGCTTTTTCCTGCTCCTCTTAGCATGATAAAGAAGATTCAAAGAGAGTGAGATGCCAACTCTTTTCATTCAGTCAGTAGCTTCAAACATTTCTGGTATATGAATAACATGATGTTTTTCAATGGCAAAAATCAATGAATATTGTAAATGCACAAACAGTAATATCTCCGCATTGCAAGGTGCAATTCTGAATTTTTTTGCTTTTTCCTGCTAATCCTAGCATGATAAAGAAGATTCAAAGAGAGTGAGATGCCAGCTCCTTTCATTCAGTCAGTAGCTTCAAACATTTCTGGACGTTTTTCAATGGCAAAAATCAATGAATATTGTAAATGCACAAACAGTAATATCTCCGCATTGCAAGGTGCAATTCTGAAATTTTTTGCTTTTTCCTGCTAATCCTAGCATGATAAAGAAGATTCAAAGAGAGTGAGATGCCAGCTCTTTTCATTCAGTCAGTAGCTTCAAACATTTCTGGTATATGAATAACATGATGTTTTTCAATGGCAAAAATCAATGAATATTGTAAATGCACAAACAGTAATATCTCCGCATTGCAAGGTGCAATTCTGAAATTTTTTGCTTTTTCCTGCTAATCCTAGCATGATAAAGAAGATTCAAAGAGAGTGAGATGCCAGCTCTTTTCATTCAGTCAGTAGCTTCAAACATTTCTAGTATATGAATAACATGATGTTTTTCAATGGCAAAAATCAATGAATATTGTAAATGCACAAACAGTAATATCTCCACATTGCAAGGTGCAATTCTGAAATTTTTTGCTTTTTCCTGCTAATCCTAGCATGATAAAGAAGATTCAAAGAGAGTGAGATGCCAGCTCCTTTCATTCAGTCAGTAGCTTCAAACATTTCTGGACGTTTTTCAATGGCAAAAATCAATGAATATTGTAAATGCACAAACAGTAATATCTCCGCATTGCAAGGTGCAATTCTGAAATTTTTTGCTTTTTCCTGCTAATCCTAGCATGATAAAGAAGATTCAAAGAGAGTGAGATGCCAGCTCTTTTCATTCAGTCAGTAGCTTCAAACATTTCTGGACGTTTTTCAATGGCAAAAATCAATGAATATTGTAAATGCACAAACAGTAATATCTCCGCATTGCAAGGTGCAATTCTGAAATTTTTTGCTTTTTTCTGCTAATCCTAGCATGATAAAGAAGATTCAAAGAGAGTGAGATGCCAGCTCCTTTCATTCAGTCAGTAGCTTCAAACATTTCTGGACGTTTTTCAATGGCAAAAATCAATGAATATTGTAAATGCACAAACAGTAATTTCTCCGCATTGCAAGGTGCAATTCTGAAATTTTTTGCTTTTTCCTGCTAATCCTAGCATGATAAAGAAGATTCAAAGAGAGTGAGATGCCAGCTCTTTTCATTCAGTCAGTAGCTTCAAACATTTCTGGTATATGAATAACATGATGTTTTTCAATGGCAAAAATCAATGAATATTGTAAATGCACAAACAGTAATATCTCCGCATTGCAAGGTGCAATTCTGAAATTTTTTGCTTTTTCCTGCTAATCCTAGCATGATAAAGAAGATTCAAAGAGAGTGAGATGCCAGCTCTTTTCATTCAGTCAGTAGCTTCAAACATTTCTGGACGTTTTTCAATGGCAAAAATCAATGAATATTGTAAATGCACAAACAGTAATTTTTCCGCATTGCAAGGTGCAATTCTGAAATTTCTTGCTTTATCCTGCTAATCCTAGCATGATAAAGAAGATTCAAAGAGAGTGAGATGCCAGCTCTTTTCATTCAGTCAGTAGCTTCAAACATTTCTGGACGTTTTTCAATGGCAAAAATCAATGAATATTGTAAATGCACAAACAGTAATATCTCCGCATTGCAAGGTGCAATTCTGAAATTTTTTGCTTTTTCCTGCTAATCCTAGCATGATAAAGAAGATTCAAAGAGAGTGAGATGCCAGCTCCTTTCATTCAGTCAGTAGCTTCAAACATTTCTGGACGTTTTTTCAATGGCAAAAATCAATGAATATTGTAAATGCACAAACAGTAATATCTCCGCATTGCAAGGTGCAATTCTGAAATTTTTTGCTTTTTCCTGCTAATCCTAGCATGATAAAGAAGATTCAAAGAGAGTGAGATGCCAGCTCTTTTCATTCAGTCAGTAGCTTCAAACATTTCTGGACGTTTTTCAATGGCAAAAATCAATGAATATTGTAAATGCACAAACAGTAATTTCTCCGCATTGCAAGGTGCAATTCTGAAATTTTTTGCTTTTTCCTGCTAATCCTAGCATGATAAAGAAGATTCAAAGAGAGTGAGATGCCAGCTCTTTTCATTCAGTCAGTAGCTTCAAACATTTCTGGTATATGAATAACATGATGTTTTTCAATGGCAAAAATCAATGAATATTGTAAATGCACAAACAGTAATATCTCCGCATTGCAAGGTGCAATTCTGAAATTTTTTGCTTTTTCCTGCTAATCCTAGCATGATAAAGAAGATTCAAAGAGAGTGAGATGCCAGCTCCTTTCATTCAGTCAGTAGCTTCAAACATTTCTGGACGTTTTTCAATGGCAAAAATCAATGAATATTGTAAATGCACAAACAGTAATATCTCCGCATTGCAAGGTGCAATTCTGAAATTTTTTGCTTTTTCCTGCTAATCCTAGCATGATAAAGAAGATTCAAAGAGAGTGAGATGCCAGCTCTTTTCATTCAGTCAGTAGCTTCAAACATTTCTGGTATATGAATAACATGATGTTTTTCAATGGCAAAAATCAATGAATATTGTAAATGCACAAACAGTAATATCTCCGCATTGCAAGGTGCAATTCTGAAATTTTTTGCTTTTTCCTGCTAATCCTAGCATGATAAAGAAGATTCAAAGAGAGTGAGATGCCAGCTCTTTTCATTCAGTCAGTAGCTTCAAACATTTCTAGTATATGAATAACATGATGTTTTTCAATGGCAAAAATCAATGAATATTGTAAATGCACAAACAGTAATATCTCCACATTGCAAGGTGCAATTCTGAAATTTTTTGCTTTTTCCTGCTAATCCTAGCATGATAAAGAAGATTCAAAGAGAGTGAGATGCCAGCTCCTTTCATTCAGTCAGTAGCTTCAAACATTTCTGGACGTTTTTCAATGGCAAAAATCAATGAATATTGTAAATGCACAAACAGTAATATCTCCGCATTGCAAGGTGCAATTCTGAAATTTTTTGCTTTTTCCTGCTAATCCTAGCATGATAAAGAAGATTCAAAGAGAGTGAGATGCCAGCTCTTTTCATTCAGTCAGTAGCTTCAAACATTTCTGGACGTTTTTCAATGGCAAAAATCAATGAATATTGTAAATGCACAAACAGTAATATCTCCGCATTGCAAGGTGCAATTCTGAAATTTTTTGCTTTTTCCTGCTAATCCTAGCATGATAAAGAAGATTCAAAGAGAGTGAGTTGCCAGCTCCTTTCATTCAGTCAGTAGCTTCAAACATTTCTGGACGTTTTTCAATGGCAAAAATCAATGAATATTGTAAATGCACAAACAGTAATTTCTCCGCATTGCAAGGTGCAATTCTGAAATTTTTTGCTTTTTCCTGCTAATCCTAGCATGATAAAGAAGATTCAAAGAGAGTGAGATGCCAGCTCTTTTCATTCAGTCAGTAGCTTCAAACATTTCTGGTATATGAATAACATGATGTTTTTCAATGGCAAAAATCAATGAATATTGTAAATGCACAAACAGTAATTTCTCCGCATTGCAAGGTGCAATTCTGAAATTTTTTGCTTTTTCCTGCTAATCCTAGCATGATAAAGAAGATTCAAAGAGAGTGAGATGCCAGCTCTTTTCATTCAGTCAGTAGCTTCAAACATTTCTGGTATATGAATAACATGATGTTTTTCAATGGCAAAAATCAATGAATATTGTAAATGCACAAACAGTAATATCTCCGCATTGCAAGGTGCAATTCTGAAATTTTTTGCTTTTTCCTGCTAATCCTAGCATGATAAAGAAGATTCAAAGAGAGTGAGATGCCAGCTCTTTTCATTCAGTCAGTAGCTTCAAACATTTCTGGACGTTTTTCAATGGCAAAAATCAATGAATATTGTAAATGCACAAACAGTAATTTTTCCGCATTGCAAGGTGCAATTCTGAAATTTTTTGCTTTATCCTGCTAATCCTAGCATGATAAAGAAGATTCAAAGAGAGTGAGATGCCAGCTCTTTTCATTCAGTCAGTAGCTTCAAACATTTCTGGACGTTTTTCAATGGCAAAAATCAATGAATATTGTAAATGCACAAACAGTAATATCTCCGCATTGCAAGGTGCAATTCTGAAATTTTTTGCTTTTTCCTGCTAATCCTAGCATGATAAAGAAGATTCAAAGAGAGTGAGATGCCAGCTCCTTTCATTCAGTCAGTAGCTTCAAACATTTCTGGACGTTTTTCAATGGCAAAAATCAATGAATATTGTAAATGCACAAACAGTAATATCTCCGCATTGCAAGGTGCAATTCTGAAATTTTTTGCTTTTTCCTGCTAATCCTAGCATGATAAAGAAGATTCAAAGAGAGTGAGATGCCAGCTCCTTTCATTCAGTCAGTAGCTTCAAACATTTCTGGACGTTTTTCAATGGCAAAAATCAATGAATATTGTAAATGCACAAACAGTAATATCTCCGCATTGCAAGGTGCAATTCTGAAATTTTTTGCTTTTTCCTGCTAATCCTAGCATGATAAAGAAGATTCAAAGAGAGTGAGATGCCAGCTCTTTTCATTCAGTCAGTAGCTTCAAACATTTCTGGTATATGAATAACATGATGTTTTTCAATGGCAAAAATCAATGAATATTGTAAATGCACAAACAGTAATATCTCCGCATTGCAAGGTGCAATTCTGAAATTTTTTGCTTTTTCCTGCTAATCCTAGCATGATAAAGAAGATTCAAAGAGAGTGAGATGCCAGCTCTTTTCATTCAGTCAGTAGCTTCAAACATTTCTGGTATATGAATAACATGATGTTTTTCAATGGCAAAAATCAATGAATATTGTAAATGCACAAACAGTAATATCTCCACATTGCAAGGTGCAATTCTGAAATTTTTTGCTTTTTCCTGCTAATCCTAGCATGATAAAGAAGATTCAAAGAGAGTGGGATGCCAGCTCCTTTCATTCAGTCAGTAGCTTCAAACATTTCTGGACGTTTTTCAATGGCAAAAATCAATGAATATTGTAAAGGCACAAACAGTAATTTCTCCCCATTGCAAGGTGCAATTCTGAAATTTTTTGCTTTTTCCTGCTAATCCTAGCATGATAAAGAAGATTCAAAGAGAGTGAGATGCCAGCTCTTTTCATTCAGTCAGTAGCTTCAAACATTTCTGGTATATGAATAACATGATGTTTTTCAATGGCAAAAATCAATGAATATTGTAAATGCACAAACAGTAATTTCTCCGCATTGCAAGGTGCAATTCTGAAATTTTTTGCTTTTTCCTGCTAATCCTAGCATGATAAAGAAGATTCAAAGAGAGTGAGATGCCAGCTCTTTTCATTCAGTCAGTAGCTTCAAACATTTCTGGTATATGAATAACATGATGTTTTTCAATGGCAAAAATCAATGAATATTGTAAATGCACAAACAGTAATATCTCCGCATTGCAAGGTGCAATTCTGAAATTTTTTGCTTTTTCCTGCTAATCCTAGCATGATAAAGAAGATTCAAAGAGAGTGAGATGCCAGCTCTTTTCATTCAGTCAGTAGCTTCAAACATTTCTGGACGTTTTTCAATGGCAAAAATCAATGAATATTGTAAATGCACAAACAGTAATTTTTCCGCATTGCAACGTGCAATTCTGAAATTTTTTGCTTTATCCTGCTAATCCTAGCATGATAAAGAAGATTCAAAGAGAGTGAGATGCCAGCTCTTTTCATTCAGTCAGTAGCTTCAAACATTTCTGGACGTTTTTCAATGGCAAAAATCAATGAATATTGTAAATGCACAAACAGTAATATCTCCGCATTGCAAGGTGCAATTCTGAAATTTTTTGCTTTTTCCTGCTAATCCTAGCATGATAAAGAAGATTCAAAGAGAGTGAGATGCCAGCTCCTTTCATTCAGTCAGTAGCTTCAAACATTTCTGGACGTTTTTCAATGGCAAAAATCAATGAATATTGTAAATGCACAAACAGTAATATCTCCGCATTGCAAGGTGCAATTCTGAAATTTTTTGCTTTTTCCTGCTAATCCTAGCATGATAAAGAAGATTCAAAGAGAGTGAGATGCCAGCTCCTTTCATTCAGTCAGTAGCTTCAAACATTTCTGGACGTTTTTCAATGGCAAAAATCAATGAATATTGTAAATGCACAAACAGTAATATCTCCGCATTGCAAGGTGCAATTCTGAAATTTTTTGCTTTTTCCTGCTAATCCTAGCATGATAAAGAAGATTCAAAGAGAGTGAGATACCAGCTCTTTTCATTCAGTCAGTAGCTTCAAACATTTCTGGTATATGAATAACATGATGTTTTTCAATGGCAAAAATCAATGAATATTGTAAATGCACAAACAGTAATATCTCCACATTGCAAGGTGCAATTCTGAAATTTTTTGCTTTTTCCTGCTCCTCTTAGCATGATAAAGAAGATTCAAAGAGAGTGAGATGCCAACTCTTTTCATTCAGTCAGTAGCTTCAAACATTTCTGGTATATGAATAACATGATGTTTTTCAATGGCAAAAATCAATGAATATTGTAAATGCACAAACAGTAATATCTCCGCATTGCAAGGTGCAATTCTGAAATTTTTTGCTTTTTCCTGCTAATCCTAGCATGATAAAGAAGATTCAAAGAGAGTGAGATGCCAGCTCTTTTCATTCAGTCAGTAGCTTCAAACATTTCTGGTATATGAATAACATGATGTTTTTCAATGGCAAAAATCAATGAATATTGTAAGTGCACAAACAGTAATATCTCCGCATTGCAAGGTGCAATTCTGAAATTTTTTGCTTTTTCCTGCTAATCCTAGCATGATAAAGAAGATTCAAAGAGAGTGAGATGCCAGCTCTTTTCATTCAGTCAGTAGCTTCAAACATTTCTAGTATATGAATAACATGATGTTTTTCAATGGCAAAAATCAATGAATATTGTAAATGCACAAACAGTAATATCTCCACATTGCAAGGTGCAATTCTGAAATTTTTTGCTTTTTCCTGCTAATCCTAGCATGATAAAGAAGATTCAAAGAGAGTGAGATGCCAGCTCCTTTCATTCAGTCAGTAGCTTCAAACATTTCTGGACGTTTTTCAATGGCAAAAATCAATGAATATTGTAAATGCACAAACAGTAATATCTCCGCATTGCAAGGTGCAATTCTGAAATTTTTTGCTTTTTCCTGCTAATCCTAGCATGATAAAGAAGATTCAAAGAGAGTGAGATGCCAGCTCTTTTCATTCAGTCAGTAGCTTCAAACATTTCTGGACGTTTTTCAATGGCAAAAATCAATGAATATTGTAAATGCACAAACAGTAATATCTCCGCATTGCAAGGTGCAATTCTGAAATTTTTTGCTTTTTCCTGCTAATCCTAGCATGATAAAGAAGATTCAAAGAGAGTGAGTTGCCAGCTCCTTTCATTCAGTCAGTAGCTTCAAACATTTCTGGACGTTTTTCAATGGCAAAAATCAATGAATATTGTAAATGCACAAACAGTAATTTCTCCGCATTGCAAGGTGCAATTCTGAAATTTTTTGCTTTTTCCTGCTAATCCTAGCATGATAAAGAAGATTCAAAGAGAGTGAGATGCCAGCTCTTTTCATTCAGTCAGTAGCTTCAAACATTTCTGGACGTTTTTCAATGGCAAAAATCAATGAATATTGTAAATGCACAAACAGTAATTTTTCCGCATTGCAAGGTGCAATTCTGAAATTTTTTGCTTTATCCTGCTAATCCTAGCATGATAAAGAAGATTCAAAGAGAGTGAGATGCCAGCTCTTTTCATTCAGTCAGTAGCTTCAAACATTTCTGGACGTTTTTCAATGGCAAAAATCAATGAATATTGTAAATGCACAAACAGTAATATCTCCGCATTGCAAGGTGCAATTCTGAAATTTTTTGCTTTTTCCTGCTAATCCTAGCATGATAAAGAAGATTCAAAGAGAGTGAGATGCCAGCTCCTTTCATTCAGTCAGTAGCTTCAAACATTTCTGGACGTTTTTTCAATGGCAAAAATCAATGAATATTGTAAATGCACAAACAGTAATATCTCCGCATTGCAAGGTGCAATTCTGAAATTTTTTGCTTTTTCCTGCTAATCCTAGCATGATAAAGAAGATTCAAAGAGAGTGAGATGCCAGCTCCTTTCATTCAGTCAGTAGCTTCAAACATTTCTGGACGTTTTTCAATGGCAAAAATCAATGAATATTGTAAATGCACAAACAGTAATATCTCCGCATTGCAAGGTGCAATTCTGAAATTTTTTGCTTTTTCCTGCTAATCCTAGCATGATAAAGAAGATTCAAAGAGAGTGAGATGCCAGCTCTTTTCATTCAGTCAGTAGCTTCAAACATTTCTGGTATATGAATAACATGATGTTTTTCAATGGCAAAAATCAATGAATATTGTAAATGCACAAACAGTAATATCTCCACATTGCAAGGTGCAATTCTGAAATTTTTTGCTTTTTCCTGCTCCTCTTAGCATGATAAAGAAGATTCAAAGAGAGTGAGATGCCAACTCTTTTCATTCAGTCAGTAGCTTCAAACATTTCTGGTATATGAATAACATGATGTTTTTCAATGGCAAAAATCAATGAATATTGTAAATGCACAAACAGTAATATCTCCGCATTGCAAGGTGCAATTCTGAAATTTTTTGCTTTTTCCTGCTAATCCTAGCATGATAAAGAATATTCAAAGAGAGTGAGATGCCAGCTCCTTTCATTCAGTCAGTAGCTTCAAACATTTCTGGACGTTTTTCAATGGCAAAAATCAATGAATATTGTAAATGCACAAACAGTAATATCTCCGCATTGCAAGGTGCAATTCTGAAATTTTTTGCTTTTTCCTGCTAATCCTAGCATGATAAAGAAGATTCAAAGAGAGTGAGATGCCAGCTCTTTTCATTCAGTCAGTAGCTTCAAACATTTCTGGTATATGAATAACATGATGTTTTTCAATGGCAAAAATCAATGAATATTGTAAATGCACAAACAGTAATATCTCCGCATTGCAAGGTGCAATTCTGAAATTTTTTGCTTTTTCCTGCTAATCCTAGCATGATAAAGAAGATTCAAAGAGAGTGAGATGCCAGCTCTTTTCATTCAGTCAGTAGCTTCAAACATTTCTAGTATATGAATAACATGATGTTTTTCAATGGCAAAAATCAATGAATATTGTAAATGCACAAACAGTAATATCTCCACATTGCAATGTGCAATTCTGAAATTTTTTGCTTTTTCCTGCTAATCCTAGCATGATAAAGAAGATTCAAAGAGAGTGAGATGCCAGCTCCTTTCATTCAGTCAGTAGCTTCAAACATTTCTGGACGTTTTTCAATGGCAAAAATCAATGAATATTGTAAATGCACAAACAGTAATATCTCCGCATTGCAAGGTGCAATTCTGAAATTTTTTGCTTTTTCCTGCTAATCCTAGCATGATAAAGAAGATTCAAAGAGAGTGAGATGCCAGCTCTTTTCATTCAGTCAGTAGCGTCAAACATTTCTGGACGTTTTTCAATGGCAAAAATCAATGAATATTGTAAATGCACAAACAGTAATATCTCCGCATTGCAAGGTGCAATTCTGAAATTTTTTGCTTTTTCCTGCTAATCCTAGCATGATAAAGAAGATTCAAAGAGAGTGAGTTGCCAGCTCCTTTCATTCAGTCAGTAGCTTCAAACATTTCTGGACGTTTTTCAATGGCAAAAATCAATGAATATTGTAAATGCACAAACAGTAATTTCTCCGCATTGCAAGGTGCAATTCTGAAATTTTTTGCTTTTTCCTGCTAATCCTAGCATGATAAAGAAGATTCAAAGAGAGTGAGATGCCAGCTCTTTTCATTCAGTCAGTAGCTTCAAACATTTCTGGTATATGAATAACATGATGTTTTTCAATGGCAAAAATCAATGAATATTGTAAATGCACAAACAGTAATTTCTCCGCATTGCAAGGTGCAATTCTGAAATTTTTTGCTTTTTCCTGCTAATCCTAGCATGATAAAGAAGATTCAAAGAGAGTGAGATGCCAGCTCTTTTCATTCAGTCAGTAGCTTCAAACATTTCTGGTATATGAATAACATGATGTTTTTCAATGGCAAAAATCAATGAATATTGTAAATGCACAAACAGTAATATCGCCGCATTGCAAGGTGCAATTCTGAAATTTTTTGCTTTTTCCTGCTAATCCTAGCATGATAAAGAAGATTCAAAGAGAGTGAGATGCCTGCTCTTTTCATTCAGTCAGTAGCTTCAAACATTTCTGGATGTTTTTCAATGGCAAAAATCAATGAATATTGTAAATGCACAAACAGTAATTTTTCCGCATTGCAAGGTGCAATTCTGAAATTTTTTGCTTTATCCTGCTAATCCTAGCATGATAAAGAAGATTCAAAGAGAGTGAGATGCCAGCTCTTTTCATTCAGTCAGTAGCTTCAAACATTTCTGGACGTTTTTCAATGGCAAAAATCAATGAATATTGTAAATGCACAAACAGTAATATCTCCGCATTGCAAGGTGCAATTCTGAAATTTTTTGCTTTTTCCTGCTAATCCTAGCATGATAAAGAAGATTCAAAGAGAGTGAGATGCCAGCTCCTTTCATTCAGTCAGTAGCTTCAAACATTTCTGGACGTTTTTCAATGGCAAAAATCAATGAATATTGTAAATGCACAAACAGTAATATCTCCGCATTGCAAGGTGCAATTCTGAAATTTTTTGCTTTTTCCTGCTAATCCTAGCATGATAAAGAAGATTCAAAGAGAGTGAGATGCCAGCTCCTTTCATTCAGTCAGTAGCTTCAAACATTTCTGGACGTTTTTCAATGGCAAAAATCAATGAATATTGTAAATGCACAAACAGTAATATCTCCGCATTGCAAGTTGCAATTCTGACATTTTTTGCTTTTTCCTGCTAATCCTAGCATGATAAAGAAGATTCAAAGAGAGTGAGATGCCAGCTCTTTTCATTCAGTCAGTAGCTTCAAACATTTCTGGACGTTTTTCAATGGCAAAAATCAATGAATATTGTAAATGCACAAACAGTAATATCTCCGCATTGCAAGGTGCAATTCTGAAATTTTTTGCTTTTTCCTGCTAATCCTGGCATGATAAAGAAGATTCAAAGAGAGTGAGATGCCAGCTCTTTTCATTCAGTCAGTAGCTTCAAACATTTCTGGTATATGAATAACATGATGTTTTTCAATGGCAAAAATCAATGAATATTGTAAATGCACAAACAGTAATATCTCCACATTGCAAGGTGCAATTCTGAAATTTTTTGCTTTTTCCTGCTCCTCTTAGCATGATAAAGAAGATTCAAAGAGAGTGAGATGCCAGCTCTTTTCATTCAGTCAGTAGCTTCAAACATTTCTGGACGTTTTTCAATGGCAAAAATCAATGAATATTGTAAATGCACAAACAGTAATTTCTCCGCATTGCAAGGTGCAATTCTGAAATTTTTTGCTTTTTCCTGCTAATCCTAGCATGATAAAGAAGATTCAAAGAGAGTGAGATGCCAGCTCTTTTCATTCAGTCAGTAGCTTCAAACATTTCTGGACGTTTTTCAATGGCAAAAATCAATGAATATTGTAAATGCACAAACAGTAATATCTCCGCATTGCAAGGTGCAATTCTGAAATTTTTTGCTTTTTCCTGCTAATCCTAGCATGATAAAGAAGATTCAAAGAGAGTGAGATGCCAGCTCCTTTCATTCAGTCAGTAGCTTCAAACATTTCTGGATGTTTTTCAATGGCAAAAATCAATGAATATTGTAAATGCACAAACAGTAATATCTCCGCATTGCAAGGTGCAATTCTGAAATTTTTTGCTTTTTCCTGCTAATCCTAGCATGATAAAGAAGATTCAAAGAGAGTGAGATGCCAGCTCTTTTCATTCAGTCAGTAGCTTCAAACATTTCTGGTATATGAATAACATGATGTTTTTCAATGGCAAAAATCAATGAATATTGTAAATGCACAAACAGTAATTTCTCCGCATTGCAAGGTGCAATTCTGAAATTTTTTGCTTTTTCCTGCTAATCCTAGCATGATAAAGAAGATTCAAAGAGAGTGAGATGCCAGCTCTTTTCATTCAGTCAGTAGCTTCAAACATTTCTGGTATATGAATAACATGATGTTTTTCAATGGCAAAAATCAATGAATATTGTAAATGCACAAACAGTAATATCTCCGCATTGCAAGGTGCAATTCTGAAATTTTTTGCTTTTTCCTGCTAATCCTAGCATGATAAAGAAGATTCAAAGAGAGTGAGATGCCAGCTCTTTTCATTCAGTCAGTAGCTTCAAACATTTCTGGATGTTTTTCAATGGCAAAAATCAATGAATATTGTAAATGCACAAACAGTAATTTTTCCGCATTGCAAGGTGCAATTCTGAAATTTTTTGCTTTATCCTGCTAATCCTAGCATGATAAAGAAGATTCAAAGAGAGTGAGATGCCAGCTCTTTTCATTCAGTCAGTAGCTTCAAACATTTCTGGACGTTTTTCAATGGCAAAAATCAATGAATATTGTAAATGCACAAACAGTAATATCTCCGCATTGCAAGGTGCAATTCTGAAATTTTTTGCTTTTTCCTGCTAATCCTAGCATGATAAAGAAGATTCAAAGAGAGTGAGATGCCAGCTCCTTTCATTCAGTCAGTAGCTTCAAACATTTCTGGACGTTTTTCAATGGCAAAAATCAATGAATATTGTAAATGCACAAACAGTAATATCTCCGCATTGCAAGGTGCAATTCTGAAATTTTTTGCTTTTTCCTGCTAATCCTAGCATGATAAAGAAGATTCAAAGAGAGTGAGATGCCAGCTCCTTTCATTCAGTCAGTAGCTTCAAACATTTCTGGACGTTTTTCAATGGCAAAAATCAATGAATATTGTAAATGCACAAACAGTAATATCTCCGCATTGCAAGGTGCAATTCTGAAATTTTTTGCTTTTTCCTGCTAATCCTAGCATGATAAAGAAGATTCAAAGAGAGTGAGATGCCAGCTCTTTTCATTCAGTCAGTAGCTTCAAACATTTCTGGACGTTTTTCAATGGCAAAAATCAATGAATATTGTAAATGCACAAACAGTAATATCTCCGCATTGCAAGGTGCAATTCTGAAATTTTTTGCTTTTTCCTGCTAATCCTGGCATGATAAAGAAGATTCAAAGAGAGTGAGATGCCAGCTCTTTTCATTCAGTCAGTAGCTTCAAACATTTCTGGTATATGAATAACATGATGTTTTTCAATGGCAAAAATCAATGAATATTGTAAATGCACAAACAGTAATATCTCCACATTGCAAGGTGCAATTCTGAAATTTTTTGCTTTTTCCTGCTCCTCTTAGCATGATAAAGAAGATTCAAAGAGAGTGAGATGCCAGCTCTTTTCATTCAGTCAGTAGCTTCAAACATTTCTGGACGTTTTTCAATGGCAAAAATCAATGAATATTGTAAATGCACAAACAGTAATTTCTCCGCATTGCAAGGTGCAATTCTGAAATTTTTTGCTTTTTCCTGCTAATCCTAGCATGATAAAGAAGATTCAAAGAGAGTGAGATGCCAGCTCTTTTCATTCAGTCAGTAGCTTCAAACATTTCTGGACGTTTTTCAATGGCAAAAATCAATGAATATTGTAAATGCACAAACAGTAATATCTCCGCATTGCAAGGTGCAATTCTGAAATTTTTTGCTTTTTCCTGCTAATCCTAGCATGATAAAGAAGATTCAAAGAGAGTGAGATGCCAGCTCCTTTCATTCAGTCAGTAGCTTCAAACATTTCTGGATGTTTTTCAATGGCAAAAATCAATGAATATTGTAAATGCACAAACAGTAATATCTCCGCATTGCAAGGTGCAATTCTGAAATTTTTTGCTTTTTCCTGCTAATCCTAGCATGATAAAGAAGATTCAAAGAGAGTGAGATGCCAGCTCCTTTCATTCAGTCAGTAGCTTCAAACATTTCTGGACGTTTTTCAATGGCAAAAATCAATGAATATTGTAAATGCACAAACAGTAATTTCTCCGCATTGCAAGGTGCAATTCTGAAATTTTTTGCTTTTTCCTGCTAATCCTAGCATGATAAAGAAGATTCAAAGAGAGTGAGATGCCAGCTCTTTTCATTCAGTCAGTAGCTTCAAACATTTCTTGTATATGAATAACATGATGTTTTTCAATGGCAAAAATCAATGAATATTGTAAATGCACAAACAGTAATTTCTCCGCATTGCAAGGTGCAATTCTGAAATTTTTTGCTTTTTCCTGCTAATCCTAGCATGATAAAGAAGATTCAAAGAGAGTGAGATGCCAGCTCCTTTCATTCAGTCAGTAGCTTCAAACATTTCTGGACGTTTTTCAATGGCAAAAATCAATGAATATTGTAAATGCACAAACAGTAATTTCTCCGCATTGCAAGGTGCAATTCTGAAATTTTTTGCTTTTTCCTGCTAATCCTAGCATGATAAAGAAGATTCAAAGAGAGTGAGATGCCAGATCTTTTCATTCAGTCAGTAGCTTCAAACATTTCTGGTACATGAATAACATGATGTTTTTCAATGGCAAAAATCAATGAATATTGTAAATGCACAAACAGTAATTTCTCCGCATTGCAAGGTGCAATTCTGAAATTTTTTGCTTTTTCCTGCTAATCCTAGCATGATAAAGAAGATTCAAAGAGAGTGAGATGCCAGCTCTTTTCATTCAGTCAGTAGCTTCAAACATTTCTGGACGTTTTTCAATGGCAAAAATCAATGAATATTGTAAATGCACAAACAGTAATTTCTCCGCATTGCAAGGTGCAATTCTGAAATTTTTTGCTTTTTCCTGCTAATCCTAGCATGATAAAGAAGATTCAAAGAGAGTGAGATGCCAGCTCTTTTCATTCAGTCAGTAGCTTCAAACATTTCTGGTATATGAATAACATGATGTTTTTCAATGGCAAAAATCAATGAATATTGTAAATACACAAACAGTAATATCTCCGCATTGCAAGGTGCAATTCTGAAATTTTTTGCTTTTTCCTGCTAATCCTAGCATGATAAAGAAGATTCAAAGAGAGTGAGATGCCAGCTCTTTTCATTCAGTCAGTAGCTTCAAACATTTCTGGACGTTTTTCAATGGCAAAAATCAATGAATATTGTAAATGCACAAACAGTAATTTCTCCGCATTGCAAGGTGCAATTCTGAAATTTTTTGCTTTTTCCTGCTAATCCTAGCATGATAAAGAAGATTCAAAGAGAGTGAGATGCCAGCTCCTTTCATTCAGTCAGTAGCTTCAAACATTTCTGGACGTTTTTCAATGGCAAAAATCAATGAATATTGTAAATGCACAAACAGTAATTTCTCCGCATTGCAAGGTGCAATTCTGAAATTTTTTGCTTTTTCCTGCTAATCCTAGCATGATAAAGAAGATTCAAAGAGAGTGAGATGCCAGCTCTTTTCATTCAGTCAGTAGCTTCAAACATTTCTGGTATATGAATAACATGATGTTTTTCAATGGCAAAAATCAATGAATATTGTAAATGCACAAACAGTAATTTCTCCGCATTGCAAGGTGCAATTCTGAAATTTTTTGCTTTTTCCTGCTAATCCTAGCATGATAAAGAAGATTCAAAGAGAGTGAGATGCCAGCTCTTTTCATTCAGTCAGTAGCTTCAAACATTTCTGGACGTTTTTCAATGGCAAAAATCAATGAATATTGTAAATGCACAAACAGTAATTTCTCCGCATTGCAAGGTGCAATTCTGAAATTTTTTGCTTTTTCCTGCTAATCCTAGCATGATAAAGAAGACTCAAAGAGAGTGAGATGCCAGCTCTTTTCGTTCAGTCAGTAGCTTCAAACATTTCTGGTATATGAATAACATGATGTTTTTCAATGGCAAAAATCAATGAATATTGTAAATGCACAAACAGTAAATTCTCCGCATTGCAAGGTGCAATTCTGAAATTTTTTGCTTTTTCCTGCTAATCCTAGCATGATAAAGAAGATTCAAAGACAGTGAGATGCCAGCTCCTTTCATTCAGTCAGTAGCTTCAAACATTTCTGGTATATGAATAACATGATGTTTTTCAATGGCAAAAATCAATGAATATTGTAAATGCACAAACAGTAATATCTCCGCATTGCAAGGTGCAATTCTGAAATTTTTTGCTTTTCCTGCTAATCCTAGCATGATAAAGAAGATTCAAAGAGAGTGAGATGCCAGCTCTTTTCATTCAGTCAGTAGCTTCAAACATTTCTATACGTTTTTCAATGGCAAAAATCAATGAATATTGTAAATGCACAAACAGTAATATCTCCGCATTGCAAGGTGCAATTCTGAAATTTTTTGCTTTTTCCTGCTCCTCTTAGCATGATAAAGAAGATTCAAAGAGAGTGAGATGCCAGCTCCTTTCATTCAGTCAGTAGCTTCAAACATTTCTGGTATATGAATAACATGATGTTTTTCAATGGAAAAATCAATGAATATTGTAAATGCACAAACAGTAATTTCTCCGCATTGCAAGGTGCAATTCTGAAATTTTTTGCTTTTTCCTGCTAATCCTAGCATGATAAAGAAGATTCAAAGAGAGTGAGATGCCAGCTCCTTTCATTCAGTCAGTAGCTTCAAACATTTCTGGACGTTTTTCAATGGCAAAAATCAATGAATATTGTAAATGCACAAACAGTAATTTCTCCGCATTGCAAGGTGCAATTCTGAAATTTTTTGCTTTTTCCTGCTAATCCTAGCATGATAAAGAAGATTCAAAGAGAGTGAGATGCCAGCTCTTTTCATTCAGTCAGTAGCTTCAAACGTTTCTGGTATATGAATAACATGATGTTTTTCAATGGCAAAAATCAATGAATATTGTAAATGCACAAACAGTAATTTCTCCGCATTGCAAGGTGCAATTCTGAAATTTTTTGCTTTTTCCTGCTAATCCTAGCATGATAAAGAAGATTCAAAGAGAGTGAGATGCCAGCTCTTTTCATTCAGTCAGTAGCTTCAAACATTTCTGGACGTTTTTCAATGGCAAAAATCAATGAATATTGTAAATGCACAAACAGTAATTTCTCCGCATTGCAAGGTGCAATTCTGAAATTTTTTGCTTTTTCCTGCTAATCCTAGCATGATAAAGAAGATTCAAAGAGAGTGAGATGCCAGCTCTTTTCATTCAGTCAGTAGCTTCAAACATTTCTGGTATATGAATAACATGATGTTTTTCAATGGCAAAAATCAATGAATATTGTAAATGCACAAACAGTAATATCTCCGCATTGAAAGGTGCAATTCTGAAATTTTTTGCTTTTTCCTGCTAATCCTAGCATGATAAAGAAGATTCAAAGAGAGTGAGATGCCAGCTCTTTTCATTCAGTCAGTAGCTTCAAACATTTCTGGACGTTTTTCAATGGCAAAAATCAATGAATATTGTAAATGCACAAACAGTAATTTCTCCGCATTGCAAGGTGCAATTCTGAAATTTTTTGCTTTTTCCTGCTAATCCTAGCATGATAAAGAAGATTCAAAGAGAGTGAGATGCCAGCTCTTTTCGTTCAGTCAGTAGCTTCAAACATTTCTGGTATATGAATAACATGATGTTTTTCAATGGCAAAAATCAATGAATATTGTAAATGCACAAACAGTAATTTCTCCGCATTGCAAGGTGCAATTCTGAAATTTTTTGCTTTTTCCTGCTAATCCTAGCATGATAAAGAAGATTCAAAGAGAGTGAGATGCCAGCTCCTTTCATTCAGTCAGTAGCTTCAAACATTTCTGGACGTTTTTCAATGGCAAAAATCAATGAATATTGTAAATGCACAAACAGTAATTTCTCCGCATTGCAAGGTGCAATTCTGAAATTTTTTGCTTTTTCCTGCTAATCCTAGCATGATAAAGAAGATTCAAAGAGAGTGAGATGCCAGCTCTTTTCATTCAGTCAGTAGCTTCAAACATTTCTGGTATATGAATAACATGATGTTTTTCAATGGCAAAAATCAATGAATATTGTAAATGCACAAACAGTAATATCTCCGCATTGCAAGGTGCAATTCTGAAATTTTTTGCTTTTTCCTGCTAATCCTAGCATGATAAAGAAGATTCAAAGAGAGTGAGATGCCAGCTCTTTTCATTCAGTCAGTAGCTTCAAACATTTCTGGACGTTTTTCAATGGCAAAAATCAATGAATATTGTAAATGCACAAACAGTAATATCTCCGCATTGCAAGGTGCAATTCTGAAATTTTTTGCTTTTTCCTGCTCCTCTTAGCATGATAAAGAAGATTCAAAGAGAGTGAGATGCCAGCTCTTTTCATTCAGTCAGTAGCTTCAAACATTTCTGGTATATGAATAACAGGATGTTTTTCAATGGCAAAAATCAATGAATATTGTAAATGCACAAACAGTAATATCTCCACATTGCAAGGTGCAATTCTGAAATTTTTTGCTTTTTCCTGCTAATCCTAGCATGATAAAGAAGATTCAAAGAGAGTGAAATGCCAGCTCCTTTCATTCAGTCAGTAGCTTCAAACATTTCTGGACGTTTTTCAATGGCAAAAATCAATGAATATTGTAAATGCACAAACAGTAATTTCTCCGCATTGCAAGGTGCAATTCTGAAATTTTTTGCTTTTTCCTGCTAATCCTAGCATGATAAAGAAGATTCAAAGAGAGTGAGATGCCAGCTCTTTTCATTCAGTCAGTAGCTTCAAACATTTCTGGTATATGAATAACATGATGTTTTTCAATGGCAAAAATCAATGAATATTGTAAATGCACAAACAGTAATATCTCCGCATTGCAAGGTGCAATTCTGAAATTTTTTGCTTTTTCCTGCTAATCCTAGCATGATAAAGAAGATTCAAAGAGAGTGAGATGCCAGCTCTTTTCATTCAGTCAGTAGCTTCAAACATTTCTGGACGTTTTTCAATGGCAAAAATCAATGAATATTGTAAATGCACAAACAGTAATATCTCCGCATTGCAAGGTGCAATTCTGAAATTTTTTGCTTTTTCCTGCTCCTCTTAGCATGATAAAGAAGATTCAAAGAGAGTGAGATGCCAGCTCTTTTCATTCAGTCAGTAGCTTCAAACATTTCTGGTATATGAATAACATGATGTTTTTCAATGGCAAAAATCAATGAATATTGTAAATGCACAAACAGTAATATCTCCACATTGCAAGGTGCAATTCTGAAATTTTTTGCTTTTTCCTGCTAATCCTAGCATGATAAAGAAGATTCAAAGAGAGTGAGATGCCAGCTCCTTTCATTCAGTCAGTAGCTTCAAACATTTCTGGACGTTTTTCAATGGCAAAAATCAATGAATATTGTAAATGCACCAACAGTAATTTCTCCGCATTGCAAGGTGCAATTCTGAAATTTTTTGCTTTTTCCTGCTAATCCTAGCATGATAAAGAAGATTCAAAGAGAGTGAGATGCCAGCTCCTTTCATTCAGTCAGTAGCTTCAAACATTTCTGGACGTTTTTCAATGGCAAAAATCAATGAATATTGTAAATGCACAAACAGTAATATCTCCGCATTGCAAGGTGCAATTCTGAAATTTTTTGCTTTTTCCTGCTAATGCTAGCATGATAAAGAAGATTCAAAGAGAGTGAGATGCCAGCTCTTTTCATTCAGTCAGTAGCTTCAAACATTTCTGGACGTTTTTCAATGGCAAAAATCAATGAATATTGTAAATGCACAAACAGTAATATCTCCACATTGCAAGGTGCAATTCTGAAATTTTTTGCTTTTTCCTGCTAATCCTAGCATGATAAAGAAGATTTAAAGAGAGTGAGATGCCAGCTCTTTTCATTCAGTCAGTAGCTTCAAACATTTCTGGTATATGAATAACATGATGTTTTTCAATGGCAAAAATCAATGAATATTGTAAATGCACAAACAGTAATATCTCCACATTGCAAGGTGCAATTCTGAAATTTTTTGCTTTTTCCTGCTAATCCTAGCATGATAAAGAAGATTCAAAGAGAGTGAGATGCCAGCTCCTTTCATTCAGTCAGTAGCTTCAAACATTTCTGGACGTTTTTCAATGGCAAAAATCAATGAATATTGTAAATGCACAAACAGTAATTTCTCCGCATTGCAAGGCGCAATTCTGAAATTTTTTGCTTTTTCCTGCTAATCCTAGCATGATAAAGAAGATTCAAAGAGAGTGAGATGCCAGCTCCTTTCATTCAGTCAGTAGCTTTAAACATTTCTGGACGTTTTTCAATGGCAAAAATCAATGAATATTGTAAATGCACAAACAGTAATATCTCCGCATTGCAAGGTGCAATTCTGAAATTTTTTGCTTTTTCCTGCTAATCCTAGCATGATAAAGAAGATTCAAAGAGAGTGAGATGCCAGCTCTTTTCATTCAGTCAGTAGCTTCAAACATTTCTGGACGTTTTTCAATGGCAAAAATCAATGAATATTGTAAATGCACAAACAGTAATATCTCCACATTGCAAGGTGCAATTCTGAAATTTTTTGCTTTTTCCTGCTAATCCTAGCATGATAAAGAAGATTCAAAGAGAGTGAGATGCCAGCTCTTTTCATTCAGTCAGTAGCTTCAAACATTTCTGGTATATGAATAACATGATGTTTTTCAATGGCAAAAATCAATGAATATTGTAAATGCACAAACAGTAATATCTCCACATTGCAAGGTGCAATACTGAAATTTTTTGCTTTTTCCTGCTCCTCTTAGCATGATAAAGAAGATTCAAAGAGAGTGAGATGCCAGCTCTTTTCATTCAGTCAGTAGCTTCAAACATTTCTGGTATATGAATAACATGATGTTTTTCAATGGCAAAAATCAATGAATATTGTAAATGCACAAACAGTAATTTCTCCGCATTGCAAGGTGCAATTCTGAAATTTTTTGCTTTTTCCTGCTAATCCTAGCATGATAAAGAAGATTCAAAGAGAGTGAGATGCCAGCTCCTTTCATTCAGTCAGTAGCTTCAAACATTTCTGGACGTTTTTCAATGGCAAAAATCAATGAATATTGTAAATGCACAAACAGTAATTTCTCCGCATTGCAAGGTGCAATTCTGAAATTTTTTGCTTTTTCCTGCTAATCCTAGCATGATAAAGAAGATTCAAAGAGAGTGAGATGCCAGCTCTTTTCATTCAGTCAGTAGCTTCAAACATTTCTGGTATATGAATAACATGATGTTTTTCAATGGCAAAAATCAATGAATATTGTAAATGCACAAACAGTAATATCTCCACATTTCAAGGTGCAATTCTGAAATTTTTAGATTTTTCCTGCTAATCCTAGCATGATAAAGAAGATTCAAAGAGAGTGAGATGCCAGCTCCTTTCATTCAGTCAGTAGCTTCAAACATTTCTGGACGTTTTTCAATGGCAAAAATCAATGAATATTGTAAATGCACAAACAGTAATTTCTCCGCATTGCAAGGTGCAATTCTGAAATTTTTTGCTTTTTCCTGCTAATCCTAGCATGATAAAGAAGATTCAAAGAGAGTGAGATGCCAGCTCTTTTCATTCAGTCAGTAGCTTCAAACATTTCTGGACGTTTTTCAATGGCAAAAATCAATGAATATTGTAAATGCACAAACAGTAATATCTCCGCATTGCAAGGTGCAATTCTGAAATTTTTTGCTTTTTCCTGCTAATCCTAGCATGATAAAGAAGATTCAAAGAGAGTGAGATGCCAGCTCCTTTCATTCAGTCAGTAGCTTCAAACATTTCTGGACGTTTTTCAATGGCAAAAATCAATGAATATTGTAAATGCACAAACAGTAATTTCTCCGCATTGCAAGGTGCAATTCTGAAATTTTTTGCTTTTTCCTGCTAATCCTAGCATGATAAAGAAGATTCAAAGAGAGTGAGATGCCAGCTCTTTTCATTCAGTCAGTAGCTTCAAACATTTCTGGTATATGAATAACATGATGTTTTTCAATGGCAAAAATCAATGAATATTGTAAATGCACAAACAGTAATTTCTCCACATTGCAAGGTGCAATTCTGAAATTTTTTGCTTTTTCCTGATAATCCTAGCATGATAAAGAAGATTCAAAGAGAGTGAGATGCCAGCTCTTTTCATTCAGTCAGTAGCTTCAAACATTTCTGGACGTTTTTCAATGGCAAAAATCAATGAATATTGTAAATGCACAAACAGTAATATCTCCGCATTGCAAGGTGCAATTCTGAAATTTTTTGCTTTTTCCTGCTAATCCTAGCATGATAAAGAAGATTCAAAGAGAGTGAGATGCCAGCTCTTTTCATTCAGTGAGTAGCTTCAAACATTTCTGGACGTTTTTCAATGGCAAAAATCAATGAATATTGTAAATGCACAAACAGTAATTTCTCCGCATTGCAAGGTGCAATTTTGAAATTTTTTGCTTTTTCCTGCTAATCCTAGCATGATAAAGAAGATTCAAAGAGAGTGAGATGCCAGCTCTTTTCATTCAGTCAGTAGCTTCAAACATTTCTGGTATATGAATAACATGATGTTTTTCAATGGCAAAAATCAATGAATATTGTAAATGCACAAACAGTAATATCTCCGCATTGCAAGGTGCAATTCTGAAATTTTTTGCTTTTTCCTGCTAATCCTAGCATGATAAAGAAGATTCAAAGAGAGTGAGATGCCAGCTCTTTTCATTCAGTCAGTAGCTTCAAACATTTCTGGACGTTTTTCAATGGCAAAAATCAATGAATATTGTAAATGCACAAACAGTAATATCTCCGCATTGCGAGGTGCAATTCTGAAATTTTTTGCTTTTTCCTGCTCCTCTTAGCATGATAAAGAAGATTCAAAGAGAGTGAGATGCCAGCTCTTTTCATTCAGTCAGTAGCTTCAAACATTTCTGGACGTTTTTCAATGGCAAAAATCAATGAATATTGTAAATGCACAAACAGTAATATCTCCGCATTGCAAGGTGCAATTCTGAAATTTTTTGCTTTTTCCTGCTAATCCTAGCATGATAAAGAAGATTCAAAGAGAGTGAGATGCCAGCTCTTTTCATTCAGTCAGTAGCTTCAAACATTTCTGGTATATGATTAACATGATGTTTTTCAATGGCAAAAATCAATGAATATTGTAAATGCACAAACAGTAATATCTCCGCATTGCAAGGTGCAATTCTGAAATTTTTTGCTTTTTCCTGCTAATCCTAGCATGATAAAGAAGATTCAAAGAGAGTGAGATGCCAGCTCTTTTCATTCAGTCAGTAGCTTCAAACATTTCTGGTATATGAATAACATGATGTTTTTCAATGGCAAAAATCAATGAATATTGTAAATGCACAAACAGTAATATCTCCGCATTGCAAGGTGCAATTCTGAAATTTTTTGCTTTTTCCTGCTAATCCTAGCATGATAAAGAAGATTCAAAGAGAGTGAGATGCCAGCTCTTTTCATTCAGTCAGTAGCTTCAAACATTTCTGGTATATGAATAACATGATGTTTTTCAATGGCAAAAATCAATGAATATTGTAAATGCACAAACAGTAATATCTCCGCATTGCAAGGTGCAATTCTGAAATTTTTTGCTTTTTCCTCCTAATCCTAGCATGATAAAGAAGATTCAAAGAGAGTGAGATGCCAGCTCCTTTCATTCAGTCAGTAGCTTCAAACATTTCTGGACGTTTTTCAATGGCAAAAATCAATGAATATTGTAAATGCACAAACAGTAATATCTCCGCATTGCAAGGTGCAATTCTGAAATTTTTTGCTTTTTCCTGCTAATCCTAGCATGATAAAGAAGATTCAAAGAGAGTGAGATGCCAGCTCTTTTCATTCAGTCAGTAGCTTCAAACATTTCTGGACGTTTTTCAATGGCAAAAATCAATGAATATTGTAAATGCACAAACAGTAATTTCTCCGCATTGCAAGGTGCAATTCTGAAATTTTTTGCTTTTTCCTGCTAATCCTAGCATGATAAAGAAGATTCAAAGAGAGTGAGATGCCAGTTCTTTTCATTCAGTCAGTAGCTTCAAACATTTCTGGTATATGAATAACATGATGTTTTTCAATGGCAAAAATCAATGAATATTGTAAATGCACAAACAGTAATATCTCCACATTGCAAGGTGCAATTCTGAAATTTTTTGCTTTTTCCTGCTAATCCTAGCATGATAAAGAAGATTCAAAGAGAGTGAGATGCCAGCTCCTTTCATTCAGTCAGTAGCTTCAAACATTTCTGGACGTTTTTCAATGGCAAAAATCAATGAATATTGTAAATGCACAAACAGTAATTTCTCCGCATTGCAAGGTGCAATTCTGAAATTTTTTGCTTTTTCCTGCTAATCCTAGCATGATAAAGAAGATTCAAAGAGAGTGAGATGCCAGCTCTTTTCATTGTCAGTAGCTTCAAACATTTCTGGTATATGAAAAACATGATGTTTTTCAATGGCAAAAATCAATGAATATTGTAAATGCACAAACAGTAATATCTCCGCATTGCAAGGTGCAATTCTGAAATTTTTTGCTTTTTCCTGCTAATCCTAGCATGATAAAGAAGATTCAAAGAGAGTGAGATGCCAGCTCTTTTCATTCAGTCAGTAGCTTCAAACAATTCTGGACGTTTTTCAATGGCAAAAATCAATGAATATTGTAAATGCACAAACAGTAATATCTCCGCATTGCAAGGTGCAATTCTGAAATTTTTTGCTTTTTCCTGCTCCTCTTAGCATGATAAAGAAGTTTCAAAGAGAGTGAGATGCCAGCTCTTTTCATTCAGTCAGTAGCTTCAAACATTTCTGGTATATGAATAACATGATGTTTTTCAATGGCAAAAATCAATGAATATTGTAAATGCACAAACAGTAATATCTCCACATTTCAAGGTGCAATTCTGAAATTTTTAGATTTTTCCTGCTAATCCTAGCATGATAAAGAAGATTCAAAGAGAGTGAGATGCCAGCTCCTTTCATTCAGTCAGTAGCTTCAAACATTTCTGGACGTTTTTCAATGGCAAAAATCAATGAATATTGTAAATGCACAAACAGTAATTTCTCCGCATTGCAAGGTGCAATTCTGAAATTTTTTGCTTTTTCCTGCTAATCCTAGCATGATAAAGAAGATTCAAAGAGAGTGAGATGCCAGCTCTTTTCATTCAGTCAGTAGCTTCAAACATTTCTGGACGTTTTTCAATGGCAAAAATCAATGAATATTGTAAATGCACAAACAGTAATATCTCCGCATTGCAAGGTGCAATTCTGAAATTTTTTGCTTTTTCCTGCTAATCCTAGCATGATAAAGAAGATTCAAAGAGAGTGAGATGCCAGCTCCTTTCATTCAGTCAGTAGCTTCAAACATTTCTGGACGTTTTTCAATGGCAAAAATCAATGAATATTGTAAATGCACAAACAGTAATTTCTCCGCATTGCAAGGTGCAATTCTGAAATTTTTTGCTTTTTCCTGCTAATCCTAGCATGATAAAGAAGATTCAAAGAGAGTGAGATGCCAGCTCTTTTCATTCAGTCAGTAGCTTCAAACATTTCTGGTATATGAATAACATGATGTTTTTCAATGGCAAAAATCAATGAATATTGTAAATGCACAAACAGTAATTTCTCCGCATTGCAAGGTGCAATTCTGAAATTTTTTGCTTTTTCCTGATAATCCTAGCATGATAAAGAAGATTCAAAGAGAGTGAGATGCCAGCTCTTTTCATTCAGTCAGTAGCTTCAAACATTTCTGGACGTTTTTCAATGGCAAAAATCAATGAATATTGTAAATGTACAAACAGTAATATCTCCGCATTGCAAGGTGCAATTCTGAAATTTTTTGCTTTTTCCTGCTAATCCTAGCATGATAAAGAAGATTCAAAGAGAGTGAGATGCCAGCTCTTTTCATTCAGTCAGTAGCTTCAAACATTTCTGGACGTTTTTCAATGGCAAAAATCAATGAATATTGTAAATGCACAAACAGTAATTTCTCCGCATTGCAAGGTGCAATTCTGAAATTTTTTGCTTTTTCCTGCTAATCCTAGCATGATAAAGAAGATTCAAAGAGAGTGAGATGCCAGCTCTTTTCATTCAGTCAGTAGCTTCAAACATTTCTGGTATATGAATAACATGATGTTTTTCAATGGCAAAAATCAATGAATATTGTAAATGCACAAACAGTAATATCTCCGCATTGCAAGGTGCAATTCTGAAATTTTTTGCTTTTTCCTGCTAATCCTAGCATGATAAAGAAGATTCAAAGAGAGTGAGATGCCAGCTCTTTTCATTCAGTCAGTAGCTTCAAACATTTCTGGACGTTTTTCAATGGCAAAAATCAATGAATATTGTAAATGCACAAACAGTAATATCTCCGCATTGCGAGGTGCAATTCTGAAATTTTTTGCTTTTTCCTGCTCCTCTTAGCATGATAAAGAAGATTCAAAGAGAGTGAGATGCCAGCTCTTTTCATTCAGTCAGTAGCTTCAAACATTTCTGGACGTTTTTCAATGGCAAAAATCAATGAATATTGTAAATGCACAAACAGTAATATCTCCGCATTGCAAGGTGCAATTCTGAAATTTTTTGCTTTTTCCTGCTAATCCTAGCATGATAAAGAAGATTCAAAGAGAGTGAGATGCCAGCTCTTTTCATTCAGTCAGTAGCTTCAAACATTTCTGGTATATGATTAACATGATGTTTTTCAATGGCAAAAATCAATGAATATTGTAAATGCACAAACAGTAATATCTCCGCATTGCAAGGTGCAATTCTGAAATTTTTTGCTTTTTCCTGCTAATCCTAGCATGATAAAGAAGATTCAAAGAGAGTGAGATGCCAGCTCTTTTCATTCAGTCAGTAGCTTCAAACATTTCTGGTATATGAATAACATGATGTTTTTCAATGGCAAAAATCAATGAATATTGTAAATGCACTAACAGTAATATCTCCGCATTGCAAGGTGCAATTCTGAAATTTTTTGCTTTTTCCTGCTAATCCTAGCATGATAAAGAAGATTCAAAGAGAGTGAGATGTCAGCTCTTTTCATTCAGTCAGTAGCTTCAAACATTTCTGGTATATGAATAACATGATGTTTTTCAATGGCAAAAATCAATGAATATTGTAAATGCACAAACAGTAATATCTCCGCATTGCAAGGTGCAATTCTGAAATTTTTTGCTTTTTCCTGCTAATCCTAGCATGATAAAGAAGATTCAAAGAGAGTGAGATGCCAGCTCCTTTCATTCAGTCAGTAGCTTCAAACATTTCTGGACGTTTTTCAATGGCAAAAATCAATGAATATTGTAAATGCACAAACAGTAATATCTCCGCATTGCAAGGTGCAATTCTGAAATTTTTTGCTTTTTCCTGCTAATCCTAGCATGATAAAGAAGATTCAAAGAGAGTGAGATGCCAGCTCTTTTCATTCAGTCAGTAGCTTCAAACATTTCTGGACGTTTTTCAATGGCAAAAATCAATGAATATTGTAAATGCACAAACAGTAATATCTCCACATTGCAAGGTGCAATTCTGAAATTTTTTGCTTTTTCCTGCTAATCCTAGCATGATAAAGAAGATTCAAAGAGAGTGAGATGCCAGCTCCTTTCATTCAGTCAGTAGCTTCAAACATTTCTGGACGTTTTTCAATGGCAAAAATCAATGAATATTGTAAATGCACAAACAGTAATATCTCCACATTGCAAGGTGCAATTCTGAAATTTTTTGCTTTTTCCTGCTAATCCTAGCATGATAAAGAAGATTCAAAGAGAGTGAGATGCCAGCTCCTTTCATTCAGTCAGTAGCTTCAAACATTTCTGGACGTTTTTCAATGGCAAAAATCAATGAATATTGTAAATGCACAAACAGTAATTTCTCCGCATTGCAAGGTGCAATTCTGAAATTTTTTGCTTTTTCCTGCTAATCCTAGCATGATAAAGAAGATTCAAAGAGAGTGAGATGCCAGCTCTTTTCATTCAGTCAGTAGCTTCAAACATTTCTGGTATATGAATAACATGATGTTTTTCAATGGCAAAAATCAATGAATATTGTAAATGCACAAACAGTAATTTCTCCGCATTGCAAGGTGCAATTCTGAAATTTTTTGCTTTTTCCTGATAATCCTAGCATGATAAAGAAGATTCAAAGAGAGTGAGATGCCAGCTCTTTTCATTCAGTCAGTAGCTTCAAACATTTCTGGACGTTTTTCAATGGCAAAAATCAATGAATATTGTAAATGTACAAACAGTAATATCTCCGCATTGCAAGGTGCAATTCTGAAATTTTTTGCTTTTTCCTGCTAATCCTAGCATGATAAAGAAGATTCAAAGAGAGTGAGATGCCAGCTCTTTTCATTCAGTCAGTAGCTTCAAACATTTCTGGACGTTTTTCAATGGCAAAAATCAATGAATATTGTAAATGCACAAACAGTAATTTCTCCGCATTGCAAGGTGCAATTCTGAAATTTTTTGCTTTTTCCTGCTAATCCTAGCATGATAAAGAAGATTCAAAGAGAGTGAGATGCCAGCTCTTTTCATTCAGTCAGTAGCTTCAAACATTTCTGGTATATGAATAACATGATGTTTTTCAATGGCAAAAATCAATGAATATTGTAAATGCACAAACAGTAATATCTCCGCATTGCAAGGTGCAATTCTGAAATTTTTTGCTTTTTCCTGCTAATCCTAGCATGATAAAGAAGATTCAAAGAGAGTGAGATGCCAGCTCTTTTCATTCAGTCAGTAGCTTCAAACATTTCTGGACGTTTTTCAATGGCAAAAATCAATGAATATTGTAAATGCACAAACAGTAATATCTCCGCATTGCGAGGTGCAATTCTGAAATTTTTTGCTTTTTCCTGCTCCTCTTAGCATGATAAAGAAGATTCAAAGAGAGTGAGATGCCAGCTCTTTTCATTCAGTCAGTAGCTTCAAACATTTCTGGACGTTTTTCAATGGCAAAAATCAATGAATATTGTAAATGCACAAACAGTAATATCTCCGCATTGCAAGGTGCAATTCTGAAATTTTTTGCTTTTTCCTGCTAATCCTAGCATGATAAAGAAGATTCAAAGAGAGTGAGATGCCAGCTCTTTTCATTCAGTCAGTAGCTTCAAACATTTCTGGTATATGATTAACATGATGTTTTTCAATGGCAAAAATCAATGAATATTGTAAATGCACAAACAGTAATATCTCCGCATTGCAAGGTGCAATTCTGAAATTTTTTGCTTTTTCCTGCTAATCCTAGCATGATAAAGAAGATTCAAAGAGAGTGAGATGCCAGCTCTTTTCATTCAGTCAGTAGCTTCAAACATTTCTGGTATATGAATAACATGATGTTTTTCAATGGCAAAAATCAATGAATATTGTAAATGCACTAACAGTAATATCTCCGCATTGCAAGGTGCAATTCTGAAATTTTTTGCTTTTTCCTGCTAATCCTAGCATGATAAAGAAGATTCAAAGAGAGTGAGATGTCAGCTCTTTTCATTCAGTCAGTAGCTTCAAACATTTCTGGTATATGAATAACATGATGTTTTTCAATGGCAAAAATCAATGAATATTGTAAATGCACAAACAGTAATATCTCCGCATTGCAAGGTGCAATTCTGAAATTTTTTGCTTTTTCCTGCTAATCCTAGCATGATAAAGAAGATTCAAAGAGAGTGAGATGCCAGCTCCTTTCATTCAGTCAGTAGCTTCAAACATTTCTGGACGTTTTTCAATGGCAAAAATCAATGAATATTGTAAATGCACAAACAGTAATATCTCCGCATTGCAAGGTGCAATTCTGAAATTTTTTGCTTTTTCCTGCTAATCCTAGCATGATAAAGAAGATTCAAAGAGAGTGAGATGCCAGCTCTTTTCATTCAGTCAGTAGCTTCAAACATTTCTGGACGTTTTTCAATGGCAAAAATCAATGAATATTGTAAATGCACAAACAGTAATATCTCCACATTGCAAGGTGCAATTCTGAAATTTTTTGCTTTTTCCTGCTAATCCTAGCATGATAAAGAAGATTCAAAGAGAGTGAGATGCCAGCTCCTTTCATTCAGTCAGTAGCTTCAAACATTTCTGGACGTTTTTCAATGGCAAAAATCAATGAATATTGTAAATGCACAAACAGTAATATCTCCACATTGCAAGGTGCAATTCTGAAATTTTTTGCTTTTTCCTGCTAATCCTAGCATGATAAAGAAGATTTAAAGAGAGTGAGATGCCAGCTCCTTTCATTCAATCAGTAGCTTCAAACATTTCTGGACGTTTTTCAATGGCAAAAATCAATGGATATTGTAAATGCACAAACAGTAATTTCTCCGCATTGCAAGGTGCAATTCTGAAATTTTTTGCTTTTTCCTGCTAATCCTAGCATGATAAAGAAGATTCAAAGAGAGTGAGATGCCAGCTCTTTTCATTCAGTCAGTAGCTTCAAACATTTCTGGTATATGAATAACATGATGTTTTTCAATGGCAAAAATCAATGAATATTGTAAATGCACAAACAGTAATATCTCCACATTGCAAGGTGCAATTCTGAAATTTTTTGCTTTTTCCTGCTAATCCTAGCATGATAAAGAAGTTTCAAAGAGAGTGAGATGCCAGCTCCTTTCATTCAGTCAGTAGCTTCAAACATTTCTGGATGTTTTTCAATGGCAAAAATCAATGAATATTGTAAATGCACAAACAGTAATATCTCCGCATTGCAAGGTGCAATTCTGAAATTTTTTGCTTTTTCCTGCTAATCCTAGCATGATAAAGAAGATTCAAAGAGAGTGAGATGCCAGCTCCTTTCATTCAGTCAGTAGCTTCAAACATTTCTGGACGTTTTTCAATGGCAAAAATCAATGAATATTGTAAATGCACAAACAGTAATCTCTCCGCATTGCAAGGTGCAATTCTGAAATTTTTTGCTTTTTCCTGCTAATCCTAGCATGATAAAAAAGATTCAAAGAGAGTGAGATGCCAGCTCTTTTCATTCAGTCAGTAGCTTCAAACATTTCTGGTATATGAATAACATGATGTTTTTCAATGGCAAAAATCAATGAATATTGTAAATGCACAAACAGTAATTTCTCCGCATTGCAAGGTGCAATTCTGAAATTTTTTGCTTTTTCCTGCTAATCCTAGCATGATAAAGAAGATTCAAAGATAGTGAGATGCCAGCTGTTTTCATTCAGTCAGTAGCTTCAAACATTTCTGGTATATGAATAACATGATGTTTTTCAATGGCAAAAATCAATGAATATTGTAAATGCACAAACAGTAATATCTCCGCATTGCAAGGTGCAATTCTGAAATTTTTTGCTTTTTCCTGCTAATCCTAGCATGATAAAGAAGATTCAAAGAGAGTGAGATGCCAGCTCTTTTCATTCAGTCAGTAGCTTCAAACATTTCTGGACGTTTTTCAATGTCAAAAATCAATGAATATTGTAAATGCACAAACAGTAATATCTCCGCATTGCAAGGTGCAATTCTGAAATTTTTTGCTTTTTCCTTCTAATCCTAGCATGATAAAGAAGATTCAAAGAGAGTGAGATGCCAGCTCTTTTCATTCAGTCAGTAGCTTCAAACATTTCTGGTATATGAATAACATGATGTTTTTCAATGGCAAAAATCAATGAATATTCTAAATGCACAAACAGTAATATCTCCACATTGCAAGGTGCAATTCTGAAATTTTTTGCTTTTTCCTGCTCCTCTTAGCATGATAAAGAAGATTCAAAGAGAGTGAGATGCCAGCTCTTTTCATTCAGTCAGTAGCTTCAAACATTTCTGGACGTTTTTCAATGGCAAAAATCAATGAATATTGTAAATGCACAAACAGTAATATCTCCGCATTGCAAGGTGCAATTCTGAAATTTTTTGCTTTTTCCTGCTCCCCTTAGCATGATAAAGAAGATTCAAAGAGAGTGAGATGCCAGCTCTTTTCATTCAGTCAGTAGCTTCAAACATTTCTGGTATATGAATAACATGATGTTTTTCAATGGCAAAAATCAATGAATATTGTAAATGCACAAACAGTAATATCTCCACATTGCAAGGTGCAATTCTGAAATTTTTTGCTTTTTCCTGCTAATCCTAGCATGATAAAGAAGATTCAAAGAGAGTGAGATGCCAGCTCTTTTCATTCAGTCAGTAGCTTCAAACATTTCTGGACGTTTTTCAATGGCAAAAATCAATGAATATTGTAAATGCACAAACAGTAATATCTCCGCATTGCAAGGTGCAATTCTGAAATTTTTTGCTTTTTCCTGCTAATCCTAGCATGATAAAGAAGATTCAAAGAGAGTGAGATGCCAGCTCTTTTCATTCAGTCAGTAGCTTCAAACATTTCTGGTATATGAATAACATGATGTTTTTCAATGGCAAAAATCAATGAATATTGTAAATGCACAAACAGTAATATCTCCGCATTGCAAGGTGCAATTCTGAAATTTTTTGCTTTTTCCTGCTAATCCTAGCATGATAAAGAAGATACAAAGAGAGTGAGATGCCAGCTCTTTTCATTCAGTCAGTAGCTTCAAACATTTCTGGTATATGAATAACATGATGTTTTTCAATGGCAAAAATCAATGAATATTGTAAATGCACAAACAGTAATATCTCCGCATTGCAAGGTGCAATTCTGAAATTTTTTGCTTTTTCCTGCTAATCCTAGCATGATAAAGAAGATTCAAAGAGAGTGAGATGCCAACTCTTTTCATTCAGTCAGTAGCTTCAAACATTTCTGGACGTTTTTCAATGTCAAAAATCAATGAATATTGTAAATGCACAAACAGTAATATCTCCGCATTGCAAGGTGCAATTCTGAAATTTTTTGCTTTTTCCTGCTAATCCTAGCATGATAAAGAAGATTCAAAGAGAGTGAGATGCCAGCTCTTTTCATTCAGTCAGTAGCTTCAAACATTTCTGGACGTTTTTCAATGGCAAAAATCAATGAATATTGTAAATGCACAAACAGTAATATCTCCGCATTGCAAGGTGCAATTCTGAAATTTTTTGCTTTTTCCTGCTAATCCTAGCATGATAAAGAAGATTCAAAGAGAGTGAGATGCCAGCTCTTTTCATTCAGTCAGTAGCTTCAAACATTTCTGGTATATGAATAACATGATGTTTTTCAATGGCAAAAATCAATGAATATTGTAAATGCACAAACAGTAATATCTCCGCATTGCAAGGTGCAATTCTGAAATTTTTTGCTTTTTCCTGCTAATCCTAGCATGATAAAGAAGATACAAAGAGAGTGAGATGCCAGCTCTTTTCATTCAGTCAGTAGCTTCAAACATTTCTGGTATATGAATAACATGATGTTTTTCAATGGCAAAAATCAATGAATATTGTAAATGCACAAACAGTAATATCTCCGCATTGCAAGGTGCAATTCTGAAATTTTTTGCTTTTTCCTGCTAATCCTAGCATGATAAAGAAGATTCAAAGAGAGTGAGATGCCAACTCTTTTCATTCAGTCAGTAGCTTCAAACATTTCTGGACGTTTTTCAATGTCAAAAATCAATGAATATTGTAAATGCACAAACAGTAATATCTCCGCATTGCAAGGTGCAATTCTGAAATTTTTTGCTTTTTCCTTCTAATCCTAGCATGATAAAGAAGATTCAAAGAGAGTGAGATGCCAGCTCTTTTCATTCAGTCAGTAGCTTCAAACATTTCTGGTATATGAATAACATGATGTTTTTCAATGGCAAAAATCAATGAATATTCTAAATGCACAAACAGTAATATCTCCACATTGCAAGGTGCAATTCTGAAATTTTTTGCTTTTTCCTGCTCCTCTTAGCATGATAAAGAAGATTCAAAGAGAGTGAGATGCCAGCTCTTTTCATTCAGTCAGTAGCTTCAAACATTTCTGGACGTTTTTCAATGGCAAAAATCAATGAATATTGTAAATGCACAAACAGTAATATCTCCGCATTGCAAGGTGCAATTCTGAAATTTTTTGCTTTTTCCTGCTCCCCTTAGCATGATAAAGAAGATTCAAAGAGAGTGAGATGCCAGCTCTTTTCATTCAGTCAGTAGCTTCAAACATTTCTGGTATATGAATAACATGATGTTTTTCAATGGCAAAAATCAATGAATATTGTAAATGCACAAACAGTAATATCTCCACATTGCAAGGTGCAATTCTGAAATTTTTTGCTTTTTCCTGCTAATCCTAGCATGATAAAGAAGATTCAAAGAGAGTGAGATGCCAGCTCTTTTCATTCAGTCAGTAGCTTCAAACATTTCTGGACGTTTTTCAATGGCAAAAATCAATGAATATTGTAAATGCACAAACAGTAATATCTCCGCATTGCAAGGTGCAATTCTGAAATTTTTTGCTTTTTCCTGCTAATCCTAGCATGATAAAGAAGATTCAAAGAGAGTGAGATGCCAGCTCTTTTCATTCAGTCAGTAGCTTCAAACATTTCTGGTATATGAATAACATGATGTTTTTCAATGGCAAAAATCAATGAATATTGTAAATGCACAAACAGTAATATCTCCGCATTGCAAGGTGCAATTCTGAAATTTTTTGCTTTTTCCTGCTAATCCTAGCATGATAAAGAAGATACAAAGAGAGTGAGATGCCAGCTCTTTTCATTCAGTCAGTAGCTTCAAACATTTCTGGTATATGAATAACATGATGTTTTTCAATGGCAAAAATCAATGAATATTGTAAATGCACAAACAGTAATATCTCCGCATTGCAAGGTGCAATTCTGAAATTTTTTGCTTTTTCCTGCTAATCCTAGCATGATAAAGAAGATTCAAAGAGAGTGAGATGCCAACTCTTTTCATTCAGTCAGTAGCTTCAAACATTTCTGGACGTTTTTCAATGTCAAAAATCAATGAATATTGTAAATGCACAAACAGTAATATCTCCGCATTGCAAGGTGCAATTCTGAAATTTTTTGCTTTTTCCTTCTAATCCTAGCATGATAAAGAAGATTCAAAGAGAGTGAGATGCCAGCTCTTTTCATTCAGTCAGTAGCTTCAAACATTTCTGGTATATGAATAACATGATGTTTTTCAATGGCAAAAATCAATGAATATTCTAAATGCACAAACAGTAATATCTCCACATTGCAAGGTGCAATTCTGAAATTTTTTGCTTTTTCCTGCTCCTCTTAGCATGATAAAGAAGATTCAAAGAGAGTGAGATGCCAGCTCTTTTCATTCAGTCAGTAGCTTCAAACATTTCTGGACGTTTTTCAATGGCAAAAATCAATGAATATTGTAAATGCACAAACAGTAATATCTCCGCATTGCAAGGTGCAATTCTGAAATTTTTTGCTTTTTCCTGCTCCCCTTAGCATGATAAAGAAGATTCAAAGAGAGTGAGATGCCAGCTCTTTTCATTCAGTCAGTAGCTTCAAACATTTCTGGTATATGAATAACATGATGTTTTTCAATGGCAAAAATCAATGAATATTGTAAATGCACAAACAGTAATATCTCCACATTGCAAGGTGCAATTCTGAAATTTTTTGCTTTTTCCTGCTAATCCTAGCATGATAAAGAAGATTCAAAGAGAGTGAGATGCCAGCTCTTTTCATTCAGTCAGTAGCTTCAAACATTTCTGGACGTTTTTCAATGGCAAAAAACAATGAATATTGTAAATGCACAAACAGTAATATCTCCGCATTGCAAGGTGCAATTCTGAAATTTTTTGCTTTTTCCTGCTAATCCTAGCATGATAAAGAAGATTCAAAGAGAGTGAGATGCCAGCTCTTTTCATTCAGTCAGTAGCTTCAAACATTTCTGGTATATGAATAACATGATGTTTTTCAATGGCAAAAATCAATGAATATTGTAAATGCACAAACAGTAATATCTCCGCATTGCAAGGTGCAATTCTGAAATTTTTTGCTTTTTCCTGCTAATCCTAGCATGATAAAGAAGATACAAAGAGAGTGAGATGCCAGCTCTTTTCATTCAGTCAGTAGCTTCAAACATTTCTGGTATATGAATAACATGATGTTTTTCAATGGCAAAAATCAATGAATATTGTAAATGCACAAACAGTAATATCTCCGCATTGCAAGGTGCAATTCTGAAATTTTTTGCTTTTTCCTGCTAATCCTAGCATGATAAAGAAGATTCAAAGAGAGTGAGATGCCAGCTCTTTTCATTCAGTCAGTAGCTTCAAACATTTCTGGTATATGAATAACATGATGTTTTTCAATGGCAAAAAATCAATGAATATTGTAAATGCACAAACAGTAATATCTCCGCATTGCAAGGTGCAATTCTGAAATTTTTTGCTTTTTCCTGCTAATCCTAGCATGATAAAGAAGATTCAAAGAGAGTGAGATGCCAGCTCCTTTCATTCAGTCAGTAGCTTCAAACATTTCTGGACGTTTTTCAATGGCAAAAATCAATGAATATTGTAAATGCACAAACAGTAATATCTCCGCATTGCAAGGTGCAATTCTGAAATTTTTTGCTTTTTCCTGCTAATCCTAGCATGATAAAGAAGATTCAAAGAGAGTGAGATGCCAGCTCTTTTCATTCAGTCAGTAGCTTCAAACATTTCTGGACGTTTTTCAATGGCAAAAATCAATGAATATTGTAAATGCACAAACAGTAATATCTCCACATTGCAAGGTGCAATTCTGAAATTTTTTGCTTTTTCCTCCTAATCCTAGCATGATAAAGAAGATTCAAAGAGAGTGAGATGCCAGCTCCTTTCATTCAGTCAGTAGCTTCAAACATTTCTGGACGTTTTTCAATGGCAAAAATCAATGAATATTGTAAATGCACAAACAGTAATATCTCCACATTGCAAGGTGCAATTCTGAAATTTTTTGCTTTTTCCTGCTAATCCTAGCATGATAAAGAAGATTCAAAGAGAGTGAGATGCCAGCTCCTTTCATTCAGTCAGTAGCTTCAAACATTTCTGGACGTTTTTCAATGGCAAAAATCAATGAATATTGTAAATGCACAAACAGTAATTTCTCCGCATTGCAAGGTGCAATTCTGAAATTTTTTGCTTTTTCCTGCTAATCCTAGCATGATAAAGAAGATTCAAAGAGAGTGAGATGCCAGCTCTTTTCATTCAGTCAGTAGCTTCAAACATTTCTGGTATATGAATAACATGATGTTTTTCAATGGCAAAAATCAATGAATATTGTAAATGCACAAACAGTAATATCTCCACATTGCAAGGTGCAATTCTGAAATTTTTTGCTTTTTCCTGCTAATCCTAGCATGATAAAGAAGTTTCAAAGAGAGTGAGATGCCAGCTCCTTTCATTCAGTCAGTAGCTTCAAACATTTCTGGACGTTTTTCAATGGCAAAAATCAATGAATATTGTAAATGCACAAACAGTAATATCTCCGCATTGCAAGGTGCAATTCTGAAATTTTTTGCTTTTTCCTGCTAATCCTAGCATGATAAAGAAGATTCAAAGAGAGTGAGATGCCAGCTCTTTTCATTCAGTCAGTAGCTTCAAACATTTCTGGACGTTTTTCAATGGCAAAAATCAATGAATATTGTAAATGCACAAACAGTAATATCTCCGCATTGCAAGGTGCAATTCTGAAATTTTTTGCTTTTTCCTGCTAATCCTAGCATGATAAAGAAGATTCAAAGAGAGTGAGATGCCAGCTCCTTTCATTCAGTCAGTAGCTTCAAACATTTCTGGACGTTTTTCAATGGCAAAAATCAATGAATATTGTAAATGCACAAACAGTAATTTCTCCGCATTGCAAGGTGCAATTCTGAAATTTTTTGCTTTTTCCTGCTAATCCTAGCATGATAAAAAAGATTCAAAAAGAGTGAGATGCCAGCTCTTTTCATTCAGTCAGTAGCTTCAAACATTTCTGGTATATGAATAACATGATGTTTTTCAATGGCAAAAATCAATGAATATTGTAAATGCACAAACAGTAATTTCTCCGCATTGCAAGGTGCAATTCTGAAATTTTTTGCTTTTTCCTGCTAATCCTAGCATGATAAAGAATATTCAAAGATAGTGAGATGCCAGCTGTTTTCATTTAGTCAGTAGCTTCAAACATTTCTGGTATATGAATAACATGATGTTTTTCAATGGCAAAAATCAATGAATATTGTAAATGCACAAACAGTAATATCTCCGCATTGCAAGGTGCAATTCTGAAATTTTTTGCTTTTTCCTGCTAATCCTAGCATGATAAAGAAGATTCAAAGAGAGTGAGATGCCAGCTCTTTTCATTCAGTCAGTAGCTTCAAACATTTCTGGACGTTTTTCAATGGCAAAAATCAATGAATATTGTAAATGCACAAACAGTAATATCTCCGCATTGCAAGGTGCAATTCTGAAATTTTTTGCTTTTTCCTGCTAATCCTAGCATGATAAAGAAGATTCAAAGAGAGTGAGATGCCAGCTCTTTTCATTCAGTCAGTAGCTTCAAACATTTCTGGTATATGAATAACATGATGTTTTTCAATGGCAAAAATCAATGAATATTGTAAATGCACAAACAGTAATATCTCCACATTGCAAGGTGCAATTCTGAAATTTTTTGCTTTTTCCTGCTCCTCTTAGCATGATAAAGAAGATTCAAAGAGAGTGAGATGCCAGCTCTTTTCATTCAGTCAGTAGCTTCAAACATTTCTGGTATATGAATAACATGATGTTTTTCAATGGCAAAAATCAATGAATATTGTAAATGCACAAACAGTAATATCTCCACATTGCAAGGTGCAATTCTGAAATTTTTTGCTTTTTCCTGCTAATCCTAGCATGATAAAGAAGATTCAAAGAGAGTGAGATGTCAGCTCCTTTCATTCAGTCAGTAGCTTCAAACATTTCTGGACGTTTTTCAATGGCAAAAATCAATGAATATTGTAAATGCACAAACAGTAATTTCTCCACATTGCAAGGTGCAATTCTGAAATTTTTTGCTTTTTCCTGCTAATCCTAGCATGATAAAGAAGATTCAAAGAGAGTGAGATGCCAGCTCTTTTCATTCAGTCAGTAGCTTCAAACATTTCTGGTATATGAATAACATGATGTTTTTCAATGGCAAAAATCAATGAATATTGTAAATGCACAAACAGTAATATCTCCACATTGCAAGGTGCAATTCTGAAATTTTTTGCTTTTTCCTGCTAATCCTAGCATGATAAAGAAGTTTCAAAGAGAGTGAGATGCCAGCTCCTTTCATTCAGTCAGTAGCTTCAAACATTTCTGGACGTTTTTCAATGGCAAAAATCAATGAATATTGTAAATGCACAAACAGTAATATCTCCGCATTGCAAGGTGCAATTCTGAAATTTTTTGCTTTTTCCTGCTAATCCTAGCATGATAAAGAAGATTCAAAGAGAGTGAGATGCCAGCTCTTTTCATTCAGTCAGTAGCTTCAAACATTTCTGGACGTTTTTCAATGGCAAAAATCAATGAATATTGTAAATGCACAAACAGTAATATCTCCGCATTGCAAGGTGCAATTCTGAAATTTTTTGCTTTTTCCTGCTAATCCTAGCATGATAAAGAAGATTCAAAGAGAGTGAGATGCCAGCTCCTTTCATTCAGTCAGTAGCTTCAAACATTTCTGGACGTTTTTCAATGGCAAAAATCAATGAATATTGTAAATGCACAAACAGTAATTTCTCCGCATTGCAAGGTGCAATTCTGAAATTTTTTGCTTTTTCCTGCTAATCCTAGCATGATAAAAAAGATTCAAAGAGAGTGAGATGCCAGCTCTTTTCATTCAGTCAGTAGCTTCAAACATTTCTGGTATATGAATAACATGATGTTTTTCAATGGCAAAAATCAATGAATATTGTAAATGCACAAACAGTAATTTCTCCGCATTGCAAGGTGCAATTCTGAAATTTTTTGCTTTTTCCTGCTAATCCTAGCATGATAAAGAAGATTCAATGATAGTGAGATGCCAGCTGTTTTCATTTAGTCAGTAGCTTCAAACATTTCTGGTATATGAATAACATGATGTTTTTCAATGGCAAAAATCAATGAATATTGTAAATGCACAAACAGTAATATCTCCGCATTGCAAGGTGCAATTCTGAAATTTTTTGCTTTTTCCTGCTAATCCTAGCATGATAAAGAAGATTCAAAGAGAGTGAGATGCCAGCTCTTTTCATTCAGTCAGTAGCTTCAAACATTTCTGGACGTTTTTCAATGGCAAAAATCAATGAATATTGTAAATGCACAAACAGTAATATCTCCGCATTGCAAGGTGCAATTCTGAAATTTTTTGCTTTTTCCTGCTAATCCTAGCATGATAAAGAAGATTCAAAGAGAGTGAGATGCCAGCTCTTTTCATTCAGTCAGTAGCTTCAAACATTTCTGGACGTTTTTCAATGGCAAAAATCAATGAATATTGTAAATGCACAAACAGTAATATCTCCGCATTGCAAGGTGCAATTCTGAAATTTTTTGCTTTTTCCTGCTAATCCTAGCATGATAAAGAAGATTCAAAGAGAGTGAGATGCCAGCTCCTTTCATTCAGTCAGAAGCTTCAAACATTTCTGGTCGTTTTTCAATGGCAAAAATCAATGAATATTGTAAATGCACAAACTAATATCTCCGCATTGCAAGGTGCAATTCTGAAATTTTTTGCTTTTTCCTGCTAATCCTAGCATGATAAAGAAGATTCAAAGAGAGTGAAATGCCAGCTCTTTTCATTCAGTCAGTAGCTTCAAACATTTCTGGACGTTTTTCAATGGCAAAAATCAATAAATATTGTAAATGCACAAACAGTAATTTCTCCGCATTGCAAGGTGCAATTCTGAAATTTTTTGCTTTTTCCTGCTAATCCTAGCATGATAAAGAAGATTCAAAGAGAGTGAGATGCCAGCTCTTTTCATTCAGTCAGTAGCTTCAAACATTTCTGGTATATGAATAACATGATGTTTTTCAATGGCAAAAATCAATGAATATTGTAAATGCACAAACAGCAATTTCTCCGCATTGCAAGGTGCAATTCTGAAATTTTTTGCTTTTTCCTGCTAATCCTAGCATGATAAAGAAGATTCAAAGAGAGTGAGATGCCAGCTCTTTTCATTCAGTCAGTAGCTTCAAACATTTCTGGACGTTTTTCAATGGCAAAAATCAATGAATATTGTAAATGCACAAACAGTAATATCTCCGCATTGCAAGGTGCAATTCTGAAATTTTTTGCTTTTTCCTGCTAATCCTAGCATGATAAAGAAGATTCAAAGAGAGTGAGATGCCAGCTCTTTTCATTCAGTCAGTAGCTTCAAACATTTCTGGACGTTTTTCAATGGCAAAAATCAATGAATATTGTAAATGCACAAACAGTAATTTCTCCGCATTGCAAGGTGCAATTCTGAAATTTTTTGCTTTTTCCTGCTAATCCTAGCATGATAAAGAAGATTCAAAGAGAGTGAGATGCCAGCTCTTTTCATTCAGTCAGTAGCTTCAAACATTTCTGGTATATGAATAACATGATGTTTTTCAATGGCAAAAATCAATGAATATTGTAAATGAACAAACAGTAATATCTCCACATTGCAAGGTGCAATTCTGAAATTTTTTGCTTTTTCCTGCTAATCCTAGCATGATAAAGAAGATTCAAAGAGAGTGAGATGCCAGCTCCTTTCATTCAGTCAGTAGCTTCAAACATTTCTGGACGTTTTTCAATGGCAAAAATCAATGAATATTGTAAATGCACAAACAGTAATATCTCCGCATTGCAAGGTGCAATTCTGAAATTTTTTGCTTTTTCCTGCTAATCCTAGCATGATAAAGAAGATTCAAAGAGAGTGAGATGCCAGCTCTTTTCATTCAGTCAGTAGCTTCAAACATTTCTGGACGTTTTTCAATGGCAAAAATCAATGAATATTGTAAATGCACAAACAGTAATTTCTCCGCATTGCAAGGTGCAATTCTGAAATTTTTTGCTTTTTCCTGCTAATCCTAGCATGATAAAGAAGATTCAAAGAGAGTGAGATGCCAGCTCTTTTCATTCAGTCAGTAGCTTCAAACATTTCTGGTATATGAATAACATGATGTTTTTCAATGGCAAAAATCAATGAATATTGTAAATGCACAAACAGTAATATCTCCACATTGCAAGGTGCAATTCTGAAATTTTTTGCTTTTTCCTGCTAATCCTAGCATGATAAAGAAGATTCAAAGAGAGTGAGATGCCAGCTCCTTTCATTCAGTCAGTAGCTTCAAACATTTCTGGACGTTTTTCAATGGCAAAAATCAATGAATATTGTAAATGCACAAACAGTAATTTCTCCGCATTGCAAGGTGCAATTCTGAAATTTTTTGCTTTTTCCTGCTAATCCTAGCATGATAAAGAAGATTCAAAGAGAGTGAGAAGCCAGCTCTTTTCATTCAGTCAGTAGCTTCAAACATTTCTGGTATATGAATAACATGATGTTTTTCAATGGCAAAAATCAATGAATATTGTAAATGCACAAACAGTAATATCTCCACATTGCAAGGTGCAATTCTGAAATTTTTTGCTTTTTCCTGCTAATCCTAGCATGATAAAGAAGATTCAAAGAGAGTGAGATGCCAGCTCCTTTCATTCAGTCAGTAGCTTCAAACATTTCTGGACGTTTTTCAATGGCAAAAATCAATGAATATTGTAAATGCACAAACAGTAATTTCTCCGCATTGCAAGGTGCAATTCTGAAATTTTTTGCTTTTTCCTGCTAATCCTAGCATGATAAAGAAGATTCAAAGAGAGTGAGATGCCAGCTCTTTTCATTCAGTCAGTAGCTTCAAACATTTCTGGTATATGAATAACATGATGTTTTTCAATGGCAAAAATCAATGAATATTGTAAATGCACAAACAGTAATATCTCCGCATTGCAAGGTGCAATTCTGAAATTTTTTGCTTTTTCCTGCTCCTCTTAGCATGATAAAGAAGATTCAAAGAGAGTGAGATGCCAGCTCTTTTCATTCAGTCAGTAGCTTCAAACATTTCTGGTATATGAATAACATGATGTTTTTCAATGGCAAAAATCAATGAATATTGTAAATGCACAAACAGTAATATCTCCACATTGCAAGGTGCAATTCTGAAATTTTTTGCTTTTTCCTGCTAATCCTAGCATGATAAAGAAGATTCAAAGAGAGTGAGATGCCAACTCCTTTCATTCAGTCAGTAGCTTCAAACATTTCTGGACGTTTTTCAATGGCAAAAATCAATGAATATTGTAAATGCACAAACAGTAATTTCTCCGCATTGCAAGGTGCAATTCTGAAATTTTTTGCTTTTTCCTGCTAATCCTAGCATGATAAAGAAGATTCAAAGAGAGTGAGATGCCAGCTCCTTTCAATCAGTCAGTAGCTTCAAACATTTCTGGTATATGAATAACATGATGTTTTTCAATGGCAAAAATCAATGAATATTGTAAATGCACAAACAGTAATATCTCCACATTGCAAGGTGCAATTCTGAAATTTTTTGCTTTTTCCTGCTCCTCTTAGCATGATAAAGAAGATTCAAAGAGAGTGAGATGCCAGCTCTTTTCATTCAGTCAAGAGCTTCAAACATTTCTGGACGTTTTTCAATGGCAAAAATCAATGAATATTGTAAATGCACAAACAGTAATATCTCCACATTGCAAGGTGCAATTCTGAAATTTTTTGCTTTTTCCTGCTCCTCCTAGCATGATAAAGAAGATTCAAAGAGAGTGAGATGCCAGCTCTTTTCATTCAGTCAGTAGCTTCAAACATTTCTGGACGTTTTTCAATGGCAAAAATCAATGAATATTGTAAATGCACAAACAGTAATTTCTCCGCATTGCAAGGTGCAATTCTGAAATTTTTTGCTTTTTCCTGCTAATCCTAGCATGATAAAGAAGATTCAAAGAGAGTGAGATGCCAGCTCTTTTCATTCAGTCAGTAGCTTCAAACATTTCTGGTATATGAATAACATGACGTTTTTCAATGGCAAAAATCAATGAATATTGTAAATGCACAAACAGTAATATCTCCGCATTGCAAGGTGCAATTCTGAAATTTTTTGCTTTTTCCTGCTAATCCTAGCATGATAAAGAATATTCAAAGAGAGTGAGATGCCAGCTCTTTTCATTCAGTCAGTAGCTTCAAACATTTCTGGACGTTTTTCAATGGCAAAAATCAATGAATATTGTAAATGCACAAACAGTAATATCTCCGCATTGCAAGGTGCAATTCTGAAATTTTTTGCTTTTTCCTGCTCCTCATACCATGATAAAGAAGATTCAAAGAGAGTGAGAGGCCAGCTCCTTTCATTCAGTCAGTAGCTTCAAACATTTCTGGTATATGAATAACATGATGTTTTTCAATGGCAAAAATCAATGAATATTGTAAATGCACAAACAGTAATATCTCCACATTGCAAGGTGCAATTCTGAATTTTTTTGCTTTTTCCTGCTCCTCTTAGCATGATAAAGAAGATTCAAAGAGAGTGAGATGCCAGCTCCTTTCATTCAGTCAGTAGCTTCAAACATTTCTGGACGTTTCTCAATGGCAAAAATCAATGAATATTGTAAATGCACAAACAGTAATATCTCCACATTGCAAGGTGCAATTCTGAAATTTTTTGCTTTTTCCTGCTCCTCCTAGCATGATAAAGAAGATTCAAAGAGAGTGAGATGCCAGCTCTTTTCATTCAGTCAGTAGCTTCAAACATTTCTGGACGTTTTTCAATGGCAAAAATCAATTAATATTGTAAATGCACAAACAGTAATTTCTCCGCATTGCAAGGTGCAATTCTGAAATTTTTTGCTTTTTCCTGCTAATCCTAGCATGATAAAGAAGATTCAAAGAGAGTGAGATGAAAGCTCTTTTCATTCAGTCAGTAGCTTCAAACATTTCTGATATATGAATAACATGATGTTTTTCAATAGCAAAAATCAATGAATATTGTAAATGCACAAACAGTAATATCTCCACATTGCAAGGTGCAATTCTGAAATTTTTTGCTTTTTCCTGCTAATCTTAGCATGATAAAGAAGATTCAAAGAGAGTGAGATGCCAGCTCCTTTCATTCAGTCAGTAGCTTCAAACATTTCTGGACGTTTTTCAATGGCAAAAATCAATGAATATTGTAAATGCACAAACAGTAATTTCTCCGCATTGCAAGGTGCAATTCTGAAATTTTTTGCTTTTTCCTGCTAATCCTAGCATGATAAAGAAGATTCAAAGAGAGTGAGATGCCAGCTCCTTTCATTCAGTCAGTAGCTTCAAACATTTCTGGACGTTTTTCAATGGCAAAAATCAATGAATATTGTAAATGCACAAACAGTAATATCTCCGCATTGCAAGGTGCAATTCTGAAATTTTTTGCTTTTTCCTGCTAATCCTAGCATGATAAAGAAGATTCAAAGAGAGTGAGATGCCAGCTCTTTTCATTCAGTCAGTAGCTTCAAACATTTCTGGTATATGAATAACATGATATTTTTCAATGGCAAAAATCAATGAATATTGTAAATGCACAAACAGTAATATCTCCACATTGCAAGGTGCAATTCTGAAATTTTTTGCTTTTTCCTGCTAATCCTAGCATGATAAAGAAGATTCAAAGAGAGTGAGATGCCAGCTCTTTTCATTCAGTCAGTAGCTTCAAACATTTCTGGACGTTTTTCAATGGCAAAAATCAATGAATATTGTAAATGCACAAACAGTAATATCTCCGCATTGCAAGGTGCAATTCTGAAATTTTTTGCTTTTTCCTGCTAATCCTAGCATGATAAAGAAGATTCAAAGAGAGTGAGATGCCAGCTCTTTTCATTCAGTCAGTAGCTTCAAACATTTCTGGTATATGAATAACATGATGTTTTTCAATGGCAAAAATCAATGAATAGTGTAAATGCACAAACAGTAATATCTCCGCATTGCAAGGTGCAATTCTGAAATTTTTTGCTTTTTCCTGCTAATCCTAGCATGATAAAGAAGATTCAAAGAGAGTGAGATGCCAGCTCTTTTCATTCAGTCAGTAGCTTCAAACATTTCTGGTATATGAATAACATGATGTTTTTCAATGGCAAAAATCAATGAATATTGTAAATGCACAAACAGTAATATCTCCGCATTGCAAGGTGCAATTCTGAAATTTTTTGCTTTTTCCTGCTAATCCTAGCATGATAAAGAAGATTCAAAGAGAGTGAGATGCCAGCTCCTTTCATTCAGTCAGTAGCTTCAAACATTTCTGGACGTTTTTCAATGGCAAAAATCAATGAATATTGTAAATGCACAAACAGTAATATCTCCGCATTGCAAGGTGCAATTCTGAAATTTTTTGCTTTTTCCTGCTAATCCTAGCATGATAAAGAAGATTCAAAGAGAGTGAGATGCCAGCTCTTTTCATTCAGTCAGTAGCTTCAAACATTTCTGGACGTTTTTCAATGGCAAAAATCAATGAATATTGTAAATGCACAAACAGTAATTTCTCCGCATTGCAAGGTGCAATTCTGAAATTTTTTGCTTTTTCCTGCTAATCCTAGCATGATAAAGAAGATTCAAAGAGAGTGAGATGCCAGCTCTTTTCATTCAGTCAGTAGCTTCAAACATTTCTGGTATATCAATAACATGATGTTTTTCAATGGCAAAAATCAATGAATATTGTAAATGCACAAACAGTAATATCTCCACATTGCAAGGTGCAATTCTGAAATTTTTTGCTTTTTCCTGCTAATCCTAGCATTATAAAGAAGATTCAAAGAGAGTGAGATGCCAGCTCCTTTCATTCAGTCAGTAGCTTCAAACATTTCTGGACGTTTTTCAATGGCAAAAATCAATGAATATTGTAAATGCACAAACAGTAATTTCTCCGCATTGCAAGGTGCAATTCTGAAATTTTTTGCTTTTTCCTGCTAATCCTAGCATGATAAAGAAGATTCAAAGAGAGTGAGATGCCAGTTCTTTTCATTCAGTCAGTAGCTTCAAACATTTCTGGATGTTTTTCAATGGCAAAAATCAATGAATATTGTAAATGCACAAACAGTAATATCTCCGCATTGCAAGGTGCAATTCTGAAATTTTTTGCTTTTTCCTGCTCCTCTTAGCATGATAAAGAAGATTCAAAGAGAGTGAGATGCCAGCTCTTTTCATTCAGTCAGTAGCTTCAAACATTTCTGGTATATGAATAACATGATGTTTTTCAATGGCAAAAATCAATGAATATTGTAAATGCACAAACAGTAATATCTCCACATTGCAAGGTGCAATTCTGAAATTTTTTGCTTTTTCCTGCTAATCCTAGCATGATAAAGAAGATTCAAAGAGAGTGAGATGCCAGCTCTTTTCATTCAGTCAGTAGCTTCAAACATTTCTGGACGTTTTTCAATGGCAAAAATCAATGAATATTGTAAATGCACAAACAGTAATATCTCCGCATTGCAAGGTGCAATTCTGAAATTTTTTGCTTTTTCCTGCTAATCCTAGCATGATAAAGAAGATTCAAAGAGAGTGAGATGCCAGCTCTTTTCATTCAGTCAGTAGCTTCAAACATTTCTGGTATATGAATAACATGATGTTTTTCAATGGCAAAAATCAATGAATATTGTAAATGCACAAACAGTAATATCTCCACATTGCAAGGTGCAATTCTGAAATTTTTTGCTTTTTCCTGCTAATCCTAGCATGATAAAGAAGATTCAAAGAGAGTGAGATGCCAGCTCTTTTCATTCAGTCAGTAGCTTCAAACATTTCTGGACGTTTTTCAAAGGCAAAAATCAATGAATATTGTAAATGCACAAACAGTAATATCTCCGCATTGCAAGGTGCAATTCTGAAATTTTTTGCTTTTTCCTGCTAATCCTAGCATGATAAAGAAGATTCAAAGAGAGTGAGATGCCAGCTCTTTTCATTCAGTCAGTAGCTTCAAACATTTCTGGTATATGAATAACATGATGTTTTTCAATGGCAAAAATCAATGAATATTGTAAATGCACAAACAATAATATCTCCGCATTGCAAGGTGCAATTCTGAAATTTTTTGCTTTTTCCTGCTAATCCTAGCATGATAAAGAAGATTCAAAGAGAGTGAGATGACAGCTCTTTTCATTCAGTCAGTAGCTTCAAACATTTCTGGTATATGAATAACATGATGTTTTTCAATGGCAAAAATCAATGAATATTGTAAATGCACAAACAGTAATATCTCCACATTGCAAGGTGCAATTCTGAAATTTTTTGCTTTTTCCTGCTAATCCTAGCATGATAAAGAAGATTCAAAGAGAGTGAGATGCCAACTCCTTTCATTCAGTCAGTAGCTTCAAACATTTCTGGACGTTTTTCAATGGCAAAAATCAATGAATATTGTAAATGCACAAACAGTAATTTCTCCGCATTGCAAGGTGCAATTCTGAAATTTTTTGCTTTTTCCTGCTAATCCTAGCATGATAAAGAAGATTCAAAGAGAGTGAGATGCCAGCTCCTTTCATTCAGTCAGTAGCTTCAAACATTTCTGGTATATGAATAACATGATGTTTTTCAATGGCAAAAATCAATGAATATTGTAAATGCACAAACAGTAATATCTCCACATTGCAAGGTGCAATTCTGAAATTTTTTGCTTTTTCCTGCTCCTCTTAGCATGATAAAGAAGATTCAAAGAGAGTGAGATGCCAGCTCTTTTCATTCAGTCAGTAGCTTCAAACATTTCTGGACGTTTTTCAATTGCAAAAATCAATGAATATTGTAAATGCACAAACAGTAATATCTCCCCATTGCAAGGTGCAATTCTGAAATTCTTTGCTTTTTCCTGCTTCTACTAACATGATAAAGAAGATTCAAAGAGAGTGAGATGCCAGCTCTTTTCATTCAGTCAGTAGCTTCAAACATTTCTGGTATATGAATAACATGACGTTTTTCAATGGCAAAAATCAATGAATATTGTAAATGCACAAACAGTAATATCTCCGCATTGCAAGGTGCAATTCTGAAATTTTTTGCTTTTTCCTGCTCCTCTTAGCATGATAAAGAAGATTCAAAGAGAGTGAGATGCCAGCTCCTTTCATTCAGTCAGTAGCTTCAAACATTTCTGGTATATGAATAACATGATGTTTTTCAATGGCAAAAATCAATGAATATTGTAAATGCACAAACAGTAATATCTCCACATTGCAAGGTGCAATTCTGAAATTTTTTGCTTTTTCCTGCTCCTCTTAGCATGATAAAGAAGATTCAAAGAGAGTGAGATGCCAGCTCCTTTCATTCAGTCAGTAGCTTCAAACATTTCTGGACGTTTTTCAATGGCAAAAATCAATGAATATTGTAAATGCACAAACAGTAATATCTCCACATTGCAAGGTGCAATTCTGAAATTTTTTGCTTTTTCCTGCTCCTCCTAGCATGATAAAGAAGATTCAAAGAGAGTGAGATGCCAGCTCTTTTCATTCAGGCAGTAGCTTCAAACATTTCTGGACGTTTTTCAATGGCAAAAATCAATGAATATTGTAAATGCACAAACAGTAATTTCTCCGCATTGCAAGGTGCAATTCTGAAATTTTTTGCTTTTTCCTGCTAATCCTAGCATGATAAAGAAGATTCAAAGAGAGTGAGATGCCAGCTCTTTTCATTCAGTCAGTAGCTTCAAACATTTCTGGTATATGAATAACATGATGTTTTTCAATGGCAAAAATCAATGAATATTGTAAATGCACAAACAGTAATATCTCCACATTGCAAGGTGCAATTCTGAAATTTTTTGCTTTTTCCTGCTAATCCTAGCATGATAAAGAAGATTCAAAGAGAGTGAGATGCCAGCTCCTTTCATTCAGTCAGTAGCTTCAAACATTTCTGGACGTTTTTCAATGGCAAAAATCAATGAATATTGTAAATGCACAAACAGTAATTTCTCCGCATTGCAAGGTGCAATTCTGAAATTTTTTGCTTTTTCCTGCTAATCCTAGCATGATAAAGAAGATTCAAAGAGAGTGAGATGCCAGCTCCTTTCATTCAGTCAGTAGCTTCAAACATTTCTGGTATATGAATAACATGATGTTTTTCAATGGCAAAAATCAATGAATATTGTAAATGCACAAACAATAATATCTCCGCATTGCAAGGTGCAATTCTGAAATTTTTTGCTTTTTCCTGCTAATCCTAGCATGATAAAGAAGATTCAAAGAGAGTGAGATGACAGCTCTTTTCATTCAGTCAGTAGCTTCAAACATTTCTGGTATATGAATAACATGATGTTTTTCAATGGCAAAAATCAATGAATATTGTAAATGCACAAACAGTAATATCTCCACATTGCAAGGTGCAATTCTGAAATTTTTTGCTTTTTCCTGCTAATCCTAGCATGATAAAGAAGATTCAAAGAGAGTGAGATGCCAACTCCTTTCATTCAGTCAGTAGCTTCAAACATTTCTGGACGTTTTTCAATGGCAAAAATCAATGAATATTGTAAATGCACAAACAGTAATTTCTCCGCATTGCAAGGTGCAATTCTGAAATTTTTTGCTTTTTCCTGCTAATCCTAGCATGATAAAGAAGATTCAAAGAGAGTGAGATGCCAGCTCCTTTCATTCAGTCAGTAGCTTCAAACATTTCTGGTATATGAATAACATGATGTTTTTCAATGGCAAAAATCAATGAATATTGTAAATGCACAAACAGTAATATCTCCACATTGCAAGGTGCAATTCTGAAATTTTTTGCTTTTTCCTGCTCCTCTTAGCATGATAAAGAAGATTCAAAGAGAGTGAGATGCCAGCTCTTTTCATTCAGTCAGTAGCTTCAAACATTTCTGGACGTTTTTCAATGGCAAAAATCAATGAATATTGTAAATGCACAAACAGTAATATCTCCACATTGCAAGGTGCAATTCTGAAATTCTTTGCTTTTTCCTGCTTCTACTAACATGATAAAGAAGATTCAAAGAGAGTGAGATGCCAGCTCTTTTCATTCAGTCAGTAGCTTCAAACATTTCTGGTATATGAATAACATGACGTTTTTCAATGGCAAAAATCAATGAATATTGTAAATGCACAAACAGTAATATCTCCGCATTGCAAGGTGCAATTCTGAAATTTTTTGCTTTTTCCTGCTCCTCTTAGCATGATAAAGAAGATTCAAAGAGAGTGAGATGCCAGCTCCTTTCATTCAGTCAGTAGCTTCAAACATTTCTGGTATATGAATAACATGATGTTTTTCAATGGCAAAAATCAATGAATATTGTAAATGCACAAACAGTAATATCTCCACATTGCAAGGTGCAATTCTGAAATTTTTTGCTTTTTCCTGCTCCTCTTAGCATGATAAAGAAGATTCAAAGAGAGTGAGATGCCAGCTCCTTTCATTCAGTCAGTAGCTTCAAACATTTCTGGACGTTTTTCAATGGCAAAAATCAATGAATATTGTAAATGCACAAACAGTAATATCTCCACATTGCAAGGTGCAATTCTGAAATTTTTTGCTTTTTCCTGCTCCTCCTAGCATGATAAAGAAGATTCAAAGAGAGTGAGATGCCAGCTCTTTTCATTCAGGCAGTAGCTTCAAACATTTCTGGACGTTTTTCAATGGCAAAAATCAATGAATATTGTAAATGCACAAACAGTAATTTCTCCGCATTGCAAGGTGCAATTCTGAAATTTTTTGCTTTTTCCTGCTAATCCTAGCATGATAAAGAAGATTCAAAGAGAGTGAGATGCCAGCTCTTTTCATTCAGTCAGTAGCTTCAAACATTTCTGGTATATGAATAACATGATGTTTTTCAATGGCAAAAATCAATGAATATTGTAAATGCACAAACAGTAATATCTCTACATTGCAAGGTGCAATTCTGAAATTTTTTGCTTTTTCCTGCTAATCCTAGCATGATAAAGAAGATTCAAAGAGAGTGAGATGCCAGCTCCTTTCATTCAGTCAGTAGCTTCAAACATTTCTGGACGTTTTTCAATTGCAAAAATCAATGAATATTGTAAATGCACAAACAGTAATTTCTCCGCATTGCAAGGTGCAATTCTGAAATTTTTTGCTTTTTCCTGCTAATCCTAGCATGATAAAGAAGATTCAAAGAGAGTGAGATGCCAGCTCTTTTCATTCAGTCAGTAGCTTCAAACATTTCTGGACGTTTTTCAATTGCAAAAATCAATGAATATTGTAAATGCACAAACAGTAATTTCTCCGCATTGCAAGGTGCAATTCTGAAATTTTTTGCTTTTTCCTGCTAATCCTAGCATGATAAAGAAGATTCAAAGAGAGTGAGATGCCAGCTCTTTTCATTCAGTCAGTAGCTTCAAACATTTCTGGTATATGAATAACATGACGTTTTTCAATGGCAAAAATCAATGAATATTGTAAATGCACAAACAGTAATATCTCCGCATTGCAAGGTGCAATTCTGAAATTTTTTGCTTTTTCCTGCTCCTCTTAGCATGATAAAGAAGATTCAAAGAGAGTGAGATGCCAGCTCCTATCATTCAGTCAGTAGCTTCAAACATTTCTGGTATATGAATAACATGATGTTTTTCAATGGCAAAAATCAATGAATATTGTAAATGCACAAACAGTAATATCTCCACATTGCAAGGTGCAATTCTGAAATTTTTTGCTTTTTCCTGCTCCTCTTAGCATGATAAAGAAGATTCAAAGAGAGTGAGATGCCAGCTCCTTTCATTCAGTCAGTAGCTTCAAACATTTCTGGACGTTTTTCAATGGCAAAAATCAATGAATATTGTAAATGCACAAACAGTAATATCTCCACATTGCAAGGTGCAATTCTGAAATTTTTTGCTTTTTCCTGCTCCTCCTAGCATGATAAAGAAGATTCAAAGAGAGTGAGATGCCAGCTCTTTTCATTCAGGCAGTAGCTTCAAACATTTCTGGACGTTTTTCAATGGCAAAAATCAATGAATATTGTAAATGCACAAACAGTAATTTCTCCGCATTGCAAGGTGCAATTCTGAAATTTTTTGCTTTTTCCTGCTAATCCTAGCATGATAAAGAAGATTCAAAGAGAGTGAGATGCCAGCTCTTTTCATTCAGTCAGTAGCTTCAAACATTTCTGGTATATGAATAACATGATGTTTTTCAATGGCAAAAATCAATGAATATTGTAAATGCACAAACAGTAATATCTCTACATTGCAAGGTGCAATTCTGAAATTTTTTGCTTTTTCCTGCTAATCCTAGCATGATAAAGAAGATTCAAAGAGAGTGAGATGCCAGCTCCTTTCATTCAGTCAGTAGCTTCAAACATTTCTGGACGTTTTTCAATGGCAAAAATCAATGAATATTGTAAATGCACAAACAGTAATTTCTCCGCATTGCAAGGTGCAATTCTGAAATTTTTTGCTTTTTCCTGCTAAACCTAGCATGATAAAGAAGATTCAAAGAGAGTGAGATGCCAGCTCCTTTCATTCAGTCAGTAGCTTCAAACATTTCTGGTATATGAATAACATGATGTTTTTCAATGGCAAAAATCAATGAATATTGTAAATGCACAAACAGTAATATCTCCACATTGCAAGGTGCAATTCTGAAATTTTTTGCTTTTTCCTGCTCCTCTTAGCATGATAAAGAAGATTCAAAGAGAGTGAGATGCCAGCTCTTTTCATTCAGTCAGTAGCTTCAAACATTTCTGGACATTTTTCAATGGCAAAAATCAATGAATATTGTAAATGCACAAACAGTAATATCTCCACATTGCAAGGTGCAATTCTGAAATTTTTTGCTTTTTCCTGCTCCTCCTAGCATGATAAAGAAGATTCAAAGAGAGTGAGATGCCAGCTCTTTTCATTCAGTCAGTAGCTTCAAACATTTCTGGACGTTTTTCAATTGCAAAAATCAATGAATATTGTAAATGCACAAACAGTAATTTCTCCGCATTGCAAGGTGCAATTCTGAAATTTTTTGCTTTTTCCTGCTAATCCTAGCATGATAAAGAAGATTCAAAGAGAGTGAGATGCCAGCTCTTTTCATTCAGTCAGTAGCTTCAAACATTTCTGGTATATGAATAACATGACGTTTTTCAATGGCAAAAATCAATGAATATTGTAAATGCACAAACAGTAATATCTCCGCATTGCAAGGTGCAATTCTGAAATTTTTTGCTTTTTCCTGCTAATCCTAGCATGATAAAGAAGATTCAAAGAGAGTGAGATGCCAGCTCTTTTCATTCAGTCAGTAGCTTCAAACATTTCTGGACGTTTTTCAATGGCAAAAATCAATGAATATTGTAAATGCACAAACAGTAATTTCTCCGCATTGCAAGGTGCAATTCTGAAATTTTTTGCTTTTTCCTGCTAATCCTAGCATGATAAAGAAGATTCAAAGAGAGTGAGATGCCAGCTCTTTTCATTCAGTCAGTAGCTTCAAACATTTCTGGACGTTTTTCAATGGCAAAAATCAATGAATATTGTAAATGCACAAACAGTAATTTCTCCGCATTGCAAGGTGTAGTGTTGAGCGATACCTTCCGATATCAGGAAATATCGTATCGGATTGGATCGGGCCGATACCCAAAAAGTATCGGATATCGCCGATTCCGATACCGGAAACCAATGCAAGTCAATGGGACACAAATATCGGAATGAAAATAAACCCTTTCTTTCCTTGTAGGTTAATTCTACATGAAGTAAAACAACTAAGAATAATGTAGAATGACATGAAAAGCCGGCAATTCATCAGCGGCATTCACCGGTACCCAACAATTTACAACAGAAAGAATAGAGCTTCACACATAGATTAGGTAGATAGAACCATGTCAGTCACATATATATGAAGTACAGTGACAGTGTTGCTTACTGTACTTGTCATTTAGTGTAAAGGATTTATTTTAAAAAATATTAGTGTTTTCATGCACCGTCTCTTTAAAAAAGCCGGCCGGCAATTCAGCATCTGTACTCGACAATTTATAACAGACAGAATAGAGCTTCACACATAGATTAGATAGATAGAAACATGTCAGTCACATATATATGAAGTACAGTGACAGTGTTGATTACTGTACTTGTCATTTAGTGTAAAGGATTTATTTTAAAAAATATTAGTGTTTTCGTGCACCGTCTCTTTAAAAAAGCCGGCCGGCAATTCAGCATCTGTACCCGACAATTTATAACAGAAAGAATAGAGCATCACACATAGATTAGATAGATAGAAACATGTCAGTCACATATATATGAAGTACAGTGACAGTGTTGCTTACTGTACTTGTCATTTAGTGTAAAGGATTTATTTAAAAAAATAATAGTGTTTTCATGCACCGTCTCTTTAAAAAAGCCGGGCGGCAATTCAGCAGGGTACCCGACAATTTAGAATAGAAAGAATAGAGAATCACACATAGATTAGATAGATAGAAACATGTCAGTCACATATATATGAAGTACAGTGACAGTGTTGATTACTGTACTTGTCATTTACTGTTAAAATAAAGGATTTATTTAAAAAAAAATTGGCGTGGGGTTCCCCTTAATTTAAGGCTCTAGCGGAGGTTAAGCAGACAGCTGGGGCAGATGTTTGAAGCCTGGGAAGGGGGTAATACCCACGGAGCTTCCCAGGCTACTAATATCAGCCCCCAGCTGAATACCTAGCCTTTACTAGCTATTAAAATGGAGGACCCCCCCAAAAAAATGACGTGGGGTCCCCCCTAATTTAATAGCTAGCAAAGGCTAGGCAGACAGCTGGGGGCTGATTTTAATAGCCCAGGAAGGGTGCCATGAATATTGGCCCCCTCCCAGGCTAGAAACACCAGCCGTCAACCGCCCCAGAAATGGCGCATCCATAGGATGCGTCAATTCTGGCACTTAGCCTCGCTCTTCCCACTGCCCTGTAGCGGTGGCAGTGGGGTAATAGGGTTGGGGTTGATGTCAGCTTATAATGCCAGCTGACATCAAGTCCAGGTTAGTAATGGAGAGGCGTCTATAAGACGCCCCCATTACTAACCCCATAGTCAAAGTTAAAAGAAAACACAAACACCCAGAAAAAAGTCCTTTAATTGAAATAAAGACACATTCCTTTATTGTTCTAAATTAAACCATACTTACCATCACGCCCATTCCAGCTGAAGCCAACGATCTCCTGCAATAAAAGAAAAATAATAAAGCAACATCATCCTTACCTTTCCATGGCTCCCACGACAGCTTCAGCTCTGCTACATCGAGATGACAGGCTGGACCGCAGCAGAACGCTGCCATCCAGCCTGTCATCCCGCAGACACTGAGAAGCGCAGGCATGCTTGCGCTCCTCAGTGTCTCTCTGTGACGTCATCCAGATGAGCCAAGGTCATGTCCAATGAACTCAGCTCACCTCATGCACGTCACTGACAGCGTGGGAAAATTCTCACGCTGAAGCGCTGAGTGCAGGAGAATTTTCCCACGCTGTCAGTGACGTGCATGAGGTGAGCTCATGTCCAATGAACTCAGCTCACCTCATGCACGTCACTGACAACGTGGGAAAATTCTCACGCTGAAGTGCTGAGTGCAGGAGAATTTTCCCACGCTGTCAGTGACGTGCATGAGGTGAGCTCATGTCCAATGAACTCAGCTCACCTCATGCACGTCACTGACAACGTGGGAAAATTCTCACACTGAAGTGCTGAGTGCAGGAGAATTTTCCCACGCTGTCAGTGACGTGCATGAGGTGAGCTGAGTTCATTGGACATGACCTCGGCTCATCTTTATGCCGTCACAGCCAGACACTGAGGAGTGGACGCATGCCTGCGCTTCTCAGTGTCTGCGGGATGACAGGCTGAATGGCAGCGTTCTGCTGCGGTCCAGCCTGTCATCTCGATGTAGCAGAGCTGAAGCTGTCGTGGGAGCCATGGAAAGGTAAGGATGAGGTTGCTTTATTATTTTACTTTTATTGCAGGAGATCGTTGGCTTCAGCTGGAATGGGCGTGATGGTAAGTATGGTTTAATTTAGAACAATAAAGAATTGTGTCTTTATTTCAATTAAAGGACTTTATTCTGGGTGTTGTGTTTTTTTAAATACTTTACTAGAAATTCATGGTGGTCATGTCTAATATTGGCGTGACCCTATGAATTTCGGGCTTAGGGCCAGCTGATAATGCCAAGCTGGCCTTAACCCCTTTATTACCCAGTGAGCCACCGCACCAGGGCCCTGGATGAGTTGGGTACAGCGCCAGAAGATGGCGCTTCTATGAACGCGCCATTTTCTGGGGCGGCTGTGGACTGCAATTTGCAGCGGGGGTGGCCCAGAAAGCTTGGGTCTCCCTGCGCTGCGGATTCCAGCCCCCAGCTGCCTAGTTGTACCTGGCTGGGCACAAAAATAGGGCGAAGCCCTACGCATTTTTTTTTTTAATTATTTCATGAAATTCATGGAATAATTAAGAAAAAAAGGGCTTCCCTATATTGCTGTGTCCAACCAGGTACAAATAGGCAGCTGGTGGTTGGGGGCAGCCTGTTCCTGCCTGCTGTACCTGGCTGGACACAAAAATAGTGCGAAGCCCCACGTCAATTTTTTTTTAATTATTTCATGAAATTATTTTTTTAAAAAAGGGCTTCCCTATATTGTTGTGTCCGGCCAGGTACAAATAGGCAGCTGGTGGTTGGGGGCAGCCTGTTCCTGCCTGCTGTACCTGGCTGGACACAAATATAGGGCGAAGCCCACATCAATTTTTTTTTAAATAAATCCTTTATTTTAACACTAAATGACATTTGAGGAGTTAATAAAGATGCAGTCCCTAAATTATTATTTATTTTTTAATTAATTTTTCCCAAAACTTTTGACGTGGGCTTCGCCATATTTTTGTATGCCAGCCAGGTACAGCATCCAGCTTCTATGAACGCGTCATTTTCCGGGGTGGCTGCGGACTGCAATTTTCAGCGGGGGGGGGGGGCAGAAAGCTTGGGCCTCCCTGCGCTGCAGATTCCATCCCCCAGCTGCCTAGTTGTACCTGGCTGGACACAAAAATAGGGAGAAGCTTCACGTATTTTTTTTTTTTAATTATTTCATGAAATTCATGAAATAATTAAGAAAAAAAGGGCTTCCCTATATTGTTGTGTCCAACCAGGTACAAATAGGCAGCTGGTGGTTGGGGGCAGCCCGTTCCTGCCTGCTGTACCTGGCTGGACACAAATATAGTGCGAAGCCCCACGTTAATTTTTTTAAAATCATTTCAGGAAATTCATGAAATAATTAAAAAAAATTGATGTGGGGCTTCGCACTATATTTGTGTCCAGTCAGGTACAGCAGGCAGGAACGGGCTGCCCCCAACCACCAGCTGCCTATTTGTACCTGGCCGGACACAACAATATAGGGAAGCCCTTTTTTTCTTAATTATTCCATGAATTTCATGAATTTAAGAAAAAAATACGTGGAGCTTCGCCCTATTTTTGTGTCCAGCCAGGTACAACTAGGCAGCTGGGGGCTGGAATCTGCAGCGCAGGGAGGCCCAAGCTTTCTGGGCCCCACCCGCTGCAAATTGCAGTCCGCAGCCGCCCCGGAAAATGGCGCGTTCATAGAAGCGCCATCTTCTGGCGCTGTACCCAACTCATCCAGGGCCCTGGTGCGGTGGCTCACTGGGTAATAAAGGGGTTAAGGCCAGCTTGGCATTATCAGCTGGCCCTAAGCCCGAAATTCATGGGGTCACGCCAATATTAGACATGACCACCATGAATTTCTAGTAAAGTATTTAAAAAAAACACAAACACCCAGAAAAAAGTCCTTTAATTGAAATAAACACACAATTCTTTATTGTTCTAAATTAAACCATACTTACCGTCATGCCCATTCCAGCTGAAGCCAACGATCTCCTGCAATAAAAGAAAAATAATAAACCAACCTCATCCTTACCTTTCCATGGTTCCCACGACAGCTTCAGCTCTGCTACATCGAGATGACAGGCTGGACCGCAGCAGAACGCTGCCATCCAGCCTGTCATCCCGCAGACACTGAGAAGCGCAGGCATGCTTGCGCTCCTCAGTTTCTGGCTGTGACGGCATAAAGATGAGCCGAGTTCATGTCCAATGAACTCAGCTCACCTCATGCACGTCACTGACAGCGTGGGAAAATTCTCCTGCGCATGCGGTGAGCGTGAGAGACTCGGCTTATCGGGATGCCGTCACAGCCTGACACTGAGGAGCGCAAGCATGCCTGCGCTTCTCAGTGTCTGCGGGATGACAGGCTGGATGGCAACTTTCTGCTGCGGTCCAGCCTGTCATCTCGATGAAGCAGAGCTGAAGCTGTCGTGGGAGCCATGGAAAGGTAAGGATGATGTTGCTTTATTATTTTTCTTTTATTGCAGGAGATCGTTGGCTTCAGCTGGAATGGGCGTGATGGTAGGTATGGTTTAATTTAGAACAATAAAGCATTGTGTCTTTATTTCAATTAAAGGACTTTTTTCTGGGTGTTTGTGTTTTCTTTAAATACTTTACTAGAAATTCATGGCGGTCATGTCTAATATTGGCGTGACCCCATGAATTTCGGGCTTAGGGCCAGCTGATAATGCCAAGCTGGCCTTAACCCCTTTATTACCCAGTGAGCCACCGCACCAGGGCCCTGGATGAGTTGGGTACAGCGCCAGAAGATGGCGCTTCTATGAACGCGCCATTTTCCGGGGCGGCTGCGGACTGCAATTTGCAGCGGGTGGGGCCCAGAAAGCTTGGGCCTCCCTGCGCTGCAGATTCCAGCCCCCAGCTGCCTAGGTGTACCTGGCTGGACACAAAAATAGGGCGAAGCCCCACGCATTTTTTTTTTTAATTATTTCATGAAATTCATGGAATAATTAAGAAAAAAAGGGCTTCCCTATATTGTTGTGTCCGGCTAGGTACAAATAGGCAGCTGGTGGTTGGGGGCAGCCCATTCCTGCCTGCTGTACCTGGCTGGACACAAATATAGAGCGAAGCCCCACGTCAATTTTTTTTAAATTATTTCATGAATTTCCTGAAATAATTAAAAAAAATTGACGTGGGGCTTTGCACTATATTTGTGTCCAGCCAGGTACAGCAGGCAGGAACGGGCTGCCCCCAACCACCAGCTGCCTATTTGTACCTAGCCGGACACAACAATATAGGGAAGCCCTTTTTTTCTTAATTATTCCATGAATTTCATGAATTTAAAAAAAAAATACGTGGAGCTTCGCCCTATTTTTGTGTCCAGCCAGGTACAACTAGGCAGCTGGGGGATGGAATCTGCAGCGCAGGGAGGCCCAAGCTTTCTGCCCCCCCGCTGAAAATTGCAGTCCGCAGCCGCCCCGGAAAATGGCGCGTTCATAGAAGCTGGATGCTGTACCTGGCTGGCATACAAAAATATGGCGAAGCCCACGTCAAAAGTTTTGGGAAAAATTAATTAAAAAATAAATAATAATTTAGGGACTGCATCTTTATTAACTCCTTAAATGTCATTTAGTGTTAAAATAAAGGATTTATTTAAAAAAAAAATGGCGTGGGATCCCCCATAATTTTAGTCTCTAGCGGAGGTTAAGCAGACGGCTGGGGCAGATGTTTGAAGCCTGGGAAGGGGGTAAAACCCACGGAGCTTCCCAGGCTACTAATATCAGCCCCCAGCTGAATACCTAGCCTTTACTAGCTATTAAAATGGGGGACCCCCCCCAAAAAATGACGTGGGGTCCCCCCTATTTTAATAGCTAGCAAAGGCTAAGCAGACAGCTGAGGGCTGATATTAATAGCCCAGGAAGGGTGCCATGAATATTGGCCCCCTCCCAGGCTAGAAACACCAGCCGTCAGCCGCCCCAGAAATGGCGCATCCATAGGATGCGCCAATTCTGGCACTTAGCCTCGCTCTTCCACGCTGCCCTGGTGCGGTGGCAGGGGGTAATAGTGGTGGGGTTCATGTCAGCGCCAGCTGCCATGAAGCCCAGGTTAGTAATGATGGGCGTCTATAAGACACCCCCATTACTAACCTACAAAGTGTTAAAAAGAAAAAACACACTACACCCAGAAAAAAATAATTTATTTGAAATAAAACACACCATTTTATTTAATTCTTAGTTTACTAAAAATAATAGTTACCTGTCCACATTCCTGCGCTGATCTCCCATGCACAGCTGTCACATCTGGAGATGGTGACAGCTGTGCATGGCTGCTGTAAGCTCACGCTGCCGGGAACACGTCCGCTCCCGGCAGCGGGAGCCACTGACTGAGGTCACCGGAGTGCATTCAGTCAGCGCTGCTCCGGAGACCTCCTTTATGGCAGTGCTGTACCGTGGGAATTTCTCACGATACAGCAGGGCCGTAAAGCAGCTAACCGGAGCAGCGCTGCCTGAACTCCGGTGAACCCTTACGGCCCCGTCATTCTAGCGGCGGCAGCGGTTCAGAGCGGTCACATTCTATGTGGCTGCTCTAAACTGGAGATCTTCGTGGGACACTCGTGGAGTACTACGGAGGGGTAAGGATAAGGTTGTGGTTTATTATTTTATATTTTATTACAGGAGATCGATGGCTTCGGGGAATTAGGTGTCTAGGTGAGTATAGGTGTAGTTTTTTATTTTTTACTTTATTTTAGGTGGCGATCGGCGGGGACAGGTAATGTATGAACTAATTTATTGTAGGTAACCACTGGCCACCAATGACATGTATTTAATATTTATTGGGGACCATGGGGCAATTTATATAGCAGGATCAGGCTGATGGGAACTACTGCTCCCATCGAGCTGATCCTGCTGGCACGAGTGGACGGGGGACAGACATAGGCCGATGGGAGTAGTAGTGTCACATCGGCCTATGTCTGCCTGCACGCACAGACACCCGCACAAACATCGCACAGACACCCCGCACACAGACACCCCGCACACAGACACCCCGCACACAGACACCCCGCACACAGACACACCGCACACAGACACCCCGCACACAGACACCCCGCACACAGACACAACGCACACAGACACACCGCACACACACACCCGCACACACACTAATCATGACGGGTCTGGGAGGTGAGGCTGACCTGTGCGGTCGTGGGAAAGTTCATGTGAGTTCATGCAGTCAAGCATGAACTCACATGAACCCTCCGAGGGCACCGCGGCTACTTCAAATGAACAGCTGATCGGCATCACCTGATACCTCAGCTGTTCATTTGAAATAACCGGCGGGAAAGCGCAGCACAGAACGGGAAAGCCGGCGGTGAAGTCTTTTCACTGCCGGCTTCCCCGCCCGGGTCCTTCGCTCCTTGGAGCTGCGCTCCCCGCCCGGTCCTAATTTACGATCGGGATGGGAGGTGGCGAGGGGAGCGGAGGATCGGGGTGGGAGGCTGCGGGGAAGCAGTATGGGGCTGTGTGATTGTTTAAAAGCCGGCGGCTTTTTACCGCGCGCCGTCTTTTAAACAATCAGGAGAATTCTCCCCCGCTGGGATGGCATTCTGATGACAGGCTGGATCGCGCTGCCATCCAACTTGTCATCCTTCACAGACACTGCAGAGCGCAGGCATTATGGGAACTTCCGATTCCGGTATTCGATATTGAAAAAGTATCGGAATTAAGTATCGGAATTCCGATACCGCGAATATCGGCCGATACCCGATATTACAGTATCGGAATGCTCAACACTAGCAAGGTGCAATTCTGAAATTTTTTGCTTTTTCCTGCTCCTCCTAGCATGATAAAGAAGATTCAAAGAGAGTGAGATGCCAGCTCTTTTCATTCAGTCAGTAGCTTCAAACATTTCTGGTATATGAATAACATGATGTTTTTCAATGGCAAAAATCAATGAATATTGTAAATGCACAAACAGTAATTTCTCCGCATTGCAAGGTGCAATTCTGAAATTTTTTGCTTTTTCCTGCTAATCCTAGCATGATAAAGAAGATTCAAAGAGAGTGAGATGCCAGCTCTTTTCATTCAGTCAGTAGCTTCAAACATTTCTGGTATATGAATAACATGATGTTTTTCAATGGCAAAAATCAATGAATATTGTAAATGCACAAACAGTAATATCTCCACATTGCAAGGTGCAATTCTGAAATTTTTTGCTTTTTCCTGCTAATCCTAGCATGATAAAGAAGATTCAAAGAGAGTGAGATGCCAGCTCCTTTCATTCAGTCAGTAGCTTCAAACATTTCTGGACGTTTTTCAATGGCAAAAATCAATGAATATTGTAAATGCACAAACAGTAATTTCTCCGCATTGCAAGGTGCAATTCTGAAATTTTTTGCTTTTTCCTGCTAATCCTAGCATGATAAAGAAGATTCAAAGAGAGTGAGATGCCAGCTCCTTTCATTCAGTCAGTAGCTTCAAACGTTTCTGGTATATGAATAACATGATGTTTTTCAATGGCAAAAATCAATGAATATTGTAAATGCACAAACAGTAATATCTCCACATTGCAAGGTGCAATTCTGAAATTTTTTGCTTTTTCCTGCTCCTCTTAGCATGATAAAGAAGATTCAAAGAGAGTGAGATGCCAGCTCTTTTCATTCAGTCAGTAGCTTCAAACATTTCTGGACGTTTTTCAATGGCAAAAATCAATGAATATTGTAAATGCACAAACAGTAATATCTCCACATTGCAAGGTGCAATTCTGAAATTTTTTGCTTTTTCCTGCTCCTCCTAGCATGATAAAGAAGATTCAAAGAGAGTGAGATGCCAGCTCTTTTCATTCAGTCAGTAGCTTCAAACATTTCTGGACGTTTTTCAATGGCAAAAATCAATGAATATTGTAAATGCACAAACAGTAATTTCTCCGCATTGCAAGGTGCAATTCTGAAATTTTTTGCTTTTTCCTGCTAATCCTAGCATGATAAAGAAGATTCAAAGAGAGTGAGATGCCAGCTCTTTATATTCAGTCAGTAGCTTCAAACATTTCTGGTATATGAATAACATGACGTTTTTCAATGGCAAAAATCAATGAATATTGTAAATGCACAAACAGTAATATCTCCGCATTGCAAGGTGCAATTCTGAAATTTTTTGCTTTTTCCTGCTAATCCTAGCATGATAAAGAAGATTCAAAGAGAGTGAGATGCCAGCTCTTTTCATTCAGTCAGTAGCTTCAAACATTTCTGGACGTTTTTCAATGGCAAAAATCAATGAATATTGTAAATGCACAAACAGTAATTTCTCCGCATTGCAAGGTGCAATTCTGAAATTTTTTGCTTTTTCCTGCTAATCCTAGCATGATAAAGAAGATTCAAAGAGAGTGAGATGCCAGCTCTTTTCATTCAGTCAGTAGCTTCAAACATTTCTGGTATATGAATAACATGATGTTTTTCAATGGCAAAAATCAATGAATATTGTAAATGCACAAACAGTAATTTCTCCGCATTGCAAGGTGCAATTCTGAAATTTTTTGCTTTTTCCTGCTAATCCTAGCATGATAAAGAAGATTCAAAGAGAGTGAGATGCCAGCTCTTTTCATTCAGTCAGTAGCTTCAAACATTTCTGGTATATGAATAACATGATGTTTTTCAATGGCAAAAATCAATGAATATTGTAAATGCACAAACAGTAATATCTCCACATTGCAAGGTGCAATTCTGAAATTTTTTGCTTTTTCCTGCTAATCCTAGCATGATAAAGAAGATTCAAAGAGAGTGAGATGCCAGCTCCTTTCATTCAGTCAGTAGCTTCAAACATTTCTGGACGTTTTTCAATGGCAAAAATCAATGAATATTGTAAATGCACAAACAGTAATTTCTCCGCATTGCAAGGTGCAATTCTGAAATTTTTTGCTTTTTCCTGCTAATCCTAGCATGATAAAGAAGATTCAAAGAGAGTGAGATGCCAGTTCTTTTCATTCAGTCAGTAGCTTCAAACATTTCTGGACGTTTTTCAATGGCAAAAATCAATGAATATTGTAAATGCACAAACAGTAATATCTCCGCATTGCAAGGTGCAATTCTGAAATTTTTTGCTTTTTCCTGCTCCTCTTAGCATGATAAAGAAGATTCAAAGAGAGTGAGATGCCAGCTCTTTTCATTCAGTCAGTAGCTTCAAACATTTCTGGTATATGAATAACATGATGTTTTTCAATGGCAAAAATCAATGAATATTGTAAATGCACAAACAGTAATATCTCCACATTGCAAGGTGCAATTCTGAAATTTTTTGCTTTTTCCTGCTAATCCTACCATGATAAAGAAGATTCAAAGAGAGTGAGATGCCAGCTCTTTTCATTCAGTCAGTAGCTTCAAACATTTCTGGACGTTTTTCAATGGCAAAAATCAATGAATATTGTAAATGCACAAACAGTAATATCTCCGCATTGCAAGGTGCAATTCTGAAATTTTTTGATTTTTCCTGCTAATCCTAGCATGATAAAGAAGATTCAAAGAGAGTGAGATGCCAGCTCTTTTCATTCAGTCAATAGCTTCAAACATTTCTGGACGTTTTTCAATGGCAAAAATCAATGAATATTGTAAATGCACAAACAGTAATATCTCCGCATTGCAAGGTGCAATTCTGAAATTTTTTGCTTTTTCCTGCTAATCCTAGCATGATAAAGAAGATTCAAAGAGAGTGAGATGCCAGCTCTTTTCATTCAGTCAGTAGCTTCAAACATTTCTGGTATATGAATAACATGATGTTTTTCAATGGCAAAAATCAATGAATATTGTAAATGCACAAACAGTAATATCTCCACATTGCAAGGTGCAATTCTGAAATTTTTTGCTTTTTCCTGCTAATCCTAGCATGATAAAGAAGATTCAAAGAGAGTGAGATGCCAGCTCTTTTCATTCAGTCAGTAGCTTCAAACATTTCTGGACGTTTTTCAATGGCAAAAATCAATGAATATTGTAAATGCACAAACAGTAATATCTCCGCATTGCAAGGTGCAATTCTGAAATTTTTTGCTTTTTCCTGCTAATCCTAGCATGATAAAGAAGATTCAAAGAGAGTGAGATGCCAGCTCTTTTCATTCAGTCAGTAGCTTCAAACATTTCTGGTATATGAATAACATGATGTTTTTCAATGGCAAAAATCAATGAATATTGTAAATGCACAAACAGTAATATCTCCGCATTGCAAGGTGCAATTCTGAAATTTTTTGCTTTTTCCTGCTAATCCTAGCATGATAAAGAAGATTCAAAGAGAGTGAGATGCCAGCTCTTTTCATTCAGTCAGTAGCTTCAAACATTTCTGGTATATGAATAACATGATGTTTTTCAATGGCAAAAATCAATGAATATTGTAAATGCACAAACAGTAATATCTCCACATTGCAAGGTGCAATTCTGAAATTTTTTGCTTTTTCCTGCTAATCCTAGCATGATAAAGAATATTCAAAGAGAGTGAGATGCCAGCTCCTTTCATTCAGTCAGTAGCTTCAAACATTTCTGGTATATGAATAACATGATGTTTTTCAATGGCAAAAATCAATGAATATTGTAAATGCACAAACAGTAATATCTCCACATTGCAAGGTGCAATTCTGAAATTTTTTGCTTTTTCCTGCTCCTCTTAGCATGATAAAGAAGATTCAAAGAGAGTGAGATGCCAGCTCTTTTCATTCAGTCAGTAGCTTCAAACATTTCTGGACGTTTTTCAATGGCAAAAATCAATGAATATTGTAAATGCACAAACAGTAATATCTCCACATTGCAAGGTGCAATTCTGAAATTTTTTGCTTTTTCCTGCTAATCCTAGCATGATAAAGAAGATTCAAAGAGAGTGAGATGCCAGCTCCTTTCATTCAGTCAGTAGCTTCAAACATTTCTGGACGTTTTTCAATGGCAAAAATCAATGAATATTGTAAATGCACAAACAGTAATTTCTCCGCATTGCAAGGTGCAATTCTGAAATTTTTTGCTTTTTCCTGCTAATCCTAGCATGATAAAGAAGATTCAAAGAGAGTGAGATGCCAGCTCCTTTCATTCAGTCAGTAGCTTCAAACGTTTCTGGTATATGAATAACATGATGTTTTTCAATGGCAAAAATCAATGAATATTGTAAATGCACAAACAGTAATATCTCCACATTGCAAGGTGCAATTCTGAAATTTTTTGCTTTTTCCTGCTCCTCTTAGCATGGTAAAGAAGATTCAAAGAGAGTGAGATGCCAGCTCTTTTCATTCAGTCAGTAGCTTCAAACATTTCTGGACGTTTTTCAATGGCAAAAATCAATGAATATTGTAAATGCACAAACAGTAATATCTCCACATTGCAAGGTGCAATTCTGAAATTTTTTGCTTTTTCCTGCTCCTCCTAGCATGATAAAGAAGATTCAAAGAGAGTGAGATGCCAGCTCTTTTCATTCAGTCAGTAGCTTCAAACATTTCTGGACGTTTTTCAATGGCAAAAATCAATGAATATTGTAAATGCACAAACAGTAATTTCTCCGCATTGCAAGGTGCAATTCTGAAATTTTTTGCTTTTTCCTGCTAATCCTAGCATGATAAAGAAGATTCAAAGAGAGTGAGATGCCAGCTCTTTATATTCAGTCAGTAGCTTCAAACATTTCTGGTATATGAATAACATGACGTTTTTCAATGGCAAAAATCAATGAATATTGTAAATGCACAAACAGTAATATCTCCGCATTGCAAGGTGCAATTCTGAAATTTTTTGCTTTTTCCTGCTAATCCTAGCATGATAAAGAAGATTCAAAGAGAGTGAGATGCCAGCTCTTTTCATTCAGTCAGTAGCTTCAAACATTTCTGGACGTTTTTCAATGGCAAAAATCAATGAATATTGTAAATGCACAAACAGTAATTTCTCCGCATTGCAAGGTGCAATTCTGAAATTTTTTGCTTTTTCCTGCTAATCCTAGCATGATAAAGAAGATTCAAAGAGAGTGAGATGCCAGCTCTTTTCATTCAGTCAGTAGCTTCAAACATTTCTGGTATATTAATAACATGATGTTTTTCAATGGCAAAAATCAATGAATATTGTAAATGCACAAACAGTAATTTCTCCGCATTGCAAGGTGCAATTCTGAAATTTTTTGCTTTTTCCTGCTAATCCTAGCATGATAAAGAAGATTCAAAGAGAGTGAGATGCCAGCTCTTTTCATTCAGTCAGTAGCTTCAAACATTTCTGGTATATGAATAACATGATGTTTTTCAATGGCAAAAATCAATGAATATTGTAAATGCACAAACAGTAATATCTCCACATTGCAAGGTGCAATTCTGAAATTTTTTGCTTTTTCCTGCTAATCCTAGCATGATAAAGAAGATTCAAAGAGAGTGAGATGCCAGCTCCTTTCATTCAGTCAGTAGCTTCAAACATTTCTGGACGTTTTTCAATGGCAAAAATCAATGAATATTGTAAATGCACAAACAGTAATTTCTCCGCATTGCAAGGTGCAATTCTGAAATTTTTTGCTTTTTCCTGCTAATCCTAGCATGATAAAGAAGATTCAAAGAGAGTGAGATGCCAGTTCTTTTCATTCAGTCAGTAGCTTCAAACATTTCTGGACGTTTTTCAATGGCAAAAATCAATGAATATTGTAAATGCACAAACAGTAATATCTCCGCATTGCAAGGTGCAATTCTGAAATTTTTTGCTTTTTCCTGCTCCTCTTAGCATGATAAAGAAGATTCAAAGAGAGTGAGATGCCAGCTCTTTTCATTCAGTCAGTAGCTTCAAACATTTCTGGTATATGAATAACATGATGTTTTTCAATGGCAAAAATCAATGAATATTGTAAATGCACAAACAGTAATATCTCCACATTGCAAGGTGCAATTCTGAAATTTTTTGCTTTTTCCTGCTAATCCTACCATGATAAAGAAGATTCAAAGAGAGTGAGATGCCAGCTCTTTTCATTCAGTCAGTAGCTTCAAACATTTCTGGACGTTTTTCAATGGCAAAAATCAATGAATATTGTAAATGCACAAACAGTAATATCTCCGCATTGCAAGGTGCAATTCTGAAATTTTTTGATTTTTCCTGCTAATCCTAGCATGATAAAGAAGATTCAAAGAGAGTGAGATGCCAGCTCTTTTCATTCAGTCAATAGCTTCAAACATTTCTGGACGTTTTTCAATGGCAAAAATCAATGAATATTGTAAATGCACAAACAGTAATATCTCCGCATTGCAAGGTGCAATTCTGAAATTTTTTGCTTTTTCCTGCTAATCCTAGCATGATAAAGAAGATTCAAAGAGAGTGAGATGCCAGCTCTTTTCATTCAGTCAGTAGCTTCAAACATTTCTGGTATATGAATAACATGATGTTTTTCAATGGCAAAAATCAATGAATATTGTAAATGCACAAACAGTAATATCTCCACATTGCAAGGTGCAATTCTGAAATTTTTTGCTTTTTCCTGCTAATCCTAGCATGATAAAGAAGATTCAAAGAGAGTGAGATGCCAGCTCTTTTCATTCAGTCAGTAGCTTCAAACATTTCTGGACGTTTTTCAATGGCAAAAATCAATGAATATTGTAAATGCACAAACAGTAATATCTCCGCATTGCAAGGTGCAATTCTGAAATTTTTTGCTTTTTCCTGCTAATCCTAGCATGATAAAGAAGATTCAAAGAGAGTGAGATGCCAGCTCTTTTCATTCAGTCAGTAGCTTCAAACATTTCTGGTATATGAATAACATGATGTTTTTCAATGGCAAAAATCAATGAATATTGTAAATGCACAAACAGTAATATCTCCGCATTGCAAGGTGCAATTCTGAAATTTTTTGCTTTTTCCTGCTAATCCTAGCATGATAAAGAAGATTCAAAGAGAGTGAGATGCCAGCTCTTTTCATTCAGTCAGTAGCTTCAAACATTTCTGGTATATGAATAACATGATGTTTTTCAATGGCAAAAATCAATGAATATTGTAAATGCACAAACAGTAATATCTCCACATTGCAAGGTGCAATTCTGAAATTTTTTGCTTTTTCCTGCTAATCCTAGCATGATAAAGAATATTCAAAGAGAGTGAGATGCCAGCTCCTTTCATTCAGTCAGTAGCTTCAAACATTTCTGGTATATGAATAACATGATGTTTTTCAATGGCAAAAATCAATGAATATTGTAAATGCACAAACAGTAATATCTCCACATTGCAAGGTGCAATTCTGAAATTTTTTACTTTTTCCTGCTCCTCTTAGCATGATAAAGAAGATTCAAAGAGAGTGAGATGCCAGCTCTTTTCATTCAGTCAGTAGCTTCAAACATTTCTGGACGTTTTTCAATGGCAAAAATCAATGAATATTGTAAATGCACAAACAGTAATATCTCCACATTGCAAGGTGCAATTCTGAAATTTTTTGCTTTTTCCTGCTCCTCCTAGCATGATAAAGAAGATTCAAAGAGAGTGAGATGCCAGCTCTTTTCATTCAGTCAGTAGCTTCAAACATTTCTGGACGTTTTTCAATGGCAAAAATCAATGAATATTGTAAATGCACAAACAGTAATTTCTCCGCATTGCAAGGTGCAATTCTGAAATTTTTTGCTTTTTCCTGCTAATCCTAGCATGATAAAGAAGATTCAAAGAGAGTGAGATGCCAGCTCTTTTCATTCAGTCAGTAGCTTCAAACATTTCTGGTATATGAATAACATGACGTTTTTCAATGGCAAAAATCAATGAATATTGTAAATGCACAAACAGTAATATCTCCGCATTGCAAGGTGCAATTCTGAAATTTTTTGCTTTTTCCTGCTAATCCTAGCATGATAAAGAAGATTCAAAGAGAGTGAGATGCCAGCTCTTTTCATTCAGTCAGTAGCTTCAAACATTTCTGGACGTTTTTCAATGGCAAAAATCAATGAATATTGTAAATGCACAAACAGTAATATCTCCGCATTGCAAGGTGCAATTCTGAAATTTTTTGCTTTTTCCTGCTCCTCTTAGCATGATAAAGAAGATTCAAAGAGAGTGAGATGCCAGCTCCTTTCATTCAGTCAGTAGCTTCAAACATTTCTGGTATATGAATAACATGATGTTTTTCAATGGCAAAAATCAATGAATATTGTAAATGCACAAACAGTAATATCTCCACATTGCAAGGTGCAATTCTGAAATTTTTTGCTTTTTCCTGCTCCTCTTAGCATGATAAAGAAGATTCAAAGAGAGTGAGATGCCAGCTCCTTTCATTCAGTCAGTAGCTTCAAACATTTCTGGACGTTTTTCAATGGCAAAAATCAATGAATATTGTAAATGCACAAACAGTAATATCTCCACATTGCAAGGTGCAATTCTGAAATTTTTTGCTTTTTCCTGCTCCTCCTAGCATGATAAAGAAGATTCAAAGAGAGTGAGATGCCAGCTCTTTTCATTCAGTCAGTAGCTTCAAACATTTCTGGACGTTTTTCAATGGCAAAAATCAATGAATATTGTAAATGCACAAACAGTAATTTCTCCGCATTGCAAGGTGCAATTCTGAAATTTTTTGCTTTTTCCTGCTAATCCTAGCATGATAAAGAAGATTCAAAGAGAGTGAGATGCCAGCTCTTTTCATTCAGTCAGTAGCTTCAAACATTTCTGGTATATGAATAACATGATGTTTTTCAATGGCAAAAATCAATGAATATTGTAAATGCACAAACAGTAATATCTCCGCATTGCAAAGTGCAATTCTGAAATTTTTTGCTTTTTCCTGCTAATCCTAGCATGATAAAGAAGATTCAAAGAGAGTGAGATGCCAGCTCTTTTCATTCAGTCAGTAGCTTCAAACATTTCTGGACGTTTTTCAATGGCAAAAATCAATGAATATTGTAAATGCACAAACAGTAATATCTCCGCATTGCAAGGAGCAATTCTGAAATTTTTTGCTTTTTCCTGCTCCTCTTAGCATGATAAAGAAGATTCAAAGAGAGTGAGATGCCAGCTCTTTTCATTCAGTCAGTAGCTTCAAACATTTCTGGTATATGAATAACATGATGTTTTTCAATAGCAAAAATCAATGAATATTGTAAATGCACAAACAGTAATATCTCCACATTGCAAGGTGCAATTCTGAAATTTTTTGCTTTTTCCTGCTAATCCTAGCATGATAAAGAAGATTCAAAGAGAGTGAGATGCCAGCTCCTTTCATTCAGTCAGTAGCTTCAAACATTTCTGGACGTTTTTCAATGGCAAAAATCAATGAATATTGTAAATGCACAAACAGTAATTTCTCCGCATTGCAAGGTGCAATTCTGAAATTTTTTGCTTTTTCCTGCTAATCCTAGCATGATAAAGAAGATTCAAAGAGAGTGAGATGCCAGCTCCTTTCATTCAGTCAGTAGCTTCAAACATTTCTGGTATATGAATAACATGATGTTTTTCAATGGCAAAAATCAATGAATATTGTAAATGCACAAACAGTAATATCTCCACATTGCAAGGTGCAATTCTGAAATTTTTTGCTTTTTCCTGCTCCTCTTAGCATGATAAAGAAGATTCAAAGAGAGTGAGATGCCAGCTCTTTTCATTCAGTCAGTAGCTTCAAACATTTCTGGACGTTTTTCAATGGCAAAAATCAATGAATATTGTAAATGCACAAACAGTAATATCTCCACATTGCAAGGTGCAATTCTGAAATTTTTTGCTTTATCCTGCTCCTCCTAGCATGATAAAGAAGATTCAAAGAGAGTGAAATGCCAGCTCTTTTCATTCAGTCAGTAGCTTCAAACATTTCTGGACGTTTTTCAATGGCAAAAATCAATGAATATTGTAAATGCACAAACAGTAATATCCCCGCACTGCAAGGTGCAATTCTGAAATTTTTTGCTTTTTCCTGCTAATCCTAGCATGATAAAGAAGATTCAAAGAGAGTGAGATGCCAGTTCTTTTCATTCAGTCAGTAGCTTCAAACATTTCTGGACGTTTTTCAATGGCAAAAATCAATGAATATTGTAAATGCACAAACAGTAATATCTCCGCATTGCAAGGTGCAATTCTGAAATTTTTTGCTTTTTCCTGCTAATCCTAGCATGATAAAGAAGATTCAAAGAGAGTGAGATGCCAGCTCTTTTCATTCAGTCAGTAGCTTCAAACATTTCTGGACGTTTTTCAATGGCAAAAATCAATGAATATTGTAAATGCACAAACAGTAATATCTCCGCATTGCAAGGTGCAATTCTGAAATTTTTTGCTTTTTCCTGCTAATCCTAGCATGATAAAGAAGATTCAAAGAGAGTGAGATGCCAGCTCTTTTCATTCAGTCAGTAGCTTCAAACATTTCTGGTATATGAATAACATGATGTTTTTCAATGGCAAAAATCAATGAATATTGTAAATGCACAAACAGTAATATCTCCACATTGCAAGGTGCAATTCTGAAATTTTTTGCTTTTTCCTGCTAATCCTAGCATGATAAAGAAGATTCAAAGAGAGTGAGATGCCAGCTCTTTTCATTCAGTCAGTAGCTTCAAACATTTCTGGACGTTTTTCAATGGCAAAAATCAATGAATATTGTAAATGCACAAACAGTAATATCTCCGCATTGCAAGGTGCAATTCTGAAATTTTTTGCTTTTTCCTGCTAATCCTAGCATGATAAAGAAGATTCAAAGAGAGTGAGATGCCAGCTCTTTTCATTCAGTCAGTAGCTTCAAACATTTCTGGTATATGAATAACATGATGTTTTTCAATGGCAAAAATCAATGAATATTGTAAATGCACAAACAGTAATATCTCCACATTGCAAGGTGCAATTCTGAAATTTTTTGCTTTTTCCTGCTAATCCTAGCATGATAAAGAAGATTCAAAGAGAGTGAGATGCCAGCTCTTTTCATTCAGTCAGTAGCTTCAAACATTTCTGGACGTTTTTCAATGGCAAAAATCAATGAATATTGTAAATGCACAAACAGTAATATCTCCGCATTGCAAGGTGCAATTCTGAAATTTTTTGCTTTTTCCTGCTAATCCTAGCATGATAAAGAAGATTCAAAGAGAGTGAGATGCCAGCTCTTTTCATTCAGTCAGTAGCTTCAAACATTTCTGGTATATGAATAACATGATGTTTTTCAATGGCAAAAATCAATGAATATTGTAAATGCACAAACAGTAATATCTCCGCATTGCAAGGTGCAATTCTGAAATTTTTTGCTTTTTCCTGCTAATCCTAGCATGATAAAGAAGATTCAAAGAGAGTGAGATGCCAGCTCTTTTCATTCAGTCAGTAGCTTCAAACATTTCTGGTATATGAATAACATGATGTTTTTCAATGGCAAAAATCAATGAATATTGTAAATGCACAAACAGTAATATCTCCACATTGCAAGGTGCAATTCTGAAATTTTTTGCTTTTTCCTGCTAATCCTAGCATGATAAAGAATATTCAAAGAGAGTGAGATGCCAGCTCCTTTCATTCAGTCAGTAGCTTCAAACATTTCTGGTATATGAATAACATGATGTTTTTCAATGGCAAAAATCAATGAATATTGTAAATGCACAAACAGTAATATCTCCACATTGCAAGGTGCAATTCTGAAATTTTTTGCTTTTTCCTGCTCCTCTTAGCATGATAAAGAAGATTCAAAGAGAGTGAGATGCCAGCTCTTTTCATTCAGTCAGTAGCTTCAAACATTTCTGGACGTTTTTCAATGGCAAAAATCAATGAATATTGTAAATGCACAAACAGTAATATCTCCACATTGCAAGGTGCAATTCTGAAATTTTTTGCTTTTTCCTGCTCCTCCTAGCATGATAAAGAAGATTCAAAGAGAGTGAGATGCCAGCTCTTTTCATTCAGTCAGTAGCTTCAAACATTTCTGGACGTTTTTCAATGGCAAAAATCAATGAATATTGTAAATGCACAAACAGTAATTTCTCCGCATTGCAAGGTGCAATTCTGAAATTTTTTGCTTTTTCCTGCTAATCCTAGCATGATAAAGAAGATTCAAAGAGAGTGAGATGCCAGCTCTTTTCATTCAGTCAGTAGCTTCAAACATTTCTGGTATATGAATAACATGACGTTTTTCAATGGCAAAAATCAATGAATATTGTAAATGCACAAACAGTAATATCTCCGCATTGCAAGGTGCAATTCTGAAATTTTTTGCTTTTTCCTGCTAATCCTAGCATGATAAAGAAGATTCAAAGAGAGTGAGATGCCAGCTCTTTTCATTCAGTCAGTAGCTTCAAACATTTCTGGACGTTTTTCAATGGCAAAAATCAATGAATATTGTAAATGCACAAACAGTAATATCTCCGCATTGCAAGGTGCAATTCTGAAATTTTTTGCTTTTTCCTGCTCCTCTTAGCATGATAAAGAAGATTCAAAGAGAGTGAGATGCCAGCTCCTTTCATTCAGTCAGTAGCTTCAAACATTTCTGGTATATGAATAACATGATGTTTTTCAATGGCAAAAATCAATGAATATTGTAAATGCACAAACAGTAATATCTCCACATTGCAAGGTGCAATTCTGAAATTTTTTGCTTTTTCCTGCTCCTCTTAGCATGATAAAGAAGATTCAAAGAGAGTGAGATGCCAGCTCCTTTCATTCAGTCAGTAGCTTCAAACATTTCTGGACGTTTTTCAATGGCAAAAATCAATGAATATTGTAAATGCACAAACAGTAATATCTCCACATTGCAAGGTGCAATTCTGAAATTTTTTGCTTTTTCCTGCTCCTCCTAGCATGATAAAGAAGATTCAAAGAGAGTGAGATGCCAGCTCTTTTCATTCAGTCAGTAGCTTCAAACATTTCTGGACGTTTTTCAATGGCAAAAATCAATGAATATTGTAAATGCACAAACAGTAATTTCTCCGCATTGCAAGGTGCAATTCTGAAATTTTTTGCTTTTTCCTGCTAATCCTAGCATGATAAAGAAGATTCAAAGAGAGTGAGATGCCAGCTCTTTTCATTCAGTCAGTAGCTTCAAACATTTCTGGTATATGAATAACATGATGTTTTTCAATGGCAAAAATCAATGAATATTGTAAATGCACAAACAGTAATATCTCCGCATTGCAAAGTGCAATTCTGAAATTTTTTGCTTTTTCCTGCTAATCCTAGCATGATAAAGAAGATTCAAAGAGAGTGAGATGCCAGCTCTTTTCATTCAGTCAGTAGCTTCAAACATTTCTGTACGTTTTTCAATGGCAAAAATCAATGAATATTGTAAATGCACAAACAGTAATATCTCCGCATTGCAAGGAGCAATTCTAAAATTTTTTGCTTTTTCCTGCTCCTCTTAGCATGATAAAGAAGATTCAAAGAGAGTGAGATGCCAGCTCTTTTCATTCAGTCAGTAGCTTCAAACATTTCTGGTATATGAATAACATGATGTTTTTCAATAGCAAAAATCAATGAATATTGTAAATGCACAAACAGTAATATCTCCACATTGCAAGGTGCAATTCTGAAATTTTTTGCTTTTTCCTGCTAATCCTAGCATGATAAAGAAGATTCAAAGAGAGTGAGATGCCAGCTCCTTTCATTCAGTCAGTAGCTTCAAACATTTCTGGACGTTTTTCAATGGCAAAAATCAATGAATATTGTAAATGCACAAACAGTAATTTCTCCGCATTGCAAGGTGCAATTCTGAAATTTTTTGCTTTTTCCTGCTAATCCTAGCATGATAAAGAAGATTCAAAGAGAGTGAGATGCCAGCTCCTTTCATTCAGTCAGTAGCTTCAAACATTTCTGGTATATGAATAACATGATGTTTTTCAATGGCAAAAATCAATGAATATTGTAAATGCACAAACAGTAATATCTCCACATTGCAAGGTGCAATTCTGAAATTTTTTGCTTTTTCCTGCTCCTCTTAGCATGATAAAGAAGATTCAAAGAGAGTGAGATGCCAGCTCTTTTCATTCAGTCAGTAGCTTCAAACATTTCTGGACGTTTTTCAATGGCAAAAATCAATGAATATTGTAAATGCACAAACAGTAATATCTCCACATTGCAAGGTGCAATTCTGAAATTTTTTGCTTTATCCTGCTCCTCCTAGCATGATAAAGAAGATTCAAAGAGAGTGAAATGCCAGCTCTTTTCATTCAGTCAGTAGCTTCAAACATTTCTGGACGTTTTTCAATGGCAAAAATCAATGAATATTGTAAATGCACAAACAGTAATATCCCCGCACTGCAAGGTGCAATTCTGAAATTTTTTGCTTTTTCCTGCTAATCCTAGCATGATAAAGAAGATTCAAAGAGAGTGAGATGCCAGCTCTTTTCATTCAGTCAGTAGCTTCAAACATTTCTGGACGTTTTTCAATGGCAAAAATCAATGAATATTGTAAATGCACAAACAGTAATATCTCCGCATTGCAAGGTGCAATTCTGAAATTTTTTGCTTTTTCCTGCTAATCCTAGCATGATAAAGAAGATTCAAAGAGAGTGAGATGCCAGCTCTTTTCATTCAGTCAGTAGCTTCAAACATTTCTGGACGTTTTTCAATGGCAAAAATCAATGAATATTGTAAATGCACAAACAGTAATATCTCCGCATTGCAAGGTGCAATTCTGAAATTTTTTGCTTTTTCCTGCTAATCCTAGCATGATAAAGAAGATTCAAAGAGAGTGAGATGCCAGCTCTTTTCATTCAGTCAGTAGCTTCAAACATTTCTGGTATATGAATAACATGATGTTTTTCAATGGCAAAAATCAATGAATATTGTAAATGCACAAACAGTAATATCTCCACATTGCAAGGTGCAATTCTGAATTTTTTTGCTTTTTCCTGCTAATCCTAGCATGATAAAGAAGATTCAAAGAGAGTGAGATGCCAGCTCTTTTCATTCAGTCAGTAGCTTCAAACATTTCTGGACGTTTTTCAATGGCAAAAATCAATGAATATTGTAAATGCACAAACAGTAATATCTCCGCATTGCAAGGTGCAATTCTGAAATTTTTTGCTTTTTCCTGCTAATCCTAGCATGATAAAGAAGATTCAAAGAGAGTGAGATGCCAGCTCTTTTCATTCAGTCAGTAGCTTCAAACATTTCTGGTATATGAATAACATGATGTTTTTCAATGGCAAAAATCAATGAATATTGTAAATGCACAAACAGTAATATCTCCGCATTGCAAGGTGCAATTCTGAAATTTTTTGCTTTTTCCTGCTAATCCTAGCATGATAAAGAAGATTCAAAGAGAGAGAGATGCCAGCTCTTTTCATTCAGTCAGTAGCTTCAAACATTTCTGGTATATGAATAACATGATGTTTTTCAATGGCAAAAATCAATGAATATTGTAAATGCACAAACAGTAATATCTCCGCATTGCAAGGTGCAATTCTGAAATTTTTTGCTTTTTCCTGCTAATCCTAGCATGATAAAGAAGATTCAAAGAGAGTGAGATGCCAGCTCCTTTCATTCAGTCAGTAGCTTCAAACATTTCTGGACGTTTTTCAATGGCAAAAATCAATGAATATTGTAAATGCACAAACAGTAATATCTCCGCATTGCAAGGTGCAATTCTGAAATTTTTTGCTTTTTCCTGCTAATCCTAGCATGATAAAGAAGATTCAAAGAGAGTGAGATGCCAGCTCTTTTCATTCAGTCAGTAGCTTCAAACATTTCTGGACGTTTTTCAATGGCAAAAATCAATGAATATTGTAAATGCACAAACAGTAATTTCTCCGCATTGCAAGGTGCAATTCTGAAATTTTTTGCTTTTTCCTGCTAATCCTAGCATGATAAAGAAGATTCAAAGAGAGTGAGATGCCAGCTCTTTTCATTCAGTTAGTAGCTTCAAACATTTCTGGTATATGAATAACATGATGTTTTTCAATGGCAAAAATCAATGAATATTGTAAATGCACAAACAGTAATATCTCCACATTGCAAGGTGCAATTCTGAAATGTTTTGCTTTTTCCTGCTAATCCTAGCATGATAAAGAAGATTCAAAGAGAGTGAGATGCCAGCTCCTTTCATTCAGTCAGTAGCTTCAAACATTTCTGGATGTTTTTCAATGGCAAAAATCAATGAATATTGTAAATGCACAAACAGTAATATCTCCGCATTGCAAGGTGCAATTCTGAAATTTTTTGCTTTTTCCTGCTAATCCTAGCATGATAAAGAAGATTCAAAGAGAGTGAGATGCCAGCTCTTTTCATTCAGTCAGTAGCTTCAAACATTTCTGGTATATGAATAACATGATGTTTTTCAATGGCAAAAATCAATGAATATTGTAAATGCACAAACAGTAATATCTCCACATTGCAAGGTGCAATTCTGAAATTTTTTGCTTTTTCCTGCTCCTCTTAGCATGATAAAGAAGATTCAAAGAGAGTGAGATGCCAGCTCTTTTCATTCAGTCAGTAGCTTCAAACATTTCTGGTATATGAATAACATGATGTTTTCCAATGGCAAAAATCAATGAATATTGTAAATGCACAAACAGTAATATCTCCACATTGCAAGGTGCAATTCTGAAATTTTTTGCTTTTTCCTGCTAATCCTAGCATGATAAAGAAGATTCAAAGAGAGTGAGATGCCACCTCCTTTCATTCAGTCAGTAGCTTCAAACATTTCTGGACGTTTTTCAATGGCAAAAATCAATGAATATTGTAAATGCACAAACAGTAATTTCTCCGCATTGCAAGGTGCAATTCTGAAATTTTTTGCTTTTTCCTGCTAATCCTAGCATGATAAAGAAGATTCAAAGAGAGTGAGATGCCAACTCTTTTCATTCAGTCAGTAGCTTCAAACATTTCTGGACGTTTTTCAATGGCAAAAATCAATGAATATTGTAAATGCACAAACAGTAATATATCCGCATTGCAAGGTGCAATTCTGAAATTTTTTGCTTTTTCCTGCTAATCCTAGCATGATAAAGAAGATTCAAATAGAGTGAGATGCCAGCTCCTTTCATTCAGTCAGTAGCTTCAAACATTTCTGGACGTTTTTCAATGGCAAAAATCAATGAATATTGTAAATGCACAAACAGTAATATCTCCGCATTGCAAGGTGCAATTCTGAAATTTTTTGCTTTTTCCTGCTAATCCTAGCATGATAAAGAAGATTCAAAGAGAGTGAGATGCCAGCTCTTTTCATTCAGTCAGTAGCTTCAAACTTTTCTGGACGTTTTTCAATGGCAAAAATCAATGAATATTGTAAATGCACAAACAGTAATTTCTCCGCATTGCAAGGTGCAATTCTGAAATTTTTTGCTTTTTCCTGCTAATCCTAGCATGATAAAGAAGATTCAAAGAGAGTGAGATGCCAGCTCTTTTCATTCAGTCAGTAGCTTCAAACATTTCTGGTATATGAATAACATGATGTTTTTCAATGGCAAAAATCAATGAATATTGTAAATGCACAAACAGTAATTTCTCCGCATTGCAAGGTGCAATTCTGAAATTTTTTGCTTTTTCCTTCTAATCCTAGCATGATAAAGAAGATTCAAAGAGAGTGAGATGCCAGCTCTTTTCATTCAGTCAGTAGCTTCAAACATTTCTGGACGTTTTTCAATGGCAAAAATCAATGAATATTGTAAATGCACAAACAGTAATATCTCCGCATTGCAAGGTGCAATTCTGAAATTTTTTGCTTTTTCCTGCTAATCCTAGCATGATAAAGAAGATTCAAAGAGAGTGAGATGCCAGCTCTTTTCATTCAGTCAGTAGCTTCAAACATTTCTGGACGTTTTTCAATGGCAAAAATCAATGAATATTGTAAATGCACAAACAGTAATTTCTCCGCATTGCAAGATGCAATTCTGAAATTTTTTGCTTTTTCCTGCTAATCCTAGCATGATAAAGAAGATTCAAAGAGAGTGAGATGCCAGCTCTTTTCATTCAGTCAGTAGCTTCAAACATTTCTGGTATATGAATAACATGATGTTTTTCAATGGCAAAAATCAATGAATATTGTAAATGCACAAACAGTAATATCTCCACATTGCAAGGTGCAATTCTGAAATTTTTTGCTTTTTCCTGCTAATCCTAGCATGATAAAGAAGATTCAAAGAGAGTGAGATGCCAGCTCTTTTCATTCAGTCAGTAGCTTCAAACATTTCTGGTATATGAATAACATGATGTTTTTCAATGGCAAAAATCAATGAATATTGTAAATGCACAAACAGTAATTTCTCCGCATTGCAAGGTGCAATTCTGAAATTTTTTGCTTTTTCCTGCTAATCCTAGCATGATAAAGAAGATTCAAAGAGAGTGAGATGCCAGCTCCTTTCATTCAGTCAGTAGCTTCAAACATTTCTGGACGTTTTTCAATGGCAAAAATCAATGAATATTGTAAATGCACAAACAGTAATATCTCCGCATTGCAAGGTGCAATTCTGAAATTTTTTGCTTTTTTCTGCTAATCCTAGCATGATAAAGAAGATTCAAAGAGAGTGAGATGCCAGCTCTTTTCATTCAGTCAGTAGCTTCAAACATTTCTGGACGTTTTTCAATGGCAAAAATCAATGAATATTGTAAATGCACAAACAGTAATTTCTCCGCATTGCAAGATGCAATTCTGAAATTTTTTGCTTTTTCCTGCTAATCCTAGCATGATAAAGAAGATTCAAAGAGAGTGAGATGCCAGCTCTTTTCATTCAGTCAGTAGCTTCAAACATTTCTGGTATATGAATAACATGATGTTTTTCAATGGCAAAAATCAATGAATATTGTAAATGCACAAACAGTAATATCTCCACATTGCAAGGTGCAATTCTGAAATTTTTTGCTTTTTCCTGCTAATCCTAGCATGATAAAGAAGATTCAAAGAGAGTGAGATGCCAGCTCCTTTCATTCAGTCAGTAGCTTCAAACATTTCTGGACGTTTTTCAATGGCAAAAATCAATGAATATTGTAAATGCACAAACAGTAATTTCTCCGCATTGCAAGGTGCAATTCTGAAATTTTTTGCTTTTTCCTGCTAATCCTAGCATGATAAAGAAGATTCAAAGAGAGTGAGATGCCAGCTCTTTTCATTCAGTCAGTAGCTTCAAACATTTCTGGTATATGAATAACATGATGTTTTTCAAAGGCAAAAATCAATGAATATTGTAAATGCACAAACAGTAATTTCTCCGCATTGCAAGGTGCAATTCTGAAATTTTTTGCTTTTTCCTGCTAATCCTAGCATGATAAAGAAGATTCAAAGAGAGTGAGATGCCAGCTCTTTTCATTCAGTCAGTAGCTTCAAACATTTCTGGTATATGAATAACATGATGTTTTTCAATGGCAAAAATCAATGAATATTGTAAATGCACAAACAGTAATTTCTCCGCATTGCAAGGTGCAATTCTGAAATTTTTTGCTTTTTCCTTCTAATCCTAGCATGATAAAGAAGATTCAAAGAGAGTGAGATGCCAGCTCCTTTCATTCAGTCAGTAGCTTCAAACATTTCTGGACGTTTTTCAATGGCAAAAATCAATGAATATTGTAAATGCACAAACAGTAATATCTCCGCATTGCAAGGTGCAATTCTGAAATTTTTTGCTTTTTCCTGCTAATCCTAGCATGATAAAGAAGATTCAAAGAGAGTGAGATGCCAGCTCTTTTCATTCAGTCAGTAGCTTCAAACATTTCTGGACGTTTTTCAATGGCAAAAATCAATGAATATTGTAAATGCACAAACAGTAATTTCTCCGCATTGCAAGATGCAATTCTGAAATTTTTTGCTTTTTCCTGCTAATCCTAGCATGATAAAGAAGATTCAAAGAGAGTGAGATGCCAGCTCTTTTCATTCAGTCAGTAGCTTCAAACATTTCTGGTATATGAATAACATGATGTTTTTCAATGGCAAAAATCAATGAATATTGTAAATGCACAAACAGTAATATCTCCACATTGCAAGGTGCAATTCTGAAATTTTTTGCTTTTTCCTGCTAATCCTAGCATGATAAAGAAGATTCAAAGAGAGTGAGATGCCAGCTCTTTTCATTCAGTCAGTAGCTTCAAACATTTCTGGTATATGAATAACATGATGTTTTTCAATGGCAAAAATCAATGAATATTGTAAATGCACAAACAGTAATTTCTCCGCATTGCAAGGTGCAATTCTGAAATTTTTTGCTTTTTCCTGCTAATCCTAGCATGATAAAGAAGATTCAAAGAGAGTGAGATGCCACCTCCTTTCATTCAGTCAGTAGCTTCAAACATTTCTGGACGTTTTTCAATGGCAAAAATCAATGAATATTGTAAATGCACAAACAGTAATATCTCCGCATTGCAAGGTGCAATTCTGAAATTTTTTGCTTTTTCCTGCTAATCCTAGCATGATAAAGAAGATTCAAAGAGAGTGAGATGCCAGCTCTTTTCATTCAGTCAGTAGCTTCAAACATTTCTGGACGTTTTTCAATGGCAAAAATCAATGAATATTGTAAATGCACAAACAGTAATTTCTCCGCATTGCAAGATGCAATTCTGAAATTTTTTGCTTTTTCCTGCTAATCCTAGCATGATAAAGAAGATTCAAAGAGAGTGAGATGCCAGCTCTTTTCATTCAGTCAGTAGCTTCAAACATTTCTGGTATATGAATAACATGATGTTTTTCAATGGCAAAAATCAATGAATATTGTAAATGCACAAACAGTAATATCTCCACATTGCAAGGTGCAATTCTGAAATTTTTTGCTTTTTCCTGCTAATCCTAGCATGATAAAGAAGATTCAAAGAGAGTGAGATGCCAGCTCCTTTCATTCAGTCAGTAGCTTCAAACATTTCTGGACGTTTTTCAATGGCAAAAATCAATGAATATTGTAAATGCACAAACAGTAATTTCTCCGCATTGCAAGGTGCAATTCTGAAATTTTTTGCTTTTTCCTGCTAATCCTAGCATGATAAAGAAGATTCAAAGAGAGTGAGATGCTAGCTCTTTTCATTCAGTCAGTAGCTTCAAACATTTCTGGTATATGAATAACATGATGTTTTTCAATGGCAAAAATCAATGAATATTGTAAATGCACAAACAGTAATATCTCCGCATTGCAAGGTGCAATTCTGAAATTTTTTGCTTTTTCCTGCTAATCCTAGCATGATAAAGAAGATTCAAAGAGCGTGAGATGCCAGCTCTTTTCATTCAGTCAGTAGCTTCAAACATTTCTAGACGTTTTTCAATGGCAAAAATCAATGAATATTGTAAATGCACAAACAGTAATATCTCCGCATTGCAAGGTGCAATTCTGAAATTTTTTGCTTTTTCCTGCTCCTCTTAGCATGATAAAGAAGATTCAAAGAGAGTGAGATGCCAGCTCTTTTTATTCAGTCAGTAGCTTCAAACATTTCTGGTATATGAATAACATGATGTTTTTCAATGGCAAAAATCAATGAATATTGTAAATGCACAAACAGTAATATCTCCACATTGCAAGGTGCAATTCTGAATTTTTTTGCTTTTTCCTGCTAATCCTAGCATGATAAAGAAGATTCAAAGAGAGTGAGATGCCAGCTCCTTTCATTCAGTCAGTAGCTTCAAACATTTCTGGACGTTTTTCAATGGCAAAAATCAATGAATATTGTAAATGCACAAACAGTAATTTCTCCGCATTGCAAGGTGCAATTCTGAAATTTTTTGCTTTTTTCCTGCTAATCCTAGCATGATAAAGAAGATTCAAAGAGAGTGAGATGCCAGCTCCTTTCATTCAGTCAGTAGCTTCAAACATTTCTGGTATATGAATAACATGATGTTTTTCAATGGCAAAAATCAATGAATATTGTAAATGCACAAACAGTAATATCTCCACATTGCAAGGTGCAATTCTAAAATTTTTTGCTTTTTCCTGCTCCTCTTAGTATTATAAAGAAGATTGAAAGAGAGTGAGATGCCAGCTCTTTTCATTCAGTCAGTAGCTTCAAACATTTCTGGACGTTTTTCAATGGCAAAAATCAATGAATATTGTAAATGCACAAACAGTAATGTCTCCACATTGCAAGGTGCAATTCTGAAATTTTTTGCTTTTTCCTGCTCCTCCTAGCATGATAAAGAAGATTCAAAGAGAGTGAGATGCCAGCTCTTTTCATTCAGTCAGTAGCTTCAAACATTTCTGGACGTTTTTCAATGGCAAAAATCAATGAATATTGTAAATGCACAAACAGTAATTTCTCCGCATTGCAAGGTGCAATTCTGAAATTTTTTTCTTTTTCCTGCTAATCCTAGCATGATAAAGAAGATTCAAAGAGAGTGAGATGCCAGCTCTTTTCATTCAGTCAGTAGCTTCAAACATTTCTGGTATATGAATAACATGATGTTTTTCAATGGCAAAAATCAATGAATATTGTAAATGCACAAACAGTAATATCTCCGCATTGCAAGGTGCAATTCTGAAATTTTTTGCTTTTTCCTGCTAATCCTAGCATGATAAAGAAGATTCAAAGAGAGTGAGATGCCAGCTCTTTTCATTCAGTCAGTAGCTTCAAACATTTCTGGACGTTTTTCAATGGCAAAAATCAATGAATATTGTAAATGCACAAACAGTAATATCTCCGCATTGCAAGGTGCAATTCTGAAATTTTTTGCTTTTTCCTGCTCCTCTTAGCATGATAAAGAAGATTCAAAGAGAGTGAGATGCCAGCTCCTTTCATTCAGTCAGTAGCTTCAAACATTTCTGGTATATGAATAACATGATGTTTTTCAATGGCAAAAATCAATGAATATTGTAAATGCACAAACAGTAATATCTCCACATTGCAAGGTGCAATTCTGAAATTTTTTGCTTTTTCCTGCTCCTCTTAGCATGATAAAGAAGATTCAAAGAGAGTGAGATGCCAGCTCCTTTCATTCAGTCAGTAGCTTCAAACATTTCTGGACGTTTTTCAATGGCAAAAATCAATGAATATTGTAAATGCACAAACAGTAATATCTCCACATTGCAAGGTGCAATTCTGAAATTTTTTGCTTTTTCCTGCTCCTCCTAGCATGATAAAGAAGATTCAAAGAGAGTGAGATGCCAGCTCTTTTCATTCAGTCAGTAGCTTCAAACATTTCTGGACGTTTTTCAATGGCAAAAATCAATGTATATTGTAAATGCACAAACAGTAATTTCTCCGCATTGCAAGGTGCAATTCTGAAATTTTTTGCTTTTTCCTGCTAATCCTAGCATGATAAAGAAAATTCAAAGAGAGTGAGATGCCAGCTCTTTTCATTCAGTCAGTAGCTTCAAACATTTCTGGTATATGAATAACATGATGTTTTTCAATGGCAAAAATCAATGAATATTGTAAATGCACAAACAGTAATATCTCCGCATTGCAAGGTGCAATTCTGAAATTTTTTGCTTTTTCCTGCTAATCCTAGCATGATAAAGAAGATTCAAAGAGAGTGAGATGCCAGCTCTTTTCATTCAGTCAGTAGCTTCAAACATTTCTGGACGTTTTTCAATGGCAAAAATCAATGAATATTGTAAATGCACAAACAGTAATATCTCCGCATTGCAAGGTGCAATTCTGAAATTTTTTGCTTTTTCCTGCTCCTCTTAGCATGATAAAGAAGATTCAAAGAGAGTGAGATGCCAGCTCTTTTCATTCAGTCAGTAGCTTCAAACATTTCTGGTATATGAATAACATGATGTTTTCAATGGCAAAAATCAATGAATATTGTAAATGCACAAACAGTAATATCTCCACATTGCATTGTGCAATTCTGAATTTTTTTGCTTTTTCCTGCTAATCCTAGCATGATAAAGAAGATTCAAAGAGAGTGAGATGCCAGTTCCTTTCATTCAGTCAGTAGCTTCAAACATTTCTGGACGTTTTTCAATGGCAAAAATCAATGAATATTGTAAATGCACAAACAGTAATTTCTCCGCATTGCAAGGTGCAATTCTGAAATTTTTTGCTTTTTCCTGCTAATCCTAGCATGATAAAGAAGATTCAAAGAGAGTGAGATGCCAGCTCCTTTCATTCAGTCAGTAGCTTCAAACATTTCTGGTATATGAATAACATGATGTTTTTCAATGGCAAAAATCAATGAATATTGTAAATGCACAAACAGTAATATCTCCACATTGCAAGGTGCAATTCTGAAATTTTTTGCTTTTTCCTGCTCCTCTTAGCATGATAAAGAAGATTCAAAGAGAGTGAGATGCCAGCTCTTTTCATTCAGTCAGTAGCTTCAAACATTTCTGGACGTTTTTCAATGGCAAAAATCAATGAATATTGTAAATGCACAAACAGTAATATCTCCACATTGCAAGGTGCAATTCTGAAATTTTTTGCTTTTTCCTGCTCCTCCTAGCATGATAAAGAAGATTCAAAGAGAGTGAGATGCCAGCTCTTTTCATTCAGTCAGTAGCTTCAAACATTTCTGGACGTTTTTCAATGGCAAAAATCAATGAATATTGTAAATGCACAAACAGTAATATCCCCGCATTGCAAGGTGCAATTCTGAAATTTTTTGCTTTTTCCTGCTAATCCTAGCATGATAAAGAAGATTCAAAGAGAGTGAGATGCCAGCTCTTTTCATTCAGTCAGTAGCATCAAACATTTCTGGACGTTTTTCAATGGCAAAAATCAATGAATATTGTAAATGCACAAACAGTAATATCTCCGCATTTCAAGGTGCAATTCTGAAATTTTTTGCTTTTTCCTGCTAATCCTAGCATGATAAAGAAGATTCAACGAGAGTGAGATGCCAGCTCTTTTCATTCAGTCAGTAGCTTCAAACATTTCTGGACGTTTTTCAATGGCAAAAATCAATGAATATTGTAAATGCACAAACAGTAATATCTCCGCATTGCAAGGTGCAATTCTGAAATTTTTTGCTTTTTCCTGCTAATCCTAGCATGATAAAGAAGATTCAAAGAGAGTGAGATGCCAGCTCTTTTCATTCAGTCAGTAGCATCAAACATTTCTGGACGTTTTTCAATGGCAAAAATCAATGAATATTGTAAATGCACAAACAGTAATATCTCCGCATTGCAAGGTGCAATTCTGAAATTTTTTGCTTTTTCCTGCTAATCCTAGCATGATAAAGAAGATTCAAAGAGAGTGAGATGCCAGCTCTTTTCATTCAGTCAGTAGCTTCAAACATTTCTGGTATATGAATAACATGATGTTTTTCAATGGCAAAAATCAATGAATATTGTAAATGCACAAACAGTAATATCTCCGCATTGCAAGGTGCAATTCTGAAATTTTTTGCTTTTTCCTGCTAATCCTAGCATGATAAAGAAGATTCAAAGAGAGTGAGATGCCAGCTCTTTTCATTCAGTCAGTAGCTTCAAACATTTCTGGTATATGAATAACATGATGTTTTTCAATGGCAAAAATCAATGAATATTGTAAATGCACAAACAGTAATATCTCCACATTGCAAGGTGCAATTCTGAAATTTTTTGCTTTTTCCTGCTAATCCTAGCATGATAAGGAAGATTCAAAGAGAGTGAAATATCAGCTCCTTTCATTCAGTCAGTAGCTTCAAACATTTCTGGACGTTTTTCAATGGCAAAAATCAATGAATATTGTAAATGCACAAACAGTAATATCTCCGCATTGCAAGGTGCAATTCTGAAATTTTTTTGCTTTTTCCTGCTAATCCTAGCATGATAAAGAAGATTCAAAGAGAGTGAGATGCCAGCTCTTTTCATTCAGTCAGTAGCTTCAAACATTTCTGGACGTTTTTCAATGGCAAAAATCAATGAATATTGTAAATGCACAAACAGTAATTTCTCCGCATTGCAAGGTGCAATTCTGAAATTTTTTGCTTTTTCCTGCTAATCCTAGCATGATAAAGAAGATTCAAAGAGAGTGAGATGCCAGCTCTTTTCATTCAGTCAGTAGCTTCAAACATTTCTGGTATATGAATAACATGATGTTTTTCAATGGCAAAAATCAATGAATATTGTAAATGCACAAACAGTAATATCTCCGCATTGCAAGGTGCAATTCTGAAATTTTTTGCTTTTTCCTGCTAATCCTAGCATGATAAAGAAGATTCAAAGAGAGTGAGATGCCAGCTCTTTTCATTCAGTCAGTAGCTTCAAACATTTCTGGTATATGAATAACATGATGTTTTTCAATGGCAAAAATCAATGAATATTGTAAATGCACAAACAGTAATATCTCCACATTGCAAGGTGCAATTCTGAAATTTTTTGCTTTTTCCAGCTAATCCTAGCATGATAAAGAAGATTCAAAGAGAGTGAGATGCCAGCTCCTTTCATTCAGTCAGTAGCTTCAAACATTTCTGGACGTTTTTCAATGGCAAAAATCAATGAATATTGTAAATGCACAAACAGTAATATCTCCGCATTGCAAGGTGCTATTCTGAAATTTTTTGCTTTTTCCTGCTAATCCTAGCATGATAAAGAAGATTCAAAGAGAGTGAGATGCCAGCTCTTTTCATTCAGTCAGTAGCTTCAAACATTTCTGGTATATGAATAACATGATGTTTTTCAATGGCAAAAATCAATGAATATTGTAAATGCACAAACAGTAATATCTCCGCATTGCAAGGTGCAATTCTGAAATTTTTTGCTTTTTCCTGCTAATCCTAGCATGATAAAGAAGATTCAAAGAGAGTGAGATGCCAGCTCTTTTCATTCAGTCAGTAGCTTCAAACATTTCTGGACGTTTTTCAATGGCAAAAATCAATGAAAATTGTAAATGCACAAACAGTAATTTCTCCGCATTGCAAGGTGCAATTCTGAATTTTTTTGCTTTTTCCTGCTAATCCTAGCATGATAAAGAAGATTCAAAGAGAGTGAGATGCCAGCTCCTTTCATTCAGTCAGTAGCTTCAAACATTTCTGGTATATGAATAACGTGATGTTTTTCAATGGCAAAAATCAATGAATATTGTAAATGCACAAACAGTAATATCTCCACATTGCAAGGTGCAATTCTGAAATTTTTTCCTTTTTCCTGCTAATCCTAGCATGATAAAGAAGATTCAAAGAGAGTGAGATGCCAGCTCCTTTCATTCAGTCAGTAGCTTCAAACATTTCTGGACGTTTTTCAATGGCAAAAATCAATGAATATTGTAAATGCACAAACAGTAATTTCTCCACATTGCAAGGTGCAATTCTGAAATTTTTTGCTTTTTCCTGCTAATCCTAGCATGATAAAGAAGATTCAAAGAGAGTGAGATGCCAGCTCTTTTCATTCAGTCAGTAGCTTCAAACATTTCTGGACGTTTTTCAATGGCAAAAATCAATGAATATTGTAAATGCACAAACAGTAATATCTCCGCATTGCAAGGTGCAATTCTGAAATTTTTTGCTTTTTCCTGCTAATCCTAGCATGATAAAGAAGATTCAAAGAGAGTGAGATGCCAGCTCTTTTCATTCAGTCAGTAGCTTCAAACATTTCTGGACGTTTTTCAATGGCAAAAATCAATGAATATTGTAAATGCACAAACAGTAATATCTCCGCATTGCAAGGTGTAATTCTGAAATTTTTTGCTTTTTCCTGCTAATCCTAGCATGATAAAGAAGATTCAAAGAGAGTGAGATGCCAGCTCTTTTCATTCAGTCAGTAGCTTCAAACATTTCTGGTATATGAATAACATGATGTTTTTCAATGGCAAAAATCAATGAATATTGTAAATGCACAAACAGTAATATCTCCACATTGCAAGGTGCAATTCTGAAATTTTTTGCTTTTTCCTGCTAATCCTAGCATGATAAAGAAGATTCAAAGAGAGTGAGATGCCAGCTCCTTTCATTCAGTCAGTAGCTTCAAACATTTCTGGACGTTTTTCAATGGCAAAAATCAATGAATATTGTAAATGCACAAACAGTAATATCTCCGCATTGCAAGGTGCTATTCTGAAATTTTTTGCTTTTTCCTGCTAATCCTAGCATGATAAAGAAGATTCAAAGAGAGTGAGATGCCAGCTCTTTTCATTCAGTCAGTAGCTTCAAACATTTCTGGTATATGAATAACATGATGTTTTTCAATGGCAAAAATCAATGAATATTGTAAATGCACAAACAGTAATATCTCCGCATTGCAAGGTGCAATTCTGAAATTTTTTGCTTTTTCCTGCTAATCCTAGCATGATAAAGAAGATTCAAAGAGAGTGAGATGCCAGCTCTTTTCATTCAGTCAGTAGCTTCAAACATTTCTAGACGTTTTTCAATGGCAAAAATCAATGAAAATTGTAAATGCACAAACAGTAATTTCTCCGCATTGCAAGGTGCAATTCTGAATTTTTTTGCTTTTTCCTGCTAATCCTAGCATGATAAAGAAGATTCAAAGAGAGTGAGATGCCAGCTCCTTTCATTCAGTCAGTAGCTTCAAACATTTCTGGTATATGAATAACGTGATGTTTTTCAATGGCAAAAATCAATGAATATTGTAAATGCACAAACAGTAATATCTCCACATTGCAAGGTGCAATTCTGAAATTTTTTCCTTTTTCCTGCTAATCCTAGCATGATAAAGAAGATTCAAAGAGAGTGAGATGCCAGCTCCTTTCATTCAGTCAGTAGCTTCAAACATTTCTGGACGTTTTTCAATGGCAAAAATCAATGAATATTGTTAATGCACAAACAGTAATTTCTCCGCATTGCAAGGTGCAATTCTGAAATTTTTTGCTTTTTCCTGCTAATCCTAGCATGATAAAGAAGATTCAAAGAGAGTGAGATGCCAGCTCTTTTCATTCAGTCAGTAGCTTCAAACATTTCTGGACGTTTTTCAATGGCAAAAATCAATGAATATTGTAAATGCACAAACAGTAATATCTCCGCATTGCAAGGTGCAATTCTGAAATTTTTTGCTTTTTCCTGCTAATCCTAGCATGATAAAGAAGATTCAAAGAGAGTGAGATGCCAGCTCTTTTCATTCAGTCAGTAGCTTCAAACATTTCTGGACGTTTTTCAATGGCAAAAATCAATGAATATTGTAAATGCACAAACAGTAATATCTCCGCATTGCAAGGTGCAATTCTGAAATTTTTTGCTTTTTCCTGCTAATCCTAGCATGATAAAGAAGATTCAAAGAGAGTGAGATGCCAGCTCTTTTCATTCAGTCAGTAGCTTCAAACATTTCTGGTATATGAATAACATGATGTTTTTCAATGGCAAAAATCAATGAATATTGTAAATGCACAAACAGTAATATCTCCACATTGCAAGGTGCAATTCTGAAATTTTTTGCTTTTTCCTGCTAATCCTAGCATGATAAAGAAGATTCAAAGAGAGTGAGATGCCAGCTCCTTTCATTCAGTCAGTAGCTTCAAACATTTCTGGACGTTTTTCAATGGCAAAAATCAATGAATATTGTAAATGCACAAACAGTAATATCTCCGCATTTCAAGGTGCAATTCTGAAATTTTTTGCTTTTTCCTGCTAATCCTAGCATGATAAAGAAGATTCAACGAGAGTGAGATGCCAGCTCTTTTCATTCAGTCAGTAGCTTCAAACATTTCTGGACGTTTTTCAATGGCAAAAATCAATGAATATTGTAAATGCACAAACAGTAATATCTCCGCATTGCAAGGTGCAATTCTGAAATTTTTTGCTTTTTCCTGCTAATCCTAGCATGATAAAGAAGATTCAAAGAGAGTGAGATGCCAGCTCTTTTCATTCAGTCAGTAGCATCAAACATTTCTGGACGTTTTTCAATGGCAAAAATCAATGAATATTGTAAATGCACAAACAGTAATATCTCCGCATTGCAAGGTGCAATTCTGAAATTTTTTGCTTTTTCCTGCTAATCCTAGCATGATAAAGAAGATTCAAAGAGAGTGAGATGCCAGCTCTTTTCATTCAGTCAGTAGCTTCAAACATTTCTGGTATATGAATAACATGATGTTTTTCAATGGCAAAAATCAATGAATATTGTAAATGCACAAACAGTAATATCTCCGCATTGCAAGGTGCAATTCTGAAATTTTTTGCTTTTTCCTGCTAATCCTAGCATGATAAAGAAGATTCAAAGAGAGTGAGATGCCAGCTCTTTTCATTCAGTCAGTAGCTTCAAACATTTCTGGTATATGAATAACATGATGTTTTTCAATGGCAAAAATCAATGAATATTGTAAATGCACAAACAGTAATATCTCCACATTGCAAGGTGCAATTCTGAAATTTTTTGCTTTTTCCTGCTAATCCTAGCATGATAAGGAAGATTCAAAGAGAGTGAAATATCAGCTCCTTTCATTCAGTCAGTAGCTTCAAACATTTCTGGACGTTTTTCAATGGCAAAAATCAATGAATATTGTAAATGCACAAACAGTAATATCTCCGCATTGCAAGGTGCAATTCTGAAATTTTTTTGCTTTTTCCTGCTAATCCTAGCATGATAAAGAAGATTCAAAGAGAGTGAGATGCCAGCTCTTTTCATTCAGTCAGTAGCTTCAAACATTTCTGGACGTTTTTCAATGGCAAAAATCAATGAATATTGTAAATGCACAAACAGTAATTTCTCCGCATTGCAAGGTGCAATTCTGAAATTTTTTGCTTTTTCCTGCTAATCCTAGCATGATAAAGAAGATTCAAAGAGAGTGAGATGCCAGCTCTTTTCATTCAGTCAGTAGCTTCAAACATTTCTGGTATATGAATAACATGATGTTTTTCAATGGCAAAAATCAATGAATATTGTAAATGCACAAACAGTAATATCTCCGCATTGCAAGGTGCAATTCTGAAATTTTTTGCTTTTTCCTGCTAATCCTAGCATGATAAAGAAGATTCAAAGAGAGTGAGATGCCAGCTCTTTTCATTCAGTCAGTAGCTTCAAACATTTCTGGTATATGAATAACATGATGTTTTTCAATGGCAAAAATCAATGAATATTGTAAATGCACAAACAGTAATATCTCCACATTGCAAGGTGCAATTCTGAAATTTTTTGCTTTTTCCAGCTAATCCTAGCATGATAAAGAAGATTCAAAGAGAGTGAGATGCCAGCTCCTTTCATTCAGTCAGTAGCTTCAAACATTTCTGGACGTTTTTCAATGGCAAAAATCAATGAATATTGTAAATGCACAAACAGTAATATCTCCGCATTGCAAGGTGCTATTCTGAAATTTTTTGCTTTTTCCTGCTAATCCTAGCATGATAAAGAAGATTCAAAGAGAGTGAGATGCCAGCTCTTTTCATTCAGTCAGTAGCTTCAAACATTTCTGGTATATGAATAACATGATGTTTTTCAATGGCAAAAATCAATGAATATTGTAAATGCACAAACAGTAATATCTCCGCATTGCAAGGTGCAATTCTGAAATTTTTTGCTTTTTCCTGCTAATCCTAGCATGATAAAGAAGATTCAAAGAGAGTGAGATGCCAGCTCTTTTCATTCAGTCAGTAGCTTCAAACATTTCTGGACGTTTTTCAATGGCAAAAATCAATGAAAATTGTAAATGCACAAACAGTAATTTCTCCGCATTGCAAGGTGCAATTCTGAATTTTTTTGCTTTTTCCTGCTAATCCTAGCATGATAAAGAAGATTCAAAGAGAGTGAGATGCCAGCTCCTTTCATTCAGTCAGTAGCTTCAAACATTTCTGGTATATGAATAACGTGATGTTTTTCAATGGCAAAAATCAATGAATATTGTAAATGCACAAACAGTAATATCTCCACATTGCAAGGTGCAATTCTGAAATTTTTTCCTTTTTCCTGCTAATCCTAGCATGATAAAGAAGATTCAAAGAGAGTGAGATGCCAGCTCCTTTCATTCAGTCAGTAGCTTCAAACATTTCTGGACGTTTTTCAATGGCAAAAATCAATGAATATTGTAAATGCACAAACAGTAATTTCTCCGCATTGCAAGGTGCAATTCTGAAATTTTTTGCTTTTTCCTGCTAATCCTAGCATGATAAAGAAGATTCAAAGAGAGTGAGATGCCAGCTCTTTTCATTCAGTCAGTAGCTTCAAACATTTCTGGACGTTTTTCAATGGCAAAAATCAATGAATATTGTAAATGCACAAACAGTAATATCTCCGCATTGCAAGGTGCAATTCTGAAATTTTTTGCTTTTTCCTGCTAATCCTAGCATGATAAAGAAGATTCAAAGAGAGTGAGATGCCAGCTCTTTTCATTCAGTCAGTAGCTTCAAACATTTCTGGACGTTTTTCAATGGCAAAAATCAATGAATATTGTAAATGCACAAACAGTAATATCTCCGCATTGCAAGGTGCAATTCTGAAATTTTTTGCTTTTTCCTGCTAATCCTAGCATGATAAAGAAGATTCAAAGAGAGTGAGATGCCAGCTCTTTTCATTCAGTCAGTAGCTTCAAACATTTCTGGTATATGAATAACATGATGTTTTTCAATGGCAAAAATCAATGAATATTGTAAATGCACAAACAGTAATATCTCCACATTGCAAGGTGCAATTCTGAAATTTTTTGCTTTTTCCTGCTAATCCTAGCATGATAAAGAAGATTCAAAGAGAGTGAGATGCCAGCTCCTTTCATTCAGTCAGTAGCTTCAAACATTTCTGGACGTTTTTCAATGGCAAAAATCAATGAATATTGTAAATGCACAAACAGTAATATCTCCGCATTGCAAGGTGCTATTCTGAAATTTTTTGCTTTTTCCTGCTAATCCTAGCATGATAAAGAAGATTCAAAGAGAGTGAGATGCCAGCTCTTTTCATTCAGTCAGTAGCTTCAAACATTTCTGGTATATGAATAACATGATGTTTTTCAATGGCAAAAATCAATGAATATTGTAAATGCACAAACAGTAATATCTCCGCATTGCAAGGTGCAATTCTGAAATTTTTTGCTTTTTCCTGCTAATCCTAGCATGATAAAGAAGATTCAAAGAGAGTGAGATGCCAGCTCTTTTCATTCAGTCAGTAGCTTCAAACATTTCTGGACGTTTTTCAATGGCAAAAATCAATGAAAATTGTAAATGCACAAACAGTAATTTCTCCGCATTGCAAGGTGCAATTCTGAATTTTTTTGCTTTTTCCTGCTAATCCTAGCATGATAAAGAAGATTCAAAGAGAGTGAGATGCCAGCTCCTTTCATTCAGTCAGTAGCTTCAAACATTTCTGGTATATGAATAACGTGATGTTTTTCAATGGCAAAAATCAATGAATATTGTAAATGCACAAACAGTAATATCTCCACATTGCAAGGTGCAATTCTGAAATTTTTTCCTTTTTCCTGCTAATCCTAGCATGATAAAGAAGATTCAAAGAGAGTGAGATGCCAGCTCCTTTCATTCAGTCAGTAGCTTCAAACATTTCTGGACGTTTTTCAATGGCAAAAATCAATGAATATTGTTAATGCACAAACAGTAATTTCTCCGCATTGCAAGGTGCAATTCTGAAATTTTTTGCTTTTTCCTGCTAATCCTAGCATGATAAAGAAGATTCAAAGAGAGTGAGATGCCAGCTCTTTTCATTCAGTCAGTAGCTTCAAACATTTCTGGACGTTTTTCAATGGCAAAAATCAATGAATATTGTAAATGCACAAACAGTAATATCTCCGCATTGCAAGGTGCAATTCTGAAATTTTTTGCTTTTTCCTGCTAATCCTAGCATGATAAAGAAGATTCAAAGAGAGTGAGATGCCAGCTCTTTTCATTCAGTCAGTAGCTTCAAACATTTCTGGACGTTTTTCAATGGCAAAAATCAATGAATATTGTAAATGCACAAACAGTAATATCTCCGCATTGCAAGGTGCAATTCTGAAATTTTTTGCTTTTTCCTGCTAATCCTAGCATGATAAAGAAGATTCAAAGAGAGTGAGATGCCAGCTCTTTTCATTCAGTCAGTAGCTTCAAACATTTCTGGTATATGAATAACATGATGTTTTTCAATGGCAAAAATCAATGAATATTGTAAATGCACAAACAGTAATATCTCCACATTGCAAGGTGCAATTCTGAAATTTTTTGCTTTTTCCTGCTAATCCTAGCATGATAAAGAAGATTCAAAGAGAGTGAGATGCCAGCTCCTTTCATTCAGTCAGTAGCTTCAAACATTTCTGGACGTTTTTCAATGGCAAAAATCAATGAATATTGTAAATGCACAAACAGTAATATCTCCGCATTGCAAGGTGCAATTCTGAAATTTTTTGCTTTTTCCTGCTAATCCTAGCATGATAAAGAAGATTCAAAGAGAGTGAGATGCCAGCTCTTTTCATTCAGTCAGTAGCTTCAAACATTTCTGGTATATGAATAACATGATGTTTTTCAATGGCAAAAATCAATGAATATTGTAAATGCACAAACAGTAATATCTCCACATTGCAAGGTGCAATTCTGAAATTTTTTGCTTTTTCCTGCTAATCCTAGCATGATAAAGAAGATTCAAAGAGAGTGAGATGCCAGCTCCTTTCATTCAGTCAGTAGCTTCAAACATTTCTGGACGTTTTTCAATGGCAAAAATCAATGAATATTGTAAATGCACAAACAGTAATATCTCCGCATTGCAAGGTGCAATTCTGAAATTTTTTTGCTTTTTCCTGCTAATCCTAGCATGATAAAGAAGATTCAAAGAGAGTGAGATGCCAGCTCTTTTCATTCAGTCAGTAGCTTCAAACATTTCTGGACGTTTTTCAATGGCAAAAATCAATGAATATTGTAAATGCACAAACAGTAATTTCTCCGCATTGCAAGGTGCAATTCTGAAATTTTTTGCTTTTTCCTGCTAATCCTAGCATGATAAAGAAGATTCAAAGAGAGTGAGATGCCAGCTCTTTTCATTCAGTCAGTAGCTTCAAACATTTCTGGACGTTTTTCAATGGCAAAAATCAATGAATATTGAAAATGCACAAACAGTAATATCTCCGCATTGCAAGGTGCAATTCTGAAATTTTTTGCTTTTTCCTGCTAATCCTAGCATGATAAAGAAGATTCAAAGAGAGTGAGATGCCAGCTCTTTTCATTCAGTCAGTAGCTTCAAACATTTCTGGTATATGAATAACATGATGTTTTTCAATGGCAAAAATCAATGAATATTGTAAATGCACATAAAGTAATATCTCCGCATTGCAAGGTGCAATTCTGAAATTTTTTGCTTTTTCCTGCTAATCCTAGCATGATAAAGAAGATTCAAAGAGAGTGAGATGCCAGCTCTTTTCATTCAGTCAGTAGCTTCAAACATTTCTGGACGTTTTTCAAAGGCAAAAATCAATGAATATTGTAAATGCACAAACAGTAATTTCTCCGCATTGCAAGGTGCAATTCTGAAATTTTTTGCTTTTTCCTGCTAATCCTAGCATGATAAAGAAGATTCAAAGAGAGTGAGATGCCAGCTCTTTTCATTCAGTCAGTAGCTTCAAACATTTCTGGTATATGAATAACATGATGTTTTTCAATGGCAAAAATCAATGAATATTGTAAATGCACAAACAGTAATATCTCCGCATTGCAAGGTGCAATTCTGAAAATTTTTGCTTTTTCCTGCTAATCCTAGCATGATAAAGAAGATTCAAATAGAGTGAGATGCCAGCTCTTTTCATTCAGTCAGTAGCTTCAAACATTTCTGGACGTTTTTCAATGGCAAAAATCAATGAATATTGTAAATGCACAAACAGTAATATCTCCGCATTGCAAGGTGCAATTCTGAAATTTTTTGCTTTTTCCTGCTAATCCTAGCATGATAAAGAAGATTCAAAGAGAGTGAGATGCCAGCTCTTTTCATTCAGTCAGTAGCTTCAAACATTTATGGTATATGAATAACATGATGTTTTTCAATGGCAAAAATCAATGAATATTGTAAATGCACAAACAGTAATATCTCCACATTGCAAGGTGCAATTCTGAAATTTTTTGCTTTTTCCTGCTAATCCTAGCATGATAAAGAAGATTCAAAGAGAGTGAGATGCCAGCTCTTTTCATTCAGTCAGTAGCTTCAAACATTTCTGGACGTTTTTCAATGGCAAAAATCAATGAATGTTGTAAATGCACAAACAGTAATATCTCCACATTGCAAGGTGCAATTCTGAAATTTTTTGCTTTTTCCTGCTCCTCTTAGCATGATAAAGAAGATTCAAAGAGAGTGAGATGCCAGCTCTTTTCATTCAGTCAGTAGCTTCAAACATTTCTGGTATATGAATAACATGATGTTTTTCAATGGCAAAAATCAATGAATATTGTAAATGCACAAACAGTAATATCTCCGCATTGCAAGGTGCAATTGTGAAATTTTTTGCTTTTTCCTGCTAATCCTAGCATGATAAAGAAGATTCAAAGAGAGTGAGATGCCAGCTCTTTTCATTCAGCCAGTAGCTTCAAACATTTCTGGACGTTTTTCAATGGCAAAAATCAATGAATATTGTAAATGCACAAACAGTAATATCTCCGCATTGCAAGGTGCAATTCTGAAATTTTTTGCTTTTTCCTGCTCCTCTTAGCATGATAAAGAAGATTCAAAGAGAGTGAGATGCCAGCTCTTTTCATTCAGTCAGTAGCTTCAAACATTTCTGGTATATGAATAACATGATGTTTTCAATGGCAAAAATCAATGAATATTGTAAATGCACAAACAGTAATATCTCCACATTGCATTGTGCAATTCTGAAATTTTTTGCTTTTTCCTGCTAATCCTAGCATGATAAAGAAGATTCAAAGAGAGTGAGATGCCAGTTCCATTCATTCAGTCAGTAGCTTCAAACATTTCTGGACGTTTTTCAATGGCAAAAATCAATGAATATTGTAAATGCACAAACAGTAATTTCTCCGCATTGCAAGGTGCAATTCTGAAATTTTTTGCTTTTTCCTGCTAATCCTAGCATGATAAAGAAGATTCAAAGAGAGTGAGATGCCAGCTCCTTTCATTCAGTCAGTAGCTTCAAACATTTCTGGTATATGAATAACATGATGTTTTTCAATGGCAAAAATCAATGAATATTGTAAATGCACAAACAGTAATATCTCCACATTGCAAGGTGCAATTCTGAAATTTTTTGCTTTTTCCTGCTCCTCTTAGCATGATATAGAAGATTCAAAGAGAGTGAGATGCCAGCTCTTTTCATTCAGTCAGTAGCTTCAAACATTTCTGGACGTTTTTCAATGGCAAAAATCAATGAATATTGTAAATGCACAAACAGTAATATCTCCACATTGCAAGGTGCAATTCTGAAATTTTTTGCTTTTTCCTGCTCCTCCTAGCATGATAAAGAAGATTCAAAGAGAGTGAGATGCCAGCTCTTTTCATTCAGTCAGTAGCTTCAAACATTTCTGGACGTTTTTCAATGGCAAAAATCAATGAATATTGTAAATGCACAAACAGTAATATCCCCGCATTGCAAGGTGCAATTCTGAAATTTTTTGCTTTTTCCTGCTAATCCTAGCATGATAAAGAAGATTCAAAGAGAGTGAGATGCCAGCTCTTTTCATTCAGTCAGTAGCATCAAACATTTCTGGACGTTTTTCAATGGCAAAAATCAATGAATATTGTAAATGCACAAACAGTAATATCTCCGCATTGCAAGGTGCAATTCTGAAATTTTTTGCTTTTTCCTGCTAATCCTAGCATGATAAAGAAGATTCAAAGAGAGTGAGATGCCAGCTCTTTTCATTCAGTCAGTAGCTTCAAACATTTCTGGACGTTTTTCAATGGCAAAAATCAATGAATATTGTAAATGCACAAACAGTAATATCTCCGCATTGCAAGGTGCAATTCTGAAATTTTTTGCTTTTTCCTGCTAATCCTAGCATGATAAAGAAGATTCAAAGAGAGTGAGATGCCAGCTCTTTTCATTCAGTCAGTAGCTTCAAACATTTCTGGTATATGAATAACATGATGTTTTTCAATGGCAAAAATCAATGAATATTGTAAATGCACAAACAGTAATATCTCCGCATTGCAAGGTGCAATTCTGAAATTTTTTGCTTTTTCCTGCTAATCCTAGCATGATAAAGAAGATTCAAAGAGAGTGAGATGCCAGCTCTTTTCATTCAGTCAGTAGCTTCAAACATTTCTGGTATATGAATAACATGATGTTTTTCAATGGCAAAAATCAATGAATATTGTAAATGCACAAACAGTAATATCTCCACATTGCAAGGTGCAATTCTGAAATTTTTTGCTTTTTCCTGCTAATCCTAGCATGATAAAGAAGATTCAAAGAGAGTGAAATGTCAGCTCCTTTCATTCAGTCAGTAGCTTCAAACATTTCTGGACGTTTTTCAATGGCAAAAATCAATGAATATTGTAAATGCACAAACAGTAATATCTCCGCATTGCAAGGTGCAATTCTGAAATTTTTTTGCTTTTTCCTGCTAATCCTAGCATGATAAAGAAGATTCAAAGAGAGTGAGATGCCAGCTCTTTTCATTCAGTCAGTAGCTTCAAACATTTCTGGACGTTTTTCAATGGCAAAAATCAATGAATATTGTAAATGCACAAACAGTAATTTCTCCGCATTGCAAGGTGCAATTCTGAAATTTTTTGCTTTTTCCTGCTAATCCTAGCATGATAAAGAAGATTCAAAGAGAGTGAGATGCCAGCTCTTTTCATTCAGTCAGTAGCTTCAAACATTTCTGGTATATGAATAACATGATGTTTTTCAATGGCAAAAATCAATGAATATTGTAAATGCACAAACAGTAATATCTCCGCATTGCAAGGTGCAATTCTGAAATTTTTTGCTTTTTCCTGCTAATCCTAGCATGATAAAGAAGATTCAAAGAGAGTGAGATGCCAGCTCTTTTCATTCAGTCAGTAGCTTCAAACATTTCTGGTATATGAATAACATGATGTTTTTCAATGGCAAAAATCAATGAATATTGTAAATGCACAAACAGTAATATCTCCACATTGCAAGGTGCAATTCTGAAATTTTTTGCTTTTTCCTGCTAATCCTAGCATGATAAAGAAGATTCAAAGAGAGTGAGATGTCAGCTCCTTTCATTCAGTCAGTAGCTTCAAACATTTCTGGACGTTTTTCAATGGCAAAAATCAATGAATATTGTAAATGCACAAACAGTAATATCTCCGCATTGCAAGGTGCAATTCGGAAATTTTTTTGCTTTTTCCTGCTAATCCTAGCATGATAAAGAAGATTCAAAGAGAGTGAGATGCCAGCTCTTTTCATTCAGTCAGTAGCTTCAAACATTTCTGGACGTTTTTCAATGGCAAAAATCAATGAATATTGTAAATGCACAAACAGTAATTTCTCCGCATTGCAAGGTGCAATTCTGAAATTTTTTGCTTTTTCCTGCTAATCCTAGCATGATAAAGAAGATTCAAAGAGAGTGAGATGCCAGCTCTTTTCATTCAGTCAGTAGCTTCAAACATTTCTGGACGTTTTTCAATGGCAAAAATCAATGAATATTGTAAATGCACAAACAGTAATATCTCCGCATTGCAAGGTGCAATTCTGAAATTTTTTGCATTTTCCTGCTAATCCTAGCATGATAAAGAAGATTCAAAGAGAGTGAGATGCCAGCTCTTTTCATTCAGTCAGTAGCTTCAAACATTTCTGGTATATGAATAACATGATGTTTTTCAATGGCAAAAATCAATGAATATTGTAAATGCACAAACAGTAATATCTCCACATTGCAAAGTGCAATTCTGAAATTTTTTGCTTTTTCCTGCTAATCCTAGCATGATAAAGAAGATTCAAAGAGAGTGAGATGCCAGCTCTTTTCATTCAGTCAGTAGCTTCAAACATTTCTGGACGTTTTTCAATGGCAAAAATCAATGAATATTGTAAATGCACAAACAGTAATATCTCCACATTGCAAGGTGCAATTCTGAAATTTTTTGCTTTTTCCTGCTCCTCTTAGCATGATAAAGAAGATTCAAAGAGAGTGAGATGCCAGCTCTTTTCATTCAGTCAGTAGCTTCAAATATTTCTGGTATATGAATAACATGATGTTTTTCAATGGCAAAAATCAATGAATATTGTAAATGCACAAACAGTAATATCTCCGCATTGCAAGGTGCAATTCTGAAAGTTTTTGCTTTTTCCTGCTAATCCTAGCATGATAAAGAAGATTCAAAGAGAGTGAGATGCCAGCTCTTTTCATTCAGTCAGTAGCTTCAAACATTTCTGGACATTTTTCAATGGCAAAAATCAATGAATATTGTAAATGCACAAACAGTAATATCTCCACATTGCAAGGTGCAATTCTGAAATTTTTTGCTTTTTCCTGCTCCTCTTAGCATGATAAAGAAGATTCAAAGAGAGTGAGATGCCAGCTCTTTTCATTCAGTCAGTAGCTTCAAATATTTCTGGTATATGAATAACATGATGTTTTTCAATGGCAAAAATCAATGAATATTGTAAATGCACAAACAGTAATATCTCCGCATTGCAAGGTGCAATTCTGAAATTTTTTGCTTTTTCCTGCTAATCCTAGCATGATAAAGAAGATTCAAAGAGAGTGAGATGCCAGCTCTTTTCATTCAGTCAGTAGCTTCAAACATTTCTGGTATATGAATAACATGATGTTTTTCAATGGCAAAAATCAATGAATATTGTAAATGCACAAACAGTAATTTCTCCGCATTGCAAGGTACAATTCTGAAATTTTTTGCTTTTTCCTGCTAATCCTAGCATGATAAAGAAGATTCAAAGAGAGTGAGATGCCAGCTCCTTTCATTCAGTCAGTAGCTTCAAACATTTCTGGTATATGAATAACATGATGTTTTTCAATGGCAAAAATCAATGAATATTGTAAATGCACAAACAGTAATATCTCCATATTGCAAGGTGCAATTCTGAAATTTTTTGCTTTTTCCTGCTAATCCTAGCATGGTAAAGAAGATTCAAAGAGAGTGAGATGCCAGCTCTTTTCATTCAGTCAGTAGCTTCAAACATTTCTGGACGTTTTTCAATGGCAAAAATCAATGAATATTGTAAATGCACAAACAGTAATACAGTCATATGAAAAAGTTTGGGCACCCCTATTAATCTTAAGCTTAATGTTTTATAAAAATTGGTGTTTTTGCAACAGCTATTTCAGTTTGATATATGTAATAACTGTTGGACACAGTAATGTTTCTGCCTTGAAATGAGGTTTATTGTGCTAACAGAAAATGTGCAATCTGCATTCAAACAAAATTTGACGGGTGCATAAGTATGGGCACCCTTATCATTTTCTTGTTTTAAATACTCCTGCCTACTTTTTACTGACTTACTAAAGCACTTTTTTTGGTTTTGTAACCTCATTGAGCTTTGAACTTTATAGCCAGGTGTATGCAATCATGAGAAAAGCTACTTAAAGTGGCCACTTGCAAGTTGTTCTCCTGTTTGAATCTCCTCTGAAGAGTGGCATCATGGGCTCCTCAAAACAACTGTCAAATGATCTGAAAACAAAGATTATTCAACATAGTTGTTCAGGGGAAGGATACAAAAAGCTGTCTTAGAGATTTAACCTGTCAGTTTCCACTGTGAGGAACATAGTAAGGAAATGGAAGAACATAGGGACAGTTCTTGTTAAGGCCAGAAGTGTCAGGACAAGAAAAACATCAGAAAGGCAGAGAAGAAGAATGGTGAGATCAGTCAAGGACAATCCTCAGACCACCTCCAGAGAGCTGCAGCATCAACTTGCTGCAGATGGTGTCACTGTGCATCGGTCAACTATACAACGCACTTTGCACAAGGAGAAGCTGTATGGGAGAGTGATGCGAAAGAAGCAGTTTCTGCAAGTACGCACAAACAGAGTCGGCTGAGGTATGCAAAAGCACATTTGAAGAAGCCTATTTCTTTTTGGAAGAAGGTCCTGTGGACTGATGAAACCAAGATTATGTTGTTTGGTCATACAAAAAGGCGTTATGCATGGTGGCAAAAACACACAGCATTCCAAGAAAAACACTTGCTACCCACAGTAAAATTTGGTGGAGGTTCCATCATGCTTTGGGGCTGTGTGGTCAATGCCGGCACTGGGAATCTTGTTAAAGTTGAGGGACGCATGGATTCCACTCAGTATCAGCAGATTCTTGGCAATAGTGTTCAAGAATCAGTGATAAAGTTGAAGTTACGCAGTGGATGGATCTTTCAGCAAGACAATGATCCAAAACACCGCTCCAAATCTACTCAGGCATTCATGCAGAGGAACAATTACAATGTTCTGGAATGGCCATCCCAGTCCCCAGACCTGAATATCATTGAACATCTGTGGGATCATTTGAAGAGGCTGTCCATGCTCGGCGACCATCAAACTTAACTGAACTGGAATTGTTTTGTAAAGAGGAATGGTCAAAAATACCTTCATCCAGGATCCAGGAACTCATTAAAAGCTACAGGAAGCGACTAGAGGCTGTTATTTTTGCAAAAGGAGGATCTACTAAATATTAATGTCACTTTTCTGGTGAGGTGCCCATACTTATGCACCTGTCAAATTTTGTTTGAATGCAGATTGCACATTTTCTGTTAGTACAATAAACCTCATTTCAAGGCAGAAACATTACTGTATCCAACAGTTATTACATATATCAAACTGAAATAGCTGTTGCAAAAACACCAATTTTTATAAAACATTAAGCTTAAGATTAATAGGGGTGCCCAAACTTTTTCATATGACTGTATCTCCGCATTGCAAGGTGCTATTCTGAAATTTTTTGCTTTTTCCTGCTAATCCTAGCATGATAAAGAAGATTCAAAGAGAGTGAGATGCCAGCTCTTTTCATTCAGTCAGTAGCTTCAAACATTTCTGGTATATGAATAACATGATGTTTTTCAATGGCAAAAATCAATGAATATTGTAAATGCACAAACAGTAATATCTCCGCATTGCAAGGTGCAATTCTGAAATTTTTTGCTTTTTCCTGCTAATCCTAGCATGATAAAGAAGATTCAAAGAGAGTGAGATGCCAGCTCTTTTCATTCAGTCAGTAGCTTCAAACATTTCTGGACGTTTTTCAATGGCAAAAATCAATGAAAATTGTAAATGCACAAACAGTAATTTCTCCGCATTGCAAGGTGCAATTCTGAATTTTTTTGCTTTTTCCTGCTAATCCTAGCATGATAAAGAAGATTCAAAGAGAGTGAGATGCCAGCTCCTTTCATTCAGTCAGTAGCTTCAAACATTTCTGGTATATGAATAACGTGATGTTTTTCAATGGCAAAAATCAATGAATATTGTAAATGCACAAACCGTAATATCTCCACATTGCAAGGTGCAATTCTGAAATTTTTTCCTTTTTCCTGCTAATCCTAGCATGATAAAGAAGATTCAAAGAGAGTGAGATGCCAGCTCCTTTCATTCAGTCAGTAGCTTCAAACATTTCTGGACGTTTTTCAATGGCAAAAATCAATGAATATTGTAAATGCACAAACAGTAATTTCTCCGCATTGCAAGGTGCAATTCTGAAATTTTTTGCTTTTTCCTGCTAATCCTAGCATGATAAAGAAGATTCAAAGAGAGTGAGATGCCAGCTCTTTTCATTCAGTCAGTAGCTTCAAACATTTCTGGACGTTTTTCAATGGCAAAAATCAATGAATATTGTAAATGCACAAACAGTAATATCTCCGCATTGCAAGGTGCAATTCTGAAATTTTTTGCTTTTTCCTGCTAATCCTAGCATGATAAAGAAGATTCAAAGAGAGTGAGATGCCAGCTCTTTTCATTCAGTCAGTAGCTTCAAACATTTCTGGACGTTTTTCAATGGCAAAAATCAATGAATATTGTAAATGCACAAACAGTAATATCTCCGCATTGCAAGGTGCAATTCTGAAATTTTTTGCTTTTTCCTGCTAATCCTAGCATGATAAAGAAGATTCAAAGAGAGTGAGATGCCAGCTCTTTTCATTCAGTCAGTAGCTTCAAACATTTCTGGTATATGAATAACATGATGTTTTTCAATGGCAAAAATCAATGAATATTGTAAATGCACAAACAGTAATATCTCCGCATTGCAAGGTGCAATTCTGAAATTTTTTGCTTTTTCCTGCTAATCCTAGCATGATAAAGAAGATTCAAAGAGAGTGAGATGCCAGCTCTTTTCATTCAGTCAGTAGCTTCAAACATTTCTGGTATATGAATAACATGATGTTTTTCAATGGCAAAAATCAATGAATATTGTAAATGCACAAACAGAAATATCTCCACATTGCAAGGTGCAATTCTGAAATTTTTTGCTTTTTCCTGCTAATCCTAGCATGATAAAGAAGATTCAAAGAGAGTGAGATGCCAGCTCCTTTCATTCAGTCAGTAGCTTCAAACATTTCTGGACGTTTTTCAATGGCAAAAATCAATGAATATTGTAAATGCACAAACAGTAATATCTCCGCATTGCAAGGTGCAATTCTGAAATTTTTTGCTTTTTCCTGCTAATCCTAGCATGATAAAGAAGATTCAAAGAGAGTGAGATGCCAGCTCTTTTCATTCAGTCAGTAGCTTCAAACATTTCTGGTATATGAATAACATGATGTTTTTCAATGGCAAAAATCAATGAATATTGTAAATGCACAAACAGTAATATCTCTACATTGCAAGGTGCAATTCTGAAATTTTTTGCTTTTTCCTGCTAATCCTAGCATGATAAAGAAGATTCAAAGAGAGTGAGATGCCAGCTCCTTTCATTCAGTCAGTAGCTTCAAACATTTCTGGACGTTTTTCAATGGCAAAAATCAATGAATATTGTAAATGCACAAACAGTAATATCTCCGCATTGCAAGGTGCAATTCTGAAATTTTTTTGCTTTTTCCTGCTAATCCTAGCATGATAAAGAAGATTCAAAGAGAGTGAGATGCCAGCTCTTTTCATTCAGTCAGTAGCTTCAAACATTTCTGGACGTTTTTCAATGGCAAAAATCAATGAATATTGTAAATGCACAAACAGTAATTTCTCCGCATTGCAAGGTGCAATTCTGAAATTTTTTGCTTTTTCCTGCTAATCCTAGCATGATAAAGAAGATTCAAAGAGAGTGAGATGCCAGCTCTTTTCATTCAGTCAGTAGCTTCAAACATTTCTGGACGTTTTTCAATGGCAAAAATCAATGAATATTGAAAATGCACAAACAGTAATATCTCCGCATTGCAAGGTGCAATTCTGAAATTTTTTGCTTTTTCCTGCTAATCCTAGCATGATAAAGAAGATTCAAAGAGAGTGAGATGCCAGCTCTTTTCATTCAGTCAGTAGCTTCAAACATTTCTGGTATATGAATAACATGATGTTTTTCAATGGCAAAAATCAATGAATATTGTAAATGCACATAAAGTAATATCTCCGCATTGCAAGGTGCAATTCTGAAATTTTTTGCTTTTTCCTGCTAATCCTAGCATGATAAAGAAGATTCAAAGAGAGTGAGATGCCAGCTCTTTTCATTCAGTCAGTAGCTTCAAACATTTCTGGACGTTTTTCAAAGGCAAAAATCAATGAATATTGTAAATGCACAAACAGTAATTTCTCCGCATTGCAAGGTGCAATTCTGAAATTTTTTGCTTTTTCCTGCTAATCCTAGCATGATAAAGAAGATTCAAAGAGAGTGAGATGCCAGCTCTTTTCATTCAGTCAGTAGCTTCAAACATTTCTGGTATATGAATAACATGATGTTTTTCAATGGCAAAAATCAATGAATATTGTAAATGCACAAACAGTAATATCTCCGCATTGCAAGGTGCAATTCTGAAAATTTTTGCTTTTTCCTGCTAATCCTAGCATGATAAAGAAGATTCAAATAGAGTGAGATGCCAGCTCTTTTCATTCAGTCAGTAGCTTCAAACATTTCTGGACGTTTTTCAATGGCAAAAATCAATGAATATTGTAAATGCACAAACAGTAATATCTCCGCATTGCAAGGTGCAATTCTGAAATTTTTTGCTTTTTCCTGCTAATCCTAGCATGATAAAGAAGATTCAAAGAGAGTGAGATGCCAGCTCTTTTCATTCAGTCAGTAGCTTCAAACATTTATGGTATATGAATAACATGATGTTTTTCAATGGCAAAAATCAATGAATATTGTAAATGCACAAACAGTAATATCTTCACATTGCAAGGTGCAATTCTGAAATTTTTTGCTTTTTCCTGCTAATCCTAGCATGATAAAGAAGATTCAAAGAGAGTGAGATGCCAGCTCTTTTCATTCAGTCAGTAGCTTCAAACATTTCTGGACGTTTTTCAATGGCAAAAATCAATGAATGTTGTAAATGCACAAACAGTAATATCTCCACATTGCAAGATGCAATTCTGAAATTTTTTGCTTTTTCCTGCTCCTCTTAGCATGATAAAGAAGATTCAAAGAGAGTGAGATGCCAGCTCTTTTCATTCAGTCAGTAGCTTCAAACATTTCTGGTATATGAATAACATGATGTTTTTCAATGGCAAAAATCAATGAATATTGTAAATGCACAAACAGTAATATCTCCGCATTGCAAGGTGCAATTGTGAAATTTTTTGCTTTTTCCTGCTAATCCTAGCATGATAAAGAAGATTCAAAGAGAGTGAGATGCCAGCTCTTTTCATTCAGCCAGTAGCTTCAAACATTTCTGGACGTTTTTCAATGGCAAAAATCAATGAATATTGTAAATGCACAAACAGTAATATCTCTGCATTGCAAGGTGCAATTCTGAAATTTTTTGCTTTTTCCTGCTAATCCTAGCATGATAAAGAAGATTCAAAGAGAGTGAGATGCCAGCTCTTTTCATTCAGTCAGTAGCTTCAAACATTTCTGGACATTTTTCAATGGCAAAAATCAATGAATATTGTAAATGCACAAACAGTAATAACTCCGCATTGCAAGGTGCAATTCTGAAATTTTTTGCTTTTTCCTGCTAATCCTAGCATGATAAAGAAGATTCAAAGAGAGTGAGATGCCAGCTCTTTTCATTCAGTCAGTAGCTTCAAACATTTCTGGACGTTTTTCAATGGCAAAAATCAATGAATATTGTAAATGCACAAACAGTAATATCTCCGCATTGCAAGGTGCAATTCTGAAATTTTTTGCTTTTTCCTGCTAATCCTAGCATGATAAAGAAGATTCAAAGAGAGTGAGATGCCAGCTCTTTTCATTCAGTCTGTAGCTTCAAACATTTCTGGTATATGAATAACATGATGTTTTTCAATGGCAAAAATCAATGAATATTGTAAATGCACAAACAGTAATATCTCCGCATTGCAAGGTGCAATTCTGAAATTTTTTGCTTTTTCCTGCTAATCCTAGCATGATAAAGAAGATTCAAAGAGAGTGAGATGCCAGCTCTTTTCATTCAGTCAGTAGCTTCAAACATTTCTGGACGTTTTTCAATGGCAAAAATCAATGAATATTGTAAATGCACAAACAGTAATTTCTCCGCATTGCAAGGTGCAATTCTGAAATTTTTTGCTTTTTCCTGCTAATCCTAGCATGATAAAGAAGATTCAAAGAGAGTGAGATGCCAGCTCTTTTCATTCAGTCAGTAGCTTCAAACATTTCTGGACGTTTTTCAATGGCAAAAATCAATGAATATTGTAAATGCACAAACAGTAATATCTCCGCATTGCAAGGTGCAATTCTGAAATTTTTTGCTTTTTCCTGCTAATCCTTGCATGATAAAGAAGATTCAAAGAGAGTGAGATGCCAGCTCCTTTCATTCAGTCAGTAGCTTCAAACATTTCTGGACGTTTTTCAATGGCAAAAATCAATGAATATTGTAAATGCACAAACAGTAATTTCTCCGCATTGCAAGGTGCAATTCTGAAATTTTTTGCTTTTTCCTGCTAATCCTAGCATGATAAAGAATATTCAAAGAGAGTGAGATGCCAGCTCCTTTCATTCAGTCAGTAGCTTCAAACATTTCTAGACGTTTTTCAATGGCAAAAATCAATGAATATTGTAAATGCACAAACAGTAATATCTCCACATTGCAAGGTGCAATTCTGAAATTTTTTGCTTTTTCCTGCTAATCCTAGCATGATAAAGAAGATTCAAAGAGAGTGAGATGCCAGCTCTTTTCATTCAGTCAGTAGCTTCAAACATTTCTGGTATATGAATAACATGATGTTTTTCAATGGCAAAAATCAATGAATATTGTAAATGCACAAACAGTAATTTCTCCGCATTGCAAGGTGCAATTCTGAAATTTTTTGCTTTTTCCTGCTAATCCTAGCATGATAAAGAAGATTCAAAGAGAGTGAGATGCCAGCTCTTTTCATTCAGTCAGTAGCTTCAAACATTTATGGTATATGAATAACATGATGTTTTTCAATGGCAAAAATCAATGAATATTGTAAATGCACAAACAGTAATATCTCCACATTGCAAGGTGCAATTCTGAAATTTTTTGCTTTTTCCTGCTAATCCTAGCATGATAAAGAAGATTCAAAGAGAGTGAGATGCCAGCTCTTTTCATTCAGTCAGTAGCTTCAAACATTTATGGTATATGAATAACATGATGTTTTTCAATGGCAAAAATCAATGAATATTGTAAATGCACAAACAGTAATATCTCCACATTGCAAGGTGCAATTCTGAAATTTTTTGCTTTTTCCTGCTCCTCTTAGCATGATAAAGAAGATTCAAAGAGAATGAGATGCCAGCTCTTTTCATTCAGTCAGTAGCTTCAAACATTTCTGGTATATGAATAACATGATGTTTTTCAATGGCAAAAATCAATGAATATTGTAAATGCACAAACAGTAATATCTCCGCATTGCAAGGTGCAATTCTGAAATTTTTTGCTTTTTCCTGCTAATCCTAGCATGATAAAGAAGATTCAAAGAGAGTGAGATGCCAGCTCTTTTCATTCAGTCAGTAGCTTCAAACATTTCTGGACGTTTTTCAATGGCAAAAATCAATGAATATTGTAAATGTACAAACAGTAATTTCTCCGCATTGCAAGGTGCAATTCTGAAATTTTTTGCTTTTTCCTGCTAATCCTAGCATGATAAAGAAGATTCAAAGAGAGTGAGATGCCAGCTCTTTTCATTCAGTCAGTAGCTTCAAACATTTCTGGACGTTTTTCAATGGCAAAAATCAATGAATATTGTAAATGCACAAACAGTAATATCTCCGCATTGCAAGGTGCAATTCTGAAATTTTTTGCTTTTTCCTGCTAATCCTTGCATGATAAAGAAGATTCAAAGAGAGTGAGATGCCAGCTCCTTTCATTCAGTCAGTAGCTTCAAACATTTCTGGACGTTTTTCAATGGCAAAAATCAATGAATATTGTAAATGCACAAACAGTAATTTCTCCGCATTGCAAGGTGCAATTCTGAAATTTTTTGCTTTTTCCTGCTAATCCTAGCATGATAAAGAATATTCAAAGAGAGTGAGATGCCAGCTCCTTTCATTCAGTCAGTAGCTTCAAACATTTCTAGACGTTTTTCAATGGCAAAAATCAATGAATATTGTAAATGCACAAACAGTAATATCTCCACATTGCAAGGTGCAATTCTGAAATTTTTTGCTTTTTCCTGCTAATCCTAGCATGATAAAGAAGATTCAAAGAGAGTGAGATGCCAGCTCTTTTCATTCAGTCAGTAGCTTCAAACATTTCTGGTATATGAATAACATGATGTTTTTCAATGGCAAAAATCAATGAATATTGTAAATGCACAAACAGTAATTTCTCCGCATTGCAAGGTGCAATTCTGAAATTTTTTGCTTTTTCCTGCTAATCCTAGCATGATAAAGAAGATTCAAAGAGAGTGAGATGCCAGCTCTTTTCATTCAGTCAGTAGCTTCAAACATTTATGGTATATGAATAACATGATGTTTTTCAATGGCAAAAATCAATGAATATTGTAAATGCACAAACAGTAATATCTCCACATTGCAAGGTGCAATTCTGAAATTTTTTGCTTTTTCCTGCTAATCCTAGCATGATAAAGAAGATTCAAAGAGAGTGAGATGCCAGCTCTTTTCATTCAGTCAGTAGCTTCAAACATTTATGGTATATGAATAACATGATGTTTTTCAATGGCAAAAATCAATGAATATTGTAAATGCACAAACAGTAATATCTCCACATTGCAAGGTGCAATTCTGAAATTTTTTGCTTTTTCCTGCTCCTCTTAGCATGATAAAGAAGATTCAAAGAGAATGAGATGCCAGCTCTTTTCATTCAGTCAGTAGCTTCAAACATTTCTGGTATATGAATAACATGATGTTTTTCAATGGCAAAAATCAATGAATATTGTAAATGCACAAACAGTAATATCTCCGCATTGCAAGGTGCAATTGTGAAATTTTTTGCTTTTTCCTGCTAATCCTAGCATGATAAAGAAGATTCAAAGAGAGTGAGATGCCAGCTCTTTTCATTCAGCCAGTAGCTTCAAACATTTCTGGACGTTTTTCAATGGCAAAAATCAATGAATATTGTAAATGCACAAACAGTAATATCTCTGCATTGCAAGGTGCAATTCTGAAATTTTTTGCTTTTTCCTGCTAATCCTAGCATGATAAAGAAGATTCAAAGAGAGTGAGATGCCAGCTCTTTTCATTCAGTCAGTAGCTTCAAACATTTCTGGACATTTTTCAATGGCAAAAATCAATGAATATTGTAAATGCACAAACAGTAATAACTCCGCATTGCAAGGTGCAATTCTGAAATTTTTTGCTTTTTCCTGCTAATCCTAGCATGATAAAGAAGATTCAAAGAGAGTGAGATGCCAGCTCTTTTCATTCAGTCAGTAGCTTCAAACATTTCTGGACGTTTTTCAATGGCAAAAATCAATGAATATTGTAAATGCACAAACAGTAATATCTCCGCATTGCAAGGTGCAATTCTGAAATTTTTTGCTTTTTCCTGCTAATCCTAGCATGATAAAGAAGATTCAAAGAGAGTGAGATGCCAGCTCTATTCATTCAGTCTGTAGCTTCAAACATTTCTGGTATATGAATAACATGATGTTTTTCAATGGCAAAAATCAATGAATATTGTAAATGCACAAACAGTAATATCTCCGCATTGCAAGGTGCAATTCTGAAATTTTTTGCTTTTTCCTGCTAATCCTAGCATGATAAAGAAGATTCAAAGAGAGTGAGATGCCAGCTCTTTTCATTCAGTCAGTAGCTTCAAACATTTCTGGACGTTTTTCAATGGCAAAAATCAATGAATATTGTAAATGCACAAACAGTAATTTCTCCGCATTGCAAGGTGCAATTCTGAAATTTTTTGCTTTTTCCTGCTAATCCTAGCATGATAAAGAAGATTCAAAGAGAGTGAGATGCCAGCTCTTTTCATTCAGTCAGTAGCTTCAAACATTTCTGGACGTTTTTCAATGGCAAAAATCAATGAATATTGTAAATGCACAAACAGTAATTTCTCCGCATTGCAAGGTGCAATTCTGAAATTTTTTGCTTTTTCCTGCTAATCCTAGCATGATAAAGAAGATTCAAAGAGAGTGAGATGCCAGCTCTTTTCATTCAGTCAGTAGCTTCAAACATTTCTGGTATATGAATAACATGATGTTTTTCAATGGCAAAAATCAATGAATATTGTAAATGCACAAACAGTAATATCTCCACATTGCAAGGTGCAATTCTGAAATTTTTTGCTTTTTCCTGCTAATGCTAGCATGATAAAGAAGATTCAAAGAGAGTGAGATGCCAGCTCCTTTCATTCAGTCAGTAGCTTCAAACATTTCTGGACGTTTTTCAATGGCAAAAATCAATGAATATTGTAAATACACAAAAAGTAATATCTCCGCATTGCAAGGTGCAATTCTGAAATTTTTTGCTTTTTCCTGCTAATCCTAGCATGATAAAGAAGATTCAAAGAGAGTGAGATGCCAGCTCTTTTCATTCAGTCAGTAGCTTCAAACATTTCTGGACGTTTTTCAATGGCAAAAATCAATGAATATTGTAAATGCACAAACAGTAATTTCTCCGCATTGCAAGGTGCAATTCTGAAATTTTTTGCTTTTTCCTGCTAATCCTAGCATGATAAAGAAGATTCAAAGAGAGTGAGATGCCAGCTCTTTTCATTCAGTCAGTAGCTTCAAACATTTCTGGACGTTTTTCAATGGCAAAAATCAATGAATATTGTAAATGCACAAACAGTAATATCTCCGCATTGCAAGGTGCAATTCTGAAATTTTTTGCTTTTTCCTGCTAATCCTAGCATGATAAAGAAGATTCAAAGAGAGTGAGATGCCAGCTCCTTTCATTCAGTCAGTAGCTTCAAACATTTCTGTACGTGTTTCAATGGCAAAAATCAATGAATATTGTAAATGCACAAACAGTAATTTCTCCGCATTGCAAGGTGCAATTCTGAAATTTTTTGCTTTTTCCTGCTAATCCTAGCATGATAAAGAAGATTCAAAGAGAGTGAGATGCCAGCTCCTTTCATTCAGTCAGTAGCTTCAAACATTTCTAGACGTTTTTCAATGGCAAAAATCAATGAATATTGTAAATGCACAAACAGTAATATCTCCACATTGCAAGGTGCAATTCTGAAATTTTTTGCTTTTTCCTGCTAATCCTAGCATGATAAAGAAGATTCAAAGAGAGTGAGATGCCAGCTCTTTTCATTCAGTCAGTAGCTTCAAACATTTCTGGTATATGAATAACATGATGTTTTTCAATGGCAAAAATCAATGAATATTGTAAATACACAAACAGTAATTTCTCCGCATTGCAAGGTGCAATTCTGAAATTTTTTGCTTTTTCCTGCTAATCCTAGCATGATAAAGAAGATTCAAAGAGAGTGAGATGCCAGCTCTTTTCATTCAGTCAGTAGCTTCAAACATTTCTGGACGTTTTTCAATGGCAAAAATCAATGAATATTGTAAATGCACAAACAGTAATATCTCCGCATTGCAAGGTGCAATTCTGAAATTTTTTGCTTTTTCCTGCTAATCCTAGCATGATAAAGAAGATTCAAAGAGAGTGAGATGCCAGCTCCTTTCATTCAGTCAGTAGCTTCAAACATTTCTGGACGTTTTTTAATGCCAAAAATCAATGAATATTGTAAATGCACAAACAGTAATTTCTCCGCATTGCAAGGTGCAATTCTGAAATTTTTTGCTTTTTCCTGCTAATCCTAGCATGATAAAGAAGATTCAAAGAGAGTGAGATGCCAGCTCTTTTCATTCAGTCAGTAGCTTCAAACATTTCTGGTATATGAATAACATGATGTTTTTCAATGGCAAAAATCAATGAATATTGTAAATGCACAAACAGTAATATCTCCACATTGCAAGGTGCAATTTTGAAATTTTTTGCTTTTTCCTGCTAATCCTAGCATGATAAAGAAGATTCAAAGAGAGTGAGATGCCAGCTCCTTTCATTCAGTCAGTAGCTTCAAACATTTCTGGACGTTTTTCAATGGCAAAAATCAATGAATATTGTAAATACACAAACAGTAATATCTCCGCATTGCAAGGTGCAATTCTGAAATTTTTTGCTTTTTCCTGCTAATCCTAGCATGAAAAAGAAGATTCAAAGAGAGTGAGATGCCAGCTCTTTTCATTCAGTCAGTAGCTTCAAACATTTCTGGACGTTTTTCAATGGCAAAAATCAATGAATATTGTAAATGCACAAACAGTAATTTCTCCGCATTGCAAGGTGCAATTCTGAAATTTTTTGCTTTTTCCTGCTAATCCTAGCATGATAAAGAAGATTCAAAGAGAGTGAGATGCCAGTTCCTTTCATTCAGTCAGTAGCTTCAAACATTTCTGGACGTTTTTCAATGGCAAAAATCAATGAATATTGTAAATGCACAAACAGTAATATCTCCGCATTGCAAGGTGCAATTCTGAAATTTTTTGCTTTTTCCTGCTAATCCTAGCATGATAAAGAAGATTCAAAGAGAGTGAGATGCCAGCTCTTTTTATTCAGTCAGTAGCTTCAAACATTTCTGGACGTTTTTCAATGGCAAAAATCAATGAATATTGTAAATGCACAAACAGTAATTTCTCCGCATTGCAAGGTGCAATTCTGAAATTTTTTGCTTTTTCCTGCTAATCCTAGCATGATAAAGAAGATTCAAAGAGAGTGAGATGCCAGCTCTTTTCATTCAGTCAGTAGCTTCAAACATTTCTGGACGTTTTTCAATGGCAAAAATCAATGAATATTGTAAATGCACAAACAGTAATATCTCCGCATTGCAAGGTGCAATTCTGAATTTTTTTGCTTTTTCCTGCTAATCCTAGCATGATAAAGAAGATTCAAAGAGAGTGAGATGCCAGCTCCTTTCATTCAGTCAGTAGTTTCAAACATTTCTGGACGTTTTTCAATGGCAAAAATCAATGAATATTGTAAATGCACAAACAGTAATTTCTCCGCATTGCAAGGTGCAATTCTGAAATTTTTTGCTTTTTCCTGCTAATCCTAGCATGATAAAGAAGATTCAAAGAGAGTGAGATGCCAGCTCTTTTCATTCAGTCAGTAGCTTCAAACATTTCTGGTATATGAATAACATGATGTTTTTCAATGGCAAAAATCAATGAATATTGTAAATGCACAAACAGTGATTTCTCCGCATTGCAAGGTGCAATTCTGAAATTTTTTGCTTTTTCCTGCTAATCCTAGCATGATAAAGAAGATTCAAAGAGAGTGAGATGCCAGTTCTTTTCATTCAGTCAGTAGCTTCAAACATTTCTGGACGTTTTTCAATGGCAAAAATCAATGAATATTGTAAATGCACAAACAGTAATATCTCCGCATTGCATGGTGCAATTCTGAAATTTTTTGCTTTTTCCTGCTAATCCTAGCATGATAAAGAAGATTCAAAGAGAGTGAGATGCCAGCTCCTTTCATTCAGTCAGTAGCTCCAAACATTTCTGGACGTTTTTTAATGCCAAAAATCAATGAATATTGTAAATGCACAAACAGTAATTTCTCCGCATTGCAAGGTGCAATTCTGAAATTTTTTGCTTTTTCCTGCTAATCCTAGCATGATAAAGAAGATTCAAAGAGAGTGAGATGCCAGCTCTTTTCATTCAGTCAGTAGCTTCAAACATTTCTGGTATATGAATAACATGATGTTTTTCAATGGCAAAAATCAATGAATATTGTAAATGCACAAACAGTAATATCTCCACATTGCAAGGTGCAATTCTGAAATTTTTTGCTTTTTCCTGCTAATCCTAGCATGATAAAGAAGATTCAAAGAGAGTGAGATGCCAGCTCCTTTCATTCAGTCAGTAGCTTCAAACATTTCTGGACGTTTTTCAATGGCAAAAATCAATGAATATTGTAAATGCACAAACAGTAATATCTCCGCATTGCAAGGTGCAATTCTGAAATTTTTTGCTTTTTCCTGCTAATCCTAGCATGATAAAGAAGATTCAAAGAGAGTGAGATGCCAGCTCTTTTCATTCAGTCAGTAGCTTCAAACATTTCTGGACGTTTTTCAATGGCAAAAATCAATGAATATTGTAAATGCACAATCAGTAATTTCTCCGCATTGCAAGGTGCAATTCTGAAATTTTTTGCTTTTTCCTGCTAATCCTAGCATGATAAAGAAGATTCAAAGAGAGTGAGATGCCAGCTCCTTTCATTCACTCAGTAGCTTCAAACATTTCTGGACGTTTTTCAATGGCAAAAATCAATGAATATTGTAAATGCACAAACAGTAATATCTCCGCATTGCAAGGTGCAATTCTGAAATTTTTTGCTTTTTCCTGCTAATCCTAGCATGATAAAGAAGATTCAAAGAGAGTGAGATGCCAGCTCCTTTCATTCAGTCAGTAGCTTCAAACATTTCTGGACGTTTTTCAATGGCAAAAATCAATGAATATTGTAAATGCACAAACAGTAATTTCTCCGCATTGCAAGGTGCAATTCTGAAATTTTTTGCTTTTTCCTGCTAATCCTAGCATGATAAAGAAGATTCAAAGAGAGTGAGATGCCAGCTCTTTTCATTCAGTCAGTAGCTTCAAACATTTCTGGTATATGAATAACATGATGTTTTTCAATGGCAAAAATCAATGAATATTGTAAATGCACAAACAGTAATTTCTCCGCATTGCAAGGTGCAATTCTGAAATTTTTTGCTTTTTCCTGCTAATCCTAGCATGATAAAGAAGATTCAAAGATAGTGAGATGCCAGCTGTTTTCATTCAGTCAGTAGCTTCAAACATTTCTGGTATATGAATAACATGATGTTTTTCAATGGCAAAAATCAATGAATATTGTAAATGCACAAACAGTAATATCTCCACATTGCAAGGTGCAATTCTGAAATTTTTTGCTTTTTCCTGCTAATCCTAGCATGATAAAGAAGATTCAAAGAGAGTGAGATGCCAGCTCCTTTCATTCAGTCAGTAGCTTCAAACATTTCTGGACGTTTTTCAATGGCAAAAATCAATGAATATTGTAAATGCACAAACAGTAATTTCTCCACATTGCAAGGTGCAATTCTGAAATTTTTTGCTTTTTCCTGCTAATCCTAGCATGATAAAGAAGATTCAAAGAGAGTGAGATGCCAGCTCTTTTCATTCAGTCAGTAGCTTCAAACATTTCTGGACGTTTTTCAATGGCAAAAATCAATGAATATTGTAAATGCACAAACAGTAATATCTCCGCATTGCAAGGTGCAATTCTGAAATTTTTTGCTTTTTCCTGCTAATCCTAGCATGATAAAGAAGATTCAAAGAGAGTGAGATGCCAGCTCCTTTCATTCAGTCAGTAGCTTCAAACATTTCTGGACGTTTTTCAATGGCAAAAATCAATGAATATTGTAAATGCACAAACTAATATCTCCGCATTGCAAGGTGCAATTCTGAAATTTTTTGCTTTTTCCTGCTAATCCTAGCATGATAAAGAAGATTCAAAGAGAGTGAGATGCCAGCTCTTTTCATTCAGTCAGTAGCTTCAAACATTTCTGGACGTTTTTCAATGGCAAAAATCAATGAATATTGTAAATGCACAAACAGTAATTTCTCCGCACTGCAAGGTGCAATTCTGAAATTTTTTGCTTTTTCCTGCTAATCCTAGCATGATAAAGAAGATTCAAAGAGAGTGAGATGCCAGCTCTTTTCATTCAGTCAGTAGCTTCAAACATTTCTGGTATATGAATAACATGATGTTTTTCAATGGCAAAAATCAATGAATATTGTAAATGCACAAACAGTAATTTCTCCGCATTGCAAGGTGCAATTCTGAAATTTTTTGCTTTTTCCTGCTAATCCTAGCATGATAAAGAAGATTCAAAGAGAGTGAGATGCCAGCTCCTTTCATTCAGTCAGTAGCTTCAAACATTTCTGGACGTTTTTCAATGGCAAAAATCAATGAATATTGTAAATGCACAAACAGTAATATCTCCGCATTGCAAGGTGCAATTCTGAAATTTTTTGCTTTTTCCTGCTAATCCTAGCATGATAAAGAAGATTCAAAGAGAGTGAGATGCCAGCTCTTTTCATTCAGTCAGTAGCTTCAAACATTTCTGGACGTTTTTCAATGGCAAAAATCAATGAATATTGTAAATGCACAAACAGTAATTTCTCCGCATTGCAAGGTGCAATTCTGAAATTTTTTGCTTTTTCCTGCTAATCCTAGCATGATAAAGAAGATTCAAAGAGAGTGAGATGCCAGCTCCTTTCATTCAGTCAGTAGCTTCAAACATTTCTGGACGTTTTTCAATGGCAAAAATCAATGAATATTGTAAATGCACAAACAGTAATCTCTCCGCATTGCAAGGTGCAATTCTGAAATTTTTTGCTTTTTCCTGCTAATCCTAGCATGATAAAGAAGATTCAAAGATAGTGAGATGCCAGCTGTTTTCATTCAGTCAGTAGCTTCAAACATTTCTGGTATATGAATAACATGATGTTTTTCAATGGCAAAAATCAATGAATATTGTAAATGCACAAACAGTAATATCTCCACATTGCAAGGTGCAATTCTGAAATTTTTTGCTTTTTCCTGCTAATCCTAGCATGATAAAGAAGATTCAAAGAGAGTGAGATGCCAGCTCCTTTCATTCAGTCAGTAGCTTCAAACATTTCTGGACGTTTTTCAATGGCAAAAATCAATGAATATTGCAAATGCACAAACAGTAATTTCTCCACATTGCAAGGTGCAATTCTGAAATTTTTTGCTTTTTCCTGCTAATCCTAGCATGATAAAGAAGATTCAAAGAGAGTGAGATGCCAGCTCTTTTCATTCAGTCAGTAGCTTCAAACATTTCTGGACGTTTTTCAATGGCAAAAATCAATGAATATTGTAAATGCACAAACAGTAATATCTCCGCATTGCAAGGTGCAATTCTGAAATTTTTTGCTTTTTCCTGCTAATCCTAGCATGATAAAGAAGATTCAAAGAGAGTGAGATGCCAGCTCCTTTCATTCAGTCAGTAGCTTCAAACATTTCTGGACGTTTTTCAATGGCAAAAATCAATGAATATTGTAAATGCACAAACTAATATCTCCGCATTGCAAGGTGCAATTCTGAAATTTTTTGCTTTTTCCTGCTAATCCTAGCATGATAAAGAAGATTGAAAGAGAGTGAGATGCCAGTTCTTTTCATTCAGTCAGTAGCTTCAAACATTTCTGGACGTTTTTCAATGGCAAAAATCAATGAATATTGTAAATGCACAAACAGTAATTTCTCCGCATTGCAAGGTGCAATTCTGAAATTTTTTGCTTTTTCCTGCTAATCCTAGCATGATAAAGAAGATTCAAAGAGAGTGAGATGCCAGCTCTTTTCATTCAGTGTGTAGCTTCAAACAGTTCTGGTATATGAATAACATGATGTTTTTCAATGGCAAAAATCAATGAATATTGTAAATGCACAAACAGTAATTTCTCCGCATTGCAAGGTGCAATTCTGAAATTTTTTGCTTTTTCCTGCTAATCCTAGCATGATAAAGAAGATTCAAAGAGAGTGAGATGCCAGCTCCTTTCATTCAGTCAGTAGCTTCAAACATTTCTGGACGTTTTTCAATGGCAAAAATCAATGAATATTGTAAATGCACAAACAGTAATATCTCCGCATTGCAAGGTGCAATTCTGAAATTTTTTGCTTTTTCCTGCTAATCCTAGCATGATAAAGAAGATTCAAAGAGAGTGAGATGCCAGCTCTTTTCATTCAGTCAGTAGCTTCAAACATTTCTGGACGTTTTTCAATGGCAAAAATCAATGAATATTGTAAATACACAAACAGTAATTTCTCCGCATTGCAAGGTGCAATTCTGAAATTTTTTGCTTTTTCCTGCTAATCCTAGCATGATAAAGAAGATTCAAAGAGAGTGAGATGCCAGCTCCTTTCATTCAGTCAGTAGCTTCAAACATTTCTGGACGTTTTTCAATGGCAAAAATCAATGAATATTGTAAATGCACAAACAGTAATTTCTCCGCATTGCAAGGTGCAATTCTGAAATTTTTTGCTTTTTCCTGCTAATCCTAGCATGATAAAGAATATTCAAAGAGAGTGAGATGCCAGCTCCTTTCATTCAGTCAGTAGCTTCAAACATTTCTAGACGTTTTTCAATGGCAAAAATCAATGAATATTGTAAATGCACAAACAGTAATATCTCCACATTGCAAGGTGCAATTCTGAAATTTTTTGCTTTTTCCTGCTAATCCTAGCATGATAAAGAAGATTCAAAGAGAGTGAGATGCCAGCTCTTTTCATTCAGTCAGTAGCTTCAAACATTTCTGGTATATGAATAACATGATGTTTTTCAATGGCAAAAATCAATGAATATTGTAAATGCACAAACAGTAATTTCTCCGCATTGCAAGGTGCAATTCTGAAATTTTTTGCTTTTTCCTGCTAATCCTAGCATGATAAAGAAGATTCAAAGAGAGTGAGATGCCAGCTCTTTTCATTCAGTCAGTAGCTTCAAACATTTATGGTATATGAATAACATGATGTTTTTCAATGGCAAAAATCAATGAATATTGTAAATGCACAAACAGTAATATCTCCACATTGCAAGGTGCAATTCTGAAATTTTTTGCTTTTTCCTGCTAATCCTAGCATGATAAAGAAGATTCAAAGAGAGTGAGATGCCAGCTCTTTTCATTCAGTCAGTAGCTTCAAACATTTATGGTATATGAATAACTTGATGTTTTTCAATGGCAAAAATCAATGAATATTGTAAATGCACAAACAGTAATATCTCCACATTGCAAGGTGCAATTCTGAAATTTTTTGCTTTTTCCTGCTCCTCTTAGCATGATAAAGAAGATTCAAAGAGAATGAGATGCCAGCTCTTTTCATTCAGTCAGTAGCTTCAAACATTTCTGGTATATGAATAACATGATGTTTTTCAATGGCAAAAATCAATGAATATTGTAAATGCACAAACAGTAATATCTCCGCATTGCAAGGTGCAATTGTGAAATTTTTTGCTTTTTCCTGCTAATCCTAGCATGATAAAGAAGATTCAAAGAGAGTGAGATGCCAGCTCTTTTCATTCAGCCAGTAGCTTCAAACATTTCTGGACGTTTTTCAATGGCAAAAATCAATGAATATTGTAAATGCACAAACAGTAATATCTCTGCATTGCAAGGTGCAATTCTGAAATTTTTTGCTTTTTCCTGCTAATCCTAGCATGATAAAGAAGATTCAAAGAGAGTGAGATGCCAGCTCTTTTCATTCAGTCAGCAGCTTCAAACATTTCTGGACATTTTTCAATGGCAAAAATCAATGAATATTGTAAATGCACAAACAGTAATAACTCCGCATTGCAAGGTGCAATTCTGAAATTTTTTGCTTTTTCCTGCTAATCCTAGCATGATAAAGAAGATTCAAAGAGAGTGAGATGCCAGCTCTTTTCATTCAGTCAGTAGCTTCAAACATTTCTGGACGTTTTTCAATGGCAAAAATCAATGAATATTGTAAATGCACAAACAGTAATATCTCCGCATTGCAAGGTGCAATTCTGAAATTTTTTGCTTTTTCCTGCTAATCCTAGCATGATAAAGAAGATTCAAAGAGAGTGAGATGCCAGCTCTATTCATTCAGTCTGTAGCTTCAAACATTTCTGGTATATGAATAACATGATGTTTTTCAATGGCAAAAATCAATGAATATTGTAAATGCACAAACAGTAATATCTCCGCATTGCAAGGTGCAATTCTGAAATTTTTTGCTTTTTCCTGCTAATCCTAGCATGATAAAGAAGATTCAAAGAGAGTGAGATGCCAGCTCTTTTCATTCAGTCAGTAGCTTCAAATATTTCTGGACGTTTTTCAATGGCAAAAATCAATGAATATTGTAAATGCACAAACAGTAATTTCTCCGCATTGCAAGGTGCAATTCTGAAATTTTTTGCTTTTTCCTGCTAATCCTAGCATGATAAAGAAGATTCAAAGAGAGTGAGATGCCAGCTCTTTTCATTCAGTCAGTAGCTTCAAACATTTCTGGACGTTTTTCAATGGCAAAAATCAATGAATATTGTAAATGCACAAACAGTAATTTCTCCGCATTGCAAGGTGCAATTCTGAAATTTTTTGCTTTTTCCTGCTAATCCTAGCATGATAAAGAAGATTCAAAGAGAGTGAGATGCCAGCTCTTTTCATTCAGTCAGTAGCTTCAAACATTTCTGGTATATGAATAACATGATGTTTTTCAATGGCAAAAATCAATGAATATTGTAAATGCACAAACAGTAATATCTCCACATTGCAAGGTGCAATTCTGAAATTTTTTGCTTTTTCCTGCTAATGCTAGCATGATAAAGAAGATTCAAAGAGAGTGAGATGCCAGCTCCTTTCATTCAGTCAGTAGCTTCAAACATTTCTGGACGTTTTTCAATGGCAAAAATCAATGAATATTGTAAATACACAAACAGTAATATCTCCGCATTGCAAGGTGCAATTTTGAAATTTTTTGCTTTTTCCTGCTAATCCTAGCATGATAAAGAAGATTCAAAGAGAGTGAGATGCCAGCTCTTTTCATTCAGTCAGTAGCTTCAAACATTTCTGGACGTTTTTCAATGGCAAAAATCAATGAATATTGTAAATGCACAAACAGTAATTTCTCCGCATTGCAAGGTGCAATTCTGAAATTTTTTGCTTTTTCCTGCTAATCCTAGCATGATAAAGAAGATTCAAAGAGAGTGAGATGCCAGCTCTTTTCATTCAGTCAGTAGCTTCAAACATTTCTGGACGTTTTTCAATGGCAAAAATCAATGAATATTGTAAATGCACAAACAGTAATATCTCCGCATTGCAAGGTGCAATTCTGAAATTTTTTGCTTTTTCCTGCTAATCCTAGCATGATAAAGAAGATTCAAAGAGAGTGAGATGCCAGCTCCTTTCATTCAGTCAGTAGCTTCAAACATTTCTGTACGTGTTTCAATGGCAAAAATCAATGAATATTGTAAATGCACAAACAGTAATTTCTCCGCATTGCAAGGTGCAATTCTGAAATTTTTTGCTTTTTCCTGCTAATCCTAGCATGATAAAGAAGATTCAAAGAGAGTGAGATGCCAGCTCCTTTCATTCAGTCAGTAGCTTCAAACATTTCTAGACGTTTTTCAATGGCAAAAATCAATGAATATTGTAAATGCACAAACAGTAATATCTCCACATTGCAAGGTGCAATTCTGAAATTTTTTGCTTTTTCCTGCTAATCCTAGCATGATAAAGAAGATTCAAAGAGAGTGAGATGCCAGCTCTTTTCATTCAGTCAGTAGCTTCAAACATTTCTGGTATATGAATAACATGATGTTTTTCAATGGCAAAAATCAATGAATATTGTAAATACACAAACAGTAATTTCTCCGCATTGCAAGGTGCAATTCTGAAATTTTTTGCTTTTTCCTGCTAATCCTAGCATGATAAAGAAGATTCAAAGAGAGTGAGATGCCAGCTCTTTTCATTCAGTCAGTAGCTTCAAACATTTCTGGACGTTTTTCAATGGCAAAAATCAATGAATATTGTAAATGCACAAACAGTAATATCTCCGCATTGCAAGGTGCAATTCTGAAATTTTTTGCTTTTTCCTGCTAATCCTAGCATGATAAAGAAGATTCAAAGAGAGTGAGATGCCAGCTCCTTTCATTCAGTCAGTAGCTTCAAACATTTCTGGACGTTTTTTAATGCCAAAAATCAATGAATATTGTAAATGCACAAACAGTAATTTCTCCGTATTGCAAGGTGCAATTCTGAAATTTTTTGCTTTTTCCTGCTAATCCTAGCATGATAAAGAAGATTCAAAGAGAGTGAGATGCCAGCTCTTTTCATTCAGTCAGTAGCTTCAAACATTTCTGGTATATGAATAACATGATGTTTTTCAATGGCAAAAATCAATGAATATTGTAAATGCACAAACAGTAATATCTCCACATTGCAAGGTGCAATTCTGAAATTTTTTGCTTTTTCCTGCTAATCCTAGCATGATAAAGAAGATTCAAAGAGAGTGAGATGCCAGCTCCTTTCATTCAGTCAGTAGCTTCAAACATTTCTGGACGTTTTTCAATGGCAAAAATCAATGAATATTGTAAATGCACAAACAGTAATATCTCCGCATTGCAAGGTGCAATTCTGAAATTTTTTGCTTTTTCCTGCTAATCCTAGCATGATAAAGAAGATTCAAAGAGAGTGAGATGCCAGCTCTTTTCATTCAGTCAGTAGCTTCAAACATTTCTGGACGTTTTTCAATGGCAAAAATCAATGAATATTGTAAATGCACAAACAGTAATTTCTCCGCATTGCAAGGTGCAATTCTGAAATTTTTTGCTTTTTCCTGCTAATCCTAGCATGATAAAGAAGATTCAAAGAGAGTGAGATGCCAGTTCCTTTCATTCAGTCAGTAGCTTCAAACATTTCTGGACGTTTTTCAATGGCAAAAATCAATGAATATTGTAAATGCACAAACAGTAATATCTCCGCATTGCAAGGTGCAATTCTGAAATTTTTTGCTTTTTCCTGCTAATCCTAGCATGATAAAGAAGATTCAAAGAGAGTGAGATGCCAGCTCTTTTTATTCAGTCAGTAGCTTCAAACATTTCTGGACGTTTTTCAATGGCAAAAATCAATGAATATTGTAAATGCACAAACAGTAATTTCTCCGCATTGCAAGGTGCAATTCTGAAATTTTTTGCTTTTTCCTGCTAATCCTAGCATGATAAAGAAGATTCAAAGAGAGTGAGATGCCAGCTCTTTTCATTCAGTCAGTAGCTTCAAACATTTCTGGACGTTTTTCAATGGCAAAAATCAATGAATATTGTAAATGCACAAACAGTAATATCTCCGCATTGCAAGGTGCAATTCTGAAATTTTTTGCTTTTTCCTGCTAATCCTAGCATGATAAAGAAGATTCAAAGAGAGTGAGATGCCAGCTCCTTTCATTCAGTCAGTAGTTTCAAACATTTCTGGACGTTTTTCAATGGCAAAAATCAATGAATATTGTAAATGCACAAACAGTAATTTCTCCGCATTGCAAGGTGCAATTCTGAAATTTTTTGCTTTTTCCTGCTAATCCTAGCATGATAAAGAAGATTCAAAGAGAGTGAGATGCCAGCTCTTTTCATTCAGTCAGTAGCTTCAAACATTTCTGGTATATGAATAACATGATGTTTTTCAATGGCAAAAATCAATGAATATTGTAAATGCACAAACAGTGATTTCTCCGCATTGCAAGGTGCAATTCTGAAATTTTTTGCTTTTTCCTGCTAATCCTAGCATGATAAAGAAGATTCAAAGAGAGTGAGATGCCAGTTCTTTTCATTCAGTCAGTAGCTTCAAACATTTCTGGACGTTTTTCAATGGCAAAAATCAATGAATATTGTAAATGCACAAACAGTAATATCTCCGCATTGCATGGTGCAATTCTGAAATTTTTTGCTTTTTCCTGCTAATCCTAGCATGATAAAGAAGATTCAAAGAGAGTGAGATGCCAGCTCCTTTCATTCAGTCAGTAGCTCCAAACATTTCTGGACGTTTTTTAATGCCAAAAATCAATGAATATTGTAAATGCACAAACAGTAATTTCTCCGCATTGCAAGGTGCAATTCTGAAATTTTTTGCTTTTTCCTGCTAATCCTAGCATGATAAAGAAGATTCAAAGAGAGTGAGATGCCAGCTCTTTTCATTCAGTCAGTAGCTTCAAACATTTCTGGTATATGAATAACATGATGTTTTTCAATGGCAAAAATCAATGAATATTGTAAATGCACAAACAGTAATATCTCCACATTGCAAGGTGCAATTCTGAAATTTTTTGCTTTTTCCTGCTAATCCTAGCATGATAAAGAAGATTCAAAGAGAGTGAGATGCCAGCTCCTTTCATTCAGTCAGTAGCTTCAAACATTTCTGGACGTTTTTCAATGGCAAAAATCAATGAATATTGTAAATGCACAAACAGTAATATCTCCGCATTGCAAGGTGCAATTCTGAAATTTTTTGCTTTTTCCTGCTAATCCTAGCATGATAAAGAAGATTCAAAGAGAGTGAGATGCCAGCTCTTTTCATTCAGTCAGTAGCTTCAAACATTTCTGGACGTTTTTCAATGGCAAAAATCAATGAATATTGTAAATGCACAAACAGTAATTTCTCCGCATTGCAAGGTGCAATTCTGAAATTTTTTGCTTTTTCCTGCTAATCCTAGCATGATAAAGAAGATTCAAAGAGAGTGAGATGCCAGCTCCTTTCATTCACTCAGTAGCTTCAAACATTTCTGGACGTTTTTCAATGGCAAAAATCAATGAATATTGTAAATGCACAAACAGTAATATCTCCGCATTGCAAGGTGCAATTCTGAAATTTTTTGCTTTTTCCTGCTAATCCTAGCATGATAAAGAAGATTCAAAGAGAGTGAGATGCCAGCTCCTTTCATTCAGTCAGTAGCTTCAAACATTTCTGGACGTTTTTCAATGGCAAAAATCAATGAATATTGTAAATGCACAAACAGTAATTTCTCCGCATTGCAAGGTGCAATTCTGAAATTTTTTGCTTTTTCCTGCTAATCCTAGCATGATAAAGAAGATTCAAAGAGAGTGAGATGCCAGCTCTTTTCATTCAGTCAGTAGCTTCAAACATTTCTGGTATATGAATAACATGATGTTTTTCAATGGCAAAAATCAATGAATATTGTAAATGCACAAACAGTAATATCTCCACATTGCAAGGTGCAATTCTGAAATTTTTTGCTTTTTCCTGCTAATCCTAGCATGATAAAGAAGTTTCAAAGAGAGTGAGATGCCAGCTCCTTTCATTCAGTCAGTAGCTTCAAACATTTCTGGACGTTTTTCAATGGCAAAAATCAATGAATATTGTAAATGCACAAACAGTAATATCTCCGCATTGCAAGGTGCAATTCTGAAATTTTTTGCTTTTTCCTGCTAATCCTAGCATGATAAAGAAGATTCAAAGAGAGTGAGATGCCAGCTCTTTTCATTCAGTCAGTAGCTTCAAACATTTCTGGACGTTTTTCAATGGCAAAAATCAATGAATATTGTAAATGCACAAACAGTAATATCTCCGCATTGCAAGGTGCAATTCTGAAATTTTTTGCTTTTTCCTGCTAATCCTAGCATGATACAGAAGATTCAAAGAGAGTGAGATGCCAGCTCCTTTCATTCAGTCAGTAGCTTCAAACATTTCTGGACGTTTTTCAATGGCAAAAATCAATGAATATTGTAAATGCACAAACAGTAATCTCTCCGCATTGCAAGGTGCAATTCTGAAATTTTTTGCTTTTTCCTGCTAATCCTAGCATGATTAAAAAGATTCAAAGAGAGTGAGATGCCAGCTCTTTTCATTCAGTCAGTAGCTTCAAACATTTCTGGTATATGAATAACATGATGTTTTTCAATGGCAAAAATCAATGAATATTGTAAATGCACAAACAGTAATTTCTCCGCATTGCAAGGTGCAATTCTGAAATTTTTTGCTTTTTCCTGCTAATCCTAGCATGATAAAGAAGATTCAAAGATAGTGAGATGCCAGCTGTTTTCATTCAGTCAGTAGCTTCAAACATTTCTGGTATATGAATAACATGATGTTTTTCAACGGCAAAAATCAATGAATATTGTAAATGCACAAACAGTAATATCTCCACATTGCAAGGTGCAATTCTGAAATTTTTTGCTTTTTCCTGCTAATCCTAGCATGATAAAGAAGATTCAAAGAGAGTGAGATGCCAGCTCCTTTCATTCAGTCAGTAGCTTCAAACATTTCTGGACGTTTTTCAATGGCAAAAATCAATGAATATTGTAAATGCACAAACAGTAATTTCTCCACATTGCAAGGTGCAATTCTGAAATTTTTTGCTTTTTCCTGCTAATCCTAGCATGATAAAGAAGATTCAAAGAGAGTGAGATGCCAGCTCTTTTCATTCAGTCAGTAGCTTCAAACATTTCTGGACGTTTTTCAATGGCAAAAATCAATGAATATTGTAAATGCACAAACAGTAATATCTCCGCATTGCAAGGTGCAATTCTGAAATTTTTTGCTTTTTCCTGCTAATCCTAGCATGATAAAGAAGATTCAAAGAGAGTGAGATGCCAGCTCCTTTCATTCAGTCAGTAGCTTCAAACATTTCTGGACGTTTTTCAATGGCAAAAATCAATGAATATTGTAAATGCACAAACTAATATCTCCGCATTGCAAGGTGCAATTCTGAAATTTTTTGCTTTTTCCTGCTAATCCTAGCATGATAAAGAAGATTCAAAGAGAGTGAGATGCCAGCTCTTTTCATTCAGTCAGTAGCTTCAAACATTTCTGGACGTTTTTCAATGGCAAAAATCAATGAATATTGTAAGTGCACAAACAGTAATTTCTCCGCATTGCAAGGTGCAATTCTGAAATTTTTTGCTTTTTCCTGCTAATCCTAGCATGATAAAGAAGATTCAAAGAGAGTGAGATGCCAGCTCTTTTCATTCAGTCAGTAGCTTCAAACATTTCTGGTATATGAATAACATGATGTTTTTCAATGGCAAAAATCAATGAATATTGTAAATGCACAAACAGTAATTTCTCCGCATTGCAAGGTGCAATTCTGAAATTTTTTGCTTTTTCCTGCTAATCCTAGCATGATAAAGAAGATTCAAAGAGAGTGAGATGCCAGCTCCTTTCATTCAGTCAGTAGCTTCAAACATTTCTGGACGTTTTTCAATGGCAAAAATCAATGAATATTGTAAATGCACAAACAGTAATATCTCCGCATTGCAAGGTGCAATTCTGAAATTTTTTGCTTTTTCCTGCTAATCCTAGCATGATAAAGAAGATTCAAAGAGAGTGAGATGCCAGCTCTTTTCATTCAGTCAGTAGCTTCAAACATTTCTGGACGTTTTTCAATGGCAAAAATCAATGAATATTGTAAATGCACAAACAGTAATTTCTCCGCATTGCAAGGTGCAATTCTGAAATTTTTTGCTTTTTCCTGCTAATCCTAGCATGATAAAGAAGATTCAAAGAGAGTGAGATGCCAGCTCCTTTCATTCAGTCAGTAGCTTCAAACATTTCTGGACGTTTTTCAATGGCAAAAATCAATGAATATTGTAAATGCACAAACAGTAATCTCTCCGCATTGCAAGGTGCAATTCTGAAATTTTTTGCTTTTTCCTGCTAATCCTAGCATGATTAAAAAGATTCAAAGAGAGTGAGATGCCAGCTCTTTTCATTCAGTCAGTAGCTTCAAACATTTCTGGTATATGAATAACATGATGTTTTTCAATGGCAAAAATCAATGAATATTGTAAATGCACAAACAGTAATTTCTCCGCATTGCAAGGTGCAATTCTGAAATTTTTTGCTTTTTCCTGCTAATCCTAGCATGATAAAGAAGATTCAAAGATAGTGAGATGCCAGCTGTTTTCATTCAGTCAGTAGCTTCAAACATTTCTGGTATATGAATAACATGATGTTTTTCAATGGCAAAAATCAATGAATATTGTAAATGCACAAACAGTAATATCTCCACATTGCAAGGTGCAATTCTGAAATTTTTTGCTTTTTCCTGCTAATCCTAGCATGATAAAGAAGATTCAAAGAGAGTGAGATGCCAGCTCCTTTCATTCAGTCAGTAGCTTCAAACATTTCTGGACGTTTTTCAATGGCAAAAATCAATGAATATTGCAAATGCACAAACAGTAATTTCTCCACATTGCAAGGTGCAATTCTGAAATTTTTTGCTTTTTCCTGCTAATCCTAGCATGATAAAGAAGATTCAAAGAGAGTGAGATGCCAGCTCTTTTCATTCAGTCAGTAGCTTCAAACATTTCTGGACGTTTTTCAATGGCAAAAATCAATGAATATTGTAAATGCACAAACAGTAATTTCTCCGCATTGCAAGGTGCAATTCTGAAATTTTTTGCTTTTTCCTGCTAATCCTAGCATGATAAAGAAGATTCAAAGAGAGTGAGATGCCAGCTCTTTTCATTCAGTCAGTAGCTTCAAACAGTTCTGGTATATGAATAACATGATGTTTTTCAATGGCAAAAATCAATGAATATTGTAAATGCACAAACAGTAATTTCTCCGCATTGCAAGGTGCAATTCTGAAATTTTTTGCTTTTTCCTGCTAATCCTAGCATGATAAAGAAGATTCAAAGAGAGTGAGATGCCAGCTCCTTTCATTCAGTCAGTAGCTTCAAACATTTCTGGACGTTTTTCAATGGCAAAAATCAATGAATATTGTAAATGCACAAACAGTAATATCTCCGCATTGCAAGGTGCAATTCTGAAATTTTTTGCTTTTTCCTGCTAATCCTAGCATGATAAAGAAGATTCAAAGAGAGTGAGATGCCAGCTCTTTTCATTCAGTCAGTAGCTTCAAACATTTCTGGACGTTTTTCAATGGCAAAAATCAATGAATATTGTAAATGCACAAACAGTAATTTCTCCGCATTGCAAGGTGCAATTCTGAAATTTTTTGCTTTTTCCTGCTAATCCTAGCATGATAAAGAAGATTCAAAGAGAGTGAGATGCCAGCTCTTTTCATTTAGTCAGTAGCTTCAAACATTTCTGGTATATGAATAACATGATGTTTTTCAATGGCAAAAATCAATGAATATTGTAAATGCACAAACAGTAATATCTCCACATTGCAAGGTGCAATTCTGAAATTTTTTGCTTTTTCCTGCTAATCCTAGCATGATAAAGAAGATTCAAAGAGAGTGAGATGCCAGCTCCTTTCATTCAGTCAGTAGCTTCAAACATTTCTGGACGTTTTTCAATGGCAAAAATCAATGAATATTGTAAATGCACAAACAGTAATTTCTCCGCATTGCAAGGTGCAATTCTGAAATTTTTTGCTTTTTCCTGCTAATCCTAGCATGATAAAGAAGATTCAAAGAGAGTGAGATGCCAGCTCTTTTCATTCAGTCAGTAGCTTCAAACATTTCTGGTATATGAATAACATGATGTTTTTCAATGGCAAAAATCAATGAATATTGTAAATGCACAAACAGTAATATCTCCACATTGCAAGGTGCAATTCTGAAATTTTTTGCTTTTTCCTGCTAATCCTAGCATGATAAAGAAGATTCAAAGAGAGTGAGATGCCAGCTCCTTTCTTTCAGTCAGTAGCTTCAAACATTTCTGAACTTTTTTCAATGGCAAAAATCAATGAATATTGTAAATGCACAAACAGTAATTTCTCCGCATTGCAAGGTGCAATTCTGAAATTTTTTGCTTTTTCCTGCTAATCCTAGCATGATAAAGAAGATTCAAAGAGAGTGAGATGCCTGCTCTTTTCATTCAGTCAGTAGCTTCAAACATTTCTGGTATATGAATAACATGATGTTTTTCAATGGCAAAAATCAATGAATATTGTAAATGCACAAACAGTAATATCTCCACATTGCAAGGTGCAATTCTGAAATTTTTTGCTTTTTCCTGCTAATCCTAGCATGATAAAGAAGATTCAAAGAGAGTGAGATGCCAGCTCCTTTCATTCAGTCAGTAGCTTCAAACATTTCTGGACGTTTTTCAATGGCAAAAATCAATGAATATTGTAAATGCACAAACAGTAATTTCTCCGCATTGCAAGGTGCAATTCTGAAATTTTTTGCTTTTTCCTGCTAATCCTAGCATGATAAAGAAGATTCAAAGAGAGTGAGATGCCAGCTCCTTTCATTCAGTCAGTAGCTTCAAACATTTCTGGACGTTTTTCAATGGCAAAAATCAATGAATATTGTAAATGCACAAACAGTAATTTCTCCGCATTGCAAGGTGCAATTCTGAAATTTTTTGCTTTTTCCTGCTAATCCTAGCATGATAAAGAAGATTCAAAGAGAGTGAGATGCCAGCTCTTTTCATTCAGTCAGTAGCTTCAAACATTTCTGGACGTTTTTCAATGGCAAAAATCAATGAATATTGTAAATGCACAAACAGTAATATCTCCGCATTGCAAGGTGCAATTCTGAAATTTTTTGCTTTTTCCTGCTAATCCTAGCATGATAAAGAAGATTCAAAGAGAGTGAGATGCCAGCTCCTTTCATTCAGTCAGTAGCTTCAAACATTTCTGGACGTTTTTCAATGACAAAAATCAATGAATATTGTAAATGCACAAACTAATATCTCCGCATTGCAAGGTGCAATTCTGAAATTTTTTGCTTTTTCCTGCTAATCCTAGCAGGATAAAGAAGATTCAAAGAGAGTGAGATGCCAGCTCTTTTCATTCAGTCAGTAGCTTCAAACATTTCTGGATGTTTTTCAATGGCAAAAATCAATGAATATTGTAAATGCACAAACAGTAATTTCTCCGCATTGCAAGGTGCAATTCTGAAATTTTTTGCTTTTTCCTGCTAATCCTAGCATGATAAAGAAGATTCAAAGAGAGTGAGATGCCAGCTCTTTTCATTCAGTCAGTAGCTTCAAACATTTCTGGTATATGAATAACATGATGTTTTTCAATGGCAAAAATCAATGAATATTGTAAATGCACAAACAGTAATTTCTCCGCATTGCAAGGTGCAATTCTGAAATTTTTTGCTTTTTCCTGCTAATCCTAGCATGATAAAGAAGATTCAAAGAGAGTGAGATGCCAGCTCCTTTCATTCAGTCAGTAGCTTCAAACATTTCTGGACGTTTTTCAATGGCAAAAATCAATGAATATTGTAAATGCACAAACAGTAATATCTCCGCATTGCAAGGTGCAATTCTGAAATTTTTTGCTTTTTCCTGCTAATCCTAGCATGATAAAGAAGATTCAAAGAGAGTGAGATGCCAGCTCTTTTCATTCAGTCAGTAGCTTCAAACATTTCTGGACGTTTTTCAATGGCAAAAATCAATGAATATTGTAAATGCACAAACAGTAATTTCTCCGCATTGCAAGGTGCAATTCTGAAATTTTTTGCTTTTTCCTGCTAATCCTAGCATGATAAAGAAGATTCAAAGAGAGTGAGATGCCAGCTCTTTTCATTCAGTCAGTAGCTTCAAACATTTCTGGTATATGAATAACATGATGTTTTTCAATGGCAAAAATCAATGAATATTGTAAATGCACAAACAGTAATATCTCCACATTGCAAGGTGCAATTCTGAAATTTTTTGCTTTTTCCTGCTAATCCTAGCATGATAAAGAAGATTCAAAGAGAGTGAGATGCCAGCTCCTTTCATTCAGTCAGTAGCTTCAAACATTTCTGGACGTTTTTCAATGGCAAAAATCAATGAATATTGTAAATGCACAAACAGTAATATCTCCGCATTGCAAGGTGCAATTCTGAAATTTTTTTGCTTTTTCCTGCTAATCCTAGCATGATAAAGAAGATTCAAAGAGAGTGAGATGCCAGCTCTTTTCATTCAGTCAGTAGCTTCAAACATTTCTGGACGTTTTTCAATGGCAAAAATCAATGAATATTGTAAATGCACAAACAGTAATTTCTCCGCATTGCAAGGTGCAATTCTGAAATTTTTTGCTTTTTCCTGCTAATCCTAGCATGATAAAGAAGATTCAAAGAGAGTGAGATGCCAGCTCTTTTCATTCAGTCAGTAGCTTCAAACATTTCTGGTATATGAATAACATGATGTTTTTCAATGGCAAAAATCAATGAATATTGTAAATGCACAAACAGTAATATCTCCACATTGCAAGGTGCAATTCTGAAATTTTTTGCTTTTTCCTGCTAATCCTAGCATGATAAAGAAGATTCAAAGAGAGTGAGATGCCAGCTTCTTTCTTTCAGTCAGTAGCTTCAAACATTTCTGGACGTTTTTCAATGGCAAAAATCAATGAATATTGTAAATGCACAAACAGTAATTTCTCCGCATTGCAAGGTGCAATTCTGAAATTTTTTGCTTTTTCCTGCTAATCCTAGCATGATAAAGAAGATTCAAAGAGAGTGAGATGCCAGCTCCTTTCATTCAGTCAGTAGCTTCAAACATTTCTGGTATATGAATAACATGATGTTTTTCAATGGCAAAAATTAATGAATATTGTAAATGCACAAACAGTAATATCTCCACATTGCAAGGTGCAATTCTGAAATTTTTTGCTTTTTCCTGCTCCTCTTAGCATGATAAAGAAGATTCAAAGAGAGTGAGATGCCAGCTCCTTTCATTCAGTCAGTAGCTTCAAACATTTCTGGACGTTTTTCAATGGCAAAAATCAATGAATATTGTAAATGCACAAACAGTAATATCTCCACATTGCAAGGTGCAATTCTGAAATTTTTTGCTTTTTCCTGCTCCTCCTAGCATGATAAAGAAGATTCAAAGAGAGTGAGATGCCAGCTCTTTTCATTCAGTCAGTAGCTTCAAACATTTCTGGACGTTTTTCAATGGCAAAAATCAATGAATATTGTAAATGCACAAACAGTAATTTCTCCGAATTGCAAGGTGCAATTCTGAAATTTTTTGCTTTTTCCTGCTAATCCTAGCATGATAAAGAAGATTCAAAGAGAGTGAGATGCCAGCTCTTTTCATTCAGTCAGTAGCTTCAAACATTTCTGGTATATGAATAACATGATGTTTTTCAATGGCAAAAATCAATGAATATTGTAAATGCACAAACAGTAATATCTCCGCATTGCAAAGTGCAATTCTGAAATTTTTTGCTTTTTCCTGCTAATCCTAGCATGATAAAGAAGATTCAAAGAGAGTGAGATGCCAGCTCTTTACATTCAGTCAGTAGCTTCAAACATTTCTGGACGTTTTTCAATGGCAAAAATCAATGAATATTGTAAATGCACAAACAGTAATATCTCCACATTGCAAGGTGCAATTCTGAAATTTTTTGCTTTTTCCTGCTCCTCTTACCATGATAAAGAAGATTCAAAGAGAGTGAGATGCCAGCTCTTTTCATTCAGTCAGTAGCTTCAAACATTTCTGGTATATGAATAACATGATGTTTTTCAATAGCAAAAATCAATGAATATTGTAAATGCACAAACAGTAATATCTCCACATTGCAAGGTGCAATTCTGAAATTTTTTGCTTTTTCCTGCTAATCCTAGCATGATAAAGAAGATTCAAAGAGAGTGAGATGCCAGCTCCTTTCATTCAGTCAGTAGCTTCAAACATTTCTGGACGTTTTTCAATGGCAAAAATCAATGAATATTGTAAATGCACAAACAGTAATTTCTCCGCATTGCAAGGTGCAATTCTGAAATTTTTTGCTTTTTCCTGCTAATCCTAGCATGATAAAGAAGATTCAAAGAGAGTGAGATGCCAGCTCTTTTCATTCAGTCAGTAGCTTCAAACATTTCTGGTATATGAATAACATGATGTTTTTCAATGGCAAAAATCAATGAATATTGTAAATGCACAAACAGTAATATCTCCACATTGCAAGGTGCAATTCTGAAATTTTTTGCTTTTTCCTGCTAATCCTAGCATGATAAAGAAGATTCAAAGAGAGTGAGATGCCAGCTCTTTTCATTCAGTCAGTAGCTTCAAACATTTCTGGACGTTTTTCAATGGCAAAAATCAATGAATATTGTAAATGCACAAACAGTAATATCTCCGCATTGCAAGGTGCAATTCTGAAATTTTTTGCTTTTTCCTGCTAATCCTAGCATGATAAAGAAGATTCAAAGAGAGTGAGATGCCAGCTCTTTTCATTCAGTCAGTAGCTTCAAACATTTCTGGTATATGAATAACATGATGTTTTTCAATGGCAAAAATCAATGAATATTGTAAATGCACAAACAGTAATATCTCCGCATTGCAAGGTGCAATTCTGAAATTTTTAGCTTTTTCCTGCTAATCCTAGCATGATAAAGAAGATTCAAAGAGAGTGAGATGCCAGCTCTTTTCATTCAGTCAGTAGCTTCAAACATTTCTGGTATATGAATGACATGATGTTTTTCAATGGCAAAAATCAATGAATATTGTAAATGCACAAACAGTAATATCTCCGCATTGCAAGGTGCAATTCTGAAATTTTTTGCTTTTTCCTGCTAATCCTAGCATGATAAAGAAGATTCAAAGAGAGTGAGATGCCCGCTCTTTTCATTCAGTCAGTAGCTTCAAACATTTCTGGTATATGAATAACATGATGTTTTTCAATGGCAAAAATCAATGAATATTGTAAATGCACAAACAGTAATATCTCCGCATTGCAAGGTGCAATTCTGAAATTTTTTGCTTTTTCCTGCTAATCCAAGCATGATAAAGAAGATTCAAAGAGAGTGAGATGCCAGCTCCTTTCATTCAGTCAGTAGCTTCAAACATTTCTGGACGTTTTTCAATGGCAAAAATCAATGAATATTGTAAATGCACAAACAGTAATATCTCCGCATTGCAAGGTGCAATTCTGAAATTTTTTGCTTTTTCCTGCTAATCCTAGCATGATAAAGAAGATTCAAAGAGAGTGAGATGCCAGCTCTTTTCATTCAGTCAGTAGCTTCAAACATTTCTGGACGTTTTTCAATGGCAAAAATCAATGAATATTGTAAATGCACAAACAGTAATTTCTCCGCATTGCAAGGTGCAATTCTGAAATTTTTTGCTTTTTCCTGCTAATCCTAGCATGATAAAGAAGATTCAAAGAGAGTGAGATGCCAGCTCTTTTCATTCAGTCAGTAGCTTCAAACATTTCTGGTATATGAATAACATGATGTTTTTCAATGGCAAAAATCAATGAATATTGTAAATGCACAAACAGTAATATCTCCACATTGCAAGGTGCAATTCTGAAATTTTTTGCTTTTTCCTGCTAATCCTAGCATGATAAAGAAGATTCAAAGAGAGTGAGATGCCAGCTCCTTTCATTCAGTCAGTAGCTTCAAACATTTCTGGACGTTTTTCAATGGCAAAAATCAATGAATATTGTAAATGCACAAACAGTAATTTCTCCGCATTGCAAGGTGCAATTCTGAAATTTTTAGCTTTTTCCTGCTAATCCTAGCATGATAAAGAAGATTCAAAGAGAGTGAGATGCCAGCTCTTTTCATTCAGTCAGTAGCTTCAAACATTTCTGGTATATGAATAACATGATGTTTTTCAATGGCAAAAATCAATGAATATTGTAAATGCACAAACAGTAATATCTCCACATTGCAAGGTGCAATTCTGAAATTTTTTGCTTTTTCCTGCTAATCCTAGCATGATAAAGAAGATTCAAAGAGAGTGAGATGCCAGCTCCTTTCATTCAGTCAGTAGCTTCAAACATTTCTGGACGTTTTTCAATGGCAAAAATCAATGAATATTGTAAATGCACAAACAGTAATTTCTCCGCATTGCAAGGTGCAATTCTGAAATTTTTTGCTTTTTCCTGCTAATCCTAGCATGATAAAGAAGATTCAAAGAGAGTGAGATGCCAGCTCTTTTCATTCAGTCAGTAGCTTCAAACATTTCTGTACGTTTTTCAATGGCAAAAATCAATGAATATTGTAAATGCACAAACAGTAATATCTCCGCATTGCAAGGTGCAATTCTGAAATTTTTTGCTTTTTCCTGCTAATCCTAGCATGATAAAGAAGATTCAAAGAGAGTGAGATGCCAGCTCTTTTCATTCAGTCAGTAGCTTCAAACATTTCTGGTATATGAATAACATGATGTTTTTCAATGGCAAAAATCAATGAATATTGTAAATGCACAAACAGTAATATCTCCGCATTGCAAGGTGCAATTCTGAAATTTTTTGCTTTTTCCTGCTAATCCTAGCATGATAAAGAAGATTCAAAGAGAGTGAGATGCCAGCTCTTTTCATTCAGTCAGTAGCTTCAAACATTTCTGGTATATGAATAACATGATGTTTTTCAATGGCAAAAATCAATGAATATTGTAAATGCACAAACAGTAATATCTCCGCATTGCAAGGTGCAATTCTGAAATTTTTTGCTTTTTCCTGCTAATCCTAGCATGATAAAGAAGATTCAAAGAGAGTGAGATGCCAGCTCTTTTCATTCAGTCAGTAGCTTCAAACATTTCTGGTATATGAATAACATGATGTTTTTCAATGGCAAAAATCAACGAATATTGTAAATGCACAAACAGTAATATCTCCGCATTGCAAGGTGCAATTCTGAAATTTTTTGCTTTTTCCTGCTAATCCTAGCATGATAAAGAAGATTCAAAGAGAGTGAGATGCCAGCTCTTTTCATTCAGTCAGTAGCTTCAAACATTTCTGGACGTTTTTCAATGGCAAAAATCAATGAATATTGTAAATGCACAAACAGTAATTTCTCCGCATTGCAAGGTGCAATTCTGAAATTTTTTGCTTTTTCCTGCTAATCCTAGCATGATAAAGAAGATTCAAAGAGAGTGAGATGCCAGCTCTTTTCATTCAGTCAGTAGCTTCAAACATTTCTGGTATATGAATAACATGATGTTTTTCAATGGCAAAAATCAATGAATATTGTAAATGCACAAACAGTAATATCTCCACATTGCAAGGTGCAATTCTGAAATTTTTTGCTTTTTCCTGCTAATCCTAGCATGATAAAGAAGATTCAAAGAGAGTGAGATGCCAGCTCCTTTCATTCAGTCAGTAGCTTCAAACATTTCTGGACGTTTTTCAATGGCAAAAATCAATGAATATTGTAAATGCACAAACAGTAATTTCTCCGCATTGCAAGGTGCAATTCTGAAATTTTTTGCTTTTTCCTGCTAATCCTAGCATGATAAAGAAGATTCAAAGAGAGTGAGATGCCAGCTCTTTTCATTCAGTCAGTAGCTTCAAACATTTCTGGTATATGAATAACATGATGTTTTTCAATGGCAAAAATCAATGAATATTGTAAATGCACAAACAGTAATATCTCCACATTGCAAGGTGCAATTCTGAAATTTTTTGCTTTTTCCTGCTAATCCTAGCATGATAAAGAAGATTCAAAGAGAGTGAGATGCCAGCTCTTTTCATTCAGTCAGTAGCTTCAAACATTTCTGGTATATGAATAACATGATGTTTTTCAATGGCAAAAATCAATGAATATTGTAAATGCACAAACAGTAATATCTCCGCATTGCAAGGTGCAATTCTGAAATTTTTTGCTTTTTCCTGCTAATCCTAGCATGATAAAGAAGATTCAAAGAGAGTGAGATGCCAGCTCTTTTCATTCAGTCAGTAGCTTCAAACATTTCTGGTATATGAATAACATGATGTTTTTCAATGGCAAAAATCAATGAATATTGTAAATGCACAAACAGAAATATCTCCGCATTGCAAGGTGCAATTCTGAAATTTTTTGCTTTTTCCTGCTAATCCTAGCATGATAAAGAAGATTCAAAGAGAGTGAGATGCCAGCTCCTTTCATTCAGTCAGTAGCTTCAAACATTTCTGGACGTTTTTCAATGGCAAAAATCAATGAATATTGTAAATGCACAAACAGTAATTTCTCCGCATTGCAAGGTGCAATTCTGAAATTTTTTGCTTTTTCCTGCTAATCCTAGCATGATAAAGAAGATTCAAAGAGAGTGAGATGCCAGCTCTTTTCATTCAGTCAGTAGCTTCAAACATTTCTGGTATATGAATAACATGATGTTTTTCAATGGCAAAAATCAATGAATATTGTAAATGCACAAACAGTAATATCTCCACATTGCAAGGTGCAATTCTGAAATTTTTTGCTTTTTCCTGCTAATCCTAGCATGATAAAGAAGATTCAAAGAGAGTGAGATGCCAGCTCCTTTCATTCAGTCAGTAGCTTCAAACATTTCTGGACGTTTTTCAATGGCAAAAATCAATGAATATTGTAAATGCACAAACAGTAATTTCTCCGCATTGCAAGGTGCAATTCTGAAATTTTTTGCTTTTTCCAGCTAATCCTAGCATGATAAAGAAGATTCAAAGAGAGTGAGATGCCAGCTCTTTTCATTCAGTCAGTAGCTTCAAACATTTCTGGTATATGAATAACATGATGTTTTTCAATGGCAAAAATCAATGAATATTGTAAATGCACAAACAGTAATATCTCCGCATTGCAAGGTGCAATTCTGAAATTTTTTGCTTTTTCCTGCTAATCCTAGCATGATAAAGAAGATTCAAAGAGAGTGAGATGCCAGCTCTTTTCATTCAGTCAGTAGCTTCAAACATTTCTGGACGTTTTTCAATGGCAAAAATCAATGAATATTGTAAATGCACAAACAGTAATATCTCCGCATTGCAAGGTGCAATTCTGAAATTTTTTGCTTTTTCCTGCTCCTCTTAGCATGATAAAGAAGATTCAAAGAGAGTGAGATGCCAGCTCCTTTCATTCAGTCAGTAGCTTCAAACATTTCTGGTATATGAATAACATGATGTTTTTCAATGGCAAAAATCAATGAATATTGTAAATGCACAAACAGTAATATCTCCACATTGCAAGGTGCAATTCTGAAATTTTTTACTTTTTCCTGCTCCTCTTAGCATGATAAAGAAGATTCAAAGAGAGTGAGATGCCAGCTCCTTTCATTCAGTCAGTAGCTTCAAACATTTCTGGTATATGAATAACATGATGTTTTTCAATGTCAAAAATCAATGAATATTGTAAATGCACAAGCAGTAATATCTCCGCATTGCAAAGTGCAATTCTGAAATTTTTTGCTTTTTCCTGCTAATCCTAGCATGATAAAGAAGATTCAAAGAGAGTGAGATGCCAGCTCTTTTCATTCAGTCAGTAGCTTCAAACATTTCTGGACGTTTTTCAATGGCAAAAATCAATGAATATTGTAAATGCACAAACAGTAATATCTCCACATTGCAAGGTGCAATTCTGAAATTTTTTGCTTTTTCCTGCTCCTCTTACCATGATAAAGAAGATTCAAAGAGAGTGAGATGCCAGCTCTTTTCATTCAGTCAGTAGCTTCAAACATTTCTGGTATATGAATAACATGATGTTTTTCAATAGCAAAAATCAATGAATATTGTAAATGCACAAACAGTAATATCTCCACATTGCAAGGTGCAATTCTGAAATTTTTTGCTTTTTCCTGCTAATCCTAGCATGATAAAGAAGATTCAAAGAGAGTGAGATGCCAGCTCCTTTCATTCAGTCAGTAGCTTCAAACATTTCTGGACGTTTTTCAATGGCAAAAATCAATGAATATTGTAAATGCACAAACAGTAATTTCTCCGCATTGCAAGGTGCAATTCTGAAATTTTTTGCTTTTTCCTGCTAATCCTAGCATGATAAAGAAGATTCAAAGAGAGTGAGATGCCAGCTCCTTTCATTCAGTCAGTAGCTTCAAACATTTCTGGTATATGAATAACATGATGTTTTTCAATGGCAAAAATCAATGAATATTGTAAATGCACAAACAGTAATATCTCCACATTGCAAGGTGCAATTCTGAAATTTTTTGCTTTTTCCTGCTCCTCTTAGCATGATAAAGAAGATTCAAAGAGAATGAGATGCCAGCTCTTTTCATTCAGTCAGTAGCTTCAAACATTTCTGGACGTTTTTCAATGGCAAAAATCAATGAATATTGTAAATGCACAAACAGTAATATCTCCACATTGCAAGGTGCAATTCTGAAATATTTTGCTTTTTCCTGCTCCTCCTAGCATGATAAAGAAGATTCAAAGAGAGTGAGATGCCAGCTCTTTTCATTCAGTCAGTAGCTTCAAACATTTCTGGACGTTTTTCAATGGCAAAAATCAATGAATATTGTAAATGCACAAACAGTAATTTCTCCGCATTGCAAGGTGCAATTCTGAAATTTTTTGCTTTTTCCTGCTAATCCTAGCATGATAAAGAAGATTCAAAGAGAGTGAGATGCCAGCTCTTTTCATTCAGTCAGTAGCTTCAAACATTTCTGGTATATGAATAACATGATGTTTTTCAATGGCAAAAATCAATGAATATTGTAAATGCACAAACAGTAATATCTCCGCATTGCAAAGTGCAATTCTGAAATTTTTTGCTTTTTCCTGCTAATCCTAGCATGATAAAGAAGATTCAAAGAGAGTGAGATGCCAGCTCTTTTCATTCAGTCAGTAGTTTCAAACATTTCTGGACGTTTTTCAATGGCAAAAATCAATGAATATTGTAAATGCACAAACAGTAATATCTCCGCATTGCAAGGTGCAATTCTGAAATTTTTTGCTTTTTCCTGCTCCTCTTACCATGATAAAGAAGATTCAAAGAGAGTGAGATGCCAGCTCTTTTCATTCAGTCAGTAGCTTCAAACATTTCTGGTATATGAATAACATGATGTTTTTCAATAGCAAAAATCAATGAATATTGTAAATGCACAAACAGTAATATCTCCACATTGCAAGGTGCAATTCTGAAAATTTTTGCTTTTTCCTGCTAATCCTAGCATGATAAAGAAGATTCAAAGAGAGTGAGATGCCAGCTCCTTTCATTCAGTCAGTAGCTTCAAACATTTCTGGACGTTTTTCAATGTCAAAAATCAATAAATATTGTAAATGCACAAACAGTAATTTCTCCGCATTGCAAGGTGCAATTCTGAAATTTTTTGCTTTTTCCTGCTAATACTAGCATGATAAAGAAGATTCAAAGAGAGTGAGATGCCAGCTCCTTTCATTCAGTCAGTAGCTTCAAACATTTCTGGTATATGAATAACATGATGTTTTTCAATGGCAAAAATCAATGAATATTGTAAATGCACAAACAGTAATATCTCCACATTGCAAGGTGCAATTCTGAAATTTTTTGCTTTTTCCTGCTCCTCTTAGCATGATAAAGAAGATTCAAAGAGAATGAGATGCCAGCTCTTTTCATTCAGTCAGTAGCTTCAAACATTTCTGGACGTTTTTCAATGGCAAAAATCAATGAATATTGTAAATGCACAAACAGTAATATCTCCACATTGCAAGGTGCAATTCTGAAATTTTTTGCTTTTTCCTGCTCCTCCTAGCATGATAAAGAAGATTCAAAGAGAGTGAGATGCCAGCTCTTTTCATTCAGTCAGTAGCTTCAAACATTTCTGGACGTTTTTCAATGGCAAAAATCAATGAATATTGTAAATGCACAAACAGTAATATCCCCGCATTGCAAGGTGCAATTCTGAAATTTTTTGCTTTTTCCTGCTAATCCTAGCATGATAAAGAAGATTCAAAGAGAGTGAGATGCCAGCTCTTTTCATTCAGTCAGTAGCTTCAAACATTTCTGGACGTTTTTCAATGGCAAAAATCAATGAATATTGTAAATGCACAAACAGTAATATCTCCGCATTGCAAGGTGCAATTCTGAAATTTTTTGCTTTTTCCTGCTAATCCTAGCATGATAAAGAAGATTCAAAGAGAGTGACATGCCAGCTCTTTTCATTCAGTCAGTAGCTTCAAACATTTCTGGTATATGAATAACATGATGTTTTTCAATGGCAAAAATCAATGAATATTGTAAATGCACAAACAGTAATATCTCCACATTGCAAGGTGCAATTCTGAAATTTTTTGCTTTTTCCTGCTAATCCTAGCATGATAAAGAAGATTCAAAGAGAGTGAGATGCCAGCTCTTTTCATTCAGTCAGTAGCTTCAAACATTTCTGGACGTTTTTCAATGGCAAAAATCAATGAATATTGTAAATGCACAAACAGTAATATCTCCGCATTGCAAGGTGCAATTCTGAAATTTTTTGCTTTTTCCTGCTAATCCTAGCATGATAAAGAAGATTCAAAGAGAGTGAGATGCCAGCTCTTTTCATTCAGTCAGTAGCTTCAAACATTTCTGGTATATGAATAACATGATGTTTTTCAATGGCAAAAATCAATGAATATTGTAAATGCACAAACAGTAATATCTCCGCATTGCAAGGTGCAATTCTGAAATTTTTTGCTTTTTCCTGCTAATCCTAGCATGATAAAGAAGATTCAAAGAGAGTGAGATGCCAGCTCTTTTCATTCAGTCAGTAGCTTCAAACATTTCTGGTATATGAATAACATGATGTTTTGCAATGGCAAAAATCAATGAATATTGTAAATGCACAAACAGTAATATCTCCGCATTGCAAGGTGCAATAATGAAATTTTTTGCTTTTTCCTGCTAATCCTAGCATGATAAAGAAGATTCAAAGAGAGTGAGATGCCAGCTCTTTTCATTCAGTCAGTAGCTTCAAACATTTCTGGTATATGAATAACATGATGTTTTTCAATGGCAAAAATCAATGAATATTGTAAATGCACAAACAGTAATATCTCCGCATTGCAAGGTGCAATTCTGAAATTTTTTGCTTTTTCCTGCTAATCCTAGCATGATAAAGAAGATTCAAAGAGAGTGAGATGCCAGCTCCTTTCATTCAGTCAGTAGCTTCAAACATTTCTGGACGTTTTTCAATGGCAAAAATCAATGAATATTGTAAATGCACAAACAGTAATATCTCCGCATTGCAAGGTGCAATTCTGAAATTTTTTGCTTTTTCCTGCTAATCCTAGCATGATAAAGAAGATTCAAAGAGAGTGAGATGCCAGCTCTTTTCATTCAGTCAGTAGCTTCAAACATTTCTGGACGTTTTTCAATGGCAAAAATCAATGAATATTGTAAATGCACAAACAGTAATTTCTCCGCATTGCAAGGTGCAATTCTGAAATTTTTTGCTTTTTCCTGCTAATCCTAGCATGATAAAGAAGATTCAAAGAGAGTGAGATGCCAGCTCTTTTCATTCAGTCAGTAGCTTCAAACATTTCTGGTATATGAATAACATGATGTTTTTTAATGGCAAAAATCAATGAATATTGTAAATGCACAAACAGTAATATCTCCACATTGCAAGGTGCAATTCTGAAATTTTTTGCTTTTTCCTGCTTATACTAGCATGATAAAGAAGATTCAAAGAGAGTGAGATGCCAGCTCCTTTCATTCAGTCAGTAGCTTCAAACATTTCTGGACGTTTTTCAATGGCAAAAATCAATGAATATTGTAAATGCACAAACAGTAATTTCTCCGCATTGCAAGGTGCAATTCTGAAATTTTTTGCTTTTTCCTGCTAATCCTAGCATGATAAAGAAGATTCAAAGAGAGTGAGATGCCAGCTCTTCTCATTCAGTCAGTAGCTTCAAACATTTCTGGTATATGAATAACATGATGTTTTTCAATGGCAAAAATCAATGAATATTGTAAATGCACAAACAGTAATATCTCCACATTGCAAGGTGCAATTCTGAAATTTTTTGCTTTTTCCTGCTAATCCTAGCATGATAAAGAAGATTCAAAGAGAGTGAGATGCCAGCTCCTTTCATTCAGTCAGTAGCTTCAAACATTTCTGGACGTTTTTCAATGGCAAAAATCAATGAATATTGTAAATGCACAAACAGTAATTTCTCCGCATTGCAAGGTGCAATTCTGAAATTTTTTGCTTTTTCCTGCTAATCCTAGCATGATAAAGAAGATTCAAAGAGAGTGAGATGCCAGCTCTTTTCATTCAGTCAGTAGCTTCAAACATTTCTGGACGTTTTTCAATGGCAAAAATCAATGAATATTGTAAATGCACAAACAGTAATATCTCCGCATTGCAAGGTGCAATTCTGAAATTTTTTGCTTTTTCCTGCTAATCCTAGCATGATAAAGAAGATTCAAAGAGAGTGAGATGCCAGCTCTTTTCATTCAGTCAGTAGCTTCAAACATTTCTGGTATTTGAATAACATGATGTTTTTCAATGGCAAAAATCAATGAATATTGTAAATGCACTAACAGTAATATCTCCGCATTGCAAGGTGCAATTCTGAAATTTTTTGCTTTTTCCTGCTAATCCTAGCATGATAAAGAAGATTCAAAGAGAGTGAGATGCCAGCTCTTTTCATTCAGTCAGTAGCTTCAAACATTTCTGGTATATGAATAACATGATGTTTTTCAATGGCAAAAATCAATGAATATTGTAAATGCACAAACAGTAATATCTCCGCATTGCAAGGTGCCATTCTGAAATTTTTTGCTTTTTCCTGCTAATCCTAGCATGATAAAGAAGATTCAAAGAGAGTGAGATGCCAGCTCCTTTCATTCAGTCAGTAGCTTCAAACATTTCTGGACGTTTTTCAATGGCAAAAATCAATGAATATTGTAAATGCACAAACAGTAATATCTCCGCATTGCAAGGTGCAATTCTGAAATTTTTTGCTTTTTCCTGCTAATCCTAGCATGATAAAGAAGATTCAAAGAGAGTGAGATGCCAGCTCTTTTCATTCAGTCAGTAGCTTCAAACATTTCTGGACGTTTTTCAATGGCAAAAATCAATGAATATTGTAAATGCACAAACAGTAATTTCTCCGCATTGCAAGGTGCAATTCTGAAATTTTTTGCTTTTTCCTGCTAATCCTAGCATGATAAAGAAGATTCAAAGAGAGTGAGATGCCAGCTCTTTTCATTCAGTCAGTAGCTTCAAACATTTCTGGTATATGAATAACATGATGTTTTTCAATGGCAAAAATCAATGAATATTGTAAATGCACAAACAGTAATATCTCCACATTGCAAGGTGCAATTCTGAAATTTTTTGCTTTTTCCTGCTAATCCTAGCATGATAAAGAAGATTCAAAGAGAGTGAGATGCCAGCTCCTTTCATTCAGTCAGTAGATTCAAACATTTCTGGACGTTTTTCAATGGCAAAAATCAATGAATATTGTAAATGCACAAACAGTAATTTCTCCGCATTGCAAGGTGCAATTCTGAAATTTTTTACTTTTTCCTGCTAATCCTAGCATGATAAAGAAGATTCAAAGAGAGTGAGATGCCAGCTCTTTTCATTCAGTCAGTAGCTTCAAACATTTCTGGTATATGAATAACATGATGTTTTTCAATGGCAAAAATCAATGAATATTGTAAATGCACAAACAGTAATATCTCCACATTGCAAGGTGCAATTCTGAAATTTTTTGCTTTTTCCTGCTAATCCTAGCATGATAAAGAAGATTCAAAGAGAGTGAGATGCCAGCTCCTTTCATTCAGTCAGTAGCTTCAAACATTTCTGGACGTTTTTCAATGGCAAAAATCAATGAATATTGTAAATGCACAAACAGTAATTTCTCCGCATTGCAAGGTGCAATTCTGAAATTTTTTGCTTTTTCCTGCTAATCCTAGCATGATAAAGAAGATTCAAAGAGAGTGAGATGCCAGCTCTTTTCATTCAGTCAGTAGCTTCAAACATTTCTGGACGTTTTTCAATGGCAAAAATCAATGAATATTGTAAATGCACAAACAGTAATATCTCCGCATTGCAAGGTGCAATTCTGAAATTTTTTGCTTTTTCCTGCTCCTCTTAGCATGATAAAGAAGATTCAAAGAGAGTGAGATGCCAGCTCTTTTCATTCAGTCAGTAGCTTCAAACATTTCTGCTATATGAATAACATGATGTTTTTCAATGGCAAAAATCAATGAATATTGTAAATGCACAAACAGTAATATCTCCACATTGCAAGGTGCAATTCTGAAATTTTTTGCTTTTTCCTGCTAATCCTAGCATGATTAAGAAGATTCAAAGAGAGTGAGATGCCAGCTCTTTTCATTCAGTCAGTAGCTTCAAACATTTCTGGACGTTTTTCAATGGCAAAAATCAATGAATATTGTAAATGCACAAACAGTAATATCTCCGCATTGCAAGGTGCAATTCTGAAATTTTTTGCTATTTCCTGCTAATCCTAGCATGATAAAGAAGATTCAAAGAGAGTGAGATGCCAGCTCTTTTCATTCAGTCAGTAGCTTCAAACATTTCTGGTATATGAATAACATGATGTTTTTCAATGGCAAAAATCAATGAATATTGTAAATGCACAAACAGTAATATCTCCGCATTGCAAGGTGCAATTCTGAAATTTTTTGCTTTTTCCTGCTAATCCTAGCATGATAAAGAAGATACAAAAAGAGTGAGATGCCAGCTCTTTTCATTCAGTCAGTAGCTTCAAACATTTCTGGTATATGAATAACATGATGTTTTTCAATGGCAAAAATCAATGAATATTGTAAATGCACAAACAGTAATATCTCCGCATTGCAAGGTGCAATTCTGAAATTTTTTGCTTTTTCCTGCTAATCCTAGCATGATAAAGAAGATTCAAAGAGAGTGAGATGCCAGCTCTTTTCATTCAGTCAGTAGCTTCAAACATTTCTGGTATATGAATAACATGATGTTTTTCAATGGCAAAAATCAATGAATATTGTAAATGCACAAACAGTAATATCTCCGCATTGCAAGGTGCAATTCTGAAATTTTTTGCTTTTTCCTGCTAATCCTAGCATGATAAAGAAGATTCAAAGAGAGTGAGATGCCAGCTCCTTTCATTCAGTCAGTAGCTTCAAACATTTCTGGACGTTTTTCAATGGCAAAAATCAATGAATATTGTAAATGCACAAACAGTAATATCTCCGCATTGCAAGGTGCAATTCTGAAATTTTTTGCTTTTTCCTGCTAATCCTAGCATGATAAAGAAGATTCAAAGAGAGTGAGATGCCAGCTCTTTTCATTCAGTCAGTAGCTTCAAACATTTCTGGACGTTTTTCAATGGCAAAAATCAATGAAAATTGTAAATGCACAAACAGTAATATCTCCACATTGCAAGGTGCAATTCTGAAATTTTTTGCTTTTTCCTGCTAATCCTAGCATGATAAAGAAGATTCAAAGAGAGTGAGATGCCAGCTCCTTTCATTCAGTCAGTAGCTTCAAACATTTCTGGATGTTTTTCAATGGCAAAAATCAATGAATATTGTAAATGCACAAACAGTAATATCTCCACATTGCAAGGTGCAATTCTGAAATTTTTTGCTTTTTCCTGCTAATCCTAGCATGATAAAGAAGATTCAAAGAGAGTGAGATGCCAGCTCCTTTCATTCAGTCAGTAGCTTCAAACATTTCTGGACGTTTTTCAATGGCAAAAATCAATGAATATTGTAAATGCACAAACAGTAATTTCACCACATTGCAAGGTGCAATTCTGAAATTTTTTGCTTTTTCCTGCTAATCCTAGCATGATAAAGAAGATTCAAAGAGAGTGAGATGCCAGCTCTTTTCATTCAGTCAGTAGCTTCAAACATTTCTGGTATATGAATAACATGATGTTTTTCAATGGCAAAAATCAATGAATATTGTAAATGCACAAACAGTAATATCTCCACATTGCAAGGTGCAATTCTGAAATTTTTTGCTTTTTCCTGCTAATCCTAGCATGATAAAGAAGATTCAAAGAGAGTGAGATGCCAGCTCCTTTCATTCAGTCAGTAGCTTCAAACATTTCTGGACGTTTTTCAATGGCAAAAATCAATGAATATTGTAAATGCACAAACAGTAATTTCTCCGCATTGCAAGGTGCAATTCTGAAATTTTTTGCTTTTTCCTGCTAATCCTAGCATGATAAAGAAGATTCAAAGAGAGTGAGATGCCAGCTCTTTTCATTCAGTCAGTAGCTTCAAACATTTCTGGACGTTTTTCAATGGCAAAAATCAATGAATATTGTAAATGCACAAACAGTAATATCTCCGCATTGCAAGGTGCAATTCTGAAATTTTTTGCTTTTTCCTGCTAATCCTAGCATGATAAAGAAGATTCAAAGAGAGTGAGATGCCAGCTCTTTTCATTCAGTCAGTAGCTTCAAACATTTCTGGTATATGAATAACATGATGTTTTTCAATGGCAAAAATCAATGAATATTGTAAATGCACAAACAGTAATTTCTCCGCATTGCAAGGTGCAATTCTGAAATTTTTTGCTTTTTCCTGCTAATCCTAGCATGATAAAGAAGATTCAAAGAGAGTGAGATGCCAGCTCTTTTCATTCAGTCAGTAGCTTCAAACATTTCTGGTATATGAATAACATGATGTTTTTCAATGGCAAAAATCAATGAATATTGTAAATGCACAAACAGTAATTTCACCACATTGCAAGGTGCAATTCTGAAATTTTTTGCTTTTTCCTGCTAATCCTAGCATGATAAAGAAGATTCAAAGAGAGTGAGATGCCAGCTCTTTTCATTCAGTCAGTAGCTTCAAACATTTCTGGTATATGAATAACATGATGTTTTTCAATGGCAAAAATCAATGAATATTGTAAATGCACAAACAGTAATATCTCCACATTGCAAGGTGCAATTCTGAAATTTTTTGCTTTCTCCTGCTAATCCTAGCATGATAAAGAAGATTCAAAGAGAGTGAGATGCCAGCTCCTTTCATTCAGTCAGTAGCTTCAAACATTTCTGGACGTTTTTCAATGGCAAAAATCAATGAATATTGTAAATGCACAAACAGTAATTTCTCCGCATTGCAAGGTGCAATTCTGAAATTTTTTGCTTTTTCCTGCTAATCCTAGCATGATAAAGAAGATTCAAAGAGAGTGAGATGCCAGCTCTTTTCATTCAGTCAGTAGCTTTAAACATTTCTGGACGTTTTTCAATGGCAAAAATCAATGAATATTGTAAATGCACAAACAGTAATATCTCCGCATTGCAAGGTGCAATTCTGAAATTTTTTGCTTTTTCCTGCTAATCCTAGCATGATAAAGAAGATTCAAAGAGAGTGAGATGCCAGCTCTTTTCATTCAGTCAGTAGCTTCAAACATTTCTGGTATATGAATAACATGATGTTTTTCAATGGCAAAAATCAATGAATATTGTAAATGCACAAACAGTAATTTCTCCGCATTGCAAGGTGCAATTCTGAAATTTTTTGCTTTTTCCTGCTAATCCTAGCATGATAAAGAAGATTCAAAGAGAGTGAGATGCCAGCTCTTTTCATTCAGTCAGTAGCTTCAAACATTTCTGGTATATGAATAACATGATGTTTTTCAATGGCAAAAATCAATGAATATTGTAAATGCACAAACAGTAATATCTCCACATTGCAAGGTGCAATTCTGAAATTTTTTGCTTTTTCCTGCTAATCCTAGCATGATAAAGAAGATTCAAAGAGAGTGAGATGCCAGCTCCTTTCATCCAGTCAGTAGCTTCAAACATTTCTGGACGTTTTTCAATGGCAAAAATCAATGAATATTGTAAATGCACAAACAGTATTTTCTCCGCATTGCAAGGTGCAATTCTGAAATTTTTTGCTTTTTCCTGCTAATCCTAGCATGATAAAGAAGATTCAAAGAGAGTGAGATGCCAGCTCTTTTCATTCAGTCAGTAGCTTCAAACATTTCTGGACGTTTTTCAATGGCAAAAATCAATCAATATTGTAAATGCACAAACAGTAATTTCTCCGCATTGCAAGGTGCAATTCTGAAATTTTTTGCTTTTTCCTGCTAATCCTAGCATGATAAAGAAGATTCAAAGAGAGTGAGATGCCAGCTCTTTTCATTCAGTCAGTAGCTTCAAACATTTCTGGACGTTTTTCAATGGCAAAAATCAATGAATATTGTAAATGCACAAACAGTAATATCTCCGCATTGCAAGGTGCAATTCTGAAATTTTTTGCTTTTTCCTGCTAATCCTAGCATGATAAAGAAGATTCAAAGAGAGTGAGATGCCAGCTCTTTTCATTCAGTCAGTAGCTTCAAACATTTCTGGTATATGAATAACATGATGTTTTTCAATGGCAAAAATCAATGAATATTGTAAATGCACAAACAGTAATATCTCCGCATTGCAAGGTGCAATTCTGAAATTTTTTGCTTTTTCCTGCTAATCCTAGCATGATAAAGAAGATTCAAAGAGAGTGAGATGCCAGCTCTTTTCATTCAGTCAGTAGCTTCAAACATTTCTGGTATATGAATAACATGATGTTTTTCAATGGCAAAAATCAATGAATATTGTAAATGCACAAACAGTAATATCTCCGCATTGCAAGGTGCAATTCTGAAATTTTTTGCTTTTTCCTGCTAATCCTAGCATGATAAAGAAGATTCAAAGAGAGTGAGATGCCAGCTCCTTTCATTCAGTCAGTAGCTTCAAACATTTCTGGACGTTTTTCAATGGCAAAAATCAATGAATATTGTAAATGCACAAACAGTAATATCTCCGCATTGCAAGGTGCAATTCTGAAATTTTTTGCTTTTTCCTGCTAATCCTAGCATGATAAAGAAGATTCAAAGAGAGTGAGATGCCAGCTCTTTTCATTCAGTCAGTAGCTTCAAACATTTCTGGTATATGAATAACATGATGTTTTTCAATGGCAAAAATCAATGAATATTGTAAATGCACAAACAGTAATATCTCCGCATTGCAAGGTGCAATTCTGAAATTTTTTGCTTTTTCCTGCTAATCCTAGCATGATAAAGAAGATTCAAATAGAGTGAGATGCCAGCTCCTTTCATTCAGTCGGTAGCTTCAAACATTTCTGGATGTTTTTCAATGGCAAAAATCAATGAATATTGTAAATGCACAAACAGTAATATCTCCGCATTGCAAGGTGCAATGCTGAAATTTTTTGCTTTTTCCTGCTAATCCTAGCATGATAAAGAAGATTCAAAGAGAGTGAGATGCCAGCTCTTTTCATTCAGTCAGTAGCTTCAAACATTTCTGGACGTTTTTCAATGGCAAAAATCAATGAATATTGTAAATGCACAAACAGTAATATCTCCACATTGCAAGGTGCAATTCTGAAATTTTTTGCTTTTTCCTGCTAATCCTAGCATGATAAAGAAGATTCAAAGAGAGTGAGATGCCAGCTCCTTTCATTCAGTCAGTAGCTTCAAACATTTCTGGATGTTTTTCAATGGCAAAAATCAATGAATATTGTAAATGCACAAACAGTAATATCTCCACATTGCAAGGTGCAATTCTGAAATTTTTTGCTTTTTCCTGCTAATCCTAGCATGATAAAGAAGATTCAAAGAGAGTGAGATGCCAGCTCCTTTCATTCAGTCAGTAGCTTCAAACATTTCTGGACGTTTTTCAATGGCAAAAATCAATGAATATTGTAAATGCACAAACAGTAATTTCTCCGCATTGCAAGGTGCAATTCTGAAATTTTTTGCTTTTTCCTGCTAATCCTAGCATGATAAAGAAGATTCAAAGAGAGTGAGATGCCAGCTCTTTTCATTCAGTCAGTAGCTTCAAACATTTCTGGTATATGAATAACATGATGTTTTTCAATGGCAAAAATCAATGAATATTGTAAATGCACAAACAGTAATATCTCCACATTGCAAGGTGCAATTCTGAAATTTTTTGCTTTTTCCTGCTAATCCTAGCATGATAAAGAAGATTCAAAGAGAGTGAGATGCCAGCTCATTTCATTTAGTCAGTAGCTTCAAACATTTCTGGACGTTTTTCAATGGCAAAAATCAATGAATATTGTAAATGCACAAACAGTAATTTCTCCGCATTGCAAGGTGCAATTCTGAAATTTTTTGCTTTTTCCTGCTAATCCTAGCATGATAAAGAAGATTCAAAGAGAGTGAGATGCCAGCTCTTTTCATTCAGTCAGTAGCTTCAAACATTTCTGGACGTTTTTCAATGGCAAAAATCAATGAATATTGTAAATGCACAAACAGTAATATCTCCGCATTGCAAGGTGCAATTCTGAAATTTTTTGCTTTTTCCTGCTAATCCTAGCATGATAAAGAAGATTCAAAGAGAGTGAGATGCCAGCTCTTTTCATTCAGTCAGTAGCTTCAAACATTTCTGGTATATGAATAACATGATGTTTTTCAATGGCAAAAATCAATGAATATTGTAAATGCACAAACAGTAATTTCTCCGCATTGCAAGGTGCAATTCTGAAATTTTTTGCTTTTTCCTGCTAATCCTAGCATGATAAAGAAGATTCAAAGAGAGTGAGATGCCAGCTCTTTTCATTCAGTCAGTAGCTTCAAACATTTCTGGTATATGAATAACATGATGTTTTTCAATGGCAAAAATCAATGAATATTGTAAATGCACAAACAGTAATATCTCCACATTGCAAGGTGCAATTCTGAAATTTTTTGCTTTTTCCTGCTAATCCTAGCATGATAAAGAAGATTCAAAGAGAGTGAGATGCCAGCTCCTTTCATTCAGTCAGTAGCTTCAAACATTTCTGGACGTTTTTCAATGGCAAAAATCAATGAATATTGTAAATGCACAAACAGTAATTTCTCCGCATTGCAAGGTGCAATTCTGAAATTTTTTGCTTTTTCCTGCTAATCCTAGCATGATAAAGAAGATTCAAAGAGAGTGAGATGCCAGCTCTTTTCATTCAGTCAGTAGCTTCAAACATTTCTGGACGTTTTTCAATGGCAAAAATCAATGAATATTGTAAATGCACAAACAGTAATTTCTCCGCATTGCAAGGTGCAATTCTGAAATTTTTTGCTTTTTCCTGCTAATCCTAGCATGATAAAGAAGATTCAATGAGAGTGAGATGCCAGCTCTTTTCATTCAGTCAGTAGCTTCAAATATTTCTGGACGTTTTTCAATGGCAAAAATCAATGAATATTGTAAATGCACAAACAGTAATATCTCCGCATTGCAAGGTGCAATTCTGAAATTTTTTGCTTTTTCCTGCTAATCCTAGCATGATAAAGAAGATTCAAAGAGAGTGAGATGCCAGCTCTTTTCATTCAGTCAGTAGCTTCAAACATTTCTGGTATATGAATAACATGATGTTTTTCAATGGCAAAAATCAATGAATATTGTAAATGCACAAACAGTAATATCTCCGCATTGCAAGGTGCAATTCTGAAATTTTTTGCTTTTTCCTGCTAATCCTAGCATGATAAAGAAGATTCAAAGAGAGTGAGATGCCAGCTCTTTTCATTCAGTCAGTAGCTTCAAACATTTCTGGACGTTTTTCAATGGCAAAAATCAATGAATATTGTAAATGCACAAACAGTAATTTCTCCGCATTGCAAGGTGCAATTCTGAAATTTTTTGCTTTTTCCTGCTAATCCTAGCATGATAAAGAAGATTCAATGAGAGTGAGATGCCAGCTCTTTTCATTCAGTCAGTAGCTTCAAACATTTCTGGACGTTTTTCAATGGCAAAAATCAATGAATATTGTAAATGCACAAACAGTAATTTCTCCGCATTGCAAGGTGCAATTCTGAAATTTTTTGCTTTTTCCTGCTAATCCTAGCATGATAAAGAAGATTCAAAGAGAGTGAGATGCCAGCTCTTTTCATTCAGTCAGTAGCTTCAAACATTTCTGGTATATGAATAACATGATGTTTTTCAATGGCAAAAATCAATGAATATTGTAAATGCACAAACAGTAATATCTCCACATTGCAAGGTGCAATTCTGAAATTTTTTGCTTTTTCCTGCTAATCCTAGCATGATAAAGAAGATTCAAAGAGAGTGAGATGCCAGCTCTTTTCATTCAGTCAGTAGCTTCAAACATTTCTGGACGTTTTTCAATGGCAAAAATCAATGAATATTGTAAATGCACAAACAGTAATATCTCCGCATTGCAAGGTGCAATTCTGAAATTTTTTGCTTTTTCCTGCTCCTCTTAGCATGATAAAGAAGATTCAAAGAGAGTGAGATGCCAGCTCTTTTCATTCAGTCAGTAGCTTCAAACATTTCTGGTATATGAATAACATGATGTTTTTCAATGGCAAAAATCAATGAATATTGTAAATGCACAAACAGTAATATCTCCACATTGCAAGGTGCAATTCTGAAATTTTTTGCTTTTTCCTGCTAATCCTAGCATGATAAAGAAGATTCAAAGAGAGTGAGATGCCAGCTCTTTTCATTCAGTCAGTAGCTTCAAACATTTCTGGACGTTTTTCAATGGCAAAAATCAATGAATATTGTAAATGCACAAACAGTAATATCTCCGCATTGCAAGGTGCAATTCTGAAATTTTTTGCTTTTTCCTGCTAATCCTAGCATGATAAAGAAGATTCAAAGAGAGTGAGATGCCAGCTCTTTTCATTCAGTCAGTAGCTTCAAACATTTCTGGTATATGAATAACATGATGTTTTTCAATGGCAAAAATCAATTAATATTGTAAATGCACAAACAGTAATATCTCCGCATTGCAATGTGCAATTCTGAAATTTTTTGCTTTTTCCTGCTAATCCTAGCATGATAAAGAAGATACAAAAAGAGTGAGATGCCAGCTCTTTTCATTCAGTCAGTAGCTTCAAACATTTCTGGTATATGAATAACATGATGTTTTTCAATGGCAAAAATCAATGAATATTGTAAATGCACAAACAGTAATATCTCCACATTGCAAGGTGCAATTCTGAAATTTTTTGCTTTTTCCTGCTAATCCTAGCATGATAAAGAAGATTCAAAGAGAGTGAGATGCCAGCTCTTTTCATTCAGTCAGTAGCTTCAAACATTTCTGGTATATGAATAACATGATGTTTTTCAATGGCAAAAATCAATGAATATTGTAAATGCACAAACAGTAATATCTCCGCATTGCAAGGTGCAATTCTGAAATTTTTTGCTTTTTCCTGCTAATCCTAGCATGATAAAGCAGATTCAAAGAGAGTGAGATGCCAGCTCTTTTCATTCAGTCAGTAGCTTCAAACATTTCTGGACGTTTTTCAATGGCAAAAATCAATGAATATTGTAAATGCACAAACAGTAATATCTCCACATTGCAAGGTGCAATTCTGAAATTTTTTGCTTTTTCCTGCTAATCCTAGCATGATAAAGAAGATTCAAAGAGAGTGAGATGCCAGCTCCTTTCATTCAGTCAGTAGCTTCAAACATTTCTGGATGTTTTTCAATGGCAAAAATCAATGAATATTGTAAATGCACAAACAGTAATATCTCCACATTGCAAGGTGCAATTCTGAAATTTTTTGCTTTTTCCTGCTAATCCTAGCATGATAAAGAAGATTCAAAGAGAGTGAGATGCCAGCTCCTTTCATTCAGTCAGTAGCTTCAAACATTTCTGGACGTTTTTCAATGGCAAAAATCAATGAATATTGTAAATGCACAAACAGTAATTTCTCCGCATTGCAAGGTGCAATTCTGAAATTTTTTGCTTTTTCCTGCTAATCCTAGTATGATAAAGAAGATTCAAAGAGAGTGAGATGCCAGCTCTTTTCATTCAGTCAGTAGCTTCAAACATTTCTGGTATATGAATAACATGATGTTTTTCAATGGCAAAAATCAATGAATATTGTAAATGCACAAACAGTAATATCTCCACATTGCAAGGTGCAATTCTGAAATTTTTTGCTTTTTCCTGCTAATCCTAGCATGATAAAGAAGATTCAAAGAGAGTGAGATGCCAGCTCCTTTCATTCAGTCAGTAGCTTCAAACATTTCTGGACGTTTTTCAATGGCAAAAATCAATGAATATTGTAAATGCACAAACAGTAATTTCTCCGCATTGCAAGTTGCAATTCTGAAATTTTTTGCTTTTTCCTGCTAATCCTAGCATGATAAAGAAGATTCAAAGAGAGTGAGATGCCAGCTCTTTTCATTCAGTCAGTAGCTTCAAACATTTCTGGTATATGAATAACATGATGTTTTTCAATGGCAAAAATCAATGAATATTGTAAATGCACAAACAGTAATATCTCCGCATTGCAAGGTGCAATTCTGAAATTTTTTGCTTTTTCCTGCTAATCCTAGCATGATAAAGAAGATTCAAAGAGAGTGAGATGCCAGCTCCTTTCATTCAGTCAGTAGATTCAAACATTTCTGGACGTTTTTCAATGGCAAAAATCAATGAATATTGTAAATGCACAAACAGTAAAATCTCCGCATTGCAAGGTGCAATTCTGAAATTTTTTGCTTTTTCCTGCTAATCCTGGCATGATAAAGAAGATTCAAAGAGAGTGAGATGCCAGCTCTTTTCATTCAGTCAGTAGCTTCAAACATTTCTGGACGTTTTTCAATGGCAAAAATCAATGAATATTGTAAATGCACAAACAGTAATATCTCCACATTGCAAGGTGCAATTCTGAAATTTTTTGCTTTTTCCTGCTAATCCTAGCATGATAAAGAAGATTCAAAGAGAGTGAGATGCCAGCTCCTTTCATTCAGTCAGTAGCTTCAAACATTTCTGGATGTTTTTCAATGGCAAAAATCAATGAATATTGTAAATGCACAAACAGTAATATCTCCGCATTGCAAGGTGCAATTCTGAAATTTTTTGCTTTTTCCTGCTAATCCTAGCATGATAAAGAAGATTCAAAGAGAGTGAGATGCCAGCTCTTTTCATTCAGTCAGTAGCTTCAAACATTTCTGGTATATGAATAACATGATGTTTTTCAATGGCAAAAATCAATTAATATTGTAAATGCACAAACAGTAATATCTCCGCATTGCAATGTGCAATTCTGAAATTTTTTGCTTTTTCCTGCTAATCCTAGCATGATAAAGAAGATACAAAAAGAGTGAGATGCCAGCTCTTTTCATTCAGTCAGTAGCTTCAAACATTTCTGGTATATGAATAACATGATGTTTTTCAATGGCAAAAATCAATGAATATTGTAAATGCACAAACAGTAATATCTCCGCATTGCAAGGTGCAATTCTGAAATTTTTTGCTTTTTCCTGCTAATCCTAGCATGATAAAGAAGATTCAAAGAGAGTGAGATGCCAGCTCTTTTCATTCAGTCAGTAGCTTCAAACATTTCTGGTATATGAATAACATGATGTTTTTCAATGGCAAAAATCAACGAATATTGTAAATGCACAAACAGTAATATCTCCGCATTGCAAGGTGCAATTCTGAAATTTTTTGCTTTTTCCTGCTAATCCTAGCATGATAAAGAAGATTCAAAGAGAGTGAGATGCCAGCTCTTTTCATTCAGTCAGTAGCTTCAAACATTTCTGGACGTTTTTCAATGGCAAAAATCAATGAATATTGTAAATGCACAAACAGTAATATCTCCACATTGCAAGGTGCAATTCTGAAATTTTTTGCTTTTTCCTGCTAATCCTAGCATGATAAAGAAGATTCAAAGAGAGTGAGATGCCAGCTCCTTTCATTCAGTCAGTAGCTTCAAACATTTCTGGATGTTTTTCAATGGCAAAAATCAATGAATATTGTAAATGCACAAACAGTAATATCTCCACATTGCAAGGTGCAATTCTGAAATTTTTTGCTTTTTCCTGCTAATCCTAGCATGATAAAGAAGATTCAAAGAGAGTGAGATGCCAGCTCCTTTCATTCAGTCAGTAGCTTCAAACATTTCTGGTATATGAATAACATGATGTTTTTCAATGGCAAAAATCAATTAATATTGTAAATGCACAAACAGTAATATCTCCGCATTGCAATGTGCAATTCTGAAATTTTTTGCTTTTTCCTGCTAATCCTAGCATGATAAAGAAGATACAAAAAGAGTGAGATGCCAGCTCTTTTCATTCAGTCAGTAGCTTCAAACATTTCTGGTATATGAATAACATGATGTTTTTCAATGGCAAAAATCAATGAATATTGTAAATGCACAAACAGTAATATCTCCGCATTGCAAGGTGCAATTCTGAAATTTTTTGCTTTTTCCTGCTAATCCTAGCATGATAAAGAAGATTCAAAGAGAGTGAGATGCCAGCTCTTTTCATTCAGTCAGTAGCTTCAAACATTTCTGGTATATGAATAACATGATGTTTTTCAATGGCAAAAATCAATGAATATTGTAAATGCACAAACAGTAATATCTCCGCATTGCAAGGTGCAATTCTGAAATTTTTTGCTTTTTCCTGCTAATCCTAGCATGATAAAGAAGATTCAAAGAGAGTGAGATGCCAGCTCTTTTCATTCAGTCAGTAGCTTCAAACATTTCTGGACGTTTTTCAATGGCAAAAATCAATGAATATTGTAAATGCACAAACAGTAATATCTCCACATTGCAAGGTGCAATTCTGAAATTTTTTGCTTTTTCCTGCTAATCCTAGCATGATAAAGAAGATTCAAAGAGAGTGAGATGCCAGCTGCTTTCATTCAGTCAGTAGCTTCAAACATTTCTGGATGTTTTTCAATGGCAAAAATCAATGAATATTGTAAATGCACAAACAGTAATATCTCCACATTGCAAGGTGCAATTCTGAAATTTTTTGCTTTTTCCTGCTAATCCTAGCATGATAAAGAAGATTCAAAGAGAGTGAGATGCCAGCTCCTTTCATTCAGTCAGTAGCTTCAAACATTTCTGGACGTTTTTCAATGGCAAAAATCAATGAATATTGTAAATGCACAAACAGTAATTTCTCCGCATTGCAAGGTGCAATTCTGAAATTTTTTGCTTTTTCCTGCTAATCCTAGCATGATAAAGAAGATTCAAAGAGAGTGAGATGCCAGCTCTTTTCATTCAGTCAGTAGCTTCAAACATTTCTGGTATATGAATAACATGATGTTTTTCAATGGCAAAAATCAATGAATATTGTAAATGCACAAACAGTAATATCTCCACATTGCAAGGTGCAATTCTGAAATTTTTTGCTTTTTCCTGCTAATCCTAGCATGATAAAGAAGATTCAAAGAGAGTGAGATGCCAGCTCCTTTCATTCAGTCAGTAGCTTCAAACATTTCTGGACGTTTTTCAATGGCAAAAATCAATGAATATTGTAAATGCACAAACAGTAATTTCTCCGCATTGCAAGGTGCAATTCTGAAATTTTTTGCTTTTTCCTGCTAATCCTAGCATGATAAAGAAGATTCAAAGAGAGTGAGATGCCAGCTCTTTTCATTCAGTCAGTAGCTTCAAACATTTCTGGTATATGAATAACATGATGTTTTTCAATGGCAAAAATCAATGAATATTGTAAATGCACAAACAGTAATATCTCCGCATTGCAAGGTGCAATTCTGAAATTTTTTGCTTTTTCCTGCTAATCCTAGCATGATAAAGAAGATTCAAAGAGAGTGAGATGCCAGCTCCTTTCATTCAGTCAGTAGATTCAAACATTTCTGGACGTTTTTCAATGGCAAAAATCAATGAATATTGTAAATGCACAAACAGTAAAATCTCCGCATTGCAAGGTGCAATTCTGAAATTTTTTGCTTTTTCCTGCTAATCCTGGCATGATAAAGAAGATTCAAAGAGAGTGAGATGCCAGCTCTTTTCATTCAGTCAGTAGCTTCGAACATTTCTGGACGTTTTTCAATGGCAAAAATCAATGAATATTGTAAATGCACAAACAGTAATATCTCCACATTGCAAGGTGCAATTCTGAAATTTTTTGCTTTTTCCTGCTAATCCTAGCATGATAAAGAAGATTCAAAGAGAGTGAGATGCCAGCTCCTTTCATTCAGTCAGTAGCTTCAAACATTTCTGGATGTTTTTCAATGGCAAAAATCAATGAATATTGTAAATGCACAAACAGTAATATCTCCGCATTGCAAGGTGCAATTCTGAAATTTTTTGCTTTTTCCTGCTAATCCTAGCATGATAAAGAAGATTCAAAGAGAGTGAGATGCCAGCTCTTTTCATTCAGTCAGTAGCTTCAAACATTTCTGGTATATGAATAACATGATGTTTTTCAATGGCAAAAATCAATTAATATTGTAAATGCACAAACAGTAATATCTCCGCATTGCAATGTGCAATTCTGAAATTTTTTGCTTTTTCCTGCTAATCCTAGCATGATAAAGAAGATACAAAAAGAGTGAGATGCCAGCTCTTTTCATTCAGTCAGTAGCTTCAAACATTTCTGGTATATGAATAACATGATGTTTTTCAATGGCAAAAATCAATGAATATTGTAAATGCACAAACAGTAATATCTCCGCATTGCAAGGTGCAATTCTGAAATTTTTTGCTTTTTCCTGCTAATCCTAGCATGATAAAGAAGATTCAAAGAGAGTGAGATGCCAGCTCTTTTCATTCAGTCAGTAGCTTCAAACATTTCTGGTATATGAATAACATGATGTTTTTCAATGGCAAAAATCAATGAATATTGTAAATGCACAAACAGTAATATCTCCGCATTGCAAGGTGCAATTCTGAAATTTTTTGCTTTTTCCTGCTAATCCTAGCATGATAAAGAAGATTCAAAGAGAGTGAGATGCCAGCTCTTTTCATTCAGTCAGTAGCTTCAAACATTTCTGGACGTTTTTCAATGGCAAAAATCAATGAATATTGTAAATGCACAAACAGTAATATCTCCACATTGCAAGGTGCAATTCTGAAATTTTTTGCTTTTTCCTGCTAATCCTAGCATGATAAAGAAGATTCAAAGAGAGTGAGATGCCAGCTCCTTTCATTCAGTCAGTAGCTTCAAACATTTCTGGATGTTTTTCAATGGCAAAAATCAATGAATATTGTAAATGCACAAACAGTAATATCTCCACATTGCAAGGTGCAATTCTGAAATTTTTTGCTTTTTCCTGCTAATCCTAGCATGATAAAGAAGATTCAAAGAGAGTGAGATGCCAGCTCCTTTCATTCAGTCAGTAGCTTCAAACATTTCTGGACGTTTTTCAATGGCAAAAATCAATGAATATTGTAAATGCACAAACAGTAATTTCTCCGCATTGCAAGGTGCAATTCTGAAATTTTTTGCTTTTTCCTGCTAATCCTAGCATGATAAAGAAGATTCAAAGAGAGTGAGATGCCAGCTCTTTTCATTCAGTCAGTAGCTTCAAACATTTCTGGTATATGAATAACATGATGTTTTTCAATGGCAAAAATCAATGAATATTGTAAATGCACAAACAGTAATATCTCCGCATTGCAAGGTGCAATTCTGAAATTTTTTGCTTTTTCCTGCTAATCCTAGCATGATAAAGAAGATTCAAAGAGAGTGAGATGCCAGCTCCTTTCATTCAGTCAGTAGATTCAAACATTTCTGGACGTTTTTCAATGGCAAAAATCAATGAATATTGTAAATGCACAAACAGTAATATCTCCGCATTGCAAGGTGCAATTCTGAAATTTTTTGCTTTTTCCTGCTAATCCTGGCATGATAAAGAAGATTCAAAGAGAGTGAGATGCCAGCTCTTTTCATTCAGTCAGTAGCTTCAAACATTTCTGGACGTTTTTCAATGGCAAAAATCAATGAATATTGTAAATGCACAAACAGTAATATCTCCACATTGCAAGGTGCAATTCAGAAATTTTTTGCTTTTTCCTGCTAATCCTAGCATGATAAAGAAGATTCAAAGAGAGTGAGATGCCAGCTCCTTTCATTCAGTCAGTAGCTTCAAACATTTCTGGATGTTTTTCAATGGCAAAAATCAATGAATATTGTAAATGCACAAACAGTAATATCTCCACATTGCAAGGTGCAATTCTGAAATTTTTTGCTTTTTCCTGCTAATCCTAGCATAATAAAGAAGATTCAAAGAGAGTGAGATGCCAGCTCCTTTCATTCAGTCAGTAGCTTCAAACATTTCTGGACGTTTTTCAATGGCAAAAATCAATGAATATTGTAAATGCACAAACAGTAATTTCTCCGCATTGCAAGGTGCAATTCTGAAATTTTTTGCTTTTTCCTGCTAATCCTAGCATGATAAAGAAGATTCAAAGAGAGTGAGATGCCAGCTCTTTTCATTCAGTCAGTAGCTTCAAACATTTCTGGCATATGAATAACATGATGTTTTTCAATAGCAAAAATCAATGAATATTGTAAATGCACAAACAGTAATATCTCCACATTGCAAGGTGCAATTCTGAAATTTTTTGCTTTTTCCTGCTAATCCTAGCATGATAAAGAAGATTCAAAGAGAGTGAGATGCCAGCTCCTTTCATTCAGTCAGTAGCTTCAAACATTTCTGGACGTTTTTCAATGGCAAAAATCAATGAATATTGTAAATGCACAAACAGTAATTTCTCCGCATTGCAAGGTGCAATTCTGAAATTTTTTGCTTTTTCCTGCTAATCCTAGCATGATAAAGAAGATTCAAAGAGAGTGAGATGCCAGCTCTTTTCATTCAGTCAGTAGCTTCAAACATTTCTGGTATATGAATAACATGATGTTTTTCAATGGCAAAAATCAATGAATATTGTAAATGCACAAACAGTAATTTCTCCGCATTGCAAGGTGCAATTCTGAATTTTTTTGCTTTTTCCTGCTAATCCTAGCATGATAAAGAAGATTCAAAGAGAGTGAGATGCCAGCTCTTTTCATTCAGTCAGTAGCTTCAAACATTTCTGGTATATGAATAACATGATGTTTTTCAATGGCAAAAATCAATGAATATTGTAAATGCACAAACAGTAATATCTCCACATTGCAAGGTGCAATTCTGAAATTTTTTGCTTTTTCCTGCTAATCCTAGCATGATAAAGAAGATTCAAAGAGAGTGAGATGCCAGCTCCTTTCATTCAGTCAGTAGCTTCAAACATTTCTGGACGTTTTTCAATGGCAAAAATCAATGAATATTGTAAATGCACAAACAGTAATTTCTCCGCATTGCAAGGTGCAATTCTGAAATTTTTTGCTTTTTCCTGCTAATCCTAGCATGATAAAGAAGATTCAAAGAGAGTGAGATGCCAGCTCTTTTCATTCAGTCAGTAGCTTCAAACATTTCTGGACGTTTTTCAATGGCAAAAATCAATGAATATCGTAAATGCACAAACAGTAATTTCTCCGCATTGCAAGGTGCAATTCTGAAATTTTTTGCTTTTTCCTGCTAATCCTAGCATGATAAAGAAGATTCAAAGAGAGTGAGATGCCAGCTCTTTTCATTCAGTCAGTAGCTTCAAACATTTCTGGACGTTTTTCAATGGCAAAAATCAATGAATATTGTAAATGCACAAACAGTAATATCTCCGCATTGCAAGGTGCAATTCTGAAATTTTTTGCTTTTTCCTGCTAATCCTAGCATGATAAAGAAGATTCAAAGAGAGTGAGATGCCAGCTCTTTTCATTCAGTCAGTAGCTTCAAACATTTCTGGTATATGAATAACATGATGTTTTTCAATGGCAAAAATCAATGAATATTGTAAATGCACAAACAGTAATATCTCCGCATTGCAAGGTGCAATTCTGAAATTTTTTGCTTTTTCCTGCTAATCCTAGCATGATAAAGAAGATTCAAAGAGATTGAGATGCCAGCTCTTTTCATTCAGTCAGTAGCTTCAAACATTTCTGGTATATGAATAACATGATGTTTTTCAATGGCAAAAATCAATGAATATTGTAAATGCACAAACAGTAATATCTCCGCATTGCAAGGTGCAATTCTGAAATTTTTTGCTTTTTCCTGCTAATCCTAGCATGATAAAGAAGATTCAAAGAGAGTGAGATGCCAGCTCCTTTCATTCAGTCAGTAGCTTCAAACATTTCTGGACGTTTTTCAATGGCAAAAATCAATGAATATTGTAAATGCACAAACAGTAATATCTCCGCATTGCAAGGTGCAATTCTGAAATTTTTTGCTTTTTCCTGCTAATCCTAGCATGATAAAGAAGATTCAAAGAGAGTGAGATGCCAGCTCTTTTCATTCAGTCAGTAGCTTCAAACATTTCTGGACGTTTTTCAATGGCAAAAATCAATGAATATTGTAAATGCACAAACAGTAATTTCTCCGCATTGCAAGGTGCAATTCTGAAATTTTTTGCTTTTTCCTGCTAATCCTAGCATGATAAAGAAGATTCAAAGAGAGTGAGATGCCAGCTCTTTTCATTCAGTCAGTAGCTTCAAACATTTCTGGTATATGAATAACATGATGTTTTTCAATGGCAAAAATCAATGAATATTGTAAATGCACAAACAGTAATATCTCCACATTGCAAGGTGCAATTCTGAAATTTTTTGCTTTTTCCTGCTAATCCTAGCATGATAAAGAAGATTCAAAGAGAGTGAGATGCCAGCTCTTTTCATTCAGTCAGTAGCTTCAAACATTTCTGGTATATGAATAACATGATGTTTTCAATGGCAAAAATCAATGAATATTGTAAATGCACAAACAGTAATATCTCCGCATTGCAAGGTGCAATTCTGAAATTTTTTGCTTTTTCCTGCTAATCCTAGCATGATAAAGAAGATTCAAAGAGAGTGAGATGCCAGCTCCTTTCATTCAGTCAGTAGCTTCAAACATTTCTGGACGTTTTTCAATGGCAAAAATCAATGAATATTGTAAATGCACAAACAGTAATATCTCCGCATTGCAAGGTGCAATTCTGAAATTTTTTGCTTTTTCCTGCTAATCCTAGCATGATAAAGAAGATTCAAAGAGAGTGAGATGCCAGCTCTTTTCATTCAGTCAGTAGCTTCAAACATTTCTGGCCGTTTTTCAATGGCAAAAATCAATGAATATTGTAAATGCACAAACAGTAATATCTCCACATTGCAAGGTGCAATTCTGAAATTTTTTGCTTTTTCCTGCTAATCCTAGCATGATAAAGAAGATTCAAAGAGAGTGAGATGCCAGCTCCTTTCATTCAGTCAGTAGCTTCAAACATTTCTGGACGTTTTTCAATGGCAAAAATCAATGAATATTGTAAATGCACAAACAGTAATATCTCCGCATTGCAAGGTGCAATTCTGAAATTTTTTGCTTTTTCCTGCTAATCCTAGCATGATAAAGAAGATTCAAAGAGAGTGAGATGCCAGCTCTTTTCATTCAGTCAGTAGCTTCAAACATTTCTGGACGTTTTTCAATGGCAAAAATCAATGAATATTGTAAATGCACAAACAGTAATTTCTCCGCATTGCAAGGTGCAATTCTGAAATTTTTTGCTTTTTCCTGCTAATCCTAGCATGATAAAGAAGATTCAAAGAGAGTGAGATGCCAGCTCTTTTCATTCAGTCAGTAGCTTCAAACATTTCTGGTATATGAATAACATGATGTTTTTCAATGGCAAAAATCAATGAATATTGTAAATGCACAAACAGTAATATCTCCACATTGCAAGGTGCAATTCTGAAATTTTTTGCTTTTTCCTGCTAATCCTAGCATGATAAAGAAGATTCAAAGAGAGTGAGATGCCAGCTCTTTTCATTCAGTCAGTTGCTTCAAACATTTCTGGTATATGAATAACATGATGTTTTCAATGGCAAAAATCAATGAATATTGTAAATGCACAAACAGTAATATCTCCGCATTGCAAGGTGCAATTCTGAAATTTTTTGCTTTTTCCTGCTAATCCTAGCATGATAAAGAAGATTCAAAGAGAGTGAGATGCCAGCTCCTTTCATTCAGTCAGTAGCTTCAAACATTTCTGGACGTTTTTCAATGGCAAAAATCAATGAATATTGTAAATGCACAAACAGTAATATCTCCGCATTGCAAGGTGCAATTCTGAAATTTTTTGCTTTTTCCTGCTAATCCTAGCATGATAAAGAAGATTCAAAGAGAGTGAGATGCCAGCTCTTTTCATTCAGTCAGTAGCTTCAAACATTTCTGGCCGTTTTTCAATGGCAAAAATCAATGAATATTGTAAATGCACAAACAGTAATATCTCCACATTGCAAGGTGCAATTCTGAAATTTTTTGCTTTTTCCTGCTAATCCTAGCATGATAAAGAAGATTCAAAGAGAGTGAGATGCCAGCTCCTTTCATTCAGTCAGTAGCTTCAAACATTTCTGGATGTTTTTCAATGGCAAAAATCAATGAATATTGTAAATGCACAAACAGTAATATCTCCACATTGCAAGGTGCAATTCTGAAATTTTTTGCTTTTTCCTGCTAATCCTAGCATGATAAAGAAGATTCAAAGAGAGTGAGATGCCAGCTCCTTTCATTCAGTCAGTAGCTTCAAACATTTCTGGACGTTTTTCAATGGCAAAAATCAATGAATATTGTAAATGCACAAACAGTAATTTCTCCGCATTGCAAGGTGCAATTCTGAAATTTTTTGCTTTTTCCTGCTAATCCTAGCATGATAAAGAAGATTCAAAGAGAGTGAGATGCCAGCTTTTTTCATTCAGTCAGTAGCTTCAAACATTTCTGGTATATGAATAACATGATGTTTTTCAATGGCAAAAATCAATGAATATTGTAAATGCACAAACAGTAATATCTCCACATTGCAAGGTGCAATTCTGAAATTTTTTGCTTTTTCCTGCTAATCCTAGCATGATAAAGAAGATTCAAAGAGAGTGAGATGCCAGCTCTTTTCATTCAGTCAGTAGCTTCAAACATTTCTGGACGTTTTTCAATGGCAAAAATCAATGAATATTGTAAATGCACAAACAGTAATATCTCCGCATTGCAAGGTGCAATTCTGAAATTTTTTGCTTTTTCCTGCTCCTCTTAGCATGATAAAGAAGATTCAAAGAGAGTGAGATGCCAGCTCTTTTCATTCAGTCAGTAGCTTCAAACATTTCTGGTATATGAATAACATGATGTTTTTCAATGGCAAAAATCAATGAATATTGTAAATGCACAAACAGTAATATCTCCACATTGCAAGGTGCAATTCTGAAATTTTTTGCTTTTTCCTGCTAATCCTAGCATGATAAAGAAGATTCAAAGAGAGTGAGATGCCAGCTCTTTTCATTCAGTCAGTAGCTTCAAACATTTCTGGACGTTTTTCAATGGCAAAAATCAATGAATATTGTAAATGCACAAACAGTAATATCTCCGCATTGCAAGGTGCAATTCTGAAATTTTTTGCTTTTTCCTGCTAATCCTAGCATGATAAAGAAGATTCAAAGAGAGTGAGATGCCAGCTCTTTTCATTCAGTCAGTAGCTTCAAACATTTCTGGTATATGAATAACATGATGTTTTTCAATGGCAAAAAATCAATTAATATTGTAAATGCACAAACAGTAATATCTCCGCATTGCAATGTGCAATTCTGAAATTTTTTGTTTTTTCCTGCTAATCCTAGCATGATAAAGAAGATACAAAAAGAGTGAGATGCCAGCTCTTTTCATTCAGTCAGTAGCTTCAAACATTTCTGGTATATGAATAACATGATGTTTTTCAATGGCAAAAATCAATGAATATTGTAAATGCACAAACAGTAATATCTCCGCATTGCAAGGTGCAATTCTGAAATTTTTTGCTTTTTCCTGCTAATCCTAGCATGATAAAGAAGATTCAAAGAGAGTGAGATGCCAGCTCTTTTCATTCAGTCAGTAGCTTCAAACATTTCTGGTATATGAATAACATGATGTTTTTCAATGGCAAAAATCAATGAATATTGTAAATGCACAAACAGTAATATCTCCGCATTGCAAGGTGCAATTCTGAAATTTTTTGCTTTTTCCTGCTAATCCTAGCATGATAAAGAAGATTCAAAGAGAGTGAGATGCCAGCTCCTTTCATTCAGTCAGTAGATTCAAACATTTCTGGACGTTTTTCAATGGCAAAAATCAATGAATATTGTAAATGCACAAACAGTAATATCTCCGCATTGCAAGGTGCAATTCTGAAATTTTTTGCTTTTTCCTGCTAATCCTAGCATGATAAAGAAGATTCAAAGAGAGTGAGATGCCAGCTCTTTTCATTCAGTCAGTAGCTTCAAACATTTCTGGACGTTTTTCAATGGCAAAAATCAATGAATATTGTAAATTCACAAACAGTAATATCTCCACATTGCAAGGTGCAATTCTGAAATTTTTTGCTTTTTCCTGCTAATCCTAGCATGATAAAGAAGATTCAAAGAGAGTGAGATGCCAGCTCCTTTCATTCAGTCAGTAGCTTCAAACATTTCTGGACGTTTTTCAATGGCAAAAATCAATGAATATTGTAAATGCACAAACAGTAATATCTCCACATTGCAAGGTGCAATTCTGAAATTTTTTGCTTTTTCCTGCTAATCCTAGCATGATAAAGAAGATTCAAAGAGAGTGAGATGCCAGCTCCTTTCATTCAGTCAGTAGCTTCAAACATTTCTGGACGTTTTTCAATGGCAAAAATCAATGAATATTGTAAATGCACAAACAGTAATTTCTCCGCATTGCAAGGTGCAATTCTGAAATTTTTTGCTTTTTCCTGCTAATCCTAGCATGATAAAGAAGATTCAAAGAGAGTGAGATGCCAGCTCTTTTCATTCAGTCAGTAGCTTCAAACATTTCTGGTATATGAATAACATGATGTTTTTCAATGGCAAAAATCAATGAATATTGTAAATGCACAAACAGTAATATCTCCACATTGCAAGGTGCAATTCTGAAATTTTTTGCTTTTTCCTGCTAATCCTAGCATGATAAAGAAGATTCAAAGAGAGTGAGATGCCAGCTCTTTTCATTCAGTCAGTAGCTTCAAACATTTCTGGACGTTTTTCAATGGCAAAAATCAATGAATATTGTAAATGCACAAACAGTAATATCTCCGCATGGCAAGGTGCAATTCTGAAATTTTTTGCTTTTTCCTGCTCCTCTTAGCATGATAAAGAAGATTCAAAGAGAGTGAGATGCCAGCTCTTTTCATTCAGTCAGTAGCTTCAAACATTTCTGGTATATGAATAACATGATGTTTTTCAATGGCAAAAATCAATGAATATTGTAAATGCACAAACAGTAATATCTCCGCATTGCAAGGTGCAATTCTGAAATTTTTTGCTTTTTCCTGCTAATCCTAGCATGATAAAGAAGATTCAAAGAGAGTGAGATGCCAGCTCTTTTCATTCAGTCAGTAGCTTCAAACATTTCTGGTATAAGAATAACATGATGTTTTTCAATGGCAAAAATCAATTAATATTGTAAATGCACAAACAGTAATATCTCCGCATTGCAATGTGCAATTCTGAAATTTTTTGCTTTTTCCTGCTAATCCTAGCATTATAAAGAAGATACAAAAAGAGTGAGATGCCGGCTCTTTTCATTCAGTCAGTAGCTTCAAACATTTCTGGTATATGAATAACATGATGTTTTTCAATGGCAAAAATCAATGAATATTGTAAATGCACAAACAGTAATATCTCCGCATTGCAAGGTGCAATTCTGAAATTTTTTGCTTTTTCCTGCTAATCCTAGCATGATAAAGAAGATTCAAAGAGAGTGAGATGCCAGCTCTTTTCATTCAGTCAGTAGCTTCAAACATTTCTGGTATATGAATAACATGATGTTTTTCAATGGCAAAAATCAATGAATATTGTAAATGCACAAACAGTAATATCTCCGCATTGCAAGGTGCAATTCTGAAATTTTTTGCTTTTTCCTGCTAATCCTAGCATGATAAAGAAGATTCAAAGAGAGTGAGATGCCAGCTCCTTTCATTCAGTCAGTAGATTCAAACATTTCTGGACGTTTTTCAATGGCAAAAATCAATGAATATTGTAAATGCACAAACAGTAATATCTCCGCATTGCAAGGTGCAATTCTGAAATTTTTTGCTTTTTCCTGCTAATCCTAGCATGATAAAGAAGATTCAAAGAGAGTGAGATGCCAGCTCTTTTCATTCAGTCAGTAGCTTCAAACATTTCTGGACGTTTTTCAATGGCAAAAATCAATGAATATTGTAAATGCACAAACAGTAATATCTCCACATTGCAAGGTGCAATTCTGAAATTTTTTGCTTTTTCCTGCTAATCCTAGCATGATAAAGAAGATTCAAAGAGAGTGAGATGCCAGCTCCTTTCATTCAGTCAGTAGCTTCAAACATTTCTGGATGTTTTTCAATGGCAAAAATCAATGAATATTGTAAATGCACAAACAGTAATATCTCCACATTGCAAGGTGCAATTCTGAAAATTTTTGCTTTTTCCTGCTAATCCTAGCATGATAAAGAAGATTCAAAGAGAGTGAGATGCCAGCTCCTTTCATTCAGTCAGTAGCTTCAAACATTTCTGGACGTTTTTCAATGGCAAAAATCAATGAATATTGTAAATGCACAAACAGTAATTTCTCCGCATTGCAAGGTGCAATTCTGAAATTTTTTGCTTTTTCCTGCTAATCCTAGCATGATAAAGAAGATTCAAAGAGAGTGAGATGCCAGCTCTTTTCATTCAGTCAGTAGCTTCAAACATTTCTGGTATATGAATAACATGATGTTTTTCAATGGCAAAAATCAATGAATATTGTAAATGCACAAACAGTAATATCTCCACATTGCAAGGTGCAATTCTGAAATTTTTTGCTTTTTCCTGCTAATCCTAGCATGATAAAGAAGATTCAAAGAGAGTGAGATGCCAGCTCCTTTCATTCAGTCAGTAGCTTCAAACATTTCTGGACGTTTTTCAATGGCAAAAATCAATGAATATTGTAAATGCACAAACAGTAATTTCTCCGCATTGCAAGGTGCAATTCTGAAATTTTTTGCTTTTTCCTGCTAATCCTAGCATGATAAAGAAGATTCAAAGAGAGTGAGATGCCAGCTCTTTTCATTCAGTCAGTAGCTTCAAACATTTCTGGACGTTTTTCAATGGCAAAAATCAATGAATATTGTAAATGCACAAACAGTAATATCTCCGCATTGCAAGGTGCAATTCTGAAATTTTTTGCTTTTTCCTGCTAATCCTAGCATGATAAAGAAGATTCAAAGAGAGTGAGATGCCAGCTCTTTTCATTCAGTCAGTAGCTTCAAACATTTCTGGTATATGAATAACATGATGTTTTTCAATGGCAAAAATCAATGAATATTGTAAATGCACAAACAGTAATTTCTCCGCATTGCAATGTGCAATTCTGAAATTTTTTGCTTTTTCCTGCTAATCCTAGCATGATAAAGAAGATTCAAAGAGAGTGAGATGCCAGCTCTTTTCATTCAGTCAGTAGCTTCAAACATTTCTGGTATATGAATAACATGATGTTTTTCAATGGCAAAAATCAATGAATATTGTAAATGCACAAACAGTAATATCTCCACATTGCAAGGTGCAATTCTGAAATTTTTTGCTTTTTCCTGCTAATCCTAGCATGATAAAGAAGATTCAAAGAGAGTGAGATGCCAGCTCCTTTCATTCAGTCAGTAGCTTCAAACATTTCTGGACGTTTTTCAATGGCAAAAATCAATGAATATTGTAAATGCACAAACAGTAATTTCTCCGCATTGCAAGGTGCAATTCTGAAATTTTTTGCTTTTTCCTGCTAATCCTAGCATGATAAAGAAGATTCAAAGAGAGTGAGATGCCAGCTCTTTTCATTCAGTCAGTAGCTTCAAACATTTCTGGACGTTTTTCAATGGCAAAAATCAATGAATATCGTAAATGCACAAACAGTAATTTCTCCGCATTGCAAGGTGCAATTCTGAAATTTTTTGCTTTTTCCTGCTAATCCTAGCATGATAAAGAAGATTCAAAGAGAGTGAGATGCCAGCTCTTTTCATTCAGTCAGTAGCTTCAAACATTTCTGGACGTTTTTCAATGGCAAAAATCAATGAATATTGTAAATGCACAAACAGTAATATCTCCGCATTGCAAGGTGCAATTCTGAATTTTTTTGCTTTTTCCTGCTAATCCTAGCATGATAAAGAAGATTCAAAGAGAGTGAGATGCCAGCTCTTTTCATTCAGTGAGTAGCTTCAAACATTTCTGGTATATGAATAACATAATGTTTTTCAATGGCAAAAATCAATGAATATTGTAAATGCACAAACAGTAATATCTCCGCATTGCAAGGTGCAATTCTGAAATTTTTTGCTTTTTCCTGCTAATCCTAGCATGATAAAGAAGATTCAAAGAGAGTGAGATGCCAGCTCCTTTCATTCAGTCAGTAGCTTCAAACATTTCTGGACGTTTTTCAATGGCAAAAATCAATGAATATTGTAAATGCACAAACAGTAATATCTCCGCATTGCAAGGTGCAATTCTGAATTTTTTTGCTTTTTCCTGCTAATCCTAGCATGATAAAGAAGATTCAAAGAGAGTGAGATGCCAGCTCTTTTCATTCAGTCAGTAGCTTCAAACATTTCTGGACGTTTTTCAATGGCAAAAATCAATGAATATTGTAAATGCACAAACAGTAATTTCTCCGCATTGCAAGGTGCAATTCTGAAATTTTTTGCTTTTTCCTGCTAATCCTAGCATGATAAAGAAGATTCAAAGAGAGTGAGATGCCAGCTCTTTTCATTCAGTCAGTAGCTTCAAACATTTCTGGTATATGAATAACATGATGTTTTTCAATGGCAAAAATCAATGAATATTGTAAATGCACAAACAGTAATATCTCCACATTGCAAGGTGCAATTCTGAAATTTTTTGCTTTTTCCTGCTAATCCTAGCATGATAAAGAAGATTCAAAGAGAGTGAGATGCCAGCTCCTTTCATTCAGTCAGTAGCTTCAAACATTTCTGGACGTTTTTCAATGGCAAAAATCAATGAATATTGTAAATGCACAAACAGTAATTTCTCCGCATTGCAAGGTGCAATTCTGAAATTTTTTGCTTTTTCCTGCTAATCCTAGCATGATAAAGAAGATTCAAAGAGAGTGAGATGCCAGCTCTTTTCATTCAGTCAGTAGCTTCAAACATTTCTGGACGTTTTTCAATGGCAAAAATCAATGAATATCGTAAATGCACAAACAGTAATTTCTCCGCATTGCAAGGTGCAATTCTGAAATTTTTTGCTTTTTCCTGCTAATCCTAGCATGATAAAGAAGATTCAAAGAGAGTGAGATGCCAGCTCTTTTCATTCAGTCAGTAGCTTCAAACATTTCTGGACGTTTTTCAATGGCAAAAATCAATGAATATTGTAAATGCACAAACAGTAATATCTCCGCATTGCAAGGTGCAATTCTGAATTTTTTTGCTTTTTCCTGCTAATCCTAGCATGATAAAGAAGATTCAAAGAGAGTGAGATGCCAGCTCTTTTCATTCAGTGAGTAGCTTCAAACATTTCTGGTATATGAATAACATAATGTTTTTCAATGGCAAAAATCAATGAATATTGTAAATGCACAAACAGTAATATCTCCGCATTGCAAGGTGCAATTCTGAAATTTTTTGCTTTTTCCTGCTAATCCTAGCATGATAAAGAAGATTCAAAGAGATTGAGATGCCAGCTCTTTTCATTCAGTCAGTAGCTTCAAACATTTCTGGTATATGAATAACATGATGTTTTTCAATGGCAAAAATCAATGAATATTGTAAATGCACAAACAGTAATATCTCCGCATTGCAAGGTGCAATTCTGAAATTTTTTGCTTTTTCCTGCTAATCCTAGCATGATAAAGAAGATTCAAAGAGAGTGAGATGCCAGCTCCTTTCATTCAGTCAGTAGCTTCAAACATTTCTGGACGTTTTTCAATGGCAAAAATCAATGAATATTGTAAATGCACAAACAGTAATATCTCCGCATTGCAAGGTGCAATTCTGAATTTTTTTGCTTTTTCCTGCTAATCCTAGCATGATAAAGAAGATTCAAAGAGAGTGAGATGCCAGCTCTTTTCATTCAGTCAGTAGCTTCAAACATTTCTGGACGTTTTTCAATGGCAAAAATCAATGAATATTGTAAATGCACAAACAGTAATTTCTCCGCATTGCAAGGTGCAATTCTGAAATTTTTTGCTTTTTCCTGCTAATCCTAGCATGATAAAGAAGATTCAAAGAGAGTGAGATGCCAGCTCTTTTCATTCAGTCAGTAGCTTCAAACATTTCTGGTATATGAATAACATGATGTTTTTCAATGGCAAAAATCAATGAATATTGTAAATGCACAAACAGTAATATCTCCGCATTGCAAGGTGCAATTCTGAATTTTTTTGCTTTTTCCTGCTAATCCTAGCATGATAAAGAAGATTCAAAGAGAGTGAGATGCCAGCTCTTTTCATTCAGTGAGTAGCTTCAAACATTTCTGGTATATGAATAACATAATGTTTTTCAATGGCAAAAATCAATGAATATTGTAAATGCACAAACAGTAATATCTCCGCATTGCAAGGTGCAATTCTGAAATTTTTTGCTTTTTCCTGCTAATCCTAGCATGATAAAGAAGATTCAAAGAGATTGAGATGCCAGCTCTTTTCATTCAGTCAGTAGCTTCAAACATTTCTGGTATATGAATAACATGATGTTTTTCAATGGCAAAAATCAATGAATATTGTAAATGCACAAACAGTAATATCTCCGCATTGCAAGGTGCAATTCTGAAATTTTTTGCTTTTTCCTGCTAATCCTAGCATGATAAAGAAGATTCAAAGAGAGTGAGATGCCAGCTCCTTTCATTCAGTCAGTAGCTTCAAACATTTCTGGACGTTTTTCAATGGCAAAAATCAATGAATATTGTAAATGCACAAACAATAATATCTCCGCATTGCAAGGTGCAATTCTGAATTTTTTTGCTTTTTCCTGCTAATCCTAGCATGATAAAGAAGATTCAAAGAGAGTGAGATGCCAGCTCTTTTCATTCAGTCAGTAGCTTCAAACATTTCTGGACGTTTTTCAATGGCAAAAATCAATGAATATTGTAAATGCACAAACAGTAATTTCTCCGCATTGCAAGGTGCAATTCTGAAATTTTTTGCTTTTTCCTGCTAATCCTAGCATGATAAAGAAGATTCAAAGAGAGTGAGATGCCAGCTCTTTTCATTCAGTCAGTAGCTTCAAACATTTCTGGTATATGAATAACATGATGTTTTCAATGGCAAAAATCAATGAATATTGTAAATGCACAAACAGTAATATCTCCGCATTGCAAGGTGCAATTCTGAAATTTTTTGCTTTTTCCTGCTAATCCTAGCATGATAAAGAAGATTCAAAGAGAGTGAGATGCCAGCTCCTTTCATTCAGTCAGTAGCTTCAAACATTTCTGGACGTTTTTCAATGGCAAAAATCAATGAATATTGTAAATGCACAAACAGTAATATCTCCGCATTGCAAGGTGCAATTCTGAAATTTTTTGCTTTTTCCTGCTAGTCCTAGCATGATAAAGAAGATTCAAAGAGAGTGAGATGCCAGCTCTTTTCATTCAGTCAGTAGCTTCAAACATTTCTGGCCGTTTTTCAATGGCAAAAATCAATGAATATTGTAAATGCACAAACAGTAATATCTCCACATTGCAAGGTGCAATTCTGAAATTTTTTGCTTTTTCCTGCTAATCCTAGCATGATAAAGAAGATTCAAAGAGAGTGAGATGCCAGCTCCTTTCATTCAGTCAGTAGCTTCAAACATTTCTGGACGTTTTTCAATAGCAAAAATCAATGAATATTGTAAATGCACAAACAGTAATATCTCCACATTGCAAGGTGCAATTCTGAAATTTTTTGCTTTTTCCTGCTAATCCTAGCATGATAAAGAAGATTCAAAGAGAGTGAGATGCCAGCTCCTTTCATTCAGTCAGTAGCTTCAAACATTTCTGGACGTTTTTCAATGGCAAAAATCAATGAATATTGTAAATGCACAAACAGTAATTTCTCCGCATTGCAAGGTGCAATTCTGAAATTTTTTGCTTTTTCCTGCTAATCCTAGCATGATAAAGAAGATTCAAAGAGAGTGAGATGCCAGCTCTTTTCATTCAGTCAGTAGCTTCAAACATTTCTGGTATATGAATAACATGATGTTTTTCAATGGCAAAAATCAATGAATATTGTAAATGCACAAACAGTAATATCTCCACATTGCAAGGTGCAATTCTGAAATTTTTTGCTTTTTCCTGCTAATCCTAGCATGATAAAGAAGATTCAAAGAGAGTGAGATGCCAGCTCCTTTCATTCAGTCAGTAGCTTCAAACATTTCTGGACATTTTTCAATAACAAAAATCAATGAATATTGTAAATGCACAAACAGTAATTTCTCCGCATTGCAAGGTGCAATTCTGAAATTTTTTGCTTTTTCCTGCTAATCCTAGCATGATAAAGAAGATTCAAAGAGAGTGAGATGCCAGCTCTTTTCATTCAGTCAGTAGCTTCAAACATTTCTGGACGTTTTTCAATGGCAAAAATCAATGAATATTGTAAATGCACAAACAGTAATATCTCCGCATTGCAAGGTGCAATTCTGAAATTTTTTGCTTTTTCCTGCTAATCCTAGCATGATAAAGAAGATTCAAAGAGAGTGAGATGCCAGCTCTTTTCATTCAGTCAGTAGCTTCAAACATTTCTGGTATATGAATAACATGATGTTTTTCAATGGCAAAAATCAATGAATATTGTAAATGCACAAACAGTAATATCTCCGCATTGCAAGGTGCAATTCTGAAATTTTTTGCTTTTTCCTGCTAATCCTAGCATGATAAAGAAGATTCAAAGAGAGTGAGATGCCAGCTCTTTTCATTCAGTCAGTAGCTTCAAACATTTCTGGACGTTTTTCAATGGCAAAAATCAGTGAATATTGTAAATGCACAAACAGTAATATCTCCGCATTGCAAGGTGCAATTCTGAAATTTTTTGCTTTTTCCTGCTAATCCTAGCATGATAAAGAAGATTCAAAGAGAGTGAGATGCCAGCTCTTTTCATTCAGTCAGTAGCTTCAAACATTTCTAGTATATGAATAACATGATGTTTTTCAATGGCAAAAATCAATGAATATTGTAAATGCACAAACAGTAATATCTCCGCATTGCAAGGTGCAATTCTGAAATTTTTTGCTTTTTCCTGCTAATCCTAGCATGATAAAGAAGATACAAAGAGAGTGAGATGCCAGCTCTTTTCATTCAGTCAGTAGCTTCAAACATTTCTGGTATATGAATAACATGATGTTTTTCAATGGCAAAAATCAATGAATATTGTAAATGCACAAACAGTAATATCTCCGCATTGCAAGGTGCAATTCTGAAATGTTTTGCTTTTTCCTGCTAATCCTAGCATGATAAAGAAGATTCAAAGAGAGTGAGATGCCAGCTCTTTTCATTCAGTCAGTAGCTTCAAACATTTCTGGTATATGAATAACATGATGTTTTTCAATGGCAAAAATCAATGAATATTGTAAATGCACAAACAGTAATATCTCCGCATTGCAAGGTGCAATTCTGAAATTTTTTGCTTTTTCCTGCTAATCCTAGCATGATAAAGAAGATTCAAAGAGAGTGAGATGCCAGCTCCTTTCATTCAGTCAGTAGCTTCAAACATTTCTGGACGTTTTTCAATGGCAAAAATCAATGAATATTGTAAATGCACAAACAGTAATATCTCCACATTGCAAGGTGCAATTCTGAAATTTTTTGCTTTTTCCTGCTAATCCTAGCATGATAAAGAAGATTCAAAGAGAGTGAGATGCCAGCTCTTTTCATTCAGTCAGTAGCTTCAAACATTTCTGGTATATGAATAACATGATGTTTTTCAATGGCAAAAATCAATGAATATTGTAAATGCACAAACAGTAATATCTCCGCATTGCAAGGTGCAATTCTGAAATTTTTTGCTTTTTCCTGCTAATCCTAGCATGATAAAGAAGATTCAAAGAGAGTGAGATGCCAGCTCCTTTCATTCAGTCAGTAGCTTCAAATATTTCTGGTCGTTTTTCAATGGCAAAAATCAATGAATATTGTAAATGCACAAACAGTAATATCTCCGCATTGCAAGGTGCAATTCTGAAATTTTTTGCTTTTTCCTGCTAATCCTAGCATGATAAAGAAGATTCAAAGAGAGTGAGATGCCAGCTCTTTTCATTCAGTCAGTAACTTCAAACATTTCTGGACGTTTTTCAATGGCAAAAATCAATGAATATTGTAAATGCACAAACAGTAATTTCTCCGCATTGCAAGGTGCAATTCTGAAATTTTTTGCTTTTTCCTGCTAATCCTAGCATGATAAAGAAGATTCAAAGAGAGTGAGATGCCAGCTCTTTTCATTCAGTCAGTAGCTTCAAACATTTCTGGTATATGAATAACATGATGTTTTCAATGGCAAAAATCAATGAATATTGTAAATGCACAAACAGTAATATCTCCACATTGCAAGGTGCAATTCTGAAATTTTTTGCTTTTTCCTGCTAATCCTAGCATGATAAAGAAGATTCAAAGAGAGTGAGATGCCAGCTCTTTTCATTCAGTCAGTAGCTTCAAACATTTCTGGTATATGAATAACATGATGTTTTTCAATGGCAAAAATCAATGAATATTGTAAATGCACAAACAGTAATATCTCCGCATTGCAAGGTGCAATTCTGAAATTTTTTGCTTTTTCCTGCTAATCCTAGCATGATAAAGAAGATTCAAAGAGAGTGAGATGCCAGCTCCTTTCATTCAGTCAGTAGCTTCAAACATTTCTGGACGTTTTTCAATGGCAAAAATCAATGAATATTGTAAATGCACAAACAGTAATATCTCCGCATTGCAAGGTGCAATTCTGAAATTTTTTGCTTTTTCCTGCTAATCCTAGCATGATAAAGAAGATTCAAAGAGAGTGAGATGCCAGCTCTTTTCATTCAGTCAGTAGCTTCAAACATTTCTGGCCGTTTTTCAATGGCAAAAATCAATGAATATTGTAAATGCACAAACAGTAATATCTCCACATTGCAAGGTGCAATTCTGAAATTTTTTGCTTTTTCCTGCTAATCCTAGCATGATAAAGAAGATTCAAAGAGAGTGAGATGCCAGCTCCTTTCATTCAGTCAGTAGCTTCAAACATTTCTGGACGTTTTTCAATGGCAAAAATCAATGAATATTGTAAATGCACAAACAGTAATATCTCCACATTGCAAGGTGCAATTCTGAAATTTTTTGCTTTTTCCTGCTAATCCTAGCATGATAAAGAAGATTCAAAGAGAGTGAGATGCCAGCTCCTTTCATTCAGTCAGTAGCTTCAAACATTTCTGGACGTTTTTCAATGGCAAAAATCAATGAATATTGTAAATGCACAAACAGAAATTTCTCCGCATTGCAAGGTGCAATTCTGAAATTTTTTGCTTTTTCCTGCTAATCCTAGCATGATAAAGAAGATTCAAAGAGAGTGAGATGCCAGCTCTTTTCATTCAGTCAGTAGCTTCAAACATTTCTGGTATATGAATAACATGATGTTTTTCAATGGCAAAAATCAATGAATATTGTAAATGCACAAACAGTAATATCTCCACATTGCAAGGTGCAATTCTGAAATTTTTTGCTTTTTCCTGCTAATCCTAGCATGATAAAGAAGATTCAAAGAGAGTGAGATGCCAGCTCCTTTCATTCAGTCAGTAGCTTCAAACATTTCTGGACGTTTTTCAATGGCAAAAATCAGTGAATATTGTAAATGCACAAACAGTAATATCTCCGCATTGCAAGGTGCAATTCTGAAATTTTTTGCTTTTTCCTGCTAATCCTAGCATGATAAAGAAGATTCAAAGAGAGTGAGATGCCAGCTCTTTTCATTCAGTCAGTAGCTTCAAACATTTCTAGTATATGAATAACATGATGTTTTTCAATGGCAAAAATCAATGAATATTGTAAATGCACAAACAGTAATATCTCCGCATTGCAAGGTGCAATTCTGAAATTTTTTGCTTTTTCCTGCTAATCCTAGCATGATAAAGAAGATACAAAGAGAGTGAGATGCCAGCTCTTTTCATTCAGTCAGTAGCTTCAAACATTTCTGGTATATGAATAACATGATGTTTTTCAATGGCAAAAATCAATGAATATTGTAAATGCACAAACAGTAATATCTCCGCATTGCAAGGTGCAATTCTGAAATGTTTTGCTTTTTCCTGCTAATCCTAGCATGATAAAGAAGATTCAAAGAGAGTGAGATGCCAGCTCTTTTCATTCAGTCAGTAGCTTCAAACATTTCTGGTATATGAATAACATGATGTTTTTCAATGGCAAAAATCAATGAATATTGTAAATGCACAAACAGTAATATCTCCGCATTGCAAGGTGCAATTCTGAAATTTTTTGCTTTTTCCTGCTAATCCTAGCATGATAAAGAAGATTCAAAGAGAGTGAGATGCCAGCTCCTTTCATTCAGTCAGTAGCTTCAAACATTTCTGGACGTTTTTCAATGGCAAAAATCAATGAATATTGTAAATGCACAAACAGTAATATCTCCGCATTGCAAGGTGCAATTCTGAAATTTTTTGCTTTTTCCTGCTAATCCTAGCATGATAAAGAAGATTCAAAGAGAGTGAGATGCCAGCTCTTTTCATTCAGTCAGTAGCTTCAAACATTTCTGGCCGTTTTTCAATGGCAAAAATCAATGAATATTGTAAATGCACAAACAGTAATATCTCCACATTGCAAGGTGCAATTCTGAAATTTTTTGCTTTTTCCTGCTAATCCTAGCATGATAAAGAAGATTCAAAGAGAGTGAGATGCCAGCTCCTTTCATTCAGTCAGTAGCTTCAAACATTTCTGGACGTTTTTCAATGGCAAAAATCAATGAATATTGTAAATGCACAAACAGTAATATCTCCACATTGCAAGGTGCAATTCTGAAATTTTTTGCTTTTTCCTGCTAATCCTAGCATTATAAAGAAGATTCAAAGAGAGTGAGATGCCAGCTCCTTTCATTCAGTCAGTAGCTTCAAACATTTCTGGACGTTTTTCAATGGCAAAAATCAATGAATATTGTAAATGCACAAACAGAAATTTCTCCGCATTGCAAGGTGCAATTCTGAAATTTTTTGCTTTTTCCTGCTAATCCTAGCATGATAAAGAAGATTCAAAGAGAGTGAGATGCCAGCTCTTTTCATTCAGTCAGTAGCTTCAAACATTTCTGGTATATGAATAACATGATGTTTTTCAATGGCAAAAATCAATGAATATTGTAAATGCACAAACAGTAATATCTCCACATTGCAAGGTGCAATTCTGAAATTTTTTGCTTTTTCCTGCTAATCCTAGCATGATAAAGAAGATTCAAAGAGAGTGAGATGCCAGCTCCTTTCATTCAGTCAGTAGCTTCAAACATTTCTGGACGTTTTTCAATGGCAAAAATCAGTGAATATTGTAAATGCACAAACAGTAATATCTCCGCATTGCAAGGTGCAATTCTGAAATTTTTTGCTTTTTCCTGCTAATCCTAGCATGATAAAGAAGATTCAAAGAGAGTGAGATGCCAGCTCTTTTCATTCAGTCAGTAGCTTCAAACATTTCTAGTATATGAATAACATGATGTTTTTCAATGGCAAAAATCAATGAATATTGTAAATGCACAAACAGTAATATCTCCGCATTGCAAGGTGCAATTCTGAAATTTTTTGCTTTTTCCTGCTAATCCTAGCATGATAAAGAAGATACAAAGAGAGTGAGATGCCAGCTCTTTTCATTCAGTCAGTAGCTTCAAACATTTCTGGTATATGAATAACATGATGTTTTTCAATGGCAAAAATCAATGAATATTGTAAATGCACAAACAGTAATATCTCCGCATTGCAAGGTGCAATTCTGAAATGTTTTGCTTTTTCCTGCTAATCCTAGCATGATAAAGAAGATTCAAAGAGAGTGAGATGCCAGCTCTTTTCATTCAGTCAGTAGCTTCAAACATTTCTGGTATATGAATAACATGATGTTTTTCAATGGCAAAAATCAATGAATATTGTAAATGCACAAACAGTAATATCTCCGCATTGCAAGGTGCAATTCTGAAATTTTTTGCTTTTTCCTGCTAATCCTAGCATGATAAAGAAGATTCAAAGAGAGTGAGATGCCAGCTCCTTTCATTCAGTCAGTAGCTTCAAACATTTCTGGACGTTTTTCAATGGCAAAAATCAATGAATATTGTAAATGCACAAACAGTAATATCTCCACATTGCAAGGTGCAATTCTGAAATTTTTTGCTTTTTCCTGCTAATCCTAGCATGATAAAGAAGATTCAAAGAGAGTGAGATGCCAGCTCTTTTCATTCAGTCAGTAGCTTCAAACATTTCTGGTATATGAATAACATGATGTTTTTCAATGGCAAAAATCAATGAATATTGTAAATGCACAAACAGTAATATCTCCGCATTGCAAGGTGCAATTCTGAAATTTTTTGCTTTTTCCTGCTAATCCTAGCATGATAAAGAAGATTCAAAGAGAGTGAGATGCCAGCTCCTTTCATTCAGTCAGTAGCTTCAAATATTTCTGGACGTTTTTCAATGGCAAAAATCAATGAATATTGTAAATGCACAAACAGTAATATCTCCGCATTGCAAGGTGCAATTCTGAAATTTTTTGCTTTTTCCTGCTAATCCTAGCATGATAAAGAAGATTCAAAGAGAGTGAGATGCCAGCTCTTTTCATTCAGTCAGTAGCTTCAAACATTTCTGGACGTTTTTCAATGGCAAAAATCAATGAATATTGTAAATGCACAAACATTAATTTCTCCGCATTGCAAGGTGCAATTCTGAAATTTTTTGCTTTTTCCTGCTAATCCTAGCATGATAAAGAAGATTCAAAGAGAGTGAGATGCCAGCTCTTTTCATTCAGTCAGTAGCTTCAAACATTTCTGGTATATGAATAACATGATGTTTTTCAATGGCAAAAATCAATGAATATTGTAAATGCACAAACAGTAATATCTCCACATTGCAAGGTGCAATTCTGAAATTTTTTGCTTTTTCCTGCTAATCCTAGCATGATAAAGAAGATTCAAAGAGAGTGAGATGCCAGCTCTTTTCATTCAGTCAGTAGCTTCAAACATTTCTGGTATATGAATAACATGATGTTTTTCAATGGCAAAAATCAATGAATATTGTAAATGCACAAACAGTAATATCTCCGCATTGCAAGGTGCAATTCTGAAATTTTTTGCTTTTTCCTGCTAATCCTAGCATGATAAAGAAGATTCAAAGAGAGTGAGATGCCAGCTCCTTTCATTCAGTCAGTAGCTTCAAACATTTCTGGACGTTTTTCAATGGCAAAAATCAATGAATATTGTAAATGCACAAACAGTAATATCTCCGCATTGCAAGGTGCAATTCTGAAATTTTTTGCTTTTTCCTGCTAATCCTAGCATGATAAAGAAGATTCAAAGAGAGTGAGATGCCAGCTCTTTTCATTCAGTCAGTAGCTTCAAACATTTCTGGCCGTTTTTCAATGGCAAAAATCAATGAATATTGTAAATGCACAAACAGTAATATCTCCACATTGCAAGGTGCAATTCTGAAATTTTTTGCTTTTTCCTGCTAATCCTAGCATGATAAAGAAGATTCAAAGAGAGTGAGATGCCAGCTCCTTTCATTCAGTCAGTAGCTTCAAACATTTCTGGACGTTTTTCAATGGCAAAAATCAATGAATATTGTAAATGCACAAACAGTAATATCTCCACATTGCAAGGTGCAATTCTGAAATTTTTTGCTTTTTCCTGCTAATCCTAGCATGATAAAGAAGATTCAAAGAGAGTGAGATGCCAGCTCCTTTCATTCAGTCAGTAGCTTCAAACATTTCTGGACGTTTTTCAATGGCAAAAATCAATGAATATTGTAAATGCACAAACAGAAATTTCTCCGCATTGCAAGGTGCAATTCTGAAATTTTTTGCTTTTTCCTGCTAATCCTAGCATGATAAAGAAGATTCAAAGAGAGTGAGATGCCAGCTCTTTTCATTCAGTCAGTAGCTTCAAACATTTCTGGTATATGAATAACATGATGTTTTTCAATGGCAAAAATCAATGAATATTGTAAATGCACAAACAGTAATATCTCCACATTGCAAGGTGCAATTCTGAAATTTTTTGCTTTTTCCTGCTAATCCTAGCATGATAAAGAAGATTCAAAGAGAGTGAGATGCCAGCTCCTTTCATTCAGTCAGTAGCTTCAAACATTTCTGGACGTTTTTCAATGGCAAAAATCAATGAATATTGTAAATGCACAAACAGTAATTTCTCCGCATTGCAAGGTGCAATTCTGAAATTTTTTGCTTTTTCCTGCTAATCCTAGCATGATAAAGAAGATTCAAAGAGAGTGAGATGCCAGCTCTTTTCATTCAGTCAGTAGCTTCAAACATTTCTGGACGTTTTTCAATGGCAAAAATCAATGAATATTGTAAATGCACAAACAGTAATATCTCCGCATTGCAAGGTGCAATTCTGAAATTTTTTGCTTTTTCCTGCTAATCCTAGCATGATAAAGAAGATTCAAAGAGAGTGAGATGACAGCTCTTTTCATTCAGTCAGTAGCTTCAAACATTTCTGGTATATGAATAACATGATGTTTTTCAATGGCAAAAATCAATGAATATTGTAAATGCACAAACAGTAATATCTCCGCATTGCAAGGTGCAATTCTGAAATTTTTTGCTTTTTCCTGCTAATCCTAGCATGATAAAGAAGATTCAAAGAGAGTGAGATGCCAGCTCCTTTCATTCAGTCAGTAGCTTCAAACATTTCTGGACGTTTTTCAATGGCAAAAATCAATGAAAATTGTAAATGCACAAACAGTAATATCTCCGCATTGCAAGGTGCAATTCTGAAATTTTTTGCTTTTTCCTGCTAATCCTAGCATGATAAAGAAGATTCAAAGAGAGTGAGATGCCAGCTCTTTTCATTCAGTCAGTAGTTCAAACATTTCTGGACGTTTTTCAATGGCAAAAATCAATGAATATTGTAAATGCACAAACAGTAATTTCTCCGCATTGCAAGGTGCAATTCTGAAATTTTTTGCTTTTTCCTGCTAATCCTAGCATGATAAAGAAGATTCAAAGAGAGTGAGATGCCAGCTCTTTTCATTCAGTCAGTAGCTTCAAACATTTCTGGTATATGAATAACATGATGTTTTTCAATGGCAAAAATCAATGAATATTGTAAATGCACAAAAAGTAATATCTCCACATTGCAAGGTGCAATTTTGAAATTTTTTGATTTTTCCTGCTAATCCTAGCATGATAAAGAAGATTCAAAGAGAGTGAGATGCCAGCTCCTTTCATTCAGTCAGTAGCTTCAAACATTTCTGGACGTTTTTCAATGGCAAAAATCAATGAATATTGTAAATGCACAAACAGTAATTTCTCCGCATTGCAAGGTGCAATTCTGAAATTTTTTGCTTTTTCCTGCTAATCCTAGCATGATAAAGAAGATTCAAAGAGAGTGAGATGCCAGCTCTTTTCATTCAGTCAGTAGCTTCAAACATTTCTGGTATATGAATAACATGATGTTTTTCAATGGCAAAAATCAATGAATATTGTAAATGCACAAACAGTAATATCTCCACATTGCAAGGTGCAATTCTGAAATGTTTTGCTTTTTCCTGCTAATCCTAGCATGATAAAGAAGATTCAAAGAGAGTGAGATGCCAGCTCCTTTCATTCAGTCAGTAGCTTCAAACATTTCTGGACGTTTTTCAATGGCAAAAATCAATGAATATTGTAAATGCACAAACAGTAATTTCTCCGCATTGCAAGGTGCAATTCTGAAATTTTTTGCTTTTTCCTGCTAATCCTAGCATGATAAAGAAGATTCAAAGAGAGTGAGATGCCAGCTCTTTTCATTCAGTCAGTAGCTTCAAACATTTCTGGACGTTTTTCAATGGCAAAAATCAATGAATATTGTAAATGCACAAACAGTAATATCTCCGCATTGCAAGGTGCAATTCTGAAATTTTTTGCTTTTTCCTGCTCCTCTTAGCATGATAAAGAAGATTCAAAGAGAGTGAGATGCCAGCTCTTTTCATTCAGTCAGTAGCTTCAAACATTTCTGGTATATGAATAACATGATGTTTTTCAATGGCAAAAATCAATGAATATTGTAAATGCACAAACAGTAATATCTCCGCATTGCAAGGTGCAATTCTGAAATTTTTTGCTTTTTCCTGCTAATCCTAGCATGATAAAGAAGATACAAAGAGAGTGAGATGCCAGCTCTTTTCATTCAGTCAGTAGCTTCAAACATTTCTGGTATATGAATAACATGATGTTTTTCAATGGCAAAAATCAATGAATATTGTAAATGCACAAACAGTAATATCTCCGCATTGCAAGGTGCAATTCTGAAATGTTTTGCTTTTTCCTGCTAATCCTAGCATGATAAAGAAGATTCAAAGAGAGTGAGATGCCAGCTCCTTTCATTCAGTCAGTAGCTTCAAACATTTCTGGACGTTTTTCAATGGCAAAAATCAATGAATATTGTAAATGCACAAACAGTAATATCTCCACATTGCAAGGTGCAATTCTGAAATTTTTTGCTTTTTCCTGCTAATCCTAGCATGATAAAGAAGATTCAAAGAGAGTGAGATGCCAGCTCCTTTCATTCAGTCAGTAGCTTCAAACATTTCTGGACGTTTTTCAATGGCAAAAATCAATGAATATTGTAAATGCACAAACAGAAATTTCTCCGCATTGCAAGGTGCAATTCTGAAATTTTTTGCTTTTTCCTGCTAATCCTAGCATGATAAAGAAGATTCAAAGAGAGTGAGATGCCAGCTCTTTTCATTCAGTCAGTAGCTTCAAACATTTCTGGTATATGAATAACATGATGTTTTTCAATGGCAAAAATCAATGAATATTGTAAATGCACAAACAGTAATATCTCCACATTGCAAGGTGCAATTCTGAAATTTTTTGCTTTTTCCTGCTAATCCTAGCATGATAAAGAAGATTCAAAGAGAGTGAGATGCCAGCTCCTTTCATTCAGTCAGTAGCTTCAAACATTTCTGGACGTTTTTCAATGGCAAAAATCAATGAATATTGTAAATGCACAAACAGTAATTTCTCCGCATTGCAAGGTGCAATTCTGAAATTTTTTGCTTTTTCCTGCTAATCCTAGCATGATAAAGAAGATTCAAAGAGAGTGAGATGCCAGCTCTTTTCATTCAGTCAGTAGCTTCAAACATTTCTGGACGTTTTTCAATGGCAAAAATCAATGAATATTGTAAATGCACAAACAGTAATATCTCCGCATTGCAAGGTGCAATTCTGAAATTTTTTGCTTTTTCCTGCTAATCCTAGCATGATAAAGAAGATTCAAAGAGAGTGAGATGACAGCTCTTTTCATTCAGTCAGTAGCTTCAAACATTTCTGGTATATGAATAACATGATGTTTTTCAATGGCAAAAATCAATGAATATTGTAAATGCACAAACAGTAATATCTCCGCATTGCAAGGTGCAATTCTGAAATTTTTTGCTTTTTCCTGCTAATCCTAGCATGATAAAGAAGATTCAAAGAGAGTGAGATGCCAGCTCCTTTCATTCAGTCAGTAGCTTCAAACATTTCTGGACGTTTTTCAATGGCAAAAATCAATGAAAATTGTAAATGCACAAACAGTAATATCTCCGCATTGCAAGGTGCAATTCTGAAATTTTTTGCTTTTTCCTGCTAATCCTAGCATGATAAAGAAGATTCAAAGAGAGTGAGATGCCAGCTCTTTTCATTCAGTCAGTAGTTCAAACATTTCTGGACGTTTTTCAATGGCAAAAATCAATGAATATTGTAAATGCACAAACAGTAATTTCTCCGCATTGCAAGGTGCAATTCTGAAATTTTTTGCTTTTTCCTGCTAATCCTAGCATGATAAAGAAGATTCAAAGAGAGTGAGATGCCAGCTCTTTTCATTCAGTCAGTAGCTTCAAACATTTCTGGTATATGAATAACATGATGTTTTTCAATGGCAAAAATCAATGAATATTGTAAATGCACAAAAAGTAATATCTCCACATTGCAAGGTGCAATTTTGAAATTTTTTGATTTTTCCTGCTAATCCTAGCATGATAAAGAAGATTCAAAGAGAGTGAGATGCCAGCTCCTTTCATTCAGTCAGTAGCTTCAAACATTTCTGGACGTTTTTCAATGGCAAAAATCAATGAATATTGTAAATGCACAAACAGTAATTTCTCCGCATTGCAAGGTGCAATTCTGAAATTTTTTGCTTTTTCCTGCTAATCCTAGCATGATAAAGAAGATTCAAAGAGAGTGAGATGCCAGCTCTTTTCATTCAGTCAGTAGCTTCAAACATTTCTGGTATATGAATAACATGATGTTTTTCAATGGCAAAAATCAATGAATATTGTAAATGCACAAACAGTAATATCTCCACATTGCAAGGTGCAATTCTGAAATGTTTTGCTTTTTCCTGCTAATCCTAGCATGATAAAGAAGATTCAAAGAGAGTGAGATGCCAGCTCCTTTCATTCAGTCAGTAGCTTCAAACATTTCTGGACGTTTTTCAATGGCAAAAATCAATGAATATTGTAAATGCACAAACAGTAATTTCTCCGCATTGCAAGGTGCAATTCTGAAATTTTTTGCTTTTTCCTGCTAATCCTAGCATGATAAAGAAGATTCAAAGAGAGTGAGATGCCAGCTCTTTTCATTCAGTCAGTAGCTTCAAACATTTCTGGACGTTTTTCAATGGCAAAAATCAATGAATATTGTAAATGCACAAACAGTAATATCTCCGCATTGCAAGGTGCAATTCTGAAATTTTTTGCTTTTTCCTGCTCCTCTTAGCATGATAAAGAAGATTCAAAGAGAGTGAGATGCCAGCTCTTTTCATTCAGTCAGTAGCTTCAAACATTTCTGGTATATGAATAACATGATGTTTTTCAATGGCAAAAATCAATGAATATTGTAAATGCACAAACAGTAATATCTCCGCATTGCAAGGTGCAATTCTGAAATTTTTTGCTTTTTCCTGCTAATCCTAGCATGATAAAGAAGATACAAAGAGAGTGAGATGCCAGCTCTTTTCATTCAGTCAGTAGCTTCAAACATTTCTGGTATATGAATAACATGATGTTTTTCAATGGCAAAAATCAATGAATATTGTAAATGCACAAACAGTAATATCTCCGCATTGCAAGGTGCAATTCTGAAATGTTTTGCTTTTTCCTGCTAATCCTAGCATGATAAAGAAGATTCAAAGAGAGTGAGATGCCAGCTCTTTTCATTCAGTCAGTAGCTTCAAACATTTCTGGTATATGAATAACATGATGTTTTTCAATGGCAAAAATCAATGAATATTGTAAATGCACAAACAGTAATATCTCCGCATTGCAAGGTGCAATTCTGAAATTTTTTGCTTTTTCCTGCTAATCCTAGCATGATAAAGAAGATTCAAAGAGAGTGAGATGCCAGCTCCTTTCATTCAGTCAGTAGCTTCAAACATTTCTGGACGTTTTTCAATGGCAAAAATCAATGAATATTGTAAATGCACAAACAGTAATATCTCCGCATTGCAAGGTGCAATTCTGAAATTTTTTGCTTTTTCCTGCTAATCCTAGCATGATAAAGAAGATTCAAAGAGAGTGAGATGCCACCTCCTTTCATTCAGTCAGTAGCTTCAAACATTTCTGGACGTTTTTCAATGGCAAAAATCAATGAATATTGTAAATGCACAAACAGTAATATCTCCACATTGCAAGGTGCAATTCTGAAATTTTTTGCTTTTTTTTGCTAATCCTAGCATGATAAAGAAGATTCAAAGAGAGTGAGATGCCAGCTCCTTTCATTCAGTCAGTAGCTTCAAACATTTCTGGACGTTTTTCAATGGCAAAAATCAATGAATATTGTAAATGCACAAACAGTAATTTCTCCGCATTGCAAGGTGCAATTCTGAAATTTTTTGCTTTTTCCTGCTAATCCTAGCATGATAAAGAAGATTCAAAGAGAGTGAGATGCCAGCTCTTTTCATTCAGTCAGTAGCTTCAAACATTTCTGGTATATGAATAACATGATGTTTTTCAATGACAAAAATCAATGAATATTGTAAATGCACAAACAGTAATATCTCCACATTGCAAGGTGCAATTCTGAAATTTTTTGCTTTTTCCTACTAATCCTAGCATGATAAAGAAGTTTCAAAGAGAGTGAGATGCCAGCTCCTTTCATTCAGTCAGTAGCTTCAAACATTTCTGGACGTTTTTCAATGGCAAAAATCAATGAATATTGTAAATGCACAAACAGTAATATCTCCGCATTGCAAGGTGCAATTCTGAAATTTTTTGCTTTTTCCTGCTAATCCTAGCATGATAAAGAAGATTCAAAGAGAGTGAGATGCCAGCTCTTTTCATTCAGTCAGTAGCTTCAAACATTTCTGGACGTTTTTCAATGGCAAAAATCAATGAATATTGTAAATGCACAAACAGTAATTTCTCCGCATTGCAAGGTGCAACTCTGAAATTTTTTGCTTTTTCCTGCTAATCCTAGCATGATAAAGAAGATTCAAAGAGAGTGAGATGCCAGCTCTTTTCATTCAGTCAGTAGCTTCAAACATTTCTGGTATATGAATAACATGATGTTTTTCAATGGCAAAAATCAATGAATATTGTAAATGCACAAACAGTAATTTCTCCGCATTGCAAGGTGCAATTCTGAAATTTTTTGCTTTTTCCTGCTAATCCTAGCATGATAAAGAAGATTCAAAGATAGTGAGATGCCAGCTGTTTTCATTCAGTCAGTAGCTTCAAACATTTCTGGTATATGAATAACATGATATTTTTCAATGGCAAAAATCAATGAATATTGTAAATGCACAAACAGTAATATCTCCGCATTGCAAGGTGCAATTCTGAAATTTTTTGCTTTTTCCTGCTAATCCTAGCATGATAAAGAAGATTCAAAGAGAGTGAGATGCCAGCTCTTTTCATTCAGTCAGTAGCTTCAAACATTTTTGGACGTTTTTCAATGGCAAAAATCAATGAATATAGTAAATGCACAAACAGTAATATCTCCGCATTGCAAGGTGCAATTCTGAAATTTTTTGCTTTTTCCTGCTAATCCTAGCATGATAAAGAAGATTCAAAGAGAGTGAGATGCCAGCTCTTTTCATTCAGTCAGTAGCTTCAAACATTTCTGGTATATGAATAACATGATGTTTTTCAATGGCAAAAATCAATGAATATTGTAAATGCACAAACAGTAATATCTCCACATTGCAAGGTGCAATTCTGAAATTTTTTGCTTTTTCCTGCTCCTCTTAGCATGATAAAGAAGACTCAAAGAGAGTGAGATGCCAGCTCTTTTCATTCAGTCAGTAGCTTCAAACATTTCTGGTATATGAATAACATGATGTTTTTCAATGGCAAAAATCAATGAATATTGTAAATGCACAAACAGTAATATCTCCACATTGCAAGGTGCAATTCTGAAATTTTTTGCTTTTTCCTGCTAATCCTAGCATGATAAAGAAGATTCAAAGAGAGTGAGATGCCAGCTCCTTTCATTCAGTCAGTAGCTTCAAACATTTCTGGACGTTTTTCAATGGCAAAAATCAATGAATATTGTAAATGCACAAACAGTAATTTCTCCGCATTGCAAGGTGCAATTCTGAAATTTTTTGCTTTTTCCTGCTAATCCTAGCATGATAAAGAAGATTCAAAGAGAGTGAGATGCCAGCTCTTTTCATTCAGTCAGTAGCTTCAAACATTTCTGGACGTTTTTCAATGGCAAAAATCAATGAATATTGTAAATGCACAAACAGTAATATCTCCGCATTGCAAGGTGCAATTCTGAAATTTTTTGCTTTTTCCTGCTAATCCTAGCATGATAAAGAAGATTCAAAGAGAGTGAGATGCCAGCTCCTTTCATTCAGTCAGTAGCTTCAAACATTTCTGGACGTTTTTCAATGGCAAAAATCAATGAATATTGTAAATGCACAAACAGTAATATCTCCGCATTGCAAGGTGCAATTCTGAAATTTTTTGCTTTTTCCTGCTAATCCTAGCATGATAAAGAAGATTCAAAGAGAGTGAGATGCCAGCTCTTTTCATTCAGTCAGTAGCTTCAAACATTTCTGGACGTTTTTCAATGGCAAAAATCAATGAATATTGTAAATGCACAAACAGTAATTTCTCTGCATTGCAAGGTGCAATTCTGAAATTTTTTGCTTTTTCCTGCTAATCCTAGCATGATAAAGAAGATTCAAAGAGAGTGAGATGCCAGCTCTTTTCAATCAGTCAGTAGCTTCAAACATTTCTGGTATATGAATAACATGATGGTTTTCAATGGCAAAAATCAATGAATATTGTAAATGCACAAACAGTAATTTCTCCGCATTGCAAGGTGCAATTCTGAAATTTTTTGCTTTTTCCTGCTAATCCTAGCATGATAAAGAAGATTCAAAGAGAGTGAGATGCCAGCTCCTTTCATTCAGTCAGTAGCTTCAAACATTTCTGGACGTTTTTCAATGGCAAAAATCAATGAATATTGTAAATGCACAAACAGTAATTTCTCCGCATTGCAAGGTGCAATTCTGAAATTTTTTGCTTTTTCCTGCTAATCCTAGCTTGATAAAGAAGATTCAAAGAGAGTGAGATGCCAGCTCTTTTCATTCAGTCAGTAGCTTCAAACATTTCTGGACATTTTTCAATGGCAAAAATCAATGAATATTGTAAATGCACAAACAGAAATTTCTCCGCATTGCAAGGTGCAATTCTGAAATTTTTTGCTTTTTCCTGCTAATCCTAGCATGATAAAGAAGATTCAAAGAGAGTGAGATGCCAGCTCTTTTCATTCAGTCAGTAGCTTCAAACATTTCTGGTATATGAATAACATGATGTTTTTCAATGGCAAAAATCAATGAATATTGTAAATGCACAAACAGTAATTTCTCCGCATTGCAAGGTGCAATTCTGAAATTTTTTGCTTTTTCCTGCTAATCCTAGCATGATAAAGAAGATTCAAAGAGAATGAGATGCCAGCTCCTTTCATTCAGTCAGTAGCTTCAAACATTTCTGGACGTTTTTCAATGGCAAAAATCAATGAATATTGTAAATGCACAAACAGTAATATCTCCGCATTGCAAGGTGCAATTCTGAAATTTTTTGCTTTTTCCTGCTAATCCTAGCATGATAAAGAAGATTCAAAGAGAGTGAGATGCCAGCTCTTTCATTCAGTCAGTAGCTTCAAACATTTCTGGACGTTTTTCAATGGCAAAAATCAATGAATATTGTAAATGCACAAACAGTAATTTCTCCGCATTGCAAGGTGCAATTCTGAAATTTTTTGCTTTTTCCTGCTAATCCTAGCATGATAAAGAAGATTCAAAGAGAGTGAGATGCCAGCTCTTTTCATTCAGTCAGTAGCTTCAAACATTTCTGGTATATGAATAACATGATGTTTTTCAATGGCAAAAATCAATGAATATTGTAAATGCACAAACAGTAATATCTCAACATTGCAAGGTGCAATTCTGAAATTTTTTGCTTTTTCCTGCTAATCCTAGCATGATAAAGAAGATTCAAAGAGAGTGAGATGCCAGCTCCTTTCATTCAGTCAGTAGCTTCAAACATTTCTGGACGTTTTTCAATGGCAAAAATCAATGAATATTGTAAATGCACAAACAGTAATTTCTCCGCATTGCAAGGTGCAATTCTGAAATTTTTTGCTTTTTCCTGCTAATCCTAGCATGATAAAGAAGATTCAAAGAGAGTGAGATGCCAGCTCTTTTCATTCAGTCAGTAGCTTCAAACATTTCTGGTATATGAATAACATGATGTTTTTCAATGGCAAAAATCAATGAATATTGTAAATGCACAAACAGTAATATCTCCACATTGCAAGGTGCAATTCTGAAATTTTTTGCTTTTTCCTGCTAATCCTAGCATGATAAAGAAGATTCAAAGAGAGTGAGATGCCAGCTCCTTTCATTCAGTCAGTAGCTTCAAACATTTCTGGACGTTTTTCAATGGCAAAAATCAATGAATATTGTAAATGCACAAACAGTAATTTCTCCGCATTGCAAGGTGCAATTCTGAAATTTTTTGCTTTTTCCTGCTAATCCTAGCATGATAAAGAAGATTCAAAGAGAGTGAGATGCCAGCTCTTTTCATTCAGTCAGTAGCTTCAAACATTTCTGGTATATGAATAACATGATGTTTTTCAATGGCAAAAATCAATGAATATTGTAAATGCACAAACAGTAATATCTCTGCATTGCAATGTGAAATTCTGAAATTTTTTGCTTTTTCCTGCTAATCCTAGCATGATAAAGAAGATTCAAAGAGAGTGAGTTGCCAGCTCTTTTCATTCAGTCAGTAGCTTCAAACATTTCTGGTATATGAATAACATGATGTTTTTCAATGGCAAAAATCAATGAATATTTTAAATGCACAAACAGTAATATCTCCACATTGCAAGGTGCAATTCTGAAATGTTTTGCTTTTTCCTACTAATCCTAGCATGATAAAGAAGTTTCAAAGAGAGTGAGATGCCAGCTCCTTTCATTCAGTCAGTAGCTTCAAACATTTCTGGACGTTTTTCAATGGCAAAAATCAATGAATATTGTAAATGCACAAACAGTAATATCTCCGCATTGCAAGGTGCAATTCTGAAATTTTTTGCTTTTTCCTGCTAATCCTAGCATGATAAAGAAGATTCAAAGAGAGTGAGATGCCAGCTCTTTTCATTCAGTCAGTAGCTTCAAACATTTCTGGACATTTTTCAATGGCAAAAATCAATGAATATTGTAATGCACAAACAGTAATATCTCCGCATTGCAAGGTGCAATTCTGAAATTTTTTGCTTTTTCCTGCTAATCCTAGCATGATAAAGAAGATTCAAAGAGAGTGAGATGCCAGCTCCTTTCATTCAGTCAGTAGCTTCAAACATTTCTGGACGTTTTTCAATGGCAAAAATCAATGAATATTGTAAATGCACAAACAGTAATTTCTCCGCATTGCAAGGTGCAATTCTGAAATTTTTTGCTTTTTCCTGCTAATCCTAGCATGATAAAGAAGATTCAAAGAGAGTGAGATGCCAGCTCTTTTCATTCATTCAGTAGCTTCAAACATTTCTGGTATATGAATAACATGATGTTTTTCAATGGCAAAAATCAATGAATATTGTAAATGCACAAACAGTAATTTCTCCGCATTGCAAGGTGCAATTCTGAAATTTTTTGCTTTTTCCTGCTAATCCTAGCATGATAAAGAAGATTCAAAGATAGTGAGATGCCAGCTGTTTTCATTCAGTCAGTAGCTTCAAACATTTCTGGTATATGAATAACATGATATTTTTCAATGGCAAAAATCAATGAATATTGTAAATGCACAAACAGTAATATCTCCGCATTGCAAGGTGCAATTCTGAAATTTTTTGCTTTTTCCTGCTAATCCTAGCATGATAAAGAAGATTCAAAGAGAGTGAGATGCCAGCTCTTTTCATTCAGTCAGTAGCTTCAAACATTTTTGGACGATTTTCAATGGCAAAAATCAATGAATATAGTAAATGCACAAACAGTAATATCTCCGCATTGCAAGGTGCAATTCTGAAATTTTTTGATTTTTCCTGCTAATCCTAGCATGATAAAGAAGATTCAAAGAGAGTGAGATGCCAGCTCTTTTCATTCAGTCAGTAGCTTCAAACATTTCTGGTATATGAATAACATGATGTTTTTCAATGGCAAAAATCAATGAATATTGTAAATGCACAAACAGTAATATCTCCACATTGCAAGGTGCAATTCTGAAATTTTTTGCTTTTTCCTGCTCCTCTTAGCATGATAAAGAAGATTCAAAGAGAGTGAGATGCCAGCTCTTTTCATTCAGTCAGTAGCTTCAAACATTTCTGGTATATGAATAACATGATGTTTTTCAATGGCAAAAATCAATGAATATTGTAAATGCACAAACAGTAATTTCTCCGCATTGCAAGGTGCAATTCTGAAATTTTTTGCTTTTTCCTGCTAATCCTAGCATGATAAAGAAGATTCAAAGAGAGTGAGATGCCAGCTCCTTTCATTCAGTCAGTAGCTTCAAACATTTCTGGACGTTTTTCAATGGCAAAAATCAATGAATATTGTAAATGCACAAACAGTAATATCTCCGCATTGCAAGGTGCAATTCTGAAATTTTTTGCTTTTTCCTGCTAATCCTAGCATGATAAAGAAGATTCAAAGAGAGTGAGATGCCAGCTCTTTTCATTCAGTCAGTAGCTTCAAACATTTCTGGACGTTTTTCAATGGCAAAAATCAATGAATATTGTAAATGCACAAACAGTAATTTCTCCGCATTGCAAGGTGCAATTCTGAAATTTTTTGCTTTTTCCTGCTAATCCTAGCATGATAAAGAAGATTCAAAGAGAGTGAGATGCCAGCTCTTTTCATTCAGTCAGTAGCTTCAAACATTTCTGGTATATGAATAACATGATGTTTTTCAATGGCAAAAATCAATGAATATTGTAAATGCACAAACAGTAATTTCTCCGCATTGCAAGGTGCAATTCTGAAATTTTTTGCTTTTTCCTGCTAATCCTAGCATGATAAAGAAGATTCAAAGAGAGTGAGATGCCAGCTCCTTTCATTCAGTCAGTAGCTTCAAACATTTCTGGACGTTTTTCAATGGCAAAAATCAATGAATATTGTAAATGCACAAACAGTAATTTCTCTGCATTGCAAGGTGCAATTCTGAAATTTTTTGCTTTTTCCTGCTAATCCTAGCATGATAAAGAAGATTCAAAGAGAGTGAGATGCCAGCTCTTTTCATTCAGTCAGTAGCTTCAAACATTTCTGGTATATGAATAACATGATGTTTTTCAATGGCAAAAATCAATGAATATTGTAAATGCACAAACAGTAATATCTCCACATTGCAAGGTGCAATTCTGAAATTTTTTGCTTTTTCCTGCTAATCCTAGCATGATAAAGAAGATTCAAAGAGAGTGAGATGCCAGCTCCTTTCATTCAGTCAGTAGCTTCAAACATTTCTGGACGTTTTTCAATGGCAAAAATCAATGAATATTGTAAATGCACAAACAGTAATTTCTCCGCATTGCAAGGTGCAATTCTGGAATTTTTTGCTTTTTTCCTGCTAATCCTAGCATGATAAAGAAGATTCAAAGAGAGTGAGATGCCAGCTCCTTTCATTCAGTCAGTAGCTTCAAACATTTCTGGTATATGAATAACATGATGTTTTTCAATGGCAAAAATCAATGAATATTGTAAATGCACAAACAGTAATATCTCCACATTGCAAGGTGCAATTCTAAAATTTTTTGCTTTTTCCTGCTCCTCTTAGTATGATAAAGAAGATTCAAAGAGAGTGAGATGCCAGCTCTTTTCATTCAGTCAGTAGCTTCAAACATTTCTGGACGTTTTTCAATGGCAAAAATCAATGAATATTGTAAATGCACAAACAGTAATATCTCCACATTGCAAGGTGCAATTCTGAAATTTTTTGCTTTTTCCTGCTCCTCCTAGCATGATAAAGAAGATTCAAAGAGAGTGAGATGCCAGCTCTTTTCATTCAGTCAGTAGCTTCAAACATTTCTGGACGTTTTTCAATGGCAAAAATCAATGAATATTGTAAATGCACAAACAATAATATCTCCGCATTGCAAGGTGCAATTCTGAAATTTTTTGCTTTTTCCTGCTAATCCTAGCATGATAAAGAAGATTCAAAGAGAGTGAGATGCCAGCTCTTTTCATTCAGTCAGTAGCTTCAAACATTTCTGGTATATGAATAACATGATGTTTTTCAATGGCAAAAATCAATGAATATTGTAAATGCACAAACAGTAATATCTCCGCATTGCAAGGTGCAATTCTGAAATTTTTTGCTTTTTCCTGCTAATCCTAGCATGATAAAGAAGATTCAAAGAGAGTGAGATGCCAGCTCTTTTCATTCAGTCAGTAGCTTCAAACATTTCTGGACGTTTTTCAATGGCAAAAATCAATGAATATTGTAAATGCACAAACAGTAATATCTCCGCATTGCAAGGTGCAATTCTGAAATTTTTTGCTTTTTCCTGCTCCTCTTAGCATGATAAAGAAGATTCAAAGAGAGTGAGATGCCAGCTCCTTTCATTCAGTCAGTAGCTTCAAACATTTCTGGTATATGAATAACATGATGTTTTTCAATGGCAAAAATCAATGAATATTGTAAATGCACAAACAGTAATATCTCCACATTGCAAGGTGCAATTCTGAAATTTTTTGCTTTTTCCTGCTCCTCTTAGCATGATAAAGAAGATTCAAAGAGAGTGAGATGCCAGCTCCTTTCATTCAGTCAGTAGCTTCAAACATTTCTGGACGTTTTTCAATGGCAAAAATCAATGAATATTGTAAATGCACAAACAGTAATATCTCCACATTGCAAGGTGCAATTCTGAAATTTTTTGCTTTTTCCTGCTCCTCTTAGCATGATAAAGAAGATTCAAAGAGAGTGAGATGCCAGCTCTTTTCATTCAGTAAGTAGCTTCAAACATTTCTGGACGTTTTTCAATGGCAATAATCAATGAATATTGTAAATGCACAAAAAGTTATATCTCCACATTGCAAGGTGCAATTCTGAAATTTTTTGCTTTTTCCTGCTTCTCCTAGCATGATAAAGAAGATTCAAAGAGAGTGAGATGCCAGCTCTTTTCATTCAGTCAGTAGCTTCATATATTTCTGGACGTTTTTCAATGGCAAAAATCAATGAATATTGTAAATGCACAAACAGTAATATCCCCGCATTGCAAGGTGCAATTCTGAAATTTTTTGCTTTTTCCTGCTAATCCTAGCATGATAAAGAAGATTCAAAGAGAGTGAGATGCCAGCTCTTTTCATTCAGTCAGTAGCTTCAAACATTTCTGGACGTATTTCAATGGCAAAAATCAATGAATATTGTAAATGCACAAACAGTAATATCTCCGCATTGCAAGGTGCAATTCTGAAATTTTTTGCTTTTTCCTGCTAATCCTAGCATGATAAAGAAGATTCAAAGAGAGTGAGATGCCAGCTCTTTTCATTCAGTCAGTAGCTTCAAACATTTCTGGACGTTTTTCAATGGCAAAAATCAATGAATATTGTAAATGCACAAACAGTAATATCTCCGCATTGGAAGGTGCAATTCTGAAATTTTTTGCTTTTTCCTGCTAATCCTAGCATGATAAAGAAGATTCAAAGAGAGTGAGATGCCAGCTCTTTTCATTCAGTCAGTAGCTTCAAACATTTCTGGTATATGAATAACATGATGTTTTTCAATGGCAAAAATCAATGAATATTGTAAATGCACAAACAGTAATATCTCCGCATTGCAAGGTGCAATTCTGAAATTTTTTGCTTTTTCCTGCTAATCCTAGCATGATAAAGAAGATTCAAAGAGAGTGAGATGCCAGCTCTTTTCATTCAGTCAGTAGCTTCAAACATTTCTGGACGTTTTTCAATGGCAAAAATCAATGAATATTGTAAATGCACAAACAATAATATCTCCGCATTGCAAGGTGCAATTCTGAAATTTTTTGCTTTTTCCTGCTAATCCTAGCATGATAAAGAAGATTCAAAGAGAGTGAGATGCCAGCTCTTTTCATTCAGTCAGTAGCTTCAAACATTTCTGGTATATGAATAACATGATGTTTTTCAATGGCAAAAATCAATGAATATTGTAAATGCACAAACAGTAATATCTCCACATTGCAAGGTGCAATTCTGAAATTTTTTGCTTTTTCCTGCTAATCCTAGCATGATAAAGAAGATTCAAAGAGAGTGAGATGCCAGCTCCTTTCATTCAGTCAGTAGCTTCAAACATTTCTGGACGTTTTTCAATGGCAAAAATCAATGAATATTGTAAATGCACAAACAGTAATATCTCCGCATTGCAAGGTGCAATTCTGAAATTTTTTGCTTTTTCCTGCTAATCCTAGCATGATAAAGAAGATTCAAACAGAGAGAGATGCCAGCTCTTTTCATTCAGTCAGTAGCTTCAAACATTTCTGGACGTTTTTCAATGACAAAAATCAATGAATATTGTAAATGCACAAACAGTAATTTCTCCGCATTGCAAGGTGCAATTCTGAAATTTTTTGCTTTTTCCTGCTAATCCTAGCATGATAAAGAAGATTCAAAGAGAGTGAGATGCCAGCTCTTTTCATTCAGTCAGTAGCTTCAAACATTTCTGGACGTTTTTCAATGGCAAAAATCAATGAATATTGTAAATGCACAAACAGTAATATCTCCGCATTGCAAGGTGCAATTCTGAAATTTTTTGCTTTTTCCTGCTAATCCTAGCATGATAAAGAAGATTCAAAGAGAGTGAGATGCCAGCTCTTTTCATTCAGTCAGTAGCTTCAAACATTTCTGGTATATGAATAACATGATGTTTTTCACTGGCAAAAATCAATGAATATTGTAAATGCACAAACATTAATATCTCCACATTGCAAGGTGCAATTCTGAAATTTTTTGCTTTTTCCTGCTAATCCTAGCATGATAAAGAAGATTCAAAGAGAGTGAGATGCCAGCTCTTTTCATTCAGTCAGTAGCTTCAAACATTTCTGGACGTTTTTCAATGGCAAAAATCAATGAATATTGTAAATGCACAAACAGTAATATCCCCACATTGCAAGGTGCAATTCTGAAATTTTTTGCTTTTTCCTGCTAATCCTAGCATGATAAAGAAGATTCAAAGAGAGTGAGATGCCAGCTCTTTTCATTCAGTCAGTAGCTTCAAACATTTCTGGACGTTTTTCAATGGCAAAAATCAATGAGAATTGTAAATGCACAAACAGTAATATCTCCGCATTGCAAGGTGCAATTCTGAAATTTTTTGCTTTTTCCTGCTAATCCTAGCATGATAAAGAAGATTCAAAGAGAGTGAGATGCCAGCTCTTTTCATTCAGTCAGTAGCTTCAAACATTTCTGGACGTTTTTCAATGGCAAAAATCAATGAATATTGTAAATGCACAAACAGTAATATCTCCGCATTGCAAGGTGCAATTCTGAAATTTTTTGCTTTTTCCTGCTAATCCTAGCATGATAAAGAAGATTCAAAGAGAGTGAGATGCCAGCTCTTTTCATTCAGTCAGTAGCTTCAAACATTTCTGGTATATGAATAACATGATGTTTTTCAATGGCAAAAATCAATGAATATTGTAAATGCACAAACAGTAATATCTCCGCATTGCAAGGTGCAATTCTGAAATTTTTTGCTTTTTCCTGCTAATCCTAGCATGATAAAGAAGATTCAAAGAGAGTGAGATGCCAGCTCTTTTCATTCAGTCAGTAGCTTCAAACATTTCTGGACGTTTTTCAATGGCAAAAATCAATGAATATTGTAAATGCACAAACAATAATATCTCCGCATTGCAAGGTGCAATTCTGAAATTTTTTGCTTTTTCCTGCTAATCCTAGCATGATAAAGAAGATTCAAAGAGAGTGAGATGCCAGCTCTTTTCATTCAGTCAGTAGCTTCAAACATTTCTGTTATATGAATAACATGATGTTTTTCAATGGCAAAAATCAATGAATATTGTAAATGCACAAACAGTAATATCTCCGCATTGCAAGGTGCAATTCTGAAATTTTTTGCTTTTTCCTGCTAAACCTAGCATGATAAAGAAGATTCAAAGAGAGTGAGATGCCAGCTCTTTTCATTCAGTCAGTAGCTTCAAACATTTCTGGACGTTTTTCAAAGGCAAAAATCAATGAATATTGTAAATGCACAAACAGTAATATCTCCGCATTGCAAGGTGCAATTCTGAAATTTTTTGCTTTTTCCTGCTCCTCTTAGCATGATAAAGAAGATTCAAAGAGAGTGAGATGCCAGCTCCTTTCATTCAGTCAGTAGCTTCAAACATTTCTGGTATATGAATAACATGATGTTTTTCAATGGCAAAAATCAATGAATATTGTAAATGCACAAACAGTAATATCTCCACATTGCAAGGTGCAATTCTGAAATTTTTTGCTTTTTCCTGCTCCTCTTAGCATGATAAAGAAGATTCAAAGAGAGTGAGATGCCAGCTCCTTTCATTCAGTCAGTAGCTTCAAACATTTCTGGACGTTTTTCAATGGCAAAAATCAATGAATATTGTAAATGCACAAACAGTAATATCTCCACATTGCAAGGTGCAATTCTGAAATTTTTTGCTTTTTCCTGCTCCTCCTAGCATGATAAAGAAGATTCAAAGAGAGTGAGATGCCAGCTCTTTTCATTCAGTCAGTATCTTCAAACATTTCTGGACGTTTTTCAATGGCAAAAATCAATGAATATTGTAAATGCACAAACAGTAATTTCTCCGCATTGCAAGGTGCAATTCTGAAATTTTTTGCTTTTTCCTGCTAATCCTAGCATGATAAAGAAGATTCAAAGAGAGTGAGATGCCAGCTCTTTTCATTCAGTCAGTAGCTTCAAACATTTCTGGTATATGAATAACATGATGTTTTTCAATGGCAAAAATCAATGAATATTGTAAATGCACAAACAGTAATATCTCCGCATTGCAAGGTGCAATTCTGAAATTTTTTGCTTTTTCCTGCTAATCCTAGCATGATAAAGAAGATTCAAAGAGAGTGAGATGCCAGCTCTTTTCATTCAGTCAGTAGCTTCAAACATTTCTGGACGTTTTTCAATGGCAAAAATCAATGAATATTGTAAATGCACAAACAGTAATATCTCCGCATTGCAAGGTGCAATTCTGAAATTTTTTGCTTTTTCCTGCTCCTCTTAGCATGATAAAGAAGATTCAAAGAGAGTGAGATGCCCGCTCTTTTCATTCAGTCAGTAGCTTCAAACATTTCTGGTATATGAATAACATGATGTTTTTCAATGGCAAAAATCAATGAATATTGTAAATGCACAAACAGTAATATCTCCACATTGCATTGTGCAATTCTGAAATTTTTTGCTTTTTCCTGCTAATCCTAGCATGATAAAGAAGATTCAAAGAGAGTGAGATGCCAGCTCCTTTCATTCAGTCAGTAGCTTCAAACATTTCTGGACGTTTTTCAATGGCAAAAATCAATGAATATTGTAAATGCACAAACAGTAATTTCTCCGCATTGCAAGGTGCAATTCTGAAATTTTTTGCTTTTTCCTGCTAATCCTAGCATGATAAAGAAGATTCAAAGAGAGTGAGATGCCAGCTCCTCTCATTCAGTCAGTAGCTTCAAACATTTCTGGTATATGAATAACATGATGTTTTTCAATGGCAAAAATCAATGAATATTGTAAATGCACAAACAGTAATATCTCCACATTGCAAGGTGCAATTCTGAAATTTTTTGCTTTTTCCTGCTCCTCTTAGCATGATAAAGAAGATTCAAAGAGAGTGAGATGCCAGCTCTTTTCATTCAGTCAGTAGCTTCAAACATTTCTGGATGTTTTTCAATGGCAAAAATCAATGAATATTGTAAATGCACAAACAGTAATATCTCCGCATTGCAAGGTGCAATTCTGAAATTTTTTGCTTTTTCCTGCTAATCCTAGCATGATAAAGAAGATTCAAAGAGAGTGAGATGCCAGCTCTTTTCATTCAGTCAGTAGCTTCAAACATTTCTGGTATATGAATAACATGATGTTTTTCAATGGCAAAAATCAATGAATATTGTAAATGCACAAACAGTAATATCTCCGCATTGCAAGGTGCAATTCTGAAATTTTTTGCTTTTTCCTGCTAATCCTAGCATGATAAAGAAGATTCAAAGAGAGTGAGATGCCAGCTCTTTTCATTCAGTCAGTAGCTTCAAACATTTCTGGACGTTTTTCAATGGCAAAAATCAATGAATATTGTAAATGCACAAACAATAATATCTCCGCATTGCAAGGTGCAATTCTGAAATTTTTTGCTTTTTCCTGCTAATCCTAGCATGATAAAGAAGATTCAAAGAGAGTGAGATGCCAGCTCTTTTCATTCAGTCAGTAGCTTCAAACATTTCTGGTATATGAATAACATGATGTTTTTCAATGGCAAAAATCAATGAATATTGTAAATGCACAAACAGTAATATCTCCACATTGCAAGGTGCAATTCTGAAATTTTTTGCTTTTTCCTGCTAATCCTAGCATGATAAAGAAGATTCAAAGAGAGTGAGATGCCAGCTCCTTTCATTCAGTCAGTAGCTTCAAACATTTCTGGACGTTTTTCAATGGCAAAAATCAATGAATATTGTAAATGCACAAACAGTAATATCTCCGCATTGCAAGGTGCAATTCTGAAATTTTTTGCTTTTTCCTGCTAATCCTAGCATGATAAAGAAGATTCAAAGAGAGTGAGATGCCAGCTCTTTTCATTCAGTCAGTAGCTTCAAACATTTCTGGTATATGAATAACATGATGTTTTTCAATGGCAAAAATCAATGAATATTGTAAATGCACAAACAGTAATATCTCCACATTGCAAGGTGCAATTCTGAAATTTTTTGCTTTTTCCTGCTAATCCTAGCATGATAAAGAAGATTCAAAGAGAGTGAGATGCCAGCTCCTTTCATTCAGTCAGTAGCTTCAAACATTTCTGGACGTTTTTCAATGGCAAAAATCAATGAAAATTGTAAATGCACAAACAGTAATATCTCCGCATTGCAAGGTGCAATTCTGAAATTTTTTTGCTTTTTCCTGCTAATCCTAGCATGATAAAGAAGATTCAAAGAGAGTGAGATGCCAGCTCTTTTCATTCAGTCAGTAGCTTCAAACATTTCTGGACGTTTTTCAATGACAAAAATCAATGAATATTGTAAATGCACAAACAGTAATTTCTCCGCATTGCAAGGTGCAATTCTGAAATTTTTTGCTTTTTCCTGCTAATCCTAGCATGATAAAGAAGATTCAAAGAGAGTGAGATGCCAGCTCTTTTCATTCAGTCAGTAGCTTCAAACATTTCTGGACGTTTTTCAATGGCAAAAATCAATGAATATTGTAAATGCACAAACAGTAATATCTCCGCATTGCAAGGTGCAATTCTGAAATTTTTTGCTTTTTCCTGCTAATCCTAGCATGATAAAGAGGATTCAAAGAGAGTGAGATGCCAGCTCTTTTCATTCAGTCAGTAGCTTCAAACATTTCTGGTATATGAATAACATGATGTTTTTCAATGGCAAAAATCAATGAATATTGTAAATGCACAAACAGTAATATCTCCGCATTGCAAGGTGCAATTCTGAAATTTTTTGCTTTTTCCTGCTCCTCTTAGCATGATAAAGAAGATTCAAAGAGAGTGAGATGCCAGCTCCTTTCATTCAGTCAGTAGCTTCAAACATTTCTGGTATATGAATAACATGATGTTTTTCAATGGCAAAAATCAATGAATATTGTAAATGCACAAACAGTAATATCTCCACATTGCAAGGTGCAATTCTGAAATTTTTTGCTTTTTCCTGCTCCTCTTAGCATGATAAAGAAGATTCAAAGAGAGTGAGATGCCAGCTCCTTTCATTCAGTCAGTAGCTTCAAACATTTCTGGACGTTTTTCAATGGCAAAAATCAATGAATATTGTAAATGCACAAACAGTAATATCTCCACATTGCAAGGTGCAATTCTGAAATTTTTTGCTTTTTCCTGCTCCTCCTAGCATGATAAAGAAGATTCAAAGAGAGTGAGATGCCAGCTCTTTTCATTCAGTCAGTATCTTCAAACATTTCTGGACGTTTTTCAATGGCAAAAATCAATGAATATTGTAAATGCACAAACAGTAATTTCTCCGCATTGCAAGGTGCAATTCTGAAATTTTTTGCTTTTTCCTGCTAATCCTAGCATGATAAAGAAGATTCAAAGTGAGTGAGATGCCAGCTCTTTTCATTCAGTCAGTAGCTTCAAACATTTCTGGTATATGAATAACATGATGTTTTTCAATGGCAAAAATCAATGAATATTGTAAATGCACAAACAGTAATATCTCCGCATTGCAAGGTGCAATTCTGAAATTTTTTGCTTTTTCCTGCTAATCCTAGCATGATAAAGAAGATTCAAAGAGAGTGAGATGCCAGCTCTTTTCATTCAGTCAGTAGCTTCAAACATTTCTGGACGTTTTTCAATGGCAAAAATCAATGAATATTGTAAATGCACAAACAGTAATATCTCCGCATTGCAATGTGCAATTCTGAAATTTTTTGCTTTTTCCTGCTCCTCTTAGCATGATAAAGAAGATTCAAAGAGAGTGAGATGCCAGCTCTTTTCATTCAGTCAGTAGCTTCAAACATTTCTGGTATATGAATAACATGATGTTTTTCAATGGCAAAAATCAATGAATATTGTAAATGCACAAACAGTAATATCTCCACATTGCATTGTGCAATTCTGAAATTTTTTGCTTTTTCCTGCTAATCCTAGCATGATAAAGAAGATTCAAAGAGAGTGAGATGCCAGCTCCTTTCCTTCAGTCAGTAGCTTCAAACATTTCTGGACGTTTTTCAATGGCAAAAATCAATGAATATTGTAAATGCACAAACAGTAATTTCTCCGCATTGCAAGGTGCAATTCTGAAATTTTTTGCTTTTTCCTGCTAATCCTAGCATGATAAAGAAGATTCAAAGAGAGTGAGATGCCAGCTCCTCTCATTCAGTCAGTAGCTTCAAACATTTCTGGTATATGAATAACATGATGTTTTTCAATGGCAAAAATCAATGAATATTGTAAATGCACAAACAGTAATATCTCCACATTGCAAGGTGCAATTCTGAAATTTTTTGCTTTTTCCTGCTCCTCTTAGCATGATAAAGAAGATTCAAAGAGAGTGAGATGCCAGCTCTTTTCATTCAGTAAGTAGCTTCAAACATTTCTGGACGTTTTTCAATGGCAATAATCAATGAATATTGTAAATGCACAAAAAGTAATATCTCCACATTGCAAGGTGCAATTCTGAAATTTTTTGCTTTTTCCTGCTCCTCCTAGCATGATAAAGAAGATTCAAAGAGAGTGAGATGCCAGCTCTTTACATTCAGTCAGTAGCTTCAAATATTTCTGGACGTTTTTCAATGGCAAAAATCAATGAATATTGTAAATGCACAAACAGTAATATCCCCGCATTGCAAGGTGCAATTCTGAAATTTTTTGCTTTTTCCTGCTAATCCTAGCATGATAAAGAAGATTCAAAGAGAGTGAGATGCCAGCTCTTTTCATTCAGTCAGTAGCTTCAAACATTTCTGGACGTTTTTCAATGGCAAAAATCAATGAATAGTAAATGCACAAACAGTAATATCTCCGCATTGCAAGGTGCAATTCTGAAATTTTTTGCTTTTTCCTGTTAATCCTAGCATGATAAAGAAGATTCAAAGAGAGTGAGATGCCAGCTCTTTTCATTCAGTCAGTAGCTTCAAACATTTCTGGACGTTTTTCAATGGCAAAAATCAATGAATATTGTAAATGCACAAACAGTAATATCTCCGCATTGCAAGGTGCAATTCTGAAATTTTTTGCTTTTTCCTGCTAATCATAGCATGATAAAGAAGATTCAAAGAGAGTGAGATGCCAGCTCTTTTCATTCAGTCAGTAGCTTCAAACATTTCTGGTATATGAATAACATGATGTTTTTCAATGGCAAAAATCAATGAATATTGTAAATGCACAAACAGTGATATCTCCGCATTGCAAGGTGCAATTCTGAAATTTTTTGCTTTTTCCTGCTAATCCTAGCATGATAAAGAAGCTTCAAAGAGAGTGAGATGCCAGCTCTTTTCATTCAGTCAGTAGCTTCAAACATTTCTGGACGTTTTTCAATGGCAAAAATCAATGAATATTGTTAATGCACAAACAATAATATCTCCGCATTGCAAGGTGCAATTCTGAAATTGTTTGCTTTTTCCTGCTAATCCTAGCATGATAAAGAAGATTCAAAGAGAGTGAGATGCCAGCTCTTTTCATTCAGTCAGTAGCTTCAAACATTTCTGGTATATGAATAACATGATGTTTTTCAATGGCAAAAATCAATGAATATTGTAAATGCACAAACAGTAATATCTCCACATTGCAAGGTGCAATTCTGAAATTTTTTGCTTTTTCCTGCTAATCCTAGCATGATAAAGAAGATTCAAAGAGATTGAGATGCCAGCTCCTTTCATTCAGTCAGTAGCTTCAAACATTTCTGGACGTTTTTCAATGGCAAAAATCAATGAATATTGTAAATGCACAAACAGTAATATCTCCGCATTGCAAGGTGCAATTCTGAAATTTTTTGCTTTTTCCTGCTAATCCTAGCATGATAAAGAAGATTCAAACAGCGTGAGATGCCAGCTCTTTTCATTCAGTCAGTAGCTTCAAACATTTCTGGTATATGAATAACATGATGTTTTTCAATGGCAAAAATCAATGAATATTGTAAATGCACAAACAGTAATATCTCCACATTGCAAGGTGCAAGTCTGAAATTTTTTGCTTTTTCCTGCTAATCCTAGCATGATAAAGAAGATTCAAAGAGAGTGAGATGCCAGCTCCTTTCATTCAGTCAGTAGCTTCAAACATTTCTGGACGTTTTTCAATTGCAAAAATCAATGAATATTGTAAATGCACAAACAGTAATATCTCCGCATTGCAAGGTGCAATTCTGAAATTTTTTTGCTTTTTCCTGCTAATCCTAGCATGATAAAGAAGATTCAAAGAGAGTGAGATGCCAGCTCTTTTCATTCAGTCAGTAGCTTCAAACATTTCTGGACGTTTTTCAATGACAAAAATCAATGAATATTGTAAATGCACAAACAGTAATTTCTCCGCATTGCAAGGTGCAATTCTGAAATTTTTTGCTTTTTCCTGCTAATCCTAGCATGATAAAGAAGATTCAAAGAGAGTGAGATGCCAGCTCTTTTCATTCAGTCAGTAGCTTCAAACATTTCTGGACGTTTTTCAATGGCAAAAATCAATGAATATTGTAAATGCACAAACAGTAATATCTCCGCATTGCAAGGTGCAATTCTGAAATTTTTTGCTTTTTCCTGCTAATCCTAGCATGATAAAGAAGATTCAAAGAGAGTGAGATGCCAGCTCTTTTCATTCAGTCAGTAGCTTCAAACATTTCTGGTATATGAATAACATGATGTTTTTCAATGGCAAAAATCAATGAATATTGTAAATGCACAAACAGTAATATCTCCGCATTGCAAGGTGCAATTCTGAAATTTTTTGCTTTTTCCTGCTAATCCTAGCATGATAAAGAAGATTCAAAGAGAGTGAGATGCCAGCTCTTTTCATTCAGTCAGTAGCTTCAAACATTTCTGGACGTTTTTCAATGGCAAAAATCAATGAATATTGTAAATGCACAAACAGTAATATCTACGCATTGCAAGGTGCAATTCTGAAATTTTTTGCTTTTTCCTGCTAATCCTAGCATGATAAAGAAGATTCAAAGAGAGTGAGATGCCAGCTCTTTTCATTCAGTCAGTAGCTTCAAACATTTCTGGTATATGAATAACATGATGTTTTTCAATGGCAAAAATCAATGAATATTGTAAATGCACAAACAGTAATTTCTCCACATTGCAAGGTGCAATTCTGAAATTTTTTGCTTTTTCCTGCTAATGCTAGCATGATAAAGAAGATTCAAAGAGAGTGAGATGCCAGCTCCTTTCATTCAGTCAGTAGCTTCAAACATTTCTGGTATATGAATAACATGATGTTTTTCAATGGCAAAAATCAATGAATATTGTAAATGTACAAACAGTAATATCTCCACATTGCAAGGTGCAATTCTGAAATTTTTTGCTTTTTCCTGCTAATCCTAGCATGGTAAAGAAGATTCAAAGAGAGTGAGATGCCAGCTCCTTTCATTCAGTCAGTAGCTTCAAACATTTCTGGACGTTTTTCAATGGCAAAAATCAATGAATATTGTAAATGCACAAACAGTAATTTCTCCGCATTGCAAGGTGCAATTCTGAAATTTTTTGCTTTTTCCTGCTAATCCTAGCATGATAAAGAAGATTCAAAGAGAGTGAGATGCCAGCTCTTTTCATTCAGTCAGTAGCTTCAAACATTTCTGGACGTTTTTCAATGGCAAAAATCAATGAATATTGTAAATGCACAAACAGTAATATCTCCACATTGCAAGGTGCAATTCTGAAATTTTTTGCTTTTTCCTGCTCCTCCTAGCATGATAAAGAAGATTCAAAGAGAGTGAGATGCCAGCTCTTTTCATTCAGTCAGTATCTTCAAACATTTCTGGACGTTTTTTAATGGCAAAAATCAATGAATATTGTAAATGCACAAACACTAATTTCTCCGCATTGCAAGGTGCAATTCTGAAATTTTTTGCTTTTTCCTGCTAATCCTAGCATGATAAAGAAGATTCAAAGAGAGTGAGATGCCAGCTCTTTTCATTCAGTCAGTAGCTTCAAACATTTCTGGTATATGAATAACATGATGTTTTTCAATGGCAAAAATCAATGAATATTGTAAATGCACAAACAGTAATATCTCCGCATTGCAAGGTGCAATTCTGAAATTTTTTGCTTTTTCCTGCTAATCCTAGCATGATAAAGAAGATTCAAAGAGAGTGAGATGCCAGCTCTTTTCATTCAGTCAGTAGCTTCAAACATTTCTGGACGTTTTTCAATGGCAAAAATCAATGAATATTGTAAATGCACAAACAGTAATATCTCCGCATTGCAAGGTGCAATTCTGAAATTTTTTGCTTTTTCCTGCTCCTCTTAGCATGATAAAGAAGATTCAAAGAGAGTGAGATGCCAGCTCTTTTCATTCAGTCAGTAGCTTCAAACATTTCTGGTATATGAATAACATGATGTTTTTCAATGGCAAAAATCAATGAATATTGTAAATGCACAAACAGTAATATCTCCACATTGCATTGTGCAATTCTGAAATTTTTTGCTTTTTCCTCCTAATCCTAGCATGATAAAGAAGATTCAAAGAGAGTGAGATGCCAGCTCCTTTCATTCAGTCAGTAGCTTCAAACATTTCTGGACGTTTTTCAATGGCAAAAATCAATGAATATTGTAAATGCACAAACAGTAATTTCTCCGCATTGCAAGGTGCAATTCTGAAATTTTTTGCTTTTTCCTGCTAATCCTAGCATGATAAAGAAGATTCAAAGAGAGTGAGATGCCAGCTCCTCTCATTCAGTCAGTAGCTTCAAACATTTCTGGTATATGAATAACATGATGTTTTTCAATGGCAAAAATCAATGAATATTGTAAATGCACAAACAGTAATATCTCCACATTGCAAGGTGCAATTCTGAAATTTTTTGCTTTTTCCTGCTCCTCTTAGCATGATAAAGAAGATTCAAAGAGAGTGAGATGCCAGCTCTTTTAATTCAGTAAGTAGCTTCAAACATTTCTGGACGTTTTTCAATGGCAATAATCAATGAATATTGTAAATGCACAAAAAGTAATATCTCCACATTGCAAGGTGCAATTCTGAAATTTTTTGCTTTTTCCTGCTCCTCCTAGCATGATAAAGAAGATTCAAAGAGAGTGAGATGCCAGCTCTTTTCATTCAGTCAGTAGCTTCAAACATTTCTGGACGTTTTTCAATGGCAAAAATCAATGAATATTGTAAATGCACAAACAGTAATATCTCCGCATTGCAAGGTGCAATTCTGAAATTTTTTGCTTTTTCCTGCTAATCCTAGCATGATAAAGAAGATTCAAAGAGAGTGAGATGCCAGCTCTTTTCATTCAGTCAGTAGCTTCAAACATTTCTGGTATATGAATAACATGATGTTTTTCAATGGCAAAAATCAATGAATATTGTAAATGCACAAACAGTAATATCTCCGCATTGCAAGGTGCAATTCTGAAATTTTTTGCTTTTTCCTGCTAATCCTAGCATGATAAAGAAGATTCAAAGAGAGTGAGATGCCAGCTCTTTTCATTCAGTCAGTAGCTTCAAACATTTCTGGACGTTTTTCAATGGCAAAAATCAATGAATATTGTAAATGCACAAACAATAATATCTCCGCATTGCAAGGTGCAATTCTGAAATTTTTTGCTTTTTCCTGCTAATCCTAGCATGATAAAGAAGATTCAAAGAGAGTGAGATGCCAGCTCTTTTCATTCAGTCAGTAGCTTCAAACATTTCTGGTATATGAATAACATGATGTTTTTCAATGGCAAAAATCAATGAATATTGTAAATGCACAAACAGTAATATCTCCACATTGCAAGGTGCAATTCTGAATTTTTTTGCTTTTTCCTGCTAATCCTAGCATGATAAAGAAGATTCAAAGAGAGTGAGATGCCAGCTCCTTTCATTCAGTCAGTAGCTTCAAACATTTCTGGACGTTTTTCAATGGCAAAAATCAATGAATATTGTAAATGCACAAACAGTAATATCTCCGCATTGCAAGGTGCAATTCTGAAATTTTTTTGCTTTTTCCTGCTAATCCTAGCATGATAAAGAAGATTCAAAGAGAGTGAGATGCCAGCTCTTTTCATTCAGTCAGTAGCTTCAAACATTTCTGGACGTTTTTCAATGACAAAAATCAATGAATATTGTAAATGCACAAACAGTAATTTCTCCGCATTGCAAGGTGCAATTCTGAAATTTTTTGCTTTTTCCTGCTAATCCTAGCATGATAAAGAAGATTCAAAGAGAGTGAGATGCCAGCTCTTTTCATTCAGTCAGTAGCTTCAAACATTTCTGGACGTTTTTCAATGGCAAAAATCAATGAATATTGTAAATGCACAAACAGTAATATCTCCGCATTGCAAGGTGCAATTCTGAAATTTTTTGCTTTTTCCTGCTAATCCTAGCATGATAAAGAAGATTCAAAGAGAGTGAGATGCCAGCTCTTTTCATTCAGTCAGTAGCTTCAAACATTTCTGGTATATGAATAACATGATGTTTTTCAATGGCAAAAATCAATGAATATTGTAAATGCACAAACAGTAATATCTCCACATTGCAAGGTGCAATTCTGAAATTTTTTGCTTTTTCCTGCTAATCCTAGCATGATAAAGAAGATTCAAAGAGAGTGAGATGCCAGCTCTTTTCATTCAGTCAGTAGTTTCAAACATTTCTGGACGTTTTTCAATGGCAAAAATCAATGAATATTGTAAATGCACAAACAGTAATATCTCCACATTGCAAGGTGCAATTCTGAAATTTTTTGCTTTTTCCTGCTCCTCTTAGCATGATAAAGAAGATTCAAAGAGAGTGAGATGCCAGCTCTTTTCATTCAGTCAGTAGCTTCAAACATTTCTGGTATATGAATAACATGATGTTTTTCAATGGCAAAAATCAATGAATATTGTAAATGCACAAACAGTAATATCTCCGCATTGCAAGGTGCAATTCTGAAATTTTTTGCTTTTTCCTGCTAATCCTAGCATGATAAAGAAGATTCAAAGAGAGTGAGATGCCAGCTCTTTTCATTCAGTCAGTAGCTTCAAACATTTCTGGACGTTTTTCAATGGCAAAAATCAATGAATATTGTAAATGCACAAACAGTAATATCTCCGCATTGCAAGGTGCAATTCTGAAATTTTTTGCTTTTTCCTGCTAATCCTAGCATGATAAAGAAGATTCAAAGAGAGTGAGATGCCAGCTCCTTTCATTCAGTCAGTAGCTTCAAACATTTCTGGAATATGAATAACATGATGTTTTTCAATGGCAAAAATCAATGAATATTGTAAATGCACAAACAGTAATTTCTCCGCATTGCAAGGTGCAATTCTGAAATTTTTTGCTTTTTCCTGCTAATCCTAGCATGATAAAGAAGATTCAAAGAGAGTGAGATGCCAGCTCCTTTCATTCAGTCAGTAGCTTCAAACATTTCTGGTATATGAATAACATGATGTTTTTCAATGGCAAAAATCAATGAATATTGTAAATGCACAAACAGTAATTTCTCCGCATTGCAAGGTGCAATTCTGAAATTTTTTGCTTTTTCCTGCTAATCCTAGCATGATAAAGAAGATTCAAAGAGAGTGAGATGCCAGCTCCTTTCATTCAGTCAGTAGCTTCAAACATTTCTGGTATATGAATAACATGATGTTTTTCAATGGCAAAAATCAATGAATATTGTAAATGCACAAACAGTAATATCTCCACATTGCAAGGTGCAATTCTGAAATTTTTTGCTTTTTCCTGCTAATCCTAGCATGGTAAAGAAGATTCAAAGAGAGTGAGATGCCAGCTCCTTTCATTCAGTCAGTAGCTTCAAACATTTCTGGACGTTTTTCAATGGCAAAAATCATTGAATATTGTAAATGCACAAACAGTAATTTCTCCGCATTGCAAGGTGCAATTCTGAAATTTTTTGCCTTTTCCTGCTAATCCTAGCATGATAAAGAAGATTCAAAGAGAGTGAGATGCCAGCTCTTTTCATTCAGTCAGTAGCTTCAAACATTCATGGACGTTTTTCAATGGCAAAAATCAATGAATATTGTAAATGCACAAACAGTAATTTCTCCGCATTGCAAGGTGCAATTCTGAAATTTTTTGCTTTTTCCTGCTAATCCTAGCATGATAAAGAAGATTCAAAGAGAGTGAGATGCCAGCTCTTTTCATTCAGTCAGTAGCTTCAAACATTTCTGGACGTTTTTCAATGGCAAAAATCAATGAATATTGTAAATGCACAAACAGTAATATCTCCGCATTGCAAGGTGCAATTCTGAAATTTTTTGCTTTTTCCTGCTAATCCTAGCATGATAAAGAAGATTCAAAGAGAGTGAGATGCCAGCTCCTTTCATTCAGTCAGTAGCTTCAAACATTTCTGGTATATGAATAACATGATGTTTTTCAATGGCAAAAATCAATGAATATTGTAAATGCACAAACAGTAATTTCTCCGCATTGCAAGGTGCAATTCTGAAATTTTTTGCTTTTTCCTGCTAATCCTAGCATGATAAAGAAGATTCAAAGAGAGTGAGATGCCAGCTCCTTTCATTCAGTCAGTAGCTTCAAACATTTCTGGTATATGAATAACATGATGTTTTTCAATGGCAAAAATCAATGAATATTGTAAATGCACAAACAGTAATATCTCCACATTGCAAGGTGCAATTCTGAATTTTTTTGCTTTTTCCTGCTAATCCTAGCATGATAAAGAAGATTCAAAGAGAGTGAGATGCCAGCTCCTTTCATTCAGTCAGTAGCTTCAAACATTTCTGGACGTTTTTCAATGGCAAAAATCAATGAATATTGTAAATGCACAAACAGTAATATCTCCGCATTGCAAGGTGCAATTCTGAAATTTTTTTGCTTTTTCCTGCTAATCCTAGCATGATAAAGAAGATTCAAAGAGAGTGAGATGCCAGCTCTTTTCATTCAGTCAGTAGCTTCAAACATTTCTGGACGTTTTTCAATGACAAAAATCAATGAATATTGTAAATGCACAAACAGTAATTTCTCCGCATTGCAAGGTGCAATTCTGAAATTTTTTGCTTTTTCCTGCTAATCCTAGCATGATAAAGAAGATTCAAAGAGAGTGAGATGCCAGCTCTTTTCATTCAGTCAGTAGCTTCAAACATTTCTGGACGTTTTTCAATGGCAAAAATCAATGAATATTGTAAATGCACAAACAGTAATATCTCCGCATTGCAAGGTGCAATTCTGAAATTTTTTGCTTTTTCCTGCTAATCCTAGCATGATAAAGAAGATTCAAAGAGAGTGAGATGCCAGCTCTTTTCATTCAGTCAGTAGCTTCAAACATTTCTGGTATATGAATAACATGATGTTTTTCAATGGCAAAAATCAATGAATATTGTAAATGCACAAACAGTAATATCTCCACATTGCAAGGTGCAATTCTGAAATTTTTTGCTTTTTCCTGCTAATCCTAGCATGATAAAGAAGATTCAAAGAGAGTGAGATGCCAGCTCTTTTCATTCAGTCAGTAGTTTCAAACATTTCTGGACGTTTTTCAATGGCAAAAATCAATGAATATTGTAAATGCACAAACAGTAATATCTCCACATTGCAAGGTGCAATTCTGAAATTTTTTGCTTTTTCCTGCTCCTCTTAGCATGATAAAGAAGATTCAAAGAGAGTGAGATGCCAGCTCTTTTCATTCAGTCAGTAGCTTCAAACATTTCTGGTATATGAATAACATGATGTTTTTCAATGGCAAAAATCAATGAATATTGTAAATGCACAAACAGTAATATCTCCGCATTGCAAGGTGCAATTCTGAAATTTTTTGCTTTTTCCTGCTAATCCTAGCATGATAAAGAAGATTCAAAGAGAGTGAGATGCCAGCTCTTTTCATTCAGTCAGTAGCTTCAAACATTTCTGGACGTTTTTCAATGGCAAAAATCAATGAATATTGTAAATGCACAAACAGTAATATCTCCGCATTGCAAGGTGCAATTCTGAAATTTTTTGCTTTTTCCTGCTAATCCTAGCATGATAAAGAAGATTCAAAGAGAGTGAGATGCCAGCTCCTTTCATTCAGTCAGTAGCTTCAAACATTTCTGGTATATGAATAACATGATGTTTTTCAATGGCAAAAATCAATGAATATTGTAAATGCACAAACAGTAATTTCTCCGCATTGCAAGGTGCAATTCTGAAATTTTTTGCTTTTTCCTGCTAATCCTAGCATGATAAAGAAGATTCAAAGAGAGTGAGATGCCAGCTCCTTTCATTCAGTCAGTAGCTTCAAACATTTCTGGTATATGAATAACATGATGTTTTTCAATGGCAAAAATCAATGAATATTGTAAATGCACAAACAGTAATTTCTCCGCATTGCAAGGTGCAATTCTGAAATTTTTTGCTTTTTCCTGCTAATCCTAGCATGATAAAGAAGATTCAAAGAGAGTGAGATGCCAGCTCCTTTCATTCAGTCAGTAGCTTCAAACATTTCTGGTATATGAATAACATGATGTTTTTCAATGGCAAAAATCAATGAATATTGTAAATGCACAAACAGTAATATCTCCACATTGCAAGGTGCAATTCTGAAATTTTTTGCTTTTTCCTGCTAATCCTAGCATGGTAAAGAAGATTCAAAGAGAGTGAGATGCCAGCTCCTTTCATTCAGTCAGTAGCTTCAAACATTTCTGGACGTTTTTCAATGGCAAAAATCAATGAATATTGTAAATGCACAAACAGTAATTTCTCCGCATTGCAAGGTGCAATTCTGAAATTTTTTGCCTTTTCCTGCTAATCCTAGCATGATAAAGAAGATTCAAAGAGAGTGAGATGCCAGCTCTTTTCATTCAGTCAGTAGCTTCAAACATTTCTGGACGTTTTTCAATGGCAAAAATCAATGAATATTGTAAATGCACAAACAGTAATTTCTCCGCATTGCAAGGTGCAATTCTGAAATTTTTTGCTTTTTCCTGCTAATCCTAGCATGATAAAGAAGATTCAAAGAGAGTGAGATGCCAGCTCTTTTCATTCAGTCAGTAGCTTCAAACATTTCTGGACGTTTTTCAATGGCAAAAATCAATGAATATTGTAAATGCACAAACAGTAATATCTCCGCATTGCAAGGTGCAATTCTGAAATTTTTTGCTTTTTCCTGCTAATCCTAGCATGATAAAGAAGATTCAAAGAGAGTGAGATGCCAGCTCCTTTCATTCAGTCAGTAGCTTCAAACATTTCTGGTATATGAATAACATGATGTTTTTCAATGGCAAAAATCAATGAATATTGTAAATGCACAAACAGTAATTTCTCCGCATTGCAAGGTGCAATTCTGAAATTTTTTGCTTTTTCCTGCTAATCCTAGCATGATAAAGAAGATTCAAAGAGAGTGAGATGCCAGCTCCTTTCATTCAGTCAGTAGCTTCAAACATTTCTGGTATATGAATAACATGATGTTTTTCAATGGCAAAAATCAATGAATATTGTAAATGCACAAACATTAATTTCTCCGCATTGCAAGGTGCAATTCTGAAATTTTTTGCTTTTTCCTGCTAATCCTAGCATGATAAAGAAGATTCAAAGAGAGTGAGATGCCAGCTCCTTTCATTCAGTCAGTAGCTTCAAACATTTCTGGTATATGAATAACATGATGTTTTTCAATGGCAAAAATCAATGAATATTGTAAATGCACAAACAGTAATATCTCCACATTGCAAGGTGCAATTCTGAAATTTTTTGCTTTTTCCTGCTAATCCTAGCATGGTAAAGAAGATTCAAAGAGAGTGAGATGCCAGCTCCTTTCATTCAGTCAGTAGCTTCAAACATTTCTGGACGTTTTTCAATGGCAAAAATCAATGAATATTGTAAATGCACAAACAGTAATTTCTCCGCATTGCAAGGTGCAATTCTGAAATTTTTTGCCTTTTCCTGCTAATCCTAGCATGATAAAGAAGATTCAAAGAGAGTGAGATGCCAGCTCTTTTCATTCAGTCAGTAGCTTCAAACATTTCTGGACGTTTTTCAATGGCAAAAATCAATGAATATTGTAAATGCACAAACAGTAATATCTCCGCATTGCAAGGTGCAATTCTGAAATTTTTTGCTTTTTCCTGCTAATCCTAGCATGATAAAGAAGATTCAAAGAGAGTGAGATGCCAGCTCTTTTCATTCAGTCAGTAGCTTCAAACATTTCTGGTATATGAATAACATGATGTTTTTCAATGGCAAAAATCAATGAATATTGTAATTGCACATACAGTAATATCTCCGCATTGCAAGGTGCAATTCTGAAATTTTTTGCTTTTTCCTGCTAATCCTAGCATGATAAAGAAGATTCAAAGAGAGTGAGATGCCAGCTCTTTTCATTCAGTCAGTAGCTTCAAACATTTCTGGACGTTTTTCAATGGCAAAAATCAATGAATATTGTAAATGCACAAACAGTAATTTCTCCGCATTGCAAGGTGCAATTCTGAAATTTTTTGCTTTTTCCTGCTAATCCTAGCATGATAAAGAAGATTCAAAGAGAGTGAGATGCCAGCTCTTTTCATTCAGTCAGTAGCTTCAAACATTTCTGGTATATGAATAACATGATGTTTTTCAATGGCAAAAATCAATGAATATTGTAAATGCACAAACAGTAACATCTCCGCATTGCAAGGTGAAATTCTGAATTTTTTTGCTTTTTCCTGCTAATCCTAGCATGATAAAGAAGATTCAAAGAGAGTGAGATGCCAGCTCTTTTCATTCAGTCAGTAGCTTCAAACATTTCTGGACGTTTTTCAATGGAAAAAATCAATGAATATTGTAAATGCACAAACAGTAATTTCTCCGCATTGCAAGGTGCAATTCTGAAATTTTTTGCTTTTTCCTGCTAATCCTAGCATGATAAAGAAGATTCAAAGAGAGTGAGATGCCAGCTCTTTTCATTCAGTCAGTAGCTTCAAACATTTCTGGACGTTTTTCAATGGCAAAAATCAATGAATATTGTAAATGCACAAACAGTAATATCTCCGCATTGCAAGGTGCTATTCTGAAATTTTTTGCTTTTTCCTGCTAATCCTAGCATGGTAAAGAAGATTCAAAGAGAGTGAGATGCCAGCTCTTTTCATTCAGTCAGTAGCTTCAAACATTTCTGGTATATGAATAACATGATGTTTTTCAATGGCAAAAATCAATGAATATTGTAAATGCACAAACAGTAATATCTCCGCATTGCAAGGTGCAATTCTGAAATTTTTTGCTTTTTCCTGCTAATCCTAGCATGATAAAGAAGATTCAAAGAGAGTGAGATGCCAGCTCTTTTCATTCAGTCAGTAGCTTCAAACATTTCTGGACGTTTTTCAATGGCAAAAATCAATGAAAATTGTAAATGCACAAACAGTAATTTCTCCGCATTGCAAGGTGCAATTCTGAAATTTTTTGCTTTTTCCTGCTAATCCTAGCATGATAAAGAAGATTCAAAGAGAGTGAGATGCCAGCTCCTTTCATTCAGTCAGTAGCTTCAAACATTTCTGGTATATGAATAACATGATGTTTTTCAATGGCAAAAATCAATGAATATTGTAAATGCACAAACAGTAATATCTCCACATTGCAAGGTGCAATTCTGAAATTTTTTCCTTTTTCCTGCTAATCCTAGCATGATAAAGAAGATTCAAAGAGAGTGAGATGCCAGCTCCTTTCATTCAGTCAGTAGCTTCAAACATTTCTGGACGTTTTACAATGGCAAAAATCAATGAATATTGTAAATGCACAAACAGTAATTTCTCCGCATTGCAAGGTGCAATTCTGAAATTTTTTGCTTTTTCCTGCTAATCCTAGCATGATAAAGAAGATTCAAAGAGAGTGAGATGCCAGCTCTTTTCATTCAGTCAGTAGCTTCAAACATTTCTGGACGTTTTTCAATGGCAAAAATCAATGAATATTGTAAATGCACAAACAGTAATATCTCCGCATTGCAAGGTGCAATTCTGAAATTTTTTGCTTTTTCCTGCTAATCCTAGCATGATAAAGAAGATTCAAAGAGAGTGAGATGCCAGCTCTTTTCATTCAGTCAGTAGCTTCAAACATTTCTGGTATATGAATAACATGATGTTTTTCAATGGCAAAAATCAATGAATATTGTAAATGCACAAACAGTAATATCTCCACATTGCAAGGTGCAATTCTGAAATTTTTTGCTTTTTCCTGCTAATCCTAGCATGATAAAGAAGATTCAAAGAGAGTGAGATGCCAGCTCCTTTCATTCAGTCAGTAGCTTCAAACATTTCTGGATGTTTTTCAATGGCAAAAATCAATGAATATTGTAAATGCACAAACAGTAATATCTCCGCATTGCAAGGTGCAATTCTGAAATTTTTTGCTTTTTCCTGCTAATCCTAGCATGATAAAGAAGATTCAAAGAGAGTGAGATGCCAGCTCTTTTCATTCAGTCAGTAGCTTCAAACATTTCTGGTATATGAATAACATGATGTTTTTCAATGGCAAAAATCAATGAATATTGTAAATGCACAAACAGTAATATCTCCACATTGCAAGGTGCAATTCTGAAATTTTTTGCTTTTTCCTGCTAATCCTAGCATGATAAAGAAGATTCAAAGAGAGTGAGATGCCAGCTCCTTTCATTCAGTCAGTAGCTTCAAACATTTCTGGACGTTTTTCAATGGCAAAAATCAATGAATATTGTAAATGCACAAACAGTAATATCTCCGCATTGCAAGGTGCAATTCTGAAATTTTTTTGCTTTTTCCTGCTAATCCTAGCATGATAAAGAAGATTCAAAGAGAGTGAGATGCCAGCTCTTTTCATTCAGTCAGTAGCTTCAAACATTTCTGGACGTTTTTCAATGACAAAAATCAATGAATATTGTAAATGCACAAACAGTAATTTCTCCGCATTGCAAGGTGCAATTCTGAAATTTTTTGCTTTTTCCTGCTAATCCTAGCATGATAAAGAAGATTCAAAGAGAGTGAGATGCCAGCTCTTTTCATTCAGTCAGTAGCTTCAAACATTTCTGGACGTTTTTCAATGGCAAAAATCAATGAATATTGTAAATGCACAAACAGTAATATCTCCGCATTGCAAGGTGCAATTCTGAAATTTTTTGCTTTTTCCTGCTAATCCTAGCATGATAAAGAAGATTCAAAGAGAGTGAGATGCCAGCTCTTTTCATTCAGTCAGTAGCTTCAAACATTTCTGGTATATGAATAAAATGATGTTTTTCAATCTCAAAAATCAATGAATATTGTAAATGCACAAACAGTAATATCTCCACATTGCAAGGTGCAATTCTGAAATTTTTTGCTTTTTCCTGCTAATCCTAGCATGATAAAGAAGATTCAAAGAGAGTGAGATGCCAGCTCTTTTCATTCAGTCAGTAGCTTCAAACATTTCTGGACGTTTTTCAATGGCAAAAATCAATGAATATTGTAAATGCACAAACAGTAATATCTCCACATTGCAAGGTGCAATTCTGAAATTTTTTGCTTTTTCCTGCTCCTCTTAGCATGATAAAGAAGATTCAAAGAGAGTGAGATGCCAGCTCTTTTCATTCAGTCAGTAGCTTCAAACATTTCTGGTATATGAATAACATGATGTTTTTCAATGGCAAAAATCAATGAATATTGTAAATGCACAAACAGTAATATCTCCGCATTGCAAGGTGCAATTCTGAAATTTTTTGCTTTTTCCTGCTAATCCTAGCATGATAAAGAAGATTCAAAGAGAGTGAGATGCCAGCTCTTTTCATTCAGTCAGTAGCTTCAAACATTTCTGGACGTTATTCAATGGCAAAAATCAATGAATATTGTAAATGCACAAACAGTAATATCTCCGCATTGCAAGGTGCAATTCTGAAATTTTTTGCTTTTTCCTGCTAATCCTAGCATGATAAAGAAGATTCAAAGAGAGTGAGATGCCAGCTCTTTTCATTCAGTCAGTAGCTTCAAACATTTCTGGTATATGAATAACATGATGTTTTTCAATGGCAAAAATCAATGAATATTGTAAATGCACAAACAGTAATTTCTCCGCATTGCAAGGTGCAATTCTGAAATTTTTTGCTTTTTCCTGCTAATCCTAGCATGATAAAGAAGATTCAAAGAGCGTGAGATGCCAGCTCCTTTCATTCAGTCAGTAGCTTCAAACATTTCTGGTATATGAATAACATGATGTTTTTCAATGGCAAAAATCAATGAATATTGTAAATGCACAAACAGTAATATCTCCACATTGCAAGGTGCAGTTCTGAAATTTTTTGCTTTTTCCTGCTAATCCTAGCATGGTAAAGAAGATTCAAAGAGAGTGAGATGCCAGCTCCTTTCATTCAGTCAGTAGCTTCAAACATTTCTGGACGTTTTTCAATGGCAAAAATCAATGAATATTGTAAATGCACAAACAGTAATATCTCCGCATTGCAAGGTGCAATTCTGAAATTTTTTGCTTTTTCCTGCTAATCCTAGCATGGTAAAGAAGATTCAAAGAGAGTGAGATGCCAGCTCCTTTCATTCAGTCAGTAGCTTCAAACATTTCTGGACGTTTTTCAATGGCAAAAATCAATGAATATTGTAAATGCACAAACAGTAATTTCTCCGCATTGCAAGGTGCAATTCTGAAATTTTTTTGCTTTTTCCTGCTAATCCTAGCATGATAAAGAAGATTCAAAGAGAGTGAGATGCCAGCTCTTTTCATTCAGTCAGTAGCTTCAAACATTTCTGGACGTTTTTCAATGGCAAAAATCAATGAATATTGTAAATGCACAAACAGTAATATCTCCGCATTGCAAGGTGCAATTCTGAAATTTTTTGCTTTTTCCTGCTAATCCTAGCATGATAAAGAAGATTCAAAGAGAGTGAGATGCCAGCTCTTTTCATTCAGTCAGTAGCTTCAAACATTTCTGGTATATGAATAACATGATGTTTTTCAATGGCAAAAATCAATGAATATTGTAAATGCACATACAGTAATATCTCCGCATTGCAAGGTGCAATTCTGAAATTTTTTGCTTTTTCCTGCTAATCCTAGCATGATAAAGAAGATTCAAAGAGAGTGAGATGCCAGCTCTTTTCATTCAGTCAGTAGCTTCAAACATTTCTGGACGTTTTTCAATGGCAAAAATCAATGAATATTGTAAATGCACAAACAGTAATTTCTCCGCATTGCAAGGTGCAATTCTGAAATTTTTTGCTTTTTCCTGCTAATCCTAGCATGATAAAGAAGATTCAAAGAGAGTGAGATGCCAGCTCTTTTCATTCAGTCAGTAGCTTCAAACATTTCTGGTATATGAATAACATGATGTTTTTCAATGGCAAAAATCAATGAATATTGTAAATGCACAAACAGTAATATCTCCGCATTGCAAGGTGAAATTCTGAAATTTTTTGCTTTTTCCTGCTAATCCTAGCATGATAAAGAAGATTCAAAGAGAGTGAGATGCCAGCTCTTTTCATTCAGTCAGTAGCTTCAAACATTTCTGGACGTTTTTCAATAGAAAAAATCAATGAATATTGTAAATGCACAAACAGTAATTTCTCCGCATTGCAAGGTGCAATTCTGAAATTTTTTGCTTTTTCCTGCTAATCCTAGCATGATAAAGAAGATTCAAAGAGAGTGAGATGCCAGCTCTTTTCATTCAGTCAGTAGCTTCAAACATTTCTGGACGTTTTTCAATGGCAAAAATAAATGAATATTGTAAATGCACAAACAGTAATATCTCCGCATTGCAAGGTGCTATTCTGAAATTTTTTGCTTTTTCCTGCTAATCCTAGCATGATAAAGAAGATTCAAAGAGAGTGAGATGCCAGCTGTTTTCATTCAGTCAGTAGCTTCAAACATTTCTGGACGTTTTTCAATGGCAAAAATCAATGAAAATTGTAAATGCACAAACAGTAATTTCTCCGCATTGCAAGGTGCAATTCTGAAATTTTTTGCTTTTTCCTGCTAATCCTAGCATGATAAAGAAGATTCAAAGAGAGTGAGATGCCAGCTCCTTTCATTCAGTCAGTAGCTTCAAACATTTCTGGTATATGAATAACATGATGTTTTTCAATGGCAAAAATCAATGAATATTGTAAATGCACAAACAGTAATATCTCCACATTGCAAGGAGCAATTCTGAAATTTTTTCCTTTTTCCTGCTAATCCTAGCATGATAAAGAAGATTCAAAGAGAGTGAGATGCCAGCTCCTTTCATTCAGTCAGTAGCTTCAAACATTTCTGGACGTTTTTCAATGGCAAAAATCAATGAATATTGTAAATGCACAAACAGTAATTTCTCCGCATTGCAAGGTGCAATTCTGAAATTTTTTGCTTTTTCCTGCTAATCCTAGCATGATAAAGAAGATTCAAAGAGAGTGAGATGCCAGCTCTTTTCATTCAGTCAGTAGCTTCAAACATTTCTGGACGTTTTTCAATGGCAAAAATCAATGAATATTGTAAATGCACAAACAGTAATATCTCCGCATTGCAAGGTGCAATTCTGAAATTTTTTGCTTTTTCCTGCTAATCCTAGCATGATAAAGAAGATTCAAAGAGAGTGAGATGCCAGCTCTTTTCATTCAGTCAGTAGCTTCAAACATTTCTGGACGTTTTTCAATGGCAAAAATCAATGAATATTGTAAATGCACAAACAGTAATATCTCCGAATTGCAAGGTGCAATTCTGAAATTTTTTGCTTTTTCCTGCTAATCCTAGCATGATAAAGAAGATTCAAAGAGGGTGAGATGCCAGCTCTTTTCATTCAGTCAGTAGCTTCAAACATTTCTGGTATATGAATAACATGATGTTTTTCAATGGCAAAAATCAATGAATATTGTAAATGCACAAACAGTAATATCTCCACATTGCAAGGTGCAATTCTGAAATTTTTTGCTTTTTCCTGCTAATCCTAGCATGATAAAGAAGATTCAAAGAGAGTGAGATGCCAGCTCCTTTCATTCAGTCAGTAGCTTCAAACATTTCTGGACGTTTTTCAATGGCAAAAATCAATGAATATTGTAAATGCACAAACAGTAATATCTCCGCATTGCAAGGTGCAATTCTGAAATTTTTTGCTTTTTCCTGCTAATCCTAGCATGATAAAGAAGATTCAAAGAGAGTGAGATGCCAGCTCTTTTCATTCAGTCAGTAGCTTCAAACATTTCTGGTATATGAATAACATGATGTTTTTCAATGGCAAAAATCAATGAATATTGTAAATGCACAAACAGTAATATCTCTACATTGCAAGGTGCAATTCTGAAATTTTTTGCTTTTTCCTGCTAATCCTAGCATGATAAAGAAGATTCAAAGAGAGTGAGATGCCAGCTCCTTTCATTCAGTCAGTAGCTTCAAACATTTCTGGACATTTTTCAATGGCAAAAATCAATGAATATTGTAAATGCACAAACAGTAATATCTCCGCATTGCAAGGTGCAATTCTGAAATTTTTTTGCTTTTTCCTGCTAATCCTAGCATGATAAAGAAGATTCAAAGAGAGTGAGATGCCAGCTCTTTTCATTCAGTCAGTAGCTTCAAACATTTCTGGACGTTTTTCAATGGCAAAAATCAATGAATATTGTAAACGCACAAACAGTAATTTCTCCGCATTGCAAGGTGCAATTCTGAAATTTTTTGCTTTTTCCTGCTAATCCTAGCATGATAAAGAAGATTCAAAGAGAGTGAGATGCCAGCTCTTTTCATTCAGTCAGTAGCTTCAAACATTTCTGGACGTTTTTCAATGGCAAAAATCAATGAATATTGTAAATGCCCAATCAGTAATATCTCCGCATTGCAAGGTGCAATTCTGAAATTTTTTGCTTTTTCCTGCTAATCCTAGCATGATAAAAAAGATTCAAAGAGAGTGAGATGCCAGCTCTTTTCATTCAGTCAGTAGCTTCAAACATTTCTGGACGTTTTTCAATGGCAAAAATCAATGAATATTGTAAATGCACAAACAGTAATATCTCCGAATTGCAAGGTGCAATTCTGAAATTTTTTGCTTTTTCCTGCTAATCCTAGCATGATAAAGAAGATTCAAAGAGGGTGAGATGCCAGCTCTTTTCATTCAGTCAGTAGCTTCAAACATTTCTGGTATATGAATAACATGATGTTTTTCAATGGCAAAAATCAATGAATATTGTAAATGCACAAACAGTAATATCTCCACATTGCAAGGTGCAATTCTGAAATTTTTTGCTTTTTCCTGCTAATCCTAGCATGATAAAGAAGATTCAAAGAGAGTGAGATGCCAGCTCCTTTCATTCAGTCAGTAGCTTCAAACATTTCTGGACGTTTTTCAATGGCAAAAATCAATGAATATTGTAAATGCACAAACAGTAATATCTCCGCATTGCAAGGTGCAATTCTGAAATTTTTTGCTTTTTCCTGCTAATCCTAGCATGATAAAGAAGATTCAAAGAGAGTGAGATGCCAGCTCTTTTCATTCAGTCAGTAGCTTCAAACATTTCTGGTATATGAATAACATGATGTTTTTCAATGGCAAAAATCAATGAATATTGTAAATGCACAAACAGTAATATCTCTACATTGCAAGGTGCAATTCTGAAATTTTTTGCTTTTTCCTGCTAATCCTAGCATGATAAAGAAGATTCAAAGAGAGTGAGATGCCAGCTCCTTTCATTCAGTCAGTAGCTTCAAACATTTCTGGACATTTTTCAATGGCAAAAATCAATGAATATTGTAAATGCACAAACAGTAATATCTCCGCATTGCAAGGTGCAATTCTGAAATTTTTTTTGCTTTTTCCTGCTAATCCTAGCATGATAAAGAAGATTCAAAGAGAGTGAGATGCCAGCTCTTTTCATTCAGTCAGTAGCTTCAAACATTTCTGGACGTTTTTCAATGGCAAAAATCAATGAATATTGTAAACGCACAAACAGTAATTTCTCCGCATTGCAAGGTGCAATTCTGAAATTTTTTGCTTTTTCCTGCTAATCCTAGCATGATAAAGAAGATTCAAAGAGAGTGAGATGCCAGCTCTTTTCATTCAGTCAGTAGCTTCAAACATTTCTGGACGTTTTTCAATGGCAAAAATCAATGAATATTGTAAATGCCCAATCAGTAATATCTCCGCATTGCAAGGTGCAATTCTGAAATTTTTTGCTTTTTCCTGCTAATCCTAGCATGATAAAAAAGATTCAAAGAGAGTGAGATGCCAGCTCTTTTCATTCAGTCAGTAGCTTCAAACATTTCTGGTATATGAATAACATGATGTTTTTCAATGGCAAAAATCAATGAATATTGTAAATGCACATACAGTAATATCTCCGCATTGCAAGGTGCAATTCTGAAATTTTTTGCTTTTTCCTGCTAATCCTAGCATGATAAAGAAGATTCAAAGAGAGTGAGATGCCAGCTCTTTTCATTCAGTCAGTAGCTTCAAACATTTCTGGACGTTTTTCAATGGCAAAAATCAATGAATATTGTAAATGCACAAACAGTAATTTCTCCGCATTGCAAGGTGCAATTCTGAAATTTTTTGCTTTTTCCTGCTAATCCTAGCATGATAAAGAAGATTCAAAGAGAGTGAGATGCCAGCTCTTTTCATTCAGTCAGTAGCTTCAAACATTTCTGGTATATGAATAACATGATGTTTTTCAATGGCAAAAATCAATGAATATTGTAAATGCACAAACAGTAATATCTCCGCATTGCAAGGTGAAATTCTGAAATTTTTTGCTTTTTCCTGCTAATCCTAGCATGATAAAGAAGATTCAAAGAGAGTGAGATGCCAGCTCTTTTCATTCAGTCAGTAGCTTCAAACATTTCTGGACGTTTTTCAATGGCAAAAATCAATGAATATTGTAAATGCACAAACAGTAATATCTCCGCATTGCAAGGTGCAATTCTGAAATTTTTTGCTTTTTCCTGCTAATCCTAGCATGATAAAGAAGATTCAAAGAGAGTGAGATGCCAGCTCTTTTCATTCAGTCAGTAGCTTCAAACATTTATGGTATATGAATAACATGATGTTTTTCAATGGCAAAAATCAATGAATATTGTAAATGCACAAACAGTAATATCTCCACATTGCAAGGTGCAATTCTGAAATTTTTTGCTTTTTCCTGCTAATCCTAGCATGATAAAGAAGATTCAAAGAGAGTGAGATGCCAGCTCTTTTCATTCAGTCAGTAGCTTCAAACATTTCTGGACGTTTTTCAATGGCAAAAATCAATGAATATTGTAAATGCACAAACAGTAATATCTCCACATTGCAAGGTGCAATTCTGAAATTTTTTGCTTTTTCCTGCTCCTCTTAGCATGATAAAGAAGATTCAAAGAGAGTGAGATGCCAGCTCTTTTCATTCAGTCAGTAGCTTCAAACATTTCTGGTATATGAATAACATGATGTTTTTCAATGGCAAAAATCAATGAATATTGTAAATGCACAAACAGTAATATCTCCGCATTGCAAGGTGCAATTCTGAAATTTTTTGCTTTTTCCTGCTAATCCAACATGATAAAGAAGATTCAAAGAGAGTGAGATGCCAGCTCTTTTCATTCAGTCAGTAGCTTCAAACATTTCTGGACGTTTTTCAATGGCAAAAATCAATGAATATTGTAAATGCACAAACAGTAATATCTCTGCATTGCAAGGTGCAATTCTGAAATTTTTTGCTTTTTCCTGCTAATCCTAGCATGATAAAGAAGATTCAAAGAGAGTGAGATGCCAGCTCTTTTCATTCAGTCAGTAGCTTCAAACATTTCTGGACGTTTTTCAATGGCAAAAATCAATGAATATTGTAAATGCACAAACAGTAATATCTCCGCATTGCAAGGTGCAATTCTGAAATTTTTTGCTTTTTCCTGCTAATCCTAGCATGATAAAGAAGATTCAAAGAGAGTGAGATGCCAGCTCTTTTCATTCAGTCAGTAGCTTCAAACATTTCTGGACGTTTTTCAATGGCAAAAATCAATGAATATTGTAAATGCACAAACAGTAATATCTCCGCATTGCAAGGTGCAATTCTGAAATTTTTTGCTTTTTCCTGCTAATCCTAGCATGATAAAGAAGATTCAAAGAGAGTGAGATGCCAGCTCTTTTCATTCAGTCAGTAGCGTCAAACATTTCTGGTATATGAATAACATGATGTTTTTCAATGGCAAAAATCAATGAATATTGTAAATGCACAAACAGTAATATCTCCGCATTGCAAGGTGCAATTCTGAAATTTTTTGCTTTTTCCTGCTAATCCTAGCATGATAAAGAAGATTCAAAGAGAGTGAGATGCCAGCTCTTTTCATTCAGTCAGTAGCTTCAAACATTTCTGGACGTTTTTCAATGGCAAAAATCAATGAATATTGTAAATGCACAAACAGTAATTTCTCCGCATTACAAGGTGCAATTCTGAAATTTTTTGCTTTTTCCTGCTAATCCTAGCATGATAAAGAAGATTCAAAGAGAGTGAGATGCCAGCTCTTTTCATTCAGTCAGTAGCTTCAAACATTTCTGGACGTTTTTCAATGGCAAAAATCAATGAATATTGTAAATGCACAAACAGTAATTTCTCCGCATTGCAAGGTGCAATTGTGAAATTTTTTGCTTTTTCCTGCTAATCCTAGCATGATAAAGAAGATTCAAAGAGAGTGAGATGCCAGCTCTTTTCATTCAGTCAGTAGCTTCAAACATTTCTGGTATATGAATAACATGATGTTTTACAATGGCAAAAATCAATGAATATTGTAAATGCACAAACAGTAATATCTCCACATTGCAACGTGCAATTCTGAAATTTTTTGCTTTTTCCTGCTAATCCTAGCATGATAAAGAAGATTCAAAGAGAGTGAGATGCCAGCTCCTTTCATTCAGTCAGTAGCTTCAAACATTTCTGGACGTTTTTCAATGGCAAAAATCAATGAATATTGTAAATGCACAAACAGTAATATCTCCGCATTGCAGGGTGCAATTCTGAAATTTTTTGCTTTTTCCTGCTAATCCTAGCATGATAAAGAAGATTCAAAGAGAGTGAGATGCCAGCTCTTTTCATTCAGTCAGTAGCTTCAAACATTTCTGGACGTTTTTCAATGGCAAAAATCAATGAATATTGTAAATGCACAAACAGTAATTTCTCCGCATTGCAAGGTGCAATTCTGAAATTTTTTGCTTTTTCCTGCTAATCCTAGCATGATAAAGAAGATTCAAAGAGAGTGAGATGCCAGCTCTTTTTATTCAGTCAGTAGCTTCAAACATTTCTGGACGTTTTTCAATGGCAAAAATCAATGAATATTGTAAATGCACAAACAGTAATATCTCCGCATTGCAAGGTGCAATTCTGAAATTTTTTGCTTTTTCCTGCTAATCCTAGCATGATAAAGAAGATTCAAAGAGAGTGAGATGCCAGCTCTTTTCATTCAGTCAGTAGCTGCAAACATTTCTGGACGTTTTTCAATGGCAAAAATCAATGAATATTGTAAATGCACAAACAGTAATATCTCCGCATTGCAAGGTGCAATTCTGAAATTTTTTGCTTTTTCCTGCTAAACCTAGCATGATAAAGAAGATTCAAAGAGAGTGAGATGCCAGCTCCTTTCATTCAGTCAGTAGCTTCAAACATTTCTGGACGTTTTTCAATGGCAAAAATCAATGAATATTGTAAATGCACAAACAGTAATTTCTCCGCATTGCAAGGTGCAATTCTGAAATTTTTTGCTTTTTCCTGTTAATCCTAGCATGATAAAGAAGATTCAAAGAGAGTGAGATGCCAGCTCCTTTCATTCAGTCAGTAGCTTCAAACATTTCTGGACGTTTTTCAATGGCAAAAATCAATGAATATTGTAAATGCACAAACAGTAATATCTCCACATTGCAAGGTGCAATTCTGAAATTTTTTGCTTTTTCCTGCTAATCCTAGCATGATAAAGAAGATTCAAAGAGAGTGAGATGCCAGCTCTTTTCATTCAGTCAGTAGCTTCAAACATTTCTGGTATATGAATAACATGATGTTTTTCAATGGCAAAAATCAATGAATATTGTAAATGCACAAACAGTAATTTCTCCGCATTGCAAGGAGCAATTCTGAAATTTTTTGCTTTTTCCTGCTAATCCTAGCATGATAAAGAAAATTCAAAGAGAGTGAGATGCCAGCTCTTTTCATTCAGTCAGTAGCTTCAAACATTTCTGGACGTTTTTCAATGGCAAAAATCAATGAATATTGTAAATGCACAAACAGTAATATCTCCGCATTGCAAGGTGCAATTCTGAAATTTTTTGCTTTTTCCTGCTAATCCTAGCATGATAAAGAAGATTCAAAGAGAGTGAGATGCCAGCTCCTTTCATTCAGTCAGTAGCTTCAAACATTTCTGGACGTTTTTTAATGGCAAAAATCAATGAATATTGTAAATGCACAAACAGTAATTTCTCCGCATTGCAAGGTGCAATTCTGAAATTTTTTGCTTTTTCCTGCTAATCCTAGCATGATAAAGAAGATTCAAAGAGAGTGAGATGCCAGCTCTTTTCATTCAGTCAGTAGCTTCAAACATTTCTGGTATATGAATAACATGATGTTTTTCAATGGCAAAAATCAATGAATATTGTAAATGCACAAACAGTAATATCTCCACATTGCAAGGTGCAATTCTGAAATTTTTTGCTTTTTCCTGCTAATCCTAGCATGATAAAGAAGATTCAAAGAGAGTGAGATGCCAGCTCCTTTCATTCAGTCAGTAGCTTCAAACATTTCTGGACGTTTTTCAATGGCAAAAATCAATGAATATTGTAAATGCACAAACAGTAATATCTCCGCATTGCAAGGTGCAATTCTGAAATTTTTTGCTTTTTCCTGCTAATCCTAGCATGATAAAGAAGATTCAAAGAGAGTGAGATGCCAGCTCTTTTCATTCAGTCAGTAGCTTCAAACATTTCTGGTATATGAATAACATGATGTTTTTCAATGGCAAAAATCAATGAATATTGTAAATGCACAAACAGTAATATCTCCACATTGCAAGGTGCAATTCTGAAATTTTTTGCTTTTTCCTGCTAATCCTAGCATGATAAAGAAGATTCAAAGAGAGTGAGATGCCAGCTCCTTTCATTCAGTCAGTAGCTTCAAACATTTCTGGACGTTTTTCAATGGCAAAAATCAATGAATATTGTAAATGCACAAACAGTAATATCTCCGCATTGCAAGGTGCAATTCTGAAATTTTTTGCTTTTTCCTGCTAATCCTAGCATGATAAAGAAGACTCAAAGAGAGTGAGATGCCAGCTGTTTTCATTCAGTCAGTAGCTTCAAACATTTCTGGACGTTTTTCAATGGCAAAAATCAATGAATATTGTAAATGCACAAACAGTAATTTCTCCGCATTGCAAGGTGCAATTCTGAAATTTTTTGCTTTTTCCTGCTAATCCTAGCATGATAAAGAAGATTCAAAGAGAGTGAGATGCCAGCTCCTTTCATTCAGTCAGTAGCTTCAAACATTTCTGGACGTTTTTCAATGGCAAAAATCAATGAATATTGTAAATGTACAAACAGTAATATCTCCGCATTGCAAGGTGCAATTCTGAAATTTTTTGCTTTTTCCTGGTAATCCTAGCATGATAAAGAAGATTCAAAGAGAGTGAGATGCCAGCTCTTTTCATTCAGTCAGTAGCTTCAAACATTTCTGGACGTTTTTCAATGGCAAAAATCAATGAATATTGTAAATGCACAAACAGTAATATCTCCGCATTGCAAGGTGCAATTGTGAAATTTTTTGCTTTTTCCTGCTAATCCTAGTATGATAAAGAAGATTCAAAGAGAGTGAGATGCCAGCTCTTTTCATTCAGTCAGTAGCTTCAAACATTTCTGGTATATGAATAACATGATGTTTTTCAATGGCAAAAATCAATGAATATTGTAAATGCACATACAGTAATATCTCCGCATTGCAAGGTGCAATTCTGAAATTTTTTGCTTTTTCCTGCTAATCCTAGCATGATAAAGAAGATTCAAAGAGAGTGAGATGCCAGCTCTTTTCATTCAGTCAGTAGCTTCAAACATTTCTGGACGTTTTTCAATGGCAAAAATCAATGAATATTGTAAATGCACAAACAGTAATTTCTCCGCATTGCAAGGTGCAATTCTGAAATTTTTTGCTTTTTCCTGCTAATCCTAGCATGATAAAGAAGATTCAAAGAGAGTGAGATGCCAGCTCTTTTCATTCAGTCAGTAGCTTCAAACATTTCTGGTATATGAATAACATGATGTTTTTCAATGGCAAAAATCAATGAATATTGTAAATTCACAAACAGTAATATCTCCGCATTGCAAGGTGCAATTCTGAAATTTTTTGCTTTTTCCTGCTAATCCTAGCATGATAAAGAAGATTCAAAGAGAGTGAGATGCCAGCTCTTTTCATTCAGTCAGTAGCTTCAAACATTTCTGGACGTTTTTCAATGGCAAAAATCAATGAATATTGTAAATGCACAAACAGTAATATCTCCGCATTGCAAGGTGCAATTCTGAAATTTTTTGCTTTTTCCTGCTAATCCTAGCATGATAAAGAAGATTCAAAGAGAGTGAGATGCCAGCTCTTTTCATTCAGTCAGTAGCTTCAAGCATTTATGGTATATGAATAACATGATGTTTTTCAATGGCAAAAATCAATGAATATTGTAAATGCACAAACAGTAATATCTCCACATTGCAAGGTGCAATTCTGAAATTTTTTGCTTTTTCCTGCTAATCCTAGCATGATAAAGAAGATTCAAAGAGAGTGAGATGCCAGCTCTTTTCATTCAGTCAGTAGCTTCAAACATTTCTGGACGTTTTTCAATGGCAAAAATCAATGAATATTGTAAATGCACAAACAGTAATATCTCCACATTGCAAGGTGCAATTCTGAAATTTTTTGCTTTTTCCAACTCCTCTTAGCATGATAAAGAAGATTCAAAGAGAGTGAGATGCCAGCTCTTTTCATTCAGCCAGTAGCTTCAAACATTTCTGGTATATGAATAACATGATGTTTTTCAATGGCAAAAATCAATGAATATTGTAAATGCACAAACAGTAATATCTCCGCATTGCAAGGTGCAATTCTGAAATTTTTTGCTTTTTCCTGCTAACCCTAGCATGATAAAGAAGATTCAAAGAGAGTGAGATGCCAGCTCTTTTCATTCAGTCAGTAGCTTCAAACATTTCTGGACGTTTTTCAATGGCAAAAATCAATGAATATTGTAAATGCACAAACAGTAATTTCTCCGCATTGCAAGGTGCAATTCTGAAATTTTTTGCTTTTTCCTGCTAATCCTAGCATGATAAAGAAGATTCAAAGAGAGTGAGATGCCAGCTCTTTTTATTCAGTCAGTAGCTTCAAACATTTCTGGACGTTTTTCAATGGCAAAAATCAATGAATATTGTAAATGCACAAACAGTAATATCTCCGCATTGCAAGGTGCAATTCTGAAATTTTTTGCTTTTTCCTGCTAATCCTAGCATGATAAAGAAGATTCAAAGAGAGTGAGATGCCAGCTCTTTTCATTCAGTCAGTAGCTTCAAACATTTCTGGACGTTTTTCAATGGCAAAAATCAATGAATATTGTAAATGCACAAACAGTAATATCTCCGCATTGCAAGGTGCAATTCTGAAATTTTTTGCTTTTTCCTGCTAATCCTAGCATGATAAAGAAGATTCAAAGAGAGTGAGATGCCAGCTCCTTTCATTCAGTCAGTAGCTTCAAACATTTCTGGACGTTTTTCAATGGCAAAAATCAATGAATATTGTAAATGCACAAACAGTAATATCTCCGCATTGCAAGGTGCAATTCTGAAATTTTTTGCTTTTTCCTGCTAATCCTAGCATGATAAAGAAGATTCAAAGAGAGTGAGATGCCAGCTCTTTTCATTCAGTCAGTAGCTTCAAACATTTCTGGACGTTTTTCAATGGCAAAAATCAATGAATATTGTAAATGCACAAACAGTAATTTCTCCGCATTGCAAGGTGCAATTCTGAAATTTTTTGCTTTTTCCTGCTAATCCTAGCATGATAAAGAAGATTCAAAGAGAGTGAGATGCCAGCTCCTTTCATTCAGTCAGTAGCTTCAAACATTTCTGGACGTTTTTCAATGGCAAAAATCAATGAATATTGTAAATGCACAAACAGTAATATCTCCGCATTGCAAGGTGCAATTCTGAAATTTTTTGCTTTTTCCTGGTAATCCTAGCATGATAAAGAAGATTCAAAGAGAGTGAGATGCCAGCTCTTTTCATTCAGTCAGTAGCTTCAAACATTTCTGGACGTTTTTCAATGGCAAAAATCAATGAATATTGTAAATGCACAAACAGTAATATCTCCGCATTGCAAGGTGCAATTCTGAAATTTTTTGCTTTTTCCTGCTAATCCTAGTATGATAAAGAAGATTCAAAGAGAGTGAGATGCCAGCTCTTTTCATTCAGTCAGTAGCTTCAAACATTTCTGGTATATGAATAACATGATGTTTTTCAATGGCAAAAATCAATGAATATTGTAAATGCACATACAGTAATATCTCCGCATTGCAAGGTGCAATTCTGAAATTTTTTGCTTTTTCCTGCTAATCCTAGCATGATAAAGAAGATTCAAAGAGAGTGAGATGCCAGCTCTTTTCATTCAGTCAGTAGCTTCAAACATTTCTGGACGTTTTTCAATGGCAAAAATCAATGAATATTGTAAATGCACAAACAGTAATATCTCCACATTGCAAGGTGCAATTCTGAAATTTTTTGCTTTTTCCTGCTAATCCTAGCATGATAAAGAAGATTCAAAGAGAGTGAGATGCCAGCTCTTTTCATTCAGTCAGTAGCTTCAAACATTTCTGGATGTTTTTCAATGGCAAAAATCAATGAATATTGTAAATGCACAAACAGTAATATCTCCACATTGCAAGGTGCAATTCTGAAATTTTTTGCTTTTTCCAACTCCTCTTAGCATGATAAAGAAGATTCAAAGAGAGTGAGATGCCAGCTCTTTTCATTCAGCCAGTAGCTTCAAACATTTCTGGTATATGAATAACATGATGTTTTTCAATGGCAAAAATCAATGAATATTGTAAATGCACAAACAGTAATATCTCCGCATTGCAAGGTGCAATTCTGAAATTTTTTGCTTTTTCCTGCTAATCCTAGCATGATAAAGAAGATTCAAAGAGAGTGAGATGCCAGCTCTTTTCATTCAGTCAGTAGCTTCAAACATTTCTGGACGTTTTTCAATGGCAAAAATCAATGAATATTGTAAATGCACAAACAGTAATTTCTCCGCATTGCAAGGTGCAATTCTGAAATTTTTTGCTTTTTCCTGCTAATCCTAGCATGATAAAGAAGATTCAAAGAGAGTGAGATGCCAGATCTTTTTATTCAGTCAGTAGCTTCAAACATTTCTGGACGTTTTTCAATGGCAAAAATCAATGAATATTGTAAATGCACAAACAGTAATATCTCCGCATTGCAAGGTGCAATTCTGAAATTTTTTGCTTTTTCCTGCTAATCCTAGCATGATAAAGAAGATTCAAAGAGAGTGAGATGCCAGCTCTTTTCATTCAGTCAGTAGCTTCAAACATTTCTGGACGTTTTTCAATGGCAAAAATCAATGAATATTGTAAATGCACAAACAGTAATATCTCCGCATTGCAAGGTGCAATTCTGAAATTTTTTGCTTTTTCCTGCTAATCCTAGCATGATAAAGAAGATTCAAAGAGAGTGAGATGCCAGCTCCTTTCATTCAGTCAGTAGCTTCAAACATTTCTGGACGTTTTTCAATGGCAAAAATCAATGAATATTGTAAATGCACAAACAGTAATATCTCCGCATTGCAAGGTGCAATTCTGAAATTTTTTGCTTTTTCCTGCTAATCCTAGCATGATAAAGAAGATTCAAAGAGAGTGAGATGCCAGCTCTTTTCATTCAGTCAGTAGCTTCAAACATTTCTGGACGTTTTTCAATGGCAAAAATCAATGAATATTGTAAATGCACAAACAGTAATTTCTCCGCATTGCAAGGTGCAATTCTGAAATTTTTTGCTTTTTCCTGCTAATCCTAGCATGATAAAGAAGATTCAAAGAGAGTGAGATGCCAGCTCCTTTCATTCAGTCAGTAGCTTCAAACATTTCTGGACGTTTTTCAATGGCAAAAATCAATGAATATTGTAAATGCACAAACAGTAATATCTCCGCATTGCAAGGTGCAATTCTGAAATTTTTTGCTTTTTCCTGGTAATCCTAGCATGATAAAGAAGATTCAAAGAGAGTGAGATGCCAGCTCTTTTCATTCAGTCAGTAGCTTCAAACATTTCTGGACGTTTTTCAATGGCAAAAATCAATGAATATTGTAAATGCACAAACAGTAATATCTCCGCATTGCAAGGTGCAATTCTGAAATTTTTTGCTTTTTCCTGCTAATCCTAGTATGATAAAGAAGATTCAAAGAGAGTGAGATGCCAGCTCTTTTCATTCAGTCAGTAGCTTCAAACATTTCTGGTATATGAATAACATGATGTTTTTCAATGGCAAAAATCAATGAATATTGTAAATGCACATACAGTAATATCTCCGCATTGCAAGGTGCAATTCTGAAATTTTTTGCTTTTTCTTGCTAATCCTAGCATGATAAAGAAGATTCAAAGAGAGTGAGATGCCAGCTCTTTTCATTCAGTCAGTAGCTTCAAACATTTCTGGACGTTTTTCAATGGCAAAAATCAATGAATATTGTAAATGCACAAACAGTAATTTCTCCGCATTGCAAGGTGCAATTCTGAAATTTTTTGCTTTTTCCTGCTAATCCTAGCATGATAAAGAAGATTCAAAGAGAGTGAGATGCCAGCTCTTTTCATTCAGTCAGTAGCTTCAAACATTTCTGGTATATGAATAACATGATGTTTTTCAATGGCAAAAATCAATGAATATTGTAAATGCACAAACAGTAATATCTCCGCATTGCAAGGTGCAATTCTGAAATTTTTTGCTTTTTCCTGCTAATCCTAGCATGATAAAGAAGATTCAAAGAGAGTGAGATGCCAGCTCTTTTCATTCAGTCAGTAGCTTCAAACATTTCTGGACGTTTTTCAATGGCAAAAATCAATGAATATTGTAAATGCACAAACAGTAATATCTCCACATTGCAAGGTGCAATTCTGAAATTTTTTGCTTTTTCCAACTCCTCTTAGCATGATAAAGAAGATTCAAAGAGAGTGAGATGCCAGCTCTTTTCATTCAGCCAGTAGCTTCAAACATTTCTGGTATATGAATAACATGATGTTTTTCAATGGCAAAAATCAATGAATATTGTAAATGCACAAACAGTAATATCTCCGCATTGCAAGGTGCAATTCTGAAATTTTTTGCTTTTTCCTGCTAATCCTAGCATGATAAAGAAGATTCAAAGAGAGTGAGATGTCAGCTCTTTTCATTCAGTCAGTAGCTTCAAACATTTCTGGACGTTTTTCAATGGCAAAAATCAATGAATATTGTAAATGCACAAACAGTAATTTCTCCGCATTGCAAGGTGCAATTCTGAAATTTTTTGCTTTTTCCTGCTAATCCTAGCATGATAAAGAAGATTCAAAGAGAGTGAGATGCCAGCTCTTTTTATTCAGTCAGTAGCTTCAAACATTTCTGGACGTTTTTCAATGGCAAAAATCAATGAATATTGTAAATGCACAAACAGTAATATCTCCGCATTGCAAGGTGCAATTCTGAAATTTTTTGCTTTTTCCTGCTAATCCTAGCATGATAAAGAAGATTCAAAGAGAGTGAGATGCCAGCTCTTTTCATTCAGTCAGTAGCTTCAAACATTTCTGGACGTTTTTCAATGGCAAAAATCAATGAATATTGTAAATGCACAAACAGTAATATCTCCGCATTGCAAGGTGCAATTCTGAAATTTTTTGCTTTTTCCTGCTAATCCTAGCATGATAAAGAAGATTCAAAGAGAGTGAGATGCCAGCTCTTTTCATTCAGTCAGTAGCTTCAAACATTTCTGGACGTTTTTCAATGGCAAAAATCAATGAATATTGTAAATGCACAAACAGTAATATCTCCGCATTGCAAGGTGCAATTCTGAAATTTTTTGCTTTTTCCTGCTAATCCTAGTATGATAAAGAAGATTCAAAGAGAGTGAGATGCCAGCTCTTTTCATTCAGTCAGTAGCTTCAAACATTTCTGGTATATGAATAACATGATGTTTTTCAATGGCAAAAATCAATGAATATTGTAAATGCACATACAGTAATATCTCCGCATTGCAAGGTGCAATTCTGAAATTTTTTGCTTTTTACTGCTAATCCTAGCATGATAAAGTAGATTCAAAGAGAGTGAGATGCCAGCTCTTTTCATTCAGTCAGTAGCTTCAAACATTTCTGGACGTTTTTCAATGGCAAAAATCAATGAATATTGTAAATGCACAAACAGTAATTTCTCCGCATTGCAAGGTGCAATTCTGAAATTTTTTGCTTTTTCCTGCTAATCCTAGCATGATAAAGAAGATTCAAAGAGAGTGAGATGCCAGCTCTTTTCATTCAGTCAGTAGCTTCAAACATTTCTGGTGTATGAATAACATGATGTTTTTCAATGGCAAAAATCATTGAATATTGTAAATGCACAAACAGTAATATCTCCGCATTGCAAGGTGCAATTCTGAAATTTTTTGCTTTTTCCTGCTAATCCTAGCATGATAAAGAAGATTCAAAGAGAGTGAGATGCCAGCTCTTTTCATTCAGTCAGTAGCTTCAAACATTTCTGGACGTTTTTCAATGGCAAAAATCAATGAATATTGTAAATGCACAAACAGTAATATCTCCGCATTGCAAGGTGCAATTCTGAAATTTTTTGCTTTTTCCTGCTAATCCTAGCATGATAAAGAAGATTCAAAGAGAGTGAGATGCCAGCTCTTTTCATTCAGTCAGTAGCTTCAAACATTTATGGTATATGAATAACATGATGTTTTTCAATGGCAAAAATCAATGAATATTGTAAATGCACAAACAGTAATATCTCCACATTGCAAGGTGCAATTCTGAAATTTTTTGCTTTTTCCTGCTAATCCTAGCATGATAAAGAAGATTCAAAGAGAGTGAGATGCCAGCTCTTTTCATTCAGTCAGTAGCTTCAAACATTTCTGGACGTTTTTCAATGGCAAAAATCAATGAATATTGTAAATGCACAAACAGTAATATCTCCACATTGCAAGGTGCAATTCTGAAATTTTTTGCTTTTTCCAACTCCTCTTAGCATGATAAAGAAGATTCAAAGAGAGTGAGATGCCAGCTCTTTTCATTCAGCCAGTAGCTTCAAACATTTCTGGTATATGAATAACATGATGTTTTTCAATGGCAAAAATCAATGAATATTGTAAATGCACAAACAGTAATATCTCCGCATTGCAAGGTGCAATTCTGAAATTTTTTGCTTTTTCCTGCTAATCCTAGCATGATAAAGAAGATTCAAAGAGAGTGAGATGCCAGCTCTTTTCATTCAGTCAGTAGCTTCAAACATTTCTGGACGTTTTTCAATGGCAAAAATCAATGAATATTGTAAATGCACAAACAGTAATTTCTCCGCATTGCAAGGTGCAATTCTGAAATTTTTTGCTTTTTCCTGCTAATCCTAGCATGATAAAGAAGATTCAAAGAGAGTGAGATGCCAGCTCTTTTTATTCAGTCAGTAGCTTCAAACATTTCTGGACGTTTTTCAATGGCAAAAATCAATGAATATTGTAAATGCACAAACAGTAATATCTCCGCATTGCAAGGTGCAATTCTGAAATTTTTTGCTTTTTCCTGCTAATCCTAGCATGATAAAGAAGATTCAAAGAGAGTGAGATGCCAGCTCTTTTCATTCAGTCAGTAGCTTCAAACATTTCTGGACGTTTTTCAATGGCAAAAATCAATGAATATTGTAAATGCACAAACAGTAATATCTCCGCATTGCAAGGTGCAATTCTGAAATTTTTTGCTTTTTCCTGCTAATCCTAACATGATAAAGAAGATTCAAAGAGAGTGAGATGCCAGCTCCTTTCATTCAGTCAGTAGCTTCAAACATTTCTGGATGTTTTTCAATGGCAAAAATCAATGAATATTGTAAATGCACAAACAGTAATTTCTCCGCATTGCAAGGTGCAATTCTGAAATTTTTTGCTTTTTCCTGCTAATCCTAGCATGATAAAGAAGATTCAAAGAGAGTGAGATGCCAGCTCCTTTCATTCAGTCAGTAGCTTCAAACATTTCTGGACGTTTTTCAATGGCAAAAATCAATGAATATTGTAAATGCACAAACAGTAATATCTCCACATTGCAAGGTGCAATTCTGAAATTTTTTGCTTTTTCCTGCTAATCCTAGCATGATAAAGAAGATTCAAAGAGAGTGAGATGCCAGCTCTTTTCATTCAGTCAGTAGCTTCAAACATTTCTGGTATATGAATAACATGATGTTTTTCAATGGCAAAAATCAATGAATATTGTAAATGCACAAACAGTAATTTCTCCGCATTGCAAGGTGCAATTCTGAAATTTTTTGCTTTTTCCTGCTAATCCTAGCATGATAAAGAAGATTCAAAGAGAGTGAGATGCCAGCTCTTTTCATTCAGTCAGTAGCTTCAAACATTTCTGGACGTTTTTCAATGGCAAAAATCAATGAATATTGTAAATGCACAAACAGTAATATCTCCGCATTGCAAGGTGCAATTCTGAAATTTTTTGCTTTTTCCTGCTAATCCTAGCATGATAAAGAAGATTCAAAGAGAGTGAGATGCCAGCTCCTTTCATTCAGTCAGTAGCTTCAAACATTTCTGGACGTTTTTTAATGGCAAAAATCAATGAATATTGTAAATGCACAAACAGTAATTTCTCCGCATTGCAAGGTGCAATTCTGAAATTTTTTGCTTTTTCCTGCTAATCCTAGCATGATAAAGAAGATTCAAAGAGAGTGAGATGCCAGCTCTTTTCATTCAGTCAGTAGCTTCAAACATTTCTGGTATATGAATAACATGATGTTTTTCAATGGCAAAAATCAATGAATATTGTAAATGCACAAACAGTAATATCTCCACATTGCAAGGTGCAATTCTGAAATTTTTTGCTTTTTCCTGCTAATCCTAGCATGATAAAGAAGATTCAAAGAGAGTGAGATGCCAGCTCCTTTCATTCAGTCAGTAGCTTCAAACATTTCTGGACGTTTTTCAATGGCAAAAATCAATGAATATTGTAAATGCACAAACAGTAATATCTCCGCATTGCAAGGTGCAATTCTGAAATTTTTTGCTTTTTCCTGCTAATCCTAGCATGATAAAGAAGATTCAAAGAGAGTGAGATGCCAGCTCTTTTCATTCAGTCAGTAGCTTCAAACATTTCTGGACGTTTTTCAATGGCAAAAATCAATGAATATTGTAAATGCACAAACAGTAATTTCTCCGCATTGCAAGGTGCAATTCTGAAATTTTTTGCTTTTTCCTGCTAATCCTAGCATGATAAAGAAGATTCAAAGAGAGTGAGATGCCAGCTCCTTTCATTCAGTCAGTAGCTTCAAACATTTCTGGACGTTTTTCAATGGCAAAAATCAATGAATATTGTAAATGCACAAACAGTAATATCTCCGCATTGCAAGGTGCAATTCTGAAATTTTTTGCTTTTTCCTGCTAATCCTAGCATGATAAAGAAGATTCAAAGAGAGTGAGATGCCAGCTCTTTTCATTCAGTCAGTAGCTTCAAACATTTCTGGACGTTTTTCAATGGCAAAAATCAATGAATATTGTAAATGCACAAACAGTAATATCTCCGCATTGCAAGGTGCAATTCTGAAATTTTTTGCTTTTTCCTGCAAATCCTAGCATGATAAAGAAGATTCAAAGAGAGTGAGATGCCAGCTCTTTTCATTCAGTCAGTAGCTATAAACATTTCTGGTATATGAATAACATGATATTTTTCAATGGCAAAAATCAATGAATATTGTAAATGCACATACAGTAATATCTCCGCATTGCAAGGTGCAATTCTGAAATTTTTTGCTTTTTCCTGCTAATCCTAGCATGATAAAGAAGATTCAAAGAGAGTGAGATGCCAGCTCTTTTCATTCAGTCAGTAGCTTCAAACATTTCTGGACGTTTTTCAATGGCAAAAATCAATGAATATTGTAAATGCACAAACAGTAATTTCTCCGCATTGCAAGGTGCAATTCTGAAATTTTTTGCTTTTTCCTGCTAATCCTAGCATGATAAAGAAGATTCAAAGAGAGTGAGATGCCAGCTCTTTTCATTCAGTAAGTAGCTTCAAACATTTCTGGTATATGAATAACATGATGTTTTTCAATGGCAAAAATCAATGAATATTGTAAATGCACAAACAGTAATATCTCCGCATTGCAAGGTGCAATTCTGAAATGTTTTGCTTTTTCCTGGTAATCCTAGCATGATAAAGAAGATTCAAAGAGAGTGAGATGCCAGCTCTTTTCATTCAGTCAGTAGCTTCAAACATTTCTGGACGTTTTTCAATGGCAAAAATCAATGAATATTGTAAATGCACAAACAGTAATATCTCCGCATTGCAAGGTGCAATTCTGAAATTTTTTGCTTTTTCCTGCTAATCCTAGCATGATAAAGAAGATTCAAAGAGAGTGAGATGCCAGCTCTTTTCATTCAGTCAGTAGCTTCAAACATTTATGGTATATGAATAACATGATGTTTTTCAATGGCAAAAATCAATGAATATTGTAAATGCACAAACAGTAATATCTCCACATTGCAAGGTGCAATTCTGAAATTTTTTGCTTTTTCCTGCTAATCCTAGCATGATAAAGAAGATTCAAAGAGAGTGAGATGCCAGCTCTTTTCATTCAGTCAGTAGCTTCAAACATTTCTGGACGTTTTTCAATGGCAAAAATCAATGAATATTGTAAATGCACAAACAGTAATATCTCCACATTGCAAGGTGCAATTCTGAAATTTTTTACTTTTTCCTGCTCCTCTTAGCATGATAAAGAAGATTCAAAGAGAGTGAGATGCCAGCTCTTTTCATTCAGTCAGTAGCTTCAAACATTTCTGGTGTATGAATAACATGATGTTTTTCAATGGCAAAAATCAATGAATATTGTAAATGCAGAAACAGTAATATCTCCGCATTGCAAGGTGCAATTCTGAAATTTTTTGCTTTTTCCTGCTAATCCTAGCATGATAAAGAAGATTCAAAGAGAGTGAGATGCCAGCTCTTTTCATTCAGTCAGTAGCTTCAAACATTTCTGGACGTTTTTCAATGGCAAAAATCAATGAATATTGTAAATGCACAAACAGTAATTTCTCCGCATTGCAAGGTGCAATTCTGAAATTTTTTGCTTTTTCCTGCTAATCCTAGCATGATAAGGAAGATTCAAAGAGAGTGAGATGCCAGCTCTTTTCATTCAGTCAGTAGCTTCAAACATTTCTGGTATATGAATAACATGATGTTTTTCAATGGCAAAAATCAATGAATATTGTAAATGCACAGACAGTAATTTCTCCGCATTGCAAGGTGCAATTCTGAAATTTTTTGCTTTTTCCTGCTAATCCTAGCATGATAAAGAAGATTCAAAGAGAGTGAGATGCCAGCTCTTTTCATTCAGTCAGTAGCTTCAAACATTTCTGGACGTTTTTCAATGGCAAAAATCAATGAATATTGTAAATGCACAAACAGTAATATCTCCGCATTGCAAGGTGCAATTCTGAAATTTTTTGCTTTTTCCTGCTAATCCTAGCATGATAAAGAAGATTCAAAGAGAGTGAGATGCCAGCTCCTTTCATTCAGTCAGTAGCTTCAAACATTTCTGGACGTTTTTTAATGGCAAAAATCAATGAATATTGTAAATGCACAAACAGTAATTTCTCCGCATTGCAAGGTGCAATTCTGAAATTTTTTGCTTTTTCCTGCTAATCCTAGCATGATAAAGAAGATTCAAAGAGAGTGAGATGCCAGCTCTTTTCATTCAGTCAGTAGCTTCAAACATTTCTGGTATATGAATAACATGATGTTTTTCAATGGCAAAAATCAATGAATATTGTAAATGCACAAACAGTAATATCTCCACATTGCAAGGTGCAATTCTGAAATTTTTTGCTTTTTCCTGCTAATCCTAGCATGATAAAGAAGATTCAAAGAGAGTGAGATGCCAGCTCCTTTCATTCAGTCAGTAGCTTCAAACATTTCTGGACATTTTTCAATGGCAAAAATCAATGAATATTGTAAATGCACAAACAGTAATATCTCCGCATTGCAAGGTGCAATTCTGAAATTTTTTGCTTTTTCCTGCTAATCCTAGCATGATAAAGAAGATTCAAAGAGAGTGAGATGCCAGCTCTTTTCATTCAGTCAGTAGCTTCAAACATTTCTGGACGTTTTTCAATGGCAAAAATCAATGAATATTGTAAATGCACAAACAGTAATTTCTCCGCATTGCAAGGTGCAATTCTGAAATTTTTTGCTTTTTCCTGCTAATCCTAGCATGATAAAGAAGATTCAAAGAGAGTGAGATGCCAGCTCCTTTCATTCAGTCAGTAGCTTCAAACATTTCTGGACGTTTTTCAATGGCAAAAATCAATGAATATTGTAAATGCACAAACAGTAATATCTCCGCATTGCAAGGTGCAATTCTGAAATTTTTTGCTTTTTCCTGCTAATCCTAGCATGATAAAGAAGATTCAAAGAGAGTGAGATGCCAGCTCTTTTCATTCAGTCAGTAGCTTCAAACATTTCTGGACGTTTTTCAATGGCAAAAATCAATGAATATTGTAAATGCACAAACAGTAATATCTCCGCATTGCAAGGTGCAATTCTGAAATTTTTTGCTTTTTCCTGCTAATCCTAGCATGATAAAGAAGATTCAAAGAGAGTGAGATGCCAGCTCTTTTCATTCAGTCAGTAGCTTCAAACATTTCTGGTATATGAATAACATGATATTTTTCAATGGCAAAAATCAATGAATATTGTAAATGCACATACAGTAATATCTCCGCATTGCAAGGTGCAATTCTGAAATTTTTTGCTTTTTCCTGCTAATCCTAGCATGATAAAGAAGATTCAAAGAGAGTGAGATGCCAGCTCTTTTCATTCAGTCAGTAGCTTCAAACATTTCTGGACGTTTTTCAATGGCAAAAATCAATGAATATTGTAAATGCACAAACAGTAATTTCTCCGCATTGCAAGGTGCAATTCTGAAATTTTTTGCTTTTTCCTGCTAATCCTAGCATGATAAAGAAGATTCAAAGAGAGTGAGATGCCAGCTCTTTTCATTCAGTAAGTAGCTTCAAACATTTCTGGTATATGAATAACATGATGTTTTTCAATGGCAAAAATCAATGAATATTGTAAATGCACAAACAGTAATATCTCCGCATTGCAAGGTGCAATTCTGAAATGTTTTGCTTTTTCCTGCTAATCCTAGCATGATAAAGAAGATTCAAAGAGAGTGAGATGCCAGCTCTTTTCATTCAGTCAGTAGCTTCAAACATTTCTGGACGTTTTTCAATGGCAAAAATCAATGAATATTGTAAATGCACAAACAGTAATATCTCCGCATTGCAAGGTGCAATTCTGAAATTTTTTGCTTTTTCCTGCTAATCCTAGCATGATAAAGAAGATTCAAAGAGAGTGAGATGCCAGCTCTTTTCATTCAGTCAGTAGCTTCAAACATTTATGGTATATGAATAACATGATGTTTTTCAATGGCAAAAATCAATGAATATTGTAAATGCACAAACAGTAATATCTCCACATTGCAAGGTGCAATTCTGAAATTTTTTGCTTTTTCCTGTTAATCCTAGCATGATAAAGAAGATTCAAAGAGAGTGAGATGCCAGCTCTTTTCATTCAGTCAGTAGCTTCAAACATTTCTGGACGTTTTTCAATGGCAAAAATCAATGAATATTGTAAATGCACAAACAGTAATATCTCCACATTGCAAGGTGCAATTCTGAAATTTTTTGCTTTTTCCTGCTCCTTTTAGCATGATAAAGAAGATTCAAAGAGAGTGAGATGCCAGCTCTTTTCATTCAGTCAGTAGCTTCAAACATTTCTGGTGTATGAATAACATGATGTTTTTCAATGGCAAAAATCAATGAATATTGTAAATGCAGAAACAGTAATATCTCCGCATTGCAAGGTGCAATTCTGAAATTTTTTGCTTTTTCCTGCTAATCCTAGCATGATAAAGAAGATTCAAAGAGAGTGAGATGCCAGCTCTTTTCATTCAGTCAGTAGCTTCAAACATTTCTGGACGTTTTTCAATTGCAAAAATCAATGAATATTGTAAATGCACAAACAGTAATATCTCTGCATTGCAAGGTGCAATTCTGAAATTTTTTGCTTTTTCCTGCTAATCCTAGCATGATAAAGAAGATTCAAAGAGAGTGAGATGCCAGCTCTTTTCATTCAGTCAGTAGCTTCAAACATTTCTGGACGTTTTTCAATGGCAAAAATCAATGAATATTGTAAATGCACAAACAGTAATATCTCCGCATTGCAAGGTGCAATTCTGAAATTTTTTGCTTTTTCCTGCTAATCCTAGCATGATAAAGAAGATTCAAAGAGAGTGAGATGCCAGCTCTTTTCATTCAGTCAGTAGCTTCAAACATTTCTGGACGTTTTTCAATGGCAAAAATCAATGAATATTGTAAATGCACAAACAGTAATATCTCCGCATTGCAAGGTGCAATTCTGAAATTTTTTGCTTTTTCCTGCTAATCCTAGCATGATAAAGAAGATTCAAAGAGAGTGAGATGCCAGCTCTTTTCATTCAGTCAGTAGCTTCAAACATTTCTGGTATATGAATAACATGATGTTTTTCAATGGCAAAAATCAATGAATATTGTAAATGCACAAACAGTAATATCTCCGCATTGCAAGGTGCAATTCTGAAATTTTTTGCTTTTTCCTGCTAATCCTAGCATGATAAAGAAGATTCAAAGAGAGTGAGATGCCAGCTCTTTTCATTCAGTCAGTAGCTTCAAACATTTCTGGACGTTTTTCAATGGCAAAAATCAATGAATATTGTAAATGCACAAACAGTAATATCTCCACATTGCAAGGTGCAATTCTGAAATTTTTTGCTTTTTCCTGCTCCTTTTAGCATGATAAAGAAGATTCAAAGAGAGTGAGATGCCAGCTCTTTTCATTCAGTCAGTAGCTTCAAACATTTCTGGTGTATGAATAACATGATGTTTTTCAATGGCAAAAATCAATGAATATTGTAAATGCAGAAACAGTAATATCTCCGCATTGCAAGGTGCAATTCTGAAATTTTTTGCTTTTTCCTGCTAATCCTAGCATGATAAAGAAGATTCAAAGAGAGTGAGATGCCAGCTCTTTTCATTCAGTCAGTAGCTTCAAACATTTCTGGTATATGAATAACATGATGTTTTTCAATGGCAAAAATCAATGAATATTGTAAATGCACAAACAGTAATATCTCCGCATTGCAAGGTGCAATTCTGAAATTTTTTGCTTTTTCCTGCTAATCCTAGCATGATAAAGAAGATTCAAAGAGAGTGAGATGCCAGCTCTTTTCATTCAGTCAGTAGCTTCAAACATTTCTGGACGTTTTTCAATGGCAAAAATCAATGAATATTGTAAATGCACAAACAGTAATATCTCCACATTGCAAGGTGCAATTCTGAAATTTTTTGCTTTTTCCTGCTCCTTTTAGCATGATAAAGAAGATTCAAAGAGAGTGAGATGCCAGCTCTTTTCATTCAGTCAGTAGCTTCAAACATTTCTGGTGTATGAATAACATGATGTTTTTCAATGGCAAAAATCAATGAATATTGTAAATGCAGAAACAGTAATATCTCCGCATTGCAAGGTGCAATTCTGAAATTTTTTGCTTTTTCCTGCTAATCCTAGCATGATAAAGAAGATTCAAAGAGAGTGAGATGCCAGCTCTTTTCATTCAGTCAGTAGCTTCAAACATTTCTGGACGTTTTTCAATTGCAAAAATCAATGAATATTGTAAATGCACAAACAGTAATATCTCTGCATTGCAAGGTGCAATTCTGAAATTTTTTGCTTTTTCCTGCTAATCCTAGCATGATAAAGAAGATTCAAAGAGAGTGAGATGCCAGCTCTTTTCATTCAGTCAGTAGCTTCAAACATTTCTGGACGTTTTTCAATGGCAAAAATCAATGAATATTGTAAATGCACAAACAGTAATATCTCCGCATTGCAAGGTGCAATTCTGAAATTTTTTGCTTTTTCCTGCTAATCCTAGCATGATAAAGAAGATTCAAAGAGAGTGAGATGCCAGCTCTTTTCATTCAGTCAGTAGCTTCAAACATTTCTGGTATATGAATAACATGATGTTTTTCAATGGCAAAAATCAATGAATATTGTAAATGCACAAACAGTAATATCTCCGCATTGCAAGGTGCAATTCTGAAATTTTTTGCTTTTTCCTGCTAATCCTAGCATGATAAAGAAGATTCAAAGAGAGTGAGATGCCAGCTCTTTTCATTCAGTCAGTAGCTTCAAACATTTCTGGACGTTTTTCAATGGCAAAAATCAATGAATATTGTAAATGCACAAACAGTAATTTCTCCGCATTGCAAGGTGCAATTCTGAAATTTTTTGCTTTTTCCTGCTAATCCTAGCATGATAAAGAAGATTCAAAGAGAGTGAGATGCCAGCTCTTTTCATTCAGTCATTAGCTTCAAACATTTCTGGACGTTTTTCAATGGCAAAAATCAATGAATATTGTGAATGCACAAACAGTAATTTCTCCGCATTGCAAGGTGCAATTCTGAAATTTTTTGCTTTTTCCTGCTAATCCTAGCATGATAAAGAAGATTCAAAGAGAGTGAGATGCCAGCTCTTTTCATTCAGTCAGTAGCTTCAAACATTTCTGGTATATGAATAACATGATGTTTTTCAATGGCAAAAATCAATGAATATTGTAAATGCACAAACAGTAATATCTCCACATTGCAAGGTGCAATTCTGAAATTTTTTGCTTTTTCCTGCTAATCCTAGCATGATAAAGAAGATTCAAAGAGAGTGAGATGCCAACTCCTTTCATTCAGTCAGTAGCTTCAAACATTTCTGGACGTTTTTCAATGGCAAAAATCAATGAATATTGTAAATGCACAAACAGTAATATCTCCGCATTGCAAGGTGCAATTCTGAAATTTTTTGCTTTTTCCTGCTAATCCTAGCATGATAAAGAAGATTCAAAGAGAGTGAGATGCCAGCTCTTTTCATTCAGTCAGTAGCTTCAAACATTTCTGGACGTTTTTCAATGGCAAAAATCAATGAATATTGTAAATGCACAAACAGTAATTTCTCCGCATTGCAAGGTGCAATTCTGAATTTTTTTTGCTTTTTCCTGCTAATCCTATCATGATAAAGAAGATTCAAAGCGAGTGAGATGCCAGCTCCTTTCATTCAGTCAGTAGCTTCAAACATTTCTGGACGTTTTTTAATGGCAAAAATCAATGAATATTGTAAATGCACAAACAGTAATTTCTCCGCATTGCAAGGTGCAATTCTGAAATTTTTTGCTTTTTCCTGCTAATCCTAGCATGATAAAGAAGATTCAAAGAGAGTGAGATGACAGCTCTTTTCATTCAGTCAGTAGCTTCAAACATTTCTGGTATATGAATAACATGATGTTTTTCAATGGCAAAAATCAATGAATATTGTAAATGCACAAACAGTAATATCTCCACATTGCAAGGTGCAATTCTGAAATTTTTTGCTTTTTCCTGCTAATCCTAGCATGATAAAGAAGATTCAAAGAGAGTGAGATGCCAGCTCCTTTCATTCAGTCAGTAGCTTCAAACATTTCTGGACGTTTTTCAATGGCAAAAATCAATGAATATTGTAAATGCACAAACAGTAATATCTCCGCATTGCAAGGTGCAATTCTGAAATTTTTTGCTTTTTCCTGCTAATCCTAGCATGATAAAGAAGATTCAAAGAGAGTGAGATGCCAGCTCTTTTCATTCAGTCAGTAGCTTCAAACATTTCTGGACGTTTTTCAATGGCAAAAATCAATGAATATTGTAAATGCACAAACAGTAATATCTCCGCATTGCAAGGTGCAATTCTGAAATTTTTTGCTTTTTCCTGCTAATCCTAGCATGATAAAGAAGATTCAAAGAGAGTGAGATGCCAGCTCTTTTCATTCAGTCAGTAGCTTCAAACATTTCTGGACGTTTTTCAATGGCAAAAATCAATGAATATTGTAAATGCACAAACAGTAATATCTCCGCATTGCAAGGTGCAATTCTGAAATTTTTTGCTTTTTCCTGCTAATCCTAGCATGATAAAGAAGATTCAAAGAGAGTGAGATGCCAGCTCTTTTCATTCAGTCAGTAGCTTCAAACATTTCTGGTATATGAATAACATGATGTTTTTCAATGGCAAAAATCAATGAATATTGTAAATGCACATACAGTAATATCTCCGCATTGCAAGGTGCAATTCTGAAATTTTTTGCTTTTTCCTGCTAATCCTAGCATGATAAAGAAGATTCAAAGAGAGTGAGATGCCAGCTCTTTTCATTCAGTCAGTAGCTTCAAACATTTCTGGACGTTTTTCAATGGCAAAAATCAATGAATATTGTAAATGCACAAACAGTAATTTCTCCGCATTGCAAGGTGCAATTCTGAAATTTTTTGCTTTTTCCTGCTAATCCTAGCATGATAAAGAAGATTCAAAGAGAGTGAGATGCCAGCTCTTTTCATTCAGTCAGTAGCTTCAAACATTTCTGGTATATGAATAACATGATGTTTTTCAATGGCAAAAATCAATGAATATTGTAAATGCACAAACAGTAATATCTCCGCATTGCAAGGTGAAATTCTGAAATTTTTTGCTTTTTCCTGCTAATCCTAGCATGATAAAGAAGATTCAAAGAGAGTGAGATGCCAGCTCTTTTCATTCAGTCAGTAGCTTCAAACATTTCTGGACGTTTTTCAATGGCAAAAATCAATGAATATTGCAAATGCACAAACAGTAATATCTCCGCATTGCAAGGTGCAATTCTGAAATTTTTTGCTTTTTCCTGCTAATCCTAGCATGATAAAGAAGATTCAAAGAGAGTGAGATGCCAGCTCTTTTCATTCAGTCAGTAGCTTCAAACATTTATGGTATATGAATAACATGATGTTTTTCAATGGCAAAAATCAATGAATATTGTAAATGCACAAACAGTAATATCTCCACATTGCAAGGTGCAATTCTGAAATTTTTTGCTTTTTCCTGCTAATCCTAGCATGATAAAGAAGATTCAAAGAGAGTGAGATGCCAGCTCTTTTCATTCAGTCAGTAGCTTCAAACATTTCTGGACGTTTTTCAATGGCAAAAATCAATGAATATTGTAAATGCACAAACAGTAATATCTCCACATTGCAAGGTGCAATTCTGAAATGTTTTGCTTTTTCCTGCTCCTCTTAGCATGATAAAGAAGATTCAAAGAGAGTGAGATGCCAGCTCTTTTCATTCAGTCAGTAGCTTCAAACATTTCTGGTATATGAATAAAATGATGTTTTTCAATGGCAAAAATCAATGAATATTGTAAATGCACAAACAGTAATATCTCCGCATTGCAAGGTGCAATTCTGAAATTTTTTGCTTTTTCCTGCTAATCCTAGCATGATAAAGAAGATTCAAAGAGAGTGAGATGCCAGCTCTTTTCATTCAGTCAGTAGCTTCAAACATTTCTGGACGTTTTTCAATGGCAAAAATCAATGAATATTGTAAATGCACAAACAGTAATATCTCTGCATTGCAAGGTGCAATTCTGAAATTTTTTGCTTTTTCCTGCTAATCCTAGCATGATAAAGAAGATTCAAAGAGAGTGAGATGCCAGCTCTTTTCATTCAGTCAGTAGCTTCAAACATTTCTGGACGTTTTTCAATGGCAAAAATCAATGAATATTGTAAATGCACAAACAGTAATATCTCCGCATTGCAAGGTGCAATTCTGAAATTTTTTGCTTTTTCCTGCTAATCCTAGCATGATAAAGAAGATTCAAAGAGAGTGAGATGCCAGCTCTTTTCATTCAGTCAGTAGCTTCAAACATTTCTGGACGTTTTTCAATGGCAAAAATCAATGAATATTGTAAATGCACAAACAGTAATATCTCCGCATTGCAAGGTGCAATTCTGAAATTTTTTGCTTTTTCCTGCTAATCCTAGCATGATAAAGAAGATTCAAAGAGAGTGAGATGCTAGCTCTTTTCATTCAGTCAGTAGCTTCAAACATTTCTGGTATATGAATAACATGATGTTTTTCAATGGCAAAAATCAATGAATATTGTAAATGCACAAACAGTAATATCTCCGCATTGCAAGGTGCAATTCTGAAATTTTTTGCTTTTTCCTGCTAATCCTAGCATGATAAAGAAGATTCAAAGAGAGTGAGATGCCAGCTCTTTTCATTCAGTCAGTAGCTTCAAACATTTCTGGACGTTTTTCAATGGCAAAAATCAATGAATATTGTAAATGCACAAACAGTAATTTCTCCGCATTGCAAGGTGCAATTCTGAAATTTTTTGCTTTTTCCTGCTAATCCTAGCATGATAAAGAAGATTCAAAGAGAGTGAGATGCCAGCTCTTTTCATTCAGTCAGTAGCTTCAAACATTTCTGGACGTTTTTCAATGGCAAAAATCAATGAATATTGTAAATGCACAAACAGTAATTTCTCCGCATTGCAAGGTGCAATTGTGAAATTTTTTGCTTTTTCCTGCTAATCCTAGCATGATAAAGAAGATTCAAAGAGAGTGAGATGCCAGCTCTTTTCATTCAGTAAGTAGCTTCAAACATTTCTGGTATATGAATAACATGATGTTTTACAATGGCAAAAATCAATGAATATTGTAAATGCACAAACAGTAATATCTCCACATTGCAACGTGCAATTCTGAAATTTTTTGCTTTTTCCTGCTAATCCTAGCATGATAAAGAAGATTCAAAGTGAGTGAGATGCCAGCTCCTTTCATTCAGTCAGTAGCTTCAAACATTTCTGGACGTTTTTCAATGGCAAAAATCAATGAATATTGTAAATGCACAAACAGTAATATCTCCGCATTGCAAGGTGCTATTCTGAAATTTTTTGCTTTTTCCTGCTAATCCTAGCATGATAAAGAAGATTCAAAGAGAGTGAGATGCCAGCTCTTTTCATTCAGTCAGTAGCTTCAAACATTACTGGACGTTTTTCAATGGCAAAAATCAATGAATATTGTAAATGCACAAACAGTAATTTCTCCGCATTGCAAGGTGCAATTCTGAAATTTTTTGCTTTTTCCTGCTAATCCTAGCATGATAAAGAAGATTCAAAGAGAGTGAGATGCCAGCTCTTTTTATTCAGTCAGTAGCTTCAAACATTTCTGGACGTTTTTCAATGGCAAAAATCAATGAATATTGTAAATGCACAAACAGTAATATCTCCGCATTGCAAGGTGCAATTCTGAAATTTTTTGCTTTTTCCTGCTAATCCTAGCATGATAAAGAAGATTCAAAGAGAGTGAGATGCCAGCTCTTTTCATTCAGTCAGTAGCTTCAAACATTTCTGGATGTTTTTCAATGGCAAAAATCAATGAATATTGTAAATGCACAAACAGTAATATCTCCGCATTGCAAGGTGCAATTCTGAAATTTTTTGCTTTTTCCTGCTAATCCTAGCATGATAAAGAAGATTCAAAGAGAGTGAGATGCCAGCTCTTTTCATTCAGTCAGTAGCTTCAAACATTTCTGGACGTTTTTCAATGGCAAAAATCAATGAATATTGTAAATGCACAAACAGTAATATCTCCGCATTGCAAGGTGCAATTCTGAAATTTTTTGCTTTTTCCTGCTAATCCTAGCATGATAAAGAAGATTCAAAGAGAGTGAGATGCCAGCTCTTTTCATTCAGTCAGTAGCTTCAAACATTTCTGGACGTTTTTCAATGGCAAAAATCAATGAATATTGTAAATGCACAAACAGTAATATCTCCGCATTGCAAGGTGCAATTCTGAAATTTTTTGCTTTTTCCTGCTAATCCTAGCATGATAAAGAAGATTCAAAGAGAGTGAGATGCCAGCTCTTTTCATTCAGTCAGTAGCTTCAAACATTTCTGGTATATGAATAACATGATGTTTTTCAATGGCAAAAATCAATGAATATTGTAAATGCACATACAGTAATATCTCCGCATTGCAAGGTGCAATTCTGAAATTTTTTGCTTTTTCCTGCTAATCCTAGCATGATAAAGAAGATTCAAAGAGAGTGAGATGCCAGCTCTTTTCATTCAGTCAGTAGCTTCAAACATTTCTGGACGTTTTTCAATGGCAAAAATCAATGAATATTGTAAATGCACAAACAGTAATTTCTCCGCATTGCAAGGTGCAATTCTGAAATTTTTTGCTTTTTCCTGCTAATCCTAGCATGATAAAGAAGATTCAAAGAGAGTGAGATGCCAGCTCTTTTCATTCAGTCAGTAGCTTCAAACATTTCTGGTATATGAATAACATGATGTTTTTCAATGGCAAAAATCAATGAATATTGTAAATGCACAAACAGTAATATCTCCGCATTGCAAGGTGAAATTCTGAAATTTTTTGCTTTTTCCTGCTAATCCTAGCATGATAAAGAAGATTCAAAGAGAGTGAGATGCCAGCTCTTTTCATTCAGTCAGTAGCTTCAAACATTTCTGGACGTTTTTCAATGGCAAAAATCAATGAATATTGCAAATGCACAAACAGTAATATCTCCGCATTGCAAGGTGCAATTCTGAAATTTTTTGCTTTTTCCTGCTAATCCTAGCATGATAAAGAAGATTCAAAGAGAGTGAGATGCCAGCTCTTTTCATTCAGTCAGTAGCTTCAAACATTTATGGTATATGAATAACATGATGTTTTTCAATGGCAAAAATCAATGAATATTGTAAATGCACAAACAGTAATATCTCCACATTGCAAGGTGCAATTCTGAAATTTTTTTGCTTTTTCCTGCTAATCCTAGCATGATAAAGAAGATTCAAAGAGAGTGAGATGCCAGCTCTTTTCATTCAGTCAGTAGCTTCAAACATTTCTGGACGTTTTTCAATGGCAAAAATCAATGAATATTGTAAATGCACAAACAGTAATATCTCCACATTGCAAGGTGCAATTCTGAAATGTTTTGCTTTTTCCTGCTCCTCTTAGCATGATAAAGAAGATTCAAAGAGAGTGAGATGCCAGCTCTTTTCATTCAGTCAGTAGCTTCAAACATTTCTGGTATATGAATAAAATGATGTTTTTCAATGGCAAAAATCAATGAATATTGTAAATGCACAAACAGTAATATCTCCGCATTGCAAGGTGCAATTCTGAAATTTTTTGCTTTTTCCTGCTAATCCTAGCATGATAAAGAAGATTCAAAGAGAGTGAGATGCCAGCTCTTTTCATTCAGTCAGTAGCTTCAAACATTTCTGGACGTTTTTCAATGGCAAAAATCAATGAATATTGTAAATGCACAAACAGTAATATCTCTGCATTGCAAGGTGCAATTCTGAAATTTTTTGCTTTTTCCTGCTAATCCTAGCATGATAAAGAAGATTCAAAGAGAGTGAGATGCCAGCTCTTTTCATTCAGTCAGTAGCTTCAAACATTTCTGGACGTTTTTCAATGGCAAAAATCAATGAATATTGTAAATGCACAAACAGTAATATCTCCGCATTGCAAGGTGCAATTCTGAAATTTTTTGCTTTTTCCTGCTAATCCTAGCATGATAAAGAAGATTCAAAGAGAGTGAGATGCCAGCTCTTTTCATTCAGTCAGTAGCTTCAAACATTTCTGGACGTTTTTCAATGGCAAAAATCAATGAATATTGTAAATGCACAAACAGTAATATCTCCGCATTGCAAGGTGCAATTCTGAAATTTTTTGCTTTTTCCTGCTAATCCTAGCATGATAAAGAAGATTCAAAGAGAGTGAGATGCCAGCTCTTTTCATTCAGTCAGTAGCTTCAAACATTTCTGGTATATGAATAACATGATGTTTTTCAATGGCAAAAATCAATGAATATTGTAAATGCACAAACAGTAATATCTCCGCATTGCAAGGTGCAATTCTGAAATTTTTTGCTTTTTCCTGCTAATCCTAGCATGATAAAGAAGATTCAAAGAGAGTGAGATGCCAGCTCTTTTCATTCAGTCAGTAGCTTCAAACATTTCTGGACGTTTTTCAATGGCAAAAATCAATGAATATTGTAAATGCACAAACAGTAATTTCTCCGCATTGCAAGGTGCAATTCTGAAATTTTTTGCTTTTTCCTGCTAATCCTAGCATGATAAAGAAGATTAAAAGAGAGTGAGATGCCAGCTCTTTTCATTCAGTCAGTAGCTTCAAACATTTCTGGACGTTTTTCAATGGCAAAAATCAATGAATATTGTAAATGCACAAACAGTAATTTCTCCGCATTGCAAGGTGCAATTGTGAAATTTTTTGCTTTTTCCTGCTAATCCTAGCATGATAAAGAAGATTCAAAGAGAGTGAGATGCCAGCTCTTTTCATTCAGTAAGTAGCTTCAAACATTTCTGGTATATGAATAACATGATGTTTTACAATGGCAAAAATCAATGAATATTGTAAATGCACAAACAGTAATATCTCCACATTGCAACGTGCAATTCTGAAATTTTTTGCTTTTTCCTGCTAATCCTAGCATGATAAAGAAGATTCAAAGTGAGTGAGATGCCAGCTCCTTTCATTCAGTCAGTAGCTTCAAACATTTCTGGACGTTTTTCAATGGCAAAAATCAATGAATATTGTAAATGCACAAACAGTAATATCTCCGCATTGCAAGGTGCTATTCTGAAATTTTTTGCTTTTTCCTGCTAATCCTAGCATGATAAAGAAGATTCAAAGAGAGTGAGATGCCAGCTCTTTTCATTCAGTCAGTAGCTTCAAACATTACTGGACGTTTTTCAATGGCAAAAATCAATGAATATTGTAAATGCACAAACAGTAATTTCTCCGCATTGCAAGGTGCAATTCTGAAATTTTTTGCTTTTTCCTGCTAATCCTAGCATGATAAAGAAGATTCAAAGAGAGTGAGATGCCAGCTCTTTTTATTCAGTCAGTAGCTTCAAACATTTCTGGACGTTTTTCAATGGCAAAAATCAATGAATATTGTAAATGCACAAACAGTAATATCTCCGCATTGCAAGGTGCAATTCTGAAATTTTTTGCTTTTTCCTGCTAATCCTAGCATGATAAAGAAGATTCAAAGAGAGTGAGATGCCAGCTCTTTTCATTCAGTCAGTAGCTTCAAACATTTCTGGATGTTTTTCAATGGCAAAAATCAATGAATATTGTAAATGCACAAACAGTAATATCTCCGCATTGCAAGGTGCAATTCTGAAATTTTTTGCTTTTTCCTGCTAATCCTAGCATGATAAAGAAGATTCAAAGAGAGTGAGATGCCAGCTCCTTTCATTCAGTCAGTAGCTTCAAACATTTCTGGACGTTTTTCAATGGCAAAAATCAATGAATATTGTAAATGCACAAACAGTAATTTCTCCGCATTGCAAGGTGCAATTCTGAAATTTTTTGCTTTTTCCTGCTAATCCTAGCATGATAAAGAAGATTCAAAGATAGTGAGATGCCAGCTCCTTTCATTCAGTCAGTAGCTTCAAACATTTCTGGACGTTTTTCAATGGCAAAAATCAATGAATATTGTAAATGCACAAACAGTAATATCTCCACATTGCAAGGTGCAATTCTGAAATTTTTTGCTTTTTCCTGCTAATCCTAGCATGATAAAGAAGATTCAAAGAGAGTGAGATGCCAGCTCTTTTCATTCAGTCAGTAGCTTCAAACATTTCTGGTATATGAATAACATGATGTTTTTCAATGGCAAAAATCAATGAATATTGTAAATGCACAAACAGTAATTTCTCCGCATTGCAAGGTGCAATTCTGAAATTTTTTGCTTTTTCCTGCTAATCCTAGCATGATAAAGAAGATTCAAAGAGAGTGAGATGCCAGCTCTTTTCATTCAGTCAGTAGCTTCAAACATTTCTGGACGTTTTTCAATGGCAAAAATCAATGAATATTGTAAATGCACAAACAGTAATATCTCCGCATTGCAAGGTGCAATTCTGAAATTTTTTGCTTTTTCCTGCTAATCCTAGCATGATAAAGAAGATTCAAAGAGAGTGAGATGCCAGCTCCTTTCATTCAGTCAGTAGCTTCAAACATTTCTGGACGTTTTTTAATGGCAAAAATCAATGAATATTGTAAATGCACAAACAGTAATTTCTCCGCATTGCAAGGTGCAATTCTGAAATTTTTTGCTTTTTCCTGCTAATCCTAGCATGATAAAGAAGATTCAAAGAGAGTGAGATGCCAGCTCTTTTCATTCAGTCAGTAGCTTCAAACATTTCTGGTATATGAATAACATGATGTTTTTCAATGGCAAAAATCAATGAATATTGTAAATGCACAAACAGTAATATCTCCACATTGCAAGGTGCAATTCTGAAATTTTTTGCTTTTTCCTGCTAATCCTAGCATGATAAAGAAGATTCAAAGAGAGTGAGATGCCAGCTCCTTTCATTCAGTCAGTAGCTTCAAACATTTCTGGACGTTTTTCAATGGCAAAAATCAATGAATATTGTAAATGCACAAACAGTAATATCTCCGCATTGCAAGGTGCAATTCTGAAATTTTTTGCTTTTTCCTGCTAATCCTAGCATGATAAAGAAGATTCAAAGAGAGTGAGATGCCAGCTCTTTTCATTCAGTCAGTAGCTTCAAACATTTCTGGTATATGAATAACATGATGTTTTTCAATGGCAAAAATCAATGAATATTGTAAATGCACAAACAGTAATATCTCCACATTGCAAGGTGCAATTCTGAAATTTTTTGCTTTTTCCTGCTAATCCTAGCATGATAAAGAAGATTCAAAGAGAGTGAGATGCCAGCTCCTTTCATTCAGTCAGTAGCTTCAAACATTTCTGGACGTTTTTCAATGGCAAAAATCAATGAATATTGTAAATGCACAAACAGTAATATCTCCGCATTGCAAGGTGCAATTCTGAAATTTTTTGCTTTTTCCTGCTAATCCTAGCATGATAAAGAAGATTCAAAGAGAGTGAGATGCCAGCTCTTTTCATTCAGTCAGTAGCTTCAAACATTTCTGGACGTTTTTCAATGGCAAAAATCAATGAATATTGTAAATGCACAAACAGTAATTTCTCCGCATTGCAAGGTGCAATTCTGAAATTTTTTGCTTTTTCCTGCTAATCCTAGCATGATAAAGAAGATTCAAAGAGAGTGAGATGCCAGCTCCTTTCATTCAGTCAGTAGCTTCAAACATTTCTGGACGTTTTTCAATGGCAAAAATCAATGAATATTGTAAATGCACAAACAGTAATATCTCCGCATTGCAAGGTGCAATTCTGAAATTTTTTGCTTTTTCCTGGTAATCCTAGCATGATAAAGAAGATTCAAAGAGAGTGAGATGCCAGCTCTTTTCATTCAGTCAGTAGCTTCAAACATTTCTGGACGTTTTTCAATGGCAAAAATCAATGAATATTGTAAATGCACAAACAGTAATATCTCCGCATTGCAAGGTGCAATTCTGAAATTTTTTGCTTTTTCCTGCTAATCCTAGTATGATAAAGAAGATTCAAAGAGAGTGAGATGCCAGCTCTTTTCATTCAGTCAGTAGCTTCAAACATTTCTGGTATATGAATAACATGATGTTTTTCAATGGCAAAAATCAATGAATATTGTAAATGCACATACAGTAATATCTCCGCATTGCAAGGTGCAATTCTGAAATTTTTTGCTTTTTCCTGCTAATCCTAGCATGATAAAGAAGATTCAAAGAGAGTGAGATGCCAGCTCTTTTCATTCAGTCAGTAGCTTCAAACATTTCTGGACGTTTTTCAATGGCAAAAATCAATGAATATTGTAAATGCACAAACAGTAATTTCTCCGCATTGCAAGGTGCAATTCTGAAATTTTTTGCTTTTTCCTGCTAATCCTAGCATGATAAAGAAGATTCAAAGAGAGTGAGATGCCAGCTCTTTTCATTCAGTCAGTAGCTTCAAACATTTCTGGTATATGAATAACATGATGTTTTTCAATGGCAAAAATCAATGAATATTGTAAATGCACAAACAGTAATATCTCCGCATTGCAAGGTGCAATTCTGAAATATTTTGCTTTTTCCTGCTAATCCTAGCATGATAAAGAAGATTCAAAGAGAGTGAGATGCCAGCTCTTTTCATTCAGTCAGTAGCTTCAAACATTTCTGGACGTTTTTCAATGGCAAAAATCAATGAATATTTTAAATGCACAAACAGTAATATCTCCGCATTGCAAGGTGCAATTCTGAAATTTTTTGCTTTTTCCTGCTAATCCTAGCATGATAAAGAAGATTCAAAGAGAGTGAGATGCCAGCTCTTTTCATTCAGTCAGTAGCTTCAAACATTTATGGTATATGAATAACATGATGTTTTTCAATGGCAAAAATCAATGAATATTGTAAATGCACAAACAGTAATATCTCCACATTGCAAGGTGCAATTCTGAAATTTTTTGCTTTTTCCTGCTAATCCTAGCATGATAAAGAAGATTCAAAGAGAGTGAGATGCCAGCTCTTTTCATTCAGTCAGTAGCTTCAAACATTTCTGGACGTTTTTCAATGGCAAAAATCAATGAATATTGTAAATGCACAAACAGTAATATCTCCACATTGCAAGGTGCAATTCTGAAATTTTTTGCTTTTTCCAACTCCTCTTAGCATGATAAAGAAGATTCAAAGAGAGTAAGATGCCAGCTCTTTTCATTCAGCCAGTAGCTTCAAACATTTCTGGTATATGAATAACATGATGTTTTTCACTGGCAAAAATCAATGAATATTGTAAATGCACAAACAGTAATATCTCAGCATTGCAAGGTGCAATTCTGAAATTTTTTGCTTTTTCCTGCTAATCCTAGCATGATAAAGAAGATTCAAAGAGAGTGAGATGCCAGCTCTTTTCATTCAGTCAGTAGCTTCAAACATTTCTGGACGTTTTTCAATGGCAAAAATCAATGAATATTGTAAATGCACAAACAGTAATTTCTCCGCATTGCAAGGTGCAATTCTGAAATTTTTTGCTTTTTCCTGCTAATCCTAGCATGATAAAGAAGATTCAAAGAGAGTGAGATGCCAGCTCTTTTTATTCAGTCAGTAGCTTCAAACATTTCTGGACGTTTTTCAATGGCAAAAATCAATGAATATTGTAAATGCACAAACAGTAATATCTCCGCACTGCAAGGTGCAATTCTGAAATTTTTTGCTTTTTCCTGCTAATCCTAGCATGATAAAGAAGATTCAAAGAGAGTGAGATGCCAGCTCTTTTCATTCAGTCAGTAGCTTCAAACATTTCTGGACGTTTTTCAATGGCAAAAATCAATGAATATTGTAAATGCACAAACAGTAATATCTCCGCATTGCAAGGTGCAATTCTGAAATTTTTTGCTTTTTCCTGCTAATCCTAGCATGATAAAGAAGATTCAAAGAGAGTGAGATGCCAGCTCCTTTCATTCAGTCAGTAGCTTCAAACATTTCTGGACGTTTTTCAATGGCAAAAATCAATGAATATTGTAAATGCACAAACAGTAATTTCTCCGCATTGCAAGGTGCAATTCTGAAATTTTTTGCTTTTTCCTGCTAATCCTAGCATGATAAAGAAGATTCAAAGAGAGTGAGATGCCAGCTCCTTTCATTCAGTCAGTAGCTTCAAACATTTCTGGACGTTTTTCAATGGCAAAAATCAATGAATATTGTAAATGCACAAACAGTAATATCTCCACATTGCAAGGTGCAATTCTGAAATTTTTTGCTTTTTCCTGCTAATCCTAGCATGATAAAGAAGATTCAAAGAGAGTGAGATGCCAGCTCTTTTCATTCAGTCAGTAGCTTCAAACATTTCTGGTATATGAATAACATGATGTTTTTCAATGGCAAAAATCAATGAATATTGTAAATGCACAAACAGTAATTTCTCCGCATTGCAAGGTGCAATTCTGAATTTTTTTGCTTTTTCCTGCTAATCCTAGCATGATAAAGAAGATTCAAAGAGAGTGAGATGCCAGCTCTTTTCATTCAGTCAGTAGCTTCAAACATTTCTAGACGTTTTTCAATGGCAAAAATCAATGAATATTGTAAATGCACAAACAGTAATATCTCCGCATTGCAAGGTGCAATTCTGAAATTTTTTGCTTTTTCCTGCTAATCCTAGCATGATAAAGAAGATTCAAAGAGAGTGAGATGCCAGCTCCTTTCATTCAGTCAGTAGCTTCAAACATTTCTGGACGTTTTTTAATGGCAAAAATCAATGAATATTGTAAATGCACAAACAGTAATTTCTCCGCATTGCAAGGTGCAATTCTGAAATTTTTTGCTTTTTCCTGCTAATCCTAGCATGATAAAGAAGATTCAAAGAGAGTGAGATGCCAGCTCTTTTCATTCAGTCAGTAGCTTCAAACATTTCTGGTATATGAATAACATGATGTTTTTCAATGGCAAAAATCAATGAATATTGTAAATGCACAAACAGTAATATCTCCACATTGCAAGGTGCAATTCTGAAATTTTTTGCTTTTTCCTGCTAATCCTAGCATGATAAAGAACATTCAAAGAGAGTGAGATGCCAGCTCCTTTCATTCAGTCAGTAGCTTCAAACATTTCTGGACGTTTTTCAATGGCAAAAATCAATGAATATTGTAAATGCACAAACAGTAATATCTCCGCATTGCAAGGTGCAATTCTGAAATTTTTTGCTTTTTCCTGCTAATCCTAGCATGATAAAGAAGATTCAAAGAGAGTGAGATGCCAGCTCTTTTCATTCAGTCAGTAGCTTCAAACATTTCTGGACGTTTTTCAATGGCAAAAATCAATGAATATTGTAAATGCACAAACAGTAATTTCTCCGCATTGCAAGGTGCAATTCTGAAATTTTTTGCTTTTTCCTGCTAATCCTAGCATGATAAAGAAGATTCAAAGAGAGTGAGATGCCAGCTCCTTTCATTCAGTCAGTAGCTTCAAACATTTCTGGACGTTTTTCAATGGCAAAAATCAATGAATATTGTAAATGCACAAACAGTAATATCTCCGCATTGCAAGGTGCAATTCTGAAATTTTTTACTTTTTCCTGCTAATCCTAGCATGATAAAGAAGATTCAAAGAGAGTGAGATGCCAGCTCTTTTCATTCAGTCAGTAGCTTCAAACATTTCTGGTATATGAATAACATGATGTTTTTCAATGGCAAAAATCAATGAATATTGTAAATGCACAAACAGTAATATCTCCACATTGCAAGGTGCAATTCTGAAATTTTTTGCTTTTTCCTGCTAATCCTAGCATGATAAAGAAGATTCAAAGAGAGTGAGATGCCAGCTCCTTTCATTCAGTCAGTAGCTTCAAACATTTCTGGACGTTTTTCAATGGCAAAAATCAATGAATATTGTAAATGCACAAACAGTAATATCTCCGCATTGCAAGGTGCAATTCTGAAATTTTTTGCTTTTTCCTGCTAATCCTAGCATGATAAAGAAGATTCAAAGAGAGTGAGATGCCAGCTCTTTTCATTCAGTCAGTAGCTTCAAACATTTCTGGTATATGAATAACATGATGTTTTTCAATGGCAAAAATCAATGAATATTGTAAATGCACAAACAGTAATATCTCCACATTGCAAGGTGCAATTCTGAAATTTTTTGCTTTTTCCTGCTAATCCTAGCATGATAAAGAAGATTCAAAGAGAGTGAGATGCCAGCTCCTTTCATTCAGTCAGTAGCTTCAAACATTTCTGGACGTTTTTCAATGGCAAAAATCAATGAATATTGTAAATGCACAAACAGTAATATCTCCGCATTGCAAGGTGCAATTCTGAAATTTTTTGCTTTTTCCTGCTAATCCTAGCATGATAAAGAAGATTCAAAGAGAGTGAGATGCCAGCTCTTTTCATTCAGTCAGTAGCTTCAAACATTTCTGGACGTTTTTCAATGGCAAAAATCAATGAATATTGTAAATGCACAAACAGTAATTTCTCCGCATTGCAAGGTGCAATTCTGAAATTTTTTGCTTTTTCCTGCTAATCCTAGCATGATAAAGAAGATTCAAAGAGAGTGAGATGCCAGCTCCTTTCATTCAGTCAGTAGCTTCAAACATTTCTGGACGTTTTTCAATGGCAAAAATCAATGAATATTGTAAATGCACAAACAGTAATATCTCCGCATTGCAAGGTGCAATTCTGAAATTTTTTGCTTTTTCCTGGTAATCCTAGCATGATAAAGAAGATTCAAAGAGAGTGAGATGCCAGCTCTTTTCATTCAGTCAGTAGCTTCAAACATTTCTGGACGTTTTTCAATGGCAAAAATCAATGAATATTGTAAATGCACAAACAGTAATATCTCCGCATTGCAAGGTGCAATTCTGAAATTTTTTGCTTTTTCCTGCTAATCCTAGTATGATAAAGAAGATTCAAAGAGAGTGAGATGCCAGCTCTTTTCATTCAGTCAGTAGCTTCAAACATTTCTGGTATATGAATAACATGATGTTTTTCAATGGCAAAAATCAATGAATATTGTAAATGCACATACAGTAATATCTCCGCATTGCAAGGTGCAATTCTGAAATTTTTTGCTTTTTCCTGCTAATCCTAGCATGATAAAGAAGATTCAAAGAGAGTGAGATGCCAGCTCTTTTCATTCAGTCAGTAGCTTCAAACATTTCTGGACGTTTTTCAATGGCAAAAATCAATGAATATTGTAAATGGACAAACAGTAATTTCTCCGCATTGCAAGGTGCAATTCTGAAATTTTTTGCTTTTTCCTGCTAATCCTAGCATGATAAAGAAGATTCAAAGAGAGTGAGATGCCAGCTCTTTTCATTCAGTCAGTAGCTTCAAACATTTCTGGTATATGAATAACATGATGTTTTTCAATGGCAAAAATCAATGAATATTGTAAATGCACAAACAGTAATATCTCCGCATTGCAAGGTGCAATTCTGAAATTTTTTGCTTTTTCCTGCTAATCCTAGCATGATAAAGAAGATTCAAAGAGAGTGAGATGCCAGCTCTTTTCATTCAGTCAGTAGCTTCAAACATTTCTGGACGTTTTTCAATGGCAAAAATCAATGAATATTGTAAATGCACAAACAGTAATATCTCCGCATTGCAAGGTGCAATTCTGAAATTTTTTGCTTTTTCCTGCTAATCCTAGCATGATAAAGAAGATTCAAAGACAGTGAGATGCCAGCTCTTTTCATTCAGTCAGTAGCTTCAAACATTTATGGTATATGAATAACATGATGTTTTTCAATGGCAAAAATCAATGAATATTGTAAATGCACAAACAGTAATATCTCCACATTGCAAGGTGCAATTCTGAAATTTTTTGCTTTTTCCTGCTAATCCTAGCATGATAAAGAAGATTCAAAGAGAGTGAGATGCCAGCTCTTTTCATTCAGTCAGTAGCTTCAAACATTTCTGGACGTTTTTCAATGGCAAAAATCAATGAATATTGTAAATGCACAAACAGTAATATCTCCACATTGCAAGGTGCAATTCTGAAATTTTTTGCTTTTTCCAACTCCTCTTAGCATGATAAAGAAGATTCAAAGAGAGTGAGATGCCAGCTCTTTTCATTCAGCCAGTAGCTTCAAACATTTCTGGTATATGAATAACATGATGTTTTTCAATGGCAAAAATCAATGAATATTGTAAATGCACAAACAGTAATATCTCCGCATTGCAAGGTGCAATTCTGAAATTTTTTGCTTTTTCCTGCTAATCCTAGCATGATAAAGAAGATTCAAAGAGAGTGAGATGCCAGCTCTTTTCATTCAGTCAGTAGCTTCAAACATTTCTGGACGTTTTTCAATGGCAAAAATCAATGAATATTGTAAATGCACAAACAGTAATTTCTCCGCATTGCAAGGTGCAATTCTGAAATTTTTTGCTTTTTCCTGCTAATCCTAGCATGATAAAGAAGATTCAAAGAGAGTGAGATGCCAGCTCTTTTTATTCAGTCAGTAGCTTCAAACATTTCTGGACGTTTTTCAATGGAAAAAATCAATGAATATTGTAAATGCACAAACAGTAATATCTCCGCATTGCAAGGTGCAATTCTGAAATTTTTTACTTTTTCCTGCTAATCCTAGCATGATAAAGAAGATTCAAAGAGAGTGAGATGCCAGCTCTTTTCATTCAGTCAGTAGCTTCAAACATTTCTGGACGTTTTTCAATGGCAAAAATCAATGAATATTGTAAATGCACAAACAGTAATATCTCCGCATTGCAAGGTGCAATTCTGAAATTTTTTGCTTTTTCCTGCTAATCCTAGCATGATAAAGAAGATTCAAAGAGAGTGAGATGCCAGCTCCTTTCATTCAGTCAGTAGCTTCAAACATTTCTGGACGTTTTTCAATGGCAAAAATCAATGAATATTGTAAATGCACAAACAGTAATTTCTCCGCATTGCAAGGTGCAATTCTGAAATTTTTTGCTTTTTCCTGCTAATCCTAGCATGATAAAGAAGATTCAAAGAGAGTGAGATGCCAGCTCCTTTCATTCAGTCAGTAGCTTCAAACATTTCTGGACGTTTTTCAATGGCAAAAATCAATGAATATTGTAACTGCACAAACAGTAATATCTCCACATTGCAAGGTGCAATTCTGAAATTTTTTGCTTTTTCCTGCTAATCCTAGCATGATAAAGAAGATTCGAAGAGAGTGAGATGCCAGCTCTTTTCATTCAGTCAGTAGCTTCAAACATTTCTGGTATATGAATAACATGATGTTTTTCAATGGCAAAAATCAATGAATATTGTAAATGCACAAACAGTAATTTCTCCGCATTGCAAGGTGCAATTCTGAAATTTTTTGCTTTTTCCTGCTAATCCTAGCATGATAAAGAAGATTCAAAGAGAGTGAGATGCCAGCTCCTTTCATTCAGTCAGTAGCTTCAAACATTTCTGGACGTTTTTCAATGGCAAAAATCAATGAATATTGTAAATGCACAAACAGTAATATCTCCGCATTGCAAGGTGCAATTCTGAAATTTTTTGCTTTTTCCTGCTAATCCTAGCATGATAAAGAAGATTCAAAGAGAGTTAGATGCCAGCTCTTTTCATTCAGTCAGTAGCTTCAAACATTTCTGGACGTTTTTCAATGGCAAAAATCAATGAATATTGTAAATGCACAAACAGTAATTTCTCCGCATTGCAAAGTGCAATTCTGAAATTTTTTGCTTTTTCCTGCTAATCCTAGCATGATAAAGAAGATTCAAAGAGAGTGAGATGCCAGCTCCTTTCATTCAGTCAGTAGCTTCAAACATTTCTAGACGTTTTTCAATGGCAAAAATCAATGAATATTGTAAATGCACAAACAGTAATATCTCCGCATTGCAAGGTGCAATTCTGAAATTTTTTGCTTTTTCCTGCTAATCCTAGCATGATAAAGAAGATTCAAAGAGAGTGAGATCCCAGCTCTTTTCATTCAGTCAGTAGCTTCAAACATTTCTGGACGTTTTTCAATGGCAAAAATCAATGAATATTGTAAATGCACAAACAGTAATATCTCCGCATTGCAAGGTGCAATTCTGAAATTTTTTGCTTTTTCCTGCTAATCCTAGCATGATAAAGAAGATTCAAAGAGAGTGAGATGCCAGCTCTTTTCATTCAGTCAGTAGCTTCAAACATTTCTGGTATATGAATAACATGATATTTTTCAATGGCAAAAATCAATAAATATTGTAAATGCACATACAGTAATATCTCCGCATTGCAAGGTGCAATTCTGAAATTTTTTGCTTTTTCCTGCTAATCCTAGCATGATAAAGAAGATTCAAAGAGAGTGAGATGCCAGCTCTTTTCATTCAGTCAGTAGCTTCAAACATTTCTGGACGTTTTTCAATGGCAAAAATCAATGAATATTGTAAATGCACATACAGTAATTTCTCCGCATTGCAAGGTGCAATTCTGAAATTTTTTGCTTTTTCCTGCTAATCCTAGCATGATAAAGAAGATTCAAAGAGAGTGAGATGCCAGCTCTTTTCATTCAGTCAGTAGCTTCAAACATTTCTGGTATATGAATAACATGATGTTTTTCAATGGCAAAAATCAATGAATATTGTAAATGCACAAACAGTAATATCTCCGCATTGCAAGGTGCAATTCTGAAATGTTTTGCTTTTTCCTGCTAATCCTAGCATGATAAAGAAGATTCAAAGAGAGTGAGATGCCAGCTCTTTTCATTCAGTCAGTAGCTTCAAACATTTCTGGACGTTTTTCAATGGCAAAAATCAATGAATATTGTAAATGCACAAACAGTAATATCTCCGCATTGCAAGGTGCAATTCTGAAATTTTTTGCTTTTTCCTGCTAATCCTAGCATGATAAAGAAGATTCAAAGAGAGTGAGATGCCAGCTCTTTTCATTCAGTCAGTAGCTTCAAACATTTATGGTATATGAATAACATGATGTTTTTCAATGGCAAAAATCAATGAATATTGTAAATGCACAAACAGTAATATCTCCACATTGCAAGGTGCAATTCTGAAATTTTTTGCTTTTTCCTGCTAATCCTAGCATGATAAAGAAGATTCAAAGAGAGTGAGATGCCAGCTCTTTTCATTCAGTCAGTAGCTTCAAACATTTCTGGACGTTTTTCAATGGCAAAAATCAATGAATATTGTAAATGCACAAACAGTAATATCTCCACATTGCAAGGTGCAATTCTGAAATTTTTTGCTTTTTCCTGCTCCTCTTAGCATGATAAAGAAGATTCAAAGAGAGTGAGATGCCAGCTCTTTTCATTCAGTCAGTAGCTTCAAACATTTCTGGTATATGAATAACATGATGTTTTTCAATGGCAAAAATCAATGAATATTGTAAATGCACAAACAGTAATATCTCCGCATTGCAAGGTGCAATTCTGAAATTTTTTGCTTTTTCCTGCTAATCCTAGCATGATAAAGAAGATTCAAAGAGAGTGAGATGCCTGCTCTTTTCATTCAGTCAGTAGCTTCAAACATTTCTGGACGTTTTTCAATTGCAAAAATCAATGAATATTGTAAATGCACAAACAGTAATATCTCTGCATTGCAAGGTGCAATTCTGAAATTTTTTGCTTTTTCCTGCTAATCCTAGCATGATAAAGAAGATTCAAAGAGAGTGAGATGCCAGCTCTTTTCATTCAGTCAGTAGCTTCAAACATTTCTGGACGTTTTTCAATGGCAAAAATCAATGAATATTGTAAATGCACAAACAGTAATATCTCCGCATTGCAAGGTGCAATTCTGAAATTTTTTGCTTTTTCCTGCTAATCCTAGCATGATAAAGAAGATTCAAAGAGAGTGAGATGCCAGCTCTTTTCATTCAGTCAGTAGCTTCAAACATTTCTGGACGTTTTTCAATGGCAAAAATCAATGAATATTGTAAATGCACAAACAGTAATATCTCCGCATTGCAAGGTGCAATTCTGAAATTTTTTGCTTTTTCCTGCTAATCCTAGCATGATAAAGAAGATTCAAAGAGAGTGAGATGCCAGCTCTTTTCATTCAGTCAGTAGCTTCAAACATTTCTGGTATATGAATAACATGATGTTTTTCAATGGCAAAAATCAATGAATATTGTAAATGCACAAACAGTAATATCTCCGCATTGCAAGGTGCAATTCTGAAATTTTTTGCTTTTTCCTGCTAATCCTAGCATGATAAAGAAGATTCAAAGAGAGTGAGATGCCAGCTCTTTTCATTCAGTCAGTAGCTTCAAACATTTCTGGACGTTTTTCAATGGCAAAAATCAATGAATATTGTAAATGCACAAACAGTAATTTCTCCGCATTGCAAGGTGCAATTCTGAAATTTTTTGCTTTTTCCTGCTAATCCTAGCATGATAAAGAAGATTCAAAGAGAGTGAGATGCCAGCTCTTTTCATTCAGTCAGTAGCTTCAAACATTTCTGGACGTTTTTCAATGGCAAAAATCAATGAATATTGTAAATGCACAAACAGTAATTTCTCCGCATTGCAAGGTGCAATTCTGAAATTTTTTGCTTTTTCCTGCTAATCCTAGCATGATAAAGAAGATTCAAAGAGAGTGAGATGCCAGCTCTTTTCATTCAGTCAGTAGCTTCAAACATTTCTGGTATATGAATAACATGATGTTTTTCAATGGCAAAAATCAATGAATATTGTAAATGCACAAACAGTAATATCTCCACATTGCAAGGTGCAATTCTGAAATTTTTTGCTTTTTCCTGCTAATCCTAGCATGATAAAGAAGATTCAAAGAGAGTGAGATGCCAGCTCCTTTCATTCAGTCAGTAGCTTCAAACATTTCTGGACGTTTTTCAATGGCAAAAATCAATGAATATTGTAAATGCACAAACAGTAATATCTCCGCATTGCAAGGTGCAATTCTGAAATTTTTTGCTTTTTCCTGCTAATCCTAGCATGATAAAGAAGATTCAAAGAGAGTGAGATGCCAGCTCTTTTCATTCAGTCAGTAGCTTCAAACATTTCTGGACGTTTTTCAATGGAAAAAATACATGAATATTGTAAATGCACAAACAGTAATTTCTCCGCATTGCAAGGTGCAATTCTGAAATTTTTTGCTTTTTCCTGCTAATCCTATCATGATAAAGAAGATTCAAAGCGAGTGAGATGCCAGCTCCTTTCATTCAGTCAGTAGCTTCAAACATTTCTGGACGTTTTTTAATGGCAAAAATCAATGAATATTGTAAATGCACAAACAGTAATTTCTCCGCATTGCAAGGTGCAATTCTGAAATTTTTTGCTTTTTCCTGCTAATCCTAGCTTGATAAAGAAGATTCAAAGAGAGTGAGATGACAGCTCTTTTCATTCAGTCAGTAGCTTCAAACATTTCTGGTATATGAATAACATGATGTTTTTCAATGGCAAAAATCAATGAATATTGTAAATGCACAAACAGTAATATCTCCACATTGCAAGGTGCAATTCTGAAATTTTTTGCTTTTTTCTGCTAATCCTAGCATGATAAAGAAGATTCAAAGAGAGTGAGATGCCAGCTCCTTTCATTCAGTCAGTAGCTTCAAACATTTCTGGACGTTTTTCAATGGCAAAAATCAATGAATATTGTAAATGCACAAACAGTAATATCTCCGCATTGCAAGGTGCAATTCTGAAATTTTTTGCTTTTTCCTGCTAATCCTAGCATGATAAAGAAGATTCAAAGAGAGTGAGATGCCAGCTCTTTTCATTCAGTCAGTAGCTTCAAACATTTCTGGACGTTTTTCAATGGCAAAAATCAATGAATATTGTAAATTCACAAACAGTAATTTCTCCGCATTGCAAGGTGCAATTCTGAAATTTTTTGCTTTTTCCTGCTAATCCTAGCATGATAAAGAAGATTCAAAGAGAGTGAGATGCCAGCTCCTTTCATTCAGTCAGTAGCTTCAAACATTTCTGAACGTTTTTCAATGGCAAAAATCAATGAATATTGTAAATGCACAAACAGTAATATCTCCGCATTGCAAGGTGCAATTCTGAAATTTTTTGCTTTTTCCTGCTAATCCTAGCATGATAAAGAAGATTCAAAGAGAGTGAGATGCCAGCTCTTTTCATTCAGTCAGTAGCTTCAAACATTTTTGGACGTTTTTCAATGGCAAAAATCAATGAATATTGTAAATGCACAAACAGTAATATCTCCGCATTGCAAGGTGCAATTCTGAAATTTTTTGCTTTTTCCTGCTAATCCTAGCATGATAAAGAAGATTCAAAGAGAGTGAGATGCCAGCTCTTTTCATTCAGTCAGTAGCTTCAAACAATTCTGGTATATGAATAACATGATGTTTTTCAATGGCAAAAATCAATGAATATTGTAAATGCACAAACAGTAATATCTCCGCATTGCAAGGTGCAATTCTGAAATTTTTTGCTTTTTCCTGCTAATCCTAGCATGATAAAGAAGATTCAAAGAGAGTGAGATGCCAGCTCTTTTCATTCAGTCAGTAGCTTCAAACATTTCTGGTATATGAATAACATGATGTTTTTCAATGGCAAAAATCAATGAATATTGTAAATGCACAAACAGTAATTTCTCCGCATTGCAAGGTGCAATTCTGAAATTTTTTGCTTTTTCCTGCAAATCCTAGCATGATAAAGAAGATTCAAAGAGAGTGAGATGCCAGCTCTTTTCATTCAGTCAGTAGCTTCAAACATTTCTGGACGTTTTTCAATGGCAAAAATCAATGAATATTGTAAATGCACAAACAGTAATATCTCCGCATTGCAAGGTGCAATTCTGAAATTTTTTGCTTTTTCCTGCTAATCCTAGCATGATAAAGAAGATTCAAAGAGAGTGAGATGCCAGCTCCTTTCATTCAGTCAGTAGCTTCAAACATTTCTGGACGTTTTTCAATGGCAAAAATCAATGAATATTGTAAATGCACAAACAGTAATTTCTCCGCATTGCAAGGTGCAATTCTGAAATTTTTTGCTTTTTCCTGCTAAGCCTAGCATGATAAAGAAGATTCAAAGAGAGTGAGATGCCAGCTCTTTTCATTCAGTCAGTAGCTTCAAACATTTCTGGTATATGAATAACATGATGTTTTTCAATGGCAAAAATCAATGAATATTGTAAATGCACAAACAGTAATATCTCCACATTGCAAGGTGCAATTCTGAAATTTTTTGCTATTTCCTGCTAATCCTAGCATGATAAAGAAGATTCAAAGAGAGTGAGATGCCAGCTCCTTTCATTCAGTCAGTAGCTTCAAACATTTCTGGACGTTTTTCAATGGCAAAAATCAATGAATATTGTAAATGCACAAACAGTAATATCTCCGCATTGCAAGGTGCAATTCTGAAATTTTTTGCTTTTTCCTGCTAATCCTAGCATGATAAAGAAGATTCAAAGAGAGTGAGATGCAGGCTCTTTTCATTCAGTCAGTAGCTTCAAACATTTCTGGACGTTTTTCAATGGCAAAAATCAATGAATATTGTAAATGCACAAACAGTAATATCTCCGCATTGCAAGGTGCAATTCTGAAATTTTTTGCTTTTTCCTGCTAATCCTAGCATGATAAAGAAGATTCAAAGAGAGTGAGATGCCAGCTCTTTTCATTCAGTCAGTAGCTTCAAACATTTCTGGTATATGAATAACATGATGTTTTTCAATGGCAAAAATCAATGAATATTGTAAATGCACAAACAGTAATATCTCCGCATTGCAAGGTGCAATTCTGAAATTTTTTGCTTTTTCCTGCTAATCCTAGCATGATAAAGAAGATTCAAAGAGAGTGAGATGCCAGCTCTTTTCATTCAGTCAGTAGCTTCAAACATTTATGGTATATGAATAACATGATGTTTTTCAATGGCAAAAATCAATGAATATTGTAAATGCACAAACAGTAATATCTCCACATTGCAAGGTGCAATTCTGAAATTTTTTGCTTTTTCCTGCTAATCCTAGCATGATAAAGAAGATTCAAAGAGAGTGAGATGCCAGCTCCTTTCATTCAGTCAGTAGCTTCAAACATTTCTGGACGTTTTTCAATGGCAAAAATCAATGAATATTGTAAATGCAGAAACAGTAAAATCTCCGCATTGCAAGGTGCAATTCTGAAATTTTTTGCTTTTTCCTGCTAATCCTAGCATGATAAAGAAGATTCAAAGAGAGTGAGATGCCAGCTCCTTTCATTCAGTCAGTAGCTTCAAACATTTCTGGACGTTTTTCAATGGCAAAAATCAATGAATATTGTAAATGCACAAACAGTAATATCTCCGCATTGCAAGGTGCAATTCTGAAATTTTTTGCTTTTTCCTGCTAATCCTAGCATGATAAAGAAGATTCAAAGAGAGTGAGATGCCAGCTCCTTTCATTCAGTCAGTAGCTTCAAACATTTCTGGTATATGAATAACATGATGTTTTTCAATGGCAAAAATCAATGAATATTGTAAATGCACAAACAGTAATATCTCCGCATTGCAAGGTGCAATTCTGAAATTTTTTGCTTTTTCCTGCTAATCCTAGCATGATAAAGAAGATTCAAAGAGAGTGAGATGCCAGCTCTTTTCATTCAGTCAGTAGCTTCAAACATTTCTGGACGTTTTTCAATGGCAAAAATCAATGAATATTGTAAATGCACAAACAGTAATTTCTCCACATTGCAAGGTGCAATTCTGAAATTTTTTGCTTTTTCCTGCTAATCCTAGCATGATAAAGAAGATTCAAAGAGAGTGAGATGCCAGCTCCTTTCATTCAGTCAGTAGCTTCAAACATTTATGGTATATGAATAACATGATGTTTTTCAATGGCAAAAGTCAATGAATATTGCAAATGCACAAACAGTAATATCTCCACATTGCAAGGTGCAATTCTGAAATTTTTTGCTTTTTCCTGCTAATCCTAGCATGATAAAGAAGATTCAAAGAGAGTGAGATGCCAGCTCTTTTCATTCAGTCAGTAGCTTCAAACATTTCTGGACGTTTTTCAATGGCAAAAATCAATGAATATTGTAAATGCACAAACAGTAATTTCTCCGCATTGCAAGGTGCAATTCTGAAATTTTTTGCTTTTTCCTGCTAATCCTAGCATGATAAAGAAGATTCAAAGAGAGTGAGATGCCAGCTCCTTTCATTCAGTCAGTAGCTTCAAACATTTCTGGTATATGAATAACATGATGTTTTTCAATGGCAAAAGTCAATGAATATTGCAAATGCACAAACAGTAATATCTCCACATTGCAAGGTGCAATTCTGAAATTTTTTGCTTTTTCCTGCTAATCCTAGCATGATAAAGAAGATTCAAAGAGAGTGAGATGCCAGCTCTTTTCATTCAGTCAGTAGCTTCAAACATTTCTGGTATATGAATAACATGATGTTTTTCAATGGCAAAAATCAATGAATATTGTAAATGCACAAACAGTAATATCTCCGCATTGCAAGGTGCAATTCTGAAATGTTTTGCTTTTTCCTGCTAATCCTAGCATGATAAAGAAGCTTCAAAGAGAGTGAGATGCCAGCTCTTTTCATTCAGTCAGTAGCTTCAAACATTTCTGGTATATGAATAACATGATGTTTTTCAATGGCAAAAATCAATGAATATTGTAAATGCACAAACAGTAATATCTCCACATTGCAAGGTGCAATTCTGAAATTTTTTGCTTTTTCCTGCTAATCCTAGCATGATAAAGAAGATTCAAAGAGAGTGAGATGCCAGCTCTTTTCATTCAGTCAGTAGCTTCAAACATTTCTGGTATATGAATAACATGATGTTTTTCAATGGCAAAAATCAATGAATATTGTAAATGCACAAACAGTAATATCTCCACATTGCAAGGTGCAATTCTGAAATTTTTTGCTTTTTCCTGCTAATCCTAGCATGATAAAGAAGATTCAAAGAGAGTGAGATGCCAGCTCTTTTCATTCAGTCAGTAGCTTCAAACATTTCTGGTATATGAATAACATGATGTTTTTCAATGGCAAAAATCAATGAATATTGTAAATGCACAAACAGTAATATCTCCGCATTGCAAGGTGCAATTCTGAAATTTTTTGCTTTTTCCTGCTAATCCTAGCATGATAAAGAAGATTCAAAGAGAGTGAGATGCCAGCTCTTTTCATTCAGTCAGTAGCTTCAAACATTTCTGGACGTTTTTCAATGGCAAAAATCAATGAATATTGTAAATGCACAAACAGTAATTTCTCCGCATTGCAAGGTGCAATTCTGAAATTTTTTGCTTTTTCCTGCTAATCCTAGCATGATAAAGAAGATTCAAAGAGAGTGAGATGCCAGCTCTTTTCATTCAGTCAGTAGCTTCAAACATTTCTGGACGTTTTTCAATGGCAAAAATCAATGAATATTGTAAATGCACAAACAGTAATATCTCCGCATTGCAAGGTGCAATTCTGAAATTTTTTGCTTTTTCCTGCTAATCCTAGCATGATAAAGAAGATTCAAAGAGAGTGAGATGCCAGCTCCTTTCATTCAGTCAGTAGCTTCAAACATTTCTGGACGTTTTTCAATGGCAAAAATCAATGAATATTGTAAATGCACAAACAGTAATATCTCCGCATTGCAAGGTGCAATTCTGAAATTTTTTGCTTTTTCCTGCTAATCCTAGCATGGTAAAGAAGATTCAAAGAGAGTGAGATGCCAGCTCCTTTCATTCAGTCAGTAGCTTCAAACATTTCTGGACGTTTTTCAATGGCAAAAATCAATGAATATTGTAAATGCACAAACAGTAATTTCTCCGCATTGCAAGGTGCAATTCTGAAATTTTTTGCTTTTTCCTGCTAGTCCTAGCATGATAAAGAAGATTCAAAGAGAGTGAGATGCCAGCTCTTTTCATTCAGTCAGTAGCTTCAAACATTTCTGGTATATGAATAACATGATGTTTTTCAATGGCAAAAATCAATGAATATTGTAAATGCACAAACAGTAATTTCTCCGCATTGCAAGGTGCAATTCTGAAATTTTTTGCTTTTTCCTGCTAATCCTAGCATGATAAAGAAGATTCAAAGAGAGTGAGATGCCAGCTCTTTTCATTCAGTCAGTAGCTTCAAACATTTCTGGACGTTTTTCAATGGCAAAAATCAATGAATATTGTAAATGCACAAACAGTAATATCTCCACATTGCAAGGTGCAATTCTGAAATTTTTTGCTTTTTCCTGCTAATCCTAGCATGATAAAGAAGATTCAAAGAGAGTGAGATGCCAGCTCCTTTCATTCAGTCAGTAGCTTCAAACATTTCTGGACGTTTTTCAATGGCAAAAATAAATGAATATTGTAAATGCACAAACAGTAATATCTCCGCATTGCAAGGTGCAAATCTGAAATTTTTTGCTTTTTCCTGCTAATCCTAGCATGATAAAGAAGATTCAAAGAGAGTGAGATGCCAGCTCTTTTCATTCAGTCAGTAGCTTCAAACATTTCTGGTATATGAATAACATGATGTTTTTCAATGGCAAAAATCAATGAATATTGTAAATGCACAAACAGTAATATCTCCACATTGCAAGGTGCAATTCTGAAATTTTTTGCTTTTTCCTGCTAATCCTAGCATGATAAAGAAGATTCAAAGAGCGTGAGATGCCAGCTCTTTTCATTCAGTCAGTAGCTTCAAACATTTCTGGTATATGAATAACATGATGTTTTTCAATGGCAAAAATCAATGAATATTGTAAATGCACAAACAGTAATATCTCCGCATTGCAAGGTGCAATTCTGAAATTTTTTGCTTTTTCCTGCTAATCCTAGCATGATAAAGAAGATTCAAAGAGAGTGAGATGCCAGCTCTTTTCATTCAGTCAGTAGCTTCAAACATTTCTGGACGTTTTTCAATGGCAAAAATCAATGAATATTGTAAATGCACAAACAGTAATTTCTCCGCATTGCAAGGTGCAATTCTGAAATTTTTTGCTTTTTCCTGCTAATCCTAGCATGATAAAGAAGGTTCAAAGAGAGTGAGATGCCAGCTTTTTTCATTCAGTCAGTAGCTTCAAACATTTCTGGACGTTTTTCAATGGCAAAAATCAATGAATATTGTAAATGCACAAACAGTAATATCTCCGCATTGCAAGGTGCAATTCTGAAATTTTTTGCTTTTTCCTGCTAATCCTAGCATGATAAAGAAGATTCAAAGAGAGTGAGATGCCAGCTCCTTTCATTCAGTCAGTAGCTTCAAACATTTCTGGACGTTTTTCAATGGCAAAAATCAATGAATATTGTAAATGCACAAACAGTAATATCTCCGCATTGAAAGGTGCAATTCTGAAATTTTTTGCTTTTTCCTGCTAATCCTAGCATGATAAAGAAGATTCAAAGAGAGTGAGATGCCAGCTCCTTTCATTCAGTCACTAGCTTCAAACATTTCTGGACGTTTTTCAATGGCAAAAATCAATGAATATTGTAAATGCACAAACAGTAATATCTCCGCATTGCAAGGTGCAATTCTGAAATTTTTTGCTTTTTCCTGCTAATCCTAGCATGATAAAGAAGATTCAAAGAGAGTGAGATGCCAGCTCTTTTCATTCAGTCAGTAGCTTCAAACATTTCTGGTATATGAATAACATGATGTTTTTCAATGGCAAAAATCAATGAATATTGTAAATGCACAAACAGTAATTTCTCCGCATTGCAAGGTGCAATTCTGAAATTTTTTGCTTTTTCCTGCTAATCCTAGCATGATAAAGAAGATTCAAAGAGAGTGAGATGCCAGCTCCTTTCATTCAGTCAGTAGCTTCAAACATTTCTGGACGTTTTTCAATGGCAAAAATCAATGAATATTGTAAATGCACAAACAGTAATATCTCCGCATTGCAAGGTGCAATTCTGAAATTTTTTGCTTTTTCCTGCTAATCCTAGCATGATAAAGAAGATTCAAAGAGAGTGAGATGCCAGCTCCTTTCATTCAGTCAGTAGCTTCAAACATTTCTGGACGTTTTTCAATGGCAAAAATCAATGAATATTGTAAATGCACAAACAGTAATATCTCCGCATTGCAAGGTGCAATTCTGAAATTTTTTGCTTTTTCCTGCTAATCCTAGCATGGTAAAGAAGATTCAAAGAGAGTGAGATGCCAGCTCCTTTCATTCAGTCAGTAGCTTCAAACATTTCTGGACGTTTTTCAATGGCAAAAATCAATGAATATTGTAAATGCACAAACAGTAATATCTCCGCATTGCAAGGTGCAATTCTGAAATTTTTTGCTTTTTCCTGCTAATCCTAGCATGATAAAGAAGATTCAAAGAGAGTGAGATGCCAGCTCTTTTCATTCAGTCAGTAGCTTCAAACATTTCTGGACGTTTTTCAATGGCAAAAATCAATGAATATTGTAAATGCACAAACAGTAATTTCTCCGCATTGCAAGGTGCAATTCTGAAATTTTTTGCTTTTTCCTGCTAATCCTAGCATGATAAAGAAGATTCAAAGAGAGTGAGATGCCAGCTCCTTTCATTCAGTCAGTAGCTTCAAACATTTCTGGACGTTTTTCAATGGCAAAAATCAATGAATATTGTAAATGCACAAACAGTAATTTCTCCGCATTGCAAGGTGCAATTCTGAAATTTTTTGCTTTTTCCTGCTAATCCTAGCATGATAAAGAAGATTCAAAGAGAGTGAGATGCCAGCTCTTTTCATTCAGTCAGTAGCTTCAAACATTTCTGGTATATGAATAACATGATGTTTTTCAATGGCAAAAATCAATGAATATTGTAAATGCACAAACAGTAATTTCTCCGCATTGCAAGGTGCAATTCTGAAATTTTTTGCTTTTTCCTGCTAATCCTAGCATGATAAAGAAGATTCAAAGAGAGTGAGATGCCAGCTCTTTTCATTCAGTCAGTAGCTTCAAACATTTCTGGACGTTTTTCAATGGCAAAAATCAATGAATATTGTAAATGCACAAACAGTAATATCTCCACATTGCAAGGTGCAATTCTGAAATTTTTTGCTTTTTCCTGCTAATCCTAGCATGATAAAGAAGATTCAAAGAGAGTGAGATGCCAGCTCCTTTCATTCAGTCAGTAGCTTCAAACATTTCTGGACGTTTTTCAATGGCAAAAATCAATGAATATTGTAAATGCACAAACAGTAATATCTCCGCATTGCAAGGTGCAAATCTGAAATTTTTTGCTTTTTCCTGCTAATCCTAGCATGATAAAGAAGATTCAAAGAGAGTGAGATGCCAGCTCTTTTCATTCAGTCAGTAGCTTCAAACATTTCTGGTATATGAATAACATGATGTTTTTCAATGGCAAAAATCAATGAATATTGTAAATGCACAAACAGTAATATCTCCACATTGCAAGGTGCAATTCTGAAATTTTTTGCTTTTTCCTGCTAATCCTAGCATGATAAAGAAGATTCAAAGAGCGTGAGATGCCAGCTCTTTTCATTCAGTCAGTAGCTTCAAACATTTCTGGTATATGAATAACATGATGTTTTTCAATGGCAAATATCAATGAATATTGTAAATGCACAAACAGTAATATCTCCGCATTGCAAGGTGCAATTCTGAAATTTTTTGCTTTTTCCTGCTAATCCTAGCATGATAAAGAAGATTCAAAGAGAGTGAGATGCCAGCTCCTTTCATTCAGTCAGTAGCTTCAAACATTTCTGGACGTTTTTCAATGGCAAAAATCAATGAATATTGTAAATGCACAAACAGTAATATCTCCGCATTGCAAGGTGCAATTCTGAAATTTTTTGCTTTTTCCTGCTAATCCTAGCATTATAAAGAAGATTCAAAGAGAGTGAGATGCCAGCTCCTTTCATTCAGTCAGTAGCTTCAAACATTTCTGGACGTTTTTCAATGGCAAAAATCAATGAATATTGTAAATGCACAAACAGTAATATCTCCGCATTGCAAGGTGCAATTCTGAAATTTTTTGCTTTTTCCTGCTAATCCTAGCATGGTAAAGAAGATTCAAAGAGAGTGAGATGCCAGCTCCTTTCATTCAGTCAGTAGCTTCAAACATTTCTGGACGTTTTTCAATGGCAAAAATCAATGAATATTGTAAATGCACAAACAGTAATATCTCCGCATTGCAAGGTGCAATTCTGAAATTTTTTGCTTTTTCCTGCTAATCCTAGCATGATAAAGAAGATTCAAAGAGAGTGAGATGCCAGCTCTTTTCATTCAGTCAGTAGCTTCAAACATTTCTGGACGTTTTTCAATGGCAAAAATCAATGAATATTGTAAATGCACAAACAGTAATTTCTCCGCATTGCAAGGTGCAATTCTGAAATTTTTTGCTTTTTCCTGCTAATCCTAGCATGATAAAGAAGATTCAAAGAGAGTGAGATGCCAGCTCCTTTCATTCAGTCAGTAGCTTCAAACATTTCTGGACGTTTTTCAATGGCAAAAATCAATGAATATTGTAAATGCACAAACAGTAATTTCTCCGCATTGCAAGGTGCAATTCTGAAATTTTTTGCTTTTTCCTGCTAATCCTAGCATGATAAAGAAGATTCAAAGAGAGTGAGATGCCAGCTCTTTTCATTCAGTCAGTAGCTTCAAACATTTCTGGTATATGAATAACATGATGTTTTTCAATGGCAAAAATCAATGAATATTGTAAATGCACAAACAGTAATTTCTCCGCATTGCAAGGTGCAATTCTGAAATTTTTTGCTTTTTCCTGCTAATCCTAGCATGATAAAGAAGATTCAAAGAGAGTGAGATGCCAGCTCTTTTCATTCAGTCAGTAGCTTCAAACATTTCTGGACGTTTTTCAATGGCAAAAATCAATGAATATTGTAAATGCACAAACAGTAATATCTCCACATTGCAAGGTGCAATTCTGAAATTTTTTGCTTTTTCCTGCTAATCCTAGCATGATAAAGAAGATTCAAAGAGAGTGAGATGCCAGCTCCTTTCATTCAGTCAGTAGCTTCAAACATTTCTGGACGTTTTTCAATGGCAAAAATCAATGAATATTGTAAATGCACAAACAGTAATATCTCCGCATTGCAAGGTGCAAATCTGAAATTTTTTGCTTTTTCCTGCTAATTATAGCATGATAAAGAAGATTCAAAGAGCGTGAGATGCCAGCTCTTTTCATTCAGTCAGTAGCTTCAAACATTTCTGGTATATGAATAACATGATGTTTTTCAATGGCAAATATCAATGAATATTGTAAATGCACAAACAGTAATATCTCCGCATTGCAAGGTGCAATTCTGAAATTTTTTGCTTTTTCCTGCTAATCCTAGCATGATAAAGAAGATTCAAAGAGAGTGAGATGCCAGCTTTTTTCATTCAGTCAGTAGCTTCAAACATTTCTGGACGTTTTTCAATGGCAAAAATCAATGAATATTGTAAATGCACAAACAGTAATATCTCCGCATTGCAAGGTGCAATTCTGAAATTTTTTGCTTTTTCCTGGTAATCCTAGCATGATAAAGAAGATTCAAAGAGAGTGAGATGCCAGCTCCTTTCATTCAGTCAGTAGCTTCAAACATTTCTGGACGTTTTTCAATGGCAAAAATCAATGAATATTGTAAATGCACAAACAGTAATATCTCCGCATTGCAAGGTGCAATTCTGAAATTTTTTGCTTTTTCCTGCTAATCCTAGCATGATAAAGAAGATTCAAAGAGAGTGAGATGCCAGCTCCTTTCATTCAGTCAGTAGCTTCAAACATTTCTGGACGTTTTTCAATGGCAAAAATCAATGAATATTGTAAATGCACAAACAGTAATATCTCCGCATTGCAAGGTGCAATTCTGAAATTTTTTGCTTTTTCCTGCTAATCCTAGCATGATAAAGAAGATTCAAAGAGAGTGAGATGCCAGCTCTTTTCATTCAGTCAGTAGCTTCAAACATTTCTGGTATATGAATAACATGATGTTTTTCAATGGCAAAAATCAATGAATATTGTAAATGCACAAACAGTAATTTCTCCGCATTGCAAGGTGCAATTCTGAAATTTTTTGCTTTTTCCTGCTAATCCTAGCATGATAAAGAAGATTCAAAGAGAGTGAGATGCCAGCTCCTTTCATTCAGTCAGTAGTTTCAAACATTTCTGGACGTTTTTCAATGGCAAAAATCAATGAATATTGTAAATGCACAAACAGTAATATCTCCGCATTGCAAGGTGCAATTCTGAAATTTTTTGCTTTTTCCTGCTAATCCTAGCATGATAAAGAAGATTCAAAGAGAGTGAGATGCCAGCTCTTTTCATTCAGTCAGTAGCTTCAAACATTTCTGGACGTTTTTCAATGGCAAAAATCAATGAATATTGTAAATGCACAAACAGTAATATCTCCGCATTGGAAGGTGCAATTCTGAAATTTTTTGCTTTTTCCTGCTAATCCTAGCATGATAAAGAAGATTCAAAGAGAGTGAGATGCCAGCTCTTTTCATTCAGTCAGTAGCTTCAAACATTTCTGGTATATGATTAACATGATGTTTTTCAATGGCAAAAATCAATGAATATTGTAAATGCACAAACAGTAATATCTCCGCATTGCAAGGTGCAATTCTGAAATTTTTTGCTTTTTCCTGCTAATCCTAGCATGATAAAGAAGATTCAAAGAGAGTGAGATGCCAGCTCTTTTCATTCAGTCAGTATCTTCAATCATTTATGGTATATGAATAACATGATGTTTTTCAATGGCAAAAATTAATGAATATTGTAAATGCACATACAGTAATTTCTCCGCATTGCAAGGTGCAATTCTGAAATTTTTTGCTTTTTCCTGCTAATCCTAGCATGATAAAGAAGATTCAAAGAGAGTGAGATGCCAGCTCCTTTCATTCAATCAGTAGATTCAAACATTTCTGGACGTTTTTCAATGGCAAAAATCAATGAATATTGTAAATGCACAAACAGTAATATCTCCGCATTGCAAGGTGCAATTCTGAAATTTTTTGCTTTCTCCTGCTAATCCTAGCATGATAAAGAAGATTCAAAGAGAGTGAGATGCCAGCTCTTTTCATTCAGTCAGTAGCTTCAAACATTTCTGGTATATGAATAACATGATGTTTTTCAATGGCAAAAATCAATGAATATTGTAAATGCACAAACAGTAATATCTCCGCATTGCAAGGTGCAATTCTGAAATTTTTTGCTTTTTCCTGCTAATCCTAGCATGATAAAGAAGATTCAAAGAGAGTGAGATGCCAGCTCTTTTCAGTCAGTCAGTAGCTTCAAACATTTCTGGTATATGAATAACATGATGTTTTTCAATGGCAAAAATCAATGAATATTGTAAATGCACAAACAGTAATATCTCCGCATTGCAAGGTGCAATTCTGAAATTTTTTGCTTTTTCCTGCTAATCCTAGCATGATAAAGAAGATTCAAAGAGAGTGAGATGCCAGCTCTTTTCATTCAGTCAGTAGCTTCAAACATTTCTGGACGTTTTTCAATGGCAAAAATCAATGAATATTGTAAATGCACAAACAGTAATATCTCCGCATTGCAAGGTGCAATTCTGAAATGTTTTGCTTTTTCCTGCTAATCCTAGCATGATAAAGAAGATTCAAAGAGAGTGAGATGCCAGCTCCTTTCATTCAGTCAGTAGCTTCAAACATTTCTGGACGTTTTTCAATGGCAAAAATCAATGAATATTGTAAATGCACAAACAGTAATATCTCCGCATTGCAAGGTGCAATTCTGAAATTTTTTGCTTTTTCCTGCTAATCCTAGCATGATAAAGAAGATTCAAAGAGAGTGAGATGCCAGCTCTTTTCATTCAGTCAGTAGCTTCAAACATTTCTGGACGTTTTTCAATGGCAAAAATCAATGAATATTGTAAATGCACAAACAGTAATATCTCCGCATTGCTAGGTGCAATTCTGAATTTTTTTGCTTTTTCCTGCTAATCCTAGCATGATAAAGAAGATTCAAAGAGAGTGAGATGCCAGCTCTTTTCATTCAGTCAGTAGCTTCAAACATTTCTGGACGTTTTTCAATGGCAAAAATCAATGAATATTGTAAATGCACAAACAGTAATATCTCCGCATTGCAAGGTGCAATTCTGAAATTTTTTGCTTTTTCCTGCTAATCCTAGCATGATAAAGAAGATTCAAAGAGAGTGAGATGCCAGCTCTTTTCATTCAGTCAGTTGCTTCAAACATTTCTGGTATATGAATAACATGATGTTTTTCAATGGCAAAAATCAATGAATATTGTAAATGCACAAACAGTAATTTCTCCGCATTGCAAGGTGCAATTCTGAAATTTTTTGCTTTTTCCTGCTAATCCTAGCATGATAAAGAAGATTCAAAGAGAGTGAGATGCCAGCTCTTTTCATTCAGTCAGTAGCTTCAAACATTTCTGGTATATGAATAACATGATGTTTTTCAATGGCAAAAATCAATGAATATTGTAAATGCACAAACAGTAATATCTCCGCATTGCAAGGTGCAATTCTGAAATGTTTTGCTTTTTCCTGCTAATCCTAGCATGATAAAGAAGATTCAAAGAGAGTGAGATGCCAGCTCCTTTCATTCAGTCAGTAGCTTCAAACATTTCTGGACGTTTTTCAATGGCAAAAATCAATGAATATTGTAAATGCACAAACAGTAATATCTCCGCATTGCAAGGTGCAATTCTGAAATTTTTTGCTTTTTCCTGCTAATCCTAGCATGATAAAGAAGATTCAAAGAGAGTGAGATGCCAGCTCTTTTCATTCAGTCAGTAGCTTCAAACATTTCTGGACGTTTTTCAATGGCAAAAATCAATGAATATTGTAAATGCACAAACAGTAATATCTCCGCATTGCTAGGTGCAATTCTGAATTTTTTTGCTTTTTCCTGCTAATCCTAGCATGATAAAGAAGATTCAAAGAGAGTGAGATGCCAGCTCTTTTCATTCAGTCAGTAGCTTCAAACATTTCTGGACGTTTTTCAATGGCAAAAATCAATGAATATTGTAAATGCACAAACAGTAATATCTCCGCATTGCAAGGTGCAATTCTGAAATTTTTTGCTTTTTCCTGCTAATCCTAGCATGATAAAGAAGATTCAAAGAGAGTGAGATGCCAGCTCTTTTCATTCAGTCAGTAGCTTCAAACATTTCTGGTATATGAATAACATGATGTTTTTCAATGGCAAAAATCAATGAATATTGTAAATGCACAAACAGTAATTTCTCCGCATTGCAAGGTGCAATTCTGAAATTTTTTGCTTTTTCCTGCTAATCCTAGCATGATAAAGAAGATTCAAAGAGAGTGAGATGCCAGCTCTTTTCATTCAGTCAGTAGCTTCAAACATTTCTGGTATATGAATAACATGATGTTTTTCAATGGCAAAAATCAATGAATATTGTAAATGCACAAACAGTAATTTCTCTGCATTGCAAGGTGCAATTCTGAAATTTTTTGCTTTTTCCTGCTAATCCTAGCATGATAAAGAAGATTCAAAGAGAGTGAGATGCCAGCTCTTTTCATTCAGTCAGTAGCTTCAAACATTTCTGGACGTTTTTCAATGGCAAAAATCAATGAATATTGTAAATGCACAAACAGTAATATCTCCGCATTGGAAGGTGCAATTCTGAAATTTTTTGCTTTTTCCTGCTAATCCTAGCATGATAAAGAAGATTCAAAGAGAGTGAGATGCCAGCTCTTTTCATTCAGTCAGTAGCTTCAAACATTTCTGGTATATGAATAACATGATGTTTTTCAATGGCAAAAATCAATGAATATTGTAAATGCACAAACAGTAATATCTCCGCATTGCAAGGTGCAATTCTGAAATTTTTTGCTTTTTCCTGCTAATCCTAGCATGATAAAGAAGATTCAAAGAGAGTGAGATGCCAGCTCTTTTCATTCAGTCAGTAGCTTCAAACATTTCTGGTATATGAATAACATGATGTTTTTCAATGGCAAAAATCAATGAATATTGTAAGTGCACAAACAGTAATATCTCCGCATTGCAAGGTGCAATTCTGAAATTTTTTGCTTTTTCCTGCTAATCCTAGCATGATAAAGAAGATTCAAAGAGAGTGAGATGCCAGCTCTTTTCATTCAGTCAGTAGCTTCAAACATTTCTGGACGTTTTTCAATGGCAAAAATCAATGAATATTGTAAATGCACAAACAGTAATATCTCCGCATTGCAAGGTGCAATTCTGAAATTTTTTGCTTTTTCCTGCTAATACTAGCATGATAAAGAAGATTCAAAGAGAGTGAGATGCCAGCTCTTTTCATTCAGTCAGTAGCTTCAAACATTTCTGGATGTTTTTCAATGGCAAAAATCAATGAATATTGTAAATGCACAAACAGTAATATCTCCGCATTGCAAGGTGCAATTCTGAAATTTTTTGCTTTTTCCTGCTAATCCTAGCATGATAAAGAAGATTCAAAGAGAGTGAGATGCCAGCTCTTTTCATTCAGTCAGTAGCTTCAAACATTTCTGGTATATGAATAACATGATGTTTTTCAATGGCAAAAATCAATGAATATTGTAAATGCACAAACAGTAATATCTCCGCATTGCAAGGTGCAATTCTGAAATTTTTTGCTTTTTCCTGCTAATCCTAGCATGATAAAGAAGATTCAAAGAGAGTGAGATGCCAGCTCTTTTCATTCAGTCAGTAGCTCCAAACATTTCTGGACGTTTTTCAATTTCAAAAATCAATGAATATTGTAAATGCACATACAGTAATATCTCCGCATTGCAAGGTGCAATTCTAAAATTTTTTGCTTTTTCCTGCTAATCCTAGCATGATAAAGAAGATTCAAAGAGAGTGAGATGCCAGCTCCTTTCATTCAGTCAGTAGCTTCAATCATTTCTGGACGTTTTTCAATGGCAAAAATCAATGAATATTGTAAATGCACAAACAGTAATATCTCCGCATTGCAAGGTGCAATTCTGAAATTTTTTGCTTTTTCCTGCTAATCCTAGCATGATAAAGAAGATTCAAAGAGAGTGAGATGCCAGCTCTTTTCATTCAGTCAGTAGCTTCAAACATTTCTGGACGTTTTTCAATGGCAAAAATCAATGAATATTGTAAATGCACAAACAGTAATATCTCCGCATTGCAAGGTGCAATTCTGAAATTTTTTGCTTTTTCCTGCTAATCCTAGCATGATAAAGAAGATTCAAAGAGAGTGAGATGCCAGCTCTTTTCATTCAGTCAGTAGCTTCAAACATTTCTGGACATTTTTCAATGGCAAAAATCAATGAATATTGTAAATGCACAAACAGTAATATCTCCGCATTGCAAGGTGCAATTCTGAATTTTTTTGCTTTTTCCTGCTAATCCTAGCATGATAAAGAAGATTCAAAGAGAGTGAGATGCCAGCTCTTTTCATTCAGTCAGTAGCTTCAAACATTTCTGGTATATGAATAACATGATGTTTTTCAATGGCAAAAATCAATGAATATTGTAAATGCACAAACAGTAATATCTCCGCATTGCAAGGTGCAATTCTGAAATTTTTTGCTTTTTCCTGCTAATCCTAGCATGATAAAGAAGATTCAAAGAGAGTGAGATGCCAGCTCTTTTCATTCAGTCAGTAGCTTCAAACATTTCTGGACGTTTTTCAATGGCAAAAATCAATGAATATTGTAAATGCACAAACAGTAATATCTCCACATTGCAAGGTGCAATTCTGAAATTTTTTGCTTTTTCCTGCTAATCCTAGCATGATAAAGAAGATTCAAAGAGAGTGAGATGCCAGCTCTTTTCATTCAGTCAGTAGCTTCAAACATTTCTGGTATATGAATAACATGATGTTTTTCAATGGCAAAAATCAATGAATATTGTAAATGCACAAACAGTAATTTCTCCGCATTGCAAGGTGCAATTCTGAAATTTTTTGCTTTTTCCTGCTAATCCTAGCATGATAAAGAAGATTCAAAGAGAGTGAGATGCCAGCTCCTTTCATTCAGTCAGTAGCTTCAAACATTTCTGGACGTTTTTCAATGGCAAAAATCAATGAATATTGTAAATGCACAAACAGTAATATCTCCACATTGCAAGGTGCAATTCTGAAATTTTTTGCTTTTTCCTGCTAATCCTAGCATGATAAAGAAGATTCAAAGAGAGTGAGATGCCAGCTCTTTTCATTCAGTCAGTAGCTTCAAACATTTCTGGTATATGAATAACATGATGTTTTTCAATGGCAAAAATCAATGAATATTGTAAATGCACAAACAGTAATATCTCCACATTGCAAGGTGCAATTCTGAAATTTTTTGCTTTTTCCTGCTAATCCTAGCATGATAAAGAAGATTCAAAGAGAGTGAGATGCCAGCTCCTTTCATTCAGTCAGTAGCTTCAAACATTTCTGGACGTTTTTCAATGGCAAAAAACAATGAATATTGTAAGTGCACAAACAGTAATATCTCCGCATTGCAAGGTGCAATTCTGAAATTTTTTGCTTTTTCCTGCTAATCCTAGCATGATAAAGAAGATTCAAAGAGAGTGAGATGCCAGCTCTTTTCATTCAGTCAGTAGCTTCAAACATTTCTGGTATATGAATAACATGATGTTTTTCAAAGGCAAAAATCAATGAATATTGTAAATGCACAAACAGTAATTTCTCCGCATTGCAAGGTGCAATTCTGAAATTTTTTGCTTTTTCCTGCTAATCCTAGCATGATAAAGAAGATTCAAAGAGAGTGAGATGCCAGCTCCTTTCATTCAGTCAGTAGCTTCAAACATTTCTGGACGTTTTTCAATGGCAAAAATCAATGAATATTGTAAATGCACAAACAGTAATATCTCCGCATTGCAAGGTGCAATTCTGAAATTTTTTGCTTTTTCCTGCTAATCCTAGCATGATAAAGAAGATTCAAAGAGAGTGAGATGCCAGCTCCTTTCATTCAGTCAGTAGCTTCAAACATTTCTGGACGTTTTTCAATGGCAAAAATCAATGAATATTGTAAATGCACAAACAGTAATTTCTCCGCATTGCAAGGTGCAATTCTGAAATTTTTTGCTTTTTGCTGCTCATCCTAGCATGATAAAGAAGATTCAAAGAGAGTGAGATGTCAGCTCTTTTCATTCAGTCAGTAGCTTCAAACATTTCTGGTATATGAATAACATGATGTTTTTCAATGGCAAAAATCAATGAATATTGTAAATGCACAAACAGTAATATCTCCACATTGCAAGGTGCAATTCTGAAATTTTTTGCTTTTTCCTGCTAATCCTAGCATGATAAAGAAGATTCAAAGAGAGTGAGATGCCAGCTCCTTTCATTCAGTCAGTAGCTTCAAACATTTCTGGACGTTTTTCAATGGCAAAAATCAATGAATATTGTAAATGCACAAACAGTAATATCTCCGCATTGCAAGGTGCAATTCTGAAATTTTTTGCTTTCTCCTGCTAATCCTAGCATGATAAAGAAGATTCAAAGAGAGTGAGATGCCAGCTCTTTTCATTCAGTCAGTAGCTTCAAACATTTCTGGTATATGAATAACATGATGTTTTTCAATGGCAAAAATCAATGAATATTGTAAATGCACAAACAGTAATATCTCCGCATTGCAAGGTGCAATTCTGAAATTTTTTGCTTTTTCCTGCTAATCCTAGCATGATAAAGAAGATTCAAAGAGAGTGAGATGCCAGCTCTTTTCATTCAGTCAGTAGCTTCAAACATTTCTTGTATATGAATAACATGATGTTTTTCAATGGCAAAAATCAATGAATATTGTAAATGCACAAACAGTAATATCTCCGCATTGCAAGGTGCAATTCTGAAATTTTTTGCTTTTTCCTGCTAATCCTAGCATGATAAAGAAGATTCAAAGAGAGTGAGATGCCAGCTCTTTTCATTCAGTCAGTAGCTTCAAACATTTCTGGACGTTTTTCAATGGCAAAAATCAATGAATATTGTAAATGCACAAACAGTAATATCTCCGCATTGCAAGGTGCAATTCTGAAATTTTTTGCTTTTTCCTGCTAATCCTAGCATGATAAAGAAGATTCAAAGAGAGTGAGATGCAGTCTCTTTTCATTCAGTCAGTAGCTTCAAACATTTCTGGACGTTTTTCAATGGCAAAAATCAATGAATATTGTAAATGCACAAACAGTAATATCTCCGCATTGCAAGGTGCAATTCTGAAATTTTTTGCTTTTTCCTGCTAATCCTAGCATGATAAAGAAGATTCAAAGAGAGTGAGATGCCAGCTCTTTTCATTCAGTCAGTAGCTTCAAACATTTCTGGTATATGAATAACATGATGTTTTTCAATGGCAAAAATCAATGAATATTGTAAATGCACAAACAGTAATATCTCCGCATTGCAAGGTGCAATTCTGAAATTTTTTGCTTTTTCCTGCTAATCCTAGCATGATAAAGAAGATTCAAAGAGAGTGAGATGCCAGCTCTTTTCATTCAGTCAGTAGCTTCAAACATTTATGGTATATGAATAACATGATGTTTTTCAATGGCAAAAATCAATGAATATTGTAAATGCACAAACAGTAATATCTCCACATTGCAAGGTGCAATTCTGAAATTTTTTGCTTTTTCCTGCTAATCCTAGCATGATAAAGAAGATTCAAAGAGAGTGAGATGCCAGCTCCTTTCATTCAGTCAGTAGCTTCAAACATTTCTGGACGTTTTTCAATGGCAAAAATCAATGAATATTGTAAATGCACAAACAGTAATATCTCCGCATTGCAAGGTGCAATTCTGAAATTTTTTGCTTTTTCCTGCTAATCCTAGCATGATAAAGAAGATTCAAAGAGAGTGAGATGCCAGCTCCTTTCATTCAGTCAGTAGCTTCAAACATTTCTGGACGTTTTTCAATGGCAAAAATCAATGAATATTGTAAATGCACAAACAGTAATTTCTCCGCATTGCAAGGTGCAATTCTGAAATTTTTTGCTTTTTGCTGCTCATCCTAGCATGATAAAGAAGATTCAAAGAGAGTGAGATGTCAGCTCTTTTCATTCAGTCAGTAGCTTCAAACATTTCTGGTATATGAATAACATGATGTTTTTCAATGGCAAAAATCAATGAATATTGTAAATGCACAAACAGTAATATCTCCACATTGCAAGGTGCAATTCTGAAATTTTTTGCTTTTTCCTGCTAATCCTAGCATGATAAAGAAGATTCAAAGAGAGTGAGATGCCAGCTCCTTTCATTCAGTCAGTAGCTTCAAACATTTCTGGACGTTTTTCAATGGCAAAAATCAATGAATATTGTAAATGCACAAACAGTAATATCTCCGCATTGCAAGGTGCAATTCTGAAATTTTTTGCTTTCTCCTGCTAATCCTAGCATGATAAAGAAGATTCAAAGAGAGTGAGATGCCAGCTCTTTTCATTCAGTCAGTAGCTTCAAACATTTCTGGTATATGAATAACATGATGTTTTTCAATGGCAAAAATCAATGAATATTGTAAATGCACAAACAGTAATATCTCCGCATTGCAAGGTGCAATTCTGAAATTTTTTGCTTTTTCCTGCTAATCCTAGCATGATAAAGAAGATTCAAAGAGAGTGAGATGCCAGCTCTTTTCATTCAGTCAGTAGCTTCAAACATTTCTTGTATATGAATAACATGATGTTTTTCAATGGCAAAAATCAATGAATATTGTAAATGCACAAACAGTAATATCTCCGCATTGCAAGGTGCAATTCTGAAATTTTTTGCTTTTTCCTGCTAATCCTAGCATGATAAAGAAGATTCAAAGAGAGTGAGATGCCAGCTCTTTTCATTCAGTCAGTAGCTTCAAACATTTCTGGACGTTTTTCAATGGCAAAAATCAATGAATATTGTAAATGCACAAACAGTAATATCTCCGCATTGCAAGGTGCAATTCTGAAATTTTTTGCTTTTTCCTGCTAATCCTAGCATGATAAAGAAGATTCAAAGAGAGTGAGATGCAGTCTCTTTTCATTCAGTCAGTAGCTTCAAACATTTCTGGACGTTTTTCAATGGCAAAAATCAATGAATATTGTAAATGCACAAACAGTAATATCTCCGCATTGCAAGGTGCAATTCTGAAATTTTTTGCTTTTTCCTGCTAATCCTAGCATGATAAAGAAGATTCAAAGAGAGTGAGATGCCAGCTCTTTTCATTCAGTCAGTAGCTTCAAACATTTCTGGTATATGAATAACATGATGTTTTTCAATGGCAAAAATCAATGAATATTGTAAATGCACAAACAGTAATATCTCCGCATTGCAAGGTGCAATTCTGAAATTTTTTGCTTTTTCCTGCTAATCCTAGCATGATAAAGAAGATTCAAAGAGAGTGAGATGCCAGCTCTTTTCATTCAGTCAGTAGCTTCAAACATTTATGGTATATGAATAACATGATGTTTTTCAATGGCAAAAATCAATGAATATTGTAAATGCACAAACAGTAATATCTCCACATTGCAAGGTGAAATTCTGAAATTTTTTGCTTTTTCCTGCTAATCCTAGCATGATAAAGAAGATTCAAAGAGAGTGAGATGCCAGCTCCTTTCATTCAGTCAGTAGCTTCAAACATTTCTGGACGTTTTTCAATGGCAAAAATCAATGAATATTGTAAATGCAGAAACAGTAATATCTCCGCATTGCAAGGTGCAATTCTGAAATTTTTTGCTTTTTCCTGCTAATCCTAGCATGATAAAGAAGATTCAAAGAGAGTGAGATGCCAGCTCCTTTCATTCAGTCAGTAGCTTCAAACATTTCTGGACGTTTTTCAATGGCAAAAATCAATGAATATTGTAAATGCACAAACAGTAATATCTCCGCATTGCAAGGTGCAATTCTGAAATTTTTTGCTTTTTCCTGCTAATCCTAGCATGATAAAGAAGATTCAAAGAGAGTGAGATGCCAGCTCTTTTCATTCAGTCAGTAGCTTCAAACATTTCTGGTATATGAATAACATGATGTTTTTCAATGGCAAAAATCAATGAATATTGTAAATGCACAAACAGTAATATCTCCACATTGCAAGGTGCAATTCTGAAATTTTTTGCTTTTTCCTGCTAATCCTAGCATGATAAAGAAGATTCAAAGAGAGTGAGATGCCAGCTCCTTTCATTCAGTCAGTAGCTTCAAACATTTCTGGACGTTTTTCAATGGCAAAAAACAATGAATATTGTAAGTGCACAAACAGTAATATCTCCGCATTGCAAGGTGCAATTCTGAAATTTTTTGCTTTTTCCTGCTAATCCTAGCATGATAAAGAAGATTCAAAGAGAGTGAGATGCCAGCTCTTTTCATTCAGTCAGTAGCTTCAAACATTTCTGGTATATGAATAACATGATGTTTTTCAAAGGCAAAAATCAATGAATATTGTAAATGCACAAACAGTAATTTCTCCGCATTGCAAGGTGCAATTCTGAAATTTTTTGCTTTTTCCTGCTAATCCTAGCATGATAAAGAAGATTCAAAGAGAGTGAGATGCCAGCTCCTTTCATTCAGTCAGTAGCTTCAAACATTTCTGGACGTTTTTCAATGGCAAAAATCAATGAATATTGTAAATGCACAAACAGTAATATCTCCGCATTGCAAGGTGCAATTCTGAAATTTTTTGCTTTTTCCTGATAATCCTAGCATGATAAAGAAGATTCAAAGAGAGTGAGATGCCAGCTCCTTTCATTCAGTCAGTAGCTTCAAACATTTCTGGACGTTTTTCAATGGCAAAAATCAATGAATATTGTAAATGCACAAACAGTAATTTCTCCGCATTGCAAGGTGCAATTCTGAAATTTTTTGCTTTTTGCTGCTCATCCTAGCATGATAAAGAAGATTCAAAGAGAGTGAGATGTCAGCTCTTTTCATTCAGTCAGTAGCTTCAAACATTTCTGGTATATGAATAACATGATGTTTTTCAATGGCAAAAATCAATGAATATTGTAAATGCACAAACAGTAATATCTCCACATTGCAAGGTGCAATTCTGAAATTTTTTGCTTTTTCCTGCTAATCCTAGCATGATAAAGAAGATTCAAAGAGAGTGAGATGCCAGCTCCTTTCATTCAGTCAGTAGCTTCAAACATTTCTGGACGTTTTTCAATGGCAAAAATCAATGAATATTGTAAATGCACAAACAGTAATATCTCCGCATTGCAAGGTGCAATTCTGAAATTTTTTGCTTTCTCCTGCTAATCCTAGCATGATAAAGAAGATTCAAAGAGAGTGAGATGCCAGCTCTTTTCATTCAGTCAGTAGCTTCAAACATTTCTGGTATATGAATAACATGATGTTTTTCAATGGCAAAAATCAATGAATATTGTAAATGCACAAATAGTAATATCTCCGCATTGCAAGGTGCAATTCTGAAATTTTTTGCTTTTTCCTGCTAATCCTAGCATGATAAAGAAGATTCAAAGAGAGTGAGATGCCAGCTCTTTTCATTCAGTCAGTAGCTTCAAACATTTCTTGTATATGAATAACATGATGTTTTTCAATGGCAAAAATCAATGAATATTGTAAATGCACAAACAGTAATATCTCCGCATTGCAAGGTGCAATTCTGAAATTTTTTGCTTTTTCCTGCTAATCCTAGCATGATAAAGAAGATTCAAAGAGAGTGAGATGCCAGCTCTTTTCATTCAGTCAGTAGCTTCAAACATTTCTGGACGTTTTTCAATGGCAAAAATCAATGAATATTGTAAATGCACAAACAGTAATATCTCCGCATTGCAAGGTGCAATTCTGAAATTTTTTGCTTTTTCCTGCTAATCCTAGCATGATAAAGAAGATTCAAAGAGAGTGAGATGCAGTCTCTTTTCATTCAGTCAGTAGCTTCAAACATTTCTGGACGTTTTTCAATGGCAAAAATCAATGAATATTGTAAATGCACAAACAGTAATATCTCCGCATTGCAAGGTGCAATTCTGAAATTTTTTGCTTTTTCCTGCTAATCCTAGCATGATAAAGAAGATTCAAAGAGAGTGAGATGCCAGCTCTTTTCATTCAGTCAGTAGCTTCAGACATTTCTGGTATATGAATAACATGATGTTTTTCAATGGCAAAAATCAATGAATATTGTAAATGCACAAACAGTAATATCTCCGCATTGCAAGGTGCAATTCTGAAATTTTTTGCTTTTTCCTGCTAATCCTAGCATGATAAAGAAGATTCAAAGAGAGTGAGATGCCAGCTCTTTTCATTCAGTCAGTAGCTTCAAACATTTATGGTATATGAATAACATGATGTTTTTCAATGGCAAAAATCAATGAATATTGTAAATGCACAAACAGTAATATCTCCACATTGCAAGGTGCAATTCTGAAATTTTTTGCTTTTTCCTGCTAATCCTAGCATGATAAAGAAGATTCAAAGAGAGTGAGATGCCAGCTCCTTTCATTCAGTCAGTAGCTTCAAACATTTCTGGACGTTTTTCAATGGCAAAAATCAATGAATATTGTAAATGCACAAACAGTAATATCTCCGCATTGCAAGGTGCAATTCTGAAATTTTTTGCTTTTTCCTGCTAATCCTAGCATGATAAAGAAGATTCAAAGAGAGTGAGATGCCAGCTCCTTTCATTCAGTCAGTAGCTTCAAACATTTCTGGACGTTTTTCAATGGCAAAAATCAATGAATATTGTAAATGCACAAACAGTAATTTCTCCGCATTGCAAGGTGCAATTCTGAAATTTTTTGCTTTTTGCTGCTCATCCTAGCATGATAAAGAAGATTCAAAGAGAGTGAGATGTCAGCTCTTTTCATTCAGTCAGTAGCTTCAAACATTTCTGGTATATGAATAACATGATGTTTTTCAATGGCAAAAATCAATGAATATTGTAAATGCACAAACAGTAATATCTCCACATTGCAAGGTGCAATTCTGAAATTTTTTGCTTTTTCCTGCTAATCCTAGCATGATAAAGAAGATTCAAAGAGAGTGAGATGCCAGCTCCTTTCATTCAGTCAGTAGCTTCAAACATTTCTGGACGTTTTTCAATGGCAAAAATCAATGAATATTGTAAATGCACAAACAGTAATATCTCCGCATTGCAAGGTGCAATTCTGAAATTTTTTGCTTTCTCCTGCTAATCCTAGCATGATAAAGAAGATTCAAAGAGAGTGAGATGCCAGCTCTTTTCATTCAGTCAGTAGCTTCAAACATTTCTGGTATATGAATAACATGATGTTTTTCAATGGCAAAAATCAATGAATATTGTAAATGCACAAACAGTAATATCTCCGCATTGCAAGGTGCAATTCTGAAATTTTTTGCTTTTTCCTGCTAATCCTAGCATGATAAAGAAGATTCAAAGAGAGTGAGATGCCAGCTCTTTTCATTCAGTCAGTAGCTTCAAACATTTCTTGTATATGAATAACATGATGTTTTTCAATGGCAAAAATCAATGAATATTGTAAATGCACAAACAGTAATATCTCCGCATTGCAAGGTGCAATTCTGAAATTTTTTGCTTTTTCCTGCTAATCCTAGCATGATAAAGAAGATTCAAAGAGAGTGAGATGCCAGCTCTTTTCATTCAGTCAGTAGCTTCAAACATTTCTGGACGTTTTTCAATGGCAAAAATCAATGAATATTGTAAATGCACAAACAGTAATATCTCCGCATTGCAAGGTGCAATTCTGAAATTTTTTGCTTTTTCCTGCTAATCCTAGCATGATAAAGAAGATTCAAAGAGAGTGAGATGCAGTCTCTTTTCATTCAGTCAGTAGCTTCAAACATTTCAGGACGTTTTTCAATGGCAAAAATCAATGAATATTGTAAATGCACAAACAGTAATATCTCCGCATTGCAAGATGCAATTCTGAAATTTTTTGCTTTTTCCTGCTAATCCTAGCATGATAAAGAAGATTCAAAGAGAGTGAGATGCCAGCTCTTTTCATTCAGTCAGTAGCTTCAAACATTTCTGGTATATGAATAACATGATGTTTTTCAATGGCAAAAATCAATGAATATTGTAAATGCACAAACAGTAATATCTCCGCATTGCAAGGTGCAATTCTGAAATTTTTTGCTTTTTCCTGCTAATCCTAGCATGATAAAGAAGATTCAAAGAGAGTGAGATGCCAGCTCTTTTCATTCAGTCAGTAGCTTCAAACATTTATGGTATATGAATAACATGATGTTTTTCAATGGCAAAAATCAATGAATATTGTAAATGCACAAACAGTAATATCTCCACATTGCAAGGTGAAATTCTGAAATTTTTTGCTTTTTCCTGCTAATCCTAGCATGATAAAGAAGATTCAAAGAGAGTGAGATGCCAGCTCCTTTCATTCAGTCAGTAGCTTCAAACATTTCTGGACGTTTTTCAATGGCAAAAATCAATGAATATTGTAAATGCAGAAACAGTAATATCTCCGCATTGCAAGGTGCAATTCTGAAATTTTTTGCTTTTTCCTGCTAATCCTAGCATGATAAAGAAGATTCAAAGAGAGTGAGATGCCAGCTCCTTTCATTCAGTCAGTAGCTTCAAACATTTCTGGACGTTTTTCAATGGCAAAAATCAATGAATATTGTAAATGCACAAACAGTAATATCTCCGCATTGCAAGGTGCAATTCTGAAATTTTTTGCTTTTTCCTGCTAATCCTAGCATGATAAAGAAGATTCAAAGAGAGTGAGATGCCAGCTCCTTTCATTCAGTCAGTAGCTTCAAACATTTCTGGTATATGAATAACATGATGTTTTTCAATGGCAAAAATCAATGAATATTGTAAATGCACAAACAGTAATATCTCCGCATTGCAAGGTGCAATTCTGAAATTTTTTGCTTTTTCCTGCTAATCCTAGCATGATAAAGAAGATTCAAAGAGAGTGAGATGCCAGCTCTTTTCATTCAGTCAGTAGCTTCAAACATTTCTGGACGTTTTTCAATGGCAAAAATCAATGAATATTGTAAATGCACAAACAGTAATTTCTCCGCATTGCAAGGTGCAATTCTGAAATTTTTTGCTTTTTCCTGCTAATCCTAGCATGATAAAGAAGATTCAAAGAGAGTGAGATGCCAGCTCCTTTCATTCAGTCAGTAGCTTCAAACATTTATGGTATATGAATAACATGATGTTTTTCAATGGCAAAAGTCAATGAATATTGAAAATGCACAAACAGTAATATCTCCACATTGCAAGGTGCAATTCTGAAATTTTTTGCTTTTTCCTGCTAATCCTAGCATGATAAAGAAGATTCAAAGAGAGTGAGATGCCAGCTCTTTTCATTCAGTCAGTAGCTTCAAACATTTCTGGACGTTTTTCAATGGCAAAAATCAATGAATATTGTAAATGCACAAACAGTAATTTCTCCGCATTGCAAGGTGCAATTCTGAAATTTTTTGCTTTTTCCTGCTAATCCTAGCATGATAAAGAAGATTCAAAGAGAGTGAGATGCCAGCTCCTTTCATTCAGTCAGTAGCTTCAAACATTTCTGGTATATGAATAACATGATGTTTTTCAATGACAAAAGTCAATGAATATTGCAAATGCACAAACAGTAATATCTCCACATTGCAAGGTGCAATTCTGAAATTTTTTGCTTTTTCCTGCTAATCCTAGCATGATAAAGAAGATTCAAAGAGAGTGAGATGCCAGCTCTTTTCATTCAGTCAGTAGCTTCAAACATTTCTGGTATATGAATAACATGATGTTTTTCAATGGCAAAAATCAATGAATATTGTAAATGCACAAACAGTAATATCTCCGCATTGCAAGGTGCAATTCTGAAATTTTTTGCTTTTTCCTGCTAATCCTAGCATGATAAAGAAGCTTCAAAGAGAGTGAGATGCCAGCTCTTTTCATTCAGTCAGTAGCTTCAAACATTTCTGGTATATGAATAACATGATGTTTTTCAATGGCAAAAATCAATGAATATTGTAAATGCACAAACAGTAATATCTCCACATTGCAAGGTGCAATTCTGACATTTTTTGCTTTTTCCTGCTAATCCTAGCATGATAAAGAAGATTCAAAGAGAGTGAGATGCCAGCTCTTTTCATTCAGTCAGTAGCTTCAAACATTTCTGGTATATGAATAACATGATGTTTTTCAATGGCAAAAATCAATGAATATTGTAAATGCACAAACAGTAATATCTCCACATTGCAAGGTGCAATTCTGAAATTTTTTGCTTTTTCCTGCTAATCCTAGCATGATAAAGAAGATTCAAAGAGAGTGAGATGCCAGCTCTTTTCATTCAGTCAGTAGCTTCAAACATTTCTGGTATATGAATAACATGATGTTTTTCAATGGCAAAAATCAATGAATATTGTAAATGCACAAACAGTAATATCTCCGCATTGCAAGGTGCAATTCTGAAATTTTTTGCTTTTTCCTGCTAATCCTAGCATGATAAAGAAGATTCAAAGAGAGTGAGATGCCAGCTCTTTTCATTCAGTCAGTAGCTTCAAACATTTCTGGACGTTTTTCAATGGCAAAAATCAATGAATATTGTAAATGCACAAACAGTAATTTCTCCGCATTGCAAGGTGCAATTCTGAAATTTTTTGCTTTTTCCTGCTAATCCTAGCATGATAAAGAAGATTCAAAGAGAGTGAGATGCCAGCTCTTTTCATTCAGTCAGTAGCTTCAAACATTTCTGGACGTTTTTCAATGGCAAAAATCAATGAATATTGTAAATGCACAAACAGTAATATCTCCGCATTGCAAGGTGCAATTCTGAAATTTTTTGCTTTTTCCTGCTAATCCTAGCATGATAAAGAAGATTCAAAGAGAGTGAGATGCCAGCTCCTTTCATTCAGTCAGTAGCTTCAAACATTTCTGGACGTTTTTCAATGGCAAAAATCAATGAATATTGTAAATGCACAAACAGTAATATCTCCGCATTGCAAGGTGCAATTCTGAAATTTTTTGCTTTTTCCTGCTAATCCTAGCATGGTAAAGAAGATTCAAAGAGAGTGAGATGCCAGCTCTTTTCATTCAGTCAGTAGCTTCAAACATTTCTGGTATATGAATAACATGATGTTTTTCAATGGCAAAAATCAATGAATATTGTAAATGCACAAACAGTAATTTCTCCGCATTGCAAGGTGCAATTCTGAAATTTTTTGCTTTTTCCTGCTAATCCTCGCATGATAAAGAAGATTCAAAGAGAGTGAGATGCCAGCTCTTTTCATTCAGTCAGTAGCTTCAAACATTTCTGGACGTTTTTCAATGGCAAAAATCAATGAATATTGTAAATGCACAAACAGTAATATCTCCACATTGCAAGGTGCAATTCTGAAATTTTTTGCTTTTTCCTGCTAATCCTAGCATGATAAAGAAGATTCAAAGAGAGTGAGATGCCAGCTCCTTTCATTCAGTCAGTAGCTTCAAACATTTCTGGACGTTTTTCAATGGCAAAAATCAATGAATATTGTAAATGCACAAACAGTAATTTCTCCGCATTGCAAGGTGCAATTCTGAAATTTTTTGCTTTTTCCTGCTAATCCTAGCATGATAAAGAAGATTCAAAGAGAGTGAGATGCCAGCTCTTTTCATTCAGTCAGTAGCTTCAAACATTTCTGGTATATGAATAACATGATGTTTTTCAATGGCAAAAATCAATGAATATTGTAAATGCACAAACAGTAATATCTCCGCATTGCAAGGTGCAATTCTGAAATTTTTTGCTTTTTCCTGCTAATCCTAGCATGATAAAGAAGATTCAAAGAGAGTGAGATGCCAGCTCTTTTCATTCAGTCAGTAGCTTCAAACATTTATGGTATATGAATAACATGATGTTTTTCAATGGCAAAAATCAATGAATATTGTAAATGCACAAACAGTAATATCTCCACATTGCAAGGTGCAATTCTGAAATTTTTTGCTTTTTCCTGCTAATCCTAGCATGATAAAGAAGATTCAAAGAGAGTGAGATGCCAGCTCCTTTCATTCAGTCAGTAGCTTCAAACATTTCTGGACGTTTTTCAATGGCAAAAATCAATGAATATTGTAAATGCAGAAACAGTAATATCTCCGCATTGCAAGGTGCAATTCTGAAATTTTTTGCTTTTTCCTGCTAATCCTAGCATGATAAAGAAGATTCAAAGAGAGTGAGATGCCAGCTCCTTTCATTCAGTCAGTAGCTTCAAACATTTCTGGACGTTTTTCAATGGCAAAAATCAATGAATATTGTAAATGCACAAACAGTAATATCTCCGCATTGCAAGGTGCAATTCTGAAATTTTTTGCTTTTTCCTGCTAATTCTAGCATGATAAAGAAGATTCAAAGAGAGTGAGATGCCAGCTCCTTTCATTCAGTCAGTAGCTTCAAACATTTCTGGTATATGAATAACATGATGTTTTTCAATGGCAAAAATCAATGAATATTGTAAATGCACAAACAGTAATATCTCCGCATTGCAAGGTGCAATTCTGAAATTTTTTGCTTTTTCCTGCTAATCCTAGCATGATAAAGAAGATTCAAAGAGAGTGAGATGCCAGCTCTTTTCATTCAGTCAGTAGCTTCAAACATTTCTGGACGTTTTTCAATGGCAAAAATCAATGAATATTGTAAATGCACAAACAGTAATTTCTCCGCATTGCAAGGTGCAATTCTGAAATTTTTTGCTTTTTCCTGCTAATCCTAGCATGATAAAGAAGATTCAAAGAGAGTGAGATGCCAGCTCCTTTCATTCAGTCAGTAGCTTCAAACATTTATGGTATATGAATAACATGATGTTTTTCAATGGCAAAAGTCAATGAATATTGCAAATGCACAAACAGTAATATCTCCACATTGCAAGGTGCAATTCTGAAATTTTTTGCTTTTTCCTGCTAATCCTAGCATGATAAAGAAGATTCAAAGAGAGTGAGATGCCAGCTCTTTTCATTCAGTCAGTAGCTTCAAACATTTCTGGACGTTTTTCATGGCAAAAATCAATGAATATTGTAAATGCACAAACAGTAATTTCTCCGCATTGCAAGGTGCAATTCTGAAATTTTTTGCTTTTTCCTGCTAATCCTAGCATGATAAAGAAGATTCAAAGAGAGTGAGATGCCAGCTCCTTTCATTCAGTCAGTAGCTTCAAACATTTCTGGTATATGAATAACATGATGTTTTTCAATGACAAAAGTCAATGAATATTGCAAATGCACAAACAGTAATATCTCCACATTGCAAGGTGCAATTCTGAAATTTTTTGCTTTTTCCTGCTAATCCTAGCATGATAAAGAAGATTCAAAGAGAGTGAGATGCCAGCTCTTTTCATTCAGTCAGTAGCTTCAAACATTTCTGGTATATGAATAACATGATGTTTTTCAATGGCAAAAATCAATGAATATTGTAAATGCACAAACAGTAATATCTCCGCATTGCAAGGTGCAATTCTGAAATTTTTTGCTTTTTCCTGCTAATCCTAGCATGATAAAGAAGCTTCAAAGAGAGTGAGATGCCAGCTCTTTTCATTCAGTCAGTAGCTTCAAACATTTCTGGTATATGAATAACATGATGTTTTTCAATGGCAAAAATCAATGAATATTGTAAATGCACAAACAGTAATATCTCCACATTGCAAGGTGCAATTCTGACATTTTTTGCTTTTTCCTGCTAATCCTAGCATGATAAAGAAGATTCAAAGAGAGTGAGATGCCAGCTCTTTTCATTCAGTCAGTAGCTTCAAACATTTCTGGTATATGAATAACATGATGTTTTTCAATGGCAAAAATCAATGAATATTGTAAATGCACAAACAGTAATATCTCCACATTGCAAGGTGCAATTCTGAAATTTTTTGCTTTTTCCTGCTAATCCTAGCATGATAAAGAAGATTCAAAGAGAGTGAGATGCCAGCTCTTTTCATTCAGTCAGTAGCTTCAAACATTTCTGGTATATGAATAACATGATGTTTTTCAATGGCAAAAATCAATGAATATTGTAAATGCACAAACAGTAATATCTCCGCATTGCAAGGTGCAATTCTGAAATTTTTTGCTTTTTCCTGCTAATCCTAGCATGATAAAGAAGATTCAAAGAGAGTGAGATGCCAGCTCTTTTCATTCAGTCAGTAGCTTCAAACATTTCTGGACGTTTTTCAATGGCAAAAATCAATGAATATTGTAAATGCACAAACAGTAATTTCTCCGCATTGCAAGGTGCAATTCTGAAATTTTTTGCTTTTTCCTGCTAATCCTAGCATGATAAAGAAGATTCAAAGAGAGTGAGATGCCAGCTCTTTTCATTCAGTCAGTAGCTTCAAACATTTCTGGACGTTTTTCAATGGCAAAAATCAATGAATATTGTAAATGCACAAACAGTAATATCTCCGCATTGCAAGGTGCAATTCTGAAATTTTTTGCTTTTTCCTGCTAATCCTAGCATGATAAAGAAGATTCAAAGAGAGTGAGATGCCAGCTCCTTTCATTCAGTCAGTAGCTTCAAACATTTCTGGACGTTTTTCAATGGCAAAAATCAATGAATATTGTAAATGCACAAACAGTAATATCTCCGCATTGCAAGGTGCAATTCTGAAATTTTTTGCTTTTTCCTGCTAATCCTAGCATGGTAAAGAAGATTCAAAGAGAGTGAGATGCCAGCTCTTTTCATTCAGTCAGTAGCTTCAAACATTTCTGGTATATGAATAACATGATGTTTTTCAATGGCAAAAATCAATGAATATTGTAAATGCACAAACAGTAATTTCTCCGCATTGCAAGGTGCAATTCTGAAATTTTTTGCTTTTTCCTGCTAATCCTAGCATGTTAAAGAAGATTCAAAGAGAGTGAGATGCCAGCTCTTTTCATTCAGTCAGTAGCTTCAAACATTTCTGGACGTTTTTCAATGGCAAAAATCAATGAATATTGTAAATGCACAAACAGTAATATCTCCACATTGCAAGGTGCAATTCTGAAATTTTTTGCTTTTTCCTGCTAATCCTAGCATGATAAAGAAGATTCAAAGAGAGTGAGATGCCAGCTCCTTTCATTCAGTCAGTAGCTTCAAACATTTCTGGACGTTTTTCAATGGCAAAAATCAATGAATATTGTAAATGCACAAACAGTAATTTCTCCGCATTGCAAGGTGCAATTCTGAAATTTTTTGCTTTTTCCTGCTAATCCTAGCATGATAAAGAAGATTCAAAGAGAGTGAGATGCCAGCTCTTTTCATTCAGTCAGTAGCTTCAAACATTTCTGGTATATGAATAACATGATGTTTTTCAATGGCAAAAATCAATGAATATTGTAAATGCACAAACAGTAATATCTCCACATTGCAAGGTGCAATTCTGAAATTTTTTGCTTTTTCCTGCTAATCCTAGCATGATAAAGAAGATTCAAAGAGAGTGAGATGCCAGCTCTTTTCATTCAGTCAGTAGCTTCAAACATTTCTGGTATATGAATAACATGATGTTTTTCAATTTCAAAAATCAATGAATATTGTAAATGCACAAACAGTAATATCTCCGCATTGCAAGGTGCAATTCTGAAATTTTTTGCTTTTTCCTGCTAATCCTAGCATGATAAAGAAGATTCAAAGAGAGTGAGATGCCAGCTCTTTTCATTCAGTCAGTAGCTTCAAACATTTCTGGACGTTTTTCAATGGCAAAAATCAATGAATATTGTAAATGCACAAACAGTAATTTCTCCGCATTGCAAGGTGCAATTCTGAAATTTTTTGCTTTTTCCTGCTAATCCTAGCATGATAAAGAAGATTCAAAGAGAGTGAGATGCCAGCTCTTTTCATTCAGTCAGTAGCTTCAAACATTTCTGGTATATGAATAACATGATGTTTTTCAATGGCAAAAATCAATGAATATTGTAAATGCACAAACAGTAATATCTCCGCATTGCAAGGTGCAATTCTGAAATTTTTTGCTTTTTCCTGCTAAACCTAGCATGATAAAGAAGATTCAAAGAGAGTGAGATGCCAGCTCTTTTCATTCAGTCAGTAGCTTCAAACATTTCTGGACGTTTTTCAATGGCAAAAATCAATGAATATTGTAAATGCACAAACAGTAATTTCTCCGCATTGCAAGGTGCAATTCTGAAATTTTTTGCTTTTTCCTGCTAATCCTAGCATGATAAAGAAGATTCAAAGAGAGTGAGATGCCAGCTCTTTTCATTCAGTCAGTAGCTTCAAACATTTCTGGACGTTTTTCAATGGCAAAAATCAATGAATATTGTAAATGCACAAACAGTAATTTCTCCGCATTGCAAGGTGCAATTCTGAAATTTTTTGCTTTTTCCTGCTAATCCTAGCATGATAAAGAAGATTCAAAGAGAGTGAGATGCCAGCTCTTTTCATTCAGTCAGTAGCTTCAAACATTTCTGGACGTTTTTCAATGGCAAAAATCAATGAATATTGTAAATGCACAAACAGTAATATCTCCGCATTGCAAGGTGCAATTCTGAAATTTTTTGCTTTTTCCTGCTAATCCTAGCATGATAAAGAAGATTCAAAGAGAGTGAGATGCCAGCTCCTTTCATTCAGTCAGTAGCTTCAAACATTTCTGGACGTTTTTCAATGGCAAAAATCAATGAATATTGTAAATGCACAAACAGTAATATCTCCGCATTGCAAGGTGCAATTCTGAAATTTTTTGCTTTTTCCTGCTAATCCTAGCATGGTAAAGAAGATTCAAAGAGAGTGAGATGCCAGCTCTTTTCATTCAGTCAGTAGCTTCAAACATTTCTGGTATATGAATAACATGATGTTTTTCAATGGCAAAAATCAATGAATATTGTAAATGCACAAACAGTAATTTCTCCGCATTGCAAGGTGCAATTCTGAAATTTTTTGCTTTTTCCTGCTAATCCTAGCATGATAAAGAAGATTCAAAGAGAGTGAGATGCCAGCTCTTTTCATTCAGTCAGTAGCTTCAAACATTTCTGGACGTTTTTCAATGGCAAAAATCAATGAATATTGTAAATGCACAAACAGTAATATCTCCACATTGCAAGGTGCAATTCTGAAATTTTTTGCTTTTTCCTGCTAATCCTAGCATGATAAAGAAGATTCAAAGAGAGTGAGATGCCAGCTCCTTTCATTCAGTCAGTAGCTTCAAACATTTCTGGACGTTTTTCAATGGCAAAAATCAATGAATATTGTAAATGCACAAACAGTAATTTCTCCGCATTGCAAGGTGCAATTCTGAAATTTTTTGCTTTTTCCTGCTAATCCTAGCATGATAAAGAAGATTCAAAGAGAGTGAGATGCCAGCTCTTTTCATTCAGTCAGTAGCTTCAAACATTTCTGGTATATGAATAACATGATGTTTTTCAATGGCAAAAATCAATGAATATTGTAAATGCACAAACAGTAATATCTCCACATTGCAAGGTGCAATTCTGAAATTTTTTGCTTTTTCCTGCTAATCCTAGCATGATAAAGAAGATTCAAAGAGAGTGAGATGCCAGCTCTTTTCATTCAGTCAGTAGCTTCAAACATTTCTGGTATATGAATAACATGATGTTTTTCAATGGCAAAAATCAATGAATATTGTAAATGCACAAACAGTAATATCTCCGCATTGCAAGGTGCAATTCTGAAATTTTTTGCTTTTTCCTGCTAATCCTAGCATGATAAAGAAGATTCAAAGAGATTGAGATGCCAGCTCTTTTCATTCAGTCAGTAGCTTCAAACATTTCTGGACGTTTTTCAATGGCAAAAATCAATGAATATTGTAAATGCACAAACAGTAATTTCTCCGCATTGCAAGGTGCAATTCTGAAATTTTTTGCTTTTTCCTGCTAATCCTAGCATGATAAAGAAGATTCAAAGAGAGTGAGATGCCAGCTACTTTCATTCAGTCAGTAGCTTCAAACATTTCTGGACGTTTTTCAATGGCAAAAATCAATGAATATTGTAAATGCACAAACAGTAATTTCTCCACATTGCAAGGTGCAATTCTGAAATTTTTTGCTTTTTCCTGCTAATCCTAGCATGATAAAGAAGATTCAAAGAGAGTGAGATGCCAGCTCTTTTCATTCAGTCAGTAGCTTCAAACATTTCTGGTATATGAATAACATGATGTTTTTCAATGGCAAAAATCAATGAATATTGTAAATGCACAAACAGTAATTTCTCCGCATTGCAAGGTGCAATTCTGAAATTTTTTGCTTTTTCCTGCTAATGCTAGCATGATAAAGAAGATTCAAAGAGAGTGAGATGCCAGCTCTTTTCATTCAGTCAGTAGCTTCAAACATTTCTGGACGTTTTTCAATGGCAAAAATCAATGAATATTGTAAATGCACAAACAGTAATATCTCCACATTGCAAGGTGCAATTCTGAAATTTTTTGCTTTTTCCTGCTAATCCTAGCATGATAAAGAAGATTCAAAGAGAGTGAGATGCCAGCTCCTTTCATTCAGTCAGTAGCTTCAAACATTTCTGGACGTTTTTCAATGGCAAAAATCAATGAATATTGTAAATGCACAAACAGTAATTTCTCCGCATTGCAAGGTGCAATTCTGAAATTTTTTGCTTTTTCCTGCTAATCCTAGCATGATAAAGAAGATTCAAAGAGAGTGAGATGCCAGCTCTTTTCATTCAGTCAGTAGCTTCAAACATTTCTGGTATATGTATAACATGATGTTTTTCAATGGCAAAAATCAATGAATATTGTAAATGCACAAACAGTAATTTCTCCGCATTGCAAGGTGCAATTCTGAAATTTTTTGCTTTTTCCTGCTAATCCTAGCATGATAAAGAAGATTCAAAGAGAGTGAGATGCCAGCTCTTTTCATTCAGTCAGCAGCTTCAAACATTTCTGGACGTTTTTCAATGGCAAAAATCAATGAATATTGTAAATGCACAAACAGTAATATCTCCACATTGCAAGGTGCAATTCTGAAATTTTTTGCTTTTTCCTGCTAATCCTAGCATGATAAAGAAGATTCAAAGAGAGTGAGATGCCAGCTCCTTTCATTCAGTCAGTAGCTTCAAACATTTCTGGACGTTTTTCAATGGCAAAAATAAATGAATATTGTAAATGCACAAACAGTAATATCTCCGCATTGCAAGGTGCAAATCTGAAATTTTTTGCTTTTTCCTGCTAATCCTAGCATGATAAAGAAGATTCAAAGAGAGTGAGATGCCAGCTCTTTTCATTCAGTCAGTAGCTTCAAACATTTCTGGTATATGAATAACATGATGTTTTTCAATGGCAAAAATCAATGAATATTGTAAATGCACAAACAGTAATATCTCCACATTGCAAGGTGCAATTCTGAAATTTTTTGCTTTTTCCTGCTAATCCTAGCATGATAAAGAAGATTCAAAGAGCGTGAGATGCCAGCTCTTTTCATTCAATCAGTAGCTTCAAACATTTCTGGTATATGAATAACATGATGTTTTTCAATGGCAAAAATCAATGAATATTGTAAATGCACAAACAGTAATATCTCCGCATTGCAAGGTGCAATTCTGAAATTTTTTGCTTTTTCCTGCTAATCCTAGCATGATAAAGAAGATTCAAAGAGAGTGAGATGCCAGCTCTTTTCATTCAGTCAGTAGCTTCAAACATTTCTGGACGTTTTTCAATGGCAAAAATCAATGAATATTGTAAATGCACAAACAGTAATTTCTCCGCATTGCAAGGTGCAATTCTGAAATTTTTTGCTTTTTCCTGCTAATCCTAGCATGATAAAGAAGATTCAAAGAGAGTGAGATGCCAGCTCCTTTCATTCAGTCAGTAGCTTCAAACATTTCTGGACGTTTTTCAATGGCAAAAATCAATGAATATTGTAAATGCACAAACAGTAATATCTCCGCATTGCAAGGTGCAATTCTGAAATTTTTTGCTTTTTCCTGCTAATCCTAGCATGATAAAGAAGATTCAAAGAGAGTGAGATGCCAGCTCCTTTCATTCAGTCAGTAGCTTCAAACATTTCTGGACGTTTTTCAATGGCAAAAATCAATGAATATTGTAAATGCACAAACAGTAATATCTCCGCATTGCAAGGTGCAATTCTGAAATTTTTTGCTTTTTCCTGCTAATCCTAGCATGATAAAGAAGATTCAAAGAGAGTGAGATGCCAGCTCTTTTCATTCAGTCAGTAGCTTCAAACATTTCTGGTATATGAATAACATGATGTTTTTCAATGGCAAAAATCAATGAATATTGTAAATGCACAAACAGTAATTTCTCCGCATTGCAAGGTGCAATTCTGAAATTTTTTGCTTTTTCCTGCTAATCCTAGCATGATAAAGAAGATTCAAAGAGAGTGAGATGCCAGCTCCTTTCATTCAGTCAGTAGCTTCAAACATTTCTGGACGTTTTTCAATGGCAAAAATCAATGAATATTGTAAATGCACAAACAGTAATATCTCCGCATTGCAAGGTGCAATTCTGAAATTTTTTGCTTTTTCCTGCTAATCCTAGCATGATAAAGAAGATTCAAAGAGAGTGAGATGCCAGCTCCTTTCATTCAGTCAGTAGCTTCAAACATTTCTGGACGTTTTTCAATGGCAAAAATCAATGAATATTGTAAATGCACAAACAGTAATATCTCCGCATTGCAAGGTGCAATTCTGAAATTTTTTGCTTTTTCCTGCTAATCCTAGCATGGTAAAGAAGATTCAAAGAGAGTGAGATGCCAGCTCCTTTCATTCAGTCAGTAGCTTCAAACATTTCTGGACGTTTTTCAATGGCAAAAATCAATGAATATTGTAAATGCACAAACAGTAATATATCAGCATTGCAAGGTGCAATTCTGAAATTTTTTGCTTTTTCCTGCTAATCCTAGCATGATAAAGAAGATTCAAAGAGAGTGAGATGCCAGCTCTTTTCATTCAGTCAGTAGCTTCAAACATTTCTGGACGTTTTTCAATGGCAAAAATCAATGAATATTGTAAATGCACAAACAGTAATTTCTCCGCATTGCAAGGTGCAATTCTGAAATTTTTTGCTTTTTCCTGCTAATCCTAGCATGATAAAGAAGATTCAAAGAGAGTGAGATGCCAGCTCCTTTCATTCAGTCAGTAGCTTCAAACATTTCTGGACGTTTTTCAATGGCAAAAATCAATGAATATTGTAAATGCACAAACAGTAATTTCTCCGCATTGCAAGGTGCAATTCTGAAATTTTTTGCTTTTTCCTGCTAATCCTAGCATGATAAAGAAGATTCAAAGAGAGTGAGATGCCAGCTCTTTTCATTCAGTCAGTAGCTTCAAACATTTCTGGTATATGAATAACATGATGTTTTTCAATGGCAAAAATCAATGAATATTGTAAATGCACAAACAGTAATTTCTCCGCATTGCAAGGTGCAATTCTGAAATTTTTTGCTTTTTCCTGCTAATCCTAGCATGATAAAGAAGATTCAAAGAGAGTGAGATGCCAGCTCTTTTCATTCAGTCAGTAGCTTCAAACATTTCTGGACGTTTTTCAATGGCAAAAATCAATGAATATTGTAAATGCACAAACAGTAATATCTCCACATTGCAAGGTGCAATTCTGAAATTTTTTGCTTTTTCCTGCTAATCCTAGCATGATAAAGAAGATTCAAAGAGAGTGAGATGCCAGCTCCTTTCATTCAGTCAGTAACTTCAAACATTTCTGGACGTTTTTCAATGGCAAAAATCAATGAATATTGTAAATGCACAAACAGTAATATCTCCGCATTGCAAGGTGCAAATCTGAAATTTTTTGCTTTTTCCTGCTAATCCTAGCATGATAAAGAAGATTCAAAGAGAGTGAGATGCCAGCTCTTTTCATTCAGTCAGTAGCTTCAAACATTTCTGGTATATGAATAACATGATGTTTTTCAATGGCAAAAATCAATGAATATTGTAAATGCACAAACAGTAATATCTCCACATTGCAAGGTGCAATTCTGAAATTTTTTGCTTTTTCCTGCTAATCCTAGCATGATAAAGAAGATTCAAAGAGCGTGAGATGCCAGCTCTTTTCATTCAGTCAGTAGCTTCAAACATTTCTGGTATATGAATAACATGATGTTTTTCAATGGCAAAAATCAATGAATATTGTAAATGCACAAACAGTAATATCTCCGCATTGCAAGGTGCAATTCTGAAATTTTTTGCTTTTTCCTGCTAATCCTAGCATGATAAAGAAGTTTCAAAGAGAGTGAGATGCCAGCTCTTTTCATTCAGTCAGTAGCTTCAAACATTTCTGGACGTTTTTCAATGGCAAAAATCAATGAATATTGTAAATGCACAAACAGTAATTTCTCCGCATTGCAAGGTGCAATTCTGAAATTTTTTGCTTTTTCCTGCTAATCCTAGCATGATAAAGAAGATTCAAAGAGAGTGAGATGCCAGCTTTTTTCATTCAGTCAGTAGCTTCAAACATTTCTGGACGTTTTTCAATGGCAAAAATCAATGAATATTGTAAATGCACAAACAGTAATATCTCCGCATTGCAAGGTGCAATTCTGAAATTTTTTGCTTTTTCCTGCTAATCCTAGCATGATAAAGAAGATTCAAAGAGAGTGAGATGCCAGCTCCTTTCATTCAGTCAGTAGCTTCAAACATTTCTGGACGTTTTTCAATGGCAAAAATCAATGAATATTGTAAATGCACAAACAGTAATATCTCCGCATTGCAAGGTGCAATTCTGAAATTTTTTGCTTTTTCCTGCTAATCCTAGCATGATAAAGAAGATTCAAAGAGAGTGAGATGCCAGCTCCTTTCATTCAGTCAGTAGCTTCAAACATTTCTGGACGTTTTTCAATGGCAAAAATCAATGAATATTGTAAATGCACAAACAGTAATATCTCCGCATTGCAAGGTGCAATTCTGAAATTTTTTGCTTTTTCCTGCTAATCCTAGCATGATAAAGAAGATTCAAAGAGAGTGAGATGCCAGCTCTTTTCATTCAGTCAGTAGCTTCAAACATTTCTGGTATATGAATAACATGATGTTTTTCAATGGCAAAAATCAATGAATATTGTAAATGCACAAACAGTAATTTCTCCGCATTGCAAGGTGCAATTCTGAAATTTTTTGCTTTTTCCTGCTAATCCTAGCATGATAAAGAAGATTCAAAGAGAGTGAGATGCCAGCTCCTTTCATTCAGTCAGTAGCTTCAAACATTTCTGGACGTTTTTCAATGGCAAAAATCAATGAATATTGTAAATGCACAAACAGTAATATCTCCGCATTGCAAGGTGCAATTCTGAAATTTTTTGCTTTTTCCTGCTAATCCTAGCATGATAAAGAAGATTCAAAGAGAGTGAGATGCCAGCTCTTTTCATTCAGTCAGTAGCTTCAAACATTTCTGGACGTTTTTCAATGGCAAAAATCAATGAATATTGTAAATGCACAAACAGTAATATCTCCGCATTGGAAGGTGCAATTCTGAAATTTTTTGCTTTTTCCTGCTAATCCTAGCATGATAAAGAAGATTCAAAGAGAGTGAGATGCCAGCTCTTTTCATTCAGTCAATAGCTTCAAACATTTCTGGTATATGATTAACATGATGTTTTTCAATGGCAAAAATCAATGAATATTGTAAATGCAAAAACAGTAATATCTCCGCATTGCAAGGTGCAATTCTGAAATTTTTTGCTTTTTCCTGCTAATCCTAGCATGATAAAGAAGATTCAAAGAGAGTGAGATGCCAGCTCTTTTCATTCAGTCAGTAGCTTCAATCATTTATGGTATATGAATAACATGATGTTTTTCAATGGCAAAAATCAATGAATATTGTAAATGCACAAACAGTAATTTCTCCGCATTGCAAGGTGCAATTCTGAAATTTTTTGCTTTTTCCTGCTAATCCTAGCATGATAAAGAAGATTCAAAGAGAGTGAGATGCCAGCTCCTTTCATTCAATCAGTAGCTTCAAACATTTCTGGACGTTTTTCAATGGCAAAAATCAATGAATATTGTAAATGCACAAACAGTAATATCTCCGCATTGCAAGGTGCAATTCTGAAATTTTATGCTTTCTCCTGCTAATCCTAGCATGATAAAGAAGATTCAAAGAGAGTGAGATGCCAGCTCTTTTCATTCAGTCAGTAGCTTCAAACATTTCTGGTATATGAATAACATGATGTTTTTCAATGGCAAAAATCAATGAATATTGTAAATGCACAAACAGTAATATCTCCGCATTGCAAGGTGCAATTCTGAAATTTTTTGCTTTTTCCTGCTAATCCTAGCATGATAAAGAAGATTCAAAGAGAGTGAGATGCCAGCTCTTTTCATTCAGTCAGTAGCTTCAAACATTTCTGGTATATGAATAACATGATGTTTTTCAATGGCAAAAATCAATGAATATTGTAAATGCACAAACAGTAATATCTCCGCATTGCAAGGTGCAATTCTGAAATTTTTTGCTTTTTCCTGCTAATCCTAGCATGATAAAGAAGATTCAAAGAGAGTGAGATGCCAGCTCTTTTCATTCAGTCAGTAGCTTCAAACATTTCTGGACGTTTTTCAATGGCAAAAATCAATGAATATTGTAAATGCACAAACAGTAATATTTCCGCATTGCAAGGTGCAATTCTGAAATGTTTTGCTTTTTCCTGCTAATCCTAGCATGATAAAGAAGATTCAAAGAGAGTGAGATGCCAGCTCCTTTCATTCAGTCAGTAGCTTCAAACATTTCTGGACGTTTTTCAATGGCAAAAATCAATGAATATTGTAAATGCACAAACAGTAATATCTCCGCATTGCAAGGTGCAATTCTGAAATTTTTTGCTTTTTCCTGCTAATCCTAGCATGAAAAGAAGATTCAAAGAGAGTGAGATGCCAGCTCTTTTCATTCAGTCAGTAGCTTCAAACATTTCTGGACGTTTTTCAATGGCAAAAATCAATGAATATTGTAAATGCACAAACAGTAATATCTCCGCATTGCAATGTGCAATTCTGAAATTTTTTGCTTTTTCCTGCTAATCCTAGCATGATAAAGAAGATTCAAAGAGAGTGAGATGCCAGCTCTTTTCATTCAGTGAGTAGCTTCAAACATTTCTGGTATATGAATAACATGATGTTTTTCAATGGCAAAAATCAATGAATATTGTAAATGCACAAACAGTAATATCTCCGCATTGCAAGGTGCAATTCTGAAATTTTTTGCTTTTTCCTGCTAATCCTAGCATGATAAAGAAGATTCAAAGAGAGTGAGATGCCAGCTCTTTTCATTCAGTCAGTAGCTTCAAACATTTCTGGACGTTTTTCAATGGCAAAAATCAATGAATATTGTAAATGCACAAACAGTAATATCTCCACATTGCAAGGTGCAATTCTGAAATTTTTTGCTTTTTCCTGCTAATCCTAGCATGATAAAGAAGATTCAAAGAGAGTGAGATGCCAGCTCTTTTCATTCAGTCAGTAGCTTCAAACATTTCTGGACGTTTTTCAATGGCAAAAATCAATGAATATTGTAAATGCACAAACAGTAATATCTCCGCATTGCAAGGTGCAATTCTGAAATTTTTTTGCTTTTTCCTGCTAATCCTAGCATGATAAAGAAGATTCAAAGAGAGTGAGATGCCAGCTCTTTTCATTCAGTCAGTAGCTTCAAACATTTCTGGTATATGAATAACATGATGTTTTTCAATGGCAAAAATCAATGAATATTGTAATTGCACAAACAGTAATATCTCCGCATTGCAAGGTGCAATTCTGAAATTTTTTGCTTTTTCCTGCTAATCCTAGCATGATAAAGAAGATTCAAAGAGAGTGAGATGCCAGCTCTTTTCATTTAGTCAGTAGCTTCAAACATTTCTGGACGTTTTTCAATGGCAAAAATCAATGAATATTGTAAATGCACAAACAGTAATTTCTCCGCATTGCAAGGTGCAATTCTGAAATTTTTTGCTTTTTCCTGCTAATCCTAGCATGATAGAGAAGATTCAAAGAGAGTGAGATGCCAGCTCCTTTCATTCAGTCAGTAGCTTCAAACATTTCTGGACGTTTTTCAATGGCAAAAATCAATGAATATTGTAAATGCACAAACAGTAATTTCTCCGCATTGCAAGGTGCAATTCTGAAATTTTTTGCTTTTTCCTGCTAATCCTAGCATGATAAAGAAGATTCAAAGAGAGTGAGATGCCAGCTCTTTTCATTCAGTCAGTAGCTTCAAACATTTCTGGTATATGAATAACATGATGTTTTTCAATGGCAAAAATCAATGAATATTGTAAATGCACAAACAGTAATTTCTCCGCATTGCAAGGTGCAATTCTGAAATTTTTTGCTTTTTCCTGCTAATTCTAGCATGATAAAGAAGATTCAAAGAGAGTGAGATGCCAGCTCTTTTCATTCAGTCAGTAGCTTCAAACATTTCTGGACGTTTTTCAATGGCAAAAATCAATGAATATTGTAAATGCACAAACAGTAATATCTCCGCATTGCAAGGTGCAATTCTGAAATTTTTTGCTTTTTCCTGCTAATCCTAGCATGATAAAGAAGATTTAAAGAGAGTGAGATGCCAGCTCCTTTCATTCAGTCAGTAGCTTCAAACATTTCTGGACGTTTTTCAATGGCAAAAATCAATGAATATTGTAAATGCACAAACAGTAATTTCTCCGCATTGCAAGGTGCAATTCTGAAATTTTTTGCTTTTTCCTGCTAATCCTAGCATGATAAAGAAGATTCAAAGAGAGTGAGATGCCAGCTCTTTTCATTCAGTCAGTAGCTTCAAACATTTCTGGTATATGAATAACATGATGTTTTTCAATGGCAAAAATCAATGAATATTGTAAATGCACAAACAGTAATTTCTCCGCATTGCAAGGTGCAATTCTGAAATTTTTTGCTTTTTCCTGCTAATCCTAGCATGATAAAGAAGATTCAAAGAGAGTGAGATGCCAGCTCTTTTCATTCAGTCAGTAGCTTCAAACATTTCTGGACGTTTTTCAATGGCAAAAATCAATGAATATTGTAAATGCACAAACAGTAATATCTCCGCATTGGAAGATGCAATTCTGAAATTTTTTGCTTTTTCCTGCTAATCCTAGCATGATAAAGAAGATTCAAAGAGAGTGAGATGCCAGCTCTTTTCATTCAGTCAGTAGCTTCAAACATTTCTGGTATATGAATAACATGATGTTTTTCAATGGCAAAAATCAATGAATATTGTAAATGCACAAACAGTAATATCTCCGCATTGCAAGGTGCAATTCTGAAATTTTTTGCTTTTTCCTGCTAATCCTAGCATGATAAAGAAGATTCAAAGAGAGTGAGATGCCAGCTCTTTTCATTCAGTCAGTAGCTTCAAACATTTCTGGTATATGAATAACATGATGTTTTTCAATGGCAAAAATCAATGAATATTGTAAATGCACAAACAGTAATATCTCCGCATTGCAAGGTGCAATTCTGAAATTTTTTGCTTTTTCCTGCTAATCCTAGCATGATAAAGAAGATTCAAAGAGAGTGAGATGCCAGCTCTTTTCATTCAGTCAGTAGCTTCAAACATTTCTGGACGTTTTTCAATGGCAAAAATCAATGAATATTGTAAATGCACAAACAGTAATATCTCCGCATTGCAAGGTGCAATTCTGAAATTTTTTGCTTTCTCCTGCTAATCCTAGCATGATAAAGAAGATTCAAAGAGAGTGAGATGCCAGCTCTTTTCATTCAGTCAGTAGCTTCAAACATTTCTGGACGTTTTTCAATGGCAAAAATCAATGAATATTGTAAATGCACAAACAGTAATATCTCCGCATTGCAAGGTGCAATTCTGAAATTTTTTGCTTTTTCCTGCTAATCCTAGCATGATAAAGAAGATTCAAAGAGAGTGAGATGCCAGCTCTTTTCATTCAGTCAGTAGCTTCAAACATTTCTGGTATATGAATAACATGATGTTTTTCAATGGCAAAAATCAATGAATATTGTAAATGCACAAACAGTAATATCTCCGCATTGCAAGGTGCAATTCTGAAATGTTTTGCTTTTTCCTGCTAATCCTAGCATGATAAAGAAGATTCAAAGAGAGTGAGATGCCAGCTCTTTTCATTCAGTCAGTAGCTTCAAACATTTCTGGACGTTTTACAATTTCAAAAATCAATGAATATTGTAAATGCACATACAGTAATATCTCCGCATTGCAAGGTGCAATTCTGAAATTTTTTGCTTTTTCCTGCTAATCCTAGCATGATAAAGAAGATTCAAAGAGAGTGAGATGCCAGCTCCTTTCATTCAGTCAGTAGCTTCAATCATTTCTGGACGTTTTTCAATGGCAAAAATCAATGAATATTGTAAATGCACAAACAGTAATATCTCCGCATTGCAAGGTGCAATTCTGAAATTTTTTGCTTTTTCCTGCTAATCCTAGCATGATAAAGAAGATTCAAAGAGAGTGAGATGCCAGCTCTTTTCATTCAGTCAGTAGCTTCAAACATTTCTGGACGTTTTTCAATGGCAAAAATCAATGAATATTGTAAATGCACAAACAGTAATATCTCCGCATTGCAAGGTGCAATTCTGAAATTTTTTGCTTTTTCCTGCTAATCCTAGCATGATAAAGAAGATTCAAAGAGAGTGAGATGCCAGCTCTTTTCATTCAGTCAGTAGCTTCAAACATTTCTGGACATTTTTCAATGGCAAAAATCAATGAATATTGTAAATGCACAAACAGTAATATCTCCGCATTGCAAGGTGCAATTCTGAATTTTTTTGCTTTTTCCTGCTAATCCTAGCATGATAAAGAAGATTCAAAGAGAGTGAGATGCCAGCTCTTTTCATTCAGTCAGTAGCTTCAAACATTTCTGGTATATGAATAACATGATGTTTTTCAATGGCAAAAATCAATGAATATTGTAAATGCACAAACAGTAATATCTCCGCATTGCAAGGTGCAATTCTGAAATTTTTTGCTTTTTCCTGCTAATCCTAGCATGATAAAGAAGATTCAAAGAGAGTGAGATGCCAGCTCTTTTCATTCAGTCAGTAGCTTCAAACATTTCTGGACGTTTTTCAATGGCAAAAATCAATGAATATTGTAAATGCACAAACAGTAATTTCTCCGCATTGCAAGGTGCAATTCTGAAATTTTTTGCTTTTTCCTGCTAATCCTAGCATGATAAAGAAGATTCAAAGAGAGTGAGATGCCAGCTCTTTTCATTCAGTCAGTAGCTTCAAACATTTCTGGACGTTTTTCAATGGCAAAAATCAATGAATATTGTAAATGCACAAACAGTAATATCTCCACATTGCAAGGTGCAATTCTGAAATTTTTTGCTTTTTCCTGCTAATCCTAGCATGATAAAGAAGATTCAAAGAGAGTGAGATGCCAGCTCTTTTCATTCAGTCAGTAGCTTCAAACATTTCTGGTATATGAATAACATGATGTTTTTCAATGGCAAAAATCAATGAATATTGTAAATGCACAAACAGTAATTTCTCCGCATTGCAAGGTGCAATTCTGAAATTTTTTGCTTTTTCCTGCTAATCCTAGCATGATAAAGAAGATTCAAAGAGAGTGAGATGCCAGCTCCTTTCATTCAGTCAGTAGCTTCAAACATTTCTGGACGTTTTTCAATGGCAAAAATCAATGAATATTGTAAATGCACAAACAGTAATTTCTCCGCATTGCAAGGTGCAATTCTGAAATTTTTTGCTTTTTGCTGCTCATTCTAGCATGATAAAGAAGATTCAAAGAGAGTGAGATGCCAGCTCTTTTCATTCAGTCAGTAGCTTCAAACATTTCTGGTATATGAATAACATGATGTTTTTCAATGGCAAAAATCAATGAATATTGTAAATGCACAAACAGTAATATCTCCACATTGCAAGGTGCAATTCTGAAATTTTTTGCTTTTTCCTGCTAATCCTAGCATGATAAAGAAGATTCAAAGAGAGTGAGATGCCAGCTCCTTTCATTCAGTCAGTAGCTTCAAACATTTATGGACGTTTTTCAATGGCAAAAATCAATGAATATTGTAAATGCACAAACAGTAATATCTCCGCATTGCAAGGTGCAATTCTGAAATTTTTTGCTTTCTCCTGCTAATCCTAGCATGATAAAGAAGATTCAAAGAGAGTGAGATGCCAGCTCTTTTCATTCAGTCAGTAGCTTCAAACATTTCTGGTATATGAATAACATGATGTTTTTCAATGGCAAAAATCAATGAATATTGTAAATGCACAAACAGTAATATCTCCGCATTGCAAGGTGCAATTCTGAAATTTTTTGCTTTTTCCTGCTAATCCTAGCATGATAAAGAAGATTCAAAGAGAGTGAGATGCCAGCTCTTTTCATTCAGTCAGTAGCTTCAAACATTTCTGGTATATGAATAACATGATGTTTTTCAATGGCAAAAATCAATGAATATTGTAAATGCACAAACAGTAATATCTCCGCATTGCAAGGTGCAATTCTGAAATTTTTTGCTTTTTCCTGCTAATCCTAGCATGATAAAGAAGATTCAAAGAGAGTGAGATGCCAGCTCTTTTCATTCAGTCAGTAGCTTCAAACATTTCTGGACGTTTTTCAATGGCAAAAATCAATGAATATTGTAAATGCACAAACAGTAATATCTCCGCATTGCAAGGTGCAATTCTGAAATTTTTTGCTTTTTCCTGCTAATCCTAGCATGATAAAGAAGATTCAAAGAGAGTGAGATGCCAGCTCCTTTCATTCAGTCAGTAGCTTCAAACATTTCTGGACGTTTTTCAATGGCAAAAATCAATGAATATTGTAAATGCACAAACAGTAATATCTCCGCATTGCAAGGTGCAATTCTGAAATTTTTTGCTTTTTCCTGCTAATCCTAGCATGATAAAGAAGATTCAAAGAGAGTGAGATGCCAGCTCTTTTCATTCAGTCAGTAGCTTCAAACATTTCTGGACGTTTTTCAATGGCAAAAATCAATGAATATTGTAAATGCACAAACAGTAATATCTCCGCATTGCAAGGTGCAATTCTGAAATTTTTTGCTTTCTCCTGCTAATCCTAGCATGATAAAGAAGATTCAAAGAGAGTGAGATGCCAGCTCTTTTCATTCAGTCAGTAGCTTCAAACATTTCTGGTATATGAATAACATGATGTTTTTCAATGGCAAAAATCAATGAATATTGTAAATGCACAAACAGTAATATCTCCGCATTGCATGGTGCAATTCTGAAATTTTTTGCTTTTTCCTGCTAATCCTAGCATGATAAAGAAGATTCAAAGAGAGTGAGATGCCAGCTCTTTTCATTCAGTCAGTAGCTTCAAACATTTCTGGTATATGAATAACATGATGTTTTTCAATGGCAAAAATCAATGAATATTGTAAATGCACAAACAGTAATATCTCCGCATTGCAAGGTGCAATTCTGAAATTTTTTGCTTTCTCCTGCTAATCCTAGCATGATAAAGAAGATTCAAAGAGAGTGAGATGCCAGCTCTTTTCATTCAGTCAGTAGCTTCAAACATTTCTGGACGTTTTTCAATGGCAAAAATCAATGAATATTGTAAATGCACAAACAGTAATATCTCCGCATTGCAAGGTGCAATTCTGAAATTTTTTGCTTTTTCCTGCTAATCCTAGCATGATAAAGAAGATTCAAAGAGAGTGAGATGCCAGCTCCTTTCATTCAGTCAGTAGCTTCAAACATTTCTGGACGTTTTTCAATGGCAAAAATCAATGAATATTGTAAATGCACAAACAGTAATATCTCCGCATTGCAAGGTGCAATTCTGAAATTTTTTGCTTTTTCCTGCTAATCCTAGCATGATAAAGAAGATTCAAAGAGAGTGAGATGCCAGCTCTTTTCATTCAGTCAGTAGCTTCAAACATTTCTGGACGTTTTTCAATGGCAAAAATCAATGAATATTGTAAATGCACAAACAGTAATATCTCCGCATTGCAAGATGCAATTCTGAAATTTTTTGCTTTTTCCTGCTAATCCTAGCATGATAAAGAAGATTCAAAGAGAGTGAGATGCCAGCTCTTTTCATTCAGTCAGTAGCTTCAAACATTTCTGGACGTTTTTCAATGGCAAAAATCAATGAATATTGTAAATGCACAAACAGTAATTTCTCCGCATTGCAAGGTGCAATTCTGAAATTTTTTGCTTTTTCCTGCTAATCCTAGCATGATAAAGAAGATTCAAAGAGAGTGAGATGCCAGCTCTTTTCATTCAGTCAGTAGCTTCAAACATTTCTGGACGTTTTTCAATGGCAAAAATCAATGAATATTGTAAATGCACAAACAGTAATTTCTCCACATTGCAAGGTGCAATTCTGAAATTTTTTGCTTTTTCCTGCTAATCCTAGCATGATAAAGAAGATTCAAAGAGAGTGAGATGCCAGCTCTTTTCATTCAGTCAGTAGCTTCAAACATTTCTGGACGTTTTTCAATGGCAAAAATCAATGAATATTGTAAATGCACAAACAGTAATATCTCCGCATTGCAAGGTGCAATTCTGAAATTTTTTGCTTTTTCCTGCTAATCCTAGCATGATAAAGAAGATTCAAAGAGAGTGAGATGCCAGCTCTTTTCATTCAGTCAGTAGCTTCAAACATTTCTGGTATATGAATAACATGATGTTTTTCAATGGCAAAAATCAATGAATATTGTAAATGCACAAACAGTAATATCTCCGCATTGCAAGGTGCAATTCTGAAATTTTTTGCTTTTTCCTGCTAATCCTAGCATGATAAAGAAGATTCAAAGAGAGTGAGATGCCAGCTCTTTTCATTCAGTCAGTAGCTTCAAACATTTCTGGACGTTTTTCAATTTCAAAAATCAATGAATATTGTAAATGCACATACAGTAATATCTCCGCATTGCAAGGTGCAATTCTGAAATTTTTTGCTTTTTCCTGCTAATCCTAGCATGATAAAGAAGATTCAAAGAGAGTGAGATGCCAGCTCCTTTCATTCAGTCAGTAGCTTCAATCATTTCTGGACGTTTTTCAATGGCAAAAATCAATGAATATTGTAAATGCACAAACAGTAATATCTCCGCATTGCAAGGTGCAATTCTGAAATTTTTTGCTTTTTCCTGCTAATCCTAGCATGATAAAGAAGATTCAAAGAGAATGAGATGCCAGCTCTTTTCATTCAGTCAGTAGCTTCAAACATTTCTGGACGTTTTTCAATGGCAAAAATCAATGAATATTGTAAATGCACAAACAGTAATATCTCCGCATTGCAAGGTGCAATTCTGAAATTTTTTGCTTTTTCCTGCTAATCCTAGCATGATAAAAAAGATTCAAAGAGAGTGAGATGCCAGCTCTTTTCATTCAGTCAGTAGCTTCAAACATTTCTGGACATTTTTCAATGGCAAAAATCAATGAATATTGTAAATGCACAAACAGTAATATCTCCGCATTGCAAGGTGCAATTCTGAATTTTTTTGCTTTTTCCTGCTAATCCTAGCATGATAAAGAAGATTCAAAGAGAGTGAGATGCCAGCTCTTTTCATTCAGTCAGTAGCTTCAAACATTTCTGGTATATGAATAACATGATGTTTTTCAATGGCAAAAATCAATGAATATTGTAAATGCACAAACAGTAATATCTCCGCATTGCAAGGTGCAATTCTGAAATTTTTTGCTTTTTCCTGCTAATCCTAGCATGATAAAGAAGATTCAAAGAGAGTGAGATGCCAGCTCTTTTCATTCAGTCAGTAGCTTCAAACATTTCTGGTATATGAATAACATGATGTTTTTCAATGGCAAAAATCAATGAATATTGTAAATGCACAAACAGTAATATCTCCGCATTGCAAGGTGCAATTCTGAAATTTTTTGCTTTTTCCTGCTAATCCTAGCATGATAAAGAAGATTCAAAGAGAGTGAGATGCCAGCTCTTTTCATTCAGTCAGTAGCTTCAAACATTTCTGGACGTTTTTCAATGGCAAAAATCAATGAATATTGTAAATGCACAAACAGTAATATCTCCGCATTGCAAGGTGCAATTCTGAAATTTTTTGCTTTCTCCTGCTAATCCTAGCATGATAAAGAAGATTCAAAGAGAGTGAGATGCCAGCTCTTTTCATTCAGTCAGTAGCTTCAAACATTTCTGGTATATGAATAACATGATGTTTTTCAATGGCAAAAATCAATGAATATTGTAAATGCACAAACAGTAATATCTCCGCATTGCAAGGTGCAATTCTGAAATTTTTTGCTTTTTCCTGCTAATCCTAGTATGATAAAGAAGATTCAAAGAGAGTGAGATGCCAGCTCTTTTCATTCAGTCAGTAGCTTCAAACATTTCTGGTATATGAATAACATGATGTTTTTCAATGGCAAAAATCAATGAATATTGTAAATGCACAAACAGTAATATCTCCGCATTGCAAGGTGCAATTCTGAAATTTTTTGCTTTTTCCTGCTAATCCTAGCATGATAAAGAAGATTCAAAGAGAGTGAGATGCCAGCTCTTTTCATTCAGTCAGTAGCTTCAAACATTTCTGGACGTTTTTCAATGGCAAAAATCAATGAATATTGTAAATGCACAAACAGTAATATCTCCGCATTGCAAGGTGCAATTCTGAAATTTTTTGCTTTTTCCTGCTAATCCTAGCATGATAAAGAAGATTCAAAGAGAGTGAGATGCCAGCTCCTTTCATTCAGTCAGTAGCTTCAAACATTTCTGGACGTTTTTCAATGGCAAAAATCAATGAATATTGTAAATGCACAAACAGTAATATCTCCGCATTGCAAGGTGCAATTCTGAAATTTTTTGCTTTTTCCTGCTAATCCTAGCATGATAAAGAAGATTCAAAGAGAGTGAGATGCCAGCTCTTTTCATTCAGTCAGTAGCTTCAAACATTTCTGGACGTTTTTCAATGGCAAAAATCAATGAATATTGTAAATGCACAAACAGTAATATCTCCGCATTGCAAGATGCAATTCTGAAATTTTTTGCTTTTTCCTGCTAATCCTAGCATGATAAAGAAGATTCAAAGAGAGTGAGATGCCAGCTCTTTTCATTCAGTCAGTAGCTTCAAACATTTCTGGACGTTTTTCAATGGCAAAAATCAATGAATATTGTAAATGCACAAACAGTAATTTCTCCGCATTGCAAGGTGCAATTCTGAAATTTTTTGCTTTTTCCTGCTAATCATAGCATGATAAAGAAGATTCAAAGAGAGTGAGATGCCAGCTCTTTTCATTCAGTCAGTAGCTTCAAACATTTCTGGACGTTTTTCAATGGCAAAAATCAATGAATATTGTAAATGCACAAACAGTAATTTCTCCACATTGCAAGGTGCAATTCTGAAATTTTTTGCTTTTTCCTGCTAATCCTAGCATGATGAAGAAGATTCAAAGAGAGTGAGATGCCAGCTCTTTTCATTCAGTCAGTAGCTTCAAACATTTCTGGACGTTTTTCAATGGCAAAAATCAATGAATATTGTAAATGCACAAACAGTAATATCTCCGCATTGCAAGGTGCAATTCTGAAATTTTTTGCTTTTTCCTGCTAATCCTAGCATGATAAAGAAGATTCAAAGAGAGTGAGATGCCAGCTCTTTTCATTCAGTCAGTAGCTTCAAACATTTCTGGTATATGAATAACATGATGTTTTTCAATGGCAAAAATCAATGAATATTGTAAATGCACAAACAGTAATATCTCCGCATTGCAAGGTGCAATTCTGAAATTTTTTGCTTTTTCCTGCTAATCCTAGCATGATAAAGAAGATTCAAAGAGAGTGAGATGCCAGCTCTTTTCATTCAGTCAGTAACTTCAAACATTTCTGGACGTTTTTCAATTTCAAAAATCAATGAATATTGTAAATGCACATACAGTAATATCTCCGCATTGCAAGGTGCAATTCTGAAATTTTTTGCTTTTTCCTGCTAATCCTAGCATGATAAAGAAGATTCAAAGAGAGTGAGATGCCAGCTCCTTTCATTCAGTCAGTAGCTTCAATCATTTCTGGACGTTTTTCAATGGCAAAAATCAATGAATATTGTAAATGCACAAACAGTAATATCTCCGCATTGCAAGGTGCAATTCTGAAATTTTTTGCTTTTTCCTGCTAATCCTAGCATGATAAAGAAGATTCAAAGAGAGTGAGATGCCAGCTCTTTTCATTCAGTCAGTAGCTTCAAACATCTCTGGATGTTTTTCAATGGCAAAAATCAATGAATATTGTAAATGCACAAACAGTAATATCTCCGCATTGCAAGGTGCAATTCTGAAATTTTTTGCTTTTTCCTGCTAATCCTAGCATGATAAAGAAGATTCAAAGAGAGTGAGATGCCAGCTCTTTTCATTCAGTCAGTAGCTTCAAACATTTCTGGACATTTTTCAATGGCAAAAATCAATGAATATTGTAAATGCACAAACAGTAATATCTCCGCATTGCAAGGTGCAATTCTGAATTTTTTTGCTTTTTCCTGCTAATCCTAGCATGATAAAGAAGATTCAAAGAGAGTGAGATGCCAGCTCTTTTCATTCAGTCAGTAGCTTCAAACATTTCTGGTATATGAATAACATGATGTTTTTCAATGGCAAAAATCAATGAATATTGTAAATGCACAAACAGTAATATCTCCGCATTGCAAGGTGCAATTCTGAAATTGTTTGCTTTTTCCTGATAATCCTAGCATGATAAAGAAGATTCAAAGAGAGTGAGATGCCAGCTCTTTTCATTCAGTCAGTAGCTTCAAACATTTCTGGACGTTTTTCAATGGCAAAAATCAATGAATATTGTAAATGCACAAACAGTAATTTCTCCGCATTGCAAGGTGCAATTCTGAAATTTTTTGCTTTTTCCTGCTAATCCTAGCATGATAAAGAAGATTCAAAGAGAGTGAGATGCCAGCTCTTTTCATTCAGTCAGTAGCTTCAAACATTTCTGGACGTTTTTCAATGGCAAAAATCAATGAATATTGTAAATGCACAAACAGTAATATCTCCACTTTGCAAGGTGCAATTCTGAAATTTTTTGCTTTTTCCTGCTAATCCTAGCATGATAAAGAAGATTCAAAGAGAGTGAGATGCCAGCTCTTTTCATTCAGTCAGTAGCTTCAAACATTTCTGGTATATGAATAACATGATGTTTTTCAATGGCAAAAATCAATGAATATTGTAAATGCACAAACAGTAATTTCTCCGCATTGCAAGGTGCAATTCTGAAATTTTTTGCTTTTTCCTGCTAATCCTAGCATGATAAAGAAGATTCAAAGAGAGTGAGATGCCAGCTCCTTTCATTCAGTCAGTAGCTTCAAACATTTCTGGACGTTTTTCAATGGCAAAAATCAATGAATATTGTAAATGCACAAACAGTAATATCTCCGCATTGCAAGGTGCAATTCTGAAATTTTTTGCTTTTTCCTGCTAATCCTAGCATGATAAAGAAGATTCAAAGAGAGTGAGATGCCAGCTCTTTTCATTCAGTCAGTAGCTTCAAACATTTCTGGTATATGAATAACATGATGTTTTTCAATGGCAAAAATCAATGAATATTGTAAATGCACAAACAGTAATATCTCCACATTGCAAGGTGCAATTCTGAAATTTTTTGCTTTTTCCTGCTAATCCTAGCATGATAAAGAAGATTCAAAGAGAGTGAGATGCCAGCTCCTTTCATTCAGTCAGTAGCTTCAAACATTTCTGGACGTTTTTCAATGGCAAAAAACAATGAATATTGTAAATGCACAAACAGTAATATCTCCGCATTGCAAGGTGCAATTCTGAAATTTTTTGCTTTTTCCTGCTAATCCTAGCATGATAAAGAAGATTCAAAGAGAGTGAGATGCCAGCTCTTTTCATTCAGTCAGTAGCTTCAAACATTTCTGGTATATGAATAACATGATGTTTTTCAAAGGCAAAAATCAATGAATATTGTAAATGCACAAACAGTAATTTCTCCGCATTGCAAGGTGCAATTCTGAAATTTTTTGCTTTTTCCTGCTAATCCTAGCATGATAAAGAAGATTCAAAGAGAGTGAGATGCCAGCTCCTTTCATTCAGTCAGTAGCTTCAAACATTTCTGGACGTTTTTCAATGGCAAAAATCAATGAATATTGTAAATGCACAAACAGTAATATCTCCGCATTGCAAGGTGCAATTCTGAAATTTTTTGCTTTTTCCTGCTAATCCTAGCATGATAAAGAAGATTCAAAGAGAGTGAGATGCCAGCTCCTTTCATTCAGTCAGTAGCTTCAAACATTTCTGGACGTTTTTCAATGGCAAAAATCAATGAATATTGTAAATGCACAAACAGTAATTTCTCCGCATTGCAAGGTGCAATTCTGAAATTTTTTGCTTTTTGCTGCTCATCCTAGCATGATAAAGAAGATTCAAAGAGAGTGAGATGCCAGCTCTTTTCATTCAGTCAGTAGCTTCAAACATTTCTGGTATATGAATAACATGATGTTTTTCAATGGCAAAAATCAATGAATATTGTAAATGCACAAACAGTAATATCTCCACATTGCAAGGTGCAATTCTGAAATTTTTTGCTTTTTCCTGCTAATCCTAGCATGATAAAGAAGATTCAAAGAGAGTGAGATGCCAGCTCCTTTCATTCAGTCAGTAGCTTCAAACATTTATGGACGTTTTTCAATGGCAAAAATCAATGTATATTGTAAATGCACAAACAGTAATATCTCCGCATTGCAAGGTGCAATTCTGAAATTTTTTGCTTTCTCCTGCTAATCCTAGCATGATAAAGAAGATTCAAAGAGAGTGAGATGCCAGCTCTTTTCATTCAGTCAGTAGCTTCAAACATTTCTGGTATATGAATAACATGATGTTTTTCAATGGCAAAAATCAATGAATATTGTAAATGCACAAACAGTAATATCTCCGCATTGCAAGGTGCAATTCTGAAATTTTTTGCTTTTTCCTGCTAATCCTAGCATGATAAAGAAGATTCAAAGAGAGTGAGATGCCAGCTCTTTTCATTCAGTCAGTAGCTTCAAACATTTCTGGACGTTTTTCAATGGCAAAAATCAATGAATATTGTAAATGCACAAACAGTAATTTCTCCGCATTGCAAGCTGCAATTCTGAAATTTTTTGCTTTTTCCTGCTAATCCTAGCATGATAAAGAAGATTCAAAGAGAGTGAGATGCCAGCTCTTTTCATTCAGTCAGTAGCTTCAAACATTTCTGGACATTTTTCAATGGCAAAAATCAATGAATATTGTAAATGCACAAACAGTAATATCTCCGCATTGCAAGGTGCAATTCTGAAATTTTTTGCTTTTTCCTGCTCCTCTTAGCATGATAAAGAAGATTCAAAGAGAGTGAGATGCCAGCTCTTTTCATTCAGTCAGTAGCTTCAAACATTTCTGGACGTTTTTCAATGGCAAAAATCAATGAATATTGTAAATGCACAAACAGTAATATCTCCGCATTGCAAGGTGCAATTCTGAAATTTTTTGCTTTTTCCTGCTAATCCTAGCATGATAAAGAAGATTCAAAGAGAGTGAGATGCCAGCTCTTTTCATTCAGTCAGTAGCTTCAAACATTTCTGGTATATGAATAACATGATGTTTTTCAATGGCAAAAATCAATGAATATTGTAAATGCACAAACAGTAATTTCTCCACATTGCAAGGTGCAATTCTGAAATTTTTTGCTTTTTCCTGCTAATCCTAGCATGATAAAGAAGATTCAAAGAGAGTGAGATGCCAGCTCCTTTCATTCAGTCAGTAGCTTCAAACATTTCTGGACGTTTTTCAATGGCAAAAATCAATGAATATTGTAAATGCACAAACAGTAATATCTCCACATTGCAAGGTGCAATTCTGAAATTTTTTGCTTTTTCCTGCTAATCCTAGCATGATAAAGAAGATTCAAAGAGAGTGAGATGCCAGCTCCTTTCATTCAGTCAGTAGCTTCAAACATTTCTGGACGTTTTTCAATGGCAAAAATCAATGAATATTGTAAATGCACAAACAGTAATTTCTCCGCATTGCAAGGTGCAATTCTGAAATTTTTTGCTTTTCCTGGTAATCCTAGCATGATAAAGAAGATTCAAAGAGAGTGAGATGCCAGCTCTTTTCATTCAGTCAGTAGCTTCAAACATTTCTGGTCGTTTTTCAATGGCAAAAATCAATGAATATTGTAAATGCACAAACAGTAATATCTCCGCATTGCAAGGTGCAATTCTGAAAATTTTTGCTTTTTCCTGCTAATCCTAGCATGATAAAGAAGATTCAAAGAGAGTGAGATGCCAGCTCTTTTCATTCAGTCAGTAGCTTCAAACATTTCTGGTATATGAATAACATGATGTTTTTCAATGACAAAAATCAATGAATATTGTAAATGCACAAACAGTAATATCTCCGCATTTCAAGGTGCAATTCTGAAATTTTTTGCTTTTTCCTGCTAATCCTAGCATGATAAAGAAGATTCAAAGAGAGTGAGATGCCAGCTCTTTTCATTCAGTCAGTAGCTTCAAACATTTCTGGACGTTTTTCAATGGCAAAAATCAATGAATATTGTAAATGCACAAACAGTAATTTCTCCGCATTGCAAGGTGCAATTCTGAAATTTTTTGCTTTTCCTGGTAATCCTAGCATGATAAAGAAGATTCAAAGAGAGTGAGATGCCAGCTCTTTTCATTCAGTCAGTAGCTTCAAACATTTCTGGTCGTTTTTCAATGGCAAAAATCAATGAATATTGTAAATGCACAAACAGTAATATCTCCGCATTGCAAGGTGCAATTCTGAAATTTTTTGCTTTTTCCTGCTAATCCTAGCATGATAAAGAAGATACAAAGAGAGTGAGATGCCAGCTCTTTTCATTCAGTCAGTAGCTTCAAACATTTCTGGTATATGAATAACATGATGTTTTTCAATGGCAAAAATCAATGAATATTGTAAATGCACAAACAGTAATATCTCCGCATTGCAAGGTGCAATTCTGAAATTTTTTGCTTTTTCCTGCTAATCCTAGCATGATAAAGAAGATTCAAAGAGAGTGAGATGCCAGCTCTTTTCATTCAGTCAGTAGCTTCAAACATTTCTGGACGTTTTTCAATGGCAAAAATCAATGAATATTGTAAATGCACAAACAGTAATTTCTCCGCATTGCAAGGTGCAATTCTGAAATTTTTTGCTTTTTCCTGCTAATCCTAGCATGATAAAGAAGATTCAAAGAGAGTGAGATGCCAGCTCTTTTCATTCAGTCAGTAGCTTCAAACATTTCTGGACGTTTTTCAATGGCAAAAATCAATGAATATTGTAAATGCACAAACAGTAATATCTCCACATTGCAAGGTGCAATTCTGAAATTTTTTGCTTTTTCCTGCTAATCCTAGCATGATAAAGAAGATTCAAAGAGAGTGAGATGCCAGCTCTTTTCATTCAGTCAGTAGCTTCAAACATTTCTGGAATATGAATAACATGATGTTTTTCAATGGCAAAAATCAATGAATATTGTAAATGCACAAACAGTAATTTCTCCGCATTGCAAGGTGCAATTCTGAAATTTTTTGCTTTTTCCTGCTAATCCTAGCATGATAAAGAAGATTCAAAGAGAGTGAGATGCCAGCTCCTTTCATTCAGTCAGTAGCTTCTAACATTTCTGGACGTTTTTCAATGGAAAAAATCAATGAATATTGTAAATGCACAAACAGTAATATCTCCGCATTGCAAGGTGCAATTCTGAAATTTTTTGCTTTGTCCTGCTAAGCCTAGCATGATAAAGAAGATTCAAAGAGAGTGAGATGCCAGCTCTTTTCATTCAGTCAGTAGCTTCAAACATTTCTGGTATATGAATAACATGATGTTTTTCAATGGCAAAAATCAATGAATATTGTAAATGCACAAACAGTAATATCTCCGCATTGCAAGGTGCAATTCTGAAATTTTTTGCTTTTTCCTGCTAATCCTAGCATGACAAAGAAGATTCAAAGAGAGTGAGATGCCAGCTCTTTTCATTCAGTCAGTAGCTTCAAACATTTCTGGACGTTTTTCAATGGCAAAAATCAATGAATATTGTAAATGCACAAACAGTAATTTCTCCGCATTGCAAGGTGCAATTCTGAAATTTTTTGCTTTTTCCTGCTAATCCTAGCATGATAAAGAAGATTCAAAGAGAGTGAGATGCCAGCTCTTTTCATTCAGTCAGTAGCTTCAAACATTTCTGGACGTTTTTCAATGGCAAAAATCAATGAATATTGTAAATGCACAAACAGTAATATCTCCACATTGCAAGGTGCAATTCTGAAATTTTTTGCTTTTTCCTGCTAATCCTAGCATGATAAAGAAGATTCAAATAGAGTGAGATGCCAGCTCTTTTCATTCAGTCAGTAGCTTCAAACATTTCTGGAATATGAATAACATGATGTTTTTCAATGGCAAAAATCAATGAACATTGTAAATGCACAAACAGTAATTTCTCCGCATTGCAAGGTGCAATTCTGAAATTTTTTGCTTTTTCCTGCTAATCCTAGCATGATAAAGAAGATTCAAAGAGAGTGAGATGCCAGCTCCTTTCATTCAGTCAGTAGCTTCAAACATTTCTGGACGTTTTTCAATGGAAAAAATCAATGAATATTGTAAATGCACAAACAGTAATATCTCCGCATTGCAAGGTGCAATTCTGAAATTTTTTGCTTTTTCCTGCTAATCCTAGCATGATAAAGAAGATTCAAAGAGAGTGAGATGCCAGTTCTTTTCATTCAGTCAGTAGCTTCAAACATTTCTGGTATATGAATAACATGATGTTTTTCAATGGCAAAAATCAATGAATATTGTAAATGCACAAACAGTAATATCTCCACATTGCAAGGTGCAATTCTGAATTTTTTTGCTTTTTCCTGCTAATCCTAGCATGATAAAGAAGATTCAAAGAGAGTGAGATGCCAGCTCCTTTCATTCAGTCAGTAGCTTCAAACATTTCTGGACGTTTTTCAATGGCAAAAATCAATGAATATTGTAAATGCACAAACAGTAATATCTCCGCATTGCAAGGTGCAATTCTGAAATTTTTTGCTTTATCCTGCTAATCCTAGCATGATAAAGAAGATTCAAAGAGAGTGAGATGCCAGCTCTTTTCATTCAGTCAGTAGCTTCAAACATTTCTGGTATATGAATAACATGATGTTTTTCAATGGCAAAAATCAATGAATATTGTAAATGCACAAACAGTAATTTCTCCGCATTACAAGGTGCAATTCTGAAATTTTTTGCTTTTTCCTGCTAATCCTAGCATGATAAAGAAGATTCAAAGAGAGTGAGATGCCAGATCCTTTCATTCAGTCAGTAGCTTCAAACATTTCTGGACGTTTTTCAATGGCAAAAATCAATGAATATTGTAAATGCACAAACAGTAATATCTCCGCATTGCAAGGTGCAATTCTGAAATTTTTTGCTTTTTCCTGCTAATGCTAGCATGATAAAGAAGATTCAAAGAGAGTGAGATGCCAGCTCCTTTCATTCAGTCAGTAGCTTCAAACATTTCTGGACGTTTTTCAATGGCAAAAATCAATGAATATTGTAAATGCACAAACAGTAATTTCTCCGCATTGCAAGGTGCAATTCTGAAATTTTTTGCTTTTTCCTGCTAATCCTAGCATGATAAAGAAGATTCAAAGAGAGTGGAATGCCAGCTCTTTTCATTCAGTCAGTAGCTTCAAACATTTCTGGTATATGAATAACATGATGTTTTTCCATGGCAAAAATCAATGAATATTGTAAATGCACAAACAGTAATATCTCCACATTGCAAGGTGCAATTCTGAAATTTTTTGCTTTTTCCTGCTAATCCTAGCATGATAAAGAAGATTCAAAGAGAGTGAGATGCCAGCTCCTTTCATTCAGTCAGTAGCTTCAAACATTTCTGGACGTTTTTCAATGGCAAAAATCAATGAATATTGTAAATGCACAAACAGTAATATCTCCGCATTGCAAGGTGCAATTCTGAAATTTTTTGCTTTTTCCTGCTAATCCTAGCATGATAAAGAAGATTCAAAGAGAGTGAGATGCCAGCTACTTTCATTCAGTCAGTAGCTTCAAACATTTCTGGACGTTTTTCAATGGCAAAAATCAATGAATATTGTAAATGCACAAACAGTAATATCTCCGCATTGCAAGGTGCAATTCTGAAATTTTTTCCTTTTTCCTGCTAATCCTAGCATGATAAAGAAGATTCAAAGAGAGTGAGATGCCAGCTCTTTTCATTCAGTCAGTAGCTTCAAACATTTCTGGACGTTTTTCAATGGCAAAAATCAATGAATATTGTAAATGCACAAACAGTAATATCTCCGCATTGCAAGGTGCAATTCTGAAATTTTTTGCTTTTTCCTGCTAATCCTAGCATGATAAAGAAGATTCAAAGAGAGTGAGATGCCAGCTCTTTTCATTCAGTCAGTAGCTTCAAACATTTCTGGTATATGAATAACATGATGTTTTTCAATGGCAAAAATCAATGAATATTGTAAATGCACAAACAGTAATATCTCCACATTGCAAGGTGCAATTCTGAATTTTTTTGCTTTTTCCTGCTAATCCTAGCATGATAAAGAAGATTCAAAGAGAGTGAGATGCCAGCTCCTTTCATTCAGTCAGTAGCTTCAAACATTTCTGGACGTTTTTCAATGGCAAAAATCAATGAAGATTGTAAATGCACAAACAGTAATATCTCCGCATTGCAAGGTGCAATTCTGAAATTTTTTGCTTTTTCCTGCTAATCCTAGCATGATAAAGAAGATTCAAAGAGAGTGAGATGCCAGCTCTTTTCATTCAGTCAGTAGCTTCAAACATTTCTGGTATATGAATAACATGATGTTTTTCAATGGCAAAAATCAATGAATATTGTAAATGCACAAACAGTAATATCTCCGCATTGCAAGGTGCAATTCTGAATTTTTTTGCTTTTTCCTGCTAATCCTAGCATGATAAAGAAGATTCAAAGAGAGTGAGATGCCAGCTCCTTTCATTCAGTCAGTAGCTTCAAACATTTCTGGACGTTTTTCAATGGCAAAAATCAATGAATATTGTAAATGCACAAACAGTAATATCTCCGCATTGCAAGGTGCAATTCTGAAATTTTTTGCTTTTTCCTGCTAATCCTAGCATGATAAAGAAGATTCAAAGAGAGTGAGATGCCAGCTCTTTTCATTCAGTCAGTAGCTTCAAACATTTCTGGTATATGAATAACATGATGTTTTTCAATGGCAAAAATCAATGAATATTGTAAATGCACAAACAGTAATTTCTCCGCATTACAAGGTGCAATTCTGAAATTTTTTGCTTTTTCCTGCTAATCCTAGCATGATAAAGAAGATTCAAAGAGAGTGAGATGCCAGCTCCTTTCATTCAGTCAGTAGCTTCAAACATTTCTGGACGTTTTTCAATGGCAAAAATCAATGAATATTGTAAATGCACAAACAGTAATATCTCAGCATTGCAAGGTGCAATTCTGAAATTTTTTGCTTTTTCCTGCTAATCCTAGCATGATAAAGAAGATTCAAAGAGAGTGAGATGCCAGCTCCTTTCATTCAGTCAGTAGCTTCAAACATTTCTGGACGTTTTTCAATGGCAAAAATCAATGAATATTGTAAATGCACAAACAGTAATTCCTCCGCATTGCAAGGTGCAATTCTGAAATTTTTTGCTTTTTCCTGCTAATCCTAGCATGATAAAGAAGATTCAAAGAGAGTGGAATGCCAGCTCTTTTCATTCAGTCAGTAGCTTCAAACATTTCTGGTATATGAATAACATGATGTTTTTCAATGGCAAAAATCAATGAATATTGTAAATGCACAAACAGTAATTTCTCCGCATTACAAGGTGCAATTCTGAAATTTTTTGCTTTTTCCTGCTAATCCTAGCATGATAAAGAAGATTCAAAGAGAGTGAGATGCCAGCTCCTTTCATTCAGTCAGTAGCTTCAAACATTTCTGGACGTTTTTCAATGGCAAAAATCAATGAATATTGTAATTGCACAAACAGTAATATCTCCGCATTGCAAGGTGCAATTCTGAAATTTTTTGCTTTTTCCTGCTAATCCTAGCATGATAAAGAAGATTCAAAGAGAGTGAGATGCCAGCTCCTTTCATTCAGTCAGTAGCTTCAAACATTTCTGGACGTTTTTCAATGGCAAAAATCAATGAATATTGTAAATGCACAAACAGTAATTTCTCCGCATTGCAAGGTGCAATTCTGAAATTCTTTGCTTTTTTATTGCTAATCCTAGCATGATAAAGAAGATTCAAAGAGAGTGGAATGCCAGCTCTTTTCATTCAGTCAGTAGCTTCAAACATTTCTGGTATATGAATAACATGATGTTTTTCAATGGCAAAAATCAATGAATATTGTAAACGCACAAACAGTAATATCTCCACATTGCAAGGTGCAATTCTGAAATTTTTTGCTTTTTCCTGCTAATCCTAGCATGATAAAGAAGATTCAAAGAGAGTGAGATGCCAGCTCCTTTCATTCAGTCAGTAGCTTCAAACATTTCTGGATGTTTTTCAATGGCAAAAATCAATGAATATTGTAAATGCACAAACAGTAATATCTCCGCATTGCAAGGTGCAATTCTGAAATTTTTTGCTTTTTCCTGCTAATCCTAGCATGATAAAGAAGATTCAAAGAGAGTGAGATGCCAGCTCTTTTCATTCAGTCAGTAGCTTCAAACATTTCTGGACGTTTTTCAATGGCAAAAATCAATGAATATTGTAAATGCACAAACAGTAATATCTCCGCATTGCAAGGTGCAATTCTGAAATTTTTTGCTTTTTCCTGCTAATCCTAGCATGATAAAGAAGATTCAAAGAGAGTGAGATGCCAGCTCTTTTCATTCAGTCAGTAGCTTCAAACATTTCTGGACGTTTTTCAATGGCAAAAATCAATGAATATTGTAAATGCACAAACAGTAATTTCTCCGCATTGCAAGGTGCAATTCTGAAATTTTTTGCTTTTTCCTGCTAATCCTAGCATGATAAAGAAGATTCAAAGAGAGTGAGATGCCAGCTCTTTTCATTCAGTCAGTAGCTTCAAACATTTCTGGACGTTTTTCAATGGCAAAAATCAATGAATATTGTAAATGCACAAACAGTAATTTCTCCACATTGCAAGGTGCAATTCTGAAATTTTTTGCTTTTTCCTGCTAATCCTAGCATGATAAAGAAGATTCAAAGAGAGTGAGATGCCAGCTCTTTTCATTCAGTCAGTAGCTTCAAACATTTCTGGTATATGAATAACATGATGTTTTTCAATGGCAAAAATCAATGAATATTGTAAATGCACAAACAGTAATATCTCCGCATTGCAAGGTGCAATTCTGAAATTTTTTGCTTTTTCCTGCTAATCCTAGCATGATAAAGAAGATTCAAAGAGAGTGAGATGCCAGCTCTTTTCATTCAGTCAGTAGTTTCAAACATTTCTGGACGTTTTTCAATGGCAAAAATCAATGAATATTGTAAATGCACAAACAGTAATTTCTCCGCATTGCAAGGTGCAATTCTGAAATTTTTTGCTTTTTCCTGCTAATCCTAGCATGATAAAGAAGATTCAAAGAGAGTGAGATGCCAGCTCTTTTCATTCAGTCAGTAGCTTCAAACATTTCTGGACGTTTTTCAATGGCAAAAATCAATGAATATTGTAAATGCACAAACAGTAATATCTCCGCATTGCAAGGTGCAATTCTGAAATTTTTTGCTTTTTCCTGCTCCTCTTAGCATGATAAAGAAGATTCAAAGAGAGTGAGATGCCAGCTCTTTTCATTCAGTCAGTAGCTTCAAACATTTCTCGACGTTTTTCAATGGCAAAAATCAATGAATATTGTAAATGCACAAACAGTAATATCTCCGCATTGCAAGGTGCAATTCTGAAATTTTTTGCTTTTTCCTGCTAATCCTGGCATGATAAAGAAGATTCAAAGAGAGTGAGATGCCAGCTCTTTTCATTCAGTCAGTAGCTTCAAACATTTCTGGTATATGAATAACATGATGTTTTTCAATGGCAAAAATCAATGAATATTGTAAATGCACAAACAGTAATTTCTCCGCATTGCAAGGTGCAATTCTGAAATTTTTTGCTTTTTCCTGCTAATCCTAGCATGATAAAGATTCAAAGAGAGTGAGATGCCAGCTCCTTTCATTCAGTCAGTAGCTTCAAACATTTCTGGACGTTTTTCAATGGCAAAAATCAATGAATATTGTAAATGCACAAACAGTAATATCTCCACATTGCAAGGTGCAATTCTGAATTTTTTTGCTTTTTCCTGCTAATCCTAGCATGATAAAGAAGATTCAAAGAGAGTGAGATGCCAGGTCCTTTCATTCAGTCAGTAGCTTCAAACATTTCTGGACGTTTTTCAATGGCAAAAATCAATGAATATTGTAAATGCACAAACAGTAATTTCTCCGCATTGCAAGGTGCAATTCTGAAATTTTTTGCTTTTTCCTGCTAATCCTAGCATGATAAAGAAGATTCAAAGAGAGTGAGATGCCAGCTCTTTTCATTCAGTCAGTAGCTTCAAACATTTCTGGACGTTTTTCAATGGCAAAAATCAATGAAGATTGTAAATGCACAAACAGTAATATCTCCGCATTGCAAGGTGCAATTCTGAAATTTTTTTGCTTTTTCCTGCTAATCCTAGCATGATAAAGAAGATTCAAAGAGAGTGAGATGCCAACTCTTTTCATTCAGTCAGTAGCTTCAAACATTTCTGGTATATGAATAACATGATGTTTTTCAATGGCAAAAATCAATGAATATTGTAAATGCACAAACAGTAATATCTCCACATTGCAAGGTGCAATTCTGAAATTTTTTGCTTTTTCCTGCTAATCCTAGCATGATAAAGAAGATTCAAAGAGAGTGAGATGCCAGCTCCTTTCATTCAGTCAGTAGCTTCAAACATTTCTGGACGTTTTTCAATGGCAAAAATCAATGAATATTGTAAATGCACAAACAGTAATTTCTCCGCATTGCAAGGTGCAATTCTGAAATTTTTTGCTTTTTTCTGCTAATCCTAGCATTATAAAGAAGATTCAAAGAGAGTGAGATGCCAGCTCTTTTCATTCAGTCAGTAGCTTCAAACATTTCTGGTATATGAATAACATGATGTTTTTCAATGGCAAAAATCAATGAATATTGTAAATGCACAAACAGTAATATCTCCGCATTGCAAGGTGCAATTCTGAAATTTTTTGCTTTTTCCTGCTAATCCTAGCATGATAAAGAAGATTCAAAGAAAGTGAGATGCCAGCTCTTTTCATTCAGTCAGTAGCTTCAAACATTTCGGGACGTTTTTCAATGGCAAAAATCAATGAATATTGTAAATGCACAAACAGTAATATCTCCGCATTGCAAGGTGCAATACTGAAATTTTTTGCTTTTTCCTGCTAATCCTAGCATGATAAAGAAGATTCAAAGAGAGTGAGATGCCAGCTCCTTTCATTCAGTCAGTAGCTTCAAACATTTCTGGACGTTTTTCAATGGCAAAAATCAATGAATATTGTAAATGCACAAACAGTAATATCTCCACATTGCAAGGTGCAATTCTGAAATTTTTTGCTTTTTCCTGCTAATCCTAGCATGATAAAGAAGATTCAAAGAGAGTGAGATGCCAGCTCCTTTCATTCAGTCAGTAGCTTCAAACATTTCTGGACGTTTTTCAATGGCAAAAATCAATGAATATTGTAAATGGACAAACAGTAATTTCTCCGCATTGCAAGGTGCAATTTTGAAATTTTTTGCTTTTTCCTGCTAATCCTAGCATGATAAAGAAGATTCAAAGAGAGTGAGATGCCAGCTCTTTTCATTCAGTCAGTAGGTTCAAACATTTCTGGACGTTTTTCAATGGCAAAAATCAATGAATATTGTAAATGCACAAACAGTAATATCTCCGCATTGCAAGGTGCAATTCTGAAATTTTTTGCTTTTTCCTGCTAATCCTAGCATGATAAAGAAGATTCAAAGAGAGTGAGATGCCAGCTCTTTTCATTCAGTCAGTAGCTTCAAACATTTCTGGTATATGAATAACATGATGTTTTTCAATGGCAAAAATCAATGAATATTGTAAATGCACAAACAGTAATATCTCCACATTGCAAGGTGCAATTCTGAAATTTTTTGCTTTTTCCTGCTAATCCTAGCATGATAAAGAAGATTCAAAGAGAGTGAGATGCCAGCTCCTTTCATTCAGTCAGTAGCTTCAAACATTTCTGGACGTTTTTCAATGGCAAAAATCAATGAATATTGTAAATGCACAAACAGTAATTTCTCCGCATTGCAAGGTGCAATTCTGAAATTTTTTGCTTTTTCCTGCTAATCCTAGCATGATAAAGAAGATTCAAAGAGAGTGAGATGCCAGCTCTTTTCATTCAGTCAGTAGCTTCAAACATTTCTGGTATATGAATAACATGATGTTTTTCAATGGCAAAAATCAATGAATATTGTAAATGCACAAACAGTAATATCTCCGCATTGCAAGGTGCAATTCTGAAATTTTTTGCTTTTTTCTGCTAATCCTAGCATGATAAAGAAGATTCAAAGAGAGTGAGATGCCAGCTCTTTTCATTTAGTCAGTAGCTTCAAACATTTCTGGACGTTTTTCAATGGCAAAAATCAATGAATATTGTAAATGCACAAACAGTAATATCTCCGCATTGCAAGGTGCAATTCTGAAATTTTTTGCTTTTTCCTGCTAATCCTAGCATGATAAAGAAGATTCAAAGAGAGTGAGATGCCAGCTCTTTTCATTCAGTCAGTAGCTTCAAACATTTCTGGACGTTTTTCAATGGCAAAAATCAATGAATATTGTAAATGCACAAACAGTAATATCTCCGCATTGCAAGGTGCAATTCTGAAATTTTTTGCTTTTTCCTGCTAATCCTAGCATGATAAAGAAGATTCAAAGAGAGTGAGATGCCAGCTCTTTTCATTCAGTCAGTAGCTTCAAACATTTCTGGTATATGAATAACATGATGTTTTTCAATGGCAAAAATCAATGAATATTGTAAATGCACAAACAGTAATTTCTCCGCATTGCAAGGTGCAATTCTGAAATTTTTTCCTTTTTCCTGCTAATCCTAGCATGATAAAGAAGATTCAAAGAGAGTGAGATGCCAGCTCCTTTCATTCAGTCAGTAGCTTCAAACATTTCTGGACGTTTTTCAATGGCAAAAATCAATGAATATTGTAAATGCACAAACAGTAATATCTCCACATTGCAAGGTGCAATTCTGAAATTTTTTGCTTTTTCCTGCTAATCCTAGCATAATAAAGAAGATTCAAAGAGAGTGAGATGCCAGCTCCTTTCATTCAGTCAGTAGCTTCAAACATTTCTGGACGTTTTTCAATGGCAAAAATCAATGAATATTGTAAATGCACAAACAGTAATTTCTCCGCATTGCAAGGTGCAATTCTGAATTTTTTTGCTTTTTCCTGCTAATCCTAGCATGATAAAGAAGATTCAAAGAGAGTGAGATGCCAGCTCCTTTCATTCAGTCAGTAGCTTCAAACATTTCTGGACGTTTTTCAATGGCAAAAATCAATGAATATTGTAAATGCACAAACAGTAATATCTCCGCATTGCAAGGTGCAATTCTGAAATTTTTAGCTTTTTCCTGCTAATCCTAGCATGATAAAGAAGATTCAAAGAGAGTGAGATGCCAGCTCCTTTCATTCAGTCAGCAGCTTCAAACATTTCTGGACGTTTTTCAATGGCAAAAATCAATGAATATTGTAAATGCACAAACAGTAATATCTCCGCATTGCAAGGTGCAATTCTGAAATTTTTTGCTTTTTCCTGCTAATCCTAGCATGATAAAGAAGATTCAAAGAGAGTGAGATGCCAGCTCCTTTCATTCAGTCAGTAGCTTCAAACATTTCTGGACGTTTTTCAATGGCAAAAATCAATGAATATTGTAAATGCACAAACAGTAATTTCTCCGCATTGCAAGGTGCAATTCTGAAATGTTTTGCTTTTTCCTGCTAATCCTAGCATGATAAAGAAGATTCAAAGAGAGTGAGATGCCAGCTCTTTTCATTCAGTCAGTAGCTTCAAACATTTCTGGATGTTTTTCAATGGCAAAAATCAATGAATATTGTAAATGCACAAACAGTAATATCTCCGCATTGCAAGGTGCAATTCTGAAATTTTTTGCTTTTTCCTGCTAATCCTAGCATGATAAAGAAGATTCAAAGAGAGTGAGATGCCAGCTCTTTTCATTCAGTCAGTAGCTTCAAACATTTCTGGACGTTTTTCAATGGCAAAAATCAATGAATATTGTAAATGCACAAACAGTAATTTCTCCGCATTGCAAGGTGCAATTCTGAAATTTTTTGCTTTTTCCTGCTAATTCTAGCATGATAAAGAAGATTCAAAAAGAGTGAGATGCCAGCTCTTTTCATTCAGTCAGTAGCTTCAAACATTTCTGGACGTTTTTCAATGGCAAAAATCAATGAATATTGTAAATGCACAAACAGTAATATCTCCGCATTGCAAGGTGCAATTCTGAAATTTTTTGCTTTTTCCTGCTCCTCTTAGCATGATAAAGAAGATTCAAAGAGAGTGAGATGCCAGCTCTTTTCATTCAGTCAGTAGCTTCAAACATTTCTGGACGTTTTTCAATGGCAAAAATCAATGAATATTGTAAATGCACAAACAGTAATATCTCCGCATTGCAAGGTGCAATTCTGAAATTTTTTGCTTTTTCCTGCTAATCCTAGCATGATAAAGAAGATTCAAAGAGAGTGAGATGCCAGCTCTTTTCATTCAGTCAGTAGCTTCAAACATTTCTGGTATATGAATGACATGATGTTTTTCAATGGCAAAAATCAATGAATATTGTAAATGCACAAACAGTAATTTCTCCGCATTGCAAGGTGCAATTCTGAAATTTTTTGCTTTTTCCTGCTAATCCTAGCATGATAAAGAAGATTCAAAGAGAGTGAGATGCCAGCTCCTTTCATTCAGTCAGTAGCTTCAAACATTTCTGGACGTTTTTCAATGGCAAAAATCAATGAATATTGTAAATGCACAAACAGTAATATCTCCACATTGCAAGGTGCAATTCTGAAACTTTTTGCTTTTTCCTGCTAATCCTAGCATAATAAAGAAGATTCAAAGAGAGTGAGATGCCAGCTCCTTTCATTCAGTCAGTAGCTTCAAACATTTCTGGACGTTTTTCAATGGCAAAAATCAATGAATATTGTAAATGCACAAACAGAAATTTCTCCACATTGCAAGGTGCAATTCTGAAATTTTTTGCTTTTTCCTGCTAATCCTAGCATGATAAAGAAGATTCAAAGAGAGTGAGATGCCAGCTCTTTTCATTCAGTCAGTAGCTTCAAACATTTCTGGACGTTTTTCAATGGCAAAAATCAATGAATATTGTAAATGCACAAACAGTAATTTCTCCGCATTGCAAGGTGCAATTCTGAAATTTTTTGCTTTTTCCTGCTAATCCTAGCATGATAAAGAAGATTCAAAGAGAGTGAGATGCCAGCTCTTTTCATTCAGTCAGTAGCTTCAAACATTTCTGGACGTTTTTCAATGGCAAAAATCAATGAATATTGTAAATGCACAAACAGTAATATCTCCGCATTGCAAGGTGCAATTCTGAAATTTTTTGCTTTTTCCTGCTAATCCTAGCATGATAAAGAAGATTCAAAGAGAGTGAGATGCTAGCTCTTTTCATTCAGTCAGTAGCTTCAAACATTTCTGGTATATGAATAACATGATGTTTTTCAATGGCAAAAATCAATGAATATTGTAAATGCACAAACAGTAATTTCTCCGCATTGCAAGGTGCAATTCTGAAATTTTTTGCTTTTTCCTGCTAATCCTAGCATGATAAAGAAGATTCAAAGAGAGTGAGATGCCAGCTCCTTTCATTCAGTCAGTAGCTTCAAACATTTCTGGACGTTTTTCAATGGCAAAAATCAATGAATATTGTAAATGCACAAACAGTAATATCTCCACATTGCAAGGTGCAATTCTGAAATTTTTTGCTTTTTCCTGCTAATCCTAGCATAATAAAGAAGATTCAAAGAGAGTGAGATGCCAGCTCCTTTCATTCAGTCAGTAGCTTCAAACATTTCTGGACGTTTTTCAATGGCAAAAATCAATGAATATTGTAAATGCACAAAAAGTAATTTCTCCGCATTGCAAGGTGCAATTCTGAAATTTTTTGCTTTTTCCTGCTAATCCTAGCATGATAAAGAAGATTCAAAGAGAGTGAGATGCCAGCTCTTTTCATTCAGTCAGTAGCTTCAAACATTTCTGGACGTTTTTCAATGGCAAAAATCAATGAATATTGTAAATGCACAAACAGTAATATCTCCGCATTGCAAGGTGCAATTCTGAAATTTTTTGCTTTTTCCTGCTAATCCTAGCATGATAAAGAAGATTCAAAGAGAGTGAGATGCCAGCTCTTTTCATTCAGTCAGTAGCTTCAATCATTTCTGGTATATGAATAACATGATGTTTTTCAATGGCAAAAATCAATGAATATTGTAAATGCACAAACAGTAATTTCTCCGCATTGCAAGGTGCAATTCTGAAATTTTTTGCTTTTTCCTGCTAATCCTAGCATGATAAAGAAGATTCAAAGAGAGTGAGATGCCAGCTCTTTTCATTCAGTCAGTAGCTTCAAACATTTCTGGACGTTTTTCAATGGCAAAAATCAATGAATATTGTAAATGCACAAACAGTAATATCTCCGCATTGCAAGGTGCAATTCTGAAATTTTTTGCTTTTTCCTGCTAATCCTAGCATGATAAAGAAGATTCAAAGAGAGTGAGATGCCAGCTCTTTTCATTCAGTCAGTAGCTTCAATCATTTCTGGTATATGAATAACATGATGTTTTTCAATGGCAAAAATCAATGAATATTGTAAATGCACAAACAGTAATTTCTCCGCATTGCAAGGTGCAATTCTGAAATTTTTTGCTTTTTCCTGCTAATCCTAGCATGATAAAGAAGATTCAAAGAGAGTGAGATGCCAGCTCTTTTCATTCAGTCAGTAGCTTCAAACATTTCTGGACGTTTTTCAATGGCAAAAATCAATGAATATTGTAAATGCACAAACAGTAATATCTCCGCATTGCAAGGTGCAATTCTGAAATTATTTGCTTTTTCCTGCTAATCCTAGCATGATAAAGAAGTTTCAAAGAGAGTGAGATGCCAGCTCTTTTCATTCAGTCAGTAGCTTCAAACATTTCTGGTATATGAATAACATGATGTTTTTCAATGGCAAAAATCAATGAATATTGTAAATGCACAAACAGTAATATCTCCACATTGCAAGGTGCAATTCTGAAATTTTTTGCTTTTTCCTGCTAATCCTAGCATGATAAAGAAGATTCAAAGAGAGTGAGATGCCAGCTCTTTTCATTCAGTCAGTAGCTTCAAACATTTCTGGACGTTTTTCAATGGCAAAAATCAATGAATATTGTAAATGCACAAACAGTAATATCTCCGCATTGCAAGGTGCAATTCTGAAATTTTTTGCTTTTTCCTGCTAATCCTAGCATGATAAAGAAGATTCAAAGAGAGTGAGATGCCAGCTCTTTTCATTCAGTCAGTAGCTTCAAACATTTCTGGTATATGAATAACATGATGTTTTTCAATGGCAAAAATCAATGAATATTGTAAATGCACAAACAGTAATATCTCCGCATTGCAAGGTGCAATTCTGAAATTTTTTGCTTTTTCCTGCTAATCCTAGCATGATAAAGAAGATTCAAAGAGAGTGAGATGCCAGCTCTTTTCATTCAGTCAGTAGCTTCAAACATTTCTGGACGTTTTTCAATGGCAAAAATCAATGAATATTGTAAATGCACAAACAGTAATATCTCCGCATTGCAAGTTGCAATTCTGAAATTTTTTGCTTTTTCCTGCTAATCCTAGCATGATAAAGAAGATTCAAAGAGAGTGAGATGCCAGCTCCTTTCTTTCAGTCAGTAGCTTCAAACATTTCTGGACGTTTTTCAATGGCAAAAATCAATGAATATTGTAAATGCACAAACAGTAATATCTCCGCATTGCAAGGTGCAATTCTGAAATTTTTTGCTTTTTCCTGCTAATCCTAGCATGATAAAGAAGATTCAAAGAGAGTGAGATGCCAGCTCCTTTCATTCAGTCAGTAGCTTCAAACATTTCTGGACGTTTTTCAATGGCAAAAATCAATGAATATTGTAAATGCACAAACAGTAATATCTCCACATTGCAAGGTGCAATTCTGAAATTTTTTGCTTTTTCCTGCTAATCCTAGCATGATAAAGAAGATTCAAAGAGAGTGAGATGCCAGCTCCTTTCATTCAGTCAGTAGCTTCAAACATTTCTGGACGTTTTTCAATGGCAAAAATCAATGAATATTGTAAATGCACAAACAGTAATTTCTCCGCATTGCAAGGTGCAATTCTGAAATTTTTTGCTTTTTCCTGCTAATCCTAGCATGATAAAGAAGATTCAAAGAGAGTGAGATGCCAGCTCTTTTCATTCAGTCAGTAGCTTCAAACATTTCTGGACGTTTTTCAATGGCAAAAATCAATGAATATTGTAAATGCACAAACAGTAATTTCTCCGCATTGCAAGGTGCAATTCTGAAATTTTTTGCTTTTTCCTGCTAATCCTAGCATGATAAAGAAGATTCAAAGAGAGTGAGATGCCAGCTCTTTTCATTCAGTCAGTAGCTTCAAACATTTCTGGTATATGAATGACATGATGTTTTTCAATGGCAATAATCAATGAATATTGTAAATGCACAAACAGTAATATCTCCACATTGCAAGGTGCAATTCTGAAATTTTTTGCTTTTTCCTGCTAATCCTAGCATGATAAAGAAGATTCAAAGAGAGTGAGATGCCAGCTCCTTTCATTCAGTCAGTAGCTTCAAACATTTCTGGACGTTTTTCAATGGCAAAAATCAATGAATATTGTAAATGCACAAACAGTAATTTCTCCGCATTGCAAGGTGCAATTCTGAAATTTTTTGCTTTTTCCTGCTAATCCTAGCATGATAAAGAAGATTCAAAGAGAGTGAGATGCCAGCTCTTTTCATTCAGTCAGTAGCTTCAAACATTTCTGGTATATGAATAACATGATGTTTTTCAATGGCAAAAATCAATGAATATTGTAAATGCACAAACAGTAATTTCTCCGCATTGCAAGGTGCAATTCTGAAATTTTTTGCTTTTTCCTGCTAATCCTAGCATGATAAAGAAGATTCAAAGAGAGTGAGATGCCAGCTCCTTTCATTCAGTCAGTAGCTTCAAACATTTCTGGACGTTTTTCAATGGCAAAAATCAATGAATATTGTAAATTCACAAACAGTAATATCTCCACATTGCAAGGTGCAATTCTGAAATTTTTTGCTTTTTCCTGCTAATCCTAGCATAATAAAGAAGATTCAAAGAGAGTGAGATGCCAGCTCCTTTCATTCAGTCAGTAGCTTCAAACATTTCTGGACGTTTTTCAATGGCAAAAATCAATGAATATTGTAAATGCACAAACAGTAATATCTCCGCATTGCAAGGTGCAATTCTGAAATTTTTTGCTTTTTTCCTGCTAATCCTAGCATGATAAAGAAGATTCAAAGAGAGTGAGATGCCAGCTCTTTTCATTCAGTCAGTAGCTTCAATCATTTCTGGTATATGAATAACATGATGTTTTTCAATGGCAAAAATCAATGAATATTGTAAATGCACAAACAGTAATTTCTCCGCATTGCAAGGTGCAATTCTGAAATTTTTTGCTTTTTCCTGCTAATCCTAGCATGATAAAGAAGATTCAAAGAGAGTGAGATGCCAGCTCTTTTCATTCAGTCAGTAGCTTCAAACATTTCAGGACGTTTTTCAATGGCAAAAATCAATGAATATTGTAAATGCACAAACAGTAATATCTCCGCATTGCAAGGTGCAATTCTGAAATTTTTTGCCTTTTCCTGCTAATCCTAGCATGATAAAGAAGATTCAAAGAGAGTGAGATGCCGGCTCTTTTCATTCAGTCAGTAGCTTCAAACATTTCTGGTATATGAATAACATGATGTTTTTCAATGGCAAAAATCAATGAATATTGTAAATGCACAAACAGTAATATCTCCACATTGCAAGGTGCAATTCTGAAATTTTTTGCTTTTTCCTGCTAATCCTAGCATGATAAAGAAGATTCAAAGAGAGTGAGATGCCAGCTCTTTTCATTCAGTCAGTAGCTTCAAACATTTCTTTACGTTTTTCAATGGCAAAAATCAATGAATATTGTAAATGCACAAACAGTAATATCTCCGCATTGCAAGGTGCAATTCTGAAATTTTTTGGTTTTTCCTGCTAATCCTAGCATGATAAAGAAGATTCAAAGAGAGTGAGATGCCAGCTCTTTTCATTCAGTCAGTAGCTTCAAACATTTCTGGTATATGAATAACATGATGTTTTTCAATGGCAAAAATCAATGAATATTGTAAATGCACAAACAGTAATATCTCCGCATTGCAAGGTGCAATTCTGAAATTTTTTGCTTTTTCCTGCTAATCCTAGCATGATAAAGAAGATTCAAAGAGAGTGAGATGCCAGCTCTTTTCATTCAGTCAGTAGCTTCAAACATTTCTGGACGTTTTTCAATGGCAAAAATCAATGAATATTGTAAATGCACAAACAGTAATATCTCCGCATTGCAAGGTGCAATTTTGAAATTTTTTGCTTTTTCCTGCTAATCCTAGCATGATAAAGAAGATTCAAAGAGAGTGAGATGCCAGCTCCTTTCTTTCAGTCAGTAGCTTCAAACATTTCTGGACGCTTTTCAATGGCAAAAATCAATGAATATTGTAAATGCACAAACAGTAATATCTCCGCATTGCAAGGTGCAATTCTGAAATTTTTTGCTTTTTCCTGCTAATCCTAGCATGATAAAGAAGATTCAAAGAGAGTGAGATGCCAGCTCCTTTCATTCAGTCAGTAGCTTCAAACATTTCTGGACGTTTTTCAATGGCAAAAATCAATGAATATTGTAAATGCACAAACAGTAATATCTCCACATTGCAAGGTGCAATTCTGAAATTTTTTGCTTTTTCCTGCTAATCCTAGCATGATAAAGAAGATTCAAAGAGAGTGAGATGCCAGCTCCTTTCTTTCAGTCAGTAGCTTCAAACATTTCTGGACGCTTTTCAATGGCAAAAATCAATGAATATTGTAAATGCACAAACAGTAATATCTCCGCATTGCAAGGTGCAATTCTGAAATTTTTTGCTTTTTCCTGCTAATCCTAGCATGATAAAGAAGATTCAAAGAGAGTGAGATGCCAGCTCCTTTCATTCAGTCAGTAGCTTCAAACATTTCTGGACGTTTTTCAATGGCAAAAATCAATGAATATTGTAAATGCACAAACAGTAATATCTCCACATTGCAAGGTGCAATTCTGAAATTTTTTGCTTTTTCCTGCTAATCCTAGCATGATAAAGAAGATTCAAAGAGAGTGAGATGCCAGCTCCTTTCATTCAGTCAGTAGCTTCAAACATTTCTGGACGTTTTTCAATGGCAAAAATCAATGAATATTGTAAATGCACAAACAGTAATTTCTCCGCATTGCAAGGTGCAATTCTGAAATTTTTTGCTTTTTCCTGCTAATCCTAGCATGATAAAGAAGATTCAAAGAGAGTGAGATGCCAGCTCTTTTCATTCAGTCAGTAGCTTCAAACATTTCTGGACGTTTTTCAATGGCAAAAATCAATGAATATTGTAAATGCACAAACAGTAATATCTCCGCATTGCAAGGTGCAATTCTGAAATTTTTTGCTTTTTCCTGCTAATCCTAGCATGATAAAGAAGATTCAAAGAGAGTGAGATGCCAGCTCTTTTCATTCAGTCAGTAGCTTCAAACATTTCTGGTATATGAATGACATGATGTTTTTCAATGGCAATAATCAATGAATATTGTAAATGCACAAACAGTAATATCTCCACATTGCAAGGTGCAATTCTGAAATTTTTTGCTTTTTCCTGCTAATCCTAGCATGATAAAGAAGATTCAAAGAGAGTGAGATGCCAGCTCCTTTCATTCAGTCAGTAGCTTCAAACATTTCTGGACGTTTTTCAATGGCAAAAATCAATGAATATTGTAAATGCACAAACACTAATTTCTCCGCATTGCAAGGTGCAATTCTGAAATTTTTTGCTTTTTCCTGCTAATCCTAGCATGATAAAGAAGATTCAAAGAGAGTGAGATGCCAGCTCTTTTCATTCAGTCAGTAGCTTCAAACATTTCTGGTATATGAATAACATGATGTTTTTCAATGGCAAAAATCAATGAATATTGTAAATGCACAAACAGTAATTTCTCCGCATTGCAAGGTGCAATTCTGAAATTTTTTGCTTTTTCCTGCTAATCCTAGCATGATAAAGAAGATTCAAAGAGAGTGAGATGCCAGCTCTTTTCATTCAGTCAGTAGCTTCAAACATTTCTGGACGTTTTTCAATGGCAAAAATCAATGAATATTGTAAATGCACAAACAGTAATATCTCCGCATTGCAAGGTGCAATTCTGAAATTTTTTGCTTTTTCCTGCTAATCCTAGCATGATAAAGAAGATTCAAAGAGAGTGAGATGCCAGCTCTTTTCATTCAGTCAGTAGCTTCAAACATTTCTGGACGTTTTTCAATGGCAAAAATCAATGAATATTGTAAATGCACAAACAGTATTATCTCCGCATTGCAAGGTGAAATTCTGAAATTTTTTGCTTTTTCCTGCTAATCCTAGCATGATAAAGAAGATTCAAAGAGAGTGAGATGCCAGCTCTTTTCATTCAGTCAGTAGCTTCAAACATTTCTGGACGTTTTTCAATGGCAAAAATCAATGAATATTGTAAATGCACAAACAGTAATATCTCCGCATTGCAAGGTGCAATTCTGAAATTTTTAGCTTTTTCCTGCTAATCCTAGCATGATAAAGAAGATTCAAAGAGAGTGAGATGCCAGCTCCTTTCATTCAGTCAGTAGCTTCAAACATTTCTGGACGTTTTTCAATGGCAAAAATCAATGAATATTGTAAATGCACAAACAGTAATATCTCCGCATTGCAAGGTGCAATTCTGAAATTTTTTGCTTTTTCCTGCTAATCCTAGCATGATAAAGAAGATTCAAAGAGAGTGAGATGCCAGCTCCTTTCATTCAGTCAGTAGCTTCAAACATTTCTGGACGTTTTTCAATGGCAAAAATCAATGAATATTGTAAATGCACAAACAGTAATTTCTCCGCATTGCAAGGTGCAATTCTGAAATTTTTTGCTTTTTCCTGCTAATCCTAGCATGATAAAGAAGATTCAAAGAGAGTGAGATGCCAGCTCTTTTCATTCAGTCAGTAGCTTCAAACATTTCTGGACGTTTTTCAATGGCAAAAATCAATGAATATTGTAAATGCACAAACAGTAATATCTCCGCATTGCAAGGTGCAATTCTGAAATTTTTTGCTTTTTCCTGCTAATCCTAGCATGATAAAGAAGATTCAAAGAGAGTGAGATGCCAGCTCTTTTCATTCAGTCAGTAGCTTCAAACATTTCTGGACGTTTTTCAATGGCAAAAATCAATGAATATTGTAAATGCACAAACAGTAATTTCTCCGCATTGCAAGGTGCAATTCTGAAATTTTTAGCTTTTTCCTGCTAATCCTAGCATGATAAAGAAGATTCAAAGAGAGTGAGATGCCAGCTCCTTTCATTCAGTCAGTAGCTTCAAACATTTCTGGACGTTTTTCAATGGCAAAAATCAATGAATATTGTAAATGCACAAACAGTAATATCTCCGCATTGCAAGGTGCAATTCTGAAATTTTTTGCTTTTTCCTGCTAATCCTAGCATGATAAAGAAGATTCAAAGAGAGTGAGATGCCAGCTCCTTTCATTCAGTCAGTAGCTTCAAACATTTCTGGACGTTTTTCAATGGCAAAAATCAATGAATATTGTAAATGCACAAACAGTAATTTCTCCGCATTGCAAGGTGCAATTCTGAAATTTTTTGCTTTTTCCTGCTAATCCTAGCATGATAAAGAAGATTCAAAGAGAGTGAGATGCCAGCTCTTTTCATTCAGTCAGTAGCTTCAAACATTTCTGGAGGTTTTTCAATGGCAAAAATCAATGAATATTGTAAATGCACAAACAGTAATATCTCCGCATTGCAAGGTGCAATTCTGAAATTTTTTGCTTTTTCCTGCTAATCCTAGCATGATAAAGAAGATTCAAAGAGAGTGAGATGCCAGCTCTTTTCATTCAGTCAGTAGCTTCAAACATTTCTGGACGTTTTTCAATGGCAAAAATCAATGAATATTGTAAATGCACAAACAGTAATTTCTCCGCATTGCAAGGTGCAATTCTGAAATTTTTTGCTTTTTCCTGCTAATCCTAGCATGATAAAGAAGATTCAAAGAGAGTGAGATGCCAGCTCTTTTCATTCAGTCAGTAGCTTCAAACATTTCTGGACGTTTTTCAATGGCAAAAATCAATGAATATTGTAAATGCACAAACAGTAATATCTCCGCATTGCAAGGTGCAATTCTGAAATTTTTTGCTTTTTCCTGCTCCTCTTAGCATGATAAAGAAGATTCAAAGAGAGTGAGATGCCAGCTCTTTTCATTCAGTCAGTAGCTTCAAACATTTCTGGACGTTTTTCAATGGCAAAAATCAATGAATATTGTAAATGCACAAACAGTAATATCTCCGCATTGCAAGGTGCAATTCTGAAATTTTTTGCTTTTTCCTGCTAATCCTGGCATGATAAAGAAGATTCAAAGAGAGTGAGATGCCAGCTCTTTTCATTCAGTCAGTAGCTTCAAACATTTCTGGTATATGAATAACATGATGTTTTTCAATGGCAAAAATCAATGAATATTGTAAATGCACAAACAGTAATTTCTCCGCATTGCAAGGTGCAATTCTGAAATTTTTTGCTTTTTCCTGCTAATCCTAGCATGATAAAGAAGATTCAAAGAGAGTGAGATGCCAGCTCCTTTCATTCAGTCAGTAGCTTCAAACATTTCTGGACGTTTTTCAATGGCAAAAATCAATGAATATTGTAAATGCACAAACAGTAATATCTCCACATTGCAAGGTGCAATTCTGAAATTTTTTGCTTTTTCCTGCTAATCCTAGTATAATAAAGAAGATTCAAAGAGAGTGAGATGCCAGCTCCTTTCATTCAGTCAGTAGCTTCAAACATTTCTGGACGTTTTTCAATGGCAAAAATCAATGAATATTGTAAATGCACAAACAGTAATTTCTCCGCATTGCAAGGTGCAATTCTGAAATTTTTTGCTTTTTCCTGCTAATCCTAGCATGATAAAGAAGATTCAAAGAGAGTGAGATGCCAGCTCTTTTCATTCAGTCAGTAGCTTCAAACATTTCTGGACGTTTTTCAATGGCAAAAATCAATGAATATTGTAAATGCACAAACAGTAATATCTCCGCATTGCAAGGTGCAATTCTGAAATTTTTTGCTTTTTCCTGCTAATCCTAGCATGATAAAGAAGATTCAAAGAGAGTGAGATGCCAGCTCTTTTCATTCAGTCAGTAGCTTCAATCATTTCTGGTATATGAATAACATGATGTTTTTCAATGGCAAAAATCAATGAATATTGTAAATGCACAAACAGTAATTTCTCCGCATTGCAATGTGCAATTCTGAAATTTTTTGCTTTTTCCTGCTAATCCTAGCATGATAAAGAAGATTCAAAGAGAGTGAGATGCCAGCTCTTTTCATTCAGTCAGTAGCTTCAAACATTTCTGGACGTTTTTCAATGGCAAAAATCAATGAATATTGTAAATGCACAAACAGTAATATCTCCGCATTGCAAGGTGCAATTCTGAAATTTTTTGCTTTTTCCTGCTAATCCTAGCATGATAAAGAAGATTCAAAGAGAGTGAGATGCCAGCTCTTTTCATTCAGTCAGTAGCTTCAAACACTTCTGGTATATGAATAACATGATGTTTTTCAATGGCAAAAATCAATGAATATTGTAAATGCACAAACAGTAATATCTCCGCATTGCAAGGTGCAATTCTGAAATTTTTTGCTTTTTCCTGCTAATCCTAGCATGATAAAGAAGATTCAAAGAGAGTGAGATGCCAGCTCTTTTCATTCAGTCAGTAGCTTCAAACATTTCTGGAGGTTTTTCAATGGCAAAAATCAATGAATATTGTAAATGCACAAACAGTAATATCTCCGCATTGCAAGGTGCAATTCTGAAATTTTTTGCTTTTTCCTGCTAATCCTAGCATGATAAAGAAGATTCAAAGAGAGTGAGATGCCAGCTCTTTTCATTCAGTCAGTAGCTTCAAACATTTCTGGACGTTTTTCAATGGCAAAAATCAATGAATATTGTAAATGCACAAACAGTAATTTCTCCGCATTGCAAGGTGCAATTCTGAAATTTTTTGCTTTTTCCTGCTAATCCTAGCATGATAAAGAAGATTCAAAGAGAGTGAGATGCCAGCTCTTTTCATTCAGTCAGTAGCTTCAAACATTTCTGGACGTTTTTCAATGGCAAAAATCAATGAATATTGTAAATGCACAAACAGTAATATCTCCGCATTGCAAGGTGCAATTCTGAAATTTTTTGCTTTTTCCTGCTCCTCTTAGCATGATAAAGAAGATTCAAAGAGAGTGAGATGCCAGCTCTTTTCATTCAGTCAGTAGCTTCAAACATTTCTGGACGTTTTTCAATGGCAAAAATCAATGAATATTGTAAATGCACAAACAGTAATATCTCCGCATTGCAAGGTGCAATTCTGAAATTTTTTGCTTTTTCCTGCTAATCCTAGTATAATAAAGAAGATTCAAAGAGAGTGAGATACCAGCTCCTTTCATTCAGTCAGTAGCTTCAAAGATTTCTGGACGTTTTTCAATGGCAAAAATCAATGAATATTGTAAATGCACAAACAGTAATATCTCCGCATTGCAAGGTGCAATTCTGAAATTTTTTGCTTTTTCCTGCTAATCCTAGCATGATAAAGAAGATTCAAAGAGAGTGAGATGCCAGCTCTTTTCATTCAGTCAGTAGCTTCAATCATTTCTGGTATATGAATAACATGATGTTTTTCAATGGCAAAAATCAATGAATATTGTAAATGCACAAACAGTAATTTCTCCGCATTGCAAGGTGCAATTCTGAAATTTTTTGCTTTTTCCTGCTAATCCTAGCATGATAAAGAAGATTCAAAGAGAGTGAGATGCCAGCTCCTTTCATTCAGTCAGTAGCTTCAAACATTTCTGGACGTTTTTCAATGGCAAAAATCAATGAATATTGTAAATGCACAAACAGTAATATCTCCGCATTGCAAGGTGCAATTCTGAATTTTTTTGCTTTTTCCTGCTAATCCTAGCATGATAAAGAAGATTCAAAGAGAGTGAGATGCCAGCTCTTTTCATTCAGTCAGTAGCTTCAATCATTTCTGGTATATGAATAACATGATGTTTTTCAATGGCAAAAATCAATGAATATTGTAAATGCACAAACAGTAATTTCTCCGCATTGCAAGGTGCAATTCTGAAATTTTTTGCTTTTTCCTGCTAATCCTAGCATGATAAAGAAGATTCAAAGAGAGTGAGATGCCAGCTCTTTTCATTCAGTCAGTAGCTTCAAACATTTCTGGACGTTTTTCAATGGCAAAAATCAATGAATATTGTAAATGCACAAACAGTAATATCTCCGCATTGCAAAGTGCAATTCTGAAATTTTTTGCTTTTTCCTGCTAATCCTAGCATGATAAAGAAGATTCAAAGAGAGTGAGATGCCAGCTCTTTTCATTCAGTCAGTAGCTTACAAACATTTCTGGTATATGAATAACATGATGTTTTTCAATGGCAAAAATCAATGAATATTGTAAATGCACAAACAGTAATATCTCCACATTGCAAGGTGCAATTCTGAAATTTTTTGCTTTTTCCTGCTAATCCTAGCATGATAAAGAAGATTCAAAGAGAGTGAGATGCCAGCTCTTTTCATTCAGTCAGTAGCTTCAAACATTTCTGGACGTTTTTCAATGGCAAAAATCAATGAATATTGTAAATGCACAAACAGTAATATCTCCGCATTGCAAGGTGCAATTCTGAAATTTTTTGCTTTTTCCTGCTAATCCTAGCATGATAAAGAAGATTCAAAGAGAGTGAGATGCCAGCTCTTTTCATTCAGTCAGTAGCTTCAAACATTTCTGGACGTTTTTCAATGGCAAAAATCAATGAATATTGTAAATGCACAAACAGTAATTTCTCCGCATTGCAAGGTGCAATTCTGAAATTTTTTGCTTTTTCCTGCTAATCCTAGCATGATAAAGAAGATTCAAAGAGAGTGAGATGCCAGCTCTTTTCATTCAGTCAGTAGCTTCAAACATTTCTGGACGTTTTTCAATGGCAAAAATCAATGAATATTGTAAATGCACAAACAGTAATATCTCCGCATTGCAAGGTGCAATTCTGAAATTTTTTGCTTTTTCCTGCTCCTCTTAGCATGATAAAGAAGATTCAAAGAGAGTGAGATGCCAGCTCTTTTCATTCAGTCAGTAGCTTCAAACATTTCTGGACGTTTTTCAATGGCAAAAATCAATGAATATTGTAAATGCACAAACAGTAATATCTCCGCATTGCAAGGTGCAATTCTGAAATTTTTTGCTTTTTCCTGCTAATCCTAGTATAATAAAGAAGATTCAAAGAGAGTGAGATACCAGCTCCTTTCATTCAGTCAGTAGCTTCAAACATTTCTGGACGTTTTTCAATGGCAAAAATCAATGAATATTGTAAATGCACAAACAGTAATATCTCCGCATTGCAAGGTGCAATTCTGAAATTTTTTGCTTTTTCCTGCTAATCCTAGCATGATAAAGAAGATTCAAAGAGAGTGAGATGCCAGCTCTTTTCATTCAGTCAGTAGCTTCAATCATTTCTGGTATATGAATAACATGATGTTTTTCAATGGCAAAAATCAATGAATATTGTAAATGCACAAACAGTAATTTCTCCGCATTGCAAGGTGCAATTCTGAAATTTTTTGCTTTTTCCTGCTAATCCTAGCATGATAAAGAAGATTCAAAGAGAGTGAGATGCCAGCTCCTTTCATTCAGTCAGTAGCTTCAAACATTTCTGGACGTTTTTCAATGGCAAAAATCAATGAATATTGTAAATGCACAAACAGTAATATCTCCGCATTGCAAGGTGCAATTCTGAATTTTTTTGCTTTTTCCTGCTAATCCTAGCATGATAAAGAAGATTCAAAGAGAGTGAGATGCCAGCTCTTTTCATTCAGTCAGTAGCTTCAATCATTTCTGGTATATGAATAACATGATGTTTTTCAATGGCAAAAATCAATGAATATTGTAAATGCACAAACAGTAATTTCTCCGCATTGCAAGGTGCAATTCTGAAATTTTTTGCTTTTTCCTGCTAATCCTAGCATGATAAAGAAGATTCAAAGAGAGTGAGATGCCAGCTCTTTTCATTCAGTCAGTAGCTTCAAACATTTCTGGACGTTTTTCAATGGCAAAAATCAATGAATATTGTAAATGCACAAACAGTAATATCTCCGCATTGCAAAGTGCAATTCTGAAATTTTTTGCTTTTTCCTGCTAATCCTAGCATGATAAAGAAGATTCAAAGAGAGTGAGATGCCAGCTCTTTTCATTCAGTCAGTAGCTTACAAACATTTCTGGTATATGAATAACATGATGTTTTTCAATGGCAAAAATCAATGAATATTGTAAATGCACAAACAGTAATATCTCCACATTGCAAGGTGCAATTCTGAAATTTTTTGCTTTTTCCTGCTAATCCTAGCATGATAAAGAAGATTCAAAGAGAGTGAGATGCCAGCTCTTTTCATTCAGTCAGTAGCTTCAAACATTTCTGGACGTTTTTCAATGGCAAAAATCAATGAATATTGTAAATGCACAAACAGTAATATCTCCGCATTGCAAGGTGCAATTCTGAAATTTTTTGCTTTTTCCTGCTAATCCTAGCATGATAAAGAAGATTCAAAGAGAGTGAGATGCCAGCTCTTTTCATTCAGTCAGTAGCTTCAAACATTTCTGGTATATGAATAACATGATGTTTTTCAATGGCAAAAATCAATGAATATTGTAAATGCACAAACAGTAATATCTCCGCATTGCAAGGTGCAATTCTGAAATTTTTTGCTTTTTCCTGCTAATCCTAGCATGATAAAGAAGATTCAAAGAGAGTGAGATGCCAGCTCTTTTCATTCAGTCAGTAGTTTCAAACATTTCTGGACGTTTTTCAATGGCAAAAATCAATGAATATTGTAAATGCACAAACAGTAATTTCTCCGCATTGCAAGGTGCAATTCTGAAATTTTTTGCTTTTTCCTGCTAATCCTAGCATGATAAAGAAGATTCAAAGAGAGTGAGATGCCAGCTCTTTTCATTCAGTCAGTAGCTTCAAACATTTCTGGTATATGAATAACATGATGTTTTTCAATGGCAAAAATCAGTGAATATTGTAAATGCACAAACAGTAATATCTCCGCATTGCAAGGTGCAATTCTGAAATTTTTTGCTTTTTCCTGCTAATCCTAGCATGATAAAGAAGATTCAAAGAGAGTGAGATGCCAGCTCTTTTCATTCAGTCAGTAGCTTCAAACATTTCTGGACGTTTTTCAATGGCAAAAATCAATGAATATTGTAAATGCACAAACAGTAATATCTCCGCATTGCAAGGTGCAATTCTGAAATTTTTTGCTTTTTCCTGCTAATCCTAGCATGATAAAGAAGATTCAAAGAGAGTGAGATGCCAGCTCCTTTCATTCAGTCAGTAGCTTCAAACATTTCTGGACGTTTTTCAATGGCAAAAATCAATGAATATTGTAAATGCACAAACAGTAATATCTCCGCATTGCAAGGTGCAATTCTGAAATTTTTTGCTTTTTCCTGCTAATCCTAGCATGATAAAGAAGATTCAAAGAGAGTGAGATGCCAGCTCCTTTCATTCAGTCAGTAGCTTCAAACATTTCTGGACGTTTTTCAATGGCAAAAATCAATGAATATTGTAAATGCACAAACAGTAATATCTCCACATTGCAAGGTGCAATTCTGAAATTTTTTGCTTTTTCCTGCTAATCCTAGCATGATAAAGAAGATTCAAAGAGAGTGAGATGCCAGCTCCTTTCATTCAGTCAGTAGCTTCAAACATTTCTGGACGTTTTTCAATGGCAAAAATCAATGAATATTGTAAATGCACAAACAGTAATTTCTCCGCATTGCAAGGTGCAATTCTGAAATTTTTTGCTTTTTCCTGCTAATCCTAGCATGATAAAGAAGATTCAAAGAGAGTGAGATGCCAGCTCTTTTCATTCAGTCAGTAGCTTCAAACATTTTTGGACGTTTTTCAATGTCAAAAATCAATGAATATTGTAAATGCACAAACAGTAATATCTCCGCATTGCAAGGTGCAATTCTGAAATTTTTTGCTTTTTCCTGCTAATCCTAGCATGATAAAGAAGATTCAAAGAGAGTGAGATGCCAGCTCTTTTCATTCAGTCAGTAGCTTCAAACATTTCTGGTATATGAATAACATGATGTTTTTCAATGGCAAAAATCAATGAATATTGTAAATGCACAAACAGTAATATCTCCACATTGCAAGGTGAAATTCTGAAATTTTTTGCTTTTTCCTGCTAATCCTAGCATGATAAAGAAGATTCAAAGAGAGTGAGATGCCAGCTCCTTTCATTCAGTCAGTAGCTTCAAACATTTCTGGACGTTTTTCAATGGCAAAAATCAATGAATATTGTAAATGCACAAACAGTAATTTCTCCGCATTGCAAGGTGCAATTCTGAAATTTTTTGCTTTTTCTTGCTAATCCTAGCATGATAAAGAAGATTCAAAGAGAGTGAGATGCCAGCTCTTTTCATTCAGTCAGTAGCTTCAAACATTTCTGGTATATGAATAACATGATGTTTTTCAATGGCAAAAATCAATGAATATTGTAAATGCACAAACAGTAATATCTCCGCATTGCAAGGTGCAATTCTGAAATTTTTTGCTTTTTCCTGCTAATCCTAGCATGATAAAGAAGATTCAAAGAGAGTGAGATGCCAGCTCTTTTCATTCAGTCAGTAGCTTCAAACATTTCTGGACGTTTTTCAATGGCAAAAATCAATGAATATTGTAAATGCACAAACAGTAATATCTCCGCATTGCAAGGTGCAATTCTGAAATTTTTTCCTTTTTCCTGCTAATGCTAGCATGATAAAGAAGATTCAAAGAGAGTGAGATGCCAGCTCTTTTCATTCAGTCAGTAGCTTCAAACATTTCTGGACGTTTTTCAATGGCAAAAATCAATGAATATTGTAAATGCACAAACAGTAATATCTCCGCATTGCAAGGTGCAATTCTGAAATTTTTTGCTTTTTCCTGCTAATCCTAGCATGATAAAGAAGATTCAAAGAGAGTGAGATGCCAGCTCCTTTCATTCAGTCAGTAGCTTCAAACATTTCTGGACGTTTTTCAATGGCAAAAATCAATGAATATTGTAAATGCACAAACAGTAATATCTCCGCATTGCAAGGTGCAATTCTGAAATTTTTTGCTTTTTCCTGCTAATCCTAGCATGATAAAGAAGATTCAAAGAGAGTGAGATGCCAGCTCCTTTCATTCAGTCAGTAGCTTCAAACATTTCTGGACGTTTTTCAATGGCAAAAATCAATGAATATTGTAAATGCACAAACAGTAATATCTCCGCATTGCAAGGTGCAATTCTGAAATTTTTTGCTTTTTCCTGCTAATCCTAGCATGATAAAGAAGATTCAAAGAGAGTGAGATGCCAGCTCCTTTCATTCAGTCAGTAGCTTCAAACATTTCTGGACGTTTTTCAATGGCAAAAATCAATGAATATTGTAAATGCACAAACAGTAATTTCTCCGCATTGCAAGGTGCAATTCTGAAATTTTTTGCTTTTTCCTGCTAATCCTAGCATGATAAAGAAGATTCAAAGAGAGTGAAATGCCAGCTCTTTTCATTCAGTCAGTAGCTTCAAACATTTCTGGACGTTTTTCAATGGCAAAAATCAATGAATATTGTAAATGCACAAACAGTAATATCTCCGCATTGCAAGGTGCAATTCTGAAATTTTTTGCTTTTTCCTGCTAATCCTAGCATGATAAAGAAGATTCAAAGAGAGTGAGATGCCAGCTCTTTTCATTCAGTCAGTAGCTTCAAACATTTCTGGTATATGAATAACATGATGTTTTTCAATGGCAAAAATCAATGAATATTGTAAATGCAAAAACAGTAATATCTCCGCATTGCAAGGTGCAATTCTGAAATTTTTTGCTTTTTCCTGCTAATCCTAGCATGATAAAGAAGATTCAAAGAGAGTGAGATGCCAGCTCTTTTCATTCAGTCAGTAGCTTCAAACATTTCTGGTATATGAATAACATGATGTTTTTCAATGGCAAAAATCAATGAATATTGTAAATGCACAAACAGTAATATCTCCGCATTGCAAGGTGCAATTCTGAAATTTTTTGCTTTTCCTGCTAATCCTAGCATGATAAAGAAGATTCAAAGAGAGTGAGATGCCAGCTCTTTTCATTCAGTCAGTAGCTTCAAACATTTCTGGACGTTTTTCAATGGCAAAAATCAATGAATATTGTAAATGGACAAACAGTAATTTCTCCGCATTGCAAGGTGCAATTCTGAAATTTTTTGCTTTTTCCTGCTAATCCTAGCATGATAAAGAAGATTCAAAGAGAGTGAGATGCCAGCTCTTTTCATTCAGTCAGTAGCTTCAAACATTTCTGGACGTTTTTCAATGGCAAAAATCAATGAATATTGTAAATGCACAAACAGTAATATCTCCACATTGCAAGGTGCAATTCTGAAATTTTTTGCTTTTTCCTGCTAATCCTAGCATGATAAAGAAGATTCAAAGAGAGTGAGATGCCAGCTCTTTTCATTCAGTCAGTAGCTTCAAACATTTCTGGAATATGAATAACATGATGTTTTTCAATGGCAAAAATCAATGAATATTGTAAATGCACAAACAGTAATTTCTCCGCATTGCAAGGTGCAATTCTGAAATTTTTTGCTTTTTCCTGCTAATCCTAGCATGATAAAGAAGATTCAAAGAGAGTGAGATGCCAGCTCCTTTCATTCAGTCAGTAGCTTCAAACATTTCTGGACGTTTTTCAATGGGAAAAATCAATGAATATTGTAAATGCACAAACAGTAATATCTCCGCATTGCAAGGTGCAATTCTGAAATTTTTTGCTTTTTCCTGCTAATCCTAGCATGATAAAGAAGATTCAAAGAGAGTGAGATGCCAACTCTTTTCATTCAGTCAGTAGCTTCAAACATTTCTGGTATATGAATAACATGATGTTTTTCAATGGCAAAAATCAATGAATATTGTAAATGCACAAACAGTAATATCTCCACATTGCAAGGTGCAATTCTGAAATTTTTTGCTTTTTCCTGCTAATCCTAGCATGATAAAGAAGATTCAAAGAGAGTGAGATGCCAGCTCCTTTCATTCAGTCAGTAGCTTCAAACATTTCTGGACGTTTTTCAAAGGCAAAAATCAATGAATATTGTAAATGCACAAACAGTAATATCTCCGCATTGCAAGGTGCAATTCTGAAATTTTTTGCTTTTTCCTGCTAATCCTAGCATGATAAAGAAGAATCAAAGAGAGTGAGATGCCAGCTCTTTTCATTCAGTCAGTAGCTTCAAACATTTCTGGTATATGAATAACATGATGTTTTTCAATGGCAAAAATCAATGAATATTGTAAATGCACAAACAGTAATTTCTCCGCATTGCAAGGTGCAATTCTGAAATTTTTTGCTTTTTCCTGCTAATCCTAGCATGATAAAGAAGATTCAAAGAGAGTGAGATGCCAGCTCCTTTCATTCAGTTAGTAGCTTCAAACATTTCTGGACGTTTTTCAATGGCAAAAATCAATGAATATTGTAAATGCACAAACAGTAATATCTCCGCATTGCAAGGTGCAATTCTGAAATTTTTTGCTTTTTCCTGCTAATCCTAGCATGATAAAGAAGATTCAAAGAGAGTGAGATGCCAGCTCCTTTCATTCAGTCAGTAGCTTCAAACATTTCTGGACGTTTTTCAATGGCAAAAATCAATGAATATTGTAAATGCACAAACAGTAATATCTCCGCATTGCAAGGTGCAATTCTGAAATTTTTTGCTTTTTCCTGCTAATCCTAGCATGATAAAGAAGATTCAAAGAGAGTGAGATGCCAGCTCCTTTCATTCAGTCAGTAGCTTCAAACATTTCTGGACGTTTTTCAATGGCAAAAATCAATGAATATTGTAAATGCACAAACAGTAATATCTCCACATTGCAAGGTGCAATTCTGAAATTTTTTGCTTTTTCCTGCTAATCCTAGCATGATAAAGAAGATTCAAAGAGAGTGAGATGCCAGCTCCTTTCATTCAGTCAGTAGCTTCAAACATTTCTGGACGTTTTTCAATGGCAAAAATCAATGAATATTGTAAATGCACAAACAGTAATTTCTCCGCATTGCAAGGTGCAATTCTGAAATTTTTTGCTTTTTCCTGCTAATCCTAGCATGATAAAGAAGATTCAAAGAGAGTGAGATGCCAGCTCTTTTCATTCAGTCAGTAGCTTCAAACATTTTTGGACGTTTTTCAATGTCAAAAATCAATGAATATTGTAAATGCACAAACAGTAATATCTCCGCATTGCAAGGTGCAATTCTGAAATTTTTTGCTTTTTCCTGCTAATCCTAGCATGATAAAGAAGATTCAAAGAGAGTGAGATGCCAGCTCTTTTCATTCAGTCAGTAGCTTCAAACATTTCTGGTATATGAATAACATGATGTTTTTCAATGGCAAAAATCAATGAATATTGTAAATGCACAAACAGTAATATCTCCACATTGCAAGGTGAAATTCTGAAATTTTTTGCTTTTTCCTGCTAATCCTAGCATGATAAAGAAGATTCAAAGAGAGTGAGATGCCAGCTCCTTTCATTCAGTCAGTAGCTTCAAACATTTCTGGACGTTTTTCAATGGCAAAAATCAATGAATATTGTAAATGCACAAACAGTAATTTCTCCGCATTGCAAGGTGCAATTCTGAAATTTTTTGCTTTTTCTTGCTAATCCTAGCATGATAAAGAAGATTCAAAGAGAGTGAGATGCCAGCTCTTTTCATTCAGTCAGTAGCTTCAAACATTTCTGGTATATGAATAACATGATGTTTTTCAATGGCAAAAATCAATGAATATTGTAAATGCACAAACAGTAATATCTCCGCATTGCAAGGTGCAATTCTGAAATTTTTTGCTTTTTCCTGCTAATCCTAGCATGATAAAGAAGATTCAAAGAGAGTGAGATGCCAGCTCTTTTCATTCAGTCAGTAGCTTCAAACATTTCTGGACGTTTTTCAATGGCAAAAATCAATGAATATTGTAAATGCACAAACAGTAATATCTCCGCATTGCAAGGTGCAATTCTGAAATTTTTTCCTTTTTCCTGCTAATGCTAGCATGATAAAGAAGATTCAAAGAGAGTGAGATGCCAGCTCTTTTCATTCAGTCAGTAGCTTCAAACATTTCTGGACGTTTTTCAATGGCAAAAATCAATGAATATTGTAAATGCACAAACAGTAATATCTCCGCATTGCAAGGTGCAATTCTGAAATTTTTTGCTTTTTCCTGCTAATCCTAGCATGATAAAGAAGATTCAAAGAGAGTGAGATGCCAGCTCCTTTCATTCAGTCAGTAGCTTCAAACATTTCTGGACGTTTTTCAATGGCAAAAATCAATGAATATTGTAAATGCACAAACAGTAATATCTCCGCATTGCAAGGTGCAATTCTGAAATTTTTTGCTTTTTCCTGCTAATCCTAGCATGATAAAGAAGATTCAAAGAGAGTGAGATGCCAGCTCCTTTCATTCAGTCAGTAGCTTCAAACATTTCTGGACGTTTTTCAATGGCAAAAATCAATGAATATTGTAAATGCACAAACAGTAATATCTCCGCATTGCAAGGTGCAATTCTGAAATTTTTTGCTTTTTCCTGCTAATCCTAGCATGATAAAGAAGATTCAAAGAGAGTGAGATGCCAGCTCCTTTCATTCAGTCAGTAGCTTCAAACATTTCTGGACGTTTTTCAATGGCAAAAATCAATGAATATTGTAAATGCACAAACAGTAATTTCTCCGCATTGCAAGGTGCAATTCTGAAATTTTTTGCTTTTTCCTGCTAATCCTAGCATGATAAAGAAGATTCAAAGAGAGTGAAATGCCAGCTCTTTTCATTCAGTCAGTAGCTTCAAACATTTCTGGACGTTTTTCAATGGCAAAAATCAATGAATATTGTAAATGCACAAACAGTAATATCTCCGCATTGCAAGGTGCAATTCTGAAATTTTTTGCTTTTTCCTGCTAATCCTAGCATGATAAAGAAGATTCAAAGAGAGTGAGATGCCAGCTCTTTTCATTCAGT